>NC_140591.1:251668065-252868065 GCF_964204655.1 Triturus cristatus
GGAGGGAAAGTTGGTCAGAAATTGTAGGGGATATTTTTGGAGCACTGATACCAGCCGTTGGAATATCTCTGAATGCACATAAAATTAGAAAATTGTCTACAGTAGTGGATTCCTTATCGACAAGCACTCCTGAAGGGTTCTTACTGGTAAATACCAAAATGGTTGCCATGAGAGCCATGGTGATGCAAAATCGACTTGCCCTTGATATTATTTTGGCAAAAGAGGGAGGAGTCTGCGGAATGCTGAAGGTGCAACATTGTTGTACTTACATTCCTGACGAGAGTCAAAATTTAAAGAAATATATTAAGAACATTACAGATTTGCGTGAGGAAATTGTTCCATTGGAGGTTGAAAGTGTTTGGGAAAAGATTGGTAAAGGGTTTTCTGCTATAAAAAGCGTCTTAATCAAAATAGGTAGCTCATTTGTAGGTAAGATTCTAATGCCAGTAACTTGTGTGGTAATACTAATATTGATTTTGAGATTAGGATGTGTATGTATAAAAACAAGAAAGTTGCAAAATAAAATAAAAAGAGAAGTTGCAAAGAAAAGAGAGAAAGAAACGAGGGAAAGAGAAATGGGAGATATAGAATTGGAAGAGTAGAAAGAAAATATGTATAAGAAAACAAGAGAGGATGAGATGGGGAAACTATGATGTAACGTAACCAAAATTAAGAGAACTGAGAAATCATTTCCATAAAACAAAATTTTATGAAATTTAGTGGGATTTGTGGTGATATTAAAAATCACCAAAGGGGGGATTGGTGGAGCAGGTAAAGCGGAATTTGTATACCCTCTCTATTTGCATGATAAATACTAATTACGTAATTATTCTAAATATTAACCTGTATTAACTGTTTGGAGTGTTACTATTAATCAACTTTACACCTTGATAAACACAAAATACAAGTGGGACTAAAATGCAAATTGCATGGCTAATAATTCTAATGATTAACTGTGGTACGCATAGTAACCATAGGACTTGTTTTTATAGATATTGCATGATTTATGTTGCTTTTGTAATGGTTTGCGTTCCTGGTATTGCGGAATGGTGAGTATTATAGCTTTAAATGTTGCTATAAGCTAGGAAACTACTAATATATATTGGGATTAGTGTGGTGTGAGAAGTTGGCCTGGTATATGATGTTCGCTAATTAAAGTGACCACCTTGTACCATGCCAAGCAACCCTTATGGTGTGGTTGTAAGTCAACCTTTTCGGACCAGCTGCCCTAGTGGTAGCGTAGGCTAAGCAGTCTTTGAGGCTAAACTCATTTAGGCGTGTTAAGCAAGCTGTTTTACCAGATGTAACCCCCTTTTATACCAATGAAAGGACACCACACAGATATATATTCAAAATATATATGTATTTATTACTCAAAGTATCCCCTAGACTCTTTATGAGCACAGGAGCACAAATCGTTAAACAAGAAAGTATCACAATAAACAGAAGTTGCACTTTATATGGATAGGCCCTGGTGGCCGCTCAAACCATATACTAAAATAGTGGTATAAGTACCACGAACAGGAAAGGGAAAAGGCCTAGGGCCTCTAGAATCGCTGGGCCTACAAGGAGCTAACTTCAGTTAGTGACCAGGAGGTCCACGGGTCGCGTGTGCAGTGAGGAAAGTTACACGCGGGCTCACATAGGTTTTCAATGGGTGCGTAAAAGTTCAAAAGTTACTGCTAGAAGGGTCTTCTGGTTGGACTATGAAATCAAGACTTCAAACCTAGACATTAGAGATGTTACTCTACACTTGTGCACCGGAGTGCCAGCTTTACCTCACCCACAGGAAGCGGGTGCATAGGTCTCGAAGTGCGTCGGGTTTCTTCTATCTGTTCAATGGAGCCTGACGACAAAGATGCTGCAGGCGGTCGGTCCAGAAGAGATGCGGTGGATCCAAGGGTGGATCGGAAGTGTAGAAGACCTGTAAGCAGAGGGGACAGTGTTCACAGTCACTAGCCAGTGACCGGCGTGGCACCAGGTAGGTACCAGGCGATGTCGGGGTGCAAACAGGTGAAGAGGTGTAGCTTGTCTCTGCAGCCACGTGGTCCCTGAAGGTCAACGACGTCCAGGAGTCGGTTCACGAGCTGTCCCACACAGGCTCTCGCTGTTGGCAGTGTCGGCGACTCAGAAGAAGCAAACAAGCCTTGGCAAAAGCAGGAGTCGCAGGAATCAAAGAAAGCTGTTAGCTCTGACCAGCAAGGTCAGAGGGGCTGCTCCTTTGGAGGGAAGCAGGGGCCAGATTGGAGCAACCAGACCAGCATTGTAGTTTTCAAAAAGGCTTGCCAAGATGGCCACTAGCCAACGGGCCAGGGACCGGTCAGGCGCGTCGAGTCGCAAAGTGCAGAGGGGCCCCACGCAGATCGTGGAGATGCTGGAGAGCTCACCTTTAGTGCAGATGCTGCTCGGATGTTGGGCTTCTCAGGACCCAAAGCACAACTCGGAGGGAGCCTCTGTTGTCGCGCTTGCAGCTTGTCGAGTGTCTTCCAAGATGGCTGGCTCCACGTGTCTCGGTGCCTCCACGGGTTCCTTCTTTGCAGGGACTGTGGATCGGGTGGTGAGAGGTCTGGAGGTCCAGTTCTTGTTGGTCTCTGGGCTCGGGCTCCGGCAGGAGGCGGTGGCAAAGCAGACGTCGATTTGCTGGATGGTGCTTGCGTTAGCAAGATGGTCACTCCCTGACCATAGGGGAGATTTCCTTCAGTCTTCTGTGCAGCAGAACGTCGAAGTTTCCGTCTTCTTCTTAGTTTCAAGTTGATTCCAGGATGTCTGAAGTCTTAGGACACAGCTCCTACCTTTACGCGGATTCTAGGGGCCGGACTACCTGCTAGGTCCCTCCCTAAGGGTGGGACCAGGAAGGGGGGTGGTTACACCCCCAATCCTTTGTCCAGCTTGCCCCAGGTCTGGGGCTGGTGTGCCCCAGGACCGGTTTGAACTGGCATATGCACCGAGGCTCCTTGTGAGCCTCAGGCATGTCTGATTCTATTCAAGCCCTACCTGACCAATACACAAAATCCTGTCTGGGGTGGTGCTCGCACCTCCCCTGGCAGGAAACCCTTTGTCCATGTCTCCCAAGCTGGAAGGACTCCCAGCAGCAGGAGGGCAGACTTGTGTCGGTGGTGGCAGCGTCCATTTTGTGGAGCTGAGGCTATGTCTGATTTTACCCGGGTTTCAGGATCTGCACATGTTGTGTCCCTCTAGAAGGGTGGAATGCTAACCCCGTCACCAGAATTGGCGAGGGGTTAGTATTCCAATTCATATGACACCTTACTCGACATGTTTTGATAAAGCCAAACCAAAGATAGCATTTAACCGCGAGGTTCATAATGCACTTAAGAGTATATGGTATGGCGATATCTGGAAACGGTAGAAGGAAGTTGTTCCGACCACTGCAGACAAGCTCAGCTCATGCCAGAGCACCATCTCACATGAAACCGAGCACTCTGCCTTCAGGATTGTTAAGGCCTGCCATAGGAGTGACTTATAGGTTAACATGTGTCCCATTTAAAGTTAGGTATAGGTATACTACACCTAAGTAAGAGGTGGATACACCAACTTACCCCAGCTGAGTGATCAGCCAGTTGTGTCAAATTGTTAGGCCAGGCCAGGGGTGGCACAATACATGCTTCAGCCCCTGGTAGGCCTTAGATACACCAATGCCCTGGGTACCTAGTGTACACTGGTACAGGGGCTCACAGGGTGATCCAGTTCCAATTGGTTATGCACCTAAAGTGCATAGTGTCAATTTAGTAGAGAGAACAGCAGGCTGGGGGTCTGATTAGCAGGCCCACAGCCTCAGCATGTCAAAAACCAGTGAAGCAAAAAGCAAAAATTTGGGGTGACCATAGGATAGCAGACCCTACTCTCCTACACAACCCCCCCCCCAAACGCAGGGACATTAAACTAGCCTTGACCAGTCTCGTCTTCATGTCCTAAGTGGAAGTACCTGGAGAGACCATCTGCATTCCCATGGTCTGTACCTGGCCGGTGCTCCACTGTAAAGTCCATCCCCTGTAGGGAAATGGACCACCTAAGCAGTTTGGGGTTTTCACCCTTCATCAGATTTAGCCACAAGAGGGGCTTATGGTCGGTCTGAATCTTGAAGTGAGTGCCAAACAAGTATGGCCTCAGCTTCTTCACGGCCCACACCACAGCAAAGGCCTCCCTCTCAATAGCTGACCAATTCTTCTCTCTGGGGGTCAACCTTCTGCTAATAAAAGCAATGGGTTGGTCTTGACCATCTACATTAAGTTGTGACAGCACAGCTCCCACACCCAACTCAGAAGCATCTGTTTGGACAATAAACTCTTTGGAGTAGTCAGGACTTTTCAGGATAGGTGCAGAGCACATGGCCTTCTTCAGGTCATCAAATGCCTTTTGACAGCTTACTGTCCACTGAACCTTTTTGGGCATCTTTTTGGATGTCAGATCATTAAGAGGAGTCACAATGGACCCATAGTTCTTAACAAACTTCCTGTAGTACCCAGTCAAGCCCAAGAAAGCTCGGACTTGAGTCTGGGTGGTTGGAGGAGACCAGTCCTTGATGGATTGTATCTTACTCTCCAGTGGTTGAAGTTGGCCTCCACCTACAAGGTGGCCCAAGTACACAACCTTACTCTGCCCTATCTGGCACTTAGTAGCCTTGATAGTGAGGCCTGACTTTTGCAGAGCCTCAAGTACCTTCTTCAGGTGGACCAGGTGATCTTCCCAGGTGGAGCTAAAGACAGCAATGTCATCAAGATATGCTGCACAAAAGTCATCCAACCCAGTAAGGACTTGATTCACCAACCTTTGGAAGGTGGCAGGTGCATTCTTCAGACCAAAGGGCATCACCAAAAATTGGTAGTGCCCTCCTGGGGTTGAAAATGCTGTTTTGGCCTTAGACTCCTCAGCTAACCTGATTTGCCAATAGCCAGCTGTCAAATCAAATGTGCTCAAAAACTTAGCAGAAGCCAGTTTATCTATGAGCTCATCTGCCCTTGGAATAGGATGTGCATCTGTCCTAGTGACAGCATTTTGTGTACCTCAGCCTTTATACAGTCCCTGACATGGTCAGGTTGTCTGTAAAGTTTGTTCTTCACAGGAAAACTGTCACCGGTGTCCACCACATGGGTACACCAGTCAGTTTGACTAGGTATCAGTGAGAACATATGTTGAAAGGAGTGTAGAACCTGTCTACATTCACGTTGCTGATGCTCAGTGAGTTTGCCTCCAAGGGTCACTCCTTCAACTGAACCATCTTCAGGGTTCTGAGACAACAGGTCTGGGAGTGGGTCACTCTCCTCCTCCTGTCCCTCATCTGTAGCCATGAGCAAGCCCATGTCTGCCCTGTCAACATATGCTTTTAACCTGTTAACATGGAGTACCCTGTGGGGACTCCTGGGAGTGCCTAGGTCCACCAATTAGGTAACCTCTCCCTTCTTTTCCAGGATTGTATGGGGTCCAGACCATTTGTCTTGGAGTGCTGCTGGGGCCACTGGTGATATACCTTCTGTCCTGGCTGAAACTCAACCAAGACA
The DNA here is from genome assembly GCF_964204655.1 of Triturus cristatus. Classification (NCBI taxonomy): domain Eukaryota; kingdom Metazoa; phylum Chordata; class Amphibia; order Caudata; family Salamandridae; genus Triturus; species Triturus cristatus. The sequence goes on from NC_140591.1 coordinate 251,673,582, forward strand.
GCCTTTTGGTCATGCCAAGATTTCTGTAAGGCCTGGCTTGCCTCAAGGTTTTTGGATGCCTTTTCCATGTACTCAGCCATCCTGGAGCGGAGATCAAGTACATAGTCCACTATGTCTTGCTTAGGCTTTTTGAGAGGTAACTCCCATCCTTCCCTCACCAGACATAGGGGGCCTCTTACAGGGTGCCCAAACAACAATTCAAAGGGGCTGTAGCCAACTCCTTTTTGTGGGACCTCTCTGTAAGCAAACAGAAGGCAGGGTAGAAGGATGTCCTATCTTCGCCTGAGCTTTTCAAGTAATCCTTTGATCATACCCTTTAGGGTCTTGTTGAATCTCTCAACAAGCCCATTGCATTGTGGGTGATAAGGAGTGGTGAACTTGTAGTTGACACCACATTCCTTCCACATAGCTGTCAAGTATCCTGACATGAAGTTGGTACCTCTGTCAGAAACTACCTCCTTAGGAAACCCCACTCTGGAGAATACTCCCAGTAAGGCCCTGGCCACAACAGGAGCTGCTGTGGTCCTAAGGGGAATTGCTTCTGGATACCTGGTGGCATGATCCACTACCACCAGTATAAATCTGTGCCCAGATGCAGTGGGGGGATCCATGGGACCCACTATATCTATTCCCACTCTTTCAAATGGGACCCCCACCACAGGTAGTGGTATTAGGGGGGCCTTTGTTGTGCCACCTGATTTGCCACTGGCTTGGCAGGTCACACAGGAGCGACAAAACTCCTTGGTATCTTCATTCATGTGAGGCCAGTGAAAGTGAGGGACAAGCCTGTCCCAAGTCTTGTTCTGGCCTAGGTGTCCTGCTAGAGGAATATCATGGGCCAAGGTAAGAAGGAAGCCCCTAAATTGCAGAGGTATAACCAACCTCCTGGTTGCACCAGGTTTTGGGTCTCTAGCCTCTGAATAAAGGAGCCCATCATCCCTATACACGTTATAGGTACCTTGAGCATTCCCAGCAGCCTCAGCAGCAGCCAGCCGTCTGAGGGGTTCAAGAGATGGACAGGATAACTGAGCCTGCCCCAAGTCAGCCCTGGAAGGTCCCCCTGTCCCCAGAAACTCAACCTGGTCAGGCTCTTCAGGGACAGTTCCTTCAGGGTTCTCTAGATCATCCTCCTGGGAAGATTGATCATCACTTGGAGGCAGGGGGAAGGCACAGCCTTAACCCTCCTGTTCTTCTTCTTGGTAGGTGCTTGGTCCATTATTTCAGGATCCAAGACCTGAGGTTCAGTAAGGCACTTTTTGGCCTGTGACCTGGTCACAGAAAGGACATGTGGTGATATACCTAACATCTCTGCATGTGTCCTGTACTCCACTTCTGACCATAGAGAACTCTCTAGGTCATTGCCCAACAAACATTCTACTGGGAGGTCTGCACTAACCACAACCCTTTTGAGGCCAGTTACCCCTCCCCATGAGAAGTTAACAATAGCTACACTATGGGAAGTAGTGGTATTGCTGGCATTGGTCACCAGGTAATTCTCACCTGGTATGTACTGTCCAGGATCCACAAAGCCTGGTGTCACCATAGTGACACTGGCACATGTGTCCCTGTAGGCTTGAGCCACTTTTGTATTAATCAATGGAGTCTGTCTGTACTTGCCCAGATTACTGGGGCTCACAGTCAGGGACAAATCCATGTCCCCATCACAGATCAAGACTGCCTGTGTAAGGGTTCTGTCTAGGTCAGAATCTACTTCAGTTCCCATAGTGATTCCCACTACACCCTTTGTCTGGGGACCAACACTGCTAACAGTACTACTGGGAGCAGGTGCCTTAGGGGCAACAGTGTTGGGAGCTCCCACCTTCTTACAATCACTAGTCCAGTGAGTTGTATTCTTGCAAGATTTGCACCAGGGTTTCTTTGGACCTTCTTTCTTCATTCCTTTAGATTGTTGGGACCCACCCTCATTAGTACTAGTTTGGGGCCCTGTTGAAGACTTCTGGTCTTTGGATTTCTGATCACCACCCTTTTGGTCTGTTTTCTTCTGATCACCCCCTTGGCCCTGGTTCTGGTTCTTTTGCTTAACCCTGGTTCTGACCCATTTGTCTGCCTTCTTTCCCAATTCTTGGGGAGAGGTCAGATCCGAGTCAACCAAGTGTTGATGCAGTTGCTGGTTTTGACAGTTATTTAAAATCTGTTCTCTCATCATCAAATTGTACAATCCTGTATAATCTGAAACCTTACTTCCCAGCAACCAACCCTCCAAAGCCTTAGTGGCACATTCAATATATTCAGACCAGTCCTGAGTCTGTGTCTTCTGGGTATCTCTGAACATTAACCTGTACTGTTCAGTGGTTAAGCCTAACCCATCAACCAGGACACTCTTCAGGGCTCTGTAGTTTCTGACATCCTCCTCTCTAACAGTGAGGAGTCTATCTCTGCCTCTACCTTCAAAGAAGAGCCATAAGATTGCTGCCCACTGGTCCTCAGGAACCTGCTGCACTTTGCAGGCTCTCTCAAGAGCAGTCATTCACTTTTGGATATTATCCCCACTTTTGTAGGGGGGCACAACCTTGGACAGGTTCCTATTATAAAAGACCCTATCTTTGTCCCTAGGGACAATGCTGCCACCAGTGGGTATAGACCCACTCTCTCTAGGTTGCCTAGCCTTGCTCAGTTTCTCTTCCATCAGGGCTACCTCTAGCTCCTGTTTCCTGATCCTCAGCTGGGCTTCCTGCATTCTGGCCTCATGCTCCCTCCTCTGAGGGCTGGTCATCCTTCTTCTGGAATGACCCTGAGAGCCTCTAGAGGCATGAGAGGCATTAGAGTCACCTGAGTGATTCCTCTGTCTCCCAAACCCCTGGTTAAGTCCACTAGGGAGATTCAATGGGGGGAACCCATTGTCATTCCCCAATAGCCTTAAGTTAGCTGAGCCAAGTATAACCCTTGGCACTGGGCTATTTCTCCCATCAGAATTACTACTACTATCAGACTCATCCCCTTTGCCATTCTCGTCCCTATGCTGATCCTCATCATCTATATTCTGATTCTTACCTAAGGGGTGACTGTTAGGAAGGGGTGCTTCAGTAGCATCTTCAGAAGGAGGGCCTCCTGTTCCAGTCCCTAAGGGGCCTAACTGGGAGGCTTTCTTGAGAGCTCTCTGATCTTCATCAGCTTGCAAGAGTTCTCTGAGTTCAGCAGAGGTAAGGCCCAGGCCACAACAGGAGCTGCTGTGGTCCTAAGGGGAATTGCTTCTGGATACCTGGTGGCATGATCCACTACCACCAGTATAAATCTGTGCCCAGATGCAGTGGGGGGATCCATGGGACCCACTATATCTATTCCCACTCTTTCAAAGGGGACCCCCACCACAGGTAGTGGTATTAGGGGGGCCTTTGTTGTGCCACCTGATTTGCCACTGGCTTGGCAGGTCACACAGGAGCGACAAAACTCCTTGGTATCTTCATTCATGTGAGGCCAGTGAAAGTGAGGGACAAGCCTGTCCCAAGTCTTGTTCTGGCCTAGGTGTCCTGCTAGAGGAATATCATGGGCCAAGGTAAGAAGGAAGCCCCTAAATTGCAGAGGTATAACCAACCTCCTGGTTGCACCAGGTTTTGGGTCTCTAGCCTCTGAATAAAGGAGCCCATCATCCCTATACACGTTATAGGTACCTTGAGCATTCCCAGCAGCCTCAGCAGCAGCCATCTGTCTGAGGGGTTCAAGAGATGGACAGGATAACTGAGCCTGCCCCAAGTCAGCCCTGGAAGGTCCCCCTGTCCCCAGAAACTCAACCTGGTCAGGCTCTTCAGGGACAGTTCCTTCAGGGTTCTCTAGATCATCCTCCTGGGAAGACTGATCATCACTTGGAGGCAGGGGGAAGGCACAGCCTTAACCCTCCTGTTCTTCTTCTTGGTAGGTGCTTAGTCCATTATTTCAGGATCCAAGACCTGAGGTTCAGTAAGGCACTTTTTGGCCTGTGACCTGGTCACAGAAAGGACATGTGGTGATATACCTAACATCTCTGCATGTGTCCTGTACTCCACTTCTGACCATAGAGAACTCTCTAGGTCATTGCCCAACAAACATTCTACTGGGAGGTCTGCACTAACCACAACCCTTTTGAGGCCAGTTACCCCTCCCCATGAGAAGTTAACAATAGCCACACTATGGGAAGTAGTGGTATTGCTGGCATTGGTCACCAGGTAATTCTCACCTGGTATGTACTGTCCAGGATCCACAAAGCCTGGTGTCACCATAGTGACACTGGCACATGTGTCCCTGTAGGCTTGAGCCACTTTTGTATTAATCAATGGAGTCTGTCTGTACTTGCCCAGATTACTGGGGCTCACAGTCAGGGACAAATCCATGTCCCCATCACAGATCAAGACTGCCTGTGTAAGGGTTCTGTCTAGGTCAGAATCTACTTCAGTTCCCATAGTGATTCCCACTACACCCTTTGTCTGGGGACCAACACTGCTAACAGTACTACTGGGAGCAGGTGCCTTAGGGGCAACAGTGTTGGGAGCTCCCACCTTCTTACAATCACTAGTCCAGTGAGTTGTATTCTTGCAAGATTTGCACCAGTGTTTCTTTGGACCTTCTTTCTTCATTCCTTTAGATTGTTGGGACCCACCCTCATTAGTACTAGTTTGGGGCCCTGTTGAAGACTTCTGGTCTTTGGATTTCTGATCACCACCCTTTTGGTCTGTTTTCTTCTGATCACCCCCTTGGCCCTGGTTCTGGTTCTTTTGCTTAACCCTGGTTCTGACCCATTTGTCTGCCTTCTTTCCCAATTCTTGGGGAGAGGTCAGATCCGAGTCAACCAAGTGTTGATGCAGTTGCTGGTTTTGACAGTTATTTAAAATCTGTTCTCTCATCATCAAATTGTACAATCCTGTATAATCTGAAACCTTACTTCCCAGCAACCAACCCTCCAAAGCCTTAGTGGCACATTCAATATATTCAGACCAGTCCTGAGTCTGTGTCTTCTGGGTATCTCTGAACATTAACCTGTACTGTTCAGTGGTTAAGCCTAACCCATCAACCAGGACACTCTTCAGGGCTCTGTAGTTTCTGACATCCTCCTCTCTAACAGTGAGGAGTCTATCTCTGCCTCTACCTTCAAAGAAGAGCCATAAGATTGCTGCCCACTGGTCCTCAGGAACCTGCTGCACTTTGCAGGCTCTCTCAAGAGCAGTCATCCACTTTTGGATATTATCCCCACTTTTGTAGGGGGGCACAACCTTGGACAGGTTCCTATTATCAAAGACCCTATCTTTGTCCCTAGGGACAATGCTGCCACCAGTGGGTATAGACCCACTCTCTCTAGGTTGCCTAGCCTTGCTCAGTTTCTCTTCCATCAGGGCTACCTCTAGCTCCTGTTTCCTGATCCTCAGCTGGGCTTCCTGCATTCTGGCCTCATGCTCCCTCCTCTGAGGGCTGGTCATCCTTCTTCTGGAATGACCCTGAGAGCCTCTAGAGGCATGAGAGGCATTAGAGTCACCTGAGTGATTCCTCTGTCTCCCAAACCCCTGGTTAAGTCCACTAGGGAGATTCAATGGGGGGAACCCATTGTCATTCCCCAATAGCCTTAAGTTAGCTGAGCCAAGTATAACCCTTGGCACTGGGCTATTTCTCCCATCAGAATTACTACTACTATCAGACTCATCCCCTTTGCCATTCTCGTCCCTATGCTGATCCTCATCATCTATATTCTGATTCTTACCTAAGGGGTGACTGTTAGGAAGGGGTGCTTCAGTAGCATCTTCAGAAGGAGGGCCTCCTGTTCCAGTCCCTAAGGGGCCTAACTGGGAGGCTTTCTTGAGAGCTCTCTGATCTTCATCAGCTTGCAAGAGTTCTCTGAGTTCAGCAGAGGTAGGGTTCTTGGGCTGTTTAAGGCCCCTAGAATTAGCCAACTGCCTGTGCTCATTCTGGTTTAGGGTAGCAAAGATGGATGGTGCCCTCTGGGGGTCACTTTCGACAGAGATGGGTACGTTGGACCCCTCTACCCCAGCCATTGCTCTTAAGTGTGGGTGGATGTGTTGCAACTACCTACACTTGGGTTTTCCTACTAAACCTATCTAGTAGTTGTAGTCAGGGTGTGCTACTCCCTTTGCTCTACAACAACTAAGTTCAGTAGAACTTAAGTATATAACTAACTTGCTTTATATGTACCTAAAGGTACCTGTATGATCTTTCAATTGGTAACAAAGAGATTACAGAGGTAAAACACAGCAAGCTCAAATCCAACCGCTGCTCACCAATGTGAGAAGTTGGCCTAGTATATGATGTTCACTAATTAAAGTGACCACCTTGTACCATGCCAAGCAACCCTTATGGTGTGGTTGTAAGTCAACCTTTTCGGACCAGCTGCCCTAGTGGTAGCGTAGGCTAAGCAGTCTTTGAGGCTAAACTCGTTTAGGCATGTTAAGCAAGCTGTTTTACCAGATGTAACCCCCTTATGTACCAATGAAAGGACACCACACAGATATATATTCAAAATATATATGTATTTATTACTCAAAGTATCCCCTAGACTCTTTATGAGTACAGGAGCACAAATCGTTAAACAAGAAAGTATCACAATATACAGAAGTTGCACTGTATATGGATAGGCCTTGGTGGCCGCTCAAACCATATACTAAAATAGTGGTATAAGTACCACGAACAGGAAAGGGAAAAGGCCTAGGGCCTCTAGAATCGCTGGGCCTACAAGGAGCTAACTTCAGTTAGTGACCAGGAGGTCGCGTGTGCAGTGAGGAAAGTTACACGCGGGCTCACATAGGTTTTCAATGGGTGCGTAAAAGTTCAAAAGTTACTGCTAGAAGGGTCTTCTGGTTGGACTACGAAATCAAGACTTCAAACCTAGACATTAGAGATGTTACTCTACACTTGTGCACCAGAGTGCCAGCTTTACCTCACCCACAGGAAGCGGGTGCATAGGTCTCGAAGTGCGTCGGGTTTCGTCTATCTGTTCAATGGAGCCTGACGACAAAGATGCTGCAGGCGGTCGGTCCAGAAGAGATGCGGTGGATCCAAGGGTGGATCGGAAGTGTAGAAGACCTGTAAGCAGAGGGGACAGTGTTCACAGTCACTAGCCAGTGACCGGCGTGGCACCAGGTAGGTACCAGGCGAAGTCGGGTGCAAACAGGTGAAGAGGTGTAGCTTGTCTCTGCAGCCACGTGGTCCCTGAAGGTCAACGACGTCCAGGAGTCGGTTCACGAGCTGTCCCACACAGGTTCTCGCTGTTGGCAGTGTCGGCGACTCAGAAAAAGCAAACAAGCCTTGGCAAAAGCAGGAGTCGCAGGAATCAAAGAAAGCTGTTAGCTCTGACCAGCAAGGTCAGAGGGGCTGCTCCTTTGGAGGGAAGCAGGGGCCCGTCTGGAGCAACCAGACCAGCATTGTAGTTTTCAAAAAGGCTTGCCAAGATGGCCACTAGCCAACGGGCCAGGGACCGGTCAGGCGCATCGAGTCGCAAAGTGTAGAGGGGCCCCACGCAGATCGTGGAGATGCTGGAGGGCTCACCTTTGGTGCAGATGCTGCTCGGATGTTGGGCTTCTCAGGACCCAAAGCACAACTCGGAGGGAGCCTCTGTTGTCGCGCTTGCAGCTTGTCGAGTGTCTTCCAAGATGGCTGGCTCCACGTGTCTCGTGCCTCCACGGGTTCCTTCTTTGCAGGGACTGTGGATCGGATGGTGAGAGGTCTGGAGGTCCAGTTCTTGTCGGTCTCTGGGCTCGGGCTCTGGCAGGAGGCGGCGGCAAAGCAGACGTCGATTTGCTGGATGGTGCTTGCGTTAGCAAGATGGTCACTCCCTGACCATAGGGGAGATTTCCTTCAGTCTTCTGTGCAGCAGAACGTCGAAGTTCCCGTCTTCTTCTTAGTTTCAAGTTTAATTCCAGGATGTCTGAAGTCTTAGGACAGAGCTCCTACCTTTAAGCGGATTCTAGGGGCCGGACTACCTGCTAGGTCCCTCCCTAAGGGTGGGACCAGGAAGGGTGGTGGTTACACCCCCAATCCTTTGTCCAGCTCGCCCCATGTCTGGGGCTGGTGTGCCCCAGGACCGGTTTGAACTGGCATATGCACCGAGGCTCCTTGTGAGCCTCAGGCATGTCTGATTCTATTCAAGCCCTACCTGACCAATACACAAAATCCTGTCTGGGGTGGTGCTCGCACCTCCCCTGGCAGGAAACCCTTTGTCCACGTCTCCCAAGCTGGAAGGACTCCCAGCAGCAGGAGGGCAGACTTGTGTCGATGGTGGCAGCGTCCATTTTGTGGAGCTGAGGCTATGTCTGATTTTACCCGGGTTTCAGGATCTGCACATGTCGTGTCCCTCTAGAAGGGTGGAATGCTAACCCCGTCGCCAGAATTGGCGAGGGGTTAGTATTCTAATTCGTATGACACCTTACTCGACATATTTTGATAAAGCCAAACCAAAGATAGCATTTAACCGCGAGGTTCATAATGCACTTAAGAGTATATGGTATGGCGATATCTGGAAACGGTAGAAGGAAGTTGTTCCGACCACTGCAGACAGGCTCAGCTCATGCCAGAGCACCATCTCACATGAAACCGAGCACTCTGCCTTCAGGATTGTTAAGGCCTGCCATAGGAGTGATTTATAGGTTAACATGGGTCCCATTTAAGGTTAGGTATAAGTATACTACACCTAAGAAAGAGGTGGATACACCAACTTACCCCAGCTGAGTGATCAGCCAGTTGTGTCAAATTGTTAGGCCAGGCCAGGGGTGGCACAATACATGCTTCAGCCCCTGGTAGGCCTTAGATACACCAATGCCCTGGGTACCTAGTGTACACTGGTACAGGGGCTCACAGGGTGATCCAGTTCCAATTGGTTATGCACCTAAAGTGCATAGTGTCAATTTAGTAGAGAGAACAGCAGGCTGGGGGTCTGATTAGCAGGCCCACAGCCTCAGTATGTCAAAAACCAGTGACGCAAAAAGCAAAAATTTGGGGTGACCATAGGATAGCAGACCCTACTCTCCTACATGTGGGTTTAAACATTAGAATCTTCATTTCCGTATATTAATGATGTTTTATGTTTGTTTTGCTTAAGTTGGCATTCGGGCCTACTAGGCCGCGATATTCAAAATGGAGTTCGGAAGTGGCCACCGTCGTGTGAGCGCGATGTCTACTGCACAGACTAGGATGGCTCTGAAGATCTCCAGACGACCTCCGAAATGGGCACTGTGTTCCTTGTCAAGGATAGGAACGTGGAGGATTGCCAGAACTCAGCTAGTGTGAATGACAGAAAAGACAATAAGTAACCTGTATCCAGAGGTCTACATGTTGATACTTCGGAACTTTTCGCATGAGAACTGTACAAGCCAAAAGATGACATATTCGATTCCCTGAGAACCAAGAAAACCTGGGAACAACGTCCAATAGTTCAAATGTTAGGGGCGTAGCCAATCAGGACGTTTAGATTTTAGAAAATGTTGCAGGTTATCCTAGAGTTTACTTTAAAAGGAAGTAAGCAAATGCGTTCCAAAAAGTGCATCCCGAATTTGCGTTGGTGACTGCTGATCGATTTGCTTGCACGATTGCCTGGTCCTTTTGATATCTTTGGGACTGTATCGTGCTGAGCGAAAATAACTTTTTCCCGGGCTTATTTGGGTATTAGCCTGTATTCGATTGGATGATTTCACCCGAAGGGATTTGATTTATGCAGGGCTGACAGGTTTTGAGAAATGGTCACCGATATCAAGATTTAGGTAAATATAATTGTCATGTTAATTTGTGCCAAATATTCAATTTGAAACTCTGTGTTGATTAAAATGCCGATTATGCAAATGAAAGCGAATTAATTAGATAAACTAAACATTTGATTAACGGAAAATGAGTTTGTGATTCTTTTAATAAGGTATTGATTGAAGGTTCCAAAGCTTTAAACGTGTTTTAGCTGGTTCTAAATCACCATCAACCAGTCCAACTAATTGGTCCGTCGACCAAGTGGTGGAGTGCCTTGATGTTAAAGTTAGGATTCTATAGGTGCCGATGTATATACCATATATAATATAAAGATTTTTCCTATAGGTAATAAGGTACCCCCACATGTCCCGCGCGTCTGTCCTCCTGTGTGCAGATTCGGAGTGAGACGGATGAGTGTTGGTGTTATGGTCCCCACCAATGAATGAATGTATGAAATGAGTTAGTGTGATGACGGGTCTGTGACACAGGGAGGATATGTAAATTTGCCCTTTCCACTGGAGCAACGGCCTTGTAACCAAAACGGCCCCCAGGGGCCTAAAACCGGCCCCCACCCGTGCGGCGCACCGGGGGATTGCCCGGTGCCCGCTACGGCCAGTCCGGCCCTGACCATTATATAAAAAGCCATGCATCCCCCAAAGCAACCCCTTGCTTTGGTTGCATACATTCTAATCTATCGGCAGTCACATGGGAGCCCCGGTAGCCCCGGACATACCAGCACTAGCCCTGCGATAAACGTGGGGTACATGCTCACATTTAACAAGCCTGTACAAAAAGAAGATGCAAACACAGTCCCTCATCTAGGACTTAATAACAACAGGTAATGGTAACTCCCGGCTGAAATTTTTCTTTTTGCACCACTGCACAATTTAAATACATGAAGTGGAAAAGTGCAGAGAAGTACAAGTTGCCCACCTTTCTTTCTTCCTCCCTCTTATTCTCTCTCTTTCTGTCTAGCAGCTCCTCCTCTCTTACTAAAAACTGTGACTTCAAGAAACGGTTCTCACCCTCTCTTTCCTTCTTTCATGTATTTGGTCCCTTGTGAAATAGATCCAAAAAAGAAAAAGACTGGAAATGTTGTCTTTTTCTGACATTTTTCTATTCTAAAGTGCAGCTGCGGGAATAATAGGTTCAAAATCTGAAAAATAAATAACAAAATAAAGCCAGACAGACAGGCGACACAAGAGGCGGCTGTATGGCTGCACCCAGGGAACGAAGGGTGGATGTCTGACTGTACCCAGGGAGTGAAAGGTGGCTGTGTGACTGCACACAGGGAGCAAAGGAGGGCTGTGTGACAGAAACCAGAGAGTGAAGGGAGCTGCATGACGGAAACCAGAGAATGAAAGGAGCTGCGTGACTGGAACCAGAGAGTGAAGGGAGCTGCGGGACTGAAACCAGAGAGTGAAGGGAGCTGCGTGACTGAAACCAGACAGAGAAATTGGCTGCATGACTTAAACCAGAGAGTGAAGGGAGCTGTGTGACTGAAACCAGGGAGTGGTGAAAGTGGTAGGGGTGCATACATGGGTGCTAGAACATCCCAGGGAGAAATACGGCCCTCTCCCACGAGATTAGTGGATTGGAGTTGTGCTTCCGTAGAGCTGCAGAACCTTTAAACATGCCCATTTCAAAGTGGAATACTCTGCTAATACAGGTTCCATCGATTAAGAGTTGAAAAGGAATAATTACAAGTCAAATAAAGTGCTGCAATAATGCAGCTACATTTTCATTTTTGTGCCACTAAATTCCAATTTTTGTGCCGCAAATTTGCAAATATATGCCGCAATATCCTGGGGGATCTGAAACTCTGGTTAGCAGTGGTAAAGTGTGCGGAGTCATAAACCAGCCAAAACTAAGCAAAACAGAAGATTTGAAGGCAAAAACTTAGGAGAGAACCATGTCAGGTCTAACACCACAGTGGTTGGACTGTCCAATAGGATCTGAATGGTGTACCCTGAAATGCACAGGAGAAAGGCCTGCAGGGCCAAGCAAACTGTTCAGAGCTCCAGCATGTTTTTGTGTAGTTGCTCAACTAACCTGGATCAAAACCCTGTGCCATCATTTTGCTCAGGTTGTGTCCGTGACCACGACAGCCTGTGGCTGAGGGGGGCTGAATGGACGACCTACAGTGAGGTTGGGTGGGGCACACCCACCAGTGAAAATCCACAAGAACATATTGGAAAATCTAAACCTTAGATAAAAGGCTCACCTCTTTCTAGCCCTCCTTCACTATCTAGCAAATGAGACCAACAGGATGCCTGAGGCCATATAGCCTAACAGTCACTGGACTTGCAAAACTGGGATCAGAATTCAATTCAGAAACGTCAGAACCATATGTGAAATGTATGAAATCCTTTGAGGAGTAGGAAAGGCCTTCCTGCTGCCCTATCCGAAACCATACCTGTGTATGTCAGCCTGCGCAAGAGGGTGAGTTGGGACTTCTAAACATTGATGATAAAGTCCAAGTCCGGCGGAATAGTCACAATGCATTCTAGAAGTTCCAAGACTAGCGCAGGAGACCTGGCGTTTACCAGCCGGTCATTCAAATATGGAAACACATGGACTATTGAGCTTCTGAGTAAAGCCGCCACCACAGACAATACTTTGGTAAACAATCACGGAGTGGTCATCAGAACAAAAGGCAGAACTTCAAACAAACTGCTGGGATCCCATCGTTAACTGAGGCAACTCCTACAGGCACAACAAATTGATAGATGAATACTGGTGCCCTGGAGAGGCAAGGCCAAAAACTAAGCCAACATATTGAGGGCCAGTGGAACATGTCTCAGTGTCGGCATTTTGCACTTGTACTGCTTAATGGAGAGGTTCTGAGATTACCATCCTTTTTGCAGACCAAAAAGTAATTGAAGGAAAATTCTGTGTCCACTGCTCCATGTGCACTGGCTCCATGGCCCCTTTGTTCAGCAGGGCAAAAAACTCTTCTTCCACGATAGAGACATGTGTTGCATGTCCTTGTGTTGGGCAAGCCTGGGAGAAGGGAATGGAAGCAAAGTGGGTAGCCCTATTGGATAAGCTAGAGCACCCAGCATCATTATAACTGTCTCTCACTTGGCAACAAAAGGGTAGACCACCCCACTTACTAGACGCGGGTGGTGGAAGTTGGGGGGGATAAATCAGAGATTTGAAGGCAGCAGATCCTGTGGCAAGATGGTGCAGATTTGAGTAGCTGCTGCTGCTGTCGGTGGAATCCTAGAGGTTCACGATGCCCCACAAGGAGCAATATATATGCTGGGGAGTCCAGATCCCTATGGTATTTGCCATTGCTGTGAGTGTTGCTCTCTGGAAAAGCATCCAAAGCGGTGGTACAGCTGGTGGAACTTGTTTGCTTGGAAAGCTAGAACTAGCAGATGTGCCATGGCACTCCAGCAGTCAGCCTTCTCTCTAAAGAGTCGCTCATCATCAAAGTCATGCTCATGAAGGTTGCCTAGACTTCTACCGAAAAGCCAGAGAAGCATATACTGGCAATTTTGCATAGATCAAGCAAGTGTATTGGAAAGTCCAGGCTACGCTTCAGATTTCGCTTACAGGCATCAGTACCATAACTGAAAAGGCTTCTTGTGTGTTGTGGGAGCCTTGGAACAGCCATTTTTGCCCACTCCCAGAGTGCGCGGACCTGTCAGCAGAGAAGGCAAGTGGCATTGGGAACAAAAAGGAACAGACGGCAGGAACCTAAAACCTTTCTGTCTACAGACTCAAGTCTTTTCGACTCGCAATGTTGAGTAATAATGGTAAAGGCATTTGGGTCGAATTTGGCAATTATGTTCGTGCCTCTATGCTCTCTGGTGAGGAGTGCACAGAGTAGATGTTTGGTATGGTGGGTGCAGGTCTACGGCATCATGCGACCTATCTGTGGACTGTTGGCACCAAAAGGGATTCTCCGGGGTAGCCAAAACAGACTCCACAAGAGTACCAATAACAGGGAGCAAGGTTTCTAAGACTGATGATGGAGGTTGAGTATTTCCATCCAGATGTTTGATTTCAATGTCACTGTTGGCATGGGTGGTTCCAGGGCTTGTGCTACTTAACATACACAAAGGTCAAATAAAAAATTACATCTGAAGAAGGGCCAGAAGGAGAAGGAGTGTTACCTTTTGGTTCAAAATACAGAGGAATTTAATCGGTGAGACACAGAGAGCACCATGGACTCATATTGAGGTATGGAAAAAGAGTAACTGACCCCAGCACACTAGTCGGTGCTATATATACCACAATAACATCACTAGTAGGGAAGATGAAGCTGCGGCTGATAGCACATTGCGCAACCTGGAACTATTGCAGAGGGGAAAAACGTCTGGATCCAGTCTGGCACCTGGTAATGTTCATGCGATAAGAAATCTGCAGGAAGGACTATCCATAAGAATATATAAATAAAATAGACCACCACGCAGAAGGCAAGTTGGCTGCAGGTTAGGAAAACAGACAGAAACTTCTCGACATTGGTTGATGAATTCATGGTGCGCGTTCTTTAAAATTCAACAAATTTCTTGAAGAAAGAATAAACTTTAAGCTCTGCCAAATGAGATACTGAAGCTTCTAGTGGCCCTACATTTGGATAATTGTGTGCAGGCCAATGTAGGATATGGTGGGGAGTTGACTGCAAGGGTATCAGTGCACAACAGCCTTAGGCAGGGGTGTGTGCTGGCACTCCTGCTGCTCTTAGTGTTCATACATGACGTATCTGCTACTAAGTTGAAGACCAAAGATAATCATCAAAGACTAAACGATGTACAGGTAAATCATGTCACTCTTGCTAACACAGCCATTGGGTTGCAAAGGCAGCTGGAGGTATTAGAAAATGACACCACAGTGACATTATTAAACCACAGGCAATGCTGCTTGGCCAACATAAACTTCCATTTGCTTGGAAAATTCATGGTTTAAAATTGGAGAAATTTAAAATGTATAGATATTTGGGAGCAGTTTTTAACCATAAATTGACAGTGACAGATGAATCTTAAGGGCATTATCAGCACTGCCGGGAATCTTTCGATTAAATCTTCAGTATAAATCTTCAGTATGGTATACTGTAGTGTGAGCACTCCATTTAAGGCCTACCTGGCAAAAGTTGTTCTAATTGTCATGGATGGCTTTCCTGTCTTGTTTTAGAGACCCCTCTGCCCCCATATTTTAAACGTACCCATAATAGCAGGTGCAGAGGCAATATTTCATGAAGCTAGGCCTGTGTTTTCGCGCCCTATTAAATGCAATGGCCTGCATTAACTTTCTATACTCATTAGCTGTTAGATATTGGGTTTCTGGTTGGCAGAGGTATGCACCCTGTCCAACCAGGAACTAGAATACTAGTCAGGGTAAGTAAGATACACACCATATATTAACCTGTGCTCACCCTCTGGTAGCTTGACACAGAGCAGTCAGGCTTAACTTAAAGTATTTTTGCAACACTTCAAATAGTTACACAGTGAAAACACTACAAAAAGACTCCACACCTGAGTAGAAAAATAGATTATGATTTTATAAATAAATCAAGACCAAAACAACAAAAATCCAATGAGTGGAGGTTGTGATACCAATTTTTAAAGAATAAATAGAGAAATAGCGCTTAGAACCAATAAGCGCCTACGGGGGATATCTGGTCGCGCTGGACCGGGGCAAAGTCAAGAGCTCAGGCCGACTGTGATGGAGCGTGGGCCAGATACATGAGCCACACAAGGCCAGCTGAACAAAGTACCTGGATCCTGGTCACAACAGTCAGATGCGAGGTACAGCCAAGCGATGTGTCGGTATTGATCCAGCAGTCAAGGTGATAAGTCAATTTTCTTCACAACAGGTTGGCGATGTACCTGTACCTGTACCAAAGATGGTGCGCTAAGTTGAGAGGCATTGGTTCTGTAAACGATGCACCACGTTTCGCCATGCAGTCAAGGGGAGGTGTCAATCTCCCCACCTTGCAGTTGCGACGACACAGCAGTTCCCATGATTCCGTTCTTTAGGCAAAGCGCTGGTTCCAAGTGTGATGCAACAATTTTGCTCCCGCAACAAAGACGATGCATCAGTACTGCTTACCACAGACAGGTAATGCATCGGTTCGACTGGAGCAAGCCCCTGGGTCCACTTCCAATGGACCAGATACAGGAGCAGGTAGTGAGACTTTGATATCCCCGAGTCTCAAAAAGAGGAGGCAAGTCAACAAGCCCTTGAAGATCACTCTGCATTCAAATAGAGTCCAGTTCTTCCTTAGTTGGGACTTAGGGTAGCAGGCAGCAGGGCAGCACAGCAAAAACAGTTCTTTCAGAGCAGCAACCCGGCAGAGTGACAATCCTTGTAGCAGCACAGCAGTCCTTCTTCCTGACAGAGTTTCTTCACAGGACCAGAAGTGCCTAATTTGGTAGGGTTAGAGACACAGTACTTATACCCAGTTGTGCCTTTGAAGTTGGGGTGACTTCAGAGAAGGGTATTTGAAGTGCACAGAGGTCCTTTCTTCCTAGCCCTGGCTTCAGACTAACTACAGGGGGTAATCAGCCCTTTTGTGGGGTCAGGACACTGCCCATTCAGGTGTCAGCTCCTCCCTCAAACCTGCCCAACATGAGCCATCAGGATGTAGATGGGCACACAGACACATGTAACGTTCCTTTGTGTGGTTGTCTGGAGGGAATGCACAATGTCAAGCTGTCACCCACTCCCAGACGGGTATTGGAGACAGGCTGCAGGTACACAGAGCTTTTAAAGCAGAGAAGTGCCAACTTTATAAAGTTTGGACAGGCAGTGATTCTACCCTATGCCTTTTACATCACACTCGAGTAATGAGCAGCTTGATTTTTTAGATCTGACCATTATTCCTTTTGAGGGTAAATTATCCACAAAACGTTTCACTAATCCTACAGCTCGAAACACCCTGTTACAGGACACCAGTCACCATCCCAAAAGCCTGAAGGATTGCCTGCCCCTCGGCCCATTTCTGTGTATACGCAGAAATTGTAAATTCCTTGCTGATTACTTTTGGGAGGCAGACATTCTAGCAAAAAAACTTGAACAACGTGGTTACCGCAAAAGGTTAATTAAAAGATCTCTCAAGAGAGCCTGGTATAATCACTGTGAGTTCTTATTTACACCTCAACCCCCCAAACGAATTGAAAGGACTTCTTGTATTACAACATTCAGCACACAAATTAACAGGCTTACGAAAATCTTCAAAAAACATTGGCTCCTGATTCAATCCACAGGGATTACCAATGAACTGCCTTTGTTTTTTTTTAAGAGAGGCCGGAATATTGGTGACCATTTGGTTCGTGCTTCTTTACCCATACCTGATTCTCCTGACCTTACCACAATGTGGGGCCTCAATAAAATCATGGGCCATTACCGCTGTGGTAAATGCTTAATGTGTGATTACACCTTTAATATGAAGCAGTTCATTCACGATGACATAGCGTATCATCTTCATGATTGGATTTGGATTGGGATTTGTAAAGCGCATAGCTACCCTAGGGCGTCCCAGCGCTGACATGACCTAAAGTTCCAGAGGGGAGTAGGAGAGATAATAGCTTATGGAAAGAGCCAGGTTTTTAGTAGCCTACGAAAGGCCAGAAGATTGTGTTCTTTCCACAATTTAGGGGCGTTGTAGGAGAACAAACGTCCCCCGGATCGGGACTTTTTTATTCTGGGAACGCTGGCAAGGGAGAGGGAGTCTGATCTGAGTTGTTTATTAGATTTATGGGGTTTGACGAAGGATCTCAGAATCTGGGGACCTCTGCCTTGCATTATTTTGTGAGAGATGCACAGGGACTTAAAAATAATCCTTTCCTTAACTGGCAGCCAGTGCAGGCTTTTGAGTGCTGGTTTTGTGGAGCATCTCGATTTGGTTCCGGTTAGGAGTCTGGCCGCAGCGTTCTGCGCGCATTGCAATCTGTAGATAACTGATGCTGGTGCCCCCAGGTACAGGACATTGCCATAGTCCAGTCTGGAGTTCACCAACCCCTGCAGCAGCAATTTCCTAGATTGGAAGGGGATCAGATGGAGGATCTTTCGCGCCATTCGAATGAGGCCAAAACAGGTGCCCGTGGTTTTCCTGGCCTGAGTTTTGAAGTTGAGGTCTTGGTCCAACCAGATGCCAAGGCTTTTGACTTCGGGTTTGGGGGTAGGGGGTGTTCCCATACATGGCGGCCAAAAAAGGGATGGAGGGAGTTTGTGTGTGTTTCCTAGGAGAAGTATCTCGGATTTTTCTCCGTTTAGTTTTAATCGGGATTCACACATCCAGTGAAAAACACTCTCGAGACACCTTGCCAGGTTGTCTAGGCTTTTGCTCATCTGGTTGATCGAGACCACCAGCTGGGTGTCATCGGCATACATAACTGTTTTTATGCCAAATGGGGCAATAATGTCCTCTAGAGGGGACATATAGACGTTAAAAAGTGTGGGGCTCAGTGATGAGCCCTGTGGGACCCCACACTGAAGGGGCAGGGCTGTAGACACTGCTGTGCCATCCGACACTTGGAAGGTTCTTTCTTCCAAAAAGGATTTGATCCAGGACAGGGCGGTGCCAGAGACTCCTATCAGATTTAGCCGGTGGATGAGGATGGCATGATCCACCGTGTCGAAGGCGGCACTCAGGTCGAGGAGGATCACTGCCACTGATCCTCCTGCGTCTATGATGGTTCTTGCCTCCTCGACCACTGCTAGCAGAGCGGTGTCAGTTCCCTGTCCAGGTCTAAACCCTGTCTGAGATTGGCGGAGGAGTTTATTGGTTTCCAGGAAGTTGGAGAGTTGGTGGTTGACAATTCATTCGGCTACTTTGCTGATAGCAGGAAGAAGAGAGATGGGTCTGAAGTTGGTAGGGTCCGTGGGGTCAAGGTGGGGTTTCTTTAGGAGAGCCTTAACAGTGGCTTTCTTCCAGTTGACTGGAACAGAGCCCAGTGTGAAAGAGGCATTAATGAGGTGGGTAAAAGGAGGGGCAACAGTGGGAGCAACTAGTTTTAATTTGCTCATGGGGGCTGGATCTGATGGGGCACCACTTTTTACGATTTGTAGAGTAGATAGAAATAGTTCTGTGGTAATCTGGGGAAAAGTTCGTAGGCATGGGGCCTCGGGGCAGTGGGGGGGGATGTCTGGGATTTGAAAGGAGTTGGGGGCTGGAAGTGTAGTAAGAATTTTGTCAATTTTAGCTGAAAAGAACTCAGCAAGCTGGTTGCATCTAGTGCCCGATGGGTCGGGTGTGGGTAGGGGATCTGGAATTTTGGTGAGTAAACGTACAATGCGGTAGGTTTCTTTCGCAGAGTTGGATGCCGCTGCTATTTTTTCCTCGAAGTAAGTTGCCTGAGTGTTTTTTATGCAATTTTTGTAGTGCTTGATGGCGTCCCTATACTCATTTTTGCTTTCCTTCGTCCAGATCTTTCTCCAAAGGCGCTCTAGTTTTTTGCATTTCTTCCTGAGATTGCGTAGTTCTTGGGTGAACCACGGAGATTTGGCTGATCTCTTTTTACTGGGGAGGGATTTGACTGGCAAAGTAATGTCGAGGGAATGGTTAATCCACTCATGTAGTTGAACGTCTGCTTTGGAGGGGTCTGGGTCCAGTACTGGTATGGTGGAAGTGAGAGCTTGTGTCCAGGAGTTTGTGTCCAAATTGTTCCACGGGCGGGAGGGTGCTTGGGGGGAAGTCTCTCTGGTATCTCAGCCGCGAATTGTAGCTTGAAGGGGACTAAGAAATGGTCTGACCCTGGGACAGGGAGGGGGGTATTAACGACTATTCTCGTGAGGTTGGTAAATATGGGGTCCAGCAAGTGACCCTTGTTGTGGGTGGGCTGGTTACTTTGTAGGTGGAGATTGAGGGAGGCTAGATCTGCTTTGAGATCGGCAGCTGTTTTGTTCGAGGGATCATCAAAGTGGAGATTCAAGTCTCCCAAGACCGTAAAATTTGGGGATAGACAGGCGAGGGAGGAGGTGATGTCCATTAGGGAATCACAGAATCGTTGTTGCAGTCCTGGCGGGCGATAAACTAGTATCCCTGAGATGGTAGTAGATGGGGGGTGGTGGATAGAGAAATGTACATTTTCACAGTCCAGAATGGGACTTTCTTTGAACTGGCAAGACAGGTAATCTCGATAGATAATCGCTATCCCACCTCCAGTACCGGACAATCTGTTCTGGTGCTTTATAAGGTAACCAGAGGGGAGTGATTGGATAATATCTGGCTCAGAGTCTGAGGTAAGCCAGGTTTCTGTAAGAAAAAGGACCTCGATTTCCGAATCCAGCAGAAGTATGTTAATTTCTGTCTGGTGCTTCGGGAGGGATCTGCAGTTCAGCAGGGCCAGCCTGAGCCAGCTAGGTTTAGGGGGGAGGTGTGGGGTCAACTTGTATGGACAGTTTGAACAGCGGGAGTGTCCTTCCTCTAAAGTACTGCTACAGCGGTAGGGCACGGATGGAAACTCCCTTAGCCTATGCAGGGTTTCCTGGGTGTATCTTAGTGGGAGGGGAGTCGGTGTAGCAGGGGTCCTGGGCTCTGGGCTTGGCCTGGCGCGGACGGGCGCAGACGGGCTTGCCTTAGGCGCTCCCGCTGCGCTCGTCCGCTGCGCTTCCGGCCGAGGCACATGATATAAGCGGTTGCCGAGGGAAAGGGTCAGATGGGCGTGGCCTAAAAAAGGGGGCGAGGCCTGATTCCTCGCGGTGCTGGCGTCGGAAGGAGTGATCCGGTGAAGGCTACGTGGCAGCGCTAATGTCCGTTACGCGTGCCAACTTCGTGTTTGTCAGTGCCCTGCGGTGTGGTGAGTTTTAAAAAAGATTACACACACACAAACAGGTGACAGTACTATTTTAAAAAAATGCTTAGTTCAGTTTGCTCTCCCGGCTTCCGCCTCAGGAGTTTGGTCAGATCTTGTATATGGCGCTTGTAATCAGCGATCATACAAACTGTAATTCACAAAATGTAGTTTACGCTATATGGTGTCCCTGTAAATTCATGTATGTGGGGCAAACTACTCAAAAAATCAAGGTTCGACTCTCAACACAAAAGCCGCATTAAATGTAGGAATGAACATGTGCCATTGGTGTCCCATTTAATTGAATTTATTCATTCTCTTTTTTTTTTTTTTTATTGAGCAGAGCCTTGGTTCAAGAAATACGTAATAGACTGAAAAAAATTCTTACTGACATTGAGAACCAGTTCCTATAGAAAAAAAAAGAGACAAGAAGCTAGAAAAAAGAGCAGCATATTGTGTTATCATTCATGGAGCAAGTATCAAATCTATCCAAAGGCACATCAGCATTAAGAAAAGCTCCTGGTGTACTTAAGTTCCTTTGTAACATTTTCTCATATCATTAACCAAAGTGCAAAATGCATTCTATAAAGTGCTAGAGCTATTAAAGTGCTAGTGCTTTTAAAGTGCAATGAAAAAAGTGCTAGTGCAAAAAAGCTGCTACATTAGTTAACTAACTCAAGTGCTATGATCTCTCTTTAAATTCTTCCAATTCACTAAGAAACTTCCAATTTCTTTCGAATTTTTTTATGGCTCCTACTCTCTTCGCATAAGCTTCCTCAAATTTTCTGGTCCTTTTCATTTTATTGTACCATTTCAGATGAGAAGGTATTTCCCGAGATTTCCAATTCTGCAAAATTAGGGAACGGGCCACCATACATGAAATAAATAGAAAAGTCTTTTCGGATTCGGATAATAAACTTTCGTCGCTACTAATCCCAAATAAAAATGTTCTTACCGATTGCTTGCCCGATATCCGAAAAAATGTCCTCCCAAAAAAGCCTAAGTCCTGGACATGCATAAAAAATATGGTGCCATCTGCCCTCACCATCTGTTTGGCATAGAAAACACCTATTTTCTGCGCCAGGAAATCTTTTGCTTAAAGCGTCCGGAGTTAAATAGGCTAACCAGCGTGATAAGAAGGCCATCCTTTTAAAATTTGCGGCACGCAAAGATTTACTTCCAAGAAGGCACATGGACTCCCACTCCTTAGTAGTCAGCCTACACCCAGTTTCGCGAGTTATTTTGTCCAGATGGATCTCTATCATGGAAGCCTGACCCTGTTTATGCAGCAACCTATACCAGTTTCCCACACCTTTAATGTTGGCCCCATATAGGGCTGCCATAAATTGATTAGGAGTGTCCAAGAAGCCACTATTCAAGAAAAGTCGGCTTTCGATTACCTTCTACCCTTGCCGTTATTTCTTGCCAGGAGATCGGCCTATTCTGAACTATAAAATGCCTTAACTCGGAAAATCCACAGCCTTCCCAAATACTTATATGTCTCATTTGCAACTGTAGGCCGAGACTTTTACATTCTCTTAATTTTAGGAACTGGAGACCAGATGAGCCCATCTTTTTAAAAAAGGACTGAAGTCTTAAAGAATAATCTTTCAAAGTCTTATAACGTGTTTTCTTTGGTAGTTTGGAAGTTTTTAAAAACACTCGAGTTAGAGAACCGATTTCTTGGGTCATTTTATCTATAAAAAAGTTGTCACCAAAAAAATTAGATCTTATCAAGCCAGATACTAAATCTGAAAAAGCAGCCTCATAATGAACTCTCACGTGGGGTAATGCTAAGCCTCCTTGTGTTGAACCACACTTAATTTCACCCTCGGAGCTTTCTTACCCCAGATGAATTCCCTGAATAAAGTATCAATTTCATTGAAATAAGATTGATTTATTTTGATCGGGACATTAGAAAATAGAAAGATGAGCAGGGGAAGTATAGACATTTTTATCATTGAAACTCTACCCACAATCGAAAGGGGGAGTAATGTCCATTGTTCTAACAGCTCCTTGATCTTACCCTTCGTTTTTATATAATTTAATTCAAATAGCTGATGATATTGATTAGATACGTATATCCCAAGATATCTTATAGGATCATTTTTTATAGCTTGTTTCTTTAAACAAGATGGAAAAGAGTTCAAATCAGTATTAAGATCTAGAACCTCGGTTTTATTAGCATTTATTTTATAGCCGCCTATTTGTTCAAACTCCGAAAATTCCCTCAGAGCTGTTTCGAGATTTTTTCTATCAGGAATCAAATATAAAATAATATCGTCGGCAAACAGTTTAACTTTAGCCATGCCGGGTATCGGAGGTTGGATAGCAGCATTACTTAGAATCTTTAAAACCAGAGGTTCTATAAAAAAAGTAAAAAGTGATGGCGAGAGCGGACAGCCCTGTCTGGTTCCACGGTTTATTTTAAAGGCTCCTGCACAGTTAGAGTTAATTATGACCTGGGCGATAGCCCCCTGGTAAATGTTACTTAACATATTAACTACCTGTGCAGGAAACCCGAACCGACCCAGAGTAAAAAACAAAGTTTTCCAATTCACCAGGTCGAAGGCTTTCTCCGCATCAACCATTACAATAATAGCCAGAATGAAGTTTGTATTAAAATAATCCAGTGCGTATATTAAAAATTGGATATTAGCCGCCATCGATCTCCCGGCTATAAAGCCGGTTTGATCTATATGAATTATTTCTTGGGCGGCTGGTAAAAAACGTTCTGCCCATACCTTCATCAAAATTTTATAGTCAGAATTCAGCAGGCTGATGGGCCTATATGAATTAACATCTTCCGGGTTTTTATCTTTTTTAACGAAAGAGACGATTATTGCTTCTTTAAAAGTGTCTGGGACTTCCCCACCCATTTTAACAAAGTTAAATAGGTTTTTCAATGGAGTAGCAAGTTCTTTTAAAAATACTTTATAAAACTCTATAGGGAAGCCATCCTGCCCACACGCTTTTGCCCCGACTGTTGATTTAATAGCTGTAGAGATCTCGATAGCTTGTATTTCCCTTTCCAATTCGCTAATCCGATTATCTGATAATTTAGGGACGCTCATATTTATAAAATATTCCTGGATTTGCTCCTCCGTCACCAAGTACTCAGTAGAATATAACTGGCGAAAATGATCCACAAAAGTCTGTGAAATATCGCTGTTACTAACTATTTCTTGGCCAGTTTGAGGGTCCCGTATTATAGCTGATTCTTGTTTTTTCCTTGAGGAATTTGCCAAAAATTTACCAATTAACTGGCTTTCTTCGTATACTCTCTGTTGGAATATACGTGAGTTGCAAACCTCTTCTAAAGTAAAAAAGTCCCTCAATGCGGTTTTAGCCTGCTCGTATTGATTTGGAAGAAGTTGAAGCTGGAGAGCATATTCTTGATCCACTTCAGTTTGCAGTTGAGCTATCTTAGTCCTCCGGGCGCTGAACTGAGCAGCCGTGTAAGCTATTATCTGTCCACGGGCTGCTGCCTTAAGCCCCCCCCATACTGAAAAAGGGGCAGCAGTGCTATCGTTAATCAGAAAGTATTCCAAAATCCATTTTCTGAATTTCTGAACCCAATCCTCATTTTGCAAGAGGAGACGATCCAGCTGCCACCTGGGACGTTCCCTACCTTTCCCCCCAAGCACCAATTCTATCCCGACATAGGCATGATCTGAAAATGAATTACAGCCTATGGCAACATCTCGAATCTGGAAGGATCTAGAAGTAAGAAAATAATCTATTCGAGATGCCGTCCGAAATCGGTGTGAATAACATGTATAAAATTCTTTGTCTGGATTCACTTCCCGCCAAGGGTCCACCAATTGATATTCTTGTATAATTGTTCCCATCATTGTTTTTGTATTTGGTTTTAATTGTCTTTTATTTTTATTTGAAGTATCTTTTCTCAAATCCTGTATATAGTTAAAGTCCCCACCAAATACCACCTGTCCGGGGGATCCTATCAAAAAATCATTAATTTGGGTCAGGGGTATAATATCATCTGTAACAGGACCATAGTAATTTATAAAATTTAACGTTTTCCCCTGTAACTTAGCTATTACCCATAGCCATCTCCCATGTATATCCCTATGGATTTGTTTAAATTCCCAAGGAAGTTTACTAGAAAAATAAATTGCTACCCCTCTAACAGCAGAACCCGACGACGCAAAAAAAACTTTTGAAAAAATCTTAGGTATAAAAAGATTTGGAGAGTTAGATTTCAAATGAGTCTCCTGTAAAAACAAAACTTGGGGATTTAAGGAGGATAGCCATCTAATAAGAGCGCCATATTTCTTTCTATTTAATATCCCATTAGTATTGACTGATAGGATCTTGCATTTACTGGTATCCATATCTAACCCTTTTATATGTATTTCTTAGACTTTTCGAACCTTCTGCTTTCCTGCTGTAACACCCTTTCCATCCCAAAAAAGAAGAAACCCACCCCTTTGAATGTGGAAAAACCCTACAACCCACACTCTCCACATTCCACCCCTCCCATCTGATTCTGATTCTGGAAATCAGATGGGAGGGACAAATTTATTCATTCTCCAGATGAAATACGCTGGCAAGTCATTGAACTAATACAGAAACCTCCACGTGGTGGTAATATTCAAAACATACTGAATAAGACTGAATGTCGCTGGATTTTGAGATGTGATAGCATCAACAAGGGATTGTATACCCTTTAAGAATGCAACTCTGTAATATCCGGTTGATTCTTTGATTGTCTCATTTCTTGTTTTGCTATTGAATTTTCAGTAATAATAATGGCTATTATTACTATATATTCTTTTGTGACTGTTTTATTGGAGATAATATATGTCATCTTGATGACTCAACTGTATTTTTGTTTCATATTGGATGATGTTATTACGAATTAACATTCTTACGCTTTTTGTATCAGTACATAATCTTTCTTTATTGTATTTTGTTTTGAATTGATCACAAGACACAGCTTTGATCATGGGCTCCTGCATTTGTCTTCAGGGGACATTCTAGTATCTGCAAATTTTGTGAATAACTTATGTTTGCTTTTCTATGTAAATAACTTGCATATGTTTGCTCTTCTGTGTATTATTTGATTCCTTTTGTATTGGGCATCAATTTTGCTGCATATATATATATATATATATATATATATATTTATATATTATGTTTTTTGAGATAATAGTCTCATTTTCTACAGAAGTTTGCTATACATATCATTGTACTGTTTTTTGCAATTGAATATATGTACTTTCATCTGTCCTTGTAAATGTTTTTATGGGGATGAGCATGGTATAATATTCCAACTTTTTAAAAAACTTCAGTATTCTTTTAGGATACAGCTGAGCCTTATTGAATACATGTCACCGCATTGTTTCTTGGAATTATATACATTATTATGCCCTGCTAATTGTAGCTTGTTTGATGAGGTCTTGCATAGCACTATATTCAAATTTCCTCTTTATTACTATTTTTGTTTTGAAATTCCTTTTTTCTGTGCAAAATTGATCATGCATCTTGTATTGTTTCCCCTTTTTTAATTTGGTTAATTTGGCCAACCGATAGTCTTTCTTCGGTCTCCATTGACGTGAGTAGCGTCTAAACATACGCTGCTCACAAGATTTCGGACATTATATTTTGGACATATTTGATCATTTTAGTTTATTATTTTCCGGTTCTTTAGTTGTGGGAACTGTGTCTGTACATATGCTAGTCAGCTACTACTGCACTACTTTTGAAATGCAGTTCCGGTCTGCATGGCACTCGATGTGAGTAGTGTTTAATTGTACGCTACTCACAACATTTTGCATTGAATGGCTCGACTGACAGTCCCCCTTTTTGTTAGGTCTCGCGCCTAGCTTTGCAGTGCGCAGCACGGCTCACGCAGCGCAAGACCTCTTGTACGGGGTTTGGAAAGCTACCCACACGCTCGTGCGTGTAGTTTTGCTTTCCCCGTCTGGCATTGGCTTGTGCGTGTTTTTTTTTTTTTAAACGGCACGCGATTGGGCAAAGACTTTGAAACGACTATTCCTGACGGTGGCCAGCAGGCGCAGCAGCGCGTGTTCACCTCGCTGTCGCGCTCCCTCCCCCCCGCTCCTCTGTGCTGCGCGCGCACCACTAGTTGTTGACAATAGCGATCGCTTTCAGTACCGCTTGTTTTCTTTACTTTTGGTATAATCGCGGCACCCGCGCTTTACTTTTGATGTTATAAGTAAAGTGCGGGTGCCGCGATTATACCAAAAGTAAAGACATTGGGGTTTTTTCTATTTCTTTACTTTTGGTATAATCGCGGCACCCGCGCTTTACTTTTGATGTTATAAGTAAAGTGCGGGTGCCGCGATTATACCAAAAGTAAAGACATTGGGGTTTTTTCTATTTCTTTACTTTTGGTATAATCGCGGCACCCGCGCTTTACTTTTAATGTTAGAAGTAAAGCGCGGGTGCCGCGATTATACCAAAAGTAAAGAAATAGAAAAAAAACATCTATTTTTTTAATTTTGGTATAATCGCGGCACCCACGCTTTACTTTTAACATTAAAAGTAAAGCGTCTGTGCCGCGATGCTTGTTTAGTAGATTTGATCAGGAATTTAGTAAGATGTATTTGCTTCCGGTTGTCAGGAACCGGGGCATTCAGAGCTCTCTGGCTGTCCAGGAATATCTGCAAACTACGGAGTCCCCCTCGAACTGAGTCAATATTTGCTCCTTTCTAAAATGTGCCATAAAAAGGAGGCACTCGTTGTTTTAGTTGGTTTTTGTCTGACTAATTTTTAAGCAACGATAGTAGCATCACAGCGCTATCTATTTAGTTCCTCTAATTTCAGCTGTTTTTATCTGGAGAATCAGCCACAGGAGCTAAAAGATATATGCCCTTTAATGCCAGTTAGATCACTGATTGCTTTTATCCTCATGATGAAATTTTATCTAACTTGCGATGCATTTTTAACTGGACATGTACTGTCTTTTTTTCTATTGTCTTTTTATACCCACGTTTATGGCCGAAATAATGATTGAAATAAAATAATACTCTCACGACTTGTGAATGGGGAGTCCATAAGTGAGACAAAAGTGGATATTGTTGTTTTTCCACATTCAACTGTTTTCAAAGTAGGAATTTGACAGTGTGCATCTTTTTGAGGCTGTTGTACCATGACAAAATTCTGTGTTGGAATACGCAAGAAAGCCAGTGATATGACCTATGTCACAATAGATTGGAGCCTTTTCAACGCATTTAGTTTTCTTTGCAAAACTAATTTTTTATGAATTTACATATAAACTGACAGCTTGCTGCAGTCCGACACAATTATTTTTAATTAATTCAGTATTTTGATAGTCTTTTGTCCCAGGGAAAAATGTAGTTGCCTGCTGTTCCATTCGGCGAGTAGATTTCAGTTCTTGAATTTGGTTCTCTTTAGGCTGTGACATGACAGAGGTAAATCCAATGTGTATCTTTTTGACTGTTTAAAGCCATATAGTTTGGCGCAGTCACTGTACTGGGAGGCCAACCAAATATTTTCTCCCTACCTGAAATGTGTCTCTTTATGCCTGGGTTTGTTGTATCCGGACTGCCATTACACTGGTGCTCACTGAAGGTGGTCTGAACATACAATCAGTTTGCCTGCAAACAGTATGCAATTCTCAATACTTATTGAATCTTGCAATGTATGATGCATGCATTACAATAGATACCAGACCTGATTCTCAAAGGGAGTCCCTGCATTCGGGGTGGAATCGCCGCAAAGGACCACCATGCTCATCTCATCGACAAGCAACACCTCCATTTTAGGCAGCTCTCTGTGAACGTGATGGAATTCTTCACCTGGCAATTAGTGAAATTCCAGTTTGTTTCCGGGTTTAACTGGCAACAAGAGATGCTAAAGAGCCATTATATAGGTCGAGCCTGGGCAGCGCATGTGCTGCTCTGTGAGGCATGCTGTATTCAAGTATGGACTTGAAGCTCAGCCCACTCTGCGCCCATATTTTTCATTGGCTTGTGTCATTTTCGACTGTAAACTGTGGGTTTTCAATGGGCAATAGGCTTAGTAGTCCCTCCTTAGTATCGCCTTCTCTCATTTTGTACCCTCCCATGGCGACACCCCCTGTTACATGTGCCTACGAGTACTATTTTCTCAAATAGCTTTGACACGCTCTCTCCTGACATTCATGCAATAGGTCTCACATTTGCAAGAGTTTAAGCTATTTGCATTGTAAATGACAATGCCTTTTATTTATCTGTTTTAAAAAAAACACATAAATAAAAGGCATTGTCCTATACAATGCCAACAGCTCAAACTCTTGAAATGCGAGACCTATTGCATTGCAAATGCTTGTTTATTTTATTGTGAGATCAGAGTTTAAATACAAGTTCTATCCCACATGCTGTTTACTTCCGCCTTAATCTGAGACGCTTTCACGGTCGGCACAGCCCTCGGTATAATGACTGGTTCGTAGCTCCGAGCAGGTAGGGTTGATTATTTGTCACTTTCACCTTCTTTTTGTAAGTTTACGAATTATATTACTTTATCAGCGTGTGATTCATGGCCTTATATATAATTTTTTCTATGTTTCAGTAATTTTTTTTCTTCTAGAGTGACTGTTCATGCATTAATTGGTCTCTGTGAGAGCAATTGGATTCCTCTCTAATATCTATTCCAAGTGTATATTGATATACATTATTTGTGAGTATACACTTATTCTATTTGCTTTTTCTCTCTTTTTTATATTTTTTTGGCTTAATCAATTGGGTTTGTCCTTTTTGTATTTTCTGTAGTCTGTAGTTTATTATAATCCTAATCTTGGACTTCTCGTGATAAAGAGATAGAACAAGTAGGTCGTTCCTTGATTTTTAGGATGCACGGTTTTTCTTTAATACCTTGGTAGTCCTTTTCTTGGTCTTATACTTTCTCATGATCACTTGGTTTGGTTTAATAGGCTCTTGATCTAGTTTATGACAATCTTTGACTTTCTTTCTGGTATTGTTGCACTTTTTTTTTGTTTTTAAATATTTTTATTGAATCAAACAACAACAAGTCACGTATTAAAGCAAGAGACAAGGGGCACTTTGGATCACTTACAATTATCCACCCAATAAGACAGTCCGTTCTATCCTGGTGCATTTTCACAACGCCTTTCTGTCCGTTGCATCTCCAGTTCTGTTGTTGGGGACACACATATTTATCCTTGGTAAGTATTTCACTTGCCCCACTTCCTATCCCATTTCTTCGGGCACCCCCTAGCTTTAAACACCTCCTTTTCCACAATCATACACCTGTCATACTCTCTGGTTCCACATCTGGAGCGATGGCCGATCTGCCACTCCCCACTTTCTTGCTATCTCCCTCTAGACCAACGTGTAGCCTAGTGTCATAAACTGTTGTTCAATTTCCGTGAGGTCAGTCGGCTCCCATATATTGAGGAGACCTAGCCGAGGTGTAAGGGTGTGTTGTTTTCCCAAGGCCTCTAGGATGTGTTCCGTGGCACCCTCCCATATGGGCCTCACCCCCGGGCAGTCCCACAGCATGTGGTAAAGAGATGCGTCTTGCTGGCATCCCCTAAGACAATGTGCACTGGTCCTCGAACCTATCTTTGCAAGGGTTATAGCAGTTAAGCAAGATCTATGTCGAATTTTTAGCTGGATGAGGCAGTAACGAAGTGTTATGGCAGCCTCATGAGGGGACATCAATGCCGCCTGCCAGTCCTCTTCATCAATGGGTCCTAAGTCCAACTGCCACCTCTCCCGGAGTTTATGAAAAGTATCTGGTAGGTTATTACATAGTTTTTTGTATGTAAGGGAAATGGCCTTGGTGAGCAATGGTCCATCCAGGAGCCTGTCCTTTAACGGGGAAGAGTCTGGGATAGCTGCAATGAGGGCGTGTCGGATTTGTAGGTATCGGAACACCTCCCCGTGGGACAGATCGTACGTCTTCTGTAGGTCGTCGAACTTGAGAAGAGCACCCTTTTTAACCAAGTCCCCTATTGTCGAGATGCCTATTACGTCCTATTTGTCAAACCCGGAATACCTGCCGAGAAGCCATAATCTCTGGGTACACCACAGGGGTGTAGACTTGGTGATGGTCTGCGCCCAACCCAGACGGGAGTTCGCCAGGTGCCATATTGTCACCGTGTGAGCTGTGGGGCCAACATAACGGCCTCTCCGAACCTTGGAATACAATGCCTCCAGATACCCCGCTCTCCCCATCTGATATCTGTCCAGCATATATGCTGGGTCCAGCGGGGATCCATAGACCCAGTGGTTTACCACCACCAACTGTGATGCCCAATAATGCAGACAGAGATCCGGGAGGGCAATGCCGCCATCATACCACCCTTTCATTAACTTTTTCATGGCTATTCAAGGGGATCCACCATCCCATAGCAGTGTTCTAATTTCGCTTTCGACCCCGGAGAAATAGGCGTCTGGGACCCTGTGGGGTCAGATTTGAATGATATATAGAAACCTAGGAAGGGCCAGCATCTTAAAAAGTGCTGCTCGCCCGATCAGGGACAGAGGCAGGGAACGCTCCGCCCGTAGTCTAGTCAGAGATGCCGCAAGATTACGGTCGTAAAAAAGATGGGGGTCCGGAGTTACAAAGATCCCCAAATAGCGGAAGCCTTCCAACGTGACCTCCACCGAACATCCAGAGGGGAGTCGGGGAGCCTGGCTCCTCAGAATGAACAACACAGATTTACTCCAGTCTATGGCGTATCCCGAATATTTCCGGAAATTTGTGAAAATAGTTAACACCCCATGAAGGGATCTGTAAGGGGACGCCAGGTAGAGCAATATATCATCTGTATATAATGATATTCTATCCTCGTGGTCTTCCACCCATTGCAGACCCCTCACCATAACATCACGTCTGACCCATGCAGCCAGCGGCTCCAGCATTAGAGAAAAGAGAAGTGGGGAGAGGGGGCAGCCCAGTCTAGTTCCGTTTTAATGGAAAGGATCTTGAGGTATAATTATTTACTCGGACCTGTCCCCGAATATCCGTGTATAACAACCTCACCCAGCCTAGGAATTTGGGTCCAAAGCTCATACGTCTTAGTACCTCAAATAAGTAAGGCAATTCTATGGAATCAAACGCCATCGAAGCGTCCAGTGAGAGGACAACAGCGTCCTCCTCGAGAAACTCACGACGCGCTGTAACATTGTGGAGGCGTCTGATGTTTAGCGCCGTGTTCCTCCAGGGCATGAAACCCGATTGGTCTGGGTGGACCAGTGAGGAAATGACTGCTATAAGGTGAAGGGCAGGGACTTTTGCTAGGATCTTTGCTTCCGCGTTTATTAGGGAAAAGGGACGGTAGGAGCTACAGGCATCCGCGGGTTTACCTGGTTTCCGGTAGGAGCCCTGCTTCGTAGCTTTCTTCAAACATGGCTCGCAGATGGGGAACCACCTATTGTTGCACCTTATTATTATTTTTGTCTTAGTGGTCTATCACTAAGATCTATATGCACTGATGTTTTTGACTTTTCAAAAAAGAAATTTGATCTTTGATCTTGTTCCATACATTTTCTGTAACCCCGTATATTCATTATGATACCCCCATTTGTGTACATATTTATTCTAGATTTCATTATTGGACACTCTACCATTGAATATTGCTTATCCTGATGATGACCACTAAAGTTTAGTGTGGTTGAAACTCTCTCTACGCTTTTATGTGGCCTTGATTGAAGAGGACGCAATCTCTGCTATTCTTGTTTTTTGTTTTGTCTGAACAGTTTATGTGTAATAATTTTTTCCTCACCCACTGTCTATGTTTACACTGATTATTGTCCTTAGGGTTTGTTGTGTAACTGAGAGAGTGCCATTGTCTTCTGATTTTATACTATTGTCTTATTAAATTTTGTAAATT
This sequence comes from Triturus cristatus, assembly GCF_964204655.1. NCBI lineage: Eukaryota > Metazoa > Chordata > Amphibia > Caudata > Salamandridae > Triturus > Triturus cristatus. The sequence goes on from NC_140591.1 coordinate 251,705,841, forward strand.
TTTGATTTTGTGTAGGGGTTATCCTTTGTTAATATGTTTATATAGTTTGTTGTGTTCTATGTGATTTATATTCTATATTATTTTAGTTTATGTTGTATGCTATATATTACTTGAACCCCTGTTAGGATTATAGTCTTTAACGTTCTAAAAGTCACATTTCTAAAATAGTCATGCTAAATCAAACTTTATCAGTAAAGAGGATTTATCATTACAATGATATGAAACATGAAGGAGCTACTCCTTCTCAATGTGGAATTACAGCTTAAAAGTATAATAAGGAATTCCCAGTGTCACCCTACGAGCGGTGTAGGCCTCACGGTAGTAAAAAACATATTTAGGTGTTTTACAATACCAGGACATGCAAACCGTGTAAGTACATGTCCTATCTTTTATTTACACAGCATCCTGACCTATGGGCTACATAGGACCTACCTTAGGGGTGCCTTGTGTGTAATAAAAGGAGAGGAGAAGTGTAAGGCTTGACAAGGGGTTTTAATTGCCATGTGGACAAGGCAGTAAAACTGCACATATAGGCTCTGCATTGGCAGGCCTGAGACATGTTTAAAGGGCTACTAGTGTGGGTGGCTCAATCGGTGCTGCAGCTCCTCTAGGAGATATTAATCTACAGGCCCTAGACACAGGTAGTGCACTCTTCTAGGGACTTACAGATAAATTAAATATACTAATTGTGGATAAATCAATGTTACCATGTTTAGGGTAGAAGCACATGCACGTTAGCACTGGTCAACAGTGGTAAAGTGCTCAGAGCCCTAAGGCCTACAAAAATTATACAGCAAAAAGTGGAGGTAAGTAGGCAAAAGGTTTGGAGAAAACCACACAAAGCCTATCATGTTTATCATATGTCCCATCCATCTGAAAGTGGGGAGAGCTACCCAACCTCTAGGGAATTCTGGACAGACCATTAGCATTGGCGTGGTCTACCCCTGGTCTCTGTTCGACCCTAAAGTCCAAACCCTGTAGTGAAATGGACCACCTACACAACTTTGGATTCCCATCCTCCCCCCCCCCCATTTGCATTAGCCACCTGAGGGGCCTGTGGTCTGTCTGAATCGGGCAGTGAGTCCCAAACAGGTATGGTCTCAACTTCTTCAGTGTCCAGACCAAAACAAAGGCTTCCCTTTTAATAGCACTACACCTTTATTCCCTGGGAAGTAACCTCCTGGAGATAAAGGCTACAGGTTGGTCTAGGCCCTCTTCATTAAGTTGTGAAAGTACTGCCCCTGTGCCATGCTCTAAAGCATATGTGTAAACCATAAACTCCCTGGACAAGTCAGGGGCCCTGAGTACATGGCCTGCTTTAGGCAGTCAATTTCTTTTGGCATGCCTCTGTTTAAATTATATTCCTGGGCTGCTTCTTCGAAGTCAGCTCTATCAAGGTGGCCATAACACTTGACAAACCCCCTATAGTACCCAGTGAGGCATAACAAGGCTCTGACCTCAGTCTGGGGTTTGGGGGGCTCCCAGGCCATGATAGTCTATCTTGGAATTGAGGGGCTGCACCTTGCCCCTGCCCACCAGGTGTCCCAAGTACACCACAGACCCCTACCCTATCTGGCACTTACTGGCCTTGATAGTCAGGCCTGCCTGTTGCGGAGCCTGAAGCACTTCCTAGAGGTGAAAAAGGTGGTCCTTTTAGCTGTCACTGAAGACTGCAATGTCATCCAAGTAAGCAGCACTGAAGGCCTCCATTTCAGCCAGAACCAATGTCTGGGAGGTGGCAGGGCAATTCTGGAATCTAAAGGACTTCACTGTAGGCTGATAGTGGCCCTCTGCAGTGGAGAAGGCTGATGATCTCTCCTTTGCTCCCTCAGTTAGGGCAATCTGCCAATACCCTGATGTGAGAGCAAAGGTACTTAAGTAGCGGACAGCCCCTAACCTGTCTACCAGCTCATCATCCCAGGGGATAGGATGAGCATCAGTCTTGGTGACTGAATCGAGTCCCATGTAATCCGCATAGAACCTGAATTCAGGTGTGGTGCACGGTGGGTAGCTTTTGGTACCAGTACCACAGGACTGGACCTGGGGCTACTAGAGGGGTCCATCACCCCCAATACCAGCCTTGTAGAAACCTCCGCTTTAATGCTGGCCCTCACCTTATCAGACAGCCTGTAAGTTTTATTCTTGACAGGGAGGCGGTCTCCTGTGTCCATATTATGTGTACACAGGTGGGTAGTCTCAGGGATCAGGGAAAAAAGAGAGAAGTACTGCCCTAGCAACTGGTGGCAGTCCCTCTGTTGTTCAGAAGTTATACGGGGGGGAAGGTTTATAACTTCCAATGATCCATCTTTCTCCTTGGAGGCTGTCACCAACAGCATGGTGAGCTCAGACCTCCCAAAGTGTGGTTTGAGACAGTTGATATGGAGCACTCTGTGGGTGTTCTTGGGGGTCTAGAGGTCCACTAGGTACGTAACCTCCCTCTTCCTCTTAACTATCTCATAGGGCCTGGTACAACAGTCTTGAAAGGACCGGAGCTCCATCACCTACACTTTCTGCCCAGGTTGCAATTTCACAGGGGTAGAATTGTGGTCATACCGCTGCTTCATCGCTTCCTGACTGGCTTCTAACTTGTCAGAAGCTTGCTTTCACAACTTAGCCATTTGGTTCTGAAGGCCAGCATGTAGCTAATTACATCCTAGGGAATCTTCCTCGGAGCTTGCGCCCGCCCTTCTTTCACCAAACTCAGTGGTCATCTTACAGGGCGCCGATACAGAAGTTCATAGGAGCTAAAGCCAACCCCCTTCTGTGGCATATGTCTGTAAGCAAAGAGAAGGCATGGCTAGAGAACATCCCACTTATGCCTAAGGCAGGACTTTGATCATGCCATTCAGGGTCTTGTTGAACCTTTTAACAAGCCCATTGGTTTGCAGATGTTAGAGGGTGGAGAACTTGCTGGTCAGTCTTCCCTCCTTCTACATCGACTACATGTAGGCAGACATGAAGTTGGTACCTGTGACAGACACCACTTCCTTGGGGAAACCCCACTATGGTAAAACAAATCCCCATTAGCCCCTTAGCCACTGCAGGTGCAGTTGCAGTCCTCATAGGTATGGCCTCTGGGCACCTTGTGACATGGTCCACCAGGATAAACCTACAGTCAGAGGTTGTCTAGGGATCAATAGACCCTACATTGTCGATGCCCGCCCTCTCAGAGGGTGTGCCAATGACTGGCAAGTGAAAAAAGGGGGCTTTCACCCTCTGCCCTGTCTTCCCACTGGCCTGGCAGGTCAAGCAAGTCCTACAGAATGCATCACAGGAAATCCTCAGCCTAGGTCCTAGGCCCTGCAAAGGTCTTGTCTCTGCCCAGATGTCCTGCCTGGTGTAAGTCGTGAACCAGTAGGAAGGCTCTGAAGCATTGGGGGGGGGGCACCAGGGCCATTGTCCCCATGCAGTGGAGCCTTAGGCTCACTATAGAGGAGCTTGTCCTCTCAGTAAATGTGATGACTTCCAGAGGCATCACCTGCTGCTTGGGTTTTGGCCTGTCGGCTCTTGCCCTCCTGGGTTGGACACTCTCTCTGTGCCTTACAGAACTCATCCTTGGTGGGTCCTCCTTCCACTTGTCATCCAGCAAGCTCTGGTAGGTCTCCAAGGGGGACAATGCTCTTCTCAGTGGGATCTGGGACGATCACCATAGGTGTCCCATCCCGCTCAACTAGAAGACATTGAGTGACTGGTTTCCCACGCCCTCTGCCCTTCCCTTTCTTAGCAACTGGCTGGGCCATTCTTCCAGGCTCTAGCCTGTCTTGACTTACATTCTGGCAGCCATGGACCTGGTGGTAGCACATATCAACTCAGGCAACCCTAACATTTACAGGTGTACCTTAACACCTACATCCAGGTAGTGTGCTCAAGGTCATTACCTAACAAACAGTCCGCAGGCATGGCAGGGCTCACTACAACTTTCAGAATACCCGAGACCCCCCCTCAAATGGAACAATGGCCACTAGATAGTGACCCTCTCTGTTGTTAGCCACCACCACCTGGCTGAATTCATTGGGTATCACCTGCTCTGGGGAAACCATCTGACTCCTTACCATAGTTATACTGGTATCTGTAACCCTCAGATCCTCAGCACCTCGCCCACTGAAGGTAACCCATTGCCTACACTGTGCGGTATTTGATGGCACCTGGATTTTAGGAACCATCTCACTGTCACCCAGGAACACTAGGGTAACCTCACTGAACCCCCCCCCCCCCCCCCCACTTACTGGGACAAAATTCCTCCCCCGGGACTACACTCACCACCCCTAGGATTTTTCCTCCAGTGGAAGGTTTTGCTCTTTTTGGGCACTTGGGATTCCCATTGTAGTGCCCATACTCAAAACACTCATAGCACTTGGGTTTCTTTAGCTGACTCTTGTCAGAGAAGGTATTCCTCTGGTGGCCAGATTGGAAATGGGACCCTTTCCCCTGTGAGTTGTTTTGGAGGCTTTGAGAGAACTCTTTCTTTTTCCCTCCCACCCCCTCCTTCTGATGGGAACCTTGACCAACCTTTTGGAAGTCCCCCCATATGCCTTCTTGGACACTCTGGTGCTGACCCAGATGTCTTCCTCCTCAGTACGCTTCCTGGGGTCAGTCAGCTTGCTATCAACCAGGTGTTGGTGCAGCTCTGGAAAACAAGTATCAAGCATACGCTCCTTCAAAATTAAGCTGTACAGCCCTGATTAATCATCAACCTTGCTGCCCGAAACACCCAGCTTCAGTGCCTTGCTTGCATAGTCAAGGAAATCTACCCATGTTTGTGAGAAAATCTTGTGGCTGCCCCTGAACTTCTGCCTATGACTCTCAGGGGGTCAGTCCAAACGTATTAACTAAAAAGGCCTTCATGGGGGTGTACTGGGTCTGATCCTCTACTCCTCATGAACCTTGTTCATCCTAAGAGCCACATCATAGGCAGAGAACCACTTGTCCATGTCATCCTCCACAACAAAACTGGGCACCAAATCCTTTGGGATGCAAACCTTCCTTTCTGCAGCAGACACTGTTGGTATGCTGGACTCCACTTGCATGGCTCTAATGCCCAGCTTTCTCAAGCTGAGCTCATGGGCCATACTCCTCTCCTCCATGGACAGCCTTTTCTTTTCTATAGCTTGCTTTTTCTACAATTTAGCTAGGGCCTGTTCCTTCTCTAGCTTGGCAAGCTAGGCTTGCTCCTTGTTAATCTTAGCAAGTTCTAGTTTCAGCTTCCTCTCCTTCTCCAGCTCCTCTGGGGACAGGTTCCTTGAAGACACACTGCTGCCTGCTCTGGGGTGGTCTTCCAGTTCTGGGAGTAGAAGAAACCCCCACCTCAGTAGACTGCAAGACAAGACCTCCAGGCAGGTCCTGCTCCAACTCCTACTCAGACTCAGATCCTTCCTCTTCCTCTCCCCCCTCCCCCTCCTCCTCCTCTTCATCCTCCTCCTCTGTATTATTCTGGTGGGATGCTGCTCATGCTCTTAAGGCTGTTTGAAACTCTGCTTTCTCAGCTCTTCCCTAAATGAACAGCCTCTTCTCCTGGCAGAATCCCTTCAGTTGAACTACTGTGTAAGTATCCAGCTTGGCCAGCACGATTTCCATCTTGCCTTACAAGGCCACAGACAGTGAAGAAAAAATGGGAACTGGGCAAAAAGACTTTAGGAAAAATTAAAGTTGTCAATCAGGGAGAACTAGTTTGAATTGGTCTAGATATGGAGCAGCAGTGTTCACTAAGTCACTGTATGGCACTGCACAAACACAAGTCCTATTCTCACCGCTAATCACCAATGTTAGAAACTGGGTTTCTGGTGGGAAACGGTATGCACCCTGTCCAAGCAGGAACCAAGATCCTAGCAAGGGTAATTCAGACTAATACAATAAATTAAACTTTGCTCACTCTCTGGTAGCTTGGCACACAGCAGTCAGGCTTAACTTAAGAGGCAATGTGTAAAGTATTTGTGCATTACTTCAAACAGTGACACAGTAAAAAATACCACAAAAAGACTTTTGTGCACATTTCTGCTGGATTTATTGGTGTCAGAGTAAGCGATCACACTGCCGGTCACAGCGCTGACTCAATGGAGATTTGGATGATTTTTCGGTTTAACTCTGAGTTTATTGTTGTTTTACGCATGGTTTCTTAAATTTGGTATTTGCAAATATTTTATTTATGATGTAAGAATACATACATTTACCATCAAACACTTCTTGTATGTTTTCACAATAGTTTTTGACTTAACCTCTTCAATGCCCATGACGAGCTGGTCTCGTCATGGGCCGCGGTTGCGCTGTGCCCATGACGAGACCAGCTCGTCATAAACCCCGCCCGCTAATGCAACGGCCGGCACAGGGCGGGGAAAGGGGCGGGCACTGAAGGGGTTAAACTAAGCATGTACGTCATGATGCAGTTTTATGGAACATGATTTGATGGAGTTTTCTGTGAATTTATTCCATGCCAGGCAGATAAGAGGTAAGGGTTAACTCATGTTTACGGTCATGAAACTATTTTCGTCTCCTGATTGATCTTTTTAACTACAGTTACCTCTGATGAAGGGCCTTCTGCCCGAAATGCATTGGGTAAATATCTGTATGGTCACCCAGGATGAGTTGTGAATTCTAACATGCTTTAGTAAAAAACTGGATGGGAATTTCTTCCGCATTTAAAGTTTGAAAACACAGGGCTTCTAAGTGAACTTTTTTTTATTCCTCATTTGCCTCAAACCCCATTGAACGCACAAGCTACCCGTACCATGACTCCTCAAACTGAGGGAAATAGGCATTACATCAGGTTCTCATTGTGCCTACCGCCTATACGGTACCTTAGCAGACATGGTTGTTACTTTCCCCAACCAAGGGGAGAGGTTTCTCTCCAACTAGGCCACGAGAGCCTGATGGACATCTTTTGTTGGCAGAAGGATGGTGTGGTAAATATTTCTCCTTTACCGGGACTGAATTTGATACAGGAACATAATAAAATAGCTCAATGAAATGAGAGGCAGAATCCGTGATATTAGAGTTTCAGAATGGGCTTTATTCCAATAAGCGATTATAATCGGATGCTTCAAGTTCCATCACCACGGGAGTTCAGGAAGTGAAGTACATACTTTATTGACAAGCAGTAACTTTTATAATACATACATCATAATGAAGTGAATACAGTAGGCGTAACAATTGATAAGGACATTGACGTTTTGGTGTGCGTAGCCGAAAATGGGTGTAATAATGAGTAAAAAGGAACATGATTGGCTAGGATGTAATACATAGGTGGATCTATAAGATAATACTTGGCATTGATGCGCGCGCAGCAGTCTGACGTATAATTGACGTATAACTAGGGGGTGACGAGGACTTGACATTTAGCTCTAGCTCTACGTGTGGAGACAAGAAGTCTGGGGGGTCAAGTCAACCTAATCCCAAATCATATCTACATCCTATGTTTAAAGAACTATGTTATCCACAAAAGAAGGACTCTCGGACAGAATCTATTCTATACTGACTGTGCGTGCGTGTACAAGCGTCTAGGTGTCTACACTGAATGCGAGGGGGTAGGAATATTCCATGGTAACAGGGCTATGAATTACTTGCATGAGGACAGAGAAGATGGGCCTTTTTGCTTGGTAACTGGAAGAATGTTTACTTAAGCTACTAGGCAGGAATGCATCGGCTGAGGGGGAAGCAGATAATTCGAAGGTGAAATACAGTTCTTGGCAGAGAATAGGCTGATGTCAGGCTTCGTGAGCCGCGCAGAGAATGAGACAAAGTTCATGGTCACGGATGCAGGCTTGAACTGGAGCTTTCAGAGACAGAAGGCAAAAGGAGTTCGATGACAGAATCAGGGCCTACTTGCCTGAACTGTAAAATGGCATAAGTGAACCATATAAAGCCGGTGGCCTTTCATATTTAGGAATGGAACATCCAGCCCATTTATGGCGGATCTGACAGAGGACATGTTGACGATGGACGCACATGTGTTTGCGTCATTATTACTGGAACTGGAGGGAGCATACATGTACTTGTGACATGCACATAGAACCGTTGGGGTCCAAGATAGGGGACATAACTGACCAGAAAAATCCATATTTCCACATTCCCTCCTTGTCCCCTTCTTGCCCTTCACGAGATATCAATCTTCATCAATCCATTTATCTGTTCATATAGCATCATTTGTTCTTCTTTCTTCTTCCGGGATCTTGAATGAAAATCTTGATGTGGAATGCACGATGTGGCACACAGACCACAAATTGCTGGTCCACATTGCAGACATAGACAGCAACTGAATAGTATGAGAAGGCTTATACCTAGGAAGGATAGAACTCTCCATCCCCAGGCTGATACCGTATTCCAAAACCAACTGGACCAAGTCCAAGTGCCTGGGTTCTGGTGTATCTGGCTTACTATGTTATGAAGGCGAGTGATGGCTTTATATACGGATGGCGAATTTTCTGGTATGAATACGCAGCAACTTGATCCGATGACCCTACAAGCTCCGCCCCTATCAGCCAGGATGACGTCAAGGACAAGACGATTTTGAAGCACAACAATCCGCATAGCAGACTGTTCTTCTGTTAAATTGCCTAAGGCGGAAATAGTTTCATTCACTACTGCTTCAAGGGTTCTAGTTAATCTACGTATTAGCTTACTATTAGTAACAGTACCTATATAGGGAAAGATGCCTTTATTGAAATCTACATACTTGTCCCATGCCGTCTCAGTGTAATCGATAATGGGGAGATCTCTCCGTTCTCTATTGTGTACTAAATGAATATTTCTGTAATAATCAGGAGGAGCTAGGAAAACAGGTGGCAAAAGGAATGCTATGTAGCAAGTACCATCCCAATCTAGAGGTAGACGCATATATGCAGTCTGACCACATATAAAGTAGGAGTGGCGAGAAGTTCTGAATGAAGATTTGCCTTGATCACTGAATTCTACTGTAGTAGTGCATTTACTATGGCCCATATGTATAGAACCAACCTTTCTTACACACAATTCACCCTTTGCTGGGAATACTGACATGGTGGGTAAGACTAGCTCAACTTCGGATACGACATTTAGAATCATGAGATTAGGTGTAAAATTACCTAATCCATATACTTCATTTTCTAGATCAGTTCCTGTTCTTTTGGGGCGACCCTCCTTGTCAGGGTAGCAGACTTTGAGTAAAACTAGGTTCAGGTTTCCCCATATCCAATGGTCTTGGTAAACTGCTGTGTCTGAGTCTATGGAATTAATTAAACTGAACCATGCTCCACAGGAGCCATTATGTGTAAATGGGTGCGGAAAGAATGGCAGGACTCCTTCATAATTCTGATAGGGAGGGAGTCGGCCACACACCCAACAATTGGTGGCGTTATTAGTCTGATGGGAATGGTGTAACATACTAATGAAAGTGTTATTGCGCAGCGCAAGTCTATAAGACAATTCATGCGGAGGTAAGTCACTAAAAGAATGTTCAGCAGCAACATTATAAACATGTCTAGAAATAGGGTAATATATGTGCAACAACATACTTGTAATAGTTATTAAAAGACTCAATAAAAACAAGATTAATAATGTCGCTACGCAGTGATTTACAATACGCCTGTCGTTTCAACATTTTTCCGGTATTTCCTCTACTTAGGTCCAGGGGATACATGTCAGAGACAATTCAACCGCTTCACCTTGGAGAGGACTTAAACAATCAAATTGCTCGACTTGGTGGGCCTAAGCTTTAGTTTGTAAAGTTCGCTTTCCGTTTTTTCCACCAAAGGAAGTTTTGAATCAGTCTGTGAGGGAGTGCAGGGCACAGTGTCTATATCTGAAGGTAGTCCATGAAATTTTTTTATGTGACTTGAATGAATCCAACCCTTGCGGCCCTCGATCTTCACGGCTGTTCTTGTGGTCAACAGGACCAACTTGGGTGCTTTCCACCTGGGCTCCAGTTGATTTTTTCTGTCGAAATTTCTCACAAAGACAAGATTACCCGGAACAACGTCATGGGGTTTCGTCTCAGTGTTGTCGGGAAAGGCTGCAGCTACCTGTGAACGAGAAGATTGTAGTGCAGACATCAAGGAAGCCAAGTAATCTGTCAGCATATTACAGTCAATATCAGTTATTTTGCGTGGTATAGGCGTCCCCCACATATTCGGTGGTCTACCGAAGATCACCTCATACGGGGATAGCCCTGTTCTAGAGTGTGCTACCATTCTCATGTAAAAGAGTGCAACTGGTAATGCTACTATCCAGTCGACACCTTTCTCTCTGCATATTTTGGACAGTCTGATTTTCAGTGTCTGGTTATGTCTTTCTACGAGACCTGCTGCCTCGGGATGTCGGACACAGTGGAATTTCCACTGATAACCTAACAGGAGTGAAACGTGTTTCATTAATTCGGATGAGAACGGCTGGCCGTTATCTGAGTAGACAACACGTGGTAAACCGTATCGTGGGAAGAATTCTCGGACCAACTGTTTGGCAGTAGTCGGGGCAGTGTAATCTGAAACTGGGTACGCCTCTGTCCAACGGGACAGAGCGCAGACAACCACGAGAACATATTTGAATCCTCGACATCGTTCCATCTGGATATAATCCATCTGTAGGACTTCAAAAGGGTGATCAGGAGGCTGAAATCCACCCTGTTCTACGGGAACACTTTTTCCCGGGTTGAACTGGCAACAGATCATACAGGTACGGACCTTTTGTTTGGCTGCTGCTCGTAAATGCTTATTAAACCAAATGTGTTGAATGCTATCTAGCATAGCTTTTTCTCCTAGATGTGCTGGACTATGTATAGTGTTGATTACGACTTGGACCATTGAATCAGGGAGGAACCACACAGACCTTTCCTTCATCATCCATCCCTGGTCCGTTTGGATCCCTCCTAATTCAGTCCATTTCTTTATTTCGTCTGGTGTAGCATGTGTCTGTATGTCAATTACGTCAAGAGTAGGATCTTTAACTGTCATACTATGTGTCGGTGTCGGGACCATTGTCTTTGTCATATCGGGGGTTTGAATTTGAGCAGTCAGTTTAGCTGTTCTGTCGGCTAGATCATTGCCTTGGGAAATGGTATCAGTAACTTTTGTATGGGCTTTACATTTCATAATTGATATTGCAGTGGGTAGATGTATTGCATCTAATAATGCATGAATGAGGGGTCCGTGCTGAATGTGGGCACCGTGGGAAGTTAAATAACCTCTCTCTCGCCACAGCACGCCGAAGTCATGTACAACTCCGAATGCATAACGTGAATCAGTGTATATGTTGACCTTTTTATTCGTGGCTTGAATACAGGCTTGTGTCAGAGCGATGAGCTCTGCGGCTTGAGCTGACAAAGTATTTATACGATTAGTTTCAATAACTTCAGTATCGGTTGTAACTGCATAAGCGGCTACTAACTCTCCTGTACTTGTTCTCATGCATGAACCATCGACATAAAATGTCAAGTCTGGTTCTGACAATGGAACATCGGTCAAGTCTTGTCTGGGTTTTGTCGTTACAGTAATGACTTCAATACAGTCATGGATTAGTGGGTCTGTTCCGATTACTGGCAAAAGTGTGGCAGGATTCAATGTGTTACAGCGTCTTATTTCTATATGCGGCTGAAACAGTGTCAGTTCATACCCTGTAAGTCGTGCTACGGTCAAGTGTTGTGTTTGTGTTCTATTTACAAGAACCTCTACTGCGTGTGGTACTTGAACTGTCAATGGATGTCCTAACACTATGGCATCGCTTTGTCTGATTGCTAAAGCTGTCGCTGCTACTGATTTCAGGCACGCAGGCAAAGCCTGAGCTACTGGATCTAATGTACTAGAAAAATAAGCACATGGTTTGTGTGCTCCTGCTTGTTCCTGTGTGAGTACTGACAAGGCAGTACCTTCGCGTTCTGTAACAAAGAGTGTAAACTGTTTTCTGTAACATGGTGTTGCTAAAACTGGTGCTTGACATAAAGCTTTCTTTAGGCTTTCAAAAGCTTGTGTATGTTCCTGAGTCCAAGGGAGAATAGTCGATGTGGCTGCCTCCTGGGTTGTCAACTGAATGAGTGGTTTTGCTAGGAATGCATATTGCGGGATCCACTGTCTACAATATGAAGTGAGGCCTATGAAAGCCCGCACCTCCTTTTGTGTCTTAGGTGTTGGCATGTTAACTATCAACTGAATGCGGTCGGGTGTAAGCTGCCTTCCCTCCTTGTCCAGCGAGTGTCCAAGATAAACAACTCGCTGGACACAGAATTGCAGCTTAGAAGGGGAAACCTTGTGTCCTTTTTCGGCTAGAAATTGTAAAACTGTCAGTGACGCTTTTTCACATTCAGCTTCGCTTCTTGCGGTGATCAGCAGATCATCGACGTATTGAAACAGAGCCGTGTTAACTGGCATGTGGATACTGTCAAGTTCTCGTTTCAATGCTTGGCTATAGATGCTGGGGCTTTCTGTAAATCCTTGAGGTGCGCGTGAGAATTTAAAGCTACGTCCATTTAAACTAAATCCGAACAAATATTGGCTTTCCGGATCTATTGGGACGCTGAAAAAGGCATTCTTGAGATCGATTACAGTGAAGAATGTCGCTTCGGAATCAATAGCTGTCAGTAATGACGAGATATCTGGGACCACAGGGAATTGTGGCACAATACATTTGTTTAACTCGCGCAGGTCAATAACCAATCGATATACTGGCGGGGCCTTCGGATCTGTTCGTTTAAGAATCGGTATTATCGGTGAATTACATATATTGGAGTCTGTTTCCACAACTACTCCTTGGGCAATGAGCTCGTCAATGATTTGTAGTAAAGCCACTACAGCATCTGGTGGTAACTTGTATTGTCGCATTCGTGGTAGCACCACTCCTGCCTTTAGTGTGACTCGATATGGTGTAATATTCATGCAACCAACATCAGTAGGGCCTTGTGCCCATAGACGTGTAGGTAAAGTCTGTAGTCGGGGATCCATGTCTCTAGATACATAGTGACCTTTAAAATCACGTAAAAACAATCTTACTCCTTCCGGAGAACAACATATTATAGCTCCTAGGGCTTTTAACGTTTTTATTCCTAATAGATTTTCTGGACATGATTTAGTAAGCAGTAAATCTGTAGTTCGGGTCAGAGGTCCTATCGTGAGTGGCAGAGGCTGTGACACTTCATTAACAATAGGTTTGCCTGAAAAACCAAGGGAAATATTTTGTGAGCCTGAGAGGGGTGCCCCTGGAACTTCACTACGTTTTATAGTTGTTCGACTTGCCCCTGTATCGAGTAAGAATTTTCTATCTTGACCTAATAATTTACTATGTACATAAGGTCCTTCTTGATCCACAGGAATCTCGATAAGGGGTAGGTCAACTTCCCTCTCTAGGCTAGTTCATGCGTAACGCTGATACTCGGGATATTCATACTGTGCGGTCTGATACATTTGCCGTGTTGTTGTTTGTGTGGCAGCAACAGGTAATGGGGGTGCAGCTGGTACAAACTGTATTGGCTGTTGTGCGGCTGGCATTGCCTGGACATGCTGTATAGCTCCTTGTTCATTCTGGTCTTGTCTCAGTGGCCGTGATCTTTCTTGTGTTTTACCTATGGCGATATTATGTTTTAGAACTGGACAATCGTGTACGTAATGGCCTGGCTTTTTACAATAATTGCATGTCCCTTTTACAGGTTCTGCTGAATCGGAATGTGTCATACCCTTTTTATGTCCTTCGGCTGGGACTGTCTGGGAAACTAGCATTTTCATTTTTGTGTCTTTCATGCGTCTGTGTTCATGTTCTTGTTCCTCTTTAATTCTATTGTGGTGGTACTGTAACATTTGTAACATTTGTGTTGGAGTGTTACCTTGCCAGGTACTCTCGAATTTTAATACTCTATTCTTTACTGGAGGCAGAGCATTTTCTACTAATTTTGTTACAAACAGATGTGGGTATGATTCGCTACTTGCTTTTATGCCACTATTTATACCAAAACATTTTTCGAAACGGGCATAGTAATCACTAGTGTCTTCATCTTGCTTCTGTTTACAGGCTGAAATTGTACCCCAATCTTCCTTTTTCGTAGTTAATAATCGTGGCAGTACCTGTACTAGTAGTCCTGGTAATGCCTTAGTTTTGTCCCCAAGCCCCGAACCTGGACCTCGGGCCCTTTCTTCTGCTTCTAATGCTGACCATTCTATCTTTTGATCACCTACCTCCCACTCTTTTTCTTTGAGTTTCTCATAAATGCCAGCAGGCATCAACACCTTTAATATTGTCATAATGTCGGGGTAGGTATACTCTCCCATGAGTAACATGTCTTTAATTTCTCGGTGAAACCCCGCTGGGTCCTTGTCATGACTGGGTACTACTTTCTTCATTTCTAATAATTCTATTTTCGATATAGGCGTATATACAAATACGCGTTTAAACTCGTTGCCCTCACCCTTTATTGGGTGCACTTCTCGTAAGGGATTCTGTCTATCTATGTGGTACGTAGTTCTTTCCTTGGCGGACAATGGAACATGTTCTGAACACACGAAAAGAATATACTGCTTTCTTGATTCTAGAATTTCTTTAATTAATTCAGTACCTGGACCTCTCCATTTATTCATAAGTAATTCAGTCAGTATGTCAGGCAAGGGACCAGGGTCCGAGTGCTGACTCCGATACAGTATAATGAGTTGTTGGATCATATAAATCCCAGCTAACCTTTGTTCATCTGGGGTAAGATTCAAAAATGCGCGTACTACTGTATTATCACTATATTTTCCGGGACTGTCCACCCAATGGACAGCTGCCCTGGCTAAATCTTGTTCATCCATAGAATCGAGGAAATGATAACCCCTTCGTTCTTGGAGTAGTTTGTCGGCGGTTTGGAACGAATGCTCGTTAGACCTTATATTAATTATAGGTATTTGAAAATTCCTGCTATTATCTGGACACGTCGGATGCATTGAGTCAGTATGATATCTAGTCTGATTCCTATTACAAGATCTTCCTCTACCTACATAGGCTATGGTGTCTGACTGTCCTGTGAGCAGTCCTGGCCCTTCTTCCTCGTTTTGTTCGAACTCGTCTGTCTCTAATCTCTCTTCGTGTAGGCGTTCTATTTCTTTACGGATCTTTCGGCACATGGCTATTATACAATTTTGTTTATCATGTCTCCCTTCTGATATATTCTGGCTCCATCTTGTAAGAATTCTCATGGCTTCCGGGTCTACCCCCGGTCGGTCTTGATTTCTGATCACACAGTTTATGAGGAAACGTAACAGTTCCCCCTGTATCTCTACTTTCTGGTATTCCATAGCTCTGTAAATACATTCTGGATCTCGCCCTGTTTGGACAAAATGATATAGATTATCTAGATGCGCAGTCATTCCTGGTAACTTTGCTAAATACACTGCGGCTCGTCTGATACGCAATGATGCTAGGGTCATTTCGTCCTCTTTTCCAGGCACCGGGTCATATCTACAATCTATAAGAAGTTCTTTAAGCGCACGGGCACTAAGGAGTTTGGGTGTACGTGAATGCGCTGACTCTTGAAAAGTAAGCTTATTTATTCTGGGTGGTGTAGAAAAGACATTGGCAGCTCCTCCCGCGGCTCCATCTGGGGCGTCGGGTGTAAAAGGATTCGTTGAACGTGACACAGCAACTACAGGTGTGGACACAGCCATAGAAGTAGCTGTAGGAACGGATACAGAAACAGATGTGCTTGCCGAAACTTGTGACTCGATTTGTTGCCGTAGGGATATGGGTACTGGATCTTGGCGTTGAACCTCCCTGGTAGGTGGTCTACGTGGGGCGGAATTGGCATACTCGGGAGCTGCGTCATCTAAATAAGAGGAAAGAAAAACATCTTCTGCGGTTCTAGGATGCCCCTTAGGATGTACCTTTATTGGGAACAATGGGGTTGGCAAGTCTTTTGGCGTTTCCGGAGTAGCCTTAGGTAATCCTTCGGCCAGAAGGGGATACATACCATTCATAAGGGTATTTCTTTGTCTGTCTACTTGTTCTGATTTTACTCGGATACCTTCCTCAATTAATAGATTTTCTCGAACTTTAGTGGAATTCTCTTTACTCTTTTCTTCCTGTCTACGTGCTTTTTCTGTTCGTCTATGTGATTCTTTACGCCATAATTCAACGGCGTCTTTCTGTGACTGTCTGACTTTCCTTTTCCATAACTCTTCCTCGACTTTCATGATGCACTCTGCATCCCAGGTCCCCGCTGTGGGCCACCTCTGACTTTCTGGTAATCCCTTGGTATAGTCTACCCATAGATCAAGAAATAATATGGCGTCTAATCCATGTTTATGATACATAAAATGCCCTGGGGTGTCCCTAGGAGGGATAGGGACGGCTTCTTCGAGAACCCCTTTTCTGGTAGTGATCTGTCTTAATTTCGAAAAGAGCGGCATATTGAGAACTGACCTTATACTTGATTTTGACCTGATACTTGAATTTGAACAGACTTAATACAATAAACACGATAATGAACAGTCATTCATACCACGATATACTTAAACACTTCAAACATTTAACATTAAACCTTTAACTGGAACAACAATGATGATCGTCTGCATGACTAATCACCAAGCTTAATTCTCGACAATAACTAGACAATAACTAGACACTTCGGAATACTTGATATACTGCTAAACAGTACAGATACACTGCTAAAACAGTGCAGACCGGATTTGTGTACCCAAACCCGTCTTGACCGGCACAACCTATGTGCACGTCAGAAAATGCCTCCCCAGTAATGGTACTCACCGGGTAGCTTCGGAAACGGAAGGCCTCAGTAACTTGAACTTGACTCGGATTTGGACTGGACTCAACTCGATTCGTCGGACACTGGGCTTGACGTCGGACTGGTGGGTCTCTGTATACCTCGGATCTTGCTCTCTCAGCTAGGCTCTGGTCGGGATACTTCGCACTTCTCACCGCCTCGTCTGGGTGTTGATTGCAGTCTCAGTCGCCCCCGCTTGACCGGAGGGAGATACAGGAAATCCTGCTGGTACGCGTTATTGTCCGTCCAGCTGTGGCAGGAGACCGGGCCTGCAACGCACCGCCGGCGCGTGAGATGAGAAAGTGTCTCTGTTCGGGCGCCATCATGTGGTAAATATTTATCCTTTACCGGGACTGAATTTGATACAGGAACATAATAAAATAGCTCAATGAAATGAGAGGCAGAATCCGTGATATTAGAGTTTCAGAATGGGCTTTATTCCAATAAGCGATTATAATCGGATGCTTCAAGTTCCATCACCACGGGAGTTCAGGAAGTGAAGTACATACTTTATTGACAAGCAGTAACTTTTATAATACATACATCATAATGAAGTGAATACAGTAGGCGTAACAATTGATAAGGACATTGACGTTTTGGTGTGCGTAGCCGAAAATGGGTGTAATAATGAGTAAAAAGGAACATGATTGGCTAGGATGTAATACATAGGTGGATCTATAAGATAATACTTGGCATTGATGCGCGCGCAGCAGTCTGACGTATAATTGACGTATAACTAGGGGGTGACGAGGACTTGACATTTAGCTCTAGCTCTACGTGTGGAGACAAGAAGTCTGGGGGGTCAAGTCAACCTAATCCCAAATCATATCTACATCCTATGTTTAAAGAACTAGGTTATCCACAAAAGAAGGACTCTCGGACAGAATCTATTCTATACTGACTGTGCGTGCGTGTACAAGCGTCTAGGTGTCTACACTGAATGCGAGGGGGTAGGAATATTCCATGGTAACAGGGCTATGAATTACTTGCATGAGGACAGAGAAGATGGGCCTTTTTGCTTGGTAACTGGAAGAATGTTTACTTAAGCTACTAGGCAGGAATGCATCGGCTGAGGGGGAAGCAGATAATTCGAAGGTGAAATACAGTTCTTGGCAGAGAATAGGCTGATGTCAGGCTTCGTGAGCCGCGCAGAGAATGAGACAAAGTTCATGGTCACGGATGCAGGCTTGAACTGGAGCTTTCAGAGACAGAAGGCAAAAGGAGTTCGATGACAGAATCAGGGCCTACTTGCCTGAACTGTAAAATGGCATAAGTGAACCATATAAAGCCGGTGGCCTTTCATATTTAGGAATGGAACATCCAGCCCATTTATGGCGGATCTGACAGAGGACATGTTGACGATGGACGCACATGTGTTTGCGTCATTATTACTGGAACTGGAGGGAGCATACATGTACTTGTGACATGCACATAGAACCGTTGGGGTCCAAGATAGGGGACATAACTGACCAGAAAAATCCATATTTCCACAATGGGAGTGCCCAACATTGTCCAAAGAGTTTCAAAAGGCGTAATCATAGGACCCGCTGTTCTTAAGTACATTGTTAAGACTAGAAATAGCTTGATAGTTAAAACAAGGGTGTACCTTCCTATATTTATGTCCTAACCCAATTCAACAGCAGATCCCAAAATGCTGTCTTTTTTCTGCTGCAGACTCTTGACAGATCTATCTTAGAAGTCTCAAACATCGATGCCAACCACTCAGAATGTATAGGAGGGGCAGGGTCAATCCAGTGTTTACATATTTGTCTCCTGGCTAACAAGATAGCATAAAAAACAAGAGAGCTAGCTTGACCAGTAACTTGATTTGTAAGGCCAAAAATTATCAAGGCCAAGTCTATTTGAATTGGGGCTTTTAAAATACTTTCTAATGACTTCTGAACTTCATCCCAATAGGGCAGTCTTTGAGCATATGAATGTCTGAGGCTTCGGCAAGACCACATTTTTTACAATCTACTTGCGTCCCCCTTGAGAACTTAGACAACCTCGGAGGGGAAAGATAGGCCCGGTGTATGGTGAATATATTGTTTCTTTTCAGCCAGGCAGGTTTCACGATGTCAAAAAGAGTCTTAAATGAGTTCTGCCACTGTTTCTCGCAATGTACATTTGGAAGATGTTCACTCCATACTTCATCTGCGAGTTTGAATTCGCCATCCACGGCCTCTTCAATTGCCCAGTACCAGTGGGAGACCTCTCTCCTTCCCACTGGCCTGGCTACTAGCTGCTGTTCTAGACTATTACCCCCACCTATAGGTTTCTTCTGGTTTTTCTTGGTATTAACCCAGCTCTGAAGTTGGATGTACTTGAACCTTGAGAGGCCTACTCCCACTTTCTCTCTTAGTTGTTCCCATGAAAAGAGAGTACCCTCATAAGCCAGTTCCCCCCCACACCTTCAGGCATGCTTCTCTAAGTGGTAATGCTAGCCTATCCTGCAGACATACAGGCGAGCCTGGTGAGTCCCGGTCCCCCCCCCCACACCTTCAGGTATGCTTCTCTAAGTGGAAAAGCTAGCCTATCCTGCAGACATACAGGCGAGCCTGGTGAGTCCCAAAGTGGTGCTAGATTTGAAAAATAATTAGGGCCTACCAGGTGTTTTACTCTAGCCCAAGCTCTTACCATTGACTGAAGGACTTGGAGTTAACAACATTCACGAGTGTGAAAACAGAAAGGCCCAGGCATAGTACTGTATATCAGGTAACAACAACCCCCCCCCCCCCTTCTCTCTCCTACGCCTTAATTTTTTCCAGGCTATTCTAGTGGCTTTATAGGCCCAGACGAAAGAATTTACCACCTGCTGTATTTTATCAATGGCTAATTTATCAGGGGATTGAATTGAAGAGAAAGGTTATTTTGGGTAATATCACCATCTTAACTAAATTCACCCTCCCCAGAATGGTTAAAGGGAGGGGAACCCAAGATTTCATCTGCTTTTGACATTCCCTTGTGACTTGTGCTAATGTAGGTTTGTGTGGCATTCACCTCTTTCGTAAGAGCCGTCTTGATTTCTTTTTCAGAGATAAACATCTGGAACATACGGATGAGATTGAAACTAATACAGGCCTAAGGAACAAATCCACGTTCAACCCTCTGCCTAATCAGGTTCCACCCCAGGTCCTTACCTTTGAAAAAGCTGTAATTAGTCAAGTCTCCAAATTTCGCACTAAAGAGGCTAGACAGTTTCAGAATCTGAACAAGAGAGAGCAGTGCGCCATGCAGTCCCTAGCTACAGATGAAACAATCACTATCAAGCCAGCCGATAAAGGCGGGCCATAGTGATAATGGACTCCTCTGCGTACCGCGCTGAATGTTTAAGACAGTTGGGTAATACTGGAAGACTGGAACTAGAGATTAAAACCATGGTGGAGGAGGCAGTTGCAAATGGTTGGATCACGGGACAAGAGGCAGGTTTTCTTATTCAAAGCCATCCTGTCATTCCTTATTTTTATGCTCTACCCAAGGTGCATAAAGTACAGAGGCCACGCCCGAGACGTCCCATCATCTCGGGTTTGGGGTCTCTCCTAGAACCTTTGTCTACTTTTGTAGATCATTTTTTACATCCACTTGTCTTGGACATGCCAACCTACCTTAAGGACACCAAGGATGTTCTAAATCTGATTGAAACCATTGAATTCAATGTGGATAGCGATTTCCTTGTCTCGTTTGACGTGGAATCGCTTTAGACTTGTATTCCTCAAGATGAGACTCTAGCCAAAATTGAGGCTTTGCTAATGGAGGATGCTCCTGATTCCATCACTCCGGTGTCCTTCATTATGAATTGTGCCCGTATTGCCATGAAGGAGAACTTCTTCAGGTTTGAGGAACAGCTGTTTTTACAAGTGTCCGGGACTTCCATGGGCAGTGTGTTCGCTCCGAGTTTAGCGAACTTCTATGTCCACAGTTTTGAACAGGAACACATTTTGTGGCCTCTTAATCCATATAGACATCACATACGGTGTTGGAGACGGTATATTGATGACGTCATTGTCTTCCATCAATGATTTCAAGGCTTGGTTGAACACCTGTAATGCCTACCTGAGGTTCACCTGTGAGTTTAACAAAGTGGGTTTGCCTTTCCTTGAGGTCTTGATATTTCCGGCTGACGGCGGACTTCGCACCGAACTGTACAACAGAAACCAATGGCAAGGAACTCACTGCTGCTGTATGACAGTTTCCATCCTAAAGCTTTGCGCCAAAATTTGCCCTTTGGGCAGTTTCTGCGAATCAGGAGGAACTGTTCAACGATGGACAAATACTATGAACACGCTGAAGTACTGTCAAATCAGCTTGTGACCAGACACTATCCACAAAATATTGGTGAAAAAAAATTGGTGAAACAGTCTCTGAAACGCACAGCGAATAATAATAGGGCTGCATTACTCGAACTGAATAGTCCCAAGGAAGCTACGAACAGACTTACCTGTGTCAATACGTTTTGCAGTTTTTCTAATCAGATCAAGAAAAGCATTTTGGCAAACTGGAAGATACTAAATATCGGGACGACACCTCTACCACGTCCCTTGTTTGCCTTCAAACGTAGCACCAACATTAAGGACAGACTCATACATACTCGCCCACTTGAGAGCAGTAAACACCATCAAGACACATTGTGGGATTTACCAAAAGTACGTGGTCACTTCCCCTGTGGAAGTTGTGCTGCGTGTGCACACACCGCACATACTACCGAAATTGACACTGGCACGTTGAGACCGTGGATTTTGACTGGTCACACAAACTGCAACAGCAATAATTTAATCTATCTCATTACGTGTCCCTGCTCACTCCGGTATGTTGGGATGACGACACGTAAAGTGAAGACACGCATACTGGAACACAAGAGTACTATCCGCTGCAAGAAAGTTTCTACAAAACTGACCCAACACTTTGTGACGGCTGGTCACAGTCCCCAAGATTTGAAATGGACTGTGTTAGAACGTCCTTTCATTCCCACACACTTCACAGATATTTCTTCTTTCCTGTTCAAGAAGGAACAACGGTGGGTTTACAAATTGGATACCGACCAGTCCGGTTTGAATGATGATATTCCCTGGGTGTCACTATAGTACATATTTCTGTATCTAACTATGTATGGATGCCACTCCTTTGTCGTGATGCCTTCTGCTTGTTGGCTATTTAGCTTTAACACAGCTATGGACCTTTGTCCTGCTCGGGGCCAACTTTTTTGCACATTTTTTTATTATAGGCCGTGTTTTACCACAGGTTCCATGCTTTAGCATAGGTTTCAAGTTTTACTTGTAGCATTTTCTTATATACGTGTTATCTATAGCACTTTCGCTTTGCTTCAGTGCATATGATTTACTCTATGTTCCTTCTGTGTGCGGAGCGCCTTAATATCCACAGTATTGAGTTAGCATTGTATAATGGCTTGACCATAGAGTGCATATATACATTTTTGTTGCTCATATTTCTATTGCTTATACGATTAATTCTACGTAGAGCGCTTTTACTTTTACATCAGTGGGCCAGCATGACACAATGGCTTCAACTAATTGTGTCCGTATTTTCTTGTGCGCATACTAGGTGTTTGAACAGCGTCTTTTGACAGCGTCTTTTGACACTGATCTCTACCCCGTGGGCACCCGTAGTGTCGAGTCTGTACCACAGGCTTTATTTTTGACTCGGGGTTGACATCAATGTATGGCGGCTGTTATATCTTTTAGACGTACTAGATATACGCATGTGCACACTAGTTACAGTGCGACCTATGGGACGCATGCGCGATGTTAATATGTAGCATTTGCATTCCACGCATGCGCATCATTTTCATTTTTATTTTTCACTGGGCATGCGCAACGGAGTACTGTTACCGCCACCTGAGCTCGATTAAGAAATCACTGCAAGGGCTATTTAAGAGCGCGGTCTTGGACCAGCACTCACCTCCGGCAGCAGGCTCTCCAGGTTTAGCTGTACCGACGGATAGGTGAGCATTTCTTGTTGTCCCTCTGCTTCAGGTTTTAGAAACCACGCTGGTTTTGGGATTGTTGCTCTATGCTATACAGTTATGTTTGCTTTCTATTATCCACACAGTTTGTGGAGGGCTCTTGCTCCCTCTGCTTGTCATGCTTGGCAGTGGGTTGAGCGATTAGTTTTTTGAAGTCCCTACAGTAGACTTACAACATTTGTAATGTGACCTTTATAGGTTAACCCCGCTTCTGTTTTTCATGATTCTACAGCTCCTTACACTAGTGGTTATTTTCATATGATCAATATGATTAGCTTTTGACTATTAAACGATCGTTTTGAGATTTTGTTTACTCCTTCTGCACCCCAAAAATAATATAAAAAAAACTTTTTTTGTAGAGCGGTGCTGCCTTCCTGAGCGGTTGCCAGGTAGAGTTGAGATCCTGTACCCAGCCTTTGCGGGTAAGGTATCTTTTTTCCTTTTGAGACTATTGTACATGCAGATCCTTTTTAGTACACATTTTATACTGCTAAAACATATATTAAACTTACCTGACATGTGTTACTTTCTTTCCATTTCAGGTACTTGCAGATTCGGATAGAGGCCTATGACATTGCACTGGCCCTATATCCTTTTTTGGTTTAGTTTTTTCACTTGCCTTACATGCAGTAGCGCTTCATTGTAAGGTCCTGACGAAAGCCCGATCCACCTTGGGTCTTCCTGGGCTGAAACATGTTGACCACCTAAAACTCACACCATAGCGGTTTTAAATCCATACCGCAGGTGTACTGCTTTTTAATCCTGACAGTAGGCATCTTTTGATTAAAGTTGACCTTGGTGCCTCCTAGCCAGTTTTAACGATTACTTCTTTTCACATACTCACAATTTTCATTATTTGCGCTGCACCCTTGCTCATACATCTTTGCTCGTCATATGTGGACTTAGTCATTCCTAAATACTAGAAATAAAACATCCCTGAGCTCCTCCCTCTCAGAGAGGGGGTTGTAGCCCCCAAAGGAACTAGGTTTTTCCTTTGGGAGGAGAGTCCCTATGATGAAGCATGTCACCATTGGTGAGTGAGGGATTACGTCCTTAAAGGGATCTGCCCTTAGGAACATTCTGCTCAATAGTTTTTTCCCGTTAGGTTCATCACTATCGCATAGGTTTAAGTAGTAAACTTAGAGGTAGTTCGTAGACCCTAGGATTCTTGTGTTTGTTAATATTTGATTGGGGATACAATCCTTAGTGGTCTTTAAAATTTTCCCTTGGACTCTCTTGTTCGAACTGTTTGTTTATTGGCATTCACCTCATACCCTGAGATCTTCCCAAACTCCTGTGCCATTCTAATCACTGCCGGGAAAGTTGTTTCTAAATCTGCAGAGAAGACCAAAATGTCGTCTGCATATAGGGCCACCTTTCTCCCACTCTCCAAATCTAAAAGGAACAATGCTAGGATCTTCTCTAAGTCTCTGAGCTAAGGGTTCTATATACATATCAAAAAAGGAGAGGGGAGAGAGGGCAGGCCCGCCTAGTACCCCTGGTGATCTTAAAGGGCCTAGTCAATTTCCCATTGACCAACAACCTAGCAGATGGATCATGGTATAGCATCTGAATGGTAAGGTGAAAATTTTATAGTCCGCATTTAAGAGTGAAATAGGCCGGTATGATCCACAGCTTACATGGGTAATGAGAGGTAGACATACTCAGAAGGCAATACGCGAAGCAAGCAACACCCGAAAGTGAGTACTATTCATGGTAAAATGCAATTTTTTTAAGAGCGTGCTGGAACTCAAGCCCAATATCATATGGTAAGGAGGGTTCTAACCTTAGCTACGTAAGGGAGGTGATCCTCAAATGGTCTTAGAGAATCCACCAATGTTGTTATAACAAAAAAGAGTAGCCAAGAAAAAAGTCAGAAGACATAAAGGTGAATAGTTATATGTAGCCGGTATGTCCTTAATGACTAGTTAAGAGAAGATAAGGTAAGGTATAAATAAGCACATTATATGTGATGTTTGAAACCTGTTGATGTCTTTCAAACGTTGTGGAAGAGCCACAGGGAGAAGCTTTTTTAGCAGTTCATGTGGTCTAGACTTCTCAACTGAGATTGCAAACACATAAGTAAAATAAAACGGTGAGTAAAAGAAGAAGAATAGAAGCTGCAGGCATTCTTCTATTTAGTATGGTGCGATTTAAATAACTTTGAAAAGTCACTCATGCATTAAAGTGCTAGTAAGAGAGAACGTAGGATATGGGTATGAACTCGTCACAATTCATAAGTCGATTCTCCAAATAGGTAGTCCTCCATTCCTAATCTGTGCAAGGTTGTCCTGGTAATCAAAATATAAGACATATGTGCAAAATGATATATCGAAGTTTGCGCTTGGTGTTCAAAAAGCCATTCGTGTTTATGTGTCACTTAGGTCAAAATATGTTGTATGCCTGTAAGTTGCGTGGTTAAAAAAGTAGAGGTACACGCAATGTGCAACTTCAGGGCAGTATCTAAAAGGACACAAGTTAGATGCGGAAATTTTAGATTGTATAGATGTTACTTCATTATCTATTTAGTGCAGTATAACAAATGCCAGTACCAAAGTATAAATGCCCCAGTATCTGTAGTGACATTTAAGAGAATTCACCAAATAAGGTACAATCATTATCTGTTTAATACGGTTTGAGAGCCTGTACCAAAATATGGAGCGCCCAAGTATTCATAGTGAACGTTAGAAGAGTTTGCCAAGTAAGATAAGGTCAATCATACAATGTTAAGCTGAGTCCCAGAGGGCAGCCAACCTATTTAAGAGGTAGAAGAGAGGAAGGTAAAAGGTCTGAAAAAAATAAAAAACTTACTTATAAGTCTATTGTTTTTCAACTCTGGACTGAAGTATGCCCCTGTAAATAGAGATGAAATACCTGAATATAGATAAAAAAACGTCCCCGAAGTCGGACTGTTTGAGCTAAAGTTACATAAAACATTTCAAGGGAAAGTGTTCCCCCCAATGGCAGCACAAACACTTACCCGTAACTATTCAGATGAGTCCGTTGTCTCGTGGCATACTGTTCCAAGTAAGGATCCAGGTGCAAGTGAACCCTTTGTATTTAAAGGTACGCGGCAAGTGTGGATGGTCATCCGACCCAGGAAGCAAAAAATGGCAAACAGGCATCGATTTTAGGAATAGAAAAGAGACTAGTAAGTCCATGTTGGATGCATGGCTGCCATTTTGGAGTGGGTCCCCATTACCAGTAGTTACTATGAGGAACTTAAGTGTACCAGTAAGGAGGGATACAAGTATAAAGCTGCCAGAGAGATCTAGATCCATTATTCTTTCAGTTATTTAGACGTATGAGACTCAAGAAAATAAAGGTGAGAAGAGGAATCGTGAAAAGTAGTAAAAGAGGGACTCATGCGCTTGTATCGAGTGCATAGCGGCCATTCAGAGTGGGTATCCGATCACACTGGATATAGCAAGGAATTTATAAGTGAAGGGAAAAGCGATATTAAAACACTGCAGAGTGCTAAGATCCAAGCACAAAGGTCAAAAGTCCATAGTTGTATACAAATCAAAATATATAAGGCACCAAGTGTATCAATAGGTCCAATAGCAATGGTCATAGACAAGTAGTCTCCCAGTCCGTTTAGTGCGAGCTATGCGTCTGTAAACATAGATGTGGAATAGGATAGATGTGACAGGCGACACCAAGTGTATCCCTAAGCCCATTTGTTAGAGGTATACAGTAGTAGGTTGACACATTGGTTGGGGTAACCTGTCCATATTGAATGTCTATCACAAGTAATAGAACTATCCATTTTTAGAACAGAAAACAGTAATAGTAAAGTGATAGTCCGTATACATCAAGTCCCCGCATTCCTAACCTATTCCGTCATACAGAAACAGTGCAATGTTATAAATGTACATTGTAATACACATTAAGAAGTAACATTGTCATCAGGGCTACCCATGCGTTGGTGTAGAAATGTTACTCTGTTAGAAACACATGTAGTTCCGTGTCAATGTTCAGGCCCATATTTACTGCCCGCAACTTCAAAATCCACTGGGATTCTGCTCGTTTAAGTGCTAGTGTCCTGTCCCCATCCCTTGGGTGGCAAGGTATTTGCATTATCCCATGAAATCGGATATTGGTCATGGAAGGGTGTACTGTGTTAAAGTGGACCGCCAGAGGATACTCTGTGCTGTTATTACGCATGGCCCTCATTTGTTCCCAAATTCGCTCCTTTAAGGGACATATTGTGCTACCAATGTATATAAGTCCAGATTGGCACCTAAGGCAATACACAACAAATCTGGAATTGCAATTAATGAATTTCTATGTTGAGTGTGTAGTGTCAGTGTTATACTGGAATTCCATGAGTTTGTTATATGCAAAGGGTCAAACATTGCATTGTGCACATTTATAGAAGCCCTTTGGTTTACCAGTGAGCCATGTGGAGCTCGGAGTCTAGAGTGGTAAATAACTAGAACACAGAATATCCTGTAAGGTTTTCCCCCCTTCAATGCACAACTCTAGGTTTGTTGGGAATGTGTTTCTCAGGCGATTTGTCCAATGTCAGCAGGTGCCAGTGTCTGAGTAAGATCTTGTAAATGACAAGACTCTGGGTGTTGTATCCCATGGTAAAAGTTATTTTGGTGTCCTTTTTCTTGCAATCCCCATTTTTGTTTTTAAGTAATGTAGCCCTAGCATTCTTTAGTATTCTTTGTCTTGACTGGTCAAGCACTGGTCGTGAGTAGCCCCTTCTCATAAACATTTCTTCCAATTTGTCAAGTTCACTGTGGAAAATGGCGTCCTCACTGCAGTTCCTCTTAATCCTAGTCATTTCTTCAAATGGGATGGCATTTATCTGGGTTATCGGAGGAGCACTACTAGCATGCAAGATTGAGTTACATGCTGTGGGTATTCTGTAGTCGATTCATGATTTTATTGTCTTTAATGTATACTAACACGTCCCAAAAAAATCTACCTCTAACCTGTCAAACTTATGAGTAAATTTCAAATTTGTGTCATTGTGGAGATGTTCTGTCAACTAGCTGTAACTCGCTACTCGCCCAAATCATGAAAATATCATCTATGTACTGTCTGGCCCAGTGAATTTTATGTTCTGTTAGTTCTGGTAGACCGGTCGACCAAAGGTGTAACGGTTCTATAGATCCGTCAGGCCAAATGTTAAGGACCACTTGTGTTTTTTTTAGCGTTTAACTTGTAGCCTGAGAAAATACCAAATTTGCTTGCTTCATCTTGACGCACAAGTTACTTGAGTAACGATATATCTGTAAGAGACATTAGTTTGTGATAGATTCCTTACCTTAGAATATCCCCAAGCGTCAGACTGGATCCGGAAAGTTTTCGTCAGCAGTACCCCTGAGCGTCGGTAGGTGTCGTCGTGCGGCTCCGCGTACATCGCTGGCGTCGTAGCCACCAAAATGACGTCGGAGCTACTTAGACGCGCCCACACGCGCTGACGTCAGTTCTGTACACAACTTTTCCGCGCCAGGAGCGCAGAACCATGCCAGAGACCGACTATTGGTGCAATAGAACTAGGACCCTAAAAGGGATGACCTGAACCCTAGAGAACAGTTCGCAGAACGGGAAGGATGGGCGGGCGGAAAGGAATCTATCACTAACTAATGTCTCTTACAGATATATCGTTACAAGTAAGCAACTTGTGCATCTGAAAGAGACACGTTAGCGATAGATTCCTTACCTTAGAATACATTCCCAAGCAATACCAGCCCCGGTGGTGGGGTCTGCAAAATGAGATTACACCAGAAAGTCACGGAGAACCGAACGGCCAAAGCAGCCGTCTCTCCGGACCGGACTGTCAAGGCAATAGTGCTTAGTGAAAGTATGCAGCGAGGCCCAAGTGGCTGCCTGACAGATTTCTTGCAGGGGGACACCGGTTCCCAATGCCATAGCAGCTGCTGTCACCCTGCTGGAATGGGCACCCAGCCCAACCGGAGGTTCCTTTTTAGCCAGAGAGTAACAGGCTTTAATGCACGAGACAACCCATCGAGAGATAGTTCTCTTGTGCACAGCCCGGCCTTTCTTGGCGCCCACGTGGCCAAAAAAGAGCTGGTCATCCACCTGGAAATGTTGTGAGCGGTTGAGATAGAACGAAAGCGCACGTTTTGAGTACAGACGGTGTGGAGGCAGAAAGAAAGTGGGCAGAGTGACAGTATGCCCGAGATGAAAGGCAGAGACTAACTTTGGTAGAAAGGAGGGACGCGGCCAAAGCACGACCCTGTCCGGATGAATCGCCAGGAAAGGAGGTTTACAGGAAAGAGCCTGGAGCTCACTCACCAGCCGAGCGAAGGTAATGGCTACCAGGAAGACAGTTTCAAAGTTAATAACCGCAAAGGACAGTTATGAAGAGGTTCAAAGGGAGCGCACATCAAGTATGTGAGAACCAGGTTCAAGTCCCGTTGAGGCATCACAAAAGGAATAGGAGGGAAAAGATGAGTAAAGCCTTTGAGAAATCTATTGACAACTGGGGACTTGAAAAGAGAGGGCTGATCAGGCAGCCTAAGAAAGGCTGAAAGAGCAGAAAGGCAGCCTTGATAGTGCCCAGAGTAGAGCCCTGCTGGGCCAAAGAGAGAAGGAACAATAGGACCTCAGAAAGAGGGGCAGAAAGAGGATCAACAGCTTTCGCTGTGCACCATGCCACAAATATTTTCCACCAACAGGCATACACCATTGTAGTGGAGGGATGCCTGGCTGCCCGAATCACATTACAGACTTCAGGAAAAAAAGTCAAATGGAATCAGCCGTCGCCGCTCAATCTCCACGCAAGGAGGTGGAGGACCGTCCGCTGTTGCTGCGACAGGAGATCCTCCCTAAGAGGCAGTCGGATCTGGGGATCCAAGCTCATACTGAGTAGCTTGGGATACCAAACTCTTCAAGCCCAGTCCGGTGCCACAAGAATGACTTGGGCGCGGTCTCGTCTTATCTTCTTCAGCACTCTGGGCAGAAGTGGTATAGGGGGAAAGGCGTACAACAGACCGCAACTCCACTCGCGATGAAAAGTGTCGCCTAGCGAGTTCCGCCTTGGAAATTCCAATGCGCAGAACTACTGACATTGCGCGTTCTCTTCGGTGGCGAATAGAGCTAACCGAGTTTCTTCACAGTGCTGAAAGAGACCTTGTGCCACCTCTGAGTGAAGACGCCATTCGTGATCCAACCTGCGGCTGCGTTAGTCTGCCCTGTCGTTCACGGTACCTGCCAGGTGTTGAACCACCAAGGAAATGCCTTGACATTCCAGCCACGTCCAGAGACGTAGAGCCTCCTGACATAGGGTCCACGACCCCACCCCGCCCTGCTTGTTGCAGTACCACATGGCGATGGTGTTGTCCGTGAACACCTGCACTACTCTCCCCTTGACAGAGGAAAGAAATGCTTTCAGTGCAAGTAGGATCGCCCTGAGCTCCAAAAGGTTGATATGGAGCTTGGACTCCACTGGAGACCAGAGGCCTCTGATCTCTGCCTCTCCCATGTAGCTGCCCCATCCCAGGAGGGACGTGTCCGTCACTACTGTGTGCTCCGGTTGGGGAAGGGAGAGGGATCTGCCGCTGACCCAACGCTGGTTCGTGATCCACCACTGCAAGTCCTGTGCAGTGCCCTCCGAGATCTGGATGTATGCGGACAGGTTTCCCCGATGCTGCGTCCACTGGAACTTCAGGTTCCACTGCAGAGTCCACATATGCCATCTGGCATGATAGATCAGCAGAATGCAGGAGACCATGAGGCCCAGCAGCCTCAGGGTCTTCCTAACCGAAACCCAGGACTAGGGCTGAAAGATCGGAATCATAGCCCGAATGTCCCAGACTCACTGTTCGGGAGGATAAAGAAGAAACTGCGCCGTATCCAGAACCACTCCGATGTAGAGGAGCTTCTGAGAGGGAATTGGGTGCGACTTCGGCACGTTGATGGAAAACCCCAGCAAATGCAGGAGGTCGGCCGTAGTCTGTAGGTGGGAGACGACTGCCTAGGGTGAGCCCGCCTTCAACAGCCAGTCGTCGAGATACGGAGAAGACTGAAACCCCTGATCTTCGCAGATGAGCTGCGACCACCGCCATCACTTTCGTGAACACCCGAGGGGCCCTGGTAAGGTTGAAAGGGAGCTCACTGAACTGAAAGTGCTCATGGCCCACCGTGAACCGTAGGTAACGCCAGTGGGCTGGCAGGATGGGGATATGAAAATAAGCATCCTGCAAGTCCAACACTACCTTCCAGTCTTGCTGGTCTAGGGCAGACAAGACCTGAGCAAGCATGAGCATCTTGAACTTCTCCTTCCGGAGGAAGCGATTGACGTTCTGGAGGTCTAAGATAGGGCCTAGACCTTTGTCCTTCTTTGGAACCAAGTAGTAGTGGGAGTAACAACCACGACCTACTTCCGGCGTCTGAACGTGCTCGATGGCCCCCTTGGCCAAGAGAGACGCAACTTCCTGCTGGAGAAGTGCCAAGTGATCCCCCGACAAGCGGAGGTACTGAGGTGGCATGACTGGAGGGGTAGACTCGAAGGGGAGGGAGTAGCCCCTTCGGACTATTTGCAGAACCCACCGGTCCGAAGTGATGGTGCGCCAGTGGGGAAGGGGATGGTGAATCCTGCCACCCACTGGCATCTGGTGGGTCTGAAACACTGGACGAGGAAGGTTTTGAGGCGGTGGCGGAAGGAGCGGTGGTGGACTGACCTGCTCACTGGCCTCGGGACCCACCACGTCGGGTCCCACGTCCTTGGCTGCACTGAGACTGCGGCTGCGCAGGCCTGCGAGACTGAAAGGAACGCGATTGGGCACCTCGACCCTGACCTCGAAAGGAGCAAAAAGCTGGTCCCGAGGGAGTGCGTGTGGTGGCGAGACCCAAGGACTGGGCTGTAGCCTGAGAGTCCTTAGGGCGTTCCAGGGTGCTATCCGCCTGGTCACCAAAGAGGCATGTGCCATCAAAGGGCATGTCCAACAAAGTGTTCTGAACATCCCCGGAGAAGCCAGTTGTTCTGAGCCAAGCGTAACGGCGGAGCGCCACCGTTGAGGAAAGTGCCCTGCCGAGTGAATCGGCAGTGTCAAGTCCACAACGGATAGTGAATTTAGCAGCATCCCTCCCCTCGGTAATGGCCTAGGAGAGCACCGCTCGAGCTTCCACAGGGCACTGAGGCAGCACCTGTGCCACCTTGTCCCACACAGAATGTGAATAGCGGCCCAACAGGCACACAGTATTCACCGCCCGCAACCCTGAACTGGCAGAAGTGAAATCTTTTTCCCGAACTGCTCCAGTTTCTTAGATTCCTTGTCTGGAAGGGCAGAAGGGAATGCGCTTAGCAAAGCAGAGGCCTGGACAACCAGACTCAGGCGTTGGTTGTCAGGATGTGGAGAGAATTCCAGATCCACTGGACTTTCCGCGTCACCTTCCCATTCTGGCTCATCCTCACATTGAGCTGTGAGAGGGTCTTCAGACCCCTCCCAGTACTCCCCTTCGTCCACCGGTTGTTGAAGAGGCCGGTAGGGACGAGGTGCCCGGGGGAATGGGATAAACTCTCCACCCAGAAACAGAACCGGGGGTAATAGACCAACCCCGGTTCTGCGCAGTCCGGCACCAAACCCGGAGCCAGCGGCGGCGCCGCACCCGGCGCAGACGCCTGGAGGCGCCGCAGGGTATTATGGTTGCGTAGCCAGAGCCAAAGGCAGCGGCACGGGGCCAGAACCACCCAACGGGTCCGCAGGGCCCAAAGGCTCTCCGGAGGGACCCGATGGGCCAAATAAACGGCTCAAGGCAGACAGGAAAGCCTGTATTTCGTCCGGAGTCGCGTGCGGGCCTGGAAAGGGCGGGTAGGCCACAGGCAACAACTGAGGCTCCATCGGAGCCGCAGGGGAGTGACCGCCTGCCTCCTCCACCACGTCCCGCGAACGGTGAGGGGTAGACGAAGAGCGACGTCGCTTCTTCGACTTCTTATGGCACCATGACTTACCTGTGCCAGAGTCCGACGAGCGATGGAGACGGCTTCGCGACCAGGCCCTCGATCTCCCTCGTGAGCGGGACATGGATCGGCACGGAACCAATAGCCAGACCTCCAATAACTTTCGGGAACGCTCCCGCAAAGCTTTCGGCACCATGGCCCGACAATTGGGGTCATGAGCGTGCCCCAAGCAGAAGAGACACGTCGTGCGGGTCTGCTATCGAAATGTTCCGACAGCAGGTCCTACAGGACTTTAACCCGGGCATCCCTACTGCACCAGGAGTAGAGTACTCGATAAGAGAAACAAGTTCTCAGAAACCAAGTTAAAATATTAACTAGGGGTACCACTCTCTCTCTCTCGGATCTGCGGTTGCTGGCGTGGATAAAGAAATAACTGACGTCGGCATGTTTGGGCGCGTCCAAGTAGCTCCAACAACGTCATCTCGGCGGCTACGCCAGCGACATACATGGAGCCGCCGCCTACCGACGCGCAGGGGTACTGTTGACGAAAACTTTCCGGAACCAGTCCGACGCCTGGGGATATTCTAAGGTAAGGAATCTATCACTAACGTGTCTCTTTCAGATTAGGACTGATTGCTGTTGCTGGAATGGTGGTAAAAACTGCAATATCGTCCGCGTAGGCAGTTACCTTAAGCGGATATGCTCCGGATGTCAACTGTATAATTTGTTGATTAGAATGTAATGCCCAAATGAATGCCTCAATGTACAGAGCAAACTGCAGGAGAGAGAGGGCATCCCTTCCATGGTATCGCTTAAAATTGGAAAAGATAATGATTGTAACAGTAATTTTGCTTGAGGTTTATCATTCAAAGTTTGTACCCATTGAATAAATTTACCTCTAAATCCGAATGCTGCAAGTGTAACCCACAAGTAGTCCCAGTCCACTCTTTCGAAAGCCTTTTCGGTGTCTAAAAGGACCATACCCAGATTTATTGGTAACTTCACGGCTAGTTCGAAGGACCCAATGTAGTGTTGGCATGAGCAGTAGTATCCCTTCCCTGGATAAAACCATGCTGCTGACTCGATACTTATCTGGACATTATTGGGGCCGAGCGAGTAGCCAAGATTTTAGCAAAAATCTTGATAAGAGAGATTGGTCGATAAGAACGACACTCCTCTGATGGCTTTTCTTTATATTTTAAAAAGTTATTTGTCATATTACAAGATTCAGGAATCCTCCCTCTAGAGACAATATATTATATAACCGCCGCCTAATGCAAGACCATAATGCCCCCTAAAGGTTTTAATAAAACTTAGCAAGTATGGAATCCTTCCCTGCTGCCTTCCCGGAGGGAAGGCTAGATATTGGCTCAACTATTTTGTCATGCGAAATGTCATTCTCTAATAAGACCGAGTCTTCCTCGCTCAATACGGGAAGGGAGCTACCCTGAAGGTACTGTTGCAAGTCCTCCTCCTCTGGTGGTGTAGTTTGCACATATAACTTTTGATAAAACCTGGAGAATTGTTTTACAATTGCCTGCGGATGTGTATGTAGGATACCATTTGTCCCTTTTATAGCCTTTATCTGGGTTTTAGCCCTGTTGTCTGCTACTTGATGAGCAAGCACCTTCCCAATTTGTTCCCCATATTCATATTGTGAAAACAGGTGCTTGTTATAACTCGCAGCAGTTTTCTCCCTTAATGATCTACCCATGGCTAACCTTGCGTATAAAAGGGAGATATACAGTTGATCTTTGTCACTAGCACTTCACCGAACCGCATCTGCATGATGTACTTCAGCAGCAAGCAGTGCAGCTCTGCATGAAGCTTTCCGCTCTTTGTTCTGCTGCCAGATATATTGTTGAGTGACCCCTCTTATAAACACCTTCATTGCGTCTCAGACAAGAGGGGAGGCCGTGCCCGCGTTATCCAATAAGAAATCCTCTAATTGTTTATTATTAATGGCCAAATACCTACTAACCGTTAGCAGATAACGTGGAAATGAAAAATGCCTAACTGTCTTACGATCGGCTTCGACCTAAAAAGACCATAAAAAAGGGTTGTGGTCAGAAGTGATCCTAGGACACACTTTCATATTTGCTGATTGCATTATATTATCCGAAACCCATGCCATATCAATCCTAGACTATTGCTTATGTGGGGCAGAATACTACGTGTAGCCTGGGATGGCTGGATAAAGTAACCGCCAAGCATCTCTTATGGAATGCATAAAATTGCAGTCCTCACCTTCCCCATTCTAGAAGTGGTTGCTATGGTCGCTGAATCAATAGAATAATGTACAACACAATTAAATCCCCCATAATCAAACGCTCCCCCTACCAGTCCAGCAGCTCTATATTTAAAAAAAAAAAAAAACAGTAGGATCGTCCACATTGGGGCCGTATAGTGCCCCAAATATATATTTCCTTCCCTTTATCTCAAGCTGCGCGAGTGCCCATCTTTCTCGTTGGTCGGCCAGGGTCTTAATAGTTCTATAATCAAACTTATTATCCGCTAATATGGCTGTTCCTCTTATAGACGCGCTCTGGGTTGTACACACAATTGTCTGAAACCCAAAAGGCTTGAGAAGACCACGATCTTTGTAAGCCAAGTGTGTCTCTGTAAGAACAATCCGAGATCAATACATTTTAATCTCCTCCCTAACAAGTTGCCTCTTAATCCATTATTTAGGTCTGATACATTCATTATTCAATCCAGGCCATACACCTAATCTGCTCCATACAGGATGTTATTCATGTCTCCAAGAGTCCTATATAGTATTTTCGCTCTGCTGTCCCTCCTAATCTATCTGCTCGTTCTGGTTTGGGTGATGTACTCTCTAATGCCATTTACTACCACCTTCCCTAAGTGCTTATGTGCCCCCCTGTTGACATTGTCCTCTGCCCCTGTCCCCCCGGGCTCTAGCCCACCCAGTGCCCCCCTCACCTCTCGCTGCCCTGCCCCCTCCCTGTATCGTGAAGAAGGAACCCTCCCCCTGATAAGCCGCCGATGAAATGGCAGCTTCGAGGAGACAGTGCACCCCCGGTAGCCCCCACACACCATCATGCCCAGTATATTAGGCCTGGGCGGTAAATTCCGTTCCATTTGCGGAATTTGGGTAATTTGGGTAATTTCGCGTTCCGCGGAGAACGCGAAATTGCCCAAAAATCTGCGTTCCGCAACTTCGCGAAATTTTTTGCTTGTTCGCGTTCTCAATATGCGTGTTCGCGAGATATTTCACCCCGAGCACGCAAACAGCGATCGCGAACAGGAAAAAGGTATCGCGAACAAGCAATTCTGCGTGTTCGCGGAATTTCTGCGTGTTCGCGGAGATTTTTTACCGTTTCGCGGAGATTTGCGTAACGCCATTACGCAAATTCCGCCCACCCCTACAGTATATCTATTAACTAAAGAGAAAACAATAGAGAAGAAAATCCAAAATCTGGAGAAATCAATAGCATTAGTCACCCTTAATGCAAAAAAAAAAAAAAAAAAAAAAAGATATATTTTTTCATAGACAATGCCCTTGGAAATTCAAATTCTTAATTCTTTTCCCCCGGCTGCCTCTAATTGCCATTTACTTAGAGCCTGCTTAGCCTCCTGTTCAGTGAGGAAAAATTGTGAGTGTCCTCCTTTGATGACCTTTAATCGTGCCGGCGCCTATCCTTAGTCGCTTTACACAGATCTGATCTCACCAAGATGGGCTTTCAGGGATATTGCTTGCCTAAGTAGGAAATTACCCAAAAAAAAGACCAGTAATGTTTATGGGTAGCGAGATCCCTGCTTATGCGATACGAGTGGTAATCTATACACCCGGTGTAGTTGGCAGTCCCAATATCAATCTGTGAGGTCACAAAAAGCTTTTTGAAATAGCTGGACCACATATGCATGAGGATCAGATCCCTCTTTACCCTCAAGGAACCCTAACACTCAACAGACCAGATCCTGCCCAGGACCGATCCGGTCGGCATCTTGACAATTGTTTTGGCTAGCACCCATGTTTGCTTGGCCCACTGGAATTGCCTCTAGAAGTGCATCCACAATTTTGTCTCCCTCTGATTGCTCCAATATCTCGCCAGCTGAGAACAAATCTGCAGCCTTGTCTGACTGCAACAACCTCAGCAGCGGCTTAACTACTCTTGATATGCCTCTGGAAGCACCCGTCCTCTGGGCTGCCGATAGTAGTTCCTCGATACCAGCCACCACCACCACAGAACCTCCTCCCAGATTTGCTGGTGCGCGAGCCACTCGCACCCCTCTCACCACCGTCTTCAGCAGGGCCATGTCTCCGCCCGGTAGGAGAGCCGAAGTTGAGGGCACTCTCAACCAGTGGCCTGCCGAGTGGCACACTCCAATCAGCCAGCGAGCACCCCCAGGACGCGAACAGCAACCGTCTGACAGTAACCACCACAGTTACAAGCATTCGTCCTCGATTTCCGCAAGTTTGGCGCTCTTTAATACTTTTATTCAGTATATATGGCTGTATTTCTTCTTCCCCCGTCTCCACGGGTTTCCACAAAATATGACCCCTCATCATGAAGTGCGCGGGAGCTTTCCGTGTGCCTGCTCACCGCTGCGGCGTCAATCTGCCATCTTCCTACTCCCGGGATTTCAAAAACAGCCTCCAAGGGCTCCGACCCAGACTGAATGGTCTTTTCCAGTGATCGTTTTTAAATAGACAAGGTTGGGGCGTGGCCAAGATGGCATAGCGGTAGGACGCGTCTTTGTCGGCTCCTGCCCGCCGCCTGCCATGAAGTAGCACAGCCTGGCCCATGTGGGGCATTTGCTGCTTGGCGAGACCCGGGTTTCCGGTCTGGGGTGCCCCGGACATGCGGGGTGTCCACAATCACATTGGAGGCGCCGGGGTGGGTGCCCCGGTGGAGTCAAGGAGAGACCGCGCCAGCCTCCCCAGTGCAGAGAGGCCTCAACATTGCAATGTTGGCCGCGAGGCTGGCCTCGTTGCTTTCCGGGGGCTTCAGCACAACGCCCCACCGGACGGCACCTCCCTGGAGCCTGGGCTGCCTGCGCAACTGGAGCGGGCCGCCTGGGTGGCGATCGGCACAGAGGTGCAGCCTGTATTACCCCCACGAACCGCGGAGTTCCCGTGCGGCCTGTGAGGCCTTTGGCAGCGGCGACGGAGCCCACCGAGAGGAGCGGAGGATAGCGGCACTGGGGAGGCGGCGGTATACCGACGTTGCTGGTGAGTCGGTTTGCGCTGCTCCCCGGCCCTGCAGGAGTGGAGTGCCCATCGCGACTGCGGCTGCAGCGGTAGAGGTGCCGATGGGACCGGGGGCTGGGGGCAGAGACTAAGTGAAGACACGAGCCGCGTGAGACTGCCTCGGCGCTGAAGTAGCCCCCGCCTTTGTCTCTCACTGATGACCCGTCGAGGGTAGGACCGGGCAGGCTTGGCATAGAAGGCCTCAATTTGGACGCTGCGGTACACAGGCAAAGCGGACAGTCTGGGGAGGGGCCCCGGGACGTCAGGTGAGCGCGGCACCTGCCCATCTCTGTGCCGCAGCGGTGGCCCGTTGCTCATCGGCCCCACCGGTACCGGAGCCTGAGTAGCAAGGAAGATTGGCGCAGTGCAACTGCAGGTGTGCTGCGCCCCATCATTTCTCCGGCCTGTGGCTGTTGGCGCCCTCTCGGAGACAGGGGCTCGGAGTGTCGGCCGTGGAGATCGCGCAGCTGGGCGGCGCAGTCCCCCCGAGAGGAGTGGCGACGGGGGCCCTCTTCCCGCAAAGCGCTGGCCTGGCCTCTGGGGTTCCCGGGGTGACAAGGGATTGGTCGGCTTCGCTCCTGGCCACGCACCAGATTCTGACGACGCGGCGCCTCGACACGGAGGCACCAGCCGGGGGTCCCCGGGACCAGGGGCGGCTGGGGCCCACGGTGGCTCCGTGACACCAGCAGGGGACTCGCGTCTATCTGGAAGACCACACTTCGAGCACTCACGGACTCTTCCTGGCGATTGCGTCAGCCTCCGGAGGGGCTTTGCCCTCTCTGGCTATACAACGACTGGCGTCTGGCAGGGGAGGGAGAGCATGTCCAAGTCCAGGAATACCAAGGTGAAACCCCTGAGGATATCTTCGGCCGGCCCCAGTCACCCGCCGCCATGGCTAGCATGGCGCCCGACGCTGAGCCTTCCAGACTCCCTCCGAGTACCGGAGAGGAACTCGTCACTAAAGCTTTCCTGGAGTCTGTTCCTAACTCTGAGGGAAGACATCCAATCTGTGAAAACTGAATTTGCCGCGGAAATCAAGGAAATGCGCAGGGATATTGATGGTGTTGGAGAAAGAGTAGCCACCCTCGAAGAGAAAAGCGACACCGCGGCAAACGAATTGGCAATGCTGCAGCAGGAGGTAATTCGCCTACAGGACCAGAATATGGATATCCAAACGCACCTGGAGGACCTGGAAAACTGGTCCCGAAGACATAACATCCGGATCCGTGGGGTTAAACTGACGGAGGACACTAGGGACCTGTTTGCCTTCATCACGGCCCTTTTCCGGCACATCTTGGGGGGCCCTCCTGAGGCTGTCGTTTTCTTGGATAGAGCCTATAGAGTGGGTCCGCCCAGAGGCCCCAATGCTCCACCGGCAGACATCCGGGTGTGTGATCAGGACTTTAAACTCAAGAGTCCATCCTTACCAAGGCACGAGCCCTCCATCCTATCTCATTCCAGGGTCACTCTCCTGTCTTATATCAGGATCTAGCCCTGATCACCCTACAGCGGCGCCGGCAGTTCCGCCCCGTGAAGGAGCATCTACGACAGCAGGGGATTACGTATTCGTGGGGACACTCGTTCCGCCTCATATTTCGCCACAACGGCAGGCTCCACCAACTATGCTCTTAGGTAGATGCCTGCCAGCTATTGGGCCTGGCGGCGCCGAGTATGATCGAGGTGGGGCTGTGTCGGGCTCGGAGACTTCCTCGTCTGGATGGCAGAGACCGACTAGGCGGCGGCGCCCTCGGAGGCCGCCCTAGTCGGAGATCGCCAGGAGTCAGCAGGCGGCACTGACCGCAGCCACGGAGGCTCTTGCAGGGAGCGACGCCACGGCCAAGTGAAGCAGGGGAGCTTCTTCCACTCTTGGTCTCTCTCTCAGCTTCTTTGCTGGCTCTGGGTGGGTGGCGGGGGGGGGGGGGGGGGGGGGGGGGGGAGGCTGCTCCTCTGGAGGCCACGCTATGGACCCCGATACTTTGACTGACCAGTTGTCCCGGGACGACGGACTATGCTTATTATTGTTCATGGTTGGTATTGTGCATGGGTTAGGGTGGATAGGGTCTTTTTTTCTGTTGGGGTTCTTGGGTTGCTTTGGGGGTTCGCTCCTCTCGTCCATCCTCCTCCTCTCCACAGACAGGCAGTCTACTGGTAGTGCACTATTTCCTGACTGTCCCCGTGTTGTGCCTCAGAATAGTTGCTGCGCGCTCCGCCTTAGCATGTCTCTCCTCCACATTCCAGATGCCCCATAAGCCTCTTAAGATCCTTACTCTTAATGTTCGGGGACTTAACAATCCAGTCAAGCGTAAGGCGGTCCTCTATTTTCTGGAACCCTCAGCTGCAGTCATCTGCCTCCCACAGGAGACGCATCTCACCCCCAAGGACCACCAAAGGATGAAAGCGCGTGCCTTCCCCACGCAACTATTCTCCTCTAATTCCACCAAGACCGCCTGGGTTGCTATCCTGGTCTCTAACTCCTTTCAGGGTAGGGTAATTCAGAAGGAGGCTGAGATCAAGGGCCACTTGCTTACTTATCAATTCCTAGTGGCTGGAGTCTCTCTTATAGTGGGCTCCGTCTACGCCCCGAACGAAGGTCAGGATACATTTTTCCACACCGTACTTACCGAGGCAACAGCTAACACGGAGCGCCGCTTGTTACTGGGGGGTGATTTGAATTTAGTATTTGACAATCTCTGACCGCTCGGCTCAGCGGACGACTCAGGTGGGAGCTCTTTCTCAGGCAGGGCAGCTCATCTTGGCGATCTTGGGCTCATCGATTTGTGGCGCCACTTTCACCCCCGTAGCCGGACTTACACTCACTACTCAGGGGCACACAAAACATACGCTAGACTTGACTACTTCATTAGCTCCATCCCACTGCAGGCACTCACGACAGACACCGAGATCCTTACTGCATCTCTTTCAGAGCACTCTCCAGTTGTTGCCACCTTCAACTTCCTCTGGGTCCAGCAGCCACTGCGGCATTGGCGACTGCGCAACACACTGTTACACTCTGCAGCCACTGTCGATCAGATCAAAGCAGCCATTTCAAACTACCTTGCCCTCAACGCCAACTCCGACACGTCTCCAGCGACGCAATGGACAGCCCTTAAAGCAGTCCTATGGGGTGAATTCATAGCCATCTCGACGGCCAGTAATCTGGAGCGCAGCCGCAAACGAGCTGAACTCACTCAGAGGGTTGCTGAACTGGAACAGATGCACCAGCGCACGGGGGCAGCTAGAGCATGGCGTCGGTTATGCGTGGAGCGGAAACAGCTCGCTGCGCTTGACCAAGACCGGGCCGAGTAAGCGGCTCTCCGGTTGTGCCAGTCCTTTTATGTTGGCGATAGATGTGGCCGCCTTCTAGCTCATAAATTGCAGGCGACTCGGCAGCGCAAGGGGGTGCAATCTATTCGCCGTCCGGGGAGTGACCCCACGTCGGACGATATGGCCATTGCGGAAGCCTTTCGTGACTTCTACGCGGTTCTTTACTCGAGCGAATCCCTGGACCCGTTCCACTGCTTCGATTATCTAGCGGCTGCTCAGGTACCGGCTCTGGAACGCAAGCCGATTATCTCGACAGGGATATAGGGACTGAGGAGGTCATCGCAGCAATTTCGCGTTTAAAGCTTGGCAAATCGCCTGGGCCGGATGGTTACTCTGCAGCCTTTTACAAAACCTTTTGTGCTCAGCTGGCCCCCTTACTGAGGGGCCTGTTTAACACCTTCTCACAAGCTGGAGCCATCCCTGAAGAAATGTTGGAGGAGTCTGTAGTGGTCATCCTCAAACCAGGGAAGGACGCAACACTTTGTAGCGCATACAGACCGATTGCCCTACTCAACGTCGATCTTAAACTTTACACGAGCATCCTTGCAACCCGCCTAGGGCCTTACATGTCCCAACTGGTGGAACCGGACCAGGCGGGATTCATACCACAGAGGCAGACGAGTAATAATACCAAGAGTCCTCCACCTCATTGAAAAGCATTGCGTTCCGTTGGGGAATATGTTACTGGCCATAGACGCAGAGAAGGCCTTTGACAGGGTGGATTGGCAGTATCTAGAGCAGGTCCTGCTGAGGTTTGGCTTTGGTGAGAAGCTACATACACGGATTTTGAATTCTCATTTGCCCACGGCTGCAGTTCGGGTGAATGGACAGACATCTTCATGGTTCCCCAATAGAGGCACGAGGCAGGGGTGCCCTCTCTAACCCCTCCTCTTTGTGCTATACATGGAACCGCTAGCACTACGGATCAGGCGTCACTCCCTTATAACTGGCATCAAATTTGGCGGAGATGTCCACGCCGTCAGCCTATATGCGGATGACATTCTATTATCCCTCACTAACCCGATCCAGTCGCTAAGAGCGCTTTTCACCGAATTCCATAGTTTTGGGCAGGCCTCGGGTTTTAAAATTAATATGGACAAGTCGACCGCACTTAATATCTCCCTTACTCAGCACACGTTGGCTAGTCTCCAAGAGGAGCACCCGATACAGTGGGCTGCTTCCACAGTCCCCTACTTGGGAGTGCACTTAGGCCCCACCATTCAAGCTACAGTCACCGCTAACTATGATCAGCTTCGCACCCATATCGGCAACGAACTGGGTCAATGGAAGCATCATACCCTTTCCTGGCTGGGTAGAATTGCGGCCACTAAAATGACCATCCTACCCCAGATCCTAGATCTGTTCCAGACGCTCCCTCTTCGTCCCCCTGCTGGCTGGATTCAGCAAACTCAATCGGACTTGGCGCAGTTCATTTGGCAGGGCCGCAAGCCCAGATTCAAGCATGCGATAGCAATCTTGCCGCCCGAGCGAGGTAGGGTTTGGGATTCCTGACCTGCAGCTCTATTTTTACGCATCACAGCTCCGCTATCTTGTGGAGTGGAGCCGTCTGGAGTCCGAGAAGCACTGGTTGTTCCAAGACCAGGCGGTAGCGGCGACGACCCTGCAGGGTGTCCCCTTTCTTCACAAGGCCCACAGGCCACCAAACCTTTATGCTTCCTATATTACGGGCATGCTTTTGGAGGCTTGGGACCGCACTGCTACCACACATGCTCCGACATCCTTTCCCTCCCACGCCACTTTTTAACAATCCAGAATTCCAACCCAGCATGGCAGCTAAGGCCTTTGACACTGGCGGCCCTCTCCTTGCAGATGCCTAGGGCATCTATTTGATATGGATGGCATTCTTTCCTTCCTACAGCTCTGTACAGAATATGGCCTTCCAGAGACTGAGACTCCCATACCTACAGCTTAGACATTGGGTTCTGCAACCACAAGTGAAGCCCGGTGCCCAGCGTCTGGTCACCACCTTTGAGAAATGGCTTATTACTAGATCTTCGGATAAGAAGCTTATTTCCTATCTTTACAAACATCTCTTAGCTACTACCACACATACGTACAATGCTGGTCGGACACGCTGGGAATGGGAGATTGGCAGGTCCCCCACCCATAAGGAATCAGACAACATCTACTACAGAGCCCGACACACAGCGCACCACACAGGCCTCACTGAGACTTTGACTAAGGGGTTACCTATTGGTACTATACGCCGGAGCACCTCCATCATTTTGATCCTTGCCAGAGTGCTTTCTGTTGGAGGGGCTGTGGGGAGGTGGGCACTCTATATCATCTTTTGTGGAGCTGTGAGCACATCCAGCTTTATTGGTCACAAATTCTGGATGAAATAGATGCTCATCTGGATACACAGCTCCCGCGCTTCCGTGCCTACATCCTTTTGGGCCTGCCCAACCCGTTGATGTACCCTCTAAAATCCCGAAGGGGTCGCTTGATCGCCATTGCCCTGGGAGCGGCCACACAGAATATACTGGCGCATTGGCGCTCCCCCTTGCCCCACCTCGTTCTGGATGGCTGCAGAGACTCTGGTAGGTGTTGGGAATGGAGAAGCTCACTCTCACTCTGGCAGGCAGGGGGTCTGAGTTCCCGGAGCTCTGGCGTCCCTTCCTCACCCTCCTCATAACTGAATTCAGGGAACTAACTTGCCCCCTGCTATCTCAGATTACTACATCTGGCTGACACGCAAATCCCACAGAAGGAACTCCCACGTAGACCTACTAGATTGAGATGATCCTCTGCGGGTACTTTAATCCTTTCCTTCCCTATCCCGTGGGTTTTTAGTTGATGGACGAGGGGGGAGGAGGGGGGGGTGGAGGTCAGAGGGTGGACATGTTTGGGGAAGTTTTGGGTATATTGCCTTTGGTGGGTTCTTTCTTTTCTTATGTTCTTTCTCATAATATGTTCCTTTTTGTAGCCTCCCTCCATGCCTTTTACCTGGGTAATGCCATCAGTCGCGACACTTGTGTCTGTCATACATTGTATTTAGGAGCCGGGGTATGGTTTCCTTTTTCTCTATCTGTCAGGAAAATTAATAAAAGATTTAAATCATAAATAGACAACTTCACTTCTTTTATAAAAAGAACAGGCAATGTTTCATTTAACACAAGTGAAACTGTACCAGGTCCTTCATGCTAACTGTTCATTCTGAAAATGTTTAGATACAATTTGTAAGCTAGGAACAGTGTGCAAAGGGATTGAGGAACTTGGTATCAGACTAGAGCAAACAGGGTCATACAGAGCTGTAATCAATTTCCTTCGCAGAAGGCTGCAGTGTTGTGCACCTAGCCTTGACTTGGCCAGGTTACTTGCATACCTAATTGCAGACGAGAATAGCAGACAATGTTAAGTTGTTGAACAGAGTTTCAGAGATAGTACGCATGCGCTATCCTCTTAAGAGCAACAGAACCAAAGTAGGCCTCTTTTGGTGCAGTTTAGCCTATTTAGCTAAAAGTAAGGTAGGGCAGGAAACTGTATGATACATAACTTCATGATTTTTATTGTTCACCTTCCT
Organism: Triturus cristatus; assembly: GCF_964204655.1. Taxonomy (NCBI): domain Eukaryota; kingdom Metazoa; phylum Chordata; class Amphibia; order Caudata; family Salamandridae; genus Triturus; species Triturus cristatus. The sequence continues at coordinate 251,750,483 of NC_140591.1, forward strand.
GAGAAGTATAGTTGTCACTATTTTGCTTGGTTCTATTCTAGTTGTTACTCACCTTATATGCACAAGAATAATTTGATTTCAAATAAAACTTGAATATATACCCTTGGTTTCAGAGTGTTCTTGAATGTGCCTTTCATTATGAAAGAGGGTTTGGGTTTCACTGAACTATCCCTTTGATATCTTACAGGATTGATTGTTACCTGAAATGCATCTCACTCAAGTGATAGTCAGTGGGTTGAAGGTTGGTTACAGCCATGCAGTGGTCAGATAGAGAAAAGGGGAAGAAAGGGTAGAGGTAGATAAAAAGAAGGTTCTTGATGGGGCTAGATCTGCTGCCTCTCTTGATGGTGTCTCCTACATCCACCACTGACACAAAAGAGGCTACTGCTCAGTTGGAGTGTGTGGAGCAGTGGCAAAGGTTGGTGCTGCCGTGAGGGTTGTGCCACAGAGTAGTCTTCAAACTTTCTATAATGCTGGTGGCACTGCTTCACTGGTGAGACACGATCCAGCAAGTGAGCCAAACACACACATTTTTCAGGTGTTTCAGGATGAAGTCAGCCTTCTTCCCAATACTCATGCAAGATTAGAGGGAATGTCTCAGAGGGCCGTCTGGCTACCTCCTGAGGGAGCCACTGGAATGCATCCAGGTATGGAGACTCAACATGACCGCCGTGCCCATGGAAGAATTCAGTGTCTCCAGAATCCAGACAGCACTTCAGGATTTGTTGAAAGGCGCCTAAACGGTCACTCACCAATTAAGAAACAGGCCTTTTCTGGTGGCCTGAACGATTAATAACTACGTTATATCAGTTCCCACACAGCATAGAGAGAGCAGGACATGCAACAGGTGACGTGCACCATATATAGGGCAAGGCTGCCACAGGCAAAAGATTGCCAGCCCGTAAAGTCCAGATTATTCATCTTCCCAGCTGGAGGAGCCAAGGAAAAACAACTTGGGTTCAGTTTCGAAGACGAAGCTTGGCCCACTGAACTTTTAGTGAAGATTGTGGTGACAGTTTCTCCCAGACATCCAGAACAAGTTTCAAAAACGCCTCACTGAAGCGCTTGAACCCAGAGGTCTTAAGAGACATCTGATCTAGTCACTATCAAAAATGTTGAGGAATTTAGTCCAAGAAGCATAGAGAACTTCAGACCCAGGTCAATGAGACACAGATAAACGGAACGGACACCATTGTCCCAGTTAGCACGACTTCTAAATCATATTTGATAGGCAGAGTCCAAGCTGAAGCCACAGGTCACCTGCTAGCAACTTTGGAGAGCTATTGCTGAGGAAAAGTTTCCAAACTAGTATGGAGGGATAGGGTGAGGAAGAGCTGTGCAGTTTGTGTTAAAGAAAACCTTATAACCAAACAATAAATGACCAACCTCTCAAAGAGGATGGCGAGTGGGCCTTTCAGCAGTTACTTCAACAGAGAAAAGTAAAGAGCCTTCTTCCTGCATCGCTATTTTAAAGGGCCAGTAACATTATTGAACATAGCTGCTGGTTTCTATGTAAATATTAGATTGCTGGCAAAGAAGCCCTGTAAAATAGAATTGTTTTATAATGTTTGAGGTACAACTCCAACAGAGGGAATGGTTCTTACACTTGGATCAAAAAGGATCCCACAAGAGAACAAATGCATTTTAAAATAACTATTAAACAATGTGTATACCACTGACAGATAAATCATTTAATGGTGAAGAATATGTGAGAGTAAAAACATTTATTGACTTCTAGAGAGGTGCACAAAGTATATTTGGTAACCTGGACGGCAAAATGGATTAAGTATATTTCTGAAGAAAAAATGGTAATCCTTCATTGACTGGAGTAAGGGTGCTTCATGAAACAGCTATGTGAATCGTAAGGATGTACACTTCTAGCTGCATCCAAATGAAAAAAAAAATAGACACAAAGCTCAGGGGATGGCTTCAGTTTGTAGACCTTGTTGCAAATCGTTATCTTTATTGTTTTGAAATGTGTTGTAAGCATCACTAGACTCAAAACAAAAATTCAAATGTTCAGTCTGTCTAAAGAGAATGTAGTTCCAGCGCCCATATCACATATGCAATAGGAAATCTTCAGCTCCTTAAAATAAAGGAAAAATGCCATGAGAAGTCTTCAGTAAGGATGAAAGTTTGATCTTCGGTTCCTTCTCATTTCATAATATGTTGCGACTCAATGGGCATTGAAAAGGCTCAAATTCTGCAGAATTATTTTTGCTATGTTGGCTGCCGAACTTTCTGCCATTCAACAAATTCATCAAGGAGTACAGGCCCTGCAATTAAGAAAGAAAAACAACAATATAATATGCTTTCACTATGCCTCTAGGGGCATTTATTATCCATCTGTTAACTTCAAGGAAAGGCTGCTGTTTATGTACTGCAGTCGTATAGTTCATATTTTAAAACGGAGGGAGAACATTGGTTTGACAAAAAATAACCTGGATGAAAACGGGCTAATTAGATTTATATCATCTGAAAGTAAAATACTGCCTTAGCCCATTTGACCAGTGAGCACGTACGCACAGCCCTAACCATTCAAACACGCAAACCATTGTCCAAATAGGAAACCTGAACTGTCCTTGCTATAGAGGTTCTCCATTATTAGCATGCAGAATTATGGAATTTTACTGATATGGATCAAAATCTAATACCCACAATTATTAAACTGTTTTATAGAGCACTGCTACCCACCTTTTGGTCTCATCATATGCTGTAGTTATGTAGCAGTTCTCATTCCAAGGGAGGGAAGGCCAGCATCCAGAGTGAGCTAGCCAAGATGTTGGAGCTGGGGGTGATTGAGCCTTCCAGCAGTCCTTGGGCTAGTGCGGGGGTGTTGGTGCCGAAAGCAGTCCCACCGGGCACCACACCGAAACTTCGGCTCTGTGTGGATTACCGTGGCTTGAACTCCGTGACCAAGACGGATGCTCACCCGATCCCTAGGGCAGATGAGCTGATTGACCGACTGGGAGCAGCTCGGTACCATTGACCTGACGTCAGGATATTGGCAGATTGCCATGGCAGACGGAGCCAAGGAGAAGACTGCGTTCTCCACCCCGAGGGCCACTTTCAATTTCGGGTGATGCCCTTCGGGCTAAAGAATGCTCCGGCCACTTTCCAGCGGTTGGTCAGTCAGGTGCTTTCTGGCCTAGATGCCTTCTCCGCTGCCTACCTGGACGACATAGCTGTCTTCAGCAGCAGCTGGGAGGACCATCTGGAGCATCTCCAGGAGGTGCTACGGGCTCTACAACGGGCTGGCAGGACCATCAAGGATAGCAAGTGCCAGATTGGACAGGGATCTGTCGTCTACCTGGGACACCTGGTGGGCGGGGGCAAGGTGCAACACCTCCAGGCCAAAATTGAGACCATCTTGGCCTGGGAGCCCCCCAAAACCCAAACGGAGGTTCGAGCTTTTCTCGGTCTCACAGGTTACTACCGCCGGTTTGTCAAGGGGTACGGAACCATCGTGGCCCCCCTGAGTTGACCTCTAAAAATCCACCCCGTAAAGTCATCTGGACGGCTGCCTGTCAAGAGGCATTTGACACCCTCAAGCACGCGTTGTGCACCGCTCCGGTGCTCAGAACTCCCGATTTCAACAAGGAATTCATCGTGCAGACAGACACCTCCAAGCATGGCATTGGAGCTGTGCTCACTTAACTGAATGAGGAAGGCAAAGACCAGACAGTGGCCTTTTACTCCCGAAGGCTACTCCCAGAGAACAGCAGTGGAGTACGATAGAACGCGAAGCCTTCGCCGTGGTTTTGGCCCTGAAGAAGCTGAGGCTATATCTTTTGGGCTCACTTCCTCATTCAGACCGACCACCGACCCCTTCGCTGGCTCATGCAGATGAGGCGCGAAAACCCCAAATTGCTGAGGTGGTCCATTTCCCTCCAGGGGATGGACTTTAGGGTGGAACATCGACCCGTAGTAGACGACGCCAACGCTGACGGTCTCTCTCGGTTCTTCCGCCTTAGTGATGAGAACTCCCTGGAGGTTGGGTAGCACTCCCCACTTTCGGCGGGGGGGGGGGGGGGGGGGGGGGGCTGCCGAGGAGCATCGTGCGAACCGCGTGGCAGCCCCGTGACCGCCCCTCACCTCCCGGGAACTGTAACCAGGCCTCGGGCCCCAGGTACACCGTATTACTCTGCTGCTGGGCTAAAGTGAATAAGGCTGCCCGCGAGAGGGAAGTGAGAGATATTCATGATATGGTGAAATTGAACACGTAAACTGTTACCCTGAAGTTGCCTGCACCGGTTACCTGCCTGAATTATTTGCTGCCATGAGATTACCCCCTCGCTTCACTAGTTTGACCGGGTTGTTGCCCTGCGATTTAATGACCCATTTGCAGGAATGAATTAATTGTTGTCCTGAAATGCACTGCCTTATTTACAGGAATGAATTAATGGTTGTCCTAAAATGCACGGTTTCATCTAACTGAAGGAGCTAGTTGCTGTGCTGCGAATATCTGTTTAGTTACTTGAATGAATTGACTGCTACTTTGAATTACCTTCATTATCCCTGAATGAATTGATTGTTACCTTGAGAAGCACGGATCTATTGACCTGAATGAATTTATTGTGGCTTTGAAGTTACCTGCAGGTTTCTTGAAATGAACTGGTTCACCCCGATTTGGAATAGATAAAGAATCTTGTTTTACCAAACAACCTGGTGTGGTGTCCTTCGTTGTGTGCGCATGACTGAGTCCGGGTGAGTGAGTGCTGCACGACCGCTTTACACATTGCCTTCGGGTGCCTTCCTACCTCGCGCCAAGCTACCACGTTGGAATTGGTGACCCCAGTTCTAACAGACAGCATACATCAATCAAATGGAAAATAAAACATTACACTTACATGCACCATCTTCATCGTAGTTACTAAGATCCGCATGCACAGTCCTGCTAAATTCTAAAACATTGTACCACTGATCCTTGTTCATGACTCTGTATTTTGATTGCTAAAGAAAATAAAACATGAGTTTGCATAAAAAGGCTGCATTTAAGAGACATCCAATTCACATATGAAATAAAAAATACATTGCTCATCAGACTATAGGACGTAGACTGTACCACAACAAAACTAGAGCACTTAACTCCTAACCAATGAATGTTGCCATTGTGTAGTTACTATTCAATCGTATTTTCCACTGAAATGTAATTTTTGTTAGTTGCCAATAACTTTGGCCTAGCATAAACCATTTGCACCAAAAGTAGGACTCGCTTAGCATAGTCAACGGAGGTCCAGCACTGTAAATTGTGTGCAATTTCACGCATGGGAAAAAAAAATGTGAGCAGGGCTAAAAAATGATGAGTCGCTATTTTAACTATCATGCAAAATATTTCTTCCCACCCACAGTTAAAAATCACTTAACAGATTTACATTAAACTTGGTTTGCATGTAGAACATTATTCCGAACGTGTGCTTTTACTGCTTTGGTGTAAATCCATTCAGAAGCTTGAGATATTGGGGTTTGGAAAAGGTGCCGGATAAGCTTGAAAGCATTAACACTTTTGTATAGATCTTGAGTTTATTTATTTTATTTATTTGACTTGTATGGCGCGACAGCTACCCAAAAAGGGTTTCCCGGCGCCTGGACGAAGCTACTGAAAGGGAAAAGTTTATTGGTTGAAGAGCCAAGTTTTAAGGGCACAGCGAAAATAGGAATAAGACTGCTCTCTGCGCAAGGCGAGAGGAATCTAGTTCCAGAGAGAGGGACCCAAGACAGAGAAGGATTTACCACCCATTCTTGAGAGTTTGAACCGAGGCACGTCGAATTTTTCAAGTGAGGAGGAGCGGAGAGAGCGAGTTGGAACATACTGACGTACAAGAGTCTGGAGGTAGTCAGGTGCAAGGCCCCACTTGATTTTGTGCATAAAAGAAAGAGCTTTAAATTCAACACGCTTGTCAATGCGGAGCCAGTGAAGAGCATGAAGATGAGGGGAGATAGAGGTGCGTCTAGGAACACCGCATAAGAGGCGAGCAGCGGAGTTTTGCACAAGTTGCAGCATGCGGGATACTGCCTTATTTGCACCTAGAAACAGAACGTTGCCATAGTCCAGGCGGGACGTAATAAGGGCATGGACTACGGTTTTTTGGGTATCTTTAGGCAGCATCCAGATGATTTTACGCAACCACTTCAGAATAGTAAAGCAGGTGGCCGACACTTTAATGGCGTGATGGTGCATTTTCAAGGAATCATTGATGAAAAATCCTAAACTACGGACATGGTCAACGGGACGGGGGAGAGGACCCAACTCGTACGGCCAGTGACGAGGACCCCAAAGATCTTTCTGCTTGCCCAGGATAAGAGCCTCCGTTTTATTAGCATTAAGTTTTAGATAGTTGTTATTCATCCAGACCGCAATTTGACGTAGACCCGACTGAAGGACAGAAACAGAGGAAGAAGGATCAGATTTGGAGAGTGACAAGATGATTTGAGAATCATCAGCGTAGGTGAATAGAGATAGGCCAGCGTTGACAGCAATGTCCGCCAGAGGCCTAACATATAAATTAAAGAGCAGAGGACTTAAGATGGAGCCCTGAGGGACACCAAATGGGGATGAGAGAGTGTTAGAACTGTCGGATGCAGAGAACACTTGAAAAGTGCGATCAGTAAGAAAAGAAGATAGCCAGTCCAGAGCTGAACCACATACACCAAAGGATTCCAGAATGTTAATTAGGATAGGGTGAGAGATGGTATCAAAGGCAGCGCTCAGATCTAACAAAATGAGCGCTACTGTCTCCCCAGAATCCAATAGGTGGCGCAGTCGTTCAGTCACTCCTAAAAGTGTGGTTTCAGTCGAGAAACCGGCACGGAAGCCAGACTGGGAAAAATGAAGGAGATTATTGGTATCCACAAATTTGACAAAATGAGTGTGGATATGTTTTTCCAACAGTTTCGAAAAGATGGGAATGAGAGATATGGGACGAAAGTTAGACAAAACTTTAGGGTCGGCATCGGGCTTTTTTAATAGGGGAACAACCATTGAGTGCTTCCAAATAGGAGGAACAGAAGAGGATATAAGGGAAGAATTTAAAGCTTCCATGATCACCTGGAGATGGGCGGGATTGAGTTGTTTCATTATGGAAGCCGGTAAAGGGTCATTAGGAGAACCCGATTTAATTATGCCAAGAGTGGAGATAAAGAGTGGAGTTCACATTTAATTTATTGATTTGCTTATAAATGTGGCATGGCTTGACACATTAGGGAAGTAATTTGCAACACACCATGTTGAGATTACTATTAGTATTTTTACATTTGTTACTATCCATCACAGGAAAGAGGTCAGTTAAAAAGGGGAGAAGGCAAACGTGTTCATTTGCTAATAACTTTTAGAACTGTGTGATGAATCTGCACAAAATACGGCAGAAGCTTGAAAGGATTGGTCTTCTATTGGAATGTCAAGTTTTTTGCCAGTCCATGGTAGGGCGGGGCAAAGTTAAAGAGGGAAGGGGGAAATAAAAGTTTAATTTGCCATTATGTTTGGCACTACTTGATCAATCTGCATCAAATGTGGCAGGGAGTTATCAAGTAACACCAAGTGCAGTTATTTCAGGTTTCCTAAAAATCCAATGGGGCAGATGTTACAACAGAAAGTACGTGAGGGTGTCAGAAATATTAAACAAATATGCACAACATTTAGCAGAGTCTTAGCCTGTTTACCATTCGCTTGCCATTTCAAGTGTATGCAGCTCTATCATCTGGGGTTAGGGGAGGATGGATTAAAAAGCAAAAAGGTTTCATTTGCCAACACTGTAATTTGGCAATTGCTTGAAAGGACTGATTTTCTATTGCTCTGCAAAGGATATGCGACAATCCATCAGTAGCTAGGGGAAGGGGGTGGCAAACTTAAAGAGTTGATGGGAAGTAAAAATCTTAATTTGATTATAAGCAGCATGTTGCACTTCGCCCTCTCTGGAGGATCACCCCCAAACTTTAGGTCTTCTCCCATCCTGTTTTGCTGAATTTGCTTTTGTTGGATTTAGTCCCTAGTAAACTCAGGGCCTGTAAATTAAATTTACTAGTGGGCCTGCGGCACTCACTTAAGTAGCCACATTGTCGTTGTGAAGTTGAAAGAAAGGCTCTTGATAGTTCGTGCCTGGAGTTCACCAACTCTCCTTAGGGAAGTGATTGCAATAAGAAAAGCATCCTTCCATGAGAGGAATTGTAATTGAAACCAGTGCATCGGTTCGAAGGGTGGACCCATTAGCCTTGTAATGACTGTTCAAGTTCCATACTGGTGCAGGTGGAACTCTTGGTGGTATTACCCTTTTTAGTCCTCCCATAAAGGCTTTAATCACTGATACTCTGAATAGAGAGAAGTGTTGTCTGTTTTGTAAGTATGCAGCTACTGTTGCTAAATATACTCTTATGGATGTATAAACTAATCCAGATTGCTGAAAAGATAACACATGCTGTTTTGTACTGAAGCATCGGGGAGGGAGGGGTCCGATATTGATATTTTTACAGCATAAAAACAAAATGTTTCTACTTTGCTGCATAACAGGCCCTAGTAGTAGGTCTCCTAGCCTCCTTTAGGATGTTCATACAGTCTGGTGGCAATTGTAAATAAACAAACTCTGAATTCAGGAGCCAAATCGCCAGGTTGAGTTCCTTGGGATTTGGATGCCTGATTTCTCCATGGCTCTGAGTGAGGAGGCTGGAGTTGAGATGCAGCTTTTGGTGTGGAACTACAGAGAGCTCTAACAGGGTGGTGAACCAAGGTTGACGTGTCCATGAGCTATAAGAATGAGTTTGAGGGATGATTGTCTGAGCTTCCGAGCTACCAGAGTGGGATGTGGAAAAAGAGTAGACAAATTCATCTATAGGGCTTTGCCTTTGGAGAGCGGGTGTGGGAACTTGGGGGTGAACCTTGGGCATTTTGATCTGTGGCGAACAGGTCTATGTGAGGAAACCCCCATTCCTGAAAGTAGGGAAGAAGGACTTTGGGATGAAGTTCCCACTCATGGATTTGCTGCCTCTGTCTGCCGAGAAGGTCTGCAGTTTGATTGTTTACTCCTGGAAGGTGCTCTGCTAGGAGATACATTTTGTGATGTATGGCCCATTTCCAAATGACATGTGCTAGGCGTGACAGTTGGAGAGTGTGTCCAACTGTCATGTTGTCTGTGCAGACTAGGACAGTTTTGCCTATTAGGCGAGTTTGAAAGGCTTCAAGCGCTAGAAACACTGCTAGTAACTCTAGGTGAACGATATGAAGGCTCCTGTACTTTAGAGTCTATAATCCTTGGATTGTATGACTTTGTAGGTGAGCGCCCAAACCAGTGAGCGATGAGTCTGCTGTTAGCACCGTCCGTGGAGCAGTGTTGAGAAAGGGTCGCCCTCTGAATACATTTTTAAGGTTCCACCGCTGCAGAGAGCGATGGGTGCAGCGTCTACCAACACTAGATCTGTTAATCAACCCTACGCCTGGTTCCACTGACTTGCTAAGCATTCCTAAAGGGGACGCATGTGAAGTCTTGCATTACAATTGTTCCCCACGCAAGACGCCATCATGCTTGGCAGTTGCATGAAGACTCTTGCTGGCAATGTTTGGTTAGGCTGCAATTGAGTGAGAAGGGACTGAATACTGTGAATTCTGGTTGTATTGGGAGGCTAGAGCTTTGTGATCGTCTATTGTGGCTCCCAGATAAATTTGCGTGTTGGAAGGCTGCATAGGAGACTTCAACGCATTCACTGTAATCCCTAGTTGGTGAAGTAAGTAAATAGAGGTTTGAGTGTGTTGGAGAACCATTTGGTAAGTACTGGCCTTGATAAGCCAGTTGTCCAGATATGGAAGACATGGATGTGTGGTCTTCTCAGATGTGCTACAACTACTGCCAGGCATTTGGTAAATACCCTGGGAGCAGCGGTGACTCCAAACGGAAGCACTTTGAATTGGTAATGGTGACCCGTTATGATGCATCTGAGGTATTTGCGATGAGGAGGAGGAATTGGACCATGGAAATATGCGTCTTTTAAGCCTAGAGTAGACTTTAAAATCGCCCTTCTGTAGCAGTGAGAGCACTTGTTGAAGTGTTACCATGTGGAAATGCTCTGACAGTATGTAGAGGTTTAGTTCTCTGAGATCCAGAATAGGTCTTAAGGGGCCGTCCTTTTTGGGGATGAGAAAGTACAGGGAGTACACACCTGTCCCTTGATGTTGTAATGGCACAAGTTCAATGGCTTCTTTCGAGAGGAGAGACTGTACTTCTTGCTGAAGTAGATGTAAGTGTTCTGGTGACATTTTGTGAGAACTTGGTGGTATGTATGGATGATTGTTGGTATGCTCCAGGTAATAACCATGTTGGATTATTCCCAACACCTATTTGTCTGTGGTGATAGAATGCCAGATGGGGAGTATTTGTAGAAGACGTCCCCCAACAGGTGTTGAATGATCGGGAAGTGGAGGCAAGTTCCTAGTTGTTGGGGGAGGGGGAATTACACGGTGCAGAACATTTGCCTCAACCTGTGTTATTGGCACCTCTATATCCTCCTCTAAAGTAGTCCCTTGTAAGAGGTGGCAGTATTGTCCGAGGACATTGTTTTGGTCCCCCCACTGTAGAAGGAGCGACAAAAGAAGCCCCGATTAGAGGGAGACTGCAGAGCTTCCATAGACTTTGCTACCACTGTGTCTTTTTTCATTTTTTCCAATGATTTATCTGCTTCAGACTTGGCGATGTTCTTTGTCAAAAGGAATACTTAAAATAGACTGTTGCACTTCTGGTTTGAAACCAGAAACCCTCAACCATGCAGGTCTTCTTAATAACACACTAGTGTTGATTTCTCTAGCTGCTGTGTCTGCAGCATCTAAAGCGCATCTTATTGAGGAATTGGAAATAAGCTTTCCTTCCTGAACTACATCTTTGGTTTTAGATTTGTGTTCATCTGGGAGGTATTGTAGCAACTGCTCCATTTCGTACCAGTGTGCCCCATCATATCTAGCTAACTGGGCCTGAGTGTTGGCAATGTGCCAATGATTTGCTACTTGGGCGGCTACCCGTTTACCAAAGGCGTATAAAAGTGTTGACTCTTTGACTGGAGGTGGAGCATCACCTGTAGTCTGTAAATTGGCCCGTTTGCGGGCATTAGAGACTACCAAAGAGTCTACAGATAGTTGACCTTTAATAAAGACTGGATCTAAGGGAGCAGCCTTATATTTGTTATCAATCCTGGGTGTGAGAATGCAAGCCCGCACTGGAGCTCTAAAGATGTCATCGGCATATCTCATCATGCCTTAAAGCATACGCAGAGTGCGAGTAGCCCTATGTGTAGTACTGAAGGCTTCAAATAAGAAACATGTTTCAGGGCCGAGCCGGAGGGCGGGGCATCGGAAACATCTTGTTAGTGCCGACGGGGTGGGACCGAAGCCTTTTGTTTCAGCTGAATTGGATTTTATGTTAAGGGGCATTCGGTACTCACAGTACGTTGACCTTGTGGCAACTCTTCTTCCGACTCGGAGTCCGATTCTGGGATGGAAGAAAGTTCCTCGTGTTCTTCCTCGGCCCCTTGTGTGTCAAATTCTTGCTTGGATTCTTTAACGAAGATGTCCGGTGTGATTGACCTTTTGACTCTACATCTTGCGACGTCAAGCCCGACGATCACAGAGCATTTTCTTCAATCAGAAAGATCGGCTCGCGTCGCGGTCGTCTTTGTTGTGCTTCGGAGACAAGCAAAAGTTGCACTCATCATGCAAGTCGGTGCACGGATACTACGGGTGGCACAGAAGACAGAATTTGAATGGCGTCCATTTCATAGACTGTGAGGAGGACCGACGCGGTTAAGCCCGATGGCCTTCCCAAAGATATTCGATCTAAATAGAGGTTTTTCCTCTACGGATACGATACGCGTTCGAAACGATATCGACGCAGGTAGAGTGGATTGTGCACTGGGGGGGAACCCGAAGAAACGGTCTCGAAGCGGAGCGCAGCAATACATGTCCGAACCCAATGGTGGGAAAAAAAACCAATCTAATAATGGAGTCGATGACCATGCGCACTAACACCGAAAGGAGTCGTCACCTACCTTGTGACTGGAAAGACCTTTTTGAAGAAAAACCACTCGCAAACATCCAGACCCAACACTAGATGGCAGGAGTATGTTAAGCATGTGATCTACAGCTCACATGCCTCGAACATGTATTTCGCAAGAATGGCACTCACAAAATACAATTTGCCTTCAAAATATGGGCTTCGAAATTTAGTTTTTTCTGAATAAAAATAGGTAAACGTGTAGCAAATATATGTTACATTTATGTATACAGTGCACATATATGAAACTTGATGGAGCTATTAAATCATAATGGTGCACTGACTATGACCAAGACCTTTAGAGTTACTGAGGGAACAATTGAGTCTTAAACTGTGGTCTAAAAATGGCCAAGATGGTTCAATGCCTAAAGATCACAGTAAAAAAATTCACAGATGTGCTGCAGTAACAAATGCGAGAGCTTGGAACTCAAGACTATACTAGGATTTCAAACAGTAGAGAAAATCAAAGGGGAGGGGATCTATTATGGATAGCCAGTTAAGGAAATTATGAGATTATGTGCCTTCTACCACCTCAAGAAGTTCAGTGTTGGAGGGATTCAGTCTTGGTCGTCCACCATCGGGGCCAAGTGGAGAGTATGAAGGTTTTTTTTTTACCTTGTAAATTGGTAAGCTCGGTTCAAAGGCAAAGCTCAAATGAGTGTCATTTACATACATATAGAATTTTACCCCAGTTTTGAATACCAACTGAGCTAAATGGTGTATATATATATATATATAATATATATATATATATATATATATATATATATACATATACATATACACACACACATATATATATATTTGAGAGCAATGATAAAAGAATAGAATCCTGCAGGACGCCACAGTTGAGAGCTTTGGGTTTTGACTTGTGCGATGAAATTGCTACCACTTGGGACGATTAGGGTGTGCTATTCATACTTCATGTCTGAAGATCACTACAGAATGGTCAATGTTGTCTAACACAGCAGTCAGGTCCTAAAGCACAAGGACTGCAGCCACACCATTATCCACAACGCGGCAGATGTCACTGACCACAGATAATACCACAATCATCGTGATCCCACCATGGCTGAAGCCAGCCGGAAAATAGTCAAGGTGGTCATGATTTATAATCTAAACATTTTTTTTAAGAGTTTTTACCATTGCTGTTCTGCAAATTTTGGAGACCCCAGATGTTAACAATTGGTCAAATAACTTGGATACCTCTTGTTAAAAGGCGGCTACGGTCCTGCTGCCAAATGGCCGAACCAAGATCTAAAGGGGATCCTGAAGGTCTACTTTGAACAATGTTCCTAGTCAAAATGTCTTAAGAGCAAAAAAGCATGAGTTAAACAAGCATATACAATGCAATGGTCTCGGCATTGTTAAAGTTAGAGCTATTGGCATTGCTCAGGACATTATTTTTGTTTATGTTTTTGTTTTTAAAACATTTAAAGAAACGGCATTGTTATTTACAATGTCAATAGCTTAATCTCTCTCAAATGCGAGACCTATTGCATTTCAACCCACACACAGAGCTACACACACAAAGCCACCCCCACATAGCCACCTACACAGAGCTATTCACATAGAGCAACCCACACACAAATAGAGCAACCCACACAGAGCCACCTACACACACACAGTTACCCACACAGAGCCACGCACGCTTAGAGCCACCTACAAAAAAAAGCCACCCACACAGAGCCACACACAGAGGCACATACATACACACATAGAGCCTCCCACACACACGCAGAGCCACTTACACAGAGCCACACATACATACACACACATACAGAACCACACACACACACACACACACATAGATCTAGACACATACACATTCGCTAGCCGAGACCTAAAAAGGAAGCTCAGTTCCACGATGGCGGTGGCACAGACTTGTGGTTTAGGGCGGACGCCGCCTCGGTGGGGACTTAAACAATTGTTAACCTCGCCCCTGAAATCTCCGGAAGCCCGGAGCAGCGAGAGTCCCGTCCCTCACCTTCCCCGGGGACGTTTCACCGATGGCCGCTTGTCCCTGGAATAGGATCCCAGCCACAGGGATCTGGCAGAACAAGTCCGCATTTTAGCCGGTGAAAGGAGCACATATTCTCGCCTCAAATGCAGATTCTGTAACCGGACAAGGCCACTGGTGCAGCTTCCCATACAACATTACAACGTGCAGAGCACGTGAGGGCAATGGGCCTGCGTTAGTGATCACCGAGACGTATGGGGATTCCCTGTTCGCTAGAGTCCCTCCACCCACAAGAAATAGGCGGGCGCGTTCAAGGGAGAGAACGAAACAAGACACTCCATTAAAAAACAAATTACGATTTGCAACACATGCTGTACCAGTAGTACGGAATTATATGGAGTAGTTCCTGCGATACAATCTAACGTTACTGACATGCTGTGTTTATTAGAATGAAAACCTTTAGATTAAACTTTAATTGGAATTACCGGTTTACGTTTCATGAACACCACCGAGGTCAAGCAGAAATGCCTCGGAGAAACGCAGCGTCATTTTCAGATTTGGGGGCGTGTTTTTCTTTCTCTCCTCTTCCCATTGGCTGGAATGTTTACATTCCAGAGGAGAGAAGGAAACTAAAAAACACGCCCCCGAATCCGAAAAAGACAGGGTTAAAATGGACAGACGCCCCTCTCCTCCAATGGCTGGCCTCCGTTTAGGAAGCCAGCCAATGGAGAAGAGGGCGGGTTCAAGCCCCACTACTGAAATACATTAAATCTCGCCAAGCGAGACTGCGCAAGCGCAGCCTTCGCTAGCCGAGACCTAAAAAACCAGGGTGTCAGCAATTGGGAAGGAAGGCAGATTAATATGATCTGGTATAGGGATGTGTACTGTGGCAATATTGTCCCAAATGTTGGCAATTCTGACAGCAAAGAAAGATCCCAGCTCATCAGAGAGCATGGCTGAGTCAAAGATGTAATTTGTCAGTAGACACAGATTGTAGCTATTAATTAAATGAAAACTTTATTTTGGTAGTTAGGAGCTTGACTATTACGCATATTACAGTAATGAGATTTTGCAAATTTGTTGTCTGTTCGTTATTTTCTGCAAAATAAAGGACTTAAATTCGGATCATAATTGTTTCTCCAACATCGTTCGCCTTCTATATTTCAAGTTTGGCTACTTCAGGTGTAAACAATGTATTTGTTTACCAAATGTATACAGTTTTCTTTGGGTACAATGGAGAAATTATATTAAGACAGTCAGGCAAAGTTGAAGAAATTGTTGCCAGAATCTCATTAGGATTTAAAAATTAACATCTGTGGTGAAAGCAAGGTATTGCTTAAGCCGTTGGTTTGCATGTTCAGCCACTCTTTTAGGGGTGGCAATTTTCCCAATTATTTTAGATTGGAAAGTATCTCCTTAAAACTGGAGTGGCTAAAGAGAAACTTAATAAAATAATGAAATTATTTATCCACTGGACAGGTTGTGCCTGTTCATAGGATAGATTGGCACAATTAGTAAGAAATATAGGGTCTAAGATAGGAACTTGTGTGTATAGTCTGTGGAGATGAATTTCAAACCAAATATGTATAGTGAATACAAATGTGAGGCAAAACTGTGAGGATTGATAATCACGAATTAAGATTGCCAAGAATGGCTCCTCTGTTTCGGTTAAGCCAATTTCTTTAGATAATATATAAATGTCAGGCCACCAGGGCTGTTCAGATCACAAGGCTTACAATATTAACACCACCAGTGATCTCCCAGGGATCACTCATTTGACCATATTGTAAAGAAACGGCTTTCTGCAGGGTTCGCCAAAACATTTCCTCCAAAGTTTTGGTAACTTGGGACTGATGCTGCTGGTTTTTCGAAGATCAACAAAGTCCTGCAAACAGGTCGCAGTGCCAGTGCTCTGATCTTTTACACTGTCCAACTGGCTCACTCACAATTGGCATATGACACCAGGGGTACTAGGAACTGTAAGTTAAAGTGTCCGTTGTGGACTGCAGCACAGCTGGTGTCGTCATGAGTGTGACGAGATAAAGAATTAAACACAGCCATTCCAAGCTGGAAGGGCAGCTTCTAAACTGCTAGCTTGTCTTTGCCATTTAAAGCAGTGGTAAAGCCTAAACCTTCTACTGAAATATACACAAGTCACCTCTAAGGCAGGCCTAATGAACCCTAAAGGCAGAGTGTTCAGTATTAAAAAATAGGATACATGTTTTTACATGTCCTAACAGTAAAAACCTCAACATTGTCATTTTTACTGTAGAAAGGATAATAGCTCCATTGGCGAAAACACCATTACACGCTGACAACTGAACTGCTAACTTCTGAATGGGACTACTAAATATTGCACTTCAAGCTATCAACAGAACCGCAGCATTAAACCAGACTTGTTGCTCAAGTCAACTTTAAAGTTTTACACAAAGGCAACATTAGAAAGTTGCCACTTTGTTGCCCAAGTTTCCTGTGTCTGTTTATGGCTGCACCCATGTTGCTGTCCTCAAGACAGGCCTTCTGCCTGTCTGGGGAGAGGTGTGAATGACTCAAAGGAACACATGCCCTCCAACTTTGTCCCCCACTACGGGGTCAAAGATGACGGGTGAATAACTGCAGCCGTTCTCTTCATTTCCCCCAATGGATCAACGATTAGGCAAGCGAATGCACAGCCTGAGCGAGACGCCGGTGGACGGCACAGCGAGCAACTGGTGGCAGGAAGCACTGGAGATCGTGCTGCGGTTGAGACTAAGCAACGTGGCGGCGCTGGCAAGACTAAACGAGGAGCTGGTTCAAAGAAACAAACCGCTGCCAGACCCGGCGTGCAGGTAGAGTTGGGGGGCCCACTCAACCGATAGTGGCCTCAATGTTTGCAAATATGTCAGGGGTCACACAGCAAAGATCTATACCACAAGAGGAAGGAGGGGGGGGGGGGGGGACCAGATCTTAAGTGAGGAGACTTGGGAGGATAATAAGGGTGCAGGGGGGGGGGGGGGGTAGAGTCAGGGGGGAGAAAATGATGTCAGCTCTTTGACAGGTACAGCTAGGAATCTAGCTGGGAAACTATCCCCCCCCCCCCCCCCCCCCCCCCCCCCCCAGACGACTTAATGGATAAACTCTCAGGAAGCAAAGCAGGACCCAGTCTAGAAGCCTGGGATATACGCCAAGGAGGTCGACCATGGGGATGAAGTAGTGAGAGAGAAAACCCGGGCGACATCCCTAGGCACAGCATCATCTAGAAGCCTGGAGGTGCAAGCATGTGCTTTCTCACCAGAAATACATGGGGGGAAATTCTACTCACTGACTGACGAATCCGAGGCATCAGAACAAGATGACATGTCAGAGGACAGTTCAAGCTCCTCAACACAAAGGGAAAAAAAAATAATGAATAAAAAGAACAGAAAGGAAAGTCTTAAAAAAAAGCACCAGTAAACAACTCAAATGGGATTACTCTGACACACAGATATGGCCCCAGAAGGAGGGAGGAGGTGAGTCAGCAGGAACTAAAGAACCTTCCCTGCTGACCATATTAGCATCAAACAAGTACAGAAAGAAAACCGACACGAAGGACGTAGAGCCAGGATCGCCGCAAATAAAAGTCAGAACTGGGATCTGCGAGTTAATAAAATTTACAAGTATATTGTGGATCGTCAGGCCACGGTCGAGACGCGGACAGAGCAATTGGAAGTTTAGGTGGAATCCCTAAAGGTGCAAAGCACGGGACAAAGTACGGCTACGATTGATATGACCAAACTAGAAGACTACAAAAATCGCCATAGGAGAAATATTCGGCGCTTTCTAGGGATTCCGGAAGGTATGGAAGGGAACGACCCTAGAAGCTATATGGTAAATCTTCTAAAGGGCGCATTCCTGAACAAATAAACTGAGATTGGGATGTAGAACTATAGAGGGCCCATCACTTTTGCTTATTCAGGAGAAAACAAACACGATGCTGGCGAAAAACCCAGAGAGATGTTGGTCTTCATCAGAAACTCCATACTGCGGACCACCCCAATGCTCCAAAGACCAGCAATGGGGTCTCATTTTTTGTACGACCAGATTTCGCACATGCAACAATTGAAATACGGTGGCGATTAAGGCAACTTTTTTTTCCTTTTCAAAAACTTGGAGCCGAGTTCTCCTTACAAAAGAAGGCCAGACTCAAGATATTTGGAAGAGGTGTGGCGCAGCAGCCAGGGTGCCTGACTACGGGATTCACGGTTCAATCCCTGGTGACAGGTTAGCCCAGCACCATGTGACTCTGGTCAATAGCTTGCTTAATCTTCCCGAGGGCCCCCAGCGTCAGGACACCACTTCGGAGGTAGCGGTGCGCTTTACAAATACTGGTATTTCATTACATTTGGAGAAATAACCCACAGCTTTAACTCTGAAGTGCAATCGCAGGAGTACCTAGACGAAATAAAGAAAAAAGGCAAAAGACTTCCTAAATAAAAAAGATTGGCCTACCACAAATCTTTTGAATAAGCCTGGAGTTAAAGAGGCTGAGCAGTCAGGAAAATAGGAGATGACGGGTCGAGTGGGATTGGGGGAGGAGGGCACAACGTCAGCCGCACATCGATCAAGCAACACCTGATTTCCTTTATGCTGGGGGTTGGGGGAAGGGAGGCAGCTCACATTAAAGGTGGTGCGGGTGGATAAAGGGAGGTAGCAGCTTGGGTAAAGGCATTGAGGTGGGTGGCAGCTGGGATTTATTTGTATGCATAGGGAATGCAATAAATGAGGTAAACAAATGAAACCAAGAGAATGGGGAAATTAGGTATAGCTACATTGAATATCTGTGGTCTAAAGGATGTAAAAAAGAGACAGATAGTGTTGCAAGGACTACAGCTGGTACAGGCAGACATTGTCTGCAAGAGACCCACCTAGATGGTACAGAAAAAGATCTGTTGAAGTACCTTGGCTACACTGTAGTAGGGGGCAACAACTAAGGCAACCCATACAAGGGGGATAGCGATACTATCCAGGAAAAAATAAATTCAATTCGTACACACAGATGGGCTAGGGCGATGAGTAATTGCAAGAGGGAGGGCCCCAGGGCTTCCTAATTTTACTCTATGTTCCATATATGGCAGCAATGTGGATGATCCGACCTTACTATCCGACCTTACTGGAATGGCTAACTAATGAATTAGCACATTGGTCTCTGCCGTTAATGGTCTGTGGAGATTTTAACCTAAACCTAGACTCCAATTGGGAATGAGATCAGAGGTATAAGGGAAGGAAGCCTAGGGTCTTTCAAGTGCTATGCAACCTATGTCAGGTACATGGCCTGTAAGAGGTTGGGTCCTTAAAGAGGTCCGCAGACCATGGGTTTACTTATTATTCAGCCCTACACCAGAAGCATGAAAGGTTGGAATATTTTTTTGCCTCATCTACACTTTTAGGTAAAAGTAGAAATCAGCCAACACCCCAGAGTGTTATCAGCTGATAGCCCACTGGTATTGCAGCTAGAAGAGGGGAGGATCGGTCGAGAAGGTCCCCACTTGGACTTTTGGGAGGGCCCTAGTACTGGATAAATATTACCAGGACATATGAAAGAGTGGAATCCTGATTTTTTTACAAAGAAATATGGGTATGTCATCACTGGGAGTGGTCTGGGACACCTTAAAAGCAGGAGTAAGGGGGGGAAGACAATACAGTACTCAAGCAGGAAAAAGAAAAAAGAGAAAAAATCAGAGGAGTACCAGTCTGCAAAAGCTAGCCCAGGCAGAAGAAAAATTGGTTGTGGCTTTAAGGCAAAATCTGGGGATGAAAGAAGCGCATGAGGAAGTGGCCCTTGTAAAGGCAGGAATTCAAGGAGAGTTACTAAGAAAAGCTATAGACAAAGCACTAGCTCACCATAAGGAACTGTATGTATGTGGGGAGAAGGTGGGCCATTTGCTAGCCGTCAGAACAAGACAAGAGGTGACACGTAGCGAAATGTCAATAAACGATCCTGTGTTGGGGCGGGTAATTGAGCCAAGAGAAATACGGGTGGCCTTTTTTATATTTTACCAGGCACTCTACATGGAGGATGAGGGGAGAATGGGGGAGGGGTGGAAGACCAAATAAGCCAATATCTAGACGCTTATGAGATGGAGGTTCTGACGCAGGAAGAAAGAGGTTTTTAGAGTACCCAATATTGTGGGCTGAAATTGCAGAAGCAATGTCAAATTTGCCCAGAGGGAGAGCAGCAGGGCCCAATTTAATTCCTAAAGAAAGGATATCAAATCTTCAGTGAGGAACTTAAAGAAATGCGGACATCGGTGTTTCTGCAGACTGCAGAAGGGGTGGCACCACCAAGAACTTGGGCGCTGGCAAAAATTATAGTCTTCCCTAAGAAAGGTAAACCTGTTCAGGAGCTGGGCTCCTATCGCCCTTTAACCTTAATTAATGGAGATGTTAAAATATATTCCAACGTATTGGCTACACGGCTCTCCCAGGTCATTGGTAAGATGGTGTTTGAGGGGCAGCATAGTTTTATTTCCGGTAAGGGAACAATAGAGCACATTCGAAGGATTATCACCCTGTTCGATGTAAATCAACTGTCAGGAGACACTAAGGCGGCAATTTATTTAGATGCCGAAAAGGCCTTGGATAGGTTTCCTGCCATTCCTTTGGGTCACAATGCAAAAGAAAGATATAGGGAAAATGTTTACCAGAGCAGTACAAGCCTTATATAAAGAACCAGAAGCCAGTGTACTCAAATGGTTAAATGAAAGAACCACTGAAAATCACGAGGGGGACTCGACAGGGGTGATTTGCTCACCACTCCTATTCGCTCTGTATATAGACCCCTTCCTAAACAACTAGTA
The DNA here is from genome assembly GCF_964204655.1 of Triturus cristatus. Lineage (NCBI taxonomy): Eukaryota > Metazoa > Chordata > Amphibia > Caudata > Salamandridae > Triturus > Triturus cristatus. Next base: position 251,771,281 of record NC_140591.1, read on the forward strand.
GCCGTCCACAATATTCCCCTACGGCAGGGGTCTTCAAACTGTGGGGCGCGACCCCCAGGGGGGCCGAGGAGCGATGCAAAGGGGGTCGTGCATTCCCAGTCACACTTCTGCCCAGGCCCACGGGCTTCAGCCCCCCCTCTTCCCCCATCCTGTGTCTCAGCCCGGGCTGCTCCAGTGCAACTCGAGCTGCTGGGGGCTCAGCTGGGCAGTGTCTGGAGTCTTATCTCCAGCACGCTCGTCCGAGATTTTCCACAGGTCTTTAAAGACCATTTGCATATTTACATACCTTTGTAAACTGGTTACAAAGGCTTAGTGTTTTGTTCTGGTTCCAGGACCCCCTGGGTCCCCACTCTGCCAATTCCTTACATTTGTATTTTACATTTACTGCTGTAGTGTGAGAATGCATTTCATGAAAAGGAATATAAAGTAGGGTTGCCAAAAGAAAAATGCCTGTGTGTTTTTAAAGAGCCTGCAGAGACCTCGACACTAAATAGACTTATAAATAGAAAAGTATGTATTCATTCATTATGTGACTTTTCGGTCTTCGTTCTCTTTAATTATCAGTCATGGATCATTGAGGCAGCCCTAGAACACATTTAAAAGTGCTTTCTATTTAGATTTGCTGTTCCAAGTATGCACAGATAAGTGCTTAAACTACAGCTTTAGGTGACTGCTTATTTTTGTACCGACTGAGCCATCAAAATAATCTGCTGGCAATCCTAACCATAGGACTGGAAGTTTGTTGCAGGAACAGCACATTATTTCCTCCACACTCCATCCCCGAGCAATGCCATAATAGCAATAGTTAACTTAGATCTTAAACCCTATGCCGCCGTCAATAACATGCTGAGTTACTTCCAGTGTCTGGGAATGCACCCTGCATTCAGACAACTCACTCCTCATTCTCGCCCTTCACTTTCACGCTCACCCTGCACTCACAGCGATCACAATGCACTCACAATGCACTTGCGCTGTTCACCCTATACCTCACCCTGCAGTCACACAAGCACACTACTCATCCTGCACTCATGTGACACTTCAATCACCTGTCTCCCTCACTGCTGAATTTGCAACTCACTCAAACAAGCCCAGCAGTAATCATACATTCATTCGTCCCATTCTGAACTTGCATCCGCACCCAAATTCGTACAGCCACCTCAGTCACCCTGCAGTCACTCATCTCACCCTACTCTCACACTGCTGCATTGGTCACTGTGCACTCACATAGGCACTCACACAGTGCAGAGGGTTAATGTGCCTGCTACAAAGAATATGTACCATGCAGATCACAGAAATGTGTGTGAGTAAACTTTGAGTAGTGCTATAAAAAATGAAATGTTTCTCAGAAAGGTGCTATAGAGAGATGAGGTGCATTGTTGGTAAGTGGTAGTGAGGGAATTCATGGAGAAGAAGGAAACGGGGGTGAGGCACCAAAAAAAAAAAAAAAGACTGTTGCACCGTGTGCAACCAGTGTTAGGGCCAGCCCTGGCTGGGAGTGTTAGCACCCCCCGAAGTTCTGGTCTAGTGGCTCCCCTGCTTCTGCCAGTTATTATTATTTACAATTGTAGTGCGTTACTGTTACCAAAAGATGTCCTGGGGCTAATAACCATCTGCTGCCTGAAAGCAAATGAGAAACACACAGAAGGAGAACCAACCAAATGGGGTGACCTACAGAGCATAGAGAAAGGTTTTTATATCTTCCTAAAGGATAATATATTCTTGGTGGAGTGAAGCAAAGAAGGGTGCAAGTTCCATAACTGCGTGGCCTGCACCAAAACAACGAGACAGACAACTCATGCCTTCTTGAATTAGGGAACAATAAGCAGAGTGGCACAGGTTGAGAGGAGCATACGGGTCCGACCCGTAGGCTTGGTGAGGAGAGATGATAGAGGACAGCAAGGGAGTGAGAGAATTTGATTGAAGAGGTCAGAGATGAGGAGAAATGTGAAGTGTCGAAGAGAGGGGAAATGCTACTTACCAGTATGCATCTGTTCTTGGCATGTAGAGCTGCATATTGTGCATAGATCACCATCTGGTGTTGGGCCCGGATGTTTGCAGTTGTTTTTCCTCTTGGAAAGTTTTTGGAAGTCACGAGGTATGTGACTCTTTTGGATCATATTGCGCATGGGCTTCGGCTCCATCCTCAGATTGTTTTTCGCCAGCGGGAAAATGGAGCGTTGTGATAAGCAGTGAAGATGCCCATGTGTGCTGTATCTAAATAAGTCAAAACTGGAACAGATAAAGGTAGCCGGGTGGGCGTGTGTAGATCTGCAGCTCTACATGCCAAGAACAGATGCATACTGGTAAGTAGCATTTCCCGGTCGAGGCATATGAGATGCAGATTACACACTGTGCATAGATTATATAGCAGTACTCGCTCCTAGCGGCGACCACCAGTATCTGTTGCAGTCGTTTGAAACAATGTTTTGAGTACAGCCTGGCCCACACTAGCTTGTTGCTTATTTTGCACATCTACACAATAGTGTTTAGTGAAAGTGTGTGGTGTAGACCATGTAGCTGCTCTGCAGATATCATCTAAGGGAATGTTCCCTAAAAATGCCATGGAAGCCACTATCTTACATGTAGAGTGGGCTTTAGGGGGAATAGTGAGCGTACGTTTGGCTTTGTGGTAGCAAATCTGTATGCATTTGACAATCCACCTGGCTATCCCAGATTTGGAGATGGGGTTGCCTTTGTGTGGTGGTGAGAAAGACATGAACAGTTGTTTGGTCTTACAAAAGGGTTGTGTTCTCTCGATGTAGTAGAGTAAGGCTCGTTTGACATCTAGTGTGTGGAGAGCTCTTTCTGCAATGGTCTGTGGCTGCAAGAAGAATACGGGCAGTTCCACAGATTGGTTTAGGTGAAAGGGAGGTTTAGGTGAAAGGGAGAAATGACTTTAAGGAGGAATTTTGGATTAGTGTGGAGAACAACCTTGTTATGGTGCTTTTGCAGAAAGGGTTCTTGAATGGTGAGTGCTTGTATCTCACTGACCCTTCTGAGGGAAGTAATAGCTACAAGAAAAGCAGTTTTCCATGTTAGGAATTGAAGTTCACATTTGTGTAGAGGTTCAATGGGAGGACCCATTAGTCTCGTGAGAACGATGTTTAGGTTCCACACAGGTGAGGGTGGCACTCTGGGGGGAATTATTCTTTTGAGGCCTTCCATGAAGGCTTTTATGGCAGGTACTCTAAAGAGTAATAGATGTTGCCTGTTTTGTAGATAAGCTACTATGGCCGCAAGGTGCAGTCTAATAGACGTGTAGGCTAGGTTGCATATTTGTAGGTGTAGTAAATAGCCTATGATGTGTTGAAAGGACACATCTAGGGGATTGAAGTTATTGTTGTGACAATAGATCACGAAACGTTTCCACTTGGCTGCGTAGAAAGCTCTAGTGGTAGGTCGTCTAGCTTCTCTAATGACGTTCATACAGTCAGGGGGAAGATTAAGAACCGAATTCTAGGATTTCAGGAGCCAGATCGCAAGGTTGAGCTGAGCTGGCTCCGGGTGCCTGATCTCTCTATGGTTCTGGGTTAAGAGGCGTGGAGAGAGGTGTAACTTTGGGTGCGGTACTACAGTTAGTTCCAGCAGTGTGGTGTACCACAGTTGTCTGGCCCAAGTTGGAGCTACTAGGATGGGAGTGAGGGAGTGTTGCTGTAGTTTGCGCACCACTAATGGAATGAGTGGGAGAGGCGTACGCAAATCTGCCTGACCAGTTCATCCATATCACATTGCCTTTGGACAATGGGTGTGGATACCTGGTGGCGAAGTTTGGGCATTTGGCGTTTGTGGGTGGCGAAGAGATCCATCTGTGGATGCCCCCACATTTGAAAGTAGGGGTGAAGAACTTGTGGATGGAGTTCCCACTCATGGATCTGTTGTGTTTGTCTGCTCAGCAGATCGACCATAATGTTTTGGACTCGTGGGACATGTTGGGCTAGGAGAAAGATGTTTTGGGGTATGGCCCATCTCCATATGCTCTGTGCTAGCAGAGAGAGCTGCGGAGTGTGTGTGCCGCCTTGTTTCTGTATATAGTACATGGCTGTCATGTTGTCCGTGCAGCCTAGGACGGCCTTGCCTGAGACATGTGTTTGAAAGGCCTTTAGGGCTAAGAATATGGCTAGTAACTCCAGATGGTTGATGTGGAGTAACTTTTGTTGGGTGTCCACCTGCCCTGCATGGTGCGATGTAGTAGGTGAGCTCCCCAGCCGGAGAGCGATGCGTCCGCTGTCAGTACTATCTGAGGAATCGGCTCCAGGAACGGTCGCACTTTGGAAAGGTTTTTGGTGGTCCACCACTGCAGAGAGCGATGGGCACGACCGTCTACCAACACCAGATCTGTCAATTGACCCTGGGCCTGGTTCCATTGGCGTGCTAAGCACTCTTGGAGAGGACGCATCTGGAGTCTTGCGTGCGGTACTATGAATATGCAAGAGGCCATCATTCCTATAAGTTGCATGAACACTCGAGCTGGAAGAGTGTTCCGGTTTAAATTTGGCAAGTAGAGCCTGAATGTTTGCTATCCTGGCAGGACTGGGATAGGCTAGCACTTTTGAGGTGTCTATGGTGGCCCCGAGGTATTGTTTTACGTGGGACGGTTTACTGTGAAGCCCAGTTCGTGAAGTAGTTGGATAGTGGTGTGAGTGTGTTGTACACACTGGTTGTATGAGCTGGCTTTTATGAGCCAGTCATCTAGGTATGGGAAGATGTGGATGTGTTGTCTTCGCAGGTGTGCTGCCACCACCGCTAGGCACTTGGTAAATACCCGTGGTGCTGTGGTGACTCCGAATGGGAGTACTTTGAATTGATAGTGTTGACCGTCGACTATAAATCTGAGAAAATTCCTGTGAGCGGGGTGAACGGGAATGTGGAAATAGGCGTCCTTGAGGTCTAGGGAGGCAAGGAAGTCGTTCTGGGAGAGTAGGGGGGGGGGGGGGGGCGGAGTACCTGTTGGGAGTATGACCATGTGGAAGTGGTCTGAGTGTATGTAGAGGTTTAGGGGTCTGAGGTCTAGGATGGGCCTTAGAGTGTCGTCCCTTTTTGGTATGAGAAAATATAGGGAGTACACTCCCCATGTTTTGTTGGTGGGCAGGAACTGGTTCTATTGCACTCTTTTGTAGGAGGGAGATGGCCTCCTGCTTTAGAAGTGACAAATGTTCTTGTGACATTGGGCGCTGTTTGGGTGGTATGTTTGGGGGGGGGGGGGGGGGGGGTGGGGTAGGTGTTAGTTCGAGGCAGTAGCCTGACTGAATTATCTGTGTCACCCATTTGTCTGAGGTGATGGTAGTAGACCGGAAGAAAATTGTGGAGTCTGCCCCCGACCGGAGTGGGATGGTCTGGGGGGAGTGGAGGGAAGTCATTGGGCGGGAGGTGTTAGTTTTGCCTCTGCCTTTATTGTTGTTACCCCTGAAGCCGCCTCTCTGGTAACCCCTAGTGAAGGTGGATTGGGTAGGGGCCTTATAGGAAGTGGAGGCGCTGTCGGAGGAGTAGCCTCTGGAGTGGGTTCTAAAGGAAGAGCGGCGAAAGGAGCGCGCGACTGCAAGGCTCCCATAGATTTTGCCGTGTCGGTGTGCTTTTTCATTTTTTCAAGGGCAACGTCGACGTTGGGGCCAAACAGATCTTGCTCGTCAAAGGGGTGGTTGAGGATGGAACTCTGCACCTCGGGTTTGAAACCTGAAACTCGTAGCCAGGCATGCCTACGCAGGAGGACGCTGGTGTTAATTGCCCTAGAGGCGTTGTCAGCTACATCGAGGGTGCAACAAATGGAGGTGTTGGGGATGATTTTGCCCTCCTGGATTAGCTCGTTGGCCCTATTCTTGTATTTGTCAGGAAGGTGTTGAATTATGGCTTCCAGCTCATCATAATGTGCCCTGTCATATCTTGCTAAAAGCGCTTGGGTGTTTGCAATGCGCCATATGTTGGCAGCCTGTGATGCAGTTCGCTTGCCAGAGGCGTCCAGGAGTTTGGACTCCTTATCGGGAGGTGGAGCCTCGCCTGATGCCTGGGAGTTTGCACGCTTCCTCGCATTGGAGACTACTAGGGAGTCTAGTGGTGCGGGGCCTCAGATGTAGGTGGAGGTCTGTAGGGACAGCCTTTTATTTTATCTCAATGCGAGGGTTGATTACCCTAGCCCTGACCGGGTCTTTAAAGACCTCCGGTGCGTGCTTAATAACCCCATTTAAGCATGGGCAGAATGGAAGTGGCCCTCTGTGTAGTGTCAAAAGTATCTAGGAAGAAGTCCTCATCCACGGGGTCTGTATGGAGATCAACTCCGTGGTAGTGTGCAGCCCTATGGAGCAGTTGGTTAAACCCCATTGTGTCTTCAGGGGGGGGGGACGGTCCTGAAGGGTAAAGGTCGTCCTGCGGGACGTTGGGGACGTCTGGGATGTTGTAGTCGTCCCATGGGTCTGGGAGCCTGTAGGAGTGGGGTCCCCTGTGGGCTGGTTATCCGGCCCGTCCCCTGTGCCGTCATCCTCATCAGGGGAGGGTGTGGGAGAATGATGAGGTGGGGGAGGCGGAGGAAGAGGTGGAGGAGGAGGGGGTGAAGGCAGTCTCAAAGGGGAGGTAGCAAAGTCTCTTCTCTTTGGAGGTGGAGCTGGGGCAGGCTTGTCCAGCGGTCTATTTTTGATGCTGAGCATCAAATGTCCGGTTTTATGGTCCTTCACAAGTGTTTTTTGTAGTGGATCAGGCCGAAATAGTTCATCTGTGGGGGGCTGATCCTTCGGTGCCGAAGGTGTCGGAGCCGAAGGTTTCTTAGGCTTCGGCTCAGCATCGGTTTGTTGTTTTGAACCGTGGGCTTTGGAAATGTCTGTTTGTTTCCCCGGTTCCGAGATGACGTTCGGCTTTGAGGTATGGGTTTCGAGGGCCTTTGGTTTTTTGCTCGGCTCCGGGAATGGTGTCGGTACCGAGGAGCTAGTGCCAGTCTTCGGCGCAGAGTGCTTCGGTGTGGAGCTCGGCGCGGAGGAGGAGGAGGAGGCCGTCTTCTTTTTCGGTGCTAGTGCCGAGGAGTGTTTCTAGGCACCGACAGCAGGCTGGCTCGAGCCGCCGGAAGGCTTGATGGGCTTCTTAACCAGGCCTGAAGGCGAGGTATGGGAAGCAGTGTCTTTGGTCGTGCCTAGGCCCGAAGGCGAAGTCGTGACCAAAGCCTTTTTCGATGTCGTTGAGGGTGGGGGGGGTCGATGTTAGTACCCACGCCCCTCTGTGCCGGAGTGACGTCCTCGTCATCGGAGTCGTCAGCTTCGGAGGCGCTGATGAGGCATTCTTCGGTGTGCTGCTCTTCCAGAACATCGACGCCTTCTCCGAAGATGTCGTCGGGGATCGAAGTCGACGAGTGAGCCATTGTTCTCCTCGCTAGTCGGTCCCGAATAGTCTTCTTCGAACTGAAGGATTTGCAAGCCGGACAGTCTCTTGCCTCGTGTTCTAGGGAGAGGCAGAGGTTTGCACACCTCATGTAGATCAGTGTGGGGAAACATTGACCCACATGGAGGACATTTTTTGAATGGTGTCCTTCCCATCAGCCAGGACAGGAGGCCAGGTAAGCCCGAAGGCCTTCGTCAACGGCCGGAATCGAAGACTTCGAATGATGAGTCGCGTCGAGTGTGGAGATCGCGATCGAAACAATACCGCAGAAAGGGAAAGGATTGCGCGCCAATCAGAAGAACTGAAACGGTTCGGAACCGGAGTGCAAAGAACACATCAATGCCCAATGGTGGAAAAAAAACAAACAATCTGAGGATGGAGCCGAAGCCCATGAGCAATATGATCCAAAGAAGGAGTCACATACCTCGTGACTTCCAAAGACTTTCCAAGAGGAAAAACAATTGCAAACATCCGGGCCCAACACCAGATGGCGATCTATGCACGGTGTGTAATCTGCAGCTCATATGCCTCGAACATGTGGACACGCAAGAAGTGAGTGTGAGCCAAAGGTGAGGGATTCTGTTAGAACAAAGGGGAAATGTGAAAGATGAATGGGGGGGACTGGAGAGGTGTAAGATACAAATGGACAAAAATTTGAATGGAGATACGAGGTGAATGAGAAATGCTGAGGGGTACGGGAGGTGACGGGCCCAGAGAGTGTTAGAGATGAGGGCAGTGAAAAGACAGAATGGCAAGAGGTGATTAAAGGTGAAGTGAGAGGTTGAATGGGGAGAATTCAGAAGTTGTAAAAAGGGGTGAAAGAAAATGGCCTGCAAAGTGAGAGAGGGACCCGGGGTTGGGAGAGATGAGGGGGGGATGCAAGGGAGGGGGTGAGAGGAAAACCATGTGTAAACTGCTTAACTCTGCACAAAACCAGCCAGGGTTTTAAGGGGCCCCTGCTTCTCCCGGCCAGGGCCAGGTGAGCTTCTAATGTGGCAGCACGTATTCCTGCGGAGTGGAAGGCCCTTCACAAAGGTTGACTAGAAATCTTTCTGATGTTAATTGCTGTATTTTGGTTATAAACAGGTACTGATGGGGTGAAATCTTTCCTCAGTGTTACTGTGTCTAAAAAATGTATTTCAAAATAATGAAGCAATGCCATCCCAAAATACGCGGCATCACGTAACATCATTTACATTTTCTTCCCACACAATTTAGTCAAGCCTGTCGTGTAATTTGGTCCTCACCTGCCTCATAATTCCAGTAGCCCTGCCTACAGGTTTAGAAATTCTTGTCAGGAGGGGGTCCTTACTCCTCAAAATGTTGACAGGGGGTCTCGGCATCCAAAAGTTTGAAGACCTCTGCCCTATGGTAAGACACGAGAGAAAGAGCAAAGTCCTGGCTTATGCGGATGACATAGCTGTTGTAACTCCACATCCAGAACAGGCTATGGGGGCGACAGAAGAAGCACGAAAATATGGCATGCTCTCTGGCAACGCCCTGAACCGGGAAAAAACACAAATAGTAGTTAACTAATTCACTACCCTTAATGATAACCGGGTTGTCAATAAAGCAAACTATCTAGGGGTCAAGATTAGCTCAGACTTGGATCAGGTTAAGGAAATTCTGGGGACATTTGCGAAAGTGCTAAAGAAGTTGCATCACTTACATCTAACCCTTATTGGTAGAACCAACATAATCAAAATGATTTATTTTCCCAAATTGTTATAAAAAAAAAAATTAGAATAATACCACTCGCCTTCTCAAATCATTGGTTTAAAAATTATAGACTATTTTAGCACAATTTATTTGGGCCTACTCGCAGTCAAGCAGTGCATTAACATTTTGATTGTTACCCAGGGAGCGCGGAGGCAAGGCCCTCCCTAATTTGAAGCTGTACTGGTGGGCAACCTCACTCACAAACTTTACCACGAGTATCGACAAAAGAAGTATGCAAACAAAATTTCCTGCCACATGGGAAATGGTGATCGGCCCTGATGCTTGGGGATGCCTTTGGCACCACTAAAGTTATGGGTACTATAAAAGAGTCCTGTTTAAGACACTACTTACGGCATTTAAAATCTGGGGGTCTATACGGCGTCTAAATAGGCTAGGAAGGCTAAATTATTACACACTGCTACGGCAGAACAGAAACCTACCAGATATTTTTAATGACTTACCTTTTAAGACCTGGTTTGAAGCTGGTATTAAACAATTAGGCTGTTTTTATTCCCACTGGGGTATTATACCATACATGGAATTGACCTCAAAATGCTTACCCATAGGGACTTTACTAAATATCTGCAGATTAGGGACTTAGTACAAAAGTAGGCAGGATCATATCAGGAGAAATTAACTGGTGGATAGAATAATACTTCCCACACCCTCTAGGATTGGAATTATTTATAAGAGCACACCACAAGACGAAATGGAAATATGTTCTAACAAGTGGCAGGAAAGGCTAGAGATCATGGGGGCCACCTTCCAAAAAGTATTTTTAAGCACCCAGACAATATTAATACAGGCCAATCTTCAAGTTCAATTCTGCAAGACATGCTTAGGGCTTAACTATAACCCAAATATAATATCGAAATGGAGTAACGGGAAGGGAGTTTATTGCCCACGATGTGCTTTTTATAAGGCAATGTTAGGTATCGGTCGCACTCCTTGTTAAACTCGTAAATCAGAATGTAGTCCTTCTTAGCGTACTTTGGGTGCTATGGGATCTTGTCCCCTGTCCAAAGGGATGTGACGTATAAATAAAGCGAAGTTCCTTCACCAGTGGAAGGTGTATCCCAATCAGCACTCCTCTGAAAACTTCACACTTTAATAACACGTAGTCAAGTGTGTATGTTCAATTACGACTGTTTTAATCTCACAGTAGTAAATTCAATGTGCTAATTCAACGAATATTGTCATTTTGCGCAGTTTATGCTTTTCAATGTTGATAATATTGTACTCGGGTCACAGGGTTTAATCCCAATGCATTTCGGGGTCCGCCCTTCCTCAGGGGTTAAACCCGCCGTTCGGCCATAACCGTCCCGCGTTCGCTAGAGTCGGAATTGAACATACACACTTGACTACGTGTTATTAAAGTGTGAAGTTTTCAGAGGAGTGCTGATTGGGATACACCTTCCACTGGTGAAGGAACTTCGCTTTCTTTTTATAAGGCAGACACAATTCATATGTTTGCGACCTGCCGGAAGCTCGGCTCCCTGATCGGAGAAATAAAGGGATTTCTATATGAGAAATTACAGCTTTAGGTTGAGCTGGACCCCCATTAATTTTGCTGGGAATATCTAGCCTAACGGAAAAAGAAAGTGGTGCCTTATTAACCATAGCAATGGCTGTGTATAGGCTATGCATAGCATCAGTCTGGCTGATTACCCCCTCAACTCAGCAATGGGTGGCTCCATTACTGGCTGTATATAATCTGGAAAAAGCTATATATAGGTAAAAGGGAATAGAAATTTGGAAGCCTGTATCCGACTGGGTTGAATAACCAGTTCATAAAGGGGGTGTACAGACTAGGGAGTATGGGCTGGGGCAGGGAGTAACACGCAATGCTTTAACGAGGCTATGAAAGAAATCCAGTATCAGGACCCAGCTACGGCATATAAAAACATTGTTTGTACCCTGCCCTTTGAATTTAGCATTTTATGGCAATGTCTCTGCTGGCATCTGTTGCAATGGCAGTGCTAGAGAAAAAACGAGGGGGGGAGGGGGAAAGAAAATTGTTTTCTTGTCTCGGTCTCAAATAAAAATATATTTTTTTAAAACACACAAAGGATCTGCAAAGGTAAGATGTGTGCCCTCCTCGAGGCAAGAAGGCCACACCAGGTGTGAGCCCAAAAGGCGAGCTTCAATGGAGAAGCCACCTTTGAAGGGCAAATGGTAGTCAACATGAGAGGGGCTGCTCTTTGGTTTTTAGAAAACAGACTCGCATCTCAGACAGAGGGGGAAAAGCTGTTGCCAAATAGTTTTTTTTCAAGGGAAGTTTAGTCCCCAGGCAGCTGACTACACCTCTGGGATGGCCTCAGACGCAACATGAAATAAGAGTAGGGTTCTGCCATGTTGGGAGTGGGCAGAATGGCGCATTGTGGGCTAGCAGATGCCACACTACACAAGAAAAGTTACCCTTTTCTTATGTGTGTTTCTGTTCTAACATGGCAGCACAGTTTATTCGCGTACAGTCCTTGTAAAAGATGGCGGTCTTTAGCGTCCGGCCCAGTTAATTATTTCTTGAGGTGATAAGTCCTCAATAAGGCCATTCTGGTGTACTGCTGTCCTTTGTTTAACCAAAGGTGTACTCCTCACATGGACAAGGACGTTATCTTGATTCAGTTATATGCATTATGACTATTTATTACAAAATGACGGCTCATTTTTCAAGGTTTGCCGTGGGATTGTGCAATATGGCGATTAACAAGTATTTTAGTGCTGCGTTGTAAGAAAGTGGCTCTGTATATACTGCACCAAAGTAAGGTACAGTGTGCACAGAGTCCACAGAGGTTTGGCAGAGGTTAAAGTTAGATAGAACCTTACTCTCTAAAGTGGTAGCTTGGTCGAGCAGTTAGGCAGTATCAGAGGACAGTGTAAAGCATTTGTTGTACACACTCAGTCAGCAAATGGTTTCACACACTCAAGAACTGAACTCTAGGCCAATTAGTTTGTATATAAAAATATATAGTTTTATTTTAGAACCACAAGTAGGTATCAAAATACTTTCTCAGAATGAAATGCTCTAGTTGAATACTTTCAATAAGCAATAGACTTTTAATGCAATAGTTACAGTTGTTGCAATAGGCAACACAAGTTAAACACAATTATAACTTTGAATGGTTAAGTAAAGGCAATATCGATTACTTTGCATAGGTTTTTCTTACTCAGGGCTGGATCCTGGATTCAGCCCTGGTGCATATCCTGTAAACAGTTGAAATAAATCGTTTTTGTTACACAGGCAATTTTTAAGGAATATTTGTATGTTTCAAAAATCGACACTTAGAAGAATTTCTGGCAAAAACCCAGCAATGGTATCCTATGGAGGAAAGTTTGGTTATCCGAAAATCGTAGTTGTAATTACTTTTCAGGGTCAGCACAGGGCACCAAGATCCAGCACTGGGATCTCTCCTGGTAACAGGTGAGTAATTTCGTTTTAGTTGATCGGCTGATTTTTAGTGAATATTTTAAAGTGTCAAAACTCGACACTTGGAAGAATTTCCAAGTGAAACCAGTCAATGTTACCCTATGGAGAAAATGTAGGTTATCGGCTTACAGGTAAGTACTCGACTGGCAGAGTTAAGGTTCTGGAGTTAGACTCGGGGGTCTCCCAGGGTCAGGTAGGTACAGTAGTTACACTCTCAGCGGCACAGGGGCAGCCGGGTGTAGAGAGAGAGTAGGCCCAATGTTAACCTATGGCGGGCAGGTGGCCTTTGGTTGGTGGCTGCTAGCAGGCAGGCCACGCGGTTGTGGGAGCTGAGCTCCGGGTCACTTACACAGGGCAAGTGGGGGGAGTAGAGTAGGACATATGCTGCACTTTCAGGAGCACTCGGGCGGCTGGGTGCAGGATGCTTTTGAGCCGTCAGGCGCTCAATGTATTTCAATGGAGAAGCTGCAAGATGAACAAACGCTGCAAGCTCGGGGACTGAGATTCTTCAGGTGCGACCACCACTTCGAGAGGTAAGTTGGGGAGTTGTAGGTTAGGTAGGCCCCCAGGAGTTGGGCACAGGGGGCTGCAGGGTGCCGGGGTGTCTTTTGGCATTGGGAAATCTTACCCTCTGCTAGTCGCGGTTGGGGTAGTCCCTGGAGTTGAGGCTGCAGGTGTCGTCAGGAGCGTCGAGGAGGGTCCTTGGGTTCTGGATTCTTGGTCACAGTCGCCGGGCTTGGTGGGTGTGGAGTGTGCTGGATTCGCGGTTCCTGGCTGGCACCAGGGGTTGTTGCTTGTTTGAACAGAACCACTGCTTGTGGGAGTTCCAGTCTTTAGATGACTAAGGCAGTCAGGTCCTCCGGGGTTTTCGAGGTTGCTGACCACAGGAGACGCCGGGATTTAGCAGGAGCAGGTTCGAGGGTCGAAAGGCCTGTAGGGCTGGGGCCAAGTCAGTTGGTGTCGTCCTCTTGTTAGCAGCTGCACAGCAGGTCTTCTTTCTTCTTCTTGTTCTTCTTGTTTCGGAATCAGGATCTGAGGAAGGAAGGTTCAGGGTGCCCCCAAATACTAAATTTAGGGGCGTTACAGGTAGGTAAAGGTCAGGGACCAATGGGTCCCTTCCCTGGGGTGGGTACACCCCCTATCCTGCCACTCTCCAGTGGGTGGGGGGCAGGAGCCTAGTCCTGATTGGGTAGGCCTCCCCATCCTCAAGATGGCGAGAGCCCGGAGTTGTGCTTCACCTCGCCTCCCCCACCTGAGGGGTGGGGTTGGCAGAGGCTGGCACACCCCCTTTCCTCACTTGGGTTTTCCCGCCGATCTTCCCGCCAGAGTAGGGGTCAGTTGCTGAGTACAGCAAGTGGCCTGGAGAAGCTCACAAAGGCAGCATGCCTTTGAAGCTTCCCCAGCCCATCCTTGAGGGGGGGGGGGGGGGGGAAAGGAGGGGGCTTGGCACCTCACCCCAGGATGTGCATTGCTCTACCCATGGGTCCAGCAACAGGTCCGCTGGGTGGCAGCCTAGGCAGCCTCTCAGTCAGGACACGGGTTGTGGGTTAGTTTCAGGGGGCAACTCTAAGTTGCCCTCTGTCGTGCATTTCACATTAAATCCCACACTGGCATCAGTGTGGGTTTAATGTGCTGAGAAGTTTGATACCAAACTTCTCAGTCTTCAGTGCAGCCCTCATGGTGCTGTGGAGTTAGTGATGACGATTTCCCAGCACCATATACTCATGGCAGCAACGTAGAATATTGCACCACCACACTTAAAAACGCCAGGCACAAGGAAGTGGCAGTAAGGAGGAGTCTGGACATCGATAGCAGCAACACCATGGACAGCTGCTGACAGGAGGCAGAAGGGCTTCCAGAATGCGAGGTGATTTGACACCAGCCACCACTGCAGTTCTCAAGTCGCATCCAGGAAAATCCAGCTGCTATACATCATGGCTTCCCCCAATGCGGACAATGGAAACACCACTGAAGTGAAAACATCTGCCATTAAGCATGAGGCACCAGCAGACTGCAAGAGGTGGACAGGCCAGAGAAACAAGGACTGTTTGGTCGATAAGCAGAGAGCACTCCCAAAATATAAGAATATGGCCTGAATGCCACAATCCAGTGGGAAGGCCTTGAGGGACACTGACCAGCTGAACATTGCTTAAGAGACAAGACGTTTGGTGGGGGAATGTAGGGGGGGAGGGGGGTTGGAGGGGAGTCAGGGCTGATCAGCAGTCATGAGGGTTTGGAAATGCAGACTCCAGACCTCTGATGTTCTATGACCAGTAACACTTTTGTGAAAACATAGGGGTCTGACGTTAGCCAAAACAGAAGCAGAGCTAACGGAAAGTTGGAGGTGCCGATCATGAAACATAGGTTCCTCCTGTGCCACTGCACGACCAAAACTATAAAATATATGGCATAGAAGGCAATTGACCCCATCCAGTCTTCCAGCCCTAGAACCAGAGAGACATATGAGAGGGAAAGCATTTGAACTTCTCCTTCCAGAGGAATAAGTCAGAACGCAAATATTCAGAATAGGAAGAAGGCCAAAGTCTTTCCTGGAAACGAGAACATAGAGATTATCAGTTGCCGATCTCATTCATTGGAACAAACTACATGGACCCTTTGCTCAACAGAGCCATACCCTTCAGCCACAGAATGTGGTCTTGGTTATCCAAGGTGACAAAAAGAATAGAAGAGGGATGAGGGGTGGTATTTCTATGAAGGGCAGTCGAAGGTGATGCATTGCCAGTGTGTCAAATGAAAGGACACCCTGCCACCCATATCCCTGCCCCCAAGAGGCTGCACACACTCAAGGACAGATTAAAGTGGTTTTGCAGAAAGGGTCAGTAAAGAGGAGAAAGGCGACTGCTATTTCGGCCTTCAAGAGCCTTTAGAAACACTAGCTTAGCTCAGAAATAACTTGTTTGGTTCCTGCACTGGGTGAAAGGACTGGAGCTGCTGAAAGGGCAGGCCTAGAGATTATTCCCTGAACTAGTGAGGAATCTAGCGAGCAGATGAAGACAGCCCCAAAAACCTGCCATAAAGAAGGTCAGCACTAAATCAGCCTTCCCTACAAAGAGGAAGACTATCACAAGGCTGGTCCATAAGATTCTCTGGAACATCACCCAAAAAGCCAGGACCAAGGGCCATCGTGGTGGATGGCTCACAGATGCCACCGAGTTTAGGCCAGAGCGAAAGATCTGCTTGGCTGAGCCTTGCAAGGGATGACAATCATATGTGAAATGAACGATTGCATAAATTGTCAAGAAGGTCTGGGACCAAAACGCGCTATATCCCACAGGACAATGGATTTATAAGCCAGGATGCAAGTTGCATTCATGGAATAAAGAGTCCTTGAAGTGAAGCCCACCTTCCCCACTACCTAGATCCTCTTAATTCCCTGACAGGAGGAGTAAAAGAAAAGGAGTCAGGTCTCTGTTTGGAAGAGAACGATGCCTGTACCTCAAGACTTTCGAGTGAAGGGCGAGCAGACAGAAATTTTGGGTTCCCAGGAAAGGGCTGCAAATGGCCTGGCGATTCACCACTGAGGCAGATGAAGGTTTGCTCCAAGTGACCAAAACAGAAGTGAATGCTGCCAGCAGAATCTTTGTAACACAAAGGACCTACCCCACAAGTAAAATTGATGTTGAGAAGCAGAACAATCTCTGTTGCAACGGATCTTGACCTTTTCCCTTGAGGACTTGTCCTTGGGAGCAGCCTTTTTAATGATCTTCTGGTCAAAAGACAGCCACAGTGGGATCAAAAGCAGGACCTGTGTCTACAAAGACTGAAGAGTGTCCCGAATCTGCACCGTGAAGAGTTTAAGTTCCAGAATCTTAATGGCCTTGGTGTGCAGGAGGACACATACAAATTGGTGTTGTGCCTGGGGCTCCCAGTGTGCCAAGAGTTCTGGTAAGTGCAACAGCGTTTAAAATCTCAAACTTTCATGGCAATCTCTGAAAACACTGCATTTTAATAATTTGGTAAAAAAAAGGTCTCAGGAGAGCTTTTCTTGACATGAGACAAAGGGCGCAGAAAAAAAAGCAAACAAATCTCAGACATGAGAGCACCGGGATTGCATCTTATGCAACTCCATGTCATATCCGGGGGGAATCCCAGAACCAAGAGTGAGCTGCTGTACCACCTAGCGGCACAGCAGAGCCATTTCAGTTTTCTAGATGCAGTCTGGAACCTGGGAGAGATTTAAGAGGTGAGGAATCTGCAGGCAGAAGGGTCCTTACAAAACTCCACCTTCTGAATAACAGAATGAAAACAGTCTCTTCGGTTTACACTGCAACCATCCCATATAGTGCAGTATTTACATTGATGAACTAGTAACATGCATTATTGTCTAACAGAATCAAGTCATGTTACTATATCCCTACCTCCAAGTACTGATGAAATACTGAGAAAAGTGGCCATGTTCTTCCAAGCAAAAGAGCCAACATAGACTTTGCTGTATCAATATCAAGGCTTCGTTGGTCCTTTTCCTAGAATGGAAATCCAAAATTAACAAAATTGCAATACACTATAAAATACTAAAATACGTAACAAGAAAATAAACTTACCCTGGCAAAATCAAAGGCATATCTGTATATGTTCTTAAAAGATGGAATATCATTCAGTTGTGAACGTAAATAATCAAATTTGCTTTGTAACTTTTCTGTGCAGTCACACCTTAAGAAAAAATAAAAATTGGTATGTAACATCAGATGCTATAAACATTGGTCATCACTACAATTAGGTTTATGGCTTACGAAAAATATACATTAGTGTGGCAGAGATATTTATATCACAAGCAGTTTTACTATAGCCCACTTCCGAGGGCTATACCAGTCGTTAAATGCCCTGAACCAGAGTTCTGTGGCTCTGGCCTACAACAAGGGGGAGGGAATTTGACAACGGGTATAGCCCGAGGTAGAAGGACGACAAGGCTATTTGAACATTCAACCCACTAATGGTAGAATGTTCTAAATTAAAATGGGAGAAACAGAGACAAACACTGGAATGTTGAAGCTCTGGGCTTATACCCACCATTATAAGTCCGGAGGTACTCCATTGTCTCCAATGCAGCTCAACATTCCAATGCTCTAATACAAGTTGACAATTTTTTTCTTCTAAATGACAATCAGGCTACAAAGAGAACACGTTACTAAAACAAAGTCTTGATAGTCTGTGCATGAAGATATGAAAAAATATCCCGAGCCCCTTGTTAGAAAACTACTGCTCCAAATACTTTTAGATCTGAAAGCCTCCGTTTCCGCTAGAGATGATTAGTAGACTCCCTAAAGCTTACATTAGTAAAAAAAATATCAAAAAAAAAATCTTAGGAATCAGACAAGCACTTTCAAATACCAGTGCTGCCTAGTTTTGAATCCACCTCGTGCTTCTTCCTTCCACCACCCTACTAGCATATTATGAGTCGTTTTTGAAATTCCTGCTTTCTCCTGATCCATCTCTTTCCCCTCCTTGCTTAGTTTCCTCTTTCCCTTGTTTGTCCTGGATCAAAGTCTGATGAAAAACACATGCCAGTTCCCAAAAAGGAGTGCGAGTGCCCACTACACAACCTTACATTTGATCATTACCAGATATAACAAGGAAAGTGGTTGAGACGTATATACTCCGGCGCACCCAAAGCCCATAATGTGGTGGTCAGTCTAGTGCCACAATACCCTCATATGTACTGTGTATTCAGATATCCATAAGGAAGAGACATGTGGGGAAAAGCAAGCATCCACCTCAGGTGGCAATCAATCACCATTATAGGCATAACACTAACCGATAAGTGTTTAGGTAAAATGAGTTGAACCTAATATCAAGAGATTAGGCATAGAAGAAGGAATGATCCTTGCACTCTCAGAGGCAGTAGTCAGTCATCAGGGTGGTTGGAGGACTGCTCCCACTCCAAGAAAGTTAAAAGTACAATATCTTCCTCCTTAAGGCATGGTTCAGAAAGCCACAGTTGAAGACTGTATTGTAATACTCGCATCAATCTTACGCAGATAAAACTATTTCAGTGATGAAGGCCCAGTGCCACCAGACTGATTTTCCTTTCTCCAATGAGAGTGCTAAAATAGACCATGCAAGCCATGCCTTTCAGAATCGTGGACAGCTCCTGGCTCTGCTTCCATCACTCACTCAGCACGAAATGCTCTAGTATTAAAATCTTCCCGTTCTGTGGCTATGCTTAAGGCTCTGACCCAAACCACAAACATACTGAAGTTGGTCCAGCAACTTTGAATGCTTTAAATATGCTTCGCCAGTTCCTCGTATGGTGCCAGATTGTAGGTGTCAAATTATGAACTGCAACCTTTCTATAACTTTCCAACAAATCGTTAGGCTGAGCAGTTGGTGGGTTTGTTCTCCTTTCTGATGAGGGGCCCACAGGCAAGATGCTTCTAATGCCTAGGCCAGCTTTGCATGTGTCCTCCGTAATGGAGGACTTGTACTCAATGGAAGACCAGAAGTATCAAATCAGTCCATCATCTGCAATATTTCAATGATTTTACACAGTACCAATGTGTTTTTGTTTGTAAGCAAAGATTATACAATGTCCGTGTCAACTCTCAAGTACAAAGGCATAGAATCTGTGCAACTCTTGAGGCCAACAGTGTTTCAATGTAGGCATGGACTGAGGATAAATATTAAGGCTCAGTGGACACGGACTGAAAAGCAACCCAGCAGAGTGAGGTTTGGCATTCTCCAACACGCACACCCCGACACCCACCCCCCCTGGACTGAGGCCCCGATGTACTGCCTTGTCGGAGTTGTGGGTAGATTCACTAACTCAAACTCAGAAGTGAACCAGCCCTCTGGAAAGCACTTTGCCAACATGATTTTGTAATTAAATGAACACATTTCACAGTTACCTAAATCCTTGTCAGATAAATGCTGCTGCAGTACCAACCATATTTATTGAAAACAAGAAATATGGTTAAGCAAGCATTTGCAAAGCAACAGGTCTTGCATTCGTCAAAGTTAAAGCTATTGGAGTTGCAAACGTCAAGGTCTTATCTATGTGTTTTGGTTTGGAGTGTAGTGGCTGTATGAACAGGGACACATCTGCAGCACTGCCTAGAGGACTTAAAATACAGTATTACCACTGGGACCAGAGAAGCCGCTGCAACACGGTCTAGAGGACTTAGAATGAGGAATTACTACTGGGAACAGGCAGCTGCAGCACTGCCTAGAGGACTGAGAATGAGGAATTACAGAAGAGACCAGAGAAGCAGTTGCAGCACTGTGTAGAGGACTAAGAATGAGGAATTACTGATGAGACCAGAGAAGCAGCGGCAGCACTGTAGATGACTTAGAATGATGAATTAGCAACAGGACCAGAGAAGCAGCTAGCAACACTGCCTAGAGAACTAAGAACGAAAAGTTTCTTACCTGTCGGTGTAGTTTTGCAGCTTGAAGATCTTTCTGGATTCACTATGCTGTGCATTATTCCGCGATCTTGTGGTTGGGTCCGGATTCGTAGTCTTTTCTTTGTTTTTTTTTTTTTTTTTTGTAGCCCAGGTGGGCGTCGACGTCCACCATTTGGTGCACCTCCCGTGACGTCGTCGTGCTTCCTGCGGAAGTCCCACCTTTGGGGCGCCATCTTCGGGTTCTTTTTTCCCTGTGTTTTTTTTTTTTTTTTTTTTTTAACCCTAGGCGATTGATTAATCCTTTTGTCCATATTACTGTACGTTTCCACTTCTTTGATCCTATCCATTTCACCCCCTCTTCCTCCAGCCTCATCTTCCTGGCGGAGGTGGGTGGGTTCGCTAGTGAATCCAGAAAGATCTTCAAGCTGCAAAACTACACCGACAGGTAAGAAACTTTTCGTTTTGCAGCGTGAATCTTTCTGGATTCACTATGCTGTGCATAGACTTTGTAGCGGTTTTCCTATTTTTGTGGTGGCTGGGTGGAAGATGATCGCTGGTCGTTGAAAATGTGTTGTAGCACCTTCTGTCCGACCTGTGCTTCCTTATTCATTTGAATGTCCACGCAGTAGTGCTTTGTGAACGTGTGCACAGATGCCCAAGTTGCTGCGAGACAAATGTCTTGGATGGGCGTGTTTGCCAGGAAGGCAACTGTGGCCCCCTTCTTCCTTGTGGAGTGAGCTTGGGGCCCCTCCGTTAGCTCCTGTCCAGCCTGTTTGTGACAGAATTGAATAGTGAGGGCAATCCACCTAGCGATGGTGCCCTTGGTCACTGGTCTACCCATGAAGCTAGTAGCAAAGGACACAAACAGCTGCTTCGACTTCCTGAGTTCCTTGGTTCTTTCAATGTAGTGCATCACCGCTCTTCTGGCATCGAGGGTGTGCAGGGCCTTTTCTGCGTTTGTAGTCGGGTTTTGGAAGAAACTCGGTATCTGGATACTCTGATTCATGTGGAACGCCGACACTACCTTGGGCATGAAGTGTGGGTCCGTCCTCAGGACTACCCTGTCTTTGTGAATTTGAATGTAGGGCTCCTGTAGCGTTAGTGCTTGAAGCTCGCTCACCCTGCGTAGTGAGGTTATGGCCACTAGAAAGGCAGTTTTCATCGTCAACATTTGTAGAGTGGCCTTGTGAATGGGTTCAAACGGCGCCTTCATGAGCTCCGTCAGAACCACGTTTAAATTCCATGCCGGCGGCGGCAACCTTTTCGGGGGTGCCATTCTTTTGGCTCCCTCCATGAATCTCTTCACCACCTGCGAGGTGAAGAAACTTCCACCCTTCTCACCTCTGGTGTAGGCAACGATCGCTGCTAGGTGTACCCTTAGGGAGCTCGAGCAGAGGTTACTCTTTAGAAGGTGTGTGAGGTACCTCATCACCGTTGAGTCTCTTGTCATTCTGTTTTGCAGGCCCTTTTTCCTGCACCACACCGTGAATCTCTTCCACTTTGCGCTGTAGCACTTTCTTGTAGTAGGTTTCCTTGCCTCCCGTAGCACTCGCATAGTGCTCTGAGGTAACCTTAGGTGTGCGAACTCTAGGCCTTCAGGAGCCATGCTGCTAGGTTGAGTGTCTCTGGCTCTGGGTGCAGGACCTCCCCGTTTTGCATTGAGAGCAGGTCTTTTCTCCTCTCGAACCTGTACTGATTGCCTTGCGCCATTTCTTGAATCTGTGAGAACCATGTCTGCCTCGCCCACTGAGGAGCCACCAGGATCAGAGTCATGTTGCTGGTTCTGCACTTGTCGAGCACTCTGTGCAACAGGGGTATCGGTGGAAAGGCGTAGGCAAATGTCCTCCACCAGCTTATCCATAGGGCATTTCCCTTGGATTGCTGATCTGGTTGCCTGGATGCGAAGCTTTGGCATTTTGCATTGTGGCGTGTTGCAAATAGGTCTATTGTGGGAGTCCCCCATCTCTGGAAGATTTTCTCCGTTTCCTGGCCATTGAGCTCCCACTCGTGCGATGCTGAGGTCTGTCTGCTCAGCCAGTCTGCCTCCACATTGTCCTTCCCTGGTAGGTGAATTGCCAGTAGATCTATCTTGAGAGGTATGGCCCATCTCCAAATCTCCTGAGCTAGGGATGAGAGGGGAAACGACTGTGTCCCCCCTTGTTTGTTGATGTAGAACATCGCCGTGGTGTTGTCTGTCTGTACCAACACCCTCTGGCCGAACAGGTGTCTCTGGAATGCCTTCAGGGCTAACAGTATCGTTTTCAACTCGAGGTAGTTGATGTGGCGGACCGCGTCTGCTGGAGCCCATAGACCCCTCACTCTGAGGTTGTCCATGTGCGCTCCCCATCCCTTCTGCGATGCGTCCGTGGTAATGGTCATTGTTGGGCTTGGTGGTGTCAGGCTTCTCCCCGTTGTTATGTTGTCTCTGTTCCACCAAGTTATCTCCTCCTGCACTGCGTGCGTAACAACCACTAGATCCTCCCAACTTCCGTTTGCTTGTGACCATTGCTGTTGCAGCCATTCCTGGAATGGTCTCATGTGCAGGCGTACATTCGGCACCAGCTGGATACAGGACGCCATCATCCCCATCATCTTGCTCACCGCCCTCACTGTCAGAACTCGCCCCTTCTGGTAGAGCTGTGTCTCCTTCAGTAGAGCATCTGTCCTCCTGTCGCTGGGCACTACTGTACTGTTGAGGGAGTTGATCTTTGCCCCCAGGAAAATCTTTACCTGTTCCGGTTCCAGCGATGATTTTCCCCAGTGGATGGAAAATCCCAGATTTGTGAGGGTGTCTGTTACGCGTTTTGCGTGCCTCTCGCACTTCGCGCGTGAGTTTGCCTTGACCAGCCAGTCGTCCAAGTAGGGGTATACGTGTATTCCCTGCTTTCGTAGGTGTGCCGCTACCGCCGACAGGCATTTTGTAAAGACCCTTGGCGCTGATTTTAATCCGAAGGCCAGGGTTGTGAACTGGTAGTGTTCCTGTTCGATGTTGAATCTTAGAAGGCCCTTGTGCCTTCTGTTTATTGGGATGTGAAGGTAGGCATCCTTGAGGTCCACGGTGACCATGAAGTCCCCTTCTCTTATCTGTGGCAGTACCTCCTGCAGTGAAGTCATTTTGAACCTTTGCGTTCTGATGAACTTGTTTAGGTAACGGAGGTCCAGTATGGGTCTGAGGTCTCCGTCTACCTTCGGAACCACGAAGTAGTTTGAGTAGACCCCTTTGTTGCGTTCCCTGAACGGCACTGACTCTATGGCTCCCTTTTGTAGGAGTTTCCGCGTTTCTTCTCTGAGTATTGCCAGTTCTTGGGCCGATCTCTGTCTTCCCTTCGGCTTCCTGTTTGGAGGTCTTTTCTCCAAGTCTACGCAGTATCCGTACTGCACGATGTTCCGTATCCACTTGTCTGTGGTTATACGCCGCCACTCCTGAAGGTAGAACCTCAGCCTTCCGCCTACTGGTGACGTATGCTCGTAGGCTCTTGAATCTTCTCTTCCCCCTGATGACACTTTTTTGCGCCTCACCCTTGGGGACCTTACGAGGGTAGGCGTCTTCTTGCGTGCTGAGTCACTTGGAGGAGGGCTGATCGCCCCCTCTCCTCCTCTGGCCACGTCCGTTCCCTCTCCCGCGAAAGGACTGGCCCCGAGGTTGATATTGCCAGCTTTGCTTCTGCTGACTTTGTCCGTGACCTTCGCCCTGCTGACCTTGTTGGAACGCCTGGTGCGACGTCCCCTGTTGGCTTCCACCCCTACCGTAGGGTCTCCTCGAGGGATTTCCTCGTCTCATTCCCCTCAGCTGTAGGGCCCCCATGGACCTCGCTGTCTCGTTTTCCTTCTTGAGCTGGGTGAGCTTTTCGTCCACCGTTGCTCCGAACAGTGTCTCTCCGTTGAAGGGGGTGCCAAGGATGTTGTTCTGCACTTCCGGTTTGAATCCCGAGATTCTTAGCCATGCGTGCCTCCTCTCTGTGACCCCTATGGCCATGAGTCTTGCTGAAGTCTCTGCCCCATCCAACGCCGTCTTTATACAGGAGTTGGCGATGTTCTTGCCTTCATCCACCAGGTGAGAGGCTCTCTGGCGGTATTCTTCGGGGAGGTGCTTTACTAGCTCCCCCATCTCATCCCAGTGTTGGTATTGGTGTCTATTGAGGAGTGCATTCGAATTCGCCATGCGCCAGTGCATTGCGGCGTTCCTCTCGACCTTTCTGCCTGTGAGGTCGATCCTCCTGCTCTCTTTATCCGGAGGTGGGCCCGAAGTTGCTGGAACGTTGGCCCTTCTTCTGGCCGTGGAGGCTATGATGGAGTCTGCGGTGACGCTACCCTTGATGTAAGGTGGGTCCAGGGAGGAGTGCTTATATTTTTTCTCTGTCCTGGGCGTGATCGACCGGCAGGTGGCAGGCTCCTTGAAGGCTTCTCTCCCCTGGTTCATCACGCTTTGTAGCATGGGGAGGAACTGACTCCTAGTCTGGATGGGGAGCAGTGTTTCGACGAGAAAATCAGCTTTCGGCCTCTCCTCGTCGAGTTTGACGCCGAAGGCCATTGCTGCGCTCTTCACCACCATATTGTACACCCCGATGTCGTCGGGTGGCGAAGGCCTCGAGGGGTACGTGTCCACGGCCTCCTCCGGGTTTTCGGTGTCGAGATCGTGCCATTCGACGTCGTTGCTGGTAGATGCCGCCGATTCGAAGAACGACTGTTGGTCTTCTTCCTCGGCTTCTTCCTCATAATAGGGCTCCTCTTCTTCCTCGAGATCCCTTGTCAGCCCTTCGGCGTCGAACTCGTCTTCGACCTCGACGACGTCCGCCGATGAAACCGTTGGAATCTTGAATTCCTTCATCCTGGCGTCGAACTCCTTCTTCCTTTGAAGGATGTTCTCCATTTCGGCCTCGAGCCGCCTCTTCTTTTTCTCCATTTCGGAGATGCTTTCGGCGTCGACCGCGGGTCTTTTCGATGAAACTTGCGTCGACGTCGAACGTTCTTTCTGCGTCGATCGGCCCGTTTCATGGGATGATTTCGACGACCCTTGCCTTTCGGCGTCTTTCTGCACCAGGGAGTCCTTTTGTAAGGATCCGCTGGGCCTTTTGTCCGAAGTTCCCCCTTTGGACGTCGAAGTTTTCGGCGTCGGGGCTCCCTTTGTGGACCTTGACTCAGTTTTTCTCGAGTCACCCTCGTGTTTTCGAGGTGTTTTTTGATTTGCGCTCGACGATTCTCTTACCTCGTCTTCTTTTTTCTTGTCGGTCTCTACGACCGTGAAGTTTTCGGCTGTCTCGGCGACGTTGTCCTCGTCGTCCGTGTCGAGGCCCAGCTCGTAGAGTGTTGGGGGTTTCCCTTTGCCATCCATGTTGGCGTTGGCTCTTCTCTGCCTCTCTCTCACCCTGAGTGTCTTCGGCGCGAAGGCTGAGCAGGCGTTGCAGTCGATACTCTGGTGATCCACCGGTAGGCAGAGGTTGCAGACCGGATGCTGGTCTTTCTGCGCGAACTTGTGGTGGCAGTTTGGGCAGAACTTGAATGGCGTCTTGTCCATTTCGCTCAGGGTCTCTGAGCGTGCATTCTCCAAGGCTGTCGCAGAAAAAAGGTTCGCTGGTCCTCTTTCTTCGCGCTCCTGATGAAATCTGTTCTATTTCCTGATGTCTTCTCTTGATTCTATCGATGAAACTCGCTTTTCTTCCTTCTTCCTCCGAGTGAATTTCTGGAGCTTCCCGATGACGATCCAGACCCAACGGCGGAAAAAAGAATCTGAAGATGGCGCCCCAAAGGTGGGACTTCCGCAGGAAGCACGACGACGTCACGGGAGGTGCACCAAATGGTGGACGTCGACGCCCACCTGGGCTACAAAAAAAAAAAAAAAAAACAAAGAAAAGACTACGAATCCGGACCCAACCACAAGATCGCGGAATAATGCACAGCATAGTGAATCCAGAAAGATTCACGCTGCAAAATGGGAATTACCACTGGAAACAGACAGCTAAAGGAAGGTCTGGATTATTTATAATGAGGAATTACCGACGGGCCCAGAGCAGCTGCTAGCAGCACTGCCTAGAGGACTTAGAATGGGGGAATTACTGATGGGACCAAAGAGGCAGCTGCAGCACTGTGAAGAGGACTTCGAATGAGTAATTACCGACAGGACCAGAGAAGCATCTAGCAGCATAGCAAGATAGACCTACAGGTCCAACTAGATGCTCTAACAGATGCAAGACTTGATTGACTACACATTTGGTGAAGCTGTCGTCTTTCCTAACACTCTCGACTTTAAAATTATATTTAGAGGAGGGTGACTTAGGTGGCCAATTTAAGATTTAAAACAGACACTGCAAAACTCTACATTTGATGTCCAATACTGACACGAGCAAGTAAGGACTTATTAAACATCACACTAGGAGACTTAATGCAATAATAGCAGATCCTAGCAAGACACAAATTACATTTACATTAGGAACAGCCATCGCTGAAAAATGCAACTATCAGAATTGTCAATGTTAAGTATGAAGCTGGCTTATGCCACATATTATGAAGCGTATAACGACAATCTAATATTACCCAGTTGTCACACATAGAAACATGAAATTCAATTTTGAACATCTACCATTTTGACATCATAGCCAACTCGAGCTTTGCTCTGGCTTTCTATTTGATGTCACTCAGAATCTCTTCTTAAAAAACAGAGTGACCACTTCTGGTGTCATTATCAATCAAGTTAGATGAAGGTGAAGACGTCTAAAAGGACTTAGGACTGTCTATTGAGCTCCACGAAAAGACTATTCCTCAAAGTTGGAGACAGGTTAAAGTTCAGCCAGCTGGCTGGATCTGCAGATGCGGAATACTAGTAAGAGCAAGTGAAATAGATGAGCAGGGTGATTTCTAACTGGTCAGACAGTTATGCCTTACATAATGTTGAGGAGGCAGTGAAGAGTTTTAAAGAGATAAGAGCTTCCACTGAGCAGGTGAAGTTGTCTTTGGAGGGATCATCTGGGTAGCAAAGTCCTTTCATGTTCACAGCTGGCACTCTAAGGCAGGAAGTAGGTTTAGTGAATCTTTAATCGGCAATTACATTCCAGTCTCCATGTCAGGCCCAACTCAGGCACTCTCATGCTGATCAACTCTCTAAAGTTGCCTCAGCCCGAGTTTGATACTGTAGTCAAACTGTTATCCAGAAACTCTAAAAAGCGGCAAGAAATCAAGAATAATTTCCTTTAAGGATAACCTGTGCTTTCACAATATTGCACTACTTATCGGGCCGTGTCTGCAAAGCCAATGACTCTCGACAACTGTGGCTGGTCTTAGAGGTCCAATCCTCCACTGTGAGATATTGGAGGAAGACAAGCTTTGGCAAAACAACTGGTCTGGCCATGGCCACCTTGGAACCTATGTTGAAAAGATATGCAATAGGAATTAAAAGAAAAATGCAGAGTGCATATGCTTGCAGAAAAAAAAAAGAAATGAGAAAAAGTATCCATAGCAAATAGCATTTGCTTCAATAAAACAAATCATTTTTAATTTAGAAGACCAGAGAAATGGAAAAAACTAAATACTTAATAAAAATGACAAAGCTGAAAAGGTATAATTCGCGAAATTGAGTGGCTAGCACTGTAGTTTTTATAGATTTTGTTTTAGTTTAGATTTATTTGCATTATAAAAAAGCAATGATGGTCAGGAATCTCCACACAAGATTAGAAAGTAAAAAAATAACCTTTCTGTATAAACCAAAAGAACAAGTTACTAACCTTCGGTAACGATGTATCTGTAAGAAACATTAGTTAGTTAGATTCCTCACCTTAGAATATCCCCAGGCGTCAGACTGGATCCGGAAGATTTTTCGTCAGCAATACCCCTTGCGCGTCGCTAGGCGTCGTCTGCGGCTCCGCGTCCGTCGTCGGCGTCGTGCGCCGGGATGACGTCGGAGTACTTAGACGCCGCCCTCGCGCGCTGACGTCAGTTCTTGTACATAGCCTTCCGCGCCAGGAACGCAGAGCCATGCAAAGACCGACACTGGTGCCAAAAATAAAATCTAGGGGCCTGAAAGGAGAACCTTAACCCTAGATGTCAGTTCGCAGAACGGGGAGGATGGGTGGGTCGGTGAGGAATCTAACTAATGTTTCTTACAGATACATCGTTACCGAAGGTTAGTAACTTGTTCATCTGAAAGAAACACGTTAGTTAGATTCCTCACCTTAGAATAGATACCCAAGCAATACCATCCCCGGTGGTGGGTCTGCGAACCAAGATCACACCAGAAAGTCCTGGAGGACAGAACGGCCAAAGAAGCCATCCCTCCGGACTTGGCTGTCAAGGCAATAATGCCTGGCAAACGTGTGTAGCGAAGCCCACGTCGCCGCCTGACAGATGTCCTGCAAAGGGACTCCCCGTCCCAAGGCAGTAGTAGCCGCCGTGGCCCGAGTAGAATGGGCGCGCAGCCCAACAGGAGGGTCCTTTTTAGCCAAGGAATAGCAGATTTTTATACACAAAACGACCCACCGAGAGATGGTTCGTTTGTGCACAGCTTTCCCCTTCTTAGCGCCCACGTACCCAACAAAAAGCTGGTCGTCCACCCGGAACTGTTTTGTGCGGTCCAGATAAAAGGAGAGCGCACGTTTTGGGTCCAAACGGTGGAGCCTCTCTTCCTCTTTGGAAGGATGCGGAGGCGGAAAGAAGGTGGGCAAGGTGACAGACTGCCCAAGGTGAAATGGAGTCACCACTTTAGGAAGAAAAGAGGGACGAGGCCGAAGGACAACCTTGTCCGGATGAACAGATAGAAAAGGAGGCTTTGAAGATAAAGCCTGGAGCTCACTCACCCGTCTAGCCGAGGTGATGGCTACCAGAAAAGCAGTCTTTAGAGTTAGAAGACGAAGAGGGCAATTGTGAAGAGGCTCGAAGGGAGCGCACATCAGGAAAGTCAAAACCAGATTCAAGTCCCACTGAGGCATTACAAAAGGGACAGGAGGGAACGTGTGTGTAATGCCTTTGAGAAAGCGTGACACTACAGGGGACTTGAAAAGAGAAGGCTGATCAGGAAGCCGCAAGAAGGCGGAGAGGGCAGCAAGATAACCTTTCAGGGTGCCCAGGGCAGAGCCCTGCCGGGCCAGAGAAAGAAGAAAGAGGAGAACCTCAGAAAGAGGGGCGGAAAGGGGATCCACAGCCTTTGCTGTGCACCATGCCACAAATTTGTTCCACCGGCAGGCGTATACCGACTTTGTGGAGGGACGCCT
Organism: Triturus cristatus; assembly: GCF_964204655.1. Classification (NCBI taxonomy): domain Eukaryota; kingdom Metazoa; phylum Chordata; class Amphibia; order Caudata; family Salamandridae; genus Triturus; species Triturus cristatus. The sequence goes on from NC_140591.1 coordinate 251,800,341, forward strand.
GGCTGCCAGAATGATATCACAGACTTCAGGAGGCAAGTCAAATGGCATCAACTGCCGCCGCTCAATCTCCACGCATGGAGGTGGAGGCTGGACAGGTTCGGGTGGAGGACCGTCCCCTGCTGCTGCGACAGAAGATCCTCCCGAAGGGGCAGACGTATCGGGGGATCGGTCAACAGACTGAGTAGCTCGGGATACCAGTATCTTCGTGCCCAATCCGGAGCCACCAAGATGACTTGGGCCCGGTCGCGCCTGATCTTCTTCAGCACTCTGGGCAGAAGTGGTATAGGCGGAAAGGCGTACAACAGACCGCAACTCCACTCGTGACGAAAAGCGTCGCCGAGCGAGTGCCGCCTTGGAAATTCCAACGCGCAGAACTGCTGACATTGCGCGTTCTCTTCGGTGGCGAATAGATCTAACCAAGGCTCTCCCCACTGCTGAAAGAGGCCTTGCACCACTTCGGAGTTCAGACGCCATTCGTGATCCATCATGCACCGGCGGCTGAGTTCGTCCGCTCTGGCGTTCAGAGAGCCCGCCAGATGTTGAACCACCAGGGTGACGCCCTGGTGTTCCAGCCATGTCCAGAGGCGCAGAGCCTCCTGACAAAGGGTCCACGACCCCACCCCGCCCTGTTTGTTGCAGTACCACATGGCGGTGGTGTTGTCCGTGAACACTTGCACGACACTTCCCCTGACAGAGGGAAGGAAGGCTTTCAGTGCAAGCCGGATCGCTCTCAACTCCAACAGGTTGATGTGGAGACGAGACTCCGCCGGAGACCAGAGGCCTCTGATCTCCGCCTCTCCCATATGGCCACCCCATCCCAGGAGGGACGCATCCGTCACTACGACATGCTCCGGCTGGGGAAGGGAGAGGCTCTTGCCCTTGACCCACTCGCGGTCCGCGAGCCACCACTGCAACTGCTGTGCAGTACCCTCCGAGATCAAGACATGGTCGGACAGGTTGCCGTGATGCTGGGCCCACTGAAACTTCAGGTCCCACTGCAGAGCCCGCATGCGCCGCCTGGCGTGATGCACTAGTAGGATGCAGGAGGCCATCAGCCCCAGAAGCCGCAACACTAGCCTGAACGAAACCCGGGATAGAGGCCGAAAGATGGGAATCAGGGCCTGTATATCCCGGACCCGCTGTTCCGGAGGATGGACCCGGAACTGCGCCGAATCGAGAACCGCTCCGATGAAGAGGAGCTTCTGAGAGGGACTCAAGTGTGACTTCGGCACGTTGATGGCAAACCCCAGCAAATGCAGGAGATCCGCCGTAGTCTGGAGGTGGGAGACGACTGCCTGGGGCGAGCCCGCCTTCAACAACCAGTCGTCGAGATAGGGGAAGACTGGGACCCCTGATCTGCGCAGATGAGCTGCGACCACCGCCATCACTTTCGTGAACACCCGAGGGGCACTGGTGAGGCCGAAGGGGAGCACGGTAAACTGAAAGTGCTCTTGGCCCACCGTGAACCGCAGGTAACGCCGGTGGGCCGGCAGGACGGGGATATGGAAATATGCGTCCTGCAAGTCCAACGCTACCAGCCAGTCTCCAGGGTCTAGGGCAGCTAAAACCTGAGCCAACGTCAGCATCTTGAACCTTTCCTTTCGGAGGAAGGCATTGACGTTCCGGAGGTCCAAGATAGGGCGCAGGCCCCCCTTGCCCTTCTTGGGAACCAGAAAGTAGTGGGAATAACAACCACGACCTACTTCTGGACTCGGAACGCGCTCGACGGCCCCCTTGGCCAAGAGAGCCGAAACTTCCTCGCGGAGAAGATCCAAATGATCCCCCGAGATACGGTGGTGCTGTGGTGGCATGGCTGGAGGGGTCGTCTCGAAGGGGAGGGAGTAGCCCCTTCGGACGATTTGCAGCACCCACCTGTCCGATGTTATGGACCGCCAGTGGAGCAGGTGATGGCGAACTCTGCCGCCCACTGGCGTGGTATGGGCCTGAAAGCTCGGACTAGGAAGGCTTTGAGGCGGATGCTGCCGGGGTGGATGTGGGCTGACCACGTCGTCCTCCATTTCCGCCACGGCGGAAGCCACGTCCGCGACCGCGCGCAGGTTGGTTCTGCGGCTGGTGGCTTTGCGGACGTGAGGAGGCGCCCCTTCCTTGGCCACGAAAGGGGCGAAAAGCGGAGGTGTGCGCCCGCGGAGCCGAGAGGCCCAAGGACTTGGCCGTAGCCCGGGAGTCCTTAAAACGGTTCAGCGCACTGTCCGCCTTCTCACCAAACAGGCGAGTGCCATCAAAGGGCATGTCCATGAGGGTGTTCTGGACATCCCCGGAAAATGACGTGGACCGCATCCAGGCGTGGCGGCGGAGCGCCACCGTGGTGGAAATCGCCCGACCTAGCGAGTCCGTGGTGTCAAGCCCACATCTTATGGCGTGCCGTGCTGCATCCCTCCCATCGGCCAAAGCCTGGGTAAGACGCGTCCGGACCTCCTCCGGACACAGGGGCAGCACGTTCTCCACCGTATCCCACAGGGAATGGGAATAACGGTCCAAGAGACAGGCGGTATTTAAGGACCGCAGGCCCAAACTAAGGGACGAGAACAGTTTCTTGCCAAACTGCTCGAGCCTCTTGGAATCCCGGTCCGGCGGAGCGGTCGGGAAGGAGGACTGGGAAGTAGAGGCCTGGATAACCAGACTCTCGGGGGTGGGGTGTTGGGACAGGAAACTGGGGTCGCCCGGAGCAGGGCGGTGGCGCCTGGCAACGTTCCGATCCACAGGAGGAACTGTGGAGGGCTTGGACCAGGTGCCCTGCAGAACGTCAGTGAGGGCCTCGTTGAACGGCAGCAGAGGCTCAGTGGAGCTTGCTGAGGTTTGAAGCACCTCAGTGAGGATGTTGGTCCTCACAGCCACGGCAGGCAACTCGAGCCCAAGGGCCTCAGCCGCCTTGCGCAGCACCACAGAAAATGCTGCACCCTCCTCCGAAGCCACGGTCGGAGGAGAAGTGAATCCAGCGTCTGGCGAGGTGTCCAGTCCGCTGGCCTCCCCCAGTTCATCTGCCCAGTCCTGAGAAAGCTGTGACTGAACAGCCAGAGGGTCCTCGAACCCCTCCCAGTCGCCCCCTTCTTCCGATTCCTGATAAACAGGAGGAATGATCGGAACCGGACTGTAGAGATGGTAGGTCTGCGTCGGATGCGGCGTCGGCGGACGCCGTGCCGGCGTCGGGTCCGGATGAGGGCTAAACCGGGGCGTCGGCGTCACAGGCGTCGGCGTCGGTGGCGCCGGTGACGGCGTCGGTGGTGGTTCAGGCGTCGGCGCCGGTGGAGGAGTGACAAGGTCAACCGGCGTCGACTGGGGCCCAGGCAAGGGCCCCGCGGGGACCTGCGGCGTCGAGACCGGAGTCGTCGACGGCGCCGGGGCCGGAGCCGCCGGCACGCGAGGTCGCCCAGTCGAGTCCGCGGGGCCCGAAGGCGCGCCAGCGGGCGTCGACGGCGGGGCCAGGCTCCTCATGGCCGAGAGGAAGGCACTGATCTCCGCCGGCGCCGCGTCAGCCCCAGGGACCGGAGGGTATGGGGGCGGACGCGGCACCTGCGGCTCCGCCGGAGCCGCGGGGGTGGAACCACTGGGACCCTCGGCCGAGTCGCGCGACCGGCGAGGGGAGTCCGAAGAGCGATGTCGCCGCTTCGACTTCTTAGAGTGTTTAGACTTACCCGACGACTTGGAGCCCGACGAGCGATGGTGGCGTCGGCTAGGGCTCCGCGAGCGATCCTTGGACCTCCTCCTGGACCGGGATCGCGCACGACGCGGAGCCGAGTGGCGAAGCTCGAGAAGCTTGCGGGACCGCTCCCGCCTAGCCTTCGAAGTCAGGGCCTGACAGTCGTTGCACGACTCCGCGTCGTGGTCGAGGCCTAAGCAATAGAGGCACCGGCGGTGGTGATCGGTCACCGACATCAGTCGATGACAGTCTTCACAAGCCTTGAACCCAGGCATCCTACCGGCACCAGATGTCGACAGACAAGGATCAAAAATGATCAAAAAGATTTAGTCAAAAAAGACTAAAAGGGGTAGCTCTCCCGGATCTGCGCTTACTGGCGCGGAAAAAAGAAGAACTGACGTCAGCGCGCGAGGGCGGCGTCTAAGTACTCCGACGACGTCATCCCGGCGCACGACGCCGACGACGGACGCGGAGCCGCAGACGACGCCTAGCGACGCGCAAGGGGTATTGCTGACGAAAAATCTTCCGGATCCAGTCTGACGCCTGGGGATATTCTAAGGTGAGGAATCTAACTAACGTGTTTCTTTCAGATACATTTGCATAAATATCTTTTAAATGAAGAGCACTGGAAAGGTTTGGTTAGCTTTCAGTGTTTGATGTACTCTGCTTGATCGTCCCAAATTCTACGAAGCAAATCATGGCTACTCAAATATTTCTCGGACGTTCATGTGTTGCCTTCCTTCCTTCTCAAAGTGAAATCACTTCAAAATAAACACAACGCTGATCAGTGCTGAAAGGTGGGAGTGGAAGGGGGTTGTGAACAGCAGTATAAAACCATGGGCTCAGGTAACCATTAAAACAAGAATGAAAAGTAGTTCTATTAAAATAGCATGGAACGTGGTCTAACAGTTAAAGGTAAAAATTAGGGCATGATATAATTTATTGACAAACATTTTGAACAAAAGGGTCTTCTATTCCTTTCAAATGTTCATGAAATTAAACGGTCCCAGCTGTTGGTAGTAAGTCTCTTATTACGATAGCAGTGGTGGTATTCCAGTGGGATAAGCAACAGTGCGGACTTCTTTTTAAAAATATTTGGGCTGATTTCCAAAATGAGAAGCCACAACCTGCAAGAGAAGTGGTGAGATGTAGGAAAGCACTTGGGCTATCATTTCCACAGACAAACCAAGATGATTCCTGAGTCCACGGGCCTGAAATATGTTAAACCTGGTCTAAAAATCTTAACTTTCTCACTTACCACACACTGCACTATTCAAGGCAAATATTTTTCCAAACACTAACGTCAAAAATAGATCCACTAGAAATGACAAATCTTTGGACTCCATTAGACGGTCTTGGAGACTCCAGGGAGTCTCACTGGGAGGGAAAACTAATGAGCTGAACCAAACCATTCACCTCAGCTACAAGTCCTCGGAGATCAAAATGCGCGACTCAAGACAAACCACGCAGGAGCAAAATAAAACGAGCATTGATAATGCAATAGGTCTCGCCGTTGATTAAGTTAAAGCCATTTGCTTGGCTAAAGGTATTGTATAGCAAAGAAAATGGCTTTAACTTAATAAAAGGCGAGGCCTATTGCATTGTCAATGCTTGTTTAAGGTTGTTTTACTAAGCCATCTTAGTCCACCTCCGCGTTTCGACCTACTGGTCTTGATCACGGTACCGTGATCAATACCAGTAGGTCGAAACGCGGAGGTGGGAGTAAGATGGCTTAGTAAAGCAACCTTAAAAAATCCTCTGGAGAGTGCTGCGTTTAACTGTTTGTTGAGAAATAATTGTTCAAGGACTTGTCCTACCTTGCCGTATGCACCAGCTCTAAAATGCGCCCTTTGAGTTTGGACTAACTTGTGGATATACATTTCCTACGGAAAATAGGTCCCAACTATAACTACCTACTGGCGACTGCAGTAGGTAAATATATATATTATAATGCGGCAGCTCCCCCTACTGGGGTTACTCTGCAACTCACCAAATCTTCAAGGATGGCCCAAAAAAGCATTACATTTTAAACAAGCATTAGGAATCTAATAGGTTTTACATTTTTTCGAGTTAGAGCTATTGGCGTTGTAAATAGCAATATCTTTTACCCTTGTGTTATGGGCTGGATGTATGTAGTTTGAGTGGAATTATGTGGTTTGAGTGGAATTATGTGGTTTGAGTGGAATTATGTGGTTTGAGTGGAATTATGTAGGTTGCTTGACTTTTTTTATTGACTCGTACAGACCGGTCTCAAAAATGATGCTACACCTTTAATGGAGCAGCACGAGTACTCATGAGAAGGGCTGTTCTTTGTTTACTGGGTTGGTAGTAGTATGTTCTGCAGAAGTGGCAGTCTTTCAATTGAAAAGTTCTCAGGGTCTTCACATTTAAGTGCAGTATGTCTCAATGATGGCTTCAGTAGTCGCTGCTACTTGAGCACAAGAGTAACGTGAGAAGTGTGGACAGTGCAACTGTAAAGGTACAGGAGCCCTGCAGTACTCCAAAGCACTTAAATGTGCTCTCCTCTCGCTTCTTAGGAAGAGTGTTGTGCTGTCCCGGCATCTCTGATCATAGCCAGCAGCGCTTCCCACGGACTTCTACACTGATGGGGAAACAAGCACTTACAGGTTACTTGCGAACAGTGGCTCTGTCCGAACTCAGAGCCATGCACACCCGGTGAAGCTGTATGTTCCAGACACCCATAACCCAAAAGCACAGCGGTGGAATTAGCTGCAGCATCAAGTGGACACATAAGACGGACATGCTTCCTAGCGTTCTTCCGATCCGCATAGGGTAGGTTGGTAGCGGTAGCCATCTTCGAGGCGCACCGCCCCTTCATTTACAGTAAGAAATTGACAGTGCGTGTTGCAGGTTTCACAACAGTTTTAACTGTACCCACCATTTGTTGACGTTTATGGTTTTACACACTGGCAGGTCCAACATGTGATGTTTACTTTTAATTTTCGTTGCAGTAGGTAGCTAATTGTGAAGAAGGCAGCTGCCAAAACAGGAGCAGCAGTTTCAGCAGGGGGGTGGGGGGAACACTTTGGCTTCTCCATTTACTGCCCATGCGTGGATTTCCGAGTGCCTGCCCATATTATGCTCATCACAGTATATCAAAATAATGCGGTTTGGGAAGCACGTTTGTATGAAGGATATCTGAGGGTATTATTGTACTGGGGCCTCCATCTAGGCCCGGTGCTTGGTGAATGTTACAGGTATGTTGTTGTGCCTTTCTGATCCGAGACAAAAACTCGGAATCCCTGGATGAAGACGCTGACCGGCCTGCATGCGGTTCAGTGGTTGCCAGCCAGGCCCCGAAGAACCTGGAAGAGACACCAACATATGGCAGGGCCGCCCAGAGTCCAGTTCCTCCCCCTGCTGCCTTACACACACTGGGAGGCAAATATATATCCAGAAAATCTGATTGGCCGGGGTCGGGACGCTTCGCGAGGCTGAGAGGAGAGCGTGCGGCGTCAGTAAACGGATTGAAGGGGAGGGGGCTGGGCGGGGCACGCGCGTGCAGTTGTGCAAAGATGGCTGATCTCGCCCTTCACAAAGGTAAACATGCACGCGTACGGACAAAATTAATGTAAACAAAGATGGCGTCGGGCTGCTCACAGGCGCGTGAATTTTTTGTCCATACGCGTGCATGTTTACCGCTGTGAATAGCGAGAGCAGCCATGTTTGTACATCTCCACGTGCGTACATTCAGCTTTGGCTGAATCGATTTCAAAAGGTCCTCTACATGGCGAGAGCAACGCATGACTGCTTTCGCCAGGCGAGACCTAAGGCGAGACCTAAAAAAGTGGGAGGGATGGGGAAGTGCACGGAACGGAACAGGAGCCCTCAGAATGCCTATGTCTACAAATAAAACAAACCAAAGGCACGGCCGCCATTAATCCAGCTGAGCCTGCTGCGCTGGTTAAATAGAAAAAAACCTTCTCAGGAGAGCATGTCCTGCCTAGCAGGCAGGAGCAAGCCATTTAAAAAACTAGATCTCGGAGGTTGTAATTAAAGCCTACAGAGTAACAACACATGTAACAGGGGATGTCTTCATGGGACGTTACAAGAAGAGAAAAGGCAATACTAAGCCTATGGACCAATGAAAAGCCACCATTTACGAAGGACTGTGAAAGGAGCCAATTAAAAAGATGGGCTGAAGGTGTGCAGAGTTTTAAATCCATACCTGAATACAGCAGGTCGCAAAAAGACAGCATAAGCGCCGCCTATGCGAGACCTAAAAACTAAGAGTACAGCATCAACTGTGGAGAAATGTCTGCAAAATAAGGCATCACTCAAATTTTTGAACCACAATATTAAGTAATTAAATAAGGAGCTGAACGATTTAATCCAGCTATAAATTAAAATAAAATTACAAATAAATTGATTACCAAGTTAAATAAAGTTAAAAAGGTGAGTAAAAGAAACAGTGCAATCAAGATAAATGTGAAAGGCATATACACAAAAGTAGATGGGAGGCTCAGGCACTGAACATCTTTCAAATCCATCTTGTACCGAACTTAGCATTTTTCTAAAATTGCTTTAAAGTCGTCTTACAGCATTTCCTTGAAAATCAGTTATCTGTCAAACGTATGTGCAGTTTTGTATTCCCACTTGCAGGGCTACATGTAGTTCAAATTTCAAGAGATACCGGACCTCCCCTTTTATGGTAAACAATAGTGAACCCAACAATTAACTGCATTTAACACAGTATTTAGATTTTCTATCACAAGCAATATCAAGAGCATAACATTCTTCAGTCCCGCACTCAACACCTAGTCTAATAGCCAAAATATTTTAACAGTCAACCAAAGAGTATTCAATTGGACATACAAGAAAACAAAAAAAAAAGGCTCTTACTGCAAAGAGGACATCCCCTTCAACCATTCTTCCTTGGTAAAAAATCCCATGCTTTCAGCCTCCAGTTTCCAGGCTAAAACCAACATAATAATCTGAAAAGCAAATACGTAACAAAATAAGCATACATAATCAACAATAAAAATCCTGTGTGTGAGTGCGTGCTCAAATCAGAAAAGTTACATATATACAATTGGCCATCAGTGGTAATCCAATAAAAAATTTTTTTTTAAATCTAAGCGAACCTTAGGATCATACACCTCGGTGCTAAGTAACATTTATACAGCATAGATGAGAACAGTCGATATTAAGTGATGGAGGTAGGAATGTACAGCATGAGAGAGCTATTTAAAATAGGAGGACTTCATTAAATTAGAACCATTGAATGATAGGCAACAGTTTTCCATTGGATGTAAGGTAATTACAGTACAATATTTTATCAAATGAAAAGCTGTAACTTATTCACAAACAGGAAACACCTTGCTAATGAAACTTACATTTTCAGGTTCGACACCAATGTCTTCACAAAACTTTTCCATTGCTTCTGGGCCTAAAACATCATCAGGACCTAAGGAAAAATAAAACGGTTTACCAAAAGAGAACATACCTCCACGTTTTTCTGACTAAAGGTGTGTGGGCGGGAACTGGGGAGCTGTGAAAAATGAAATTACTTTTAGCCAGGGGTGTAATTACACAGACAATACCAAACTCATCCTCTCCCTCATGGACAAGACAAGCACCTCCAGAATCAACTACAACAGCTCCATGGCCATGGTAGATGAACGGATGAGAACAAAATGCATGAAGTTCAATTCCAACAAGACAGAAGTTCTGATATTTGGAAACAAGACCTCCCCATCGGACTCCACCTGGTGGCCATCGGAGCTAGGGCCAACAATCACCGAACACACAGAAAACTGGGGTTCATCCTAGATGACAAACTCACTATGACTGCACAAGTCACAGTGAGCGCCTACTGCCTCCACATACTGTGAAAGTTTTTCAAGTGGCTGCCACAGAATACCAGACAAAGTCAAACAAGCACTCCTCACAAGCAGGCTCGACTATGGCGACGCACTCTACTCTACACCAGAATCTCAAAGCAGCGCCTAAAAAGGCTCCAGACCATCCTGAACGCTGCTGCAAGACTCATAGTGGACCCACTGTGCTGCACCCTATCACTCCACACCTCAAGGAGCTACACTGGCTCACCATTCACAAATGCAGCCAATTCAAACTCTTCATTCACACATACAAAGCCCAACACAACATTGGGCCAGCATACGTTAACAGCCTCATACATTTTCACCAGCAGACCAGACACCTACGCCCTTGTATCCTGCATTCACAAAAACAGAGCAGGCGGTCACTCATTCTCCGACATCGCACCCAAAATATGGAACTACCTCCCTCAGCAAATCAGGGCCTCCACCTCACTTCTTCAGCTCTGCAAGACGCTGAAGACATGGCTCTTAGAATAATAACTCTGTTGGGCCCGTGGCCCACTCAACTGCTCAAGCGCCTGGATACACTCACGGGTGATTAGTGCGCTTTATAAATCTACATAACATATTAGGACTATCTAGCTACAGTAATCGCTAAATGTCGTTGCCTTTTAACATGCAAAAAGTCCAAGTGTAACTAAAGTCTGAAAGTTAATTTCAGCATCAAAAAACAACAATACTAAGGTTGCCGAAAAAATAACGTAAAGGAAGGGAGTTATTAAAAGGTCCCAGGCATATTTTTTAAAACTAAAAACCATTCAATGGTGGTGTTAACATTATGGACAATAGAACAGCAACTTCTGCTATGGGAACAGATCTCAGCTATAGCAAAAGTGGGTATTAACATAGTTAATGAAATGGTCACAAAAATGCCAAGACTGTGGAAGGAAAATGTGAGGAAGTCGCCGCCGCGCCTGGGACTTCCAAGATGGGGGCGGCGCTCGATCAACCCGGAAGTGGGGGCAGCGTTCTAGGCACTGATGCACACTCCGACGGGAGTGCGTCTAACGGGGAAGCACTTAAGGAAATGCCGGGAGAAGACCCGAGCGTTGTTGTTGGGCAACTGGAGGTGGAATACTGGAAAAGCAGCGGGGCAGAGGACGGAAGGAGCAGCGAGGAGAAGAGCAAGAGGAGCAGCAGGGAGAATAACAGTGGCAGCAGAGAGCAATCGACCCAAAGAGAGGAGGAGGAGGAGGAGGAAACCAGCAGCTGTCCGGGGGGAGCACTTTCAGAGCACTGCAAACAAGACCAGTACTCCAGAGACGAGTGAGGAGGCTGGATCTCCTTCCACCACAGCCCTGGAGAGTCGTGGTTTCAGGCAAGTGCCATTAGCACGTTTTCTTTCCTTTAAAGGGTGGTGGACAGGACTAAAGAGTGGCACTTAAAACAACATCCACCTGGTTCCCTCACCCTAGGTACTTCACAGTCAGGGCACGGGTGAAGGCTTGCACACTCCTGCCCCCCCTCCCCCCCCCATTTTTTTTCCGTGTGTGGCACCCCAGGCCAATGCCCTAATCCTTGGGTTATTTTGTGCGTTTTTTTTTTTATTGCTGCATCTTTCAATTGACACCGCAAACAACCCACTGGGAGAAGCGAATCCCACCCACGAAGATTCAGAGGAGACCGACTTGAATGAAGTGGGACAGTGGTGCTACATATCCTTGAACTGCGTATCTCCTGTAACTTTACCTGCAATAAAGCGTCTTAAAAGCACTAACCCGACCTATGGCTGCCTAAATGGGAAGGATCTAAGGGACGCTAACCCCTCCACAAGTCTACAGAAACGCAGCGAGAACCCATCCAGTAGAAGAAGCACTACAAGAACCAAATAGTCTTGGATCAGCAAGAATAACTCACATTATAAGACTTTCCTGATGCACAGGCAGTTGTGTTCAACTTTCAAGACGCGTTCCAGGGCATAAAGTTTTGGCCTCTGAACACAGACACATTTCCTTCTTGTACTAGGTTAACACAATGAATCTATGTGGTAATTTCGACAGAATAAAAATACATATCTGTTTGTTTATTTAAAATGTTTTATAAAGCGCAAACTTGACCCATGAGGGTATCAGAGCACTTTACAGTTTATCAGAAAGAGACCTATAGATCAAACAACAGCAAAATCGAGGCCAATGCCGGAAGTGGTAACTCCCATGGGGAGTATGGGGGCAACCACCTAAGTGTCAAATCCGCAAATCAAAAACACTATGGTAGCAATAATAAACATGGATGTAGTCAATATGCCACAACAGGTTTGGAGAGTAAAGTTCCTGGGTTCTAAGGCAGAAATGTGTTTATTAGAAGTAATTTAACTTCCTTCCTGAAAGATGTAGTTGAGGGATGCAGTCTGATTACGGGAGGCAAGGAGTTGCAAATTCTCGGGCAATGCCAGAGAAGGCTTGGTTGCAAGTTCTTTTTAAACAATTTCTGTGGTTTCAACAGTAAAGTGCTGGAACTTCTAGGGGATCTGTAGCCGCCAGGAAGCTCCAGTGTCTTTGCGAGGTATCTTGGGGTATTGAAGTGAAGGGCTTTATGTGTCATGGAGGCAGTTTTTCAATGCAATCTTGTTTCATAAGGAAGCCAGTTTAGGGATTCCAAATCGGTTGTGAGGTGGTTGTGTATTTTAGATCCTGTGATGAGCCTTGCAGCAGAGTTAATTAGGAGAGGCCCTTAAAGGAGCAGTCTTGGTTCTGGGTCGGCCACAGAAGGTTGCACTTCCATAGTTCAACCTGGAAATCACTAGGGCTTGCACGACAGACAAAGTCGTTGAGGGGAGGAAGGGTTTTATTTTAAGATGTTAATTTGGAGGCTTGCTCCTTTGGTGGCAGCACAGATGTGTTTCGGCATATTCAAGTTCCTGTCTAAAATTATTCCCAGGGGTCTTGCGGATTCTATAAAGTGTGACAAGCAGTTAATAGCGGTTAGTTGCTTTATCCATTACTCGATATCAGGAGTGTTTGTGAGGGGGGTTAGGAGGAATTCCATCTCGAGAGTGTTTAGTATTAAGTTTTTGTAGCGTTAAGTTGAGGGACGCAATGTCTTCAAGTGAGGAGACTTTCAGGTACAATTGAGTGTCATCAGTGTACGTGGATGTTGGATGATCTCAGAATTTCCGTTAAAGGCTCCATGAACAATTTAAAGAGAGTAGGTGAGAGCGAGGAACCCCTAATGCAGGGATGTGGAATTCCGATAGCCCGGCTCCCAGGACATATTGTTTGGGGTCAAGAGCAACAAGTTTTCATGTGTATTTTGACCCTGGGGCAAGTAGGCCAAACCCCCTGCAGCACAAACCCTTTGGCTGGCAGTTTGCAGTACCACATAATGGGCCAGTGAAGGGCACTGTCTCCAGTTAAGGTAATATTTTTGTCCATATATTAATGCTGTTCAAACTTGTATTTATGGTTCATTAATTGAATGCCTTTATTATTAAGGTGAGCGCTCTAAGTAAATGTTGTAAGCTCTGACTGCACTACTGACAGTGGTTCCAGTATAAAAATGTGTACATACGTTTTTTTTAATGTTTAGCAATATGTGGCTATGTATACTGCTCCCAGAATGCTCTCTGATTTGATGCAAATAATTGCAGAAGCTTAAAAGCAAGATTGATGATTCTTTGCTTCCAAAATAAAATGTTCATAAAAAAAATTTCAAAAAATGAACTTTTCACTAAACTACTGTAAAATTTCAAGTAAAATTTCTTTGCATCGTTTAATCACTAGTTGATGCATGCTAGTATTTCCCCAAAATATTCATAATAGAAAATCCGTGCAACCAGTTTCAAGGGGATTATGGGACACACAATTAAACAAGCATTGGCAAAGCCAGTAGGTCGGAAATTGGTGGTCAGCTTTTTAGGTCTCGCATGCGCTGCATAGGAGGAGACCTTTAGCCATCGGTTCCCTTTTTAGCCAGAAAACGTGCACACGTTCCATTGCCTTCAATGGCAACGCGTGCATGTGTGGCAATTCCTTTGCGGGAGCGAACGGCAGCGCCATATGGTATCAATTATCGCGCCTTGACGCTCGCTCCCGCAAAGGAATCGCGCAGGCCCCTTCCTCTCTCCCCTCCTCCTGTTGCAGCGCGCTTGTTTTGGTTTCCAGTCAAGCCCTCACCCCTACCACTTAACTCATCGAGACATCTTGCTGGCATAACATGCACTGAACTCTGTCTGCATCCCACGTGTGTCTGCTCTGCGTACAAGGACCCGGGGAACAGAACAAGCCAAGGTAAAGGGACATTCAAGGTATTAACTACCTCAAACGCCACTGCTCGTTAGCTGCCCGCAACTGACCTTGCCAACAACCAGCACATGACCAGCTGAACTTAAATCAATGGGAGAGTTGTCTGTGACCAGCAAAGAGCGGCTGAACTGAGCTCTCCCAGTTAAACGGCTGTGGGCAACAGGTCACAGTTATCAACAGAGATTAATGGTGCGTTTTATTGATTTGAAGCTATTGCTGGTTTTGGTGACATATATACCACAAACCTCAGGAAGTTTGCATTCATTTTTGTTGTTACTTTGAGGGGCCTTTGAGATAGACATTCAGTCATGATGCTCATGCATATGCACACCCGCGCATTTATATGTATACATAGATATTCGTTCAGCGTGCGCCAAGCTGATTAGCAGCTCTTGGGAGTCCCTTCTTGCCCATCTGTCTAGTCTTCTGCGCTCGAGGCGTAAGAAGCGCAGCCCCGACGCACCCCCACAGTTCTTAGCGGCGGTGTATGATCCCGCCCCGATTTACAAAAGTCAGCCGGTTAACGCCGCCCGTGTTTACACTGGATTATTGGAAGGGAAGCAGGGGTTACGTCTGTAGGTCCCCAGTCTTCCCCAGGGGGGACCTGGCTGCCTGCTTGGCACACACGGGAGGGCTGACAGGTAGCAGGATTTGTCTAAGCAGTGTGCATGAGAGCCAACAAGGAAAAGCGAATGCGCTGGATTAGTTCCGGATTATGTGGTCAGAGGGAAGCCTGACGGACAAACTGCAGAGGAATAAAATGCAATCTGTTTGGGGGGGGGACAGGCGCTGTGCTTAGCTTTCATTTTTCAAGAAATTACAAGAAAAATCATTAATAATTTGAGAATGCCTGTCCATTACTTGTTCCCTTCTGTAATTCCAAAGCAGGGGTTCTAGCATGAATATGCCACAGCTGTATATTGGCTGTGCTTGGTAACAGATGGCAAGACCGATTTTACGCTGCACTTTCAAGGGAAAGCGAAAGGCAGATAGAAATAGGACTTTATATTTTAGTACCTGCCATCTTCGTCGAGACATACCTGACAGAGCTATAAAATAAAGGGGTGATCTTAGTTTTTCATTTGTTGCGACCGCCATTTCTCATTCTCGGACATAAATAATGATAAATATGTATTCATTAAAGAATGTTGTCTACCCCCAAAATCAATGAGAATTAAACATGCAGATAATTTAGAAATAAAATGTCATCTAGGACATTGGCCCCGACAGAATTCAAAGTTAGTATGTTTATGCACAGTTAGTTGTACAGCATATCATTGTAGTTTTAGTCACTTCTTAAGTGCTATTAAATTTTAGTAACTATGGTAACTAAGACACTGAGGATGGAAGGAATTTGCTAGGATCAACAGCTATGATCAGGTTTGGATTGGGGATGCAGAGACTAGAACAGTTCTTTTTGACACTTAGTTAAGAATTTAAAGTTGGGTTGCAATGGAAAATCCTGCAATTTTTGGAGATAGAGCTAAATAACGAAGATAATGCACCCGTGGTCACTATTACTATGGGTGAAGAAATTCAGATTTGGTATTATAGCATTTGTACACCACTTATTATCTGTGTGTGTAGATCTAAATTGCTTGCTTGCCGACATGCATAGCAAGTGACATCATGAAGGGAGTTTAATTTGAAGGGTGTTTTTGTTTTGAGTCTATCTTGGGGTGTTTTCATGTCGCGTGTGATGCTGCAGTAATCGCGTTATGGGATGCATTTCCTGGAAGTGTGATTGATGCAAGTGTGTGAGAGATAGACTAGCAAATGCTAGCTGTAGGAAATCCTAAAACATATGGCCATAAGGGAAGCACAATGCTGTGTGCATGTACACCAAAAAGGGGGAAATCAAAGAAGGCCCAGTAATCCTTCTGGTAACATGCAACAGGCAGAAATGCTAGTGCCCCCATAGACTCTTGAAGATTGGGAACGTAGCACATGGGCATGGTTGGATACATAGTTATGTGCTTGACTGAGGTACTTTCAAGCTCTCGTATGTCTTATTTGGTCGGCATCGACAACTATGTGGCACTACGTGCAAGGTTGCTTCAGATATATATGCTATATCCTTAGTTCATATGTAAAAGTATTGTGTTTCATGCATACTGTACTTTAATGCTCCTTTCTATGCAAAAACTGAATAAAAAATTGTTTAAAAAAAAAAAAAAAACAGGCAGAAATGCTGTCAAATGGGTAAAATGATTCCAGAGGGGCAACGATAGGAATTGGTGACATGAGCAATTGCCTAACACTTTTTTTAGGTCTCGCCTACGCAGCGCGCATGCGTTGCATAGGAGGACCTTTAGCCGTCGTTCAGCTCTTTTTCAAGCACTACACTCGTGCTTGTGGCGGCATACACCTTGCAGGAGTGTGCAGCGCCGCGCCACAAGCACGAGTACAGTGCTTGAAAAAGTGAAGCCTGCTCTCCCAAGCGCGTGTGCGCCTACTGCTGCAGCCTGCACGCCTTTTTTTTTTTTTTTAATTTTGAGCGCGAGCAACAGAGAACTCCTAAGATTCAACCCCTAGATAGCATTTATTACAGATCAACTGTGATCTGCTAACAGGCACCTTACGCTCTCTGCAAAAGTAAACTTGTATCGCAGCACAAGCGTATTTGAAGACAGCAGCCCACCTAACAAGGCCTACAAATTCGTTTTTATCAGTGGCTCTTCCCTACTAGACTAAACATCATAATTATAAATGCACACTATTCGTTAAAACCATTTACAGACTATGGTGCTGCACTTGCATGTCTTCATATCCTTATTATCAAAGTTACAAGAAATAGGATATAATGTCTTATCTAGCCCCATGTGGGGAGAGTATCCTGATCCGCATTATCACATTATGTCCATTGAAATAATGCTATGAGGATGGTGGGTGAGTGTGGCTATTTCATATTATGCCAATATTCATCTAATTTCTTTCATTACTTTATGGTGCATAAATTCTGACTTGCAAAATTCTTCTGACACAAAGTTTGTCCAACTCTCATCTCCCGTTAGCATTATTCAGGACAAGAAACCTAGTTTCCCATTCTCTACTCTGTGCGCTAACAAAAAATCTTTTTTAGTACATACACCCTAGGCCTGACGCTTTGGGACTATAAGAACTGCTGTGAACTTACAAAAGCCCGATTCATAAGACCTTCAGGAATCTATACACCTCATGACCCGGCCCACAAATATTTTCCGGCACAAGCTCTATCAAATGTGATAAGGAAGGTCTACATTAACACTGACACCTAAACAAAGACCTCCGTTAAAAACTCCCTGCTTCTAGAACATTTCCCGACGAGACATTCACTGGAGCATGATGGTGAATGCTTTGTGTCACCGTCTGTCCCATGGTGAATTCCACATGCAGGTTTCCCTTTTTTTCCCCCTTCTGTCAGCTTTATTTTGTGTTGCTCTTCTCCTGTCCTCTCTATGGTTTTGGAGAAGAGTGGCTCAGCATCCTTGTTCTGATTAAATTGGGGGTGGGCCGTAAAGCGGTCGTTTTTTTTTTGTCCATGCTCTGCGACCGGCCTCTTTTTCAGTGTGAGGGTTTTTTTAATATCATGAGTGTAGGAGAGTAGGATCTGCACTTATGTTGCCCCCACTTTTTTTCTGATGTTAACACTGGTTTCTGGCTATATTCTGGCTGGGTCCCTGCTAATCAGGGCCCCAGTCTCTCTGTTCTCTCTAAACAACTTGGAGTGCATACTAGATGCACTAGTGATTGGATACTGTGGTACCTTATGAGCCCCTAGTATATGGTAACCTAGGTACCAAGAACATAGGTACTTCACAGGCCTACCAGGGGCTGAAGCATGTATTATGCCACCCCTGGGAAGCAGACTAAATCTGACACCACAGACCTGCTACTGCAGCCTGGGTGAGGTAGTGTTAGCACTCCTCACTGAGGTATAGGTTCCTATATCACACCATACACACACATATAAACCTATCAGTCACCCCTAAGGCAGGCCCCATCAATCCTGAGGGCAGGGTGCTTGGTTTACAATGTGAGGGGGTGCCTCTGCATAAGCAGGACCCCTCTGCAGCTGGCAGAGTCTATTCTCTGTGGCTGTTTGTGGATGCGGTTAAACCAAATACTCTAAAGTGCATTATAACCTCCCGGTTAATGCTAACTTTGGAATGACGGCATCAAAACATGTCGTGTTTGGTGTCCAACAACTTGGAATCATGCCCCCACACCAGTAACTGGTGTGGGAGTATGATCCCACCCATCTAGAGGGGACGACATGTACCCACTGTGGAAACATGGTAGAAATCTGAAAGAGCCCTGGCATCACAAAATGGATGCCACCAGCACAGACACTGGGCTGCCCTCCTGCTGCTGACAAACTCGCAGTGGAGGAGGCCCAACAATAGGCATCCTGTCACAGGGAGGTGTCACCACCTTCCAGACAGGATTTTGTGTATTGGGGCTGGGTGGGTGCACTCCGAGTGCTTTGAAGTCCTGCACTGGGGGAGCAGTAGGCTCCTCTGCGCATATGCCAGCTCAAACCGGTTCAGGGGCTACCTGTCCCTGCTCTGGCGCGAAACTGGACAAAGGGAAGTGGGTGTAACCACCCCCTACCCTGACCCTCCCAGAGGAGTGGTCAAAGCTAGTCCCTCCCTTTCTTTTAGCATAAGATAGGGAACCCTTGCCATTGCAAACTAGATAACCCTGGACGACACTCTACAAGAAGAATCCTGGCCCTTCGAAGTTCCACTACCTTTGGAAGACAGAAGAATCTCCCTTGGTGTCAAGGAGTGACTCCCCCGCTTGGCAGGCACCAAAAACTCTAATCAACGGTTGCCAACTTTCCCGCTTCCGCTGGAGTCCGAAGTCCCTGCAGCCCCAGAAGTGGATTTCCTGACCTCAATGGCCATTGTGAGGCCCCAGCAGAGCTGAAGCGAGTGGAATTCACGAGTGACAAGGAACAGCAATACCCGGGTACCGTGCCCTATTGTCGAGTGCAACCCCTTCACGACGTTCTACGAACTTGTGCATTGGACCATTTGTGGCCCAAACCTCCAGCAGGTTGTGCACCGAAAATCAGAGACCTACCCTGTCCAGAGTGACCGTGGGCTCTTGTAAAGCATTTCCTCACGAGGCGTCTTCGCAATCCCTTGCCTGTTGGCTTGTGGGTCCCCTGAAGACTTCCTTATCGAACCAGAGGGCTCCCCTGGTTGCTCCAGGCCTGCCCTCACTCACCCTCGCTGGGTGAGCCCCTCAGACCTTGCTGGTCTGCACCACTGACTTTATTCACTTTCCGCGAGACTTGCTGTTGCCAAGGCTTGTTGGCTCCAATCCGGTTGCAGACACCTCAGTAAGCTGCAGACGTCGTGGGACACTCTGAATCCAGCTGCTGGTCATCGTCGATGCCTCGTGGGCGAAGAGTCAAAACACCCTTGATCACCTGAAATCACCAGACTTCCGTGGGCATCCATCTTCCTGGCCACTGACAAGTGACTGTGAACACTGGCCCTTCTGCTTTCCGGTCATCTTCATCTTGAATCCAGCCTTGGATTCCACCGGACACTTCTCCAGTCTTTGCAAGCAGCAAATCTTCTTTGGCTTCCATAGAAAACAGCGACGCGACCCGACACCAAAAGACACCTATGCACCCGGCTTCCCTGGGTGAGTTAACTCGTGCACTCCGGTGCCCTAGTGTGTGTTGGCCCTCAAATTACTTACCTTGTAAGTGGCTTGCTTGTAGACTTCCTCGAAGTACCCTAAAACTTTAAAAAACCAACCGCGACTTGCTCCATTGAAATCAATAGGGAACCCGCGGCTGTGTTCTCACACTGCACGCGTCTCCCGTGGGTCTTTTACTTACCTGCCTTGGGTGGATTAGTGAAGCCCCAGCGATTCTACAGGCCGTATGCCTTGTCCTCTTCTTGCAAGTCGACTTTCCTAAACCTCTTTTTTAGTACATGGTCTGGTACCTCCCTAGGGCCCCAGCCATATTTGTGCTTAACTTACTGTGAAACGTTGATATTTGAATATGTTCCTGACTTCTAATCTCAAAGAGATTAGTAGAGTGTCTAGAAATAAATATATTATATATATATATAATATATCAATAGACAAACGAAGCACCCAATTCGGAGGCCCACACGCAGCGTGTTCTGCATACTTTATTTCCACAGGAGACAAAGCTTTTTCACCTTCCTCGACATAGACCAATACGCCAATAAAGTTCCAACGCGTTTCGGGCATCCTTCCGCCCTTCTTCTCGGGAAATGGCACACTTGGAGAGGCAGCTCCGCAAGTAAGTTAAATATTACGTCTTGGGGCGTGGCAGCGCAATGCAGCATGGTATATGTAGTTTTAATCACAAATGTCTCTTTAGTAGAAGCTGCACCCATTTCTCCGAATTGGGTGCTTCGTTTGTCTATTGATATATATATATATATACACACACACACACACACATATACCTACCTGTGTGGTGTCCTTTCATTTGGTAATTCAAGAGATAATAAGGTAAAACAAGCTGCTTTACATTCCTCAGAGACTTAGCCTGAAGGCTGCTCTCCACAGCTACCACTAGGATAGCTTTCTTTAAAAAGGTTGTCTTAAACCCATCTACCATAAGAGTGGAGGACTGGTGCAAAGAGACCACTATAACTAGTGACCAGCATATGCCAGGCCAACTTCTCACAATGAGGATGGTCTGGGGTCAGTGGGAGCTTAACCCTGCTTATTCTTTACTTAATTTTTATTGGGGGGAAGGTGGGTACCCCCATGCCCCCACTCCTCATGTTTATTTTTTAAGGTCTGCATACCTGTTGCAATGTCTAATCCAGGGATGCAATGTAGGTGATGGAATGACCGGCACAGTGAAGTGCACAGCAAAGGCATATATAGCAAGCGGCATATAGTTATATGGCTCTCTTGTAAGCGTGTACAATGGTAAGTACCAAAAGAACAAAATCCAGTAGGTGTATCAAAAGTAGTTGGAAGGGGCTGAAGCTAAGAACATACAATTCCGCCAAACCAGTCAGTGTCGGCTCACTTTGTTTTTTGCACAGCAAAGTAGTCATTCATCTACTTCATTATGTTGAGCTAAGAGAGAACTAACTCTTCCAAAGTATCCTTATACTATTAGAGAGACCACATCATTATTGTAGAGAATGGGGTCCAATAGAAAGATTACAAAACTGCTTATGGTACAAAATAGAGTAATTTGTGTCATCTATGCCCTAAAGAAAAACAACCAGGTATATAGACAAGCATTGGCATAGCCAATAGGTCTCGCCTTTGGGACCTTATAAGTGTTTAGCCATGCAACACTTGATGTTGTTGCACCAAGGATATTGTGTTGGATAACTAAACACTTATAAGGTCCCAAAGGCGAGACCTATTGGCTATGCCAATGCTTGTCAGTTTTGTCAACGTTTGAATTGTTTTGGCATTGTTTTTGTAAAACCTTATTGGTGTGGGAGCTGCCGGGCCCTCACCATTATAACAAGCATTGGCAAACGCAAAAATAGTTTTTGGTCTCAAAAAGTACACACCTCCACAGTAGTTACTGGCACTGAACCAAAACTACTTTGTGTGCCGATATGCTCCTTGTGAAAGAGCAGAATGCGGTCGCTCACAGTGGAGCCCGCCGATACAGAGAGAGAGAGACACACAGCATTTTAATAAATGTTAAAGGTCATGGTCAATGCCAGACCAAATTAGGGGCACAATTATTAAAGAAAGTCTCAAAAAGTGCACCCAAGGTAAATGTCCTTGCATTAAGTGCAGCTATACAGCTTTCGTGAATTTCCCAAAATTTACAGAAGTAGGACAAGAAATAGTATTCCTAGAAAATATTTATGAACTGCATTTTAGCATAAGCAAATATGCATGTTTAGAATTGCTCATGCAGAAATCTGAGTGTTTTCAAGTTCACTTTCCTCCAACCACTTTTTTCCCAACTCAGGAAGAAGGTTTACGTCTGCAATTGTCAGGAGTAAATTTCCAACATTTCTCTAATCTTTTCCCATACTGAGAAGAGCTGTTGAACACACTTAAAACATGCAAGTTAGTAGGTTTGCACAGACTCAAAAGGGCATTCTGACGCTGAAGCCATTGCTTACCACTACCTTCAGCCCCAGTATTCAGATCTGTGGAAAATGGCAACATAAGAGGATTGCAAGAATTCAAACACTACTATGGTAAGTATGAGCTGTGGCATAATCAGAGAGGCTATATAAGAGCTCCTATATAATGAGATAGCAGCCATAATTTGTCGCTGCACTAAATGGCACGAAAACGGCAAGTGGATTTGTTACAGGACAAGTAGATTTATGAAGCAACCTGCCCCATGGACAAGTAGATATTGTATTAAATTCCACACCCCTGTAATGTGACCGAAGTGGACTTAGACAGGGACTGTTTAACCTTGATTACTGAATCTGTTGTGGAAAAATGAGGCAGACCAGTTTAGAACAAACCCTTAGTACCCCATCGTAGGTTTGAACAAGTCTAGTAGAATTAGAAGGAAGGATTCGTTCGGATCGAACATTTTTAACACGTCGCCAACTATGTGTGTCAGATATGAGCCGGAAGGAAGCTGGATAGGTCTAAAAGACTGAATTTGATCTATGTGGTTAGATTTGGACGTGTACATGTGTGATAAAAAAAAAATTGAAAAAAAACGAATGTCACCTCAAAAACACATATAACAGTGAAATAACTTCTAACCTGTAACAGTACTCCAGCCAGAGCGGAAAATCTATAAAGGTACAATGTATTACAGTAGCTCATAAATGAGGGAAGCACCTCAACCAATTAAAGAAGCATCTTTACCAAGGAGGCTTATGTCAAGCTATAGGCCATGACTGGTATGAATGCTATAACAAAAATCTCAAACCGACCAACAATCAACTTAGTTGCTTGTTAGTTAGACCAAAACACTTGGCAATATGAGGCTATGTATAATTCTTCCAGGATGCACTCTGATTAGATGCAAATATATGCAATAGCTTGAAGGCAAGATGGACTATTATTTGCTTTCAAAATAAAATGTTTAAAAAAAAAATTAAAGTTTTGCTTAACTACTGTGAAATTTTAGATACCATTTCTTTGAAGCATTGTTTAGCAAAATGTGTTGATGGATGAGAGTATTTCCCAAAAATATTCATAATGGAAAATCAGTGTAACCAGTTGCAATAAAATTATAGGAAACATGAAAATAACAAGCATTGGCAAATCCATTAGGTAGGACATGTGGTCAGCCTTTTGGTTAGGTCAATGTGTGTTTTGTTTTGACATTGGTTTTGTAAAACTATATTGTTGTGGGTGCTGCAGTCATCATTATAACAAACATTAGTAAAAGCAAAAATATTTTGTCTCAAAAACCACACCTGCCACAGTAGTTTCTGGCACTGAACAAAACTACTTTGCGTGCCAATATTCTCCTTGTGAAAGAGCAGAATGCGGTCACTGACCTGCAGCCAGCCAGTAGGTAGATAGAATTTTAATGAAATAAAATGCCAGACCTAAATAGGGGCCCAATTCTAAAAGTGCACCCATGGTATATGTCCTTACAGTAGTGCAGATTTACAGCCTTCATGAATTCAGTAGGTCAGGAAATCGTATTAGAAAATATGTGAACTGCATGTTAGTACTGGCAAATATACATTTGTAGATTTCCTCAAGCGAAAATCTGTTGCATGGTAACAAGTTCACTTTCCCACCAACCACTTTTTACCCATCCATGAAAGAAGTTTTACTTCTGCCCTTGTCAGGAGTAAATTTCCAACCTCTCTACATGTGAAAATAGAAGAGCAAGCTGATGAAAACCCATAAAACATGCAAGTTCGTAAGTTTGCACAGACTCAAAAGGGCATTCCAAACATGGTGGTGAACTACTGCTTACTGCCGCCACCTCCAGCCCCAGAATGTAGATCTGCGGAAAGGTGGCAAAATAAGAGAATTGCTAGTATTCATAGCCTACTATCGTTTAGGCTCTGGCATTATCAGAGAGGCTATTATCAGAGATCTTATATAATGAGATTGCTGCCATAATTTGTAGCTGCATTACAGGCGCTAAAGCGGCAAGTGGATTTTGTTACAGGACAAGTAGTTTTATGAAGTAGATATTTTATAAAATTCCCCACCCCTGCTTTACCATAACTTTCATAATAAACAACTCAGGCCTGTAGACTTGATCATTGCCTTGCCCCCATTTTGGGCGGAGCCCAAGCCCCTTACTCAGTAGTAATTTTAAAAGCCTTTTCTGTTACTGACTTAACGTACGGTGAAAGCTGTGCTGACAAGCTAGATCGATGAAAAAAAGGGGAGGTATAACGGCATAAAAGAAAAAAAGAATTTACACAAAGACTGTATGTAGGTCTAAGAAAAATGAGGTTGCTGGGGTTTAACCTCAAAAGAAAATTAATCTTGACATGTTACCAACAAAATAGGCATTAAAGTACGAAAATAGGAGTTAATTTCCCCCTTAAGAAAAGTTATATACATAAATAATTAACTTGCCTGCTAAGTTGTGATGTAATCATACTCCCAATATAGTCCTGCAATGTCATGATTACTAATGTACTTTCATGTGATGTAGAGACCTACATCCATTTATAAAGTGCTGCCCATTCCTTTGCAAGTCAAAAGGGTCTTCTGCCTGTGCCATTTTGTATCCTTTTTAGTTTGGCCTACCTAGGACAGGTTAGATTTAGTGTAGGTGCATAAGGTGGTGGAATCAAGTTGCAGCCAATGTCTCTTCGCATAGGCTGATAGTGTGAGAATAGTCAGTCTTACATGCAGGTACTTAAAAGGTCAGCAAAGACCTATCAAATGTGCTGCTGTTGATGTGTACCAGTTGTGTCCGGTGGGGTATATGGAGTCCACTTTGTAGCATCAAATCGGCCAGGCCATCGTTAGCCCACCAAGGGAGTGCCAATATTGACCACTGAAGATCAGCTCACTCACTGAAAATATTTTTAAATCCAAAAGAGAGTGCTATTTAGAGTCTATCTAGCAGCGAAAGATTCGGATCACTGGTGTGCCATGTAAAGTATACACAAGAGCAAGTGCCCAACCACGTTGGGTGCTATGAATAGAAAGCAGTGTGGCAAATATTTGGGGCTAATGCCCCTTCCGCGACATGATGCCGTATTAAGATGCTTTCAACTGGATGCCTGGCCTGGACACCCTATGGCCAGAGACTAAGTAGAGGAGCAGCAACAAACTCAAGCAGGGCCTCCAGAGGGTGGATGGGGGTGGGGGGGGTGGGGGGGAGGGGGGGGGGGGGAGTAGGGACATGGGAACAGCAGAGGAATAAGGCCAGGTTAGCACGGGGAAAACAGTGAGTCAGGTGACATTGAGCTAAATCATTGCAGAAACAATTAATATTGCTGCACTAGAACCAAACGGAGCATGCCATAAACGTTATGAATACTGCTCATGTCTAGCAAAAAAAATTTCAATACCAAAACATTTCTAATGCAGCTCAAGTCAAACATTAAATATTTACAGCAACAAAAAAAAACACATTGTCACGAGGATGAAACAAATTCCGCACAAAAAGCATCAAATTACAGCCCACTTCAACCATAAACATTTCCTATAAAGAAACTTTAAAAAACTGAGAGCAAGAGGGTCTATCAGCTCCACAAAGGATAGGTCACAAAGGGCAGAAGGGAGCTTTCCTATGTTTTTGATCAATGTATTAAAAATATTTAACTTCTAAATAGCAGTACATAGACAAATAGTGCAGGCGACAGTGGTCAGTGTATCAAGTTAAAGCACACCAGGTGGTAAAGTGGAAATTAAAAGAATCAAGTCAATCCCTAGTTATAAAAACAAGTAATGCACAGCTTTTTCAGGAGCTCATCCTCAAATTATGGAAAACTGCTTTAGCGCTACGAGGTCTGCATATAGATCTAAAAGCGCATAATGTATCTCTCCTTGAAACACTTGCAATAGGTCAAGATTTGGACCAGAGGTGTTATCTCAAGGACTGTCATCATGAATGACAAGTCATTTATGTGCCTCAAAGGATACTGCCATGAAGAACTTTATTTTAAATATGGGGGGGTGGGGGGGGGGGGAGGGTGTTACATATAGGTAGGAGGGTCCATGCCATTTAGACTTAGAAGCTCAAACATACGGGAAGGAGCAGTCAGGCAAAGATACTTTATTATTGATCATGATTCAACACTTGGGAGCCATTTTACAAAAGCATTTAGTAGTACAGGGAGTAGCACTACATAAGTACCTTTGTGAATCTGCCTCAAAACACCCTACAAGTAAATGTCCAAGGAGGAGAAAGTACATTCATTGTACTAAGTGCACATTGACATTTTCTTACAGGTTTAGATGCCCCGGGTCCAATTCACAAAGGCATGTAACAGTATGTAATGAGTACTACAGGAGTATCACTTATGTTCTCCAAACTAAATCAGTGAATAGGACTTATGGAGAATACCAAGCATTATGGATAGCCTGGTGAAGAGGTTCATAGATATGTTAACTATGTTAAAGTGAACCCAGTGGTGAAATCAGCCTGCCATTTGCTATACAGGTTTCCAAAAGCAGGCATACTTTACAGACTCAGTTTCAGTCAACAGCTGATGCATCTCATAATTAACAATGCTAGTTCCATTTTTCACTTGTAGAGCGCACACTACAAAATTGCCCCAGGTGCAGCATCTATTATAAGGAATGTAAAACAACATATGTAAGTTCTGCTAAAAACTGGCTTTTATATGTTATGTGAAATATGAAATCTAATTAGTTTTTGAAAATGAATGAATGTCTAACCTGTAGGTTACAAGAGGATCCTTGTTCTAAATATTTGGGGGGGGTTGTGTGTAGGGTGGGGGGAGTAAATTCCAGAGCAGTGGGCTAACTACTAAGAATCTGCAGTCTCCTTTTCACCGGAGGGAAGATCTAAGCTGCTTGATCATACACTGTATGTAATTTTGAAGACTGCATATTTATACAGGTAGCCAATGCAATATGGTCAGGCATGCTAAGATAATCTTCATCAACTCTGATTAGTCTTGTTCTATACATATTAAAACCTATCGATCTGGTTTTTGAAAGCCCACCCATTAAAGCATTAACATATTGAACTTTAATCTTTGAATAAGCCGGTTATGCTTTGTGAAATTTCAATGCGAGTGCCAATGTTCATTTTGAATGCCGTAGGCAACAGAATGCTGAAGGAACTACAATGCTTATGTGAGCCTCAAAGTTCCATTCTACATCCTAGGATACCCCTCCACCAACACATTTATAACTTTATTAGTGAGGGATAAAGGCAGATTGGGTATGTATTCACTCATGGAGACTTAAATAAGATTCATACAGCTAATACCACTCAAAAAGGAACTATGATCCATTTGAAGAAGTGGCAGTCTGGAAATGTTCATTTTAAAAGTTATCACGCCATTTTTTTTTTATTCCATTTAATATGTTCCATGGAATAATTTCAGAAATATACTAGACAGGTTTCTTTAGGTTTTAAATGAGTGCACTAGGATTTTGGCTTCTATAGCACAAAATATTTACTCTTCCTTTGGCGTGCCTGTAAGAAACTTTGGGGTCAGATGTATAGCACAATATTGCACTATTGCAGTAACTCACAAATCCTTTAAAACCAAAATAAATTAACCTGTTTTCCATTGGTGGTCAAGGCCAAATAACAAGCAGCATAAAAGGATATTTTAAAAACCAGTAAAACATGTGCACAGGAATAGCTTTACAGAATGGTAGAGAACCAAAAACGGTTGCAGAAAATGTATGTTATTATTCACTGAACTTAATGATTTGCAAATGTGAAGCCTTTGGTACCAAGAGGGAACTAACTCAGAGGAAGGGCAGAAATATCACACTATCTTCCGGAGACAGCATATTTTAAGGTTTGTGAACTCACACAAAAAGTAGCAGCAAAATAAAGTTGACTTAATTGGGTAAAAACATATCTACATACCTGCATACTCATAAAACCAAGCTAGGCACTTCTTGCTTGAAAAATGATCTTCTCCTATTACTCTGTCTGGAGTATGTAACCTGTAGTAGCTTAAAATAAAAAATGTGACACCAATAACCTAATCAAAACATATTATAGTAGAACCACAATATAGATAATATAATTCTGCTACACAGCTTGTTTTGAATGAAAGACAGATATTACAAATGGACTATACCCATCTGGATAAATCAGGACATTCCGCAACAAACAAATTTACCATTTAAATACACCAGTAGAGACCAATAATAATTAGTAGCTACTTTCAATTCGGTCTGCACGAGGACAAGATTTTGCTTTGGTTTCTTTTACCAATAAATACAGAAACTATAAAATCAGAAAACACTTTTGAAGTCATGATGAAAATTTAATACATGAACAACTTTCAGCAAGCATAGCCAAGAAATCTTATAAACTATAAGGTACAAAATGTTTCACTAACCTACCTCTCATATTTGGTACAAAACAGTGAGGCGACTTAATTATAGTAGAACAGTCTTGTCAGAGCTCTGACAAGATTTGCTTATAATATGGCACAATATGGATTCAAGGAAGGCTTTGGTTATGCAATCATTCCTGGGCTCAATTTTAAGAACCCTTTGACCGTGGAGAAAAAAAAAAGAAAGGTAGCAAGCACACATGCTTAGTAGATTTTCGCAAGAGCAAATATACACACGCATGCCTGCTTATACAAAAATGGAATGCACAAAAGCTTTGCTAGGATTACATCAGGAAAATGCGAGGGTAAGTTCTCCAGATGTACCACGAAAATAATTCCTTAAAGTCAAATCTGAACTCATGCGGTCAGTCCTGAGGGTACCTGCGCATTGTCCCACTCCAGAGCGAAAGATCAGAGGACAGGTAGCAGAAGTATTCAGTAGCCAGGCTGCCTCGCTCAGCAACAGCAATTTGTTCTATGAATTTACTGATCTGTGAACCACCCCTTAAATGCATTCTTGGCTAGATAGTAGGGCCTGGGAACACGCGTCGAGCCTGCTATGTCCGTTTCTCTTGTCATCCGGATTTCACTAAAAGGTTTTAACTTGTTCATTTTTGGGATGAGGTACTTGAATACGTACAGTGACTGGTTTAGGAAAACAAAAGTAGCAAATCTGGGTTCCAATATACTACTTTTCAGAATTCACAAACATTGGCAGTAGTAGACTTGGAAAGCTAGGTTAGTCTCAGGTTTCTAGGCATCCGACTGGCAATCACACACCAAAACGTTGAAGTGGCAAATGTTTGCAAATATTCTAGCCACAGGCAGTCCCTCGGGGTATTACTGCAAACCATAATTTTTTGCCACTGCACTACTTTAGACAGAGGGCCTGAATCAGTGTTTGGAGTAAAGGCAGGCAGGGTTGCGGAGGATTTTACTGTCTTTACTCCGCCCGCCAAATTTAGAGAGGTCTGCCAGCCCCGCAGACATCTCTATACACTCGCATGAAACACCTTCTCGGCAGTTCCTGTCACTGAAGGAAAAGTTTCAGTGAACAGCTTAAACAGGACAGGTGGCCATCAAACTTCTCCTAATTGTTCTTTCCTTTCAAAAACAAGCTCCCAAAGTAGGAGTCTGCACTTGAAAAAGAAAAAAAATTTAAATAATGATCCACCACACCATGGGAGTTTTTTCCCTACAGTGTAGTGGTAATTTTTAGGTCGCGCCTGCAGGCAATGCATACGTCCAGTCTATTGTTCTTTAACCCTCAATACCCAGCATGCGCAGGCGTTACTTCCTCTGTGTACACTAGTCACTTCCATGGAGCCTGGACCACATAATGTGTTGGGGTCCTTCCACTGCTCACAATCAAACTGAGGCACTTTGTGCTTCTGCTGATGTGATGCTTCCTGTGTCATCCATCAGCTAAATCTGTTGTTGCTTGGTCCATCGCCACTCTCCTTGCATGTGTTAACACTGGAATAATGAACAGCAGTAGGTTGCCTCCTTTAGTGCGACCCTTGTGGTGTGCATTTCGTTGAGAATATTTGGTGTTGGCACGACTAGTGTTGGCGGACATTCTCAGTCACTACAGTGCATCATTTTTCCTCCTCTCGTACTAAAAGAAGGGTTTTGTCAGGTGTGCTGGCTGAAATATAAAGTGAAGTCTTCAGCGAGTATTGGAGGCAGCGCCTTATTTATTGCTCTAAACATGGAAAAGTCCTCACCGAGCGAGGTTGTCAGGCTCATGGATGAGTCCCCTCTTTCAAATTTAAGCAGTGGTTTATCAGAGAATTGAAAGATATTGACTTCTGTTCAGTTGTGGGAGTAACAGGTTTATTTGTTTCTTATTAGCTCAATAAGGATCAAAGTTACTGTGAGAAAGTACCTCTTTTGCATGGGAAGCACCCCCCACTTTTTGCCCGATTTTGATTTGGTTTCAAATGTAGTACAAAAGGCCCCTGCCAACCAGGTCCCCTGTGCCCGGGCTCATTCCCTAAAACAAAGCCCCAATTGGTACTTCAGCCCCCAGGCACCATTTACTAGGGACGTACAGTGGCAGAAGAGGATCCCTTGGGACCCCCTCACTGGGACAATGCCACTGCCCTTGCAGCCTGCATGCCCGTGCGATGGAGAATATGCCAAAGTCAACAGGGCACCCTGCTTGGGTGCCATACCAGCTACCACTGCCTGCCAGTCTAGGTAAGTCACCCCGCTAGCAGGCCTCATAGCTCTGACGCAAGGTGCACTATACAACAGGTGAGGGCATATCTGCATGAGCAAATATGCCCCTACAATATTGCCTAATATTGTAGTGCCAGTGAACTCTAGTTCCTCAGCACCATGATGGCTTCACTGAATACAGAAGTGTTTGGTACCAAACTACTCCTTTCAATAAACCCACACTGATGCCAGTGTGGGATTTATTGTACCATATACCCAGAGGGCACCTCAGAAGTCCCCCCCCCCCCCCCCCCCCGAATCTCTACCAACCCTGGTGAGGTCGGACCGCTGCCAGCCACGCCATACCTGCTCCTGGACCCCTAGGTAGAGAGCCCCTGCTCTCTGGGACCAAAACCAGTACACATCCTGGGCAGAGGTGTCATGTCTCCTTCCCCAGGATGGGCCAGTGCTTGAAGAGGATATCTTCCACGGCCTGCCGCCTTTGTAATGCGACCGCCAGGGCATGCAGCTAGCAACAGATGGCAGTCCCTCTTTGGATGGGAAACCGGCAGGAAAATTAAAAAAAGATAGGTGTGCCGACCTCTGCCAACCCACTCCTAAGCTGGCCCCCAGCCGTACCGGCCTGTCTCCTGCTTCGAAGACCCTGCGACCTGTCTTGCAACAGTGACCTCTGAAACCCCTGGAAGAACTGTTGCCTTCAACAGACTCCAAAGACTGGATTCAGGTGGATCCGTGTACCCTGTCTCCCCGGCGATACTGAACTCGTGACCAGCATAGGCTGACCTATCCTGCCTTCTGCAACAGTGCCTGCAGTGTGAATACAGAGGCTCCCCTCAGACCACGACTCACTCCGGTAAGAAGATTGAGACAGTGAAAGGTACCCCTGCACTCGAAGCCCATGGGCCTTGGTAAGCTGAACCGATGGTGCCCCTACCACGCCCTACATCCCAACTTAGCTCTGCTCATTGATACAATTTTGTACTACTAAGCATGGTAGGCGTGAACTCGTAGGACATTCGAACCAGGAAGCAGAAACGATGAAGATAAGATAGGAGTGCTACACGCCATCTAGTGGTACAAAATTGTATCAATGAGTATTTATGAGAACAACTGTAGCCAACACTGGGTGGATGACAACATTGGGATATTGATCACGCCCTGATGAAGTCCCACAGTGACGAAACGAGTTTGGCTGAGCCGAATGGATTGCTTCTGTCAAATTGGCATCTTTTTAACAAATTTGGAATCAAAGCAACTCACAAGACTCCTGAATAACTTGTATTTGTCACATCATATTGCTGGAGAACAGTTTAAAAGTCTGTTGATTTTGTAACAGATAATCCTGGTTGCGGGGATATATCGGACATGTAGGTTCACCAAGAACCCGAGTAACCCAGAGCCAATAACTGAGCTGCATCTTGCAATGGTTTTTCATTGTGTGCCAAGAAAATAGCAAATCATTTGATAAAATATAAAGAGTGAAAAATAGGTACCAAGGAAACCTATTATATTTCCGAAATGGAAACAAAATATAGAGTTTAGAAGCAGTGGTTATTTGCACATCTCCAAAATCGTGGGTACCCAAAAAAGCATGTGAATTAGAGGTCATTTTTCAAACTGACTTTTTTTTTTGCAAATTGGAAGGCAGAAATGTAAACACTGTCAATTGGTAATAATAACACTTGTTCTACTATTCGGTGTTCTCCATAGTCTCCCAATAAAAATGCTATCTCACTCGTGTGGGTAGGCCTCGCACTTGCGACAGGAAACAGCCCAAAACAACGTGGATACAACACATTTTTCAAGTGAAACACGGACCTTTTTTTCACAATGTGCCTAGTTGTGGATTTTGGACCCTAGCTCTGCCGGCACCCAAAGAAACCTAGCAAACTATCCATTTTTAGGTCTCGCTAGAGCCATCGCATGCGCTGGTCTGGCGAGACATTTAGAAAGCGGGTTTTCAAAGTGCTACTAAAGGTGGCCACCAGCTTGCTGTTACGCGCACAAGCGTGCGCGCCTCGCTCGCCTTTCCAATGTTCTATTTCTGATCTCTTTCACTTTCGTGCGTGCGCGCACACAACTCCCATTCGTACCCGCACGTTTTGTTTACACAAACAACCGGCTTGTTTTAACATTGCAACCCCTGCCAGAATGAAGGGCGGGGCTGCTCTCGATCATGCTAAGAATGCAGGGTTGGGGGTTTTGCCGTCCTTGGCCTACATTCACAGCATTTCAGAGCAATTTGCAAACCGCATCCCTGCCTGATTGATATTAACAGGACAAGGATTCTGTGGTTTCTCCCGATTGCAGTTTGTTTGCGCTGACGTATCCCACAAGGCAAATCACAGAGTAATCGTGCACAGTAAATGCATCTGCATTGCAACCCGATATGGGTGCCCGGGGCACTAAGTTACTGCTGGCTCTGACTTCCTGTTGACATTTAATACTAACTTTTAAGCATTGGTTTGTTTGAAGCTGTAGCCTCGTACAGCTATCGAATACACTTTATCTAAAGTTAACACCCCTCCCATATACTGATTCTGCAAATCTCGTGCTGCCTCATAACAACAGTGTGGGCCTATTACTGCCATCAATGCACACAGACTGCACTTGCGGTAAATAGCTACCATGGGGACCAAGGCCGCGTGTGACACCTCCACCCGAAAAAAATTCAGGGGGTGGGGGCTGAATCTTTAAGCAACATGCAGAGTGGAGCTGCAGGTGCTCTTAGAAGGGGTGAAACAGCAAGGCCTCATTAACATGCAAATGGTCTTTTAAAGACCTGTGAAGTGCTCGGGTGCAGCTGTGTGGGTGCCCGGGAAGCGGTCTCATCCAGGGCTGCCACACACGACGGGGTACTTAAAAATTATCAAATTACAAAAAGACCTTGTTTTGTGAGGGAGTCACCTGCGTTTTTGGTCCCGGGCTCGGCGGCCATCTAGGGAACCTACCAATACCAGAAATTCCAAAATCTAGGAACCCGGAGGAGTCCAGAAAGGTGTGACTTGCGTTGATGCCACAACGTTTTCCTACCCAGAAACCCCTGTAAACTTCAAATTTAGCTGGGGAAAAAAAAAAAAAAAAAAAAGGACAGACTTTTGAATTTTGGGGGTAGGAGGGCATTGGCATGCACATTCTGGGCAGCCCCCAACCCTGGCCTATAAACAAATAATCGCTGGTGTCTCGTGACGGAACCATTCCGTCATGAGCACCGCACGGGTTAAAGGAAAATGTAAAGATAGTTAACTCCCCTGAAACTGAATAACCTTTTAGATTTATTTGTGATGTCTGGTAAACCCTTTTCTGTTTAGTTTGTAAATTTTCAAACACAGCAAAAACTAATAATTCTCCAAGCCCTTTTATCAATTTTAGGCTATTAAGGTCCTTAGGTAGGAGGCTGGATTGGATTACTTTTCAAGGGGGTAAGAATTTCTTTGACTGAAGAACCGTCTGAAAAGAAAAAACTTTTCATGCACACATAAGAAACAATCCTTTTCACAGTTAATGAGATTTCCCCTGAATTCCGTTGCCTACACACTAGGTCACCTGGAATCAAATCTGCAGTTACCTGCATCTGTAATGCCTGCATGTATGATGTCAGCGCTAGATCATGCAGACTGGGGAACGGTCAGGAGCAGGGATTAGAGAGACATCGGTGCAGGGGAGGACATTCTTGCATAGCATCAAAGGCTTCCCCAGAGACGATTAGGGTGGGCCCCGAACGTAGATTGAAAGACAAGAGGGAGCCGGTGGAAGGCAGAGTGGCTTCCGCCAGGCAAAGAGCAGAGTGAGAACCTGCTACTCGAGGAGGGAAAGTGACGCAATGAAAATTATTTAAAGATTACAATGTCAAATAATGGAGCTACAACCCAGTTCATAGCAGTTTTTAAGTTACAGTACTAGTAAGAGTGGACAGAACATTTAGACAGGTCATGAATTTATTATATATACACACACACATGAGCAGCTGGTCAAAAAGTAAACATTTACAATGTATCTGACTGAATAGATCACTACCTTGTGAGTTTGCATTTCTTTAAGCCAAGATCTTCAGAACCAGAGGATTTTCTCTTTTTTTTCACAGGCATATTTTCCCAATACGAGGATAAATTTCGAATGGCTGCACTGTGAAGACGTTTCTGAAAAATACAGTTACCAGGAGTTAGATTCAATAAACATGCCATAGTATAATCAGTGATATCATTAATATTGCATTCCACTTTAGCAAAGTTAGAGTAAAATCAAGTTTCCGAACGAATTATAAAAACAATAGCATTAAATTAAAATAAACTACTAGTGTGGTCAACTTTACAGTACAGTGCATACCTTGATGACAAAAATGATAAAATTGGTAATGGAAATATTTAACCCCCTTTGTAGTGCTGTTAACCCATCTTTACATTACCATCGAAAAGCTGTAAAAATATTGAAGGGAAACAAAAATTACAGAGGTTATTTGCAGCTCTGTAGTAAAGGACTGGCCAACACTCCACTAGCAAAATCCACATTTGCACATTTAATTACTTGCCCCCCCCCTACTTAACCTCTTCGCTGCTAGGCCTCCCCCCTCCCCCTGCTAAGCCTTTTTTTGGCTATTTGGGGTAGTGCGCGCTTAGGCCCCTGTAACTTTTTGAACAAATAAGGTATCCACGACAAATTTGCTTCCTTTTCTTCCAACATCATGGGGATTCTAAAGGTACATAGGGTTTGTGGGTTCCCAGAAATTAGCCAAAATACAGCAAAATTGTGTTTTTTGGGGGGGAAAATGGGAAAAACGGGCTGCAAATGAAAGCGTCTGGGTTTTTCCCTGCAAATGTTATCAAAAATTGGTTTGTGGGGTTGAAATCACCATTTTCCCAGCTTTTAGGGAATGACAGACTTTGGTCAGAAAACCAACATTTTTTTACACAGTTTTGAAATTTTTCTGGGACATAGCCTATTTTTGCTATTTTTTGTGCTTTCAACCTCCTTCCAGTTAATGGTAGAAATGGGTGAGAAAGTAATAATGGATCCTGGAAAGCTATACATTTTAGAAAGTAGACAAAATTCTGAATTCAGCAAGGGGTCATTTGTGTAGATCCATCAAGGTTTCTTTATGGAAAGTAACAGTTAAATATATAGCAAAAATTGAAAATTAGTTGGGGAAAAAAAACAGCCTTTTGTGTCAATGTTTTCACCTGTAACGTCTTCTAATTATGACAGCTCTTTGAAAGAAATATACCGTTACATCCGCTGGACCTTCCTGGTTGTGGGGATATATGGGACTTGGTAGGTTCACCAAGAACCCGACGGACCCAGAGTCAAAAACTGAGCAGCAATTTGCAATGGCTTTTTATTATGTACCGGGTATATAGCAATTATTGTGGGAAAATGTACACATGGAAAAATCTGTATGAAAGACACCCATGTATTTCTGAAATGGGAACAAATTATAGAGTTTAGAAACTAGATATTTGCACATTTTCGAAATTGGGAATACTCATACTAGCTTGAGAATTATCGGTCATTTTTCAAAAGGACTTCTTTTTTACACACTGTCTTTCATTTGGAAGGCAGAAATGCATCAAAAGTCAAAAAGTAATACCAGTTGCTTTACAAATCTGAATTACCCTAAGTCTCCCGATAAAAATGGTACCTCACTTGTGTGGGTGGGCATAGTGCCCACGACAGGAAATGGCGCAAAACGCAATGTGGACACACCTCAGTTTCGCAGTGAAAAATGACCCTTTTTGGGCAAAGTGCCTAGCAATAGTTTTTGAACCATAGCTCTGCCGGCACCTATGGAAGCCTAGCAAACCTATACATTTTTGAAAACTAGACACCCAGGGAAATGTAGGATGGGGTGACTAGACTGCCTCCCACCAGGTTCTGTTACCCAGAATCCCTTGCAAACCTAAACAATTGTCCAAAAAAAACATTTCCCCCACATTTCTGTAGTGGAATGTTTTGGAATCTGCGTGGATTCACAAATTTCTACCCACCCTGCGTTCCCCAAAGTCTTCGAGAAAAATGGTACCTCACTTGTGTGGGTCGGCATAGTGCCCGCGACAGGAAACTGCACAAAATGTAACGTGGACACACCTCAATTTCGCAGTGAAAAATTACCCTTTTTTGGCAAAGTGCCTAGGTGTAGTTTTCGAACCATAGCTCTTTCGGCACCTGGAGAAACCTAGCAAACCTATACATTTTTGAAAATTAGACACCCAGGGAATTCCAGGGAGGTATGGCTTGCCTGGATCCCCCAACGTTTCCTTACCCAGAATCCCCTGCAAACCTCAATTTTAACTGAAAAATCCATTTTTTTCACACATTTTTGTGATGGAAAGTTGTGGCATCACAGGGCTGAAACAAATTTCCTACCACCCAGCGTTCCCCCGGGTCTCCCGATAAAAACGGTGCCTCACTCGTGTGGGAGGCCCAAGTACCCACGACAGGTTAGGGCACAAAACGTAGTGAACCAACATCAAAATTGCCTTATCACAAAACATGGTTTTGCAAGGGTGATCACCTGGGTTTTTGGCCCCGTGCTCGGCGGCCATCTAGGGAAACCTACCAAACCCACACCTTTTAGAAAACTAGACACCCGGCAGTTTACAGGGATGTATGGCTTGCGTGGATTCCCCAACGTTTCCTTACCCAGAATCCCCTGCAAACCTCAATTTTAGCTGGAAAAAAAAATGTTTACACTCTGTTTTGTGTGGGAAAGTTGTGGCATCACTGGGCTGACACAAATTTCCTACCACCCAGCGTTCCCCCGGGTCTCCCGATAAAAACGGTGCCTCACACGTGTGGGAGGCCCAACTACCCGCGACAGGCAAGGGCCCAAAACGTATTGAGGCAACATCAAAATTGCCCATCACAAAATGTTTTGGGCCCTTGGGCCTCCCACACGAGTGAGGCACCATTTTTAATCCGTAGACCCAGGGGAACGCTGGGTGGTAGAAAATGTGTGTCAGCTCGTGATGTCACAAATTTCCCACACAAAAACCTGTGAAAAAAGTGATTTTTTTCAGCTAAAATTGATGTTTGCAGGTGATTCTGGGTAAGGAAACGTTGGGGGATCCACACAAGCCATACATCCCTGGAATCCCCTGGGTGTCTAGTCTTCAGAAATGTGTGGGTTTGGTAGGTTTCCCTAGGTGCCGGCAGAGCTAGGTTTAACAAGCATTTACAATGCAATGGTCTCGGCATTGTTAAAGTTAGAGCTATTGGCATTGCTCATGACATTATTTTTGTTTTTGTTTTTCAAACATTTAAAGAAACGGCATTGTCATTTACAATGTCAACAGCTTAATCCCTCTCAAATGCGAGACCTATTGCATTTGCACCCACACACAGAGCCACACACACAAAGCCACCCACACACACACACAGAGCCACCCACACAGAGTCACTCACATAGAGCAACCCACACACAAATAGAGCCACCCACAGAGCCACCTACACACACACAGTTACCCACACACAGACAGAGACAGAGCCACCACGCATATAGCCACCTACAAAAAAAGCCACCCACAGAGCCACAGACACACAGAGCCAGACACACACACAGAGCCTCCCACACACACACACAGAGCCTCCCACACACAGAGCCTCCCACACACACACAGAGCCAGCCACACACACACACACACACACACACACACAGAGCCAGCCACACACACACAGCCACCCACACACAGCCACCCACACACACACACTTCAATGAAAGACAGCTACGATTTCTAATACAGCATTATTTAAATAATTATTATTGGCTCCGTTACGGAGCTCTAAACACAAACTAAATTGTTGCTGATAAAGATCAGGAATTTAGTTGCTGACTCACCTGGGCATCCTCCAAAATAAATTGACGCCGGGACCCCGAGGGTCTCACTTAACCCAGGCACGAGCGTAGGGTGCGGGGGGGGGGGGGGGGGGGGGGGGGAGGAAGAGTCCAGGAGAAGGGAGGGGCTGAGAGTTGATCTCTTAGCACAGCCCACCGGACACAGCCTGATTACCCCATAGTAATCAGAAACGGGGCAGTAAAGTATGTATATACACGCGTTTGCCTGGGAATCATTCGAAGAGTTTTTAGGACGATGGGTCAACATAAGTGAAAAACAATGCCAGCGCAAAAGTTTTTATTGGAATATCTCCTCCAGCCTCGGGTGGGAAGGCTCTCTGGCTGCCTTCAGGTGGGTCTTGGGTGGTCTCTGCCGAAGCCGTCTGGGGGGCTGGGGATGGTCTCTGCTGGGGGGCGGTGGGGGGGAATTCCCCCCGAGTGCGGCTTGGTGGCGGCATGGGCTTTTGGAAGAAGAGGGGCCCCCCTGTAAATGCCCTGTCTCATTACCACCCCACCTCCAGAGAAGCAGCAGCAGCCGCCCCTACCTCTGCGGCTGGTATTCTGCAGAGCCCCGGGGCGCTCTGTTCCAGCGAGTCTCACAAAGGACTTGATTTACAAGCGTGCAGGTTGCAACACGAAATGCTTGGGAGGCGTTTTTTTTGTTAATAGTCATCAGTTGTGCAGAACTCCAGCTTATGCTTAAATCTGCTTTAAAGCTCCGAACCCTTTCATTTTTTGCCTTTTAACTCCAGACTGCAGTGCCCTCCCCTGTTTGGCTCCCTCACACACCACCCCCTTGCTCATCTTCCCCAGTGATGACGGTCCGGCAGGAATGTCCCGGTGCAGCGGCGTGACGTTTATTTTGGGGGTTGGGATCGTGTGGCGCTGCGATGCGAGAGGTGCCGGCTATTTGCAGTGCTCTTAGTAGTGCAGGAGGGAGCGAGGATGGGGGAGGGCCGTGCAGTTGTGTCGCGTTGTTTTGGGAGAGAGTTGTATAGTGGTGCTCAACAAAGGCAAACTGATTAATGCATCACTGCAGGTGCCTCAGGGCGTCAGTCGCGTTTGAATGAGACCCCGGCTTGGGACTGGGCTGGATGGAGGTGGACACATCGCTGCTGAGCGCGGGGGGCCGCCGGTGCCCAGGGCTCGGCTTTGGAGGCAATGTGCCGGTTTTACAGCTCCTCTTCCGTGTTTGGCAGCTGCCTGGGACGGAAACGCCGCGTCTGATCGCACGTCGGGCAGGGGTAGCCAGCTCGTCGGTGGCTGGCAGGCTGCAGGGCCGTGTCCTTACTTGCCAGGCCGCCCTGATACTGCAGCCGGGGGGCTAAAGGAAGTCGTAGAGCGACAGGAGAAAGAAGCAGTTATTCTGACCTCAAGTATCCACCTATTGTTAAAATGTTAAGAGCTGGGACGTGTCAAGCTTCAATCCACCGCCAGCGGTATGGCGGTCCCCTGGAACACAGAGCGCATGCGAACCCTGCGAGCACAACACTGGCATGAGCGCCCCGGGGGCGGCCTTTAGAGCATTAATTTTGGCAAACGACACCAGAGCTGCTCAGTATGCCATTACTCTTTTGGAAATGTCTGAGGCAGGAGCTTCTGTGCACATTAAACTGGCTGCAGTGACGCCCTTGACCGGACGATGCCAAGCGAATTCTTGTGATGTGTTTTTTTTTTCCAGTTAAACCATACAACTCTACTGCAAAATGTGGAAGGCCTAGTTCTTGAGAGGGCTCAAACAGTGTTAATGCATAAAACCATAGTTATAGAAACCAGCTTACCTGTTTGAAGATTTAGATCTAACACAACTCTCCCGTCAATCAATTTAAGGTGAGGGAGCAACGCCGGGACACCACCGCCTTTCTCCGAGGCAGAGAAGAACTGCCTCGGAGAAACGCAGCCTCGGTTTCGGATTCGGGGGCGTGTTTCTTTTTCTCTCCTCTTGCCATTGGCTGGAGGAGAGAAAAACACGCCCTGCGAAAAGCAACGAAAAAACACGCCCCCCGATCCGAAAAAGACGGGGCTTCAACGGAGTGACTGGACCTCTTCTCCAGTGGCTGGCCAGCATTTAAGAGGCCAGCCAATGGAGAACAGGATAGAAGAGGGGCGGGTGCAAGCCCCTCTTCTCAAAGTCACTCCAACTCATTAAATCTCGGAGCGAGACTGCGCAAGCGCAGCCTTTCGCAGCCGAGACCTAAAAAACTACAGCTAGGCACTTTGCCGGCGTAATCGTTGGCTTCTAATGGGCTTTTTGCCCCCCCCCCCCGGGGGGGGGGCAGATTGGGAGCTACTGACCCCACCTTTCCCCCGGGGGGGGGGGGCAGTAATGCTGTAATTGTTGCGGGTGGGGGCATTGGCATGCCCGTCATGGGCAGCCCCCACCCTAATTAAATTTTGCCCAAAATAATCCCTGGTGTCTAGTAGGCTTTTAGCCCCCCCCCCCCCCCGGGAGAGGGGTCTGACAGTCTACTAGACGCCAGGGAATGTTTTGGGCAAAATTTAATTATGGTAGGGGCTTCCCAAAACAGGCAAGCCAATGCCCCCACCCTAATTAAAATTTGCCCGAAAAATCCCCAGCGTCTACTGGACTTTTTGCCCCCCGGGGGGCAGATTGGGGGCTAAAGCCCCCATCTGCCCCCCGGGGGGGTCAGGAAGGGTGTAATTTTTTGCAGGGGAGAGGGTGGGGGCATAGGCATACCTGTTTTGGGCAGCCCCCACCCTAATTCAAATTTGCCCAAAAAAATCCCTGGCGACTAGTGGGATTTTTGCCCCCTGGAGGTGCAGATTGGGGGCCGATGCCCCCATCTACCCCCCAGAAAGCCTACTAGATGCCAGGGATTTTTTTGAGCAAATTTTAATTAGGGTGGCGGTTGCCAAAAACAGGCATGCCAATGCCCCCACCCTAATAAAAATGTTCCCAAAAAAATCTGTGGCGTCCAGTGGGCTTTTTGCCCCGCCAGGGGGCAGATTGGGGGGCTGCAATTTTTGCGGGAAGGTGGTGGGGAAATGGGCATTCCCGTTGTGGGCTGCGCCACTCTGATTCAAATTTGCCTTAAAAAAATACCCTGGCGTCTAGAGGGCTTTTTGCCTCCCCCCCCCCCCCCCCCCCCGGGCGGGGCAGATTGGGGGCTAATGCTCCCATCTTCCACCCAGGGGGGGCTGAAAGTTCACTAGACACCAGGGAGTTTTTGGGGGCAAATTTACATTAGGGTGGGGGCTGCCCAAAGCAGGCATGCCACTGCCCCCACCCTAATTAAAATTTGCCCAAAAAATCCCTGGCGTCTACTGGGCTTTTTGCCCACCCCCCCCCGGGAGCAGATTGGGGGCTACTGGCAGCGGGAGGGGTGGGGGCATTGGCACGTACATTTTGGGCAGCCCCCATCCCGAATTTTATATTATCTACTGGCGGTCGCCAGTAGATAGTTATAGTTACAACCTAGTTTCCATAGGAAATCTCAAAATTCTATTTTGAATAACTTTGGCGCCGGTTGACGAATCCTCGCGAAATTTTCAAAACTAATGGGGCGCTCTGTTCCGCTCCTACCCTGAAAGTCTCGGGGGGATTCGTCAAGCGGAGGCCGAGAAAAAGGGGGGTCCCAAAACACGTTTTCCCCATGCATTTTGCCATAGGACCTTTAGTCGCAGCTACAGCCCGAACGGCTGAACAGAATTACGTGAAATTTGGCAGAGAGGTAGCCATAAGGTCAAGGAAGTGCCTTTTGCAGGTCTGTTAATCTGTTCAGTATTTCCTGAGAAAATAGCATATCAATATCTATACGCGCGCACCGTGCACGCACCCTGCCGTGCGCGAGCGCAATTCTGATTGGTTGTTAGATGTCGGTAAACATTTGAATCGGTCGAAACCAGGAAGTGTCTGCCGCCATTTTGTCTCTCGCAGTCTGAGGGGATGAAAAACAAAACGTGGAGAACGTGAAAAGGGGGCAGAGTGGATAGTTCCTGAC
This sequence comes from Triturus cristatus, assembly GCF_964204655.1. NCBI lineage: Eukaryota > Metazoa > Chordata > Amphibia > Caudata > Salamandridae > Triturus > Triturus cristatus. The sequence continues at coordinate 251,842,504 of NC_140591.1, forward strand.
CCCCTAGCCTTGGTCAGGGGGTCACAGAAGGACCCCCAAGAGCGAAAAAAACATTTTTTTTTTTTTTAAATTGCGGGGTGCGCGCACGGTGAAACGTGGGTGCTTGGTTCGCGAAGCGCACCGAGCGCACCCACAGCGCGCGCACGGTGCGCGAAGCGCACCCTGCGCGCACGGTGAAAAACCTGAAAATAAATAAATACATAACTTCGCATTTAAAAAAACATACAAATTCACTGAAAAAACCATAGGTTTCACACACGTTATAGTTACAAATTAGCATTTAAAAAACCTTGCAAATTCACTTAAAATACCATAGCTTTCACACGTTATAGTTAGCTGGACATTTCACTCGTAAAAAACCAATGAAATTCCCCCGTTATAGTTAGTGCAGGCAACTATAACTCACGCGACCGCAATCCTCTGCTGATGACGTCAGATATTACATCGCTGATGACATATGTGTCTTTATGAAAAATAAATATTTGTAATATATGTATAGCTAAAGATTGATGGAAGAAGACATGGGTAAATAAGTGTCTAAATACAGTGATGTAATATCCGACGTCATCAGCAGAGGATTGCGGTCGCGGGAGTTATAGTTGCCTGCACCAACTATAACGGGGGAATTTCATTGTTTTTTTACGAGTGAAATGTCCAGCTAACTATAACATGTGTGAAACCTATGGTTTTTTTAAGTGAATATATATATATATATATATATATATATATATATATATATATATATATATATTTTCACTGAAAAAACCATAGGTTTCACACATGTTATAGTTAGCGGAAATTTTACTGATAAAAAACCAGTGAAATTGCCCCGTTATAGTTAGTGCTGGCAACTATAACTCACGCGACCGCAATCCTCTGCTGATGCTAATACTGTATTTAGACACTTATTTGCCCATGTCTTCTTCCATACATTTTTAGCTATACATATATTACAAATATTTTTTTTTCATAAAGACACATATGTCATCAGCAGAAGATTGCGGTCGCGTGAGTTATAGTTGCCAGCACTAACTATAACGGGGCAATTTCACTGGTTTTTTATCAGTAAAATTTCCGCTAACTATAACATGTGTGAAACCTATGGTTTTTTCAGTGAATTTGCAAGGTTTTTTAAATGCTAATTCCTAACTATAACGTGTGTGAAACCTATGGTTTTTTCAGTGAAGCTCTTTTTAGAGCTCCCTAATTTCTAAACTCTTAAATCTGCTTTTCATTTATTTATTTTTATTTTTTTTACCGTACGCTTACCGTAAGCTTACCGTACGCGTACCCCGTGATTTTTTTTAAAATCAATAAATGATTTTTTTGTACTTTTCTGTCCTTCTTTGACCCCCTTACAAATGTTAGGGGGTCTGTAACTCTCCTCATTGCCCCCTTTCCTTGTTTTCACTCTTTTTTTTCAGAGTGAAATACACAAAATGGCGGCCGCCGCTTCCTGGTTTCGGCCGATTCGAATGTTTACTAAGATCTAAGAGCCAATCAGAATCGCGCTCGCGCACGCCACCGTACGCTTACCGTAAGCGTACGGTAAGCGTACGGTAAGCGGGCTCAGATATATATATTGGTTTAAAGGCTATTTTCTCAGAATCTACTGAACAGATTTACACCAAACCTACAAAAGGCACTTCCTTGACCTAGGGACTACCTCTCTGCCAAATTTTGAGTAATTCTGTTCAGCCGTTCGGGCTGTAGCTCGTTCTAAAGGTCCTATGGAAAAATGCATGGGAAAAACGCGTTTTGGGACCCCCCTTTTATCTCAGCCCCCGCTTGACGGATCCCCCCAAGACTTTCAGGGTAGGAGCGGAGCGTAGCGCCCCACCTATTTTGAGAAATTCGCGAGGATTCGTCGACCGGCGCCAAAGTTATTCAAAATAGAATGTTGAGGTTTTCCTATGGAAACGTGGTCCTAACTATAACTACCTACTGGCGACCGCCAGTAGGTAATATATATATATATATATATTTTTTTTTTTTTAAATCCCTGGTACCTAGTGGGCTTTCTGCCCCCCCCCACCCCCCGGGGGGGGCAGAGTGGGGGCCATTGCCCCATCTGGCCCCCAGGGGGGACAGAAAGACTAAATTGGCCCAAATTTATATGGGGGAGCAACGGCCCTTGCCCAAGGGGCCGCTCCCCCCTCCCTGGTGTCTAGTGGGTGGATCCCTGCTAGGGGGAATCGCCCTCCTGGGGCGATCCCCAAGCAGGGATCCACAGGGGAGATTCTCCTCTTTCCGATGATACCTCTCCCGTCTTTCTACGTGCTCAGGGGGTTTGAGATATCCCCCTGAGCACGTAGAAAGTGAAACTGAAATGAACCTAAAGGTTCATTTTAGTTTCGGTTTCTATGAAATGATGACAGCGCGAGGTGCGCGCTGATCGTCCACAGAAACCAGGGAGGGGGTCTCGGGAGCTGGGGAAGCTCTTCCCCAGCTCCTGAGGCTCTAGGGGAGAAAAGGAAATCCCTCTGCTGCAGACAGCAGAGGGATTTCGTGCCCCTGTTCTCATGACGGAATGGTTCCATCATGAGCACAGGAGCACCGATGCTCATGACGGAACCATTCCGTCATGAGCATCGAAGGGGTTAACCACGCCGACCCAAACACAAAATAAAATTCAGACTAACCTAATTTGGTGCTGAATCACGGGGGTGTTCTTTACAGAGTTATATATCAGTGATCACAAAGAAGGGGAATTTAGGGATTCATCCATAATTTACTCCTAGACATTTTCTCTACAAAAAGCTGAACTAAAAATACACCAAATTTCACAAACATGTAATTGCAACTGCCACTTGGTGCCCATTTAAACGTGGTGCTTATTCGATCAGCTGTTTTAAATACATCAATTGTAACTCAAGTTGTCATTGCCCATTTGCTGCTGAAGATTTTTAGTTAGCTGCACTTTCTCCCTGTTCCCTTCAAAGGATTCCAGCCCATCACATGGTGGTCTGTGTCGGAATGCACCAACAAGAGAACCACAGCCCTATAGCTCCCAGCAGCCTGGGCTTAAGGTCACATGCCCCTTATATAAGTTTTCTAGTGAATGTTACATCTGTCGTTTGGTTGGGTCCTATATCTAGGGCTTCTACTGGACTTGTGGCTTAGGGTTCCGACTGGTTACTGGGGCTATGGTTTCTATTGGACTTAGGCTTTGGTCTCTCAATGGCTGCCAGGGATAGGGGTTGCGATTGGTTGCATGGCCATGGTCTTCTATTGATCATTGGGCTTAGGGCTTGTGTTCTGATTAGTTAGGGGCTCCTATTGGCCAATGGTGTCACCTGACCACTAGGGCTATTAAGCTTAGGTTTCAGGGCATCTCAGCCCTGGCATCAAGACTAAGGGTGGAGAGGACAAGGGCATTAGCCTGTTTGGGCCTGGTCGAGCTTAGGGGCAGAAATGCTGCCCATTTTTCCCCATTCACCAGCAACCACCTTAACTCATCCACAAACTTCAGCATACTCACAGCAAATGCACTTTACTAATTTACTACAAACCCTAACCACTTCATTTCTAACATACAATAGCAATATTACTCACACAAAACTCCAGTCTGTCCGATACCACTAACAAATCCACACATCAACACAATACAGCCATACTTTAGATAACTTTAATCCATCCAGACACACACTCCCTGTTCATAGAACGCACCAGCTCTACCATCTAGTTACTCATAACAGACAGACCCCTTTCTGTCACAACCAGGCCTATACTCAGCCCTCCATCATTTCATCCACCAACGCCCTCCTCCTCTTTTTACTAAAAATACACAACTGAACAATCCTTGCACTCCTCTTCACCACACATAGGACCTCTTCCAGCTTTCAAAGCAAACACAAACTCCTAACTCTGGTCTACCCCCTCACACACCACATTCAACCTTTTCCAAAAAAATCACAATCCCATTTACCATTCAACTTCCACTAAACAATACTTTACATACAGATCCTTCTCTGGAAATTCACTACATAATCTCATCTCGCTACTCCACAAAAACACAACACACACACCAGCGCAACAAAATATCACACACTAGTTCATAATACTTTCCATCACAAACATAAAAAACATCTACCCACTCCCACCCTCCTGACTACATAAATAATACACATCCTAAACCATCTTTACTGCCAAGCTCTCTCTCAACTCACACCTAAAAAATACACTATTCAACGCCTCGCATCCATTGCACAATTCAGAGCCTTACAAGACCCACATGCTGCACCACCATCCCTAACTTATACACCCTCCATCCTAAACAAACGCAAATAAAATAAACAACTTGTTACACTTAACTTCGCAACTCCATGTCTATTACACAACAAGGCTACTCTACAAAAACACAGCTCACCAACTCTCTCTCAACCATTATCTCCACCACCTAGACACACAGACCCATCTAAATGTCTTCTAAGCCCACTGGACGAGGAATATTGTAGAGAAGCAACACTACTGCTATCCACATGCAGCGAATACCAGCTCTAATGACGCACCTGCTACAAGTTAAAAAAAATTGATTCCTCTTCTACAAAACAAAGTCATACCGTCACCAAAACACAATCTCTAAACTGCCAACTAATAAAATGCTTGATCACGCTCTAAAAACAAGCATCACATCTACGACCTACTCACTGACCCACAACCTGACTTACTCTTCATAAATGAATCATGGTTGGGAGAGGACATGACTCCAGTGTTGCATGAAGCCGTTCCTCTAGGCTTTCAAACATATCATTTCCACTGCTAACCTGGAGCCCAAACCAAACTACTGAGAACTGGCCTACATAGCACTTGAGAGCCTTGGTGTTTAGGCTGCTCTCCTACACCCTCATCAACAAGTGCTCTGAATGTTTCATGCAGTCCTTCCATTTATCACACCTCAATATGGTCCAGAAATGCCAAGCAGAATTTTACCATCCATCACAACATGTTATTGACCAGGTGCTGAAAAGTGGCAGGCAAATTTTTAAGGTCGTAGGGTGGTACCGCAGAATGGCATCAACCCTCTCATTTGGAGAACGTTATTTTACTCAGCACTTAATGCCAGGGACAACTGCCAGTTGCCAGAACAAAGGCACTGAAGTACTTACCAACCCATAGGTCTACCAGATCGTCAGCTATGGGGATGTCTTGGTCACCACAATAAGAGAACTGATACCCAGTGCAGAAACATAGATTTGCCAATGCTTACTTTGGAAGGAGCACTATTGGACTATCCCTATGACTTCAGGAGTACTCCATAACTCCCAGATCCATCTTGGCCTTCTATGCCATAGTACACGGCTGGACCTAGTCTGACATTATATATGTTTTGATTTTTACAAGCAAATAATCCTCTGTGTCTATGTTGTGACCACAAAGAGGTGTCAAAATAGGGGTGAAATACAAAATGGGCACAATATCCTCAAAACCTCATTATGTTCTCCTTGCTGTTAATAAGTCAGGTCAACAGCATGATTTACCCTTCCACAAAGTCATTTTCTCATCACACAGACATAGATCAGGGGCTTATTGTCCTCAAGTTATTTTACTGTTGCCAGGATCTTCACCACATACACTCTCCTGGGAAACTACTTCTGCCCCTCACATTAAACACCTTTCACGGTTCCTTTGCGATACCTGTGTCACCCAAGTAATTGACATCCGAAATTGTCTGGAGCTCCCTGTAAGGTCCATACTATTTGGCAACCTAAGTTTGATGGGAAGTAGTCTTTAACAATAGTACCTCCAGTTTATCCTGGTACCCAGTTGGAGTGGATTTCTGATCTTAATTCCATCAGCTACGGGTTAGCTTGAAGGTTTTATTCAACTTACTAATGTACTGAACCATCATATTCCTGAGGCTAATCATGCAAGCCACTTCCTTCGTAGGGAACTCAGGAGTTCATGCCCAACAACCTTGGGCCAAAGTCACTGGAGCACAGACAGGATAGCTAAACAACCTTTTCAAGTAGCTGAATTACATAAAATTCTGTGGAATCACACTGTAGGTAAATGAGACGCAGCAGAAAAAAAATCACACTTCCTCCTGTGGTTCTCGAGTAAATTAAGGGTCTTGTTAAATCATTCCAACAACTCACTGGTCTACAGGCAGAGCTCTGTAGAGTTGTATGTTACACCATCTCTCATTTATGAGATGAAATTTATTTTTCTGTCAGAAATGTCCATCTTGCAAAATAAGACTTTAAATCTGACGATACCTAGGCATATCCTCATGCCTACCAAAAGAGAACAATGTCAATGACCCCCCCCTGCTCAAATAGAACACCCACTAAAGGCAACGGCACCAACTGTGCTGTGCCTTCCAATCTTACAACTGACTTGGCAAGAGGAATAGGTTCTACAGAACCACTCTACCTCTGCACATGACTTGCCAATACCACAGAGGGTGCAACCTGTCCAGAGTGTTTTCATGCACAAATGCCTGCTATGGGATCTCATGTGGCAGTGACAGCATGAAATTCCTGTGCACTAAAGAAACCTCCAGCCTCTTGCTGGTACCTAGGAAAGGATTCGGAGGCTTAGTTTACAATAGTCCATGCTCCAAGACCACATGTTTGCCAAGCAAGCCTTGCTGACCTGATCCTTTCTTTCTAAGTCCCACAAGAGTAGGTTCTCAACTTGCACCAAGCGAAACTCTTACCAGCACGTTCTTCCATCAGCTAACGGACCCTGCAGTTCTAGCAGTGACAGAGTCAACACACAGTTTTCCTCAGGGTACGTCATCCTCCTCACTGCCTAGAACAGAAGTCAAGGGCATCATGACTAGTGTCTCCTACATTACCCTCCATCAATCCCTGCACAGATGGAGTGCTTGCAGCTTCCATCTGGCATTAATGTGCAGTCTGATCCCAAGAAAGCACAGCTGATGCGGTCCAGGAAATGCAGGCCACTAGCCGAGAGATTAACCCAGGTGCTATCAAGCCAGGTCCAAAAAGGCATCTAGCACCAGGTTTCTCCCCACAGTTATCTTGGCACTGAATTCTGCTTCAACCCAGGCAAGCAAAATATACCATGTAGTCTCCACTAGACTGCTATCAGTGGAACTATGCAGAACCTCCTCGGATTACAGATACTTCCTCTAAACCAGAGTTCTGTAAGCACAGTATAATAACGGCAGGAACCTTCCTTCCATTAATACCCACCTCCAGTAGATACCCCATGGTATTTGGGTAAATATGCTTCAGAATATCGCTCTCTTAAATGTACACGGCTATTAGGCCGAGTGCTATACAGCCTTTACTGGTACCTACCCATGGATAACATATGACTATCATACGTGCCGTTGTTAAAATCGTTCTTGTAATGTCGCTCCCTGTGGAACTTAAAACAAGTCACCACCTCGGCATGGAGGTAACCGCCACCTGGACCCAATTAAGAACCTAGTTCCCGTTAGGATTTTATCCTTGCTAAACTCTTGTGAATCAATCTGGCCCTTCCACTCCTATTTAGAAGGGGGCTCTTCTCCTCTTGGACTTGGTACCATGTTCCTTCAGACCCTGGTTAACCTCTCTTCACTTGTAAGTCAATACTGAACATTCTTCGTTTCCACGCCTTTGACCTACTTCTTCCAACGATACAAAACATTATGGACCTAATAATCAATGTATTGCAATAGAAGTGACATAAAAAGCATTAGTCCAAAATCATTGGAATTGGAGAGAAATTCCTACAAAGAGTGAAGTACTGCTGATGAACGTGACAAGGTTCTTGTACAGGGTGTGCTTAGTTAACAGGGAGAGGCAACCGACCTAGCAAAGAGTTTGTTTTTCTAATCACTCTTATTCTGCTTTTTTTTTAAATAAACTTTTATATAGCACGAACATGACCCTAGAGGGTATCAGCGCACTTTACAAGAAAGGAAGTCTGGATATTGGTGTGAAAACAAAAACTAGCCACATTATGAAAGGAGAACAAACACGGAGGATAAACAATAGTAAGCTTGACCTCTAGAGGGATACACCAATGTAGTAGTCAAAATCAATAAATGAGTAACAGGCAGGTATACAATCAATAAAACAAAAAGGTATTATCTTAGGGCAAAAGCTTGTTCATCAGAAGTGTTTTCACTTTTTTTCTGAAGGAGGCAGTAGACAAAATTAGGCAGACATACGGCAGCAGAGTTCCAAATCTTCAGGGCGACACCCGAGAAGGCTTGTTTACTTTTTGTGGAAAATCTGTGGTTTCAGTAGCAGGGAGCTAGCCCTTCGTGAGGATCTGCAACCCCCCGATAACTCTAGCTTTTGTGCCAAATATCTGGGGTCTTGAAATGTAGGGCTTTATGAGTCATGCATTCAATCTTTAGCTATATTCTTGCCTTATAAGAGCCAGTTCAGGGATTTTAGAGCCCAGAGGTGTGATTTGTTTTTTTTGTTTTTTACAGAGACAAGTCTGGCAGCAGCATTAAGGGAGGCCCTTAGAGGGCCCACCCTTTATCTAGGTAAGCCGCATAGTGTGGTACTTCCATAGTCCAGCCTGGGCGACAGAGCTTGGTCCGCAAACTTAAGGGCGTCCTGTGGGAGGAAGGGTTTAAGTTTCCTTAAAATGCTCATCTAGTAATTCACTCCTTTGGTGGCAGTACGGATGTGATCCTGCATATTTAAGTATTAGTCTAGTGTACTTACCGAGGATCTAGCAGAGTCAATAATGTGACAACAGTTGAGGACTGTTAAATGCTTCCATTGAGGGAAATGTCTTCTGGGGAGGAGATTTTGAAATACAATCAAGTGTCATCTGCATATATGCGATAATGAATGCGGGAAGATTTATTGGCGTCTGATAGAGATTCCAAGAATAGATTAAAGAGAATGGGTGAAAGGGCGGATCCCTGTGGAACCCCAAGGGTGACTGTGGAGGGCTGAAAAAGTGATTGATTCGCCTTGACTCTTTGGGTTCTGTTGTGGAGGAATGAAGTGAACCATTGCAGCTCAGTTCTTGATAAGCCCATCCTCCATTTAAGTAAGTTCAACAAACTTGTTTTTAACAGTGTCGAAAACAGACGATAAGTCAAGCAGTATCAGAAGACATGATTCATTTAGGTCCAGCATTCTTAGTATGTCATCCACAATGTGTGTGAGTGCTGAGTCAGTGCTGCGATCCTCACAGAAGCCGGACTGGTGTTGGTCAAGGAGTTGAAAGTTATCTATGTGGTTGCAAAGTTGAATCTGGACACATTTTTCCAAACGTTTCGCCGAAGTGAGGCATTAACAAATCTTAGACCATAAGGGGAGAAAAGAGGCTGTGATCTCCTTGAAGATCAGAGGTAACAGGTTGATTAAGTGATTAGATGGGTTTAAAGCTAAAAGAATGTTATAAATGTCACTTACATCGAGGGATTGTTTTTGGGGACCTGACCAGGGGGACAAAGCCGCTCAGTGGCCTGGGAGTAAGTGGAAAGAAGTGTGAGGCACCCGGAAGGAGCTCCCTCGCTGATTGTAGATCATTTTCAAAATGTTTTAATTTTTCACCCCCAAGAAGAAGGAAACCAACGCCTCACAGTTTGAGAGAGTGACTGACCCAACGCCAAGCGGGTTTGGTATGTTGAGAGATTGTTGCTTGAAGATTTCAAAAAAAGTGTTTGGGGTCGATTTCTGGCTTGGCTTAGCTGGGTTCTAAAGACGTTGGCCTTCACATTTTTTATTTTTCTGTTGTATGTGTTTCTTACTGATTTTAAGCATTTTGGGTGTTCAATGGATGGTACGGATCTCCAGGCTCTTTCTGCTAATCGAATTTTTCATCTTTCTGAGTTGTGGTTGTCACTGAACTAAGGTTTAGAGACTTTGGTGGATATATTTTTTTGTTGAAAGCGGCGACAGAATCAAAGACGTCCAAAATGGAGGTATTGTAGAACTCTGTGTATTCTGACATCTACCCTGTCTATCTGAGGAATCAAGGCATTTTTACAGTGGGTAGATAAGTCGTTAGGATTTGTGTTTCAAAGACTTATTTTCCATAGTTTTGTTTTCTTAGGTTGAGCTCTCTTCGGGGGTCACCTCCACATTGATGAAGATGATGATACAGTAATGGTCTGTCCAGTCGCAGGGGATAATTGACTCCAATGTGATGTTGTCCATTTTAGAAATGATAAGGTCCAATGTCTCAACCCTTGATTTGGGTCAACTCATGGTCTGACAAAGGATTTAAGACTGTTCACTGTATGGTCATTCCAGTGGAGGTTAAAGTCCCCAAGGAAGATCTGGGCCACTTGAGAGTCATTGTTGGTTGTGATGACTTCCATGATTTGTTAAATGAACGCCAGACTGTCTTCAGGAGGGTGATAGAGAGTGTGTAGTTTGCAAATGAAACTATTGTTGCTAATGATGTTGATGCAAAGATACTCACAGGCAGACAGTGCGGCAGTTTGGGACTGAAACACAGAATGTTTTGCAGTAGATGCAGACTATTCCCCCACCAGGCTTTGTTTAACTAGTTGAATCATGCTGTGACTGGGAGAGGTGATGGAGGCGGGGGGGGAGGAAGAGGCTGGTAAGTCTTAAAACTGGAGGAGATGAGCTGTTTATTCAAGTTTCCGTGAGGATAACGATATCGAGCTCATGTGTGAGGATGTCATAAATATCGGGTGCATGTTTACTAGCCAATCTACAGTTGAGTATGCTTTTCAATTGGCTATTGGTGTGGACAGTGGCAGCCCGAGGGATGTTAATACAGTTGAGGTTGTCGCTGTTTGCAGCTCTGTGATTGTAGCTAGGTTCTCTGTAAGGGATAGCCTGAATGGTTTGGATTTGATCTCAAGAGGTCTTATTAGTATCTTTCGTGGGGTGTAAGAGATGAAGAGTTGGCGGATGTCACTTTCAGACAGACCAACATTCAGTCACTTATGTCAGACCAATACTTCTGCTCTGGCAAGGGTACATTAACCAATGACCTAATCTTCGAAACAAAAAAGACGTACACAATGGAGGAATGTCATATTCCATGCTTGAAATCACCTACACCAGGAAAACACCTCATGGTCTTAGATTACCGGTCTCTCCTTCGCCCTTCTGCAGGGCAGACGTTTTATCTCTATATACAACAATGGTAACATTCTAAAGTAATCCTCGACCGACAAACTAGCAATAGTTTGTGAGACCTTCCCCATCATCGAGTAGGTGGTGAACAATAAAAACCTACATCCACTCCAAAGACACCATGACTACCCTGGAGACGCTTTAGCACTCCCTTTAACACCAATGTGTACTCCATCACTCAGCCCACTGCCTGTCACCAGCACTTTTTACCCCACCTTCTCGCCTGACCTATTTATTTAATTTTTAAGGATTTGTAGTGCGCACAGCTACCCTAAGGGGTTTCCTGGCGCAGGATGTTAGCAGATATGTTGTCCCCGGGCCAGCCACTAGAAAAATCAGGTCTTCAAGCTCTTGCAAAAAGCAAGTAAGGAATTGCAGTTCCTAAGACACGCAGTCCAAGAGTTCCACAGTTTAGGACCTCTGTAGGCAAAGGAGCAACACTTCACACAGATTAAACAAATACTGGGTATGGAAAATGACACATTGCTCAAAGATCTCAAGAGACGAGTAGGCGAATAGGGAGTAACCAGTTCCTGTATTATCGAGGCGCTAAGCCATGTTTGGCCTTAAACATATAGCACAATGCCTTAACCTCTGACTTAAACCTATCCACTCGAGTCCTCATCTCCGGTTGGACTTGAGAATCAATCTGTGACTGGCTGGCCCATGCTTCCCCTGACCCTTTTAGGGTAAACAGATTCCCTCATCCCTGGACCCTTTCCCTCTCATTCACTCTTCTCCCGTCCTCCGAACTCTCCAGCGAGGTTCCCTCAGTTACTCGCACAGCACCCTCCTGTGCCCAGAAGTTCTCCTTGTCTGGATCTATACCCCCTACCTTGATTAACCTCTTGCCGCCTGGGTCCCCCACTCAGGTCATAACACCCCCCACCTTTGCACCCACAATCTCTATGTAGGTACATGGGGCTTATAAATAAACTAGCACAATATTACAAATAATTAAGTTTGCTATGGTGGTTCCTTTGTGTAAATCTAAGGTTTTCATAGGAACAAAAATAAATCTGAATTCTTACAAAATACGCACGATTGGCTACAGCGGGCTTTACTTGCGACCTAAAAACAGGTGTGTAAAGAACTGAAGTTATAAGAAGGAAACGATATTACATCCAGGTTTGACAGGTACTTAACTTGACGATTAGGACTGCATGGGCAATAAAGAAAAGATGACATTACTGTTAGAGGTTCAGGGGTGTGTTCTTTTTCTGATGTGTTACCATTCCTAATCAATTTCAGCCCAGGCTCTCGTTTTTCCATATACTTTAAAAATCTGAAACTTTCTAGAATAATTAAGGACTAGCCTGCACTATGGCAAATGTGAACATTAATAGATTTGAGAACGGAAGGATCGATAGTTTACGTTATTTTTGTGTTACTAATAACCACTTTCAAAAATATTATATTTATTCATTTGGGTGATATATTCTGTATGTAGAGTGTAGAAAACGTTACGTTTGGGTATCAAAAGAGCATCGCCATTAAGTAATGAATTGGTGCTATACGTGAATACAACAATCTTTCCGTGATAAATCGACCACTAGGCAAAAGGTGGTAAGTTTGGGTACCAGGACGAGTGCGCTCGCCCATTCGTTGTCGAGAAAAGCAACAGATTCACGGGAAAGCAGACAACCAAACACACCCAATAATGGCTAAACCAGATTCTGAGTTGTTACTGTACGTTATACACTGTCCTATTGTTTAATATACGTTTTGAAAAATCAACTAGCTGAAAAGCCGAATACTTCTGTGGGTTCTAAGGACAGCTGCGGGTAGTCTTCTAACACTAACTCGCCAGTAGACCCACAAGATTACGGCGAACATACATACATAGCTTTCGTTACCAGGACAGTGCGGTTTGCCAAAAGTGCACTTTCTGGTTCCCTTGCATCCGCATGAATAGGTTAAGAGGAGCGGATCTCGGTGAACAGGGAGGCGCCCACAGCATCTTGTGATGCAGTCAGGAAAATCACGACAGTGGCGTCACTTCCCGAGGCCGAAAAGAGACGTAGTCAACACCGCCGAGAAGAGACGTAGTCAACACCACCAGACTTATCACACGTACCTGTGATTTCTTGTTGCATTGCAGTCAAGTAAGGGGCATCCTGCACGGCCACGGAATGTCACAGTGCATTAGCACCTAGAAGACCTCAGGCCAGATTCAGGAATCAAATAACCAACATAAGAGAAACCTCATCCAAGAGAAAGCAAGAGTGAAGGTTAATCAGCCTATTGCCGCAGCACGCCTCTGCGCTAGTGACGTCAGACACGGAAATGACATCAGAAGCCGGTCCAGCATCACACACGCACGTATGACGCCATACACCAGAGTCAACTAAACACTCACCAGGTCGGACAGGGCCGCTCGAGATCCTGGAAGGGAGGCAGCCGCCGGGGATTCCCCTAGCGGCTCCTGGCAGGCGTTGTGTGGGGCCGGTGGATACGCATAGCCAGGGTGTACTGGATCCAGACCGCTAGACAGCCCGCCAAGGAGCGGCCTGACACTCAAGCAGCGGCACTCACGGCTAGCCAGGGTGGCGATGGCGAGGCCGGTAAGGAGCGTGCCCCCTGCGCTGTCTGCTGCCTGTCCCGCAACCCCGGCTCCGCATCAGCGGCTACCGACCGGCTCCAGCAAAGATGGCCGCTAACTGCAGACTCGGGGTGGCGCGCGTACAAGCTGGAGTCTAGCACAAGAGGAAACGTAAATGCGTCAGAGAGCCCAGTGACTCTTTGTGGCCATGAAAACAGAAGACGTACCAAGAGCTTTCACCGCCCCCACCCAAGCTACCATCGTCATAGCAGAAGGACTAACACATGTGACACTTTACATAAGTCCAAGAAGAGCTGGAGTACTAACTCGTTAAGGGAATGCGCCAGCATTGTGCGCCATGTTGTGGGACAAAAAGATGTACAATCTACAGTCTTCGGCGGTGAACGAGGGTTGCGTTGTGCAAAACTCTTAGGGGCAGATTTACAAGCCCCTTGAGCCACTTTTGAGTTATTTTTAACATGGGAAAAGTGACGCAAAAGTGGCGTAAGGGGCTTGTAAATCTGCACCGTAGGCCTCATTTACGAGAACTGGTACATGGCTGCGTGAAAGCAGCGATGCACCACTTCTCAATGCGCCCTCCTTGCGACACCAATGATTAATCATATTTACAATATGACGCATCGTGTAGATAATAACTGACGTATCTGACAGCGCAAAAAGTGGCGCATTGCTGGAGTTGTGTCAGAAGCCCGACGCAACTCCAGCAATGTTCCTTTCACATGTGGCAAGCCCCATGTGAAAGGGCCTGCGTCACTCTTACGCCTGCCATGAGGCAGGTGTATGGTTGTGACGCATTGGTGTCCTAGAAGTGGTGCAGCGAAATCTCATAGATTTCGCTGCGCCACTCCTACGACCCTTTCTTGCGTGGGAACGCCCACCCTGCATACATTATACCTGACGCAGGTATAATGTAGCTTTGGGGCTTACGAAGTGACGCATCTGCCTAGATGCGTCACTTTGTAAATATGGCGCATTATTTACGCCACTGCTGCGTCACGCAATGGCGGCGCAAAACTGGCACAAGGGACTCATAAATAAGCCCCATATTCTCGAGCCACAAACCACAAACATTCAACAAGCTTTCACAGAGCCAATAGGTCGCACCTTCCCTAGCATTACCAGACCTTTTGGCGTTGCCTGTGATTTTTGCAATACTGTTTCCCATTCACAAAATAATCGAGTATTGGCAAACACAATGGGTCTGGCTTTTTCTGGTGTGATGGTTATTTATTTAAAAATGTTTTATATAGCGCTAACATGACCCAAGAGTTATGTTTTTTAATGCGATCATTGATAAAAAGAAAGTGGAAATGAGCCACGCATCCACCTGAACGTGGCTGCCATATGCTTGTAATATAATTTAAAAAAAAAATAACAGTCCATATAGCTGTGACACGCATTTTATTACTATCATTATTTGCCAAGGAGACAAGAATAAATCACCACCAAATCAAGCACTCAAATTTCAAGCACCTGTAATCTTACAGTGTAACTTAAACAATTTATTACTGAACATTAAAAAGGAGACTGAAAAGCACCATAAGTAGCCAGCATTTAAAGTTAATATAAAAGAAAAAGCACACTTTAAACAAGCTTTGCCATTGAAGAGAAAGGAACTATTTTTAGACCAATGTGAACAAAGTGCACAGGCTTTATGTAGTCACTTAAAGTGCAGGGAGCCAATGGGAGAGTGAGCTGTCCTGCTGTCCTATTCAGTATGCTGCAAGCGGGCGGAAGCAAAATATGAATGATAATTTAACAGACAATGGGTGATGCTCATTGACCAAAAGCCCTTCTCGTTATCTATATTATGTATGACTTTTTGGAAAAACAATAGTCTGGTGAGACAGCTAAAGCTATCTCAAAGGCCAGACTTAAAAATGTTTGTTTGCCAATGCTAGAGTGTTGGCAAAAAATAAATGAAAAAATAGCCACCACATCGCAATGACGTGTACACGCACTTCATCAACACTGATATGCATCATGACGTGACAGCCACTTAAAGGAGGGCATACCAGCCTCTTGATTGGTGCTTGTTGAGTGCCTTCAGAACTGTCTAGTCTGCGCCATGGAGTCATCACAATTTGCACCACCTGAGGACAGACCTGTGTTTGTCACGGTGTAGCAGAAATTACCTCTGAATTACTGACTTATTGGAGTGGATAGAGGCACAGCACAAGTGCTGGGTAACCCAATGCAGCCATTGTCAGAAATGCTAATAAGAACAAATGTGTAGCTATGCTCCCTGTTCTTGCTGTTTGGGCCCATATAGGTTGTCACCAAGAAAATAGAGAAGCCAAGGAAACCCACGTAGTCGAATAAGATTCTCCAGTACGCTTTGCCTAGTGGAGGTGAGGGGAGATGCTCAGGGGCGGGTTTGATGCCCCAACATTCTCATCTGGCGCAACACCTTCAAATATTTAGGGATTCATATGTCCCCTTTTTCCAGACCTGGCGTGGAAACCCAATTTCCAAGTGCTGACCCAAACGCTTGAGCGTGACCTGGGCCGCGGGCGACTCTTCCGTTGAATCCTAAGGGGCGTACTGCCCTCTTTAAGATGGTGTGCCCGCTGCACTATTTATATGTCCTGGGTAACTACCCCATCCCTCACAAATGGTTTTATTCTTTGAACGCCAAGATCACCAACTTTGTGTGGGTGGGTGGCAGGCTCAGAGTGGCTTTTCAGCCACTGTAATTCCCTCTTTGATGGTGTTCTGGGTCTATCGGACATATACCTTTACTACCTTGGTACCCATTTGGTACCGATTAATGAATGGTTTACGGGTGGATGGGACGACCCAGCGTACCGCTTGGAGATTTATTTGCTGAGCTTGGATGGTCTGCTTGATCTCCTGTATGTGTTGCGTCTGCCCACCACACTGCAGTCTTGTACGCAGGTGCCTCTTACCTGCCGGAGGGCGGCTCTCTGGCTCATCGGCTGTGGCAGTTGGCTCACCAAACTGACACGTTTGTGGCGAGGAACATGGTCGTGTCAGCTCTTGACTCTAGTGGGCTTTACCCCCTGGGACAGGATTGGGATCTCTTACCTGAGGGATGTCTTTAGAAGGGGCTACCTCAAGACTTTTCAGGATTTGTGGTCTCAGTACTCCCTTTACAACTCTCAGTTTTTTCAGTATCTCCAACTACGCTTTTCCTTGCGGGCTCACGCTTTCCCAGATGCATCCCTGCATGAATACAGTCCGCTCGAAGCAAAGGTTTTCTTTGGGCGTCTGGGTAGAGGAACTGTAGGAAAGTGCCGCAGTTTGTATGTTTACACGCCTCTTTTTGCCTGACATCAGATGCAACGTGACTTGATGTGCCCTGGGCCCCTGCCAATCAGGTTCCCTGGGCCTATGTTCTTTCCCAAGATTGTACCTTTGTATCCTCAATTAGCACACCCCTGACCACAGGTAAGCCCCTTGTAAAAGGTACCATGGGTACCAAGGGCACTGTGACCAAGGAAGGCCTCTAAGGGCTGCACCTTAACCCACAAACACTGCCACTGCAGACTGTATGTTTTGGTGCAGAGAAAAGGTGAAGAGTCGACATAGCACCCATCCCCGATTCCAGCGGCGAGGGTAGGTGAGCCTGCACACAATCTCTGGATTTCTGGACACTAACTATTGGTGTCCCTTTTATTCCGCCGGAAATTGATGAGGCCATACTATTTAGGCACTTAGGTTCCGTGACATCAGTGGGACATTGCCCACTGTATTACGATGTGGGAGGTAGGTTTTCCCCTCTCATTTTGTGTAGATAGCATTTGATACCCTGGTCCTGATGAATTGTCCATGATCTTACTGACAACAGAGGCAAGAAACATGTCGACCGAATGAGAGTAGGACGTAGGCATCTAGGCACTTAACCCCTAGCTTTACGCCACTCTATTGACTTTTAATCAGGCAATTTACCTACCAGAATAAATACAATTCAAGGAATAATTGACCTGTTTTAACTCACTTTCACTACATCTACACTACTGGGCCCCTCACCCCCACTGCACCAAACGGCAGGGACAAAATATCTCTTACAAAGAGCCCCATTTATGGGAGCCCGTCAGGCATTGCAACGCCAGCCCGACGAGGAGCAAGCCCAGATGATGAAGCTTGACACCTAGCTTGTTGGGTGTGTGAGGGCTCCAGTTCCGAAGAAGGGTCTCCCCCTCTCACTTTGAATAATAGGATTCACTTATTGAACCTACATATTGAACCTAGTACTCGCTGACCTTATATGTCTCCTCACCCTTAGGAACTGCATACCCATCTTTATACACATTACCCATCCCTGAGTGCCATGCCTACAATCCACTGTCTGAGACCCGGGTAAGTCACCCCTCTAGCAGGGTGCACTAACCCTAAGCTGAGGGTACAGAGGCATGAGCCCTGTACCCCTACAGTGTCTAAGTCCATTCGTAGACATTGTAAGTGTAGTAAAGCCATAAAGAGTATATGGTCTGGGAGTTGGTCATTACAAACTCCACAGCTCCATAATAGCTTTACAAATAACTAGGAAGTTTGGTAGCAAACATCTCAGCACATTAAACCCACACTGATGCCGGTATGGGATTTAATGTAAAGTGCACTCATAGGGCATCTTAGAGATGCCCCCTGAAAATGGACCAGCCCTGGTGTGTTTCCTGAATGGCTGCCCGCTATTTGCCACCACCGACAGGATTGTGGACCCCTGGGTAGATAGCCTCCACTCTCCAGGTCCAGAAACAAAGCCCATTCTGGGCAGAGGTGTCAGGCCTCCTCCCCCAGGATGGGCTGGGTCCACGAAAGGGTAAGCTTCAAAGGCTTGCCGCCTTTGGAAGCTGTCCCTGCCTTTTGCTGCCCCCAGTAACTGGCTCCCATCAGTTCTGGCCCCCACTTTGGGCGGGAGACTCAGTGGGAAATCCAATCTAGCAAGAGAGGTGTGCCCACCTTTGCTAACCCCACCCCTCAGGTGGGGGAGGCGAGGTGAAGCCCACATCTCATTCCCCTCCATCTTAAAGATGAGGGGACTCAGCCAATTAGGAAGAGGCTCATGCTCCCTACCACTGGAGGGTGGCATAATAGGGGGTGTACCCACCCCAAGGAAGGGACCCATTGGTCCCGACCTGCACACCCTTTTAACACTCCTAAATTTAGTATTTAGCAGCAACCCTGAACCTAGCCTCCTAAAATTCGAGGAGGCTAGGAAAGACCGAAGAGACGGGCTGACCCAGGAAGAAGAAGAGGACACCAACTGCCTTGGCCCCAGCCCTACGACCTGCCTACAGCAAGAACTCTGGCAAGTCTAGCAGCCAGCAACCCCCAGAGACCGGAGTACCTGCCCTGTGACCCTCTTACAGACTCTGTCTCCCGTGAGCACCGGATTTGCTCAAACGAATACTCCCCTCCAGAATCTGGATTCTGGCGACTCCGTAATTCTGCTCCACGATGCTCCCGACACCCACTGCCCGAGTTCGAGTTGCCCAATGCCACAAGGATGTCTCCTCAGTGATCCTGACCTGGGATCTGCTGAGCCCGACCTCCCTCAAGCCTCAAGAGGACGCCTGGAGCCTCAACCTGAAGTGTCCCCCTGAACGTGACCAGAGCTGGTAAGACAACCCGACACCAGAAGACACTCCTGCGCCCGACACCCCATGACCTTGGGTGGCCCAACCAATGATATCCAGGCATCCACCAAGACCCCAAATTACCTCTCCAGCTGATGGCTGCCTTCAGGAAGTCTCCCGGCCCCAGCAACTTCGGTGAACCAAAGGTTTCCTTTGTAAAGCACAGGGTCCCTGATGTCCGTTTTGCACCCTGTACCCGGCCGCCCCAGTGCCGCTAGAGGTGCAGTTCCTGTGCTGGTTGTTGGCCCCTGCAGTACTGACCTTAAACTCAGGTGCTTTGCTCCCACACCCAAGTGGTTTGCTCGTAAGCAGTCCCTAACCAAAAGCCCCCTTAGCCCCATTGGGTAACATTGGGCACCTGCACTCTGCACCCAGCCGCCCCGGTGCCGGTGGTGGTGGAACTCGAATGTCCATCTAGATCTTGGGGAAGCTTGGTCCTAACCCCCAAAACTCACCCTCGTAAGTTGTGTACTTACCTTTGAACCCGCTAACATTTTTTTCCCATAGGAACCCATGTAAAGAGATTTTGGGCCTAAAAAATGTCTGTGTTGAACTGTTGTATGAAGAAAAGAGAACTCAATTGCAAAGTATAAATAGTTGTACTTACCTTGTATTGAAAGATCCTAAGATGTGGGATCTAGGCATACCACCCCCAGGACTCAAAGTAATCCAAGAGTAATGAAAAGTAATTATTGTGTAATCCCAACTGTTTCCAAAGCATATACAAACCTGTAACAATTGCAATTTCTAGCACAACTGCATTTCCTTGAACAGTCTTGAATTTGAAAGTATATTTTACTTACCTGTGCCAAGTCCTGCTTGGATCTAAAATAAAACATTAGTATACCTTTTTAAACTTACCTAATTGGTCTGGATTCTGTCTCTGAGTGTGTGCCATCAGCCTTGATTGAGTGAATACAATAAATGCTCAACACACTCTCTGGATAAACCTAACTGCTTAACCACACTTCCAAAAAGAGTGCTGTCAGTACTTACCAAATTTAGCCTTTGCTATACCTCTGGCGATTCCCTGAACTCTGTGCACAGTATATCCTAATTTGGTATAGTATATAAAGAGCCAGCTTCTTACATTGGTGGATCAGCGGTGGTATGTAAACCCTTGCATTTATTGGACTAACTTAGTCAACCTCTGATCACAAGAATCCAAAAATGTTCTTTAGTATAAATCATTTTTTGAATTGAGTATTTTTTCCAAAAGTCTAAAAGTCTTGTTAGGGCCTTGTGTTTAGCCCCTGTAGCGTTTTTTCTTAGAAAAGTAAATTTACTGAAGTTAGGGGTGACATAGCTAGAAGTGTTAGCTTAGGTCTTCCAAAAAGAACCCCACTTAAGAAAAATAATGAGCAATCCAGAGAATATCGCTGAGGAGCTCAACCTCACCCCTTACTCCAACATACAGGTTAGAGAGCTAAGGCTTCTCTGTAAGGCTAAACAGATAAGAACTGGGTCCATCCTTACCAGGAGACAACTCCAGGAGTTCCTGGCAGGGCATGCAAGGGACTACCCCAAGGAAGAAGGTGACGACCTTCAAGATAATGGGGAAAGTAATGAGGATGTTTAAGTCTTAGACCAACCACCTCAACTACTTAGGGAGGAAGGACACTTTGTATCCTACCCTCCACACTCAAGACGTACAGGGGTGTGCTCCTACAGAGGTAGGGCTAACTCCATACTAGACAGTGAAGACAGTCTCACTGAGGAGGATCTCCTTTTAGTAAGGATGACCAAAAGACGAGACGTAGAGATTAGACTCCTAGCTCTAGAAAAAGAGAGCAAAGATGGTCCTAGGTCCCATCAATTGTGGCAGCAATTTAAAAAGTTCAGAAAAGAAGGATCTTATGATCCTAAAATCCCCACAGGGATAGTCCCTGATGGTGAAGATGATGATGACATCACCAAGTGGTTCACGAACTTTGAGAGGGCTTGTGAAGCCAGAAAAGTGCAGAAATCTAATTGGGGGTCACTCCTGTGGCAACTGTTCTCTGGTAAGGACAGAGACAGACTTCTGACCCTTAGTGGGGCAGAAGTAAAAATTCTATGAACTCATGAAGACACCCTGATTGAGGGATTTGGACTAATTACTGAGGAGTACAGAATTAAGATCAGGGGGGCCCAGAAATTCCAGAGTCAGTCCTGGGTGGAATTTTTAAACTACTTGTTAGACCTGGCTTTTTCAGCGGGTTTATCCCCAGACGTTTTGCTTTTTGGCTTCCTGTTTTGGTTGTTTTTATGACTTTGGGCACTTTACAAATGCAGATCAGTGCTAAAGTGCATATGCTTTCTCTGTAAATAGTTATCATGGATTAATGTTTCCATAATTGGCTTATTTGGTTTACTGTTAAGTCCCTAGTACAGTGCGCTGTATGTGCTCCGGGCCTGTAAACCAAATGCTGCTAGTGGACTTGCAGCACTGATTGTGCCACCCACCCAAGCAGCCTTGCAAAAGATTCTCAGGCCTGCCATTGCAGTGTTTATGTGCAGTGTGGTACTGCCATGTCGACCTGACAAGTGCACCCACTTGCCAGGCCCAACCTTCCCTTTTCTTACATGTGAGTCACCCCTTAGGTAGGCCTAAGGTACCCTTGTGGGCAGGGTGCAGTGTACGTGAAATGTAGGACATGTGTGTGGCATGTCCAGATAGTGAAATACTGGCAGTCGTTTTTCCCTATTTAAAGGCAATCTGTCCCATAGGATTGAATTGGTGTTCATTTATAACATCTTATAAATATAACTTCCCATTGGGATAAGATAGGAAGATAAAGTTTAGTATGCCTGAATTCAGAACATAAAGATGCATCTTTTAGTGAGGATGATTTTTACATTCGGTATTTGAAAATACCACTTTTAGAAAGTAGGTAGTTTCTTGCTTAGCCATCCTGTGTGCCTCTGCTAGGTGTGTGTATTGACTGTCTGGCGAGGTTGGTTCCATGAGGGAACACCAGGAGGGGGGCCTGGTCTGTACATGGAGGCCTTCCCCTAAGGGGGATCCCAAGGTGTCAGTTGAGCGGGGGGAGACTTCTGTAATGAGAATTCCACCAGTTCTGGTGTCCGGCAGCACCTCTCCAGTGGGGAGGGTGCACAAGTCCAGAGAGAGGGATGAGAGGGGGGTGCAGTCCCCAGTGGAAAGACCAGTGGGTCAGGGGATGCCAGCGCTGAGGTTAGAGCACCCCAGGACTGACACTGGTGAGGCCACTTCTGGCCTGGGGGTCTTAATGCTCTGTCAGGTGGACAGAAAGCTGGAGACCTGCACCAGCCAGACTCTTGCACAACTCTAGAGGTGTGTGTTTCCCTTTGGGGGTCGGGTGGTTGGTGTACTCCCCCAGAATGCCTGGGTTGTCAGGCACAGGTCCAGCCTAAGGGTACAGACCTTAGGTTGGAAAGCCAGGTTCAGGCTGTCCCCCCTGACCTGGAGGGAGGGTAACTGCTAACTGTGCCCCTACCGGTTTGTCTTCTGGGGGCACCGCTCCAGGTGGGAGGGTGCAGGGCCCCAATGGGGTGGGGGGCAGAGGAAAGGGCAGCATGACTCCTGACCAGTCTAATGGTACAGACCCTAGGCTGGGATCCCAGTTGCAGGATAGATCCCCTGAACTGGTGGGTGAATTGTGTAGGACACCTGCCTTAGATTCCCTGACAATTCTAAAAGAGGGTACCGCTCCAGATGGGAGGGTGCAGAGCCCCAGGGAGGAGGACCAGGTGTGGGAAAGCCCACCCCAGTCTCCTGTCCAGCCGCCGGGTACAGACCCCGGGCTGGTGGGTCAGTGTCGGGATGTCATCCCTGACAGGAGGGAGAGTGATAAAGGGTGCCAGGTACCTGGGGCTACTGCCTCCCACTCTCTTACGCCACAGGGGTTAGAGAACCATGAAAGGCCTGGGGCCTGGCTCTCAGCACTGACAGCTGTCAGTGGCCGCTGTGGCTTGCTGTTGTGGTGGACAGAGTTAACCCTGGGAGGGGGAAAGGAGTCACACCCCAGGGGTGGACTGGGCCACACCACTGTGTTTGCCAAGTGGCTACTGTCTCCCTGTTGGGACACATCTGTGAGCAAAGTAAGTTTAGGCGCTGCACAGATGGGGTTCACAGGTGAGAATGAGGGTTTTCCATGGGTTAGCTTAGTGGGCCCTGAGAGTATGACCTGAGGGATCAAACAGGATTCAGCAAGGCGTAGAACCAGAATGTGCCCCCGCTGTTGTTGGCCAGGTCTAGGTTCTATTGCCTCAAGCAGGGAAGTCCATTAAGGGATTGATTAGTTTGCCCTGGCTTTAGGATGGAAGGGGGTTGTGTTAGACTTGGCTTTTTCAGTGGGTTTATCCCCAGGCTTTTTGCTTTTTGGCCTCCTGTTTCTGACCTTGTTTTGGTGGGTTTTATGACTCTAGGCACTTTACACTGCTGATCAGTGCTAAAGTGCATATGCTCTCTCTGTAAATTGTTGTCATGGATCAGTGTTTCAATAATTGGCTTATTTGGTTCACTGTTAAGTCCCTAGTACAGTGCGCTGTGTGTGCCCTTGGCCTGTAAACCAAATGCTGCTAGTGGGCTTGCAGCACTGATTGAGCCTCCCACCCAAGCAGCCTTTCAAAAGGGTCTCAGGGCAGCCATTGCAGTATCTGTGTGCAGTCCGGTATTGCCATGTCAACCTGCCCTAACCTTCCCTTTTCTTACATTTGAGTCACCCCTCAGGTAGGCCCAAGGTACCACTGTGGGCATGGTGTAGTGTATGTGAAAGGTGTAACATATCCTGATGTGTGTGGCATGTCCCGAGAATATGGCACATTACAAAGCGATGTAATATATTGTGTGCCATTACAACAACAGCGTTGTTAGTACCAATGTTCCCTCAATTTTTTTTCCTCTGTGTGCGGCAGTGTAAGATCTCTGTGCGCTGCAGACAAGTCTATGTGCACCAAGACAATTATCATGAATGTAAGCATTGTGATCAGTTATATAAATGTATGGCAATCAGCACTCCAAAGCAAAAACAGGCACATTTCAAGTATACAGCTAACTTTAATAGGGACTTGTGACAGTTGTGCAATGTATATGCACTCTAATATGATATGAATTGTTTACTCTAGTGGCACCTACACCCCAGTCTTAAAAAAGGACAGGATTCAGAAGGTTGTACCATCATAGGATTTTTCTAAAGTAGAACTAGTGTCATAGTGATAATAACATGGAAGGGTAAATGCAACTTTTATGGCCCCGGAAGAGGGAGTTTGCGTAGTGGTATTAGCTTCTACAGTATGCAATAACAAAACATACCTCAAAGCGATCCTAAGGGAGTGGTGCCCGCATCTATTCACCCAAACTCTAAAGGAAAAGTGCAGAGCGTCCCATGAGCCCACCCCTCTAATAACCAGAATTAAGTGCGTCATGTCCATATTCTCCCACCAAAACGAAACTGTTACATGAATCTTAAAATTCAAATAAAATGATGCTAAACTCTCCAAAAAAGACAGCGATCATCTGGACACTGAATATACGCTAATTATGTGCCTTAACTTATGATGATCATCTTGTTATACATTAACCTCTTCAGTGCCCATGACGAGATAGTCTCGTCATGGAGCACGGTTGTGCTGTGCCCATGACGAGACTATCTCGTCATGAACCCCACCCACTAGTGCAACGCCCGGCACAGGAGGGGGAAAGGGCGTGGCACTGAAGGGGTTAAAGGTAGATTATTTTGCTCACTGATACGTACCCATAGTATCATGCTAGGTAAAAATGCATTACTTGTTTGTGCCATTCAGAAGAAAATAAGCCAATTTACTTAACTTTGTCTCTTCTGTGGTGTCTCACTCTCCACTGCTGTGTATCTCCTGTCTGTCTTGTGTCAGAATCATCTCCTCTGTCTTGTGACTCACAACAAAGCCCTTGCACTTTCTCTCCACGCCCATACTCTCTCTCCCCTGCCATTTTCTGTTCTGTCTGTCTCTGTCTCTCCCTCTCTCTCCCTCCCCCCCCCTGCCATTTTGTGTCCCCTTTCCAGAGTGGCATAGCATAGGTGCCACCTGCCCCAATGTAATCAAGGAAAATGAGCCCCTTTCCACAATTAGGAGGATAATAAACAAAAGTCATGGTTAGGGACATAGGCTCCGCACACCACTCAACACCGGTGCTACAGCACCTGCTGCACCAATGAAAGTTACGCTCCAGGTCGTATGCGTCTGACAATGGTTATTAACATGTTATCTTTCTGTGCTTCTTAAATGCATTATCTGTGTCTGTGTCACATCTTTCCCCCACAGATGGCTGTTGGCGCAGCTCCCTCTCTTTAACTCACCGTTTCTTACAATATCCACATTTCACCCGTCTCTCTTAGTTGTTCTCTCCCTCAGCCTTTCTTGCTCGACCCTCTCGTAGTTATATTATCTCCATTTCACCTCAGCTGTGTTCCCGCCATTTTATTCAGTTGAAAAGGCTTTTCACAGGCTTAGGTCCTTTCAGCTAGTAACAAAATAACAAAGGAACTTTGCTATTTTTGTTCCTGAAAGACACAGCCACGATGCACGATGATTCAAGAAGAACGTTTCTGCAAAAATTGCAGAGCTGGCGGTTGTGCCCCTGGAGAACACGGGGGTCCCGCCGCAAAGTTTGAAGGGCACCCTTCATAGTACCCCCAGGGGCACCCCGCTTTCCCCCCTCCCCCAAATTAGGTTACCCAATGAAAACACAAGAAACAGTTGTAAGTGGGTAACAAATGCTGCAGGTTTATTACATAATTCCAGTATATGTAATAGGTGGGTTATCTTACGGGCGATCCAAGGGCAGGCGGCCATCTACTTCACCTGCCCGCCTGATGAGCCGGGCAGCACGGGAACGACCCGCAAGTGCTGCCCCCCAAGTGATTCTTTTACGATCACGTGCCGTTGAAATTCTACTCACACCCCCCCTCTCGGGGCGGAGCGTCGCATAGCAAGCCCCCGGTTGTTCAGGCCCACAACCGCCCGCAGGCCTAGCGGGGCGCCGACCGGCTTCCGGGACCTCTCTGGAGGCTCCTCGTTTTGGCTCAGGCACCACGTGGTGCCGCGCAGAGGTACCCTTTGTACCGGCCTGCTTCCAGATCGCCCTGTAACTCCGCCTGCAACGAAAAGGAAAACATTACAACGCTCAGAAAAAACCCCACCCAACCACGCCTACGCCGGGTAAGCGGTAGGGAGGGAAAAAGGCGAGGTGGGCGACAAAAGAGGTCGCCAGTGAGGGTGGGGGAAGGCTAAATAGCCTCCCCCTCACACCTGGGCCCGGAAGTGACGCGCATTGCACGTCACTTCCGGCCCTGACACGGAGGGGGGCACCAGTCTGTGTCCCTGCCCCCCCCCCCCGAAGGAGGGAGTGGGGAGGGGTGACCGGGGCCACTAAGGCGCCGACCGCCGAGTGGCCCCCTGCGGGGGCCGCGGTCAGCGGCATAGTACTCAAAACAATGTGCTGACTAGGCGTGACACAGGCCCTGTCAACTGCTTACGCAATCCCTTCCCTGGGCGAACAGGAAGTGCAGGGCTCACAGTTCCAAGCTGCGTCACAATCCTCACTCCTCTGCGGTGCTTCTGACAGGTTAAACTTCCTAAATGTAATGGAAAGGAAGGCCAGGAAAAGGAGAAATCATGTGGAATTTGGTTCATGAAACGTGAAGTCTAAAGTCCCTTGCGCCGCCGTAGCGTCACTTTTAACATGGGAAAAAGTGACGTACCCGTGGCGCAAGGGGCTTGTAAATAAGCCCCTATGTCTCATTTCCAAGAGTAAAACTTGAAATTAGAGGTATTTACCACACCTGGTAAACTCCCCAGTTAGAATGTACTTTACTGGATGAGTTAAACATCTCACACCCTTCATGTAATCAGGGCCTCAGAAGCTTTGATTTAATAAGGCTTAAGCAGTTGTATTCTACATAGAAAATATATCTCAACAACTACATTATCAGCAAAGAGTGTGCTCCCAGAACAATCAAATTTCTCTCGAGCTTCCATTAACAAAGAGTCACGCTTTTAAAGAGAATCAACCAGTTTGCAAACGTAATTAGAACTGTACAAGCAAAATAAATGTCAAGCAGGTAAACGGTTCACTTACAGCTGTTGATGAAAGCAATCCCTAGTGGAAATGGTGGCCGCGTTGATGTAGCTGCTGAATCCTGGCAGGACCCCCACCCGACACTAATGGAGCAAGCAGCAGAGTTTTGTCATCTGTGGCAAAACACGTGCAGGCAAAAGGAAGACTCTGCTTTTCACATGCATTCTGCTTCTTCACCCGGTCTTGTAAACTCGCAGAAAATGCACTTCAGCTCCAAGGAAGTGACAGTTTTTTTGATCTGCTCCCAAATGGTCGCTTTTTCTCACAAGGAGCAGTGAAGTGCGCGCTTTGTGAGAGTATGTGCGCGCTAAATGAAGGCCATCTGCACGCCCGCTCTGGCGTGCATGCTGCTACAGGGAACAATGGTTAGTATGCAATGTATTACATTGCAAGTCTTTACAACGACTCCCACTAGGGGGCGCGCTGGACTTAGGAATAGTATTATTTACTATTCCTACTCCAGTTTGCACAACAGTAGGGAAGGTGTTGGAAATTGATTTCCAATACCTCAGCGCCCCCTAGTGGAATTTGTTCTAAAGACTTGTGATGTCATTACATCGCGTACAAACAACGCGGTCGTTGTAACAACCACATTGTAAAGGCATCGCAGTGTAATGACCGCCAATGTCGTTTTTCACTATTGAAAGGCTATCTGTCCCATAGGATAGAATAGGAGTTCATTTATAACATCTTATAAACATAACTTCCCATTGGGAAAAGATAGGAGGTTAAAGTTTAGTATGCTTGAACTCAGAATATAAAGATGCATTTTTTAGTGAGGATGAACATTTGAAAATATCACCTTTAGAAAGCAGGTATTTTCTTGCTTATCCAACCTGTGTGCCGCTGCTAGGTTTGTGTATTGACTGTCTGGCCTTGAAGTGACAGGGGCTGGGGATGTGCATTCCGTTCAGACAGCCACTTGGGGGGAACTGGTTTTGGGTGGGCCAAGAGCTTCTCTGCCACCAGAGAACAAAGGAATGTGTGCTATAAAAAGTGTGCTCAGACCCAAGACATTTAGATCACTTCTGGAATTCAAAGAGGAGCATCTGCCAAGGAGAAGAGCTGGGAAAACTGAAGGAGAAGTACTGTCACATTGCTGTGTGCTGTCTTGGGTTGGCCTGCAGTGGCTGTTTTTGCCAAGGAGAGGATAAAGACTTTGCTTTGTGCTGTGTCTCCTGCTTGAGGAAGATCTCCAAGGGCTTGAATTAGAGCTTGCCTCCTGTTTTCAAGTCTCAGGGATACAAAGACTTCACCACCATCTCCCCTGAACTTCCTTGGTGGGAGTTCTGACCTGTCAAGAGGTGGCTGTGACTGGGTTGGGCCTCTGGCGGTTGTTCCTGCTGTTGGGAGCTGGAAAAGTAATGCAACTACAAGAAGCACGATGCTTCCGCACCTGTTTCCGACGCATCACCGAAGAAACCGACGCAGCTCCTGCCTGAGGCTGGAAAAATCACTGCACGTCGAATCCCATGCACTGATCTCCGAAGTCTGAGATCTCTGCACCGATTCCGACGCAGGCCTTACTGTGCGGCTGCAAGAACCAAAGCATCATGGGACCACGGCTGGAGTAACCAATTCAGCGTTGTTGCCGCTGCTGCATTGAGAACCGATGCATTCCTTATCCTCACACATCACACCAGGGTGCCAGGTCTACAAGAATGCTGGGGCCGCAGTAAGAAACCGACCCATATCCTTCCCGCACTGTAAGAAACTGACGCATCACTTCCCCTTCTGTATGGAACCGATGCGTCACCTTCTCTGGGCGTAAGGAACCGACGCATCACCTTTCCTGCGGCAGTTTTTGTTTGTGATTGTGACGCATCCAAGGTACTTTGTGTTGAAAGTGTCACAACTATAGTCTGCTATGGACAGAACTGTTTCTACCTTTTAAAAGTCATATTTTTATTACTGTATTGTGGATTTTTGTAATTTTGGTCTTATTTGGTTTAGAAAAAGATTACACATTTTTCTAAATTGGTATGGTGTCCATTTGTAGTGTTTTCACTGTATTACAGTAGGTCTACACAAATGCTTTACCCACTGCCTCTGCCTCTGAGATACGCCTGTCTGCTCCATACTTGGATAAAGGTGCAAACTGTTGCCAACTAGAGACCCCCATTTCTAACACTACTCAATAAAGACACTATGTGGCTGCTTGACTAGAAGTAAAGTGCAAGATTATGATGGTCTTATAATTTGTTTATGAAGGAACACAAATTTAAGTAATTGCATCAATGAAAAGTTTCATCACAATCTGGTAGACCTAGGTCCAATTTCTCCCCAAGAATTGGGAAAGAAGGCAGACCTCTGGATGAAGATAAGAGTAACCAAGACAAACACTGGGGGTGACCAAAAGAAAGGGGTCACAAAGCCTACCCAGGGGAAAGAGGTTGAGAAACCCAAAGATAAAATACAAGCGTCTTCTAAAGGCCCTCAAAATCCTAGTCAGGGGGGTGGGCCCAATAACTCTTCCCAGCCCACTAGTGGGTACAGGGGTAACATTTTTGATCCTGCAAAGGCTTGATGTTTTCCCTGTAACAAGAAGGGACACCAAACTGGAGATGCTGCCTGTCCCAATAAACCAGCTCCTAGTTCCCCACCAGTTTTTACTGGTATGTCAAGTCTCCAAATGGGATCAATAGTGTGCCCAGAGCAAATCAGGGTTCACACGGAGGCTGTTTAAGTCTCTGAAAGGGAGGTAGGGTTGGCCACTTGGGTTGCATGGCCCCTTAATTTAAAGAAATACCTGCAGTACCCCTTAGTTAATGGGACTAAGATAGAAGCCATGAGGGATGCAGGTGCCACTGTCACTATGGTGAGTGATACACTGGTTTCCCCAGAGCAATACCTAACTGGAAAAACCTATCCAGTTACCATTGCTGACAGTGTCACAAATAACCATGCCATGGCTATGATGATATTAGACTGGGGATGTGGGGGGGTGTGCTAGCCTGAAACAGGCAGTGGTGTTTCCAAAACTCACATCCGCCTGTCTGTTTGAAAATGATCTATAGAACTCAGCATGGGCAGAGGTAGAAAGAAAGATACATGCAACCATGCTGCAAATCTCTGAGATAGTGTGTGTGAAAACAAGAACACAATGCCTAACACAGGGTCAAAAAAGAGGACTGGAGCCTGAAATGATGGCCCAGCCTCCCAAGAGGAATGGTATGAAGACTCAGGGAGAGGACTTGCCAGCCCCAGAAGGAACTGAGCCCATTGAGCTTGAACATTACCAGGTAGAACTCTTGGGACCAGAGAGGCCCTCTAAGGAACAGCTGTGCTACTCAGTCACTTGAAGCAAGGTCCACCACTTCTCCCTATCACCTATTGCACCTGACCACGTCTAGGCTACAGTGGTAATCAGGGGAAGAAGGGAAACAAAACAAGGAAAGAAGGAGAAGAGATCCCTCGTTGCCACTCACTAGCCACAGGCTTCGTCAGAGTAAAATAATAGGCTGCAGACAAGAGGGAATCATTAAACACATTAGGCGATAGAACTATACATTCTTATGTATGAATTTTTGTATTTTTGTTCTTCTACCTTATTAGTCCCTTCTTCTTTTATTGGTTAGACAGGTAAACAATATAGTGTAAAACATATGTCTTGTGCTGGAAGAAATAATGATACATGTATTGATAAAGAATGAATCATGGGAGAAGGATTCACTGTAATAGGTAAGTATTAGCCTATGCCCACCTATGAACCAGATGTAGCTTGTCGTAATTCATAACCAACTGTCAAAACAGGATTCAATAATTAACAAAGGTAACCTTAACTTCAGGTATCTGTACCCTCTCTTAGATGCCCCAAGTAACAGGATGGAGCGGATGCCCACAATGCCTCGAGCACAGAATCAGGTAAACGAGAGGTGTAGCCACGAAAACAAGAAACATAAAGGGGTAGCACAAGGCGCTGTTACCGGAACCACGATAACTCAGTTGTGATCTTCTTTTCTTCTCTTCCTTTGCAGGTATCAGGAAACATCACAAGGGGGAGCGGAGGAGACGAACACCTGTGAGGAGCGACTGCCATGCCAAACGCCGCCGAAGAGTGAAGGACGCGACGACCCGGAAGTGAAATCAGGGGAGCGGAAACAAGTCCAAGAGCTTGAACGCGAAGCACTGTTGCGTGAGGAAGGCTAGGAAGGCTGTGTTTTCTCCTGCCTGTCCCGTCCTTACGCATGCACGTCTCCCACTGGCGGCCATTTTTGTAGTCCCACGATTCCGGCCCGGCAATCGTGACATAGACACCTTCTCGGCTTTCAGCAAAGAACACAAGGGTCTCCTTCTGAGGAACATTAAATCTGGCTTGCCACTTGATCCAGCCCCACCTCACATTTTACTCCAGCGTGGGGATCTCACCCTCTCCACGATGGCTGACCTTCTCTCGCTATCCTTGAGCACCGGGATAGTTCCCAAGAAGTGGAAACACACCATCATGAAGCCCCTGCTCAAGAAGTCTCATCTTGATCCCACGGTACCCAGGAATTTCCGTCCCATCTCACTGCTACCCATTTTGGGTAAAGTAGTGGAGAAACATGTCAACAGTATCATCTCACAGTTTCTAACATTTTGTATCAGACTCAGATGGGCTTTTGTCTGGAACACAGTACGGAGTCTGCTCTCCTCATGATCACCGAAAAACTTAAAATGTTACTTGACCAGGGAGGATCCGCCACCATTCTGCTCCTTGGCTTTTGATACCATGGATCACAGTACCTTAATATACAGATTAAGGGAGATCGGAATCCAGGACAAATCCGTCCAGTGGCTTAATTCCTTCCTAAGCAACAGATCATTCCAGTGTACGGAAGCCGCCAACCTCTCAAAAACATTCTTGGACCCATATGAAGTTCCTCAGGGCTCAGCGCTCAGTTCTACTTTGTTTAATATTTATCTGAGTCCATTAGCGCAAATTGTGCAGGAGTTTGGACTGTCAATTGTGTCTTATGCTGACGACACACAATTAGTAGTCTCAGTGTCTGAGGCGACGAACTCCAATAATCTGCAGTTGGTACCATGCATGGAAAAGATAGCAAGCTGAATGGCCACCTGCAACCTAAAGCTGAATGGCGAGAAAACTGAGCCAAGGGCCAGGATTATCTGGCATGTAGACTGGGGTGCACCCCCGCTCCTAAGCCCGCCACAAAGATCCTGGGGATGTGGTTAGACCACAACCTTTCCATGGAAAACCAAGCAAAAGAACTGTCAGCAACCTGCTTTGGTCTTCTACATATGATTCGTAAGATCATAGACCTCATCCCAGAACTGGCTCGAAGAACGGTGATCCATGCTCTAGTGGTCTAACGACTGGACTACCGTAACACCTTGTATCTGGGGCCCCCTAAATACGTGGTTGACAGGCTACAGGTTGTCCAAAACGTGGCGGCCAGGATAATCCTGAAGATACCAAGACAGGAGTAAGTGAGAAAGTCTCTGAAAAAGCTGTACTGGCTACCTATTCAATCCAAGGTCAAGTTTAAAGCCCTCTGCCTAGCTCATAAAGCCATGTATGGCAGGGGTCCAGCTCTGCTAAAGTCCCTCATCTCCCCATATGTCCCCAATAGGTCCCTCAGGTCATCATCCGACTTCCTTATGAACACACTAAGGATAAAGAGATCTAGATGGTGAGGGTGATCCTTCTCTCCCTTGGTTCCAAAACTCTGGAACTCAATGACCACGGAACTAAGACTGTTGAAAGACAAACATACTTTCAGGAAAAAACTCAAGACTTGGTTGTTCCTAGGATTTCTCCTCCTTATCTCCTTGCCTCCTCTCTGCAGTGCTGGGAAGCCCTTGGGCATCATGCACTTTATAAATCCCCTAAACATAAACATATATCAGATATGGAAAGGTAATTCTGTAGGGAGTATAACTGGTCAGTTTATCATCCATTAACCTCCACCTAGGTTTGCACCATGTATGGACAGAAATTTTCCCTTCCAAGTCAAAGGTTTAAATGTTCAATTCAGATGTGAACTACTTCTATTAAGAACTCACACCTCAAAGTGGGACAAATCAGGCTCTTTTCCGAATTGCTATCCGCATTTCCCTCAGATTGAAGAGATGGAGGTAAACAATATGTTGCCCCTATTATGTTTCTGCTTGCAAGAAATGGATTGTTGCCGTATGCAAACTTATGGGTGTGAGGCACTATTGGGAGGCACTAAGGAGTTTAAAAAGCGATCCAAAAGAACAAGTAGTTTTGGCTGTTTCCTGATTTTTATACTGGGCATTGTACACAAGGGTTAAGGATTTATGCCTTAAGGCTACTAACAATGAATACATTTAGGTGGATAATCATATATTGTAAAACTGATTGGCTTCCAGTATGTTTTATTAGAAGTTATATATTTAAATATTTTAGGTCATTAAGCAATTCTATTTAATATGATTATGTTTGTATTTTATGTATGAATTGCTTTTAGTTATCCCCATCTGCTAAAAGGACTGTACAGTATAGTTGCGTGATGCTATTTGAGACAAGACTTGATTTACTGTGACTAACTCCAGATATCTAAATTTAATTTGAATATGTAATATACCAAAGATTTTTATCTGATGACTATATTTATTGTTTTACTGTGTTTTATGAATTATTATAAAACATTTATGGCTTTATAGCCGACATTAAGTTATTACTACTACTACTACACTTTTCATATATTTTGTTTAAACACATTCCGTTTTCCAATATGGAAGCCATGTTGTATTTAAAGAAAATGAATGCTTTATTTAAAAGCAATCACAGACCTGGTGACCTGCTGACCTCAGCAGGCCATCATCCCTGGGATGCCTGCGATTCCTAATGGATCACCATTTGAGACTTACTTCATTAATATTCATGATGTAGGTCGAACTGTGATCCACTGAGAATCAGTAATTTGCAAACCGACCTATTCTTAAATAGGTCGCTTCGCAAAATACCACACTGTTCGCAAAATTACTGGTCACAAATTGCGGACAGTATTTTCGGACCAGTTGTATAAATATCTGGCCCCTAAATACTGAATCGTTTTGCACATTTTCTGGAAACATATTTAATGCTGTGTGCAGCCAATCGTATACTGTGTAATACATTTACATTTTCAAACTGTGACAGCCCATCTAATATTGTGTGCAATACATTACCTAAACTCATGACTTACATATTTGCCGTGCTTTCTGTCACAGGTTGGGACCTCATTGCACTAAATATTCACGTCACTGTTCCCCAGTGCACTAACCAAGATTCAGATCACTGATCCTCCAGTTACATACACAGACGTCTGAAGTGATCTAATTAACAAATTGAGCATTCCAAAAAGAACAAAGCATTTCACATAGATCAGTTTAACTTACATTTATTTTGCATTTACAGTATCTGTATTATATTTTATAAGCAGTTACATGTACATCAAAGGTCAACAAAATAGCTGTAGAAATGTTTGTTCATTTTTGCTATGCTTCTGACCCTGCCCCCACACTCACTGATCGCACTGTCATTATACTCAGGATCATGTATAGCCAGCACTTCAACCGCTGGCTATACCAACTAAGAAATGAACCATCCAAAACACTGGACATAGTAGTTTGCTACCTAACCCTAATGATAAAAGCGAAAAAACAAATTACTACCATCAAGGAACAAAGGCACTCCAAAGTCCAAGCAGCATTTAAACGCATGGAGGACTACCAAGAACTAAAAAGTGCAAGTGAATAAAGTGCAAAATAGATACATGCTCCTCCAATTCCCTTACTTTCCCACGTCTAACTCCACATCCAACTGCTCTGCCATCCCCCAAAAAAAGAAAGTGACCCACTTACGTCAGAAATTGAGAACGTTAAGAGTAACAAATGACCACCATGGTGTCCAAAGAAATGCCCAAGGATGTGGCAATTAATCATTGTGTGTACCAGTAACAAAATGGCCATATGGATGCCACTGAGGATTAAGATTACTAACTTTCCAATAAAAATCTTGGATGAACATCATACACCCAACCCACTCTGACTTCAGGTACCTACAAGCACACCTTTTTGTCTCTGCCACAAGCTAAATTCAAGCTAAATTCCTGCTCCACTTTGATTACTTCCCTTTTTAACAGGTTTCCTAAATGGCCCAACGTATTTTACACCTGTAAAATTTTATTTTCATTTTTTTACACAAAGGTCATTTGAAGATAGGGGCAAAACTAGAGCTGAACTTCGGGAGGTCATATATGTATAGGCTATATATGTTATAATCCAGATCGGACTATGGCGGAGGTTCAAGGGGTGAGACCAGGAGGCCAGGGAGAGCTTCATGATGTATCTAGACCCGCTACAGCAGCTCCGAAAGTTCCTAAAACAGGATTACTGTCAAATTCCTTCAACCTGACGCAGGGAGGCATTCCCCATCTCCAACCAAGCCACAGCGTACCCCACAGTCCGATGATGACACAAGGAGGCCTAGTCCCCATGATGTTTGAGACCTCAATACATTTCAGTCAAGGTCAATGACGAGGCCTGAGGGGGGAAGAGGAGTGTGTACTTGGGGCGGTCCTGGAAGTGGATTAGAGTGGACCATTTGTGGACAGAGAGGTTAACAGACATCCTGTGTCTTTCCTAATAGACACAGGAGCTACTCGTTCAATGTTTAGAACAGTTGAGGTCCCTAACCTACCCCTTTCTGGACAAGAAGTCCAAGTTGTAGGCATTACAAAAAAATAGTGTACCAATCAAATCACTGCCTCAGTAAATGTAAAAATAGGAGGAATCAGAGTAGCATCAGTTTGTGATTTGTGACTCCAGCCCCATAAACATGCTAGGACGAGATCTTCTCTGTAAACTCAACTGTGTCATATATGAGGTCGAAATTGAAACGCAGGCAGTCAACGCTGAGTTTAAGTTGCAGTTCCCAGAACCTGTTGTCAGGTTATATCCAGTCATTACCAAGAAGGACTTGCCAGTGCATCTGAGAGAGGCAGTTACGGAAGCAGTCTGGGTCTTTACGGGTAGAGAGATTGAATTGATTAAAGTTGCCAAGCCCCTTAAGATCACCCTCTGACCTAATGCTGTTTTCCCACAGACTCACTCTTAGAAAAGTACCCCAGAGGCTATTGCAGGGATCACCCCCACCTTTGAGAGCATGTTAGAAGAAGGCATTTTGACAGAAGCTATCCGAAGTCCATGTAACTCTCCAATCATGGCCTCACAAAAAGCAAACAGAAAGTGGAGGACTGAACAAGACCTCCGAAATATTAATCAAGTTGTCGTTCCATGCTATCCTGTGCTACCGATTCCTGCGGTGATCCTGTCCCAAATTCCCCCAGAGGCTGAGCAGTTTATGGTCATTGACCTTTGCCAAGCTTTCTTCTCGGTACCATTACACAAAGAAAGCCAGTTTCTTTTCATGTTCCAGTTCCATGAGAAGACCCTTGTGTGGTGTCACGTCCCATAAGGGTATACTGAAAGTCTGTCCTACTTCAATCAGATACTCAAAAGGAATCTAGAGACTCTGCAGTTTAGATTTATGCCTCCCATACATTGACGGCAAGTCACAAAGAGGAAGAAGCGGAGCCAACATCCACTAATTACTCAAGTCACCCCAGGTTTGAGATGTCTGAGGCTTCGGAAGAAGAGGAAGACCAGGCTGAGGGTCCACAGTCACCATCTGATGAGCATCACTTGGAGAAATAGGGTGATGAGAGTATTGTTGTCCCAGCGACTACTGTTGGCCAACTGGATTAAGAATGTACATCCACTGGGACAGTGGAAATTTGTGGAAGCCTGAAAATAATTTGCCTCAGAAAACTTCACAAGAAACAGAGGTGGGGTTATGGCAAGGAAACGTCACCTCGGAGTGCAAGTCCACCTCATCAGAGCCAGAGATCTCAAGCACCTCCAAGGGTCAAGGTCCAGCTGAAGATGGCTGGCCAAAAGCTACAGCCACCAGAAAGATACTTTTGACACTTAAGAAGAGACCAGAGATGATTAGGGAAGACAGTGTGTTAGACAGACAAGAACAGGTTGACAAGATTGACATTGTGAATGAAAGGCAGGACCCGATCTGTACCAAGTGACCCAAATGAGAGAGGAAGATCAATCAGAGGTATTCAGGTCCAGACTGGACATACCTTGCCACAATCAAGTTTGACCTCGACGATTGCTTGACTTACATTGAAGAGTCTCCCTGAGATGAAAAAACTTCCTGACGGGAGCCCATTCACGCTGACTATTGACAACTGTCGGAAGGACGGGTAGAGAGTTAGGGTAACATTTAGAGGACAATAGCTCCTTTAGGCCTCCAGTTGATGCAGAAAAACCTTCAAAATTAACCAAAATGAGAGAGTATTTATAGATGAATTAAATGAGAGGATAAGGATAGATGAAGAAAGAAGAGAAGGAAAGACCAGTGCTGAACATATCACTGAGAAAGGTGAAGAGACACTAAGGGAGCTGATAGACACTAAGGGCTCAGATAGCAAGTCTGTCTAAAGGCCGCTGGCCGAATATATTTATGTGGCCTGGAAATTAGCAAAGGGCACTACCCAAAGCGGATAAGCTTGATTAATTAAGTCCTATAAAGCACGCGCATCAAGGAGGAACAAAGAGGATCAAGAATAAACCTTGCCAGGAAGGGCCTTCTCCTGGAAATATTATGTATAGTGTTTTAATAGATATGGTTCGGTGGTATGGAACTGTTATACAACTATTCTCAAAAGGTATTGAGTTTTTAAGACTGGATATATGGTGCATATTGGGCTGATTCAGAAAAGTTTGCTATAGGCCTACTAGCATTCTAGTGAAGCCATTTGTTTTCATTCATTTTATTCAGATGTGATGAATTGATGATCAGACTACTGCATCCTTTCCCTCAGCACTTCATCAGAAATTCAGGACAGTTTATTCATGTTCTGGATATGATTGTACCATGTTTACAAGCAATTTTGCAGCTAACAATTTTTATAGTTGGTTATGCTGAAGATGTGCCTTGGCATATCGTATAGTGAAGCCCTAATGCATTAATTTTGCTGATCCTGCGTTTACTAATTTTGTGGATTTCAAACGCCATTTTAGAAGTATGTTAGCATTTTTACTAAGCTTTCCATTATTAGGTATTTTAATTTATTGTGATGAATGACTGATCAAAGCACCACTGGATTGAAGGACTTGCCACTTTAGTAATCAGGTTGTAGAGCGAAACTCCAATGTTCTTAACTTTATGGATTCTAAGTGTATCAATTTCATAGATTTTTTACTGTCTTTTTATATTGTATGGCTTATATTTATGAGCTGAAACAATAAACTTTACTCACGAATAGCAATATGCATACCACTAAAGGAACCACCCCCTAGAATAAATATTGAGGTCACCAAGAAGGAATCCTTATGCATCATACAGTAGCCAGAGGGAAACAAAACTGTTGAGAAACTAGGATGGCGTGAATGCAAACATAACTATTTGGTTAACATGAAAGCCATCTCAAATTTGGATGCAAGTATAAAAGGGATCTATTATGTTTGATAAGTTAGCCTATTTCCAGCTACCACATAACTGGACAGGTAGTTATTATGCAGCATTAGTTTTCCCCAGTATTTATAATACAAATGAGTTAGACTTTCTGCCTGAACAATATAAAATGAGGGGTAAACGTAGCTTTAAACAGATCCTTAGTGATATCTTTGGAGAACTCATACCATCTATAGGAGTGGCATTAAATGATGTGAAGGTTAGAAAATGATCCACTTTAGTTTACCCGCTTGCCACTAACACCTAGGTGCTTTAACTATAATAAATAAAGAGATGCTGGTAATGAGAGCTATGATTATGTAAAATCACCTTACGTTGGATTTACTCCTCGCAATGGAGGGCGGAGTTTGCAAAGTCATTCACGCTCTGGAAAACTGTGCCTATGTGCCATGCCTAGATAATCTGCTTGACAGCTATTTTGCTAACATCATGAATATAACACATGAACTAATTGAACTGAAAGAGTTAGGTGCCTGGGAAGGAATAGGATCTATATTCGGATTTATTGGAATGGGATTTGCTAAGATGGGTGAATGGCTTGGTAGTGGAGGTGGGAACATTCTAAAATAGCCTCTCACCCCTCTTTCGCTTATATTGCTTGGCATTGCATGTGTGCTTGTTCCCTTGAAGTTTTGCTAGGGAATTTCATTGTGAAGTGGTATGGATTGTGGGTATAAGAAGCTGTCTGCCACGAGAGGAAGAAAAAGAAAGAGGCTTGATGTAAAGGTTGAAGAAATGCAGAGTGAACTTTACATCACCTTGAAGGACCTGGGTGAATCCAATAAGAAGACCCAGAAATTAATGAATGATGTTCTAAAATAAAGAATTGAATTGATGATATAAAAGTAATTGGGGGGTAGTAAGAGCGGTTAGGCTTACGTTAACCTAGGTTGTGTTTACAATTGTCTTCCATCTTGCGCCAACTTCACAAACTATCACGAGTTAACTATTGTTCTTCTCATTCTAAATAAAGAATTGCAAGGCGATGTTAATAAACTGAGATATGTTCCTAGCAACCTTTTCTCCCTCTGTACCTGACCAAACACATTTGACCTGTCCCATGCTATTGCTATACCACATAGCAATTGAATTGCTTGAATGAACTGTGAGAACGTCTGCAGATCCAATGTAGTACTGCCATGGTAGAAACTTCAAATATATTTTGTAGTAAATTGTTTATTCTTGCTTGTTCGCTATTGGTGCATATCCTGTAAATCATTTACTTATGTAGAATGTGTGCAAGGTCAGACTGGCTGTACAGGGCATCGGGCGTTATCCCGAGAGACTAAAAGGGTGGGGGGCTGTTCTGCTTGGGTTTTCGGATCAGATAGAACCCGCTCATCAGAGCCTCTCTAACCCAGCCAGAACGTTACCCTCTCCCTAGGGCCTATTCACAACAAGTAACCACCGATAAATACATATATACCACCTAAGGACAGGGAATTCCTACTATATACACATATATATATATATATATACATACATATATATATATATATATATATACACATACACACATGTATCTAGACCTCTTATAATACAAGTGGCGGCCTCGCGATCCCAGACGGACCCAGGACTTCCTACCCAGACGGCAGCCTTAGCCTCGCGGTCCCAGACGGACCCAGGACTTCCTACCCAGACGGCAGCCTTAGCCTCGCGGTCCCAGACGGACCCAGGACTTCCTACCCAGACGGCAGCCTTAGCCTCGCGGTCCCAGACGGACCCAGGACTTCCTACCCAGACGGCAGCCTTAGCCTCGCGGTCCCAGACGGACCCAGGACTTCCTACCCAGACGGCAGCCTCAGCCTCGCGGTCCCAGACGGACCCAGGACTTCCTACCCAGACGGCAGCCTCAGCCTCGCGGTCCCAGACGGACCCAGGACTTCCTACCCAGACGGCAGCCTTAGCCTCGCGGTCCCAGAAGGACCCAGGACTTCCTACCCAGACGGCAGCCTCAGCCTCGCGGTCCCAGACGGACCCAGGACTTCCTACCCAGACGGCAGCCTCAGCCTCGCGGTCCCAGACGGACCCAGGACTTCCTACCCAGACGGCAGCCTCAACAAGTTCATCCTATGATTACCATAACATACAACAGGGGAATCAGTTTTACTATTTATCAGATCACACAAGAACTGCCAGTTTGAGCACAACCTGTTCTCTGGTTCGAGAGGCTCCTCTCTCCCTTGTTCAGTTACCACCTACCTGATCAGGGTTAACATCTGTTCATGTCAAGTCACAGCTGACAAGAAGAATAGGCTACCCTCTTATACAAGAACACGCAGCACATGTTGATTCACTACAAACTGGATACTTTATTATTTATTATATACGCAATCACATAACATTACTGTGTAACACATAACCTGCAGAGAAAAGTGAAAGATTAGGTTGTACACTCTAATAAGAAAGGGGTCGACATCACCTTAGTCGTGTGTAGCCTGCACTCAATGGTCATCTAGGTTCCCCTCTCGTCTGTGTCTCGGCTCGCCTGGAGGTCACACCTCCGTAGTCTCCCTTCTCCGAGTCACTGGGACCTCTTCCTCATCGGCTACTCTCTCCTCTCTGGCAATTCTGCTAGAAGAGTATCTGTCTCTCGGTTTTTCTCCGCCTTCAAGTTTGTCATCTGTCTTCCCTGGAATAAGTAGTAGCTTTACTGCTAACGGCTAGATGCCGCCTACGGACAGAAGTAAGTGTGCGTCGTAACTGCCTCAGACTTTCACTAATATAGAGGTGCATTTCCTCATGGAAAATTCCGGCCCGTAACCTGCCGCCCACCAAATTCTTGTACCTCCCCGTACCAAGGACACTTTCCCAGCCGGCCGGCCTGATGTAGTGTCTTCGGCATGAAGAAAAATACAATCCTTCGATAAGGGCCGGTCTGAACCGGTTCTCTCCAAGCGAATAACACCTCATAACTAAAACATCCCCTTTAACCTAGAAGCATCTCCAGCTGCCGGAGCAGAACGAAAGATGGAGTCTCTCCCGTTTGAGGCCTACCAGGCCTGAATTCAGCACGGCTCCATGAAATACCCTCACTACAGGGCAGGTTATCCCTAATACTAACGAATCTATCCCCTAGGATATGTGTGCAAGCCCTAATCTATGGGGAAGAACACAGGATCATGTCGAAGTGCCTATTAAATAGACTTCATTCACTACTCTAACCCTTAGGCTTGAATGGTAATAGACTGAAGTCACCCTAATCACCCATCAACACAATAGGGCCGGGAAAATCGAGCAGTACATTTCACCCTTGACTTCAGTCTATTATACATTCATTAAACAGAACTAACATCTGTGGAAGAATAATATGAAACAAAGCTAACTGATCTATGTCTAGTACCAAATGTGCAAAATTGAAGTAGTGAAGGAATACACTGAATAAAGCAACAGATAGAAATCAAAACAGCGATGGTCATCAGAATACCTCCTAATATTTGACGTAACAGATACAAATCAGGTAACCAATTAAAGAGCCAGTCAAACCAGCCCTGGTCAATGTGTTTTCTAACTTCCTCCGTCAAGTCATGTAGCCTGTCAATGTGAGCGCGAATGGATTGTGTATGATCAGACAAGTTAAAACAACAAAGACCCTCGAAATCAGAACAATCGTGCCCATGTTTAAGCAAAAGATAATCAATGGCCGATCGATTTTGCAAGATGGCTCTCCGTTCACCCTGGGCGTCTAACAGCATGTCAGACAGGACTGTAGAAGTATGATTAATGGATTTTACCATCCAGCAGGCCATTTTCTCAATAGATTTAGCATTATAAACCGCCAAAGCAGGAACACCAATAATTGAAATAGCCAGGCTAAGGTATTCAGACTTGGAATATAAATGCAAAGATGAGTCACAATCCTCCTGTAACATCACTGTATCTCAAATCACACGAGAATTGGCATTCGGATGTGACGAGAACATCAGTAAACTGAGTCTCGTAATGGCACAAGGGCCACCAGAAATATTTGCGGGGACATATGGCCAGGAAGTATTACCACATGAGAAAAGCCATCCGGCAGGTAGTAACATTGTGCGATAATGACTAGGGGTAACTACCAAACTCTTGCAAGTCATATTGTTGTGGACCGAAGCACATGTTTTCGGTGTCCTTTGAAAGCACAAAGTTCGCTCATGAAGGGTGAAGGAAGTAGCACCTTTCAATTTTAGACGCAGACATTCAGAAATTACACCAGGATTACACGTAAGGAAAAAACACATATCTCCTTGTGTGATATTATAGGTAACTATTTGGGACTGGACGGGGGGTATCTGGTCTGGTAGTTCAGTACATAAGGGGCAATACGCATGGGTGGCAAAATCGCCCAGAAGAACATTGGGGCGAGCCTTTGAAATGTTAAAAATATTAGTCAAAGTTTCCAGCGAAGCAGGGACAGCAACCAGACAGGTCGCTAAGATGTCCTGTACAGATCTCATCGGCGTCAAACAAAAGTGAGGAGCATCGGTCACCCTTTTCGCCAGTAAGGTCCAAAAGTTCGA
Source organism: Triturus cristatus (assembly GCF_964204655.1). Classification (NCBI taxonomy): domain Eukaryota; kingdom Metazoa; phylum Chordata; class Amphibia; order Caudata; family Salamandridae; genus Triturus; species Triturus cristatus. Next base: position 251,885,794 of record NC_140591.1, read on the forward strand.
TGACGAATCCCACGCAGCGAGGGAACGCGACACTCGGGTGCGTAGCTCATCCCGGGTCGACGGGATTCCTCCTCTCTCGTCGAACCAACCCGAAAATAGTCCGACGACGACACATCCTGCAGCAACAGTCCAAAGAATGATCTGAAAGAGAATCAAATACAGGCATTAATCATTCTCGTAAGTAACATTTGTCAGCCGGGACCGCTTCCCAGCTATCTTTCCCTGGTCTCATAACTAAAATGGTGTTGTCATGACCGGTGGCGATGACCTCTGCTTGTTCAGGGGGATTCTTAGGCGACTGCACCCAAACCCTGGCCCCAGGGTTATCTGTGGAGCCAAAACCTTTCTGGCCTCGTACAGTTAGCAAAGTTGGGGCAGTGCCTTTTACCATCCCACCACTGAAGACAGGCATTATGAGTAATTGAGCCACTCGGTCAGTTCGATGGATCAGCAAGTCAGCCTCACTGCTACTCAGCAGGAGCACCTTAATCTCTCCCTGATAGTCACTGTCAATGACCCCTCCAAGTACCTGAATGCCTTTTACAGCCAGCCCCGATCTAGGGGCGATTAATCCAAAATTCCCGGGTGGTATATGAACACCAACACCGGTCGCAATGATGACCCGATCTTTACCTTTAATAACGGTGTCATCCATGGCATGCAAGTCTAAACCTGCCGACCCTGGGGTCGCTCTAAATGGAGCCAAAGCTCCGGGAGTAATTTCCCAGTACATCACAGTCTCTCTGATTTCATTTGGCTGAGCATTAACATTCGGAGGGAACAAACGCATAAGTGGAGATTCAGCATTTAGAAAAGGACGATTATTCAAAATTAATAACGCTTGGGGCAAAAAGTCTCGCCAATTCTTATATTTGTCATCTGTCAATTTACGCAGCTGCTCCTTCAGTAGACCATTCAATCTCTCCACAAGACCCGAGGCCTGCGGATAGTATGGGATATGAAATACCCAGTCAATATTGTTTTCCACACAGAATTCCTGTACCAATCTTCCACGAAAATGGGATGCATTATCAGATTGAATTTGGAATGGCACACCATAATACATCATAATCAATTCCAATGTTTTAATGGTATTCAATTGGGTAGCTTGCTTACAGGGAAGGGCTACCAACAGGCCACTGTATGTATCGACAATAGTGCAAACATAATGACAATTCCTACTCATGGGAAGTGGACCGATGTAATCAATCTGCCAAATTTGAGCGGGCAGTTTCCCGCGATGTAAATGACCTTTAACAATTTGGGGCACTTTGCGCTGTCTGATATGCTGACAAATGGGACAATGTAAAATAACATTTTTGATTAAATCTAGGGGAATTTAAATTCCTCGATCAGCAGCCCACCTGCTAGTGGCTTTCCCTCCAAAATGTCCTGCCTTCTGGTGGGCCCATTTCGCCAATCCCGCAATATCAGAATCTTGCCTGTCCACCACTGCCTCAGCAATTTTAGATTTCTCATCTGCAATGTTATGAAAAAATTTGTCAAGAGAATCTATCGGGGTGTGAGCATCCACATGGAAGATTGTAACAGTACTCTGTGGGAGCATCTCCCAAATCTCCTGCCATAATTCTTTTCCCCACAATTCTTTGGAATGCAGTTTCCAATTATGGAAATGCCAAGTCGGTAACCAAACCGCCAGTCCATTGGCAGTAGACCAAGAATCAGTGAAAATATGACATGTACCAGGTAACTCTTGTTTCAGAACTTGATAAACAGCATAAAGTTCGGCAAATTGACTGCTCTTACCTTCACCAGTTGTGCTCAGCAGTTTTTGTGTGATCGGATTATAGGACACCGCTTTCCAGTGCCGTTTCGTCCCTATGAACCTTGCTGAACCATCCGTAAACCAGACATGGTTTCTGTCCTCTGCGGACAAATCATCAAAAGGTCTACCCCACTTGACAGGGGACTCCTGTACTAAGGGTACGGAACATTCACTCTCAGTCTCAGTCGATGGCGCTCGCGCCACCTGCTCATGTAAGGATGCAACTCCTTTTTGTCCCACACGTGCCCTGTCTTGTATATACCATTTCCATTTAATCACACTCGCCTCTTGAGCATGTCCAATTCGGTGAGTTTTCGGCGAACTCATAACCCACTGCATGATAGGAATTTCAGGTCGTAAAACTATATCATGTCCCAAAGTCAGTTGCTCGGTATCCACCAGAGCCCAGTAGCATGCAAGTAACTGTTTCTCAAAAGGTGTATAACGCTCACCAGCATCAGGTAACTTTTTGGTCCAGAAACCCAACGGCACTCTACTCCTGCCTTGCTTCTGCCACAAACTCCAATTCGCATAAAGGCCCTGTACAGACACATTCAAATCCACCTCACCATCACGTACGGGCCATAAATCCAAAGCATGCTGAATTGCCTCTTTTGCTAGGTTGAACGCATCTTGCTGTGGTTTATCCCATTCAAATGCATTCTTTTTACGAGTGACACGGTACAAGGGGGCCAATATTTGACTCAAATGAGGAATATGCTGACGCCAAAAACCAAACAAACCAATGAAGCTTTGGGCTTCTTTCCTATTCCTCGGAACTGCAAAATCAAGGATTTTCTGTTTAACCTGAGGGATCACTTCACGGTGCCCTTCATGCCAATTAATACCCAAAAATTTTACAGCCTGGGACGGGCCTTGTAATTTATCCGGATTGATTTCCCAACCTTTCTCACGCAGGCACTCAATGACTCTGTTCAATTGGGTCTGAACTTCCTCTTGTGTTTCGCCTTGGATCAAAACATCATCAATATAGTGACACATCTGAATTTGTGGATGAACCGGTACCTCAGCCAAATGCTCTGCCACCAGCCGGTGACATATCGTAGGACTATGCACATAGCCCTGAGGAAGACTTCTAAACGTCATCTGACGCCCATTCCATGTAAAACTGAACTGTTCCTGACACTCAGGGGCAATCGGAATTGAAAAGAAAGCATTAGCAATATCAATGGACGCATACCATGTACCTGGATGTTTTTGGATTCTTTCAATTAGAGTAATGACATCCGGTACTGCAACGGTCAACGAGGGTGTGTGTTTGTTCAATTCTCGATAATCAACAGTCATACGCCAAGAATTATCACTCTTACGTACAGGCCAAACAGGATTATTCCAAGCAGAAGTAACTGGGGTTATAACACCTGCATCCACCAACTCCTGAATAGTGGTACTAATCTCCTCATGACCACCTGGAATACGATACTGCTTCCGACAAACCACTTTTGTCGCCTGAGGAACTTTTATGGGGGGCATTCTTAAACGACCAACCCGTATAGGCCTGGACGATATATAATGCGTAGTTCCAAATTGGTAACATCCATCATCTAAATGCAAAGTCATTCCTTTCAAAATATCAATTCCAATTATGAATTCTAAGAGTGGTACCACTAGTACAGAGTATTCTTTTCTAGGGATTCTACCTATTCTCATTTCAAGTAAAGTTTGAACGGCAGGAGTTTCCTTTCCACCCAATCCGGTAATTGTAAAAGGCTGACCTGTAAACTTCTTTGATTTTCCATGAATAAGAGTGGCCTCCGCTCCTGTATCTATCAATGCTCGGGCCCTTTGGATATTACGATGTCTCCAATAAATATCAATATCTACATAGGGTCTATTATCTCTGTGAGCCCATCTGTGTACAGGAGCTTGACCTATTTCCTAGTCATGCTTACTGCATTCTGTGTACCAGGATAAATCAGGATAAAGACTCTCACGTTTCTTAGGTATCGGTGCCTCCTGTTCATATCCATTCCCAGTACGAAATGGATTTGTGTCTTCTGCATTGCACTGCTGGTTTCGATCGGCCAAACTATGGCGATCCTCTCTCCTCCTCAACTCAGGGGATTGATCCCTATCATCTCTACGTCTGCTGTAAACATAATCATGTCTCCCCCTTTCTCTTTCCTCCTCTCCCTCTCTGTCTCTCTCACGACGGGGGAACATATCACGTACATAACGTCGATCATCACGACGAACAGAGCGCCCACGGCGGTCGTCATCACCGCTACCGTCAGAACTACCACGATCACACTCAGTCGTCCGAACACGCCGGGCACCCTCCTTCCCATCCAAGCCACGTTTGCGAAACAACTCCCACAAACGAGCAGTAGTCTCACCGTCAATGTCCTCCCTCCGCACACCATCGGCCAGAAGACCAGAAAAGATATCACGTCTAGTAAGTTTATTGTCACCAGGAGTACGAGTGTCAGACCGGGACTGACGTTCAGGCTTAAACCAGTCACCCAACTCACCGAGTTGGCGTACCGATTCCAGTACCGTAGATAACACGTTACCAGTCTGATTAATCAATAAAGTCATCATGACCTGCTTATAGGCAACAGGGGAAGAACGAATGATGCGATTCCGCACAGAAGATGTCAAGAAACCATCAAGCAACCTGTCGGCAGTATTTAGAAAAATTGCCGTTTTCATCACCTCCTCTTTGAGACGTTGTGCAGCGTCGCGCAAAGTATACCACGGTTTGTCATTCACAGGCCAGTCAGACTCAGTAGGATACTTTTGATTACAACCCTCAGTCGCCAATTGAAGTAAAGAAATTTGACCACCACCATTATAGTTACGAAAATGATCCTGTACAGTAGAATCCGAACTCAAGGAACAAAACTTCAAACAATCGCCATTATCTAACATAATGCCCGCAGCGCCCAGTTCATAAAGGCGCACCATCCATGTGAGCAAGGTCTCACCAGCTCGCTGCCGAAATCGCTGCAAAATATCACTAATCTCTTGTTGAGTAAAGTCCTCTAAAGAGTCTAAAGAAACACCCTGCGGAGCAGCGGGAGACTGCTGCAACTTCCGCCGAAAAACTGGATGCGCCGAGACCGCGGGATGAGCATCACAAGGAGCTCGACCAGTACACGTAGAGGAACAATCAGTGGAAGAAGCATCGACCCCGCTCGAAGGACGAGCGCAATCACGGGGTGCACCATCAGAGGCGCAAGAAGCAGATTTACAAGCAGGGCCAGAGCGAGAGGACTCGCGCTTGGCAGACTCCTCACCCGAAGAGGGAGAATCACTCGAGTTCCAGATATTACCATCCCATTCATCAGGATTCCAATCCAGTCCGGCTTTCGCCACGACCAGACGCACCTTTCGCGTCGAAACCCGACCACGCCGATTCTTGTATTTATAACGAGCAATTCGCACAGCCGCTCTCTCGGCAATAGTTTGGTACGTCTCAAGTTTGTCAGCAAGCAACTTATTTTGACACCGTAACAAAGTATGAGCATTCTGAATCTCAACAAAGTTCACTTCCAAATCCTTATGCAAGTTCTGCAACTTCAACAACCGCTCATGGAGAAGCCTGTACGCAGACAGAACAATCCAACCTCTGCGCCCTAAAATGGGAAGCTCATCACCCTTAGATACCGGTGCCTTCTGTAAGCAAGTAATCACATTAGCCGGCTCCGCCAGCTCCAAAAAAGAATTCCAATTCTCACTCAAACCAGTAGAATCAGCCCACTCCCGGGCTAAGGCTTCATAAGGCGTTGAATCCCAGCCGGGAATATCAACGGGCAACTTAAAAGTAGATTTAGATTTTCTAGAAAACATCGTGAAAAAGAAAGAAGAAAAGAAAGAAGAAGCAAAACTATACACACAATTATAACACAAATAATATACAAACAAAACCACGGACACGCCGAAAGCAAACACGAGACAATACGACGCACACAGGTTTCGAAAACGGTTCGTGACGCCAAATGTTCTGCTTGGGTTTTCGGATCAGATAGAACCCGCTCATCAGAGCCTCTCTAACCCAGCCAGAACGTTACCCTCTCCCTAGGGCCTATTCACAACAAGTAACCACCGATAAATACATATATACCACCTAAGGACAGGGAATTCCTACTATATACACATATATATATATATATATACATACATATATATATATATATATATACACATACACACATGTATCTAGACCTCTTATAATACAAGTGGCGGCCTCGCGATCCCAGACGGACCCAGGACTTCCTACCCAGACGGCAGCCTTAGCCTCGCGGTCCCAGACGGACCCAGGACTTCCTACCCAGACGGCAGCCTTAGCCTCGCGGTCCCAGACGGACCCAGGACTTCCTACCCAGACGGCAGCCTTAGCCTCGCAGTCCCAGACGGACCCAGGACTTCCTACCCAGACGGCAGCCTTAGCCTCGCGGCCCCAGACGGACCCAGGACTTCCTACCCAGACGGCAGCCTCAGCCTCGCGGTCCCAGACAGACCCAGGACTTCCTACCCAGACGGCAGCCTCAGCCTCGCGGTCCCAGACGGACCCAGGACTTCCTACCCAGACGGCAGCCTTAGCCTCGCGGTCCCAGACGGACCCAGGACTTCCTACCCAGACGGCAGCCTCAGCCTCGCGGTCCCAGACGGACCCAGGACTTCCTACCCAGACGGCAGCCTCAGCCTCGCGGTCCCAGACGGACCCAGGACTTCCTACCCAGACGGCAGCCTCAACAAGTTCATCCTATGATTACCATAACATACAACAGGGGAATCAGTTTTACTATTTATCAGATCACACAAGAACTGCCAGTTTGAGCACAACCTGTTCTCTGGTTCGAGAGGCTCCTCTCTCCCTTGTTCAGTTACCACCTACCTGATCAGGGTTAACATCTGTTCATGTCAAGTCACAGCTGACAAGAAGAATAGGCTACCCTCTTATACAAGAACACGCAGCACATGTTGATTCACTACAAACTGGATACTTTATTATTTATTATATACGCAATCACATAACATTACTGTGTAACACATAACCTGCAGAGAAAAGTGAAAGATTAGGTTGTACACTCTAATAAGAAAGTGGTCGACATCACCTTAGTCGTGTGTAGCCTGCACTCAATGGTCATCTAGGTTCCCCTCTCGTCTGTGTCTCGGCTCGCCTGGAGGTCACACCTCCGTAGTCTCCCTTCTCCGAGTCACTGGGACCTCTTCCTCATCGGCTACTCTCTCCTCTCTGGCAATTCTGCTAGAAGAGTATCTGTCTCTCGGTTTTTCTCCGCCTTCAAGTTTGTCATCTGTCTTCCCTGGAATAAGTAGTAGCTTTACTGCTAACGGCTAGGTGCCGCCTACGGACAGGAGTAAGTGTGCGTCGTAACTGCCTCAGACTTTCACTAATATAGAGGTGCATTTCCTCATGGAAAATTCCGGCCCGTAACCTGCCGCCCACCAAATTCTTGTACCTCCCCGTACCAAGGACACTTTCCCAGCCGGCCGGCCTGATGTAGTGTCTTCGGCATGAAGAAAAATACAATCCTTCGATAGGGGCCGGTCTGAACCGGTTCTCTCCAAGCGAATAACACCTCATAACTAAAACATCCCCTTTAACCTAGAAGCATCTCCAGCTGCCGGAGCAGAAAGAAAGATGGAGTCTCTCCCGTTTGAGGCCTACCAGGCCTGAATTCAGCACGGCTCCATGAAATACCCTCACTACAGGGCAGGTTATCCCTAATACTAACAAATCTATCCCCTAGGATATGTGTGCAAGCCCTAATCTATGGGGAAGAACACAGGATCATGTCGAAGTGCCTATTAAATAGACTTCATTCACTACTCTAACCCTTAGGCTTGAATGGTAATAGACTGAAGTCACCCTAATCACCCATCAACACAATAGGGCCGGGAAAATCGAGCAGTACAGGGGCCTGATTTGTTAGGGGGGGTGGTTTTGCAGAAGTGCTGCAATGTCGGCCCACAGTAACAAAATCAGCAGGCCAGCAAAATCCACACAACACTCACTTTAGGTTCCAGCCTCCCTGTGTTTTGAAATATGGTATCGTTTTAAAAGCAGCGGCTGCAGAGTTATTGGTATACGGAGCACTTTCAGTGATACTAAAAGTATCAAGAATCTTTGGTGATTAATCTTCCTGCTGGAGTGAGCTAGAGTTTTGTCTAGTGGCAGTTTTCACTCATCTAATATAGCGCAGAAGGGTTAATATGCCTGCAGCAAAACAATTGTACCACGCAGATCACATAAGTGTATTTTATGTGCGTAGCTCTTTGGGTTACTGCTTGTGTCACAAAGATCCTTTTGCTACTGTGGTATTCATAAGTTACAGTCGTAATCTAGTACAGTGAGCTATGAACTGCCATCACAGAGCTGCACGCAAACTGCATGGTACAGGTTAGAAAGTTATGTTTTTCCAGTCTTTCATTATCCCAATGTTGCCAAAATTGGGCTTGTTTGGGTTGAAATAAATTCTTATTAGTAAATGTAATCCTAAATTAACCACTGTGTTATGTTTTGAATCCTGAGTTTATGCGTCACCAGCCTAAGCACTCCTAAAAAACGCCTACCAGAATGAGTGACATGGGCATCCTACGCCTTTTAGTCCATTTTGTCTTATGTAACATTTTCTATACACTGATTTATTTACACACATATGATTCATTGGCTCTGTATGTGTGTGTGATGTAAATTGCTCCGACACCCAACACTGTTATGAGAGGCGCTATAAAACAAATTAAATACATGTGAGAGAGGATCTGTGGAGAGATGAGGGGTATTGTTGGAGGGTAAAAGTGAGGGAATCATTAAAGAGCCCCAACAAAGATTGCGCCTCCTGGTGCACAGTGAGGACATCATTTACTGTGCTTTACAAACGAATAGAATTGAATATATACTGAAACATGCATTGTAGAATGTACCATTCTTGCCATTTCCCCAAAATTTTCTTGGGGAACAACCCCCACCCCTCCAACCGTTCTTATAGTATTCAGTCTCTCTTGCTGCGCTCGCTATGAACAGGGGCTGGTCTCACAAAATTTGCCTGGGCTGCTTTGAGTTCCCAGTCGGGCCCTGAAAGTATGATTGCCTTTGTCTAAAGTCCTATAAAATGACATGCAGATTTCTATGTAGAGAGACTTAAGAAGGCAAATCTATGCTGTATTTTACTTAGATCTTTACTGAATTTTTTGTACTTCAGTTTGTATGCTATACTATGCTGCTATTTGTACCTATGGAATGCATTATGTAATTTGCCTATCAATTCTTTATAAAAAGCCTTGAAACTACAACCCTTGTTCGTCGTTCTTACAGGAATGAGTATCACCAGCTACTGAACTTAATCTTTACAGTAATCGATGGCTCTAGTCGTGGAGCACCAAAGTTGTATCAGGACTACACCACTCTCAGTCCTAGTTGTTGGCGTGCTCCATAAGGTGAACTTTAGGATAGCTTTGAGCACCGACAGCAGCACAACATGCATAGACCTGAGAAATTTGGCAGGGCTGTGGGACAGCCCTCATACCTCCCAACTTGAAGTACAATCTCACCTCTTAATGGACTTCGGCAGATCGAAGCCTCGGAAAAAGAGCTGGAACACCACTATTTACAGTGGTTTTCTGCTCATTTTCCATCCAACAGTGTGATATCGGCTCCTCACCAGGACACCGTGTGATGGGAGCCGAAATTGTGTGTCATACGGTGGCACCGTGTGAGTTGGCAAACCAGCCCTGGCAATTACAGCAGACCTGCCCCTTGGGGTGGAGGATTCTAGGGGGTGCTTGTGGGAAACACTGCTGTGCTTTTGTTACAGGGGGCTGGTATTGAAGCACTACTGCAAAACCGGCCCCCAGTATCAAAAACAGCTTCCACCCTTCTGGCACACCGGGAAAACACCCGGTGCCTGCTACAACCAGTCTGGCCCTGGTTGGCAGATAGTGTATTATATTGTATTATAATTGCATTTATATAGCGCTTACTACTGCACAAAGCACTTTTTCAGCGAGTAGCATGCTACTCCGGAACCCATGAAGGATTAGTGGTGAATCAGTATAGTGAAATATGAAAGAAAATATGAGCCCTGCCAAGTTTCCCAGGTCCATGCGTGGTGCGCTTCTCCAGTCTAGCTCATCACGCATGGATCTGAGAAACTTGGCAGCTATGCTGGATCTATTGGGAATGACTTTCCTAATCCTGTTAATTTTTGCAATAATAGTTTCCGAACTTTTTTTAATAAATAAAAAACAAACATACCAAATCAGATACTATTCAGGTGTCTTTGGCCGTAAGGAAAAGGGGGTCTCCTGTTATGTGAAAAAATGAAAAGGCAGACAGCCAAAGAAGAAACAAACTTTCTCACGAGGTTGTCCATTATCTAAAAGAAATGTAAATGTTAGCAATTGGTTAACCAGTAAATCTAAAGGCAGAGGGCGCCACGAAGCTCTGCTCAATGCAACAACAACAAAAAACCTAGGAAAGCCGACATTACTTTTGAGGGCCACAGCGCTCTAATTCGTGACTGATTTCATTACCGTGAGGCTGCCAATTTAGACTTCGCTCTGTACATCGACCAAGAAAAGGGACTAAAACCCGTGTCAACCGTACACAACATTTTTTATTGAGTTGTCAAAGAACCTTGTAAAATCGTCATATTTTCCCACACCTAATATGGCCGCTCTTCATTGCAATTGAATTTGGTGTGTGTGTGGTGGCAGCTCTAGTAGCAGTGACGCGTTTCCATGACAGCGGCTGAGCACCTAGTTCGCGTCTGGCCTACAGTGTGATCGGTTCCTGTGGCCCGTGCCCGTGTGCTACTGCTGATGCTGGAGCAGAAAAGATGCCGGGCAGCATGGAAGACCCCAGAAAGCGCTTCATTCTTAGCACCGCTCGTAACTACTTCGGTCTCTCGGGAAGCGAGGAGGAGGCTGTGGAGGCGCTAGCCACACGCGTGGAGATGGACCGCTTTCTGGACGATGGCAACGAAATCCTGCTGAGTGTACAGCGACGGCCCAGGGGTGAGCTGAGCCTCGACAACAAGGTACGGAGTAAATTTAATTAATCTTGCATCGGTCGGGTGCAGACTAGCTAATCCACTGTACATCCTGTACCCAAAGTATCTACCCTAACTGCTCTGTAACGTATCGGACCTCCCCAATCACAAAATTTCCTCCCCCAGCACTGCAATGGAGCAGCACTAGGGTGAGGGAGCCGAGTTAAGCAGCCTGGCCAACGAGTTGCAGGAGTACCTGTTGGTCTCTTTCTTTTTATGCATAGATGAACGTAGTCCTACGGCAGATAAGCCTATGGTGTATTACGCCTGCGAGCTGCTGGACTGTCGCATCCTTCTGCTGTCAAGATTGACTCCAAATGATCGTACGCGCGCCTTCAGTATAGTAATGCCCAGAATAGTTTTTATTTTTTTTGCATAGTCTGACGCATTTGTAAAGTAAATACATAAGGTGATGCACATTTACCTGTTTGTGCATTTCGAAGTACTTCGCAATGAAACGGATTACAGCCATTGGCATGGTTCTGAAACTGTCAAATCTGTAGTGATGGGGCGGGTGTTATGCCTTAAAAATGTTGACCTGCCGTGAACTTCCACTAGAGCCCATTGTACTAGAGTTACTGTATGAATATTTTGAAAGGGTTGTATTGGAAATTGAAATTTTCCAATAAAAATTGAGAGTCAGGCTCAGACCTTGCCAACGAGCATTACTTGATAGGTATGTTTTAAGTAGATGAAACTAAGTGATGGCAGTACCGGCCTCTGGTCCAATTGCACCTATGGAAAAACAAAATCTTTGTCCAAATGCTGCCCCTCCTAAATTCAGCCTCATCAAATCACCTTTTTTAGGACTTGTTTACAGTGGGCTTTGAGTCAGCCCAGTCCTTATTATTGGTTGACTTCCTTGTCAGTCTTTTCTGTTTACTTCTTTTTCAATGTTTTCCTTCCTTTTCTTATGTTTTCCCTTCCCTAGCGCATACCTTCTTTACCATTTGACTGGATGATTTGTATCCTTCACTGCTTACATTCAGAACTACTTTTTCTTGTTGCATGCATGCCTTTTCTAGATTCTCCCCTCATTCTCTGTCGCCCTACTCTCTCCATGTGTCCACTTAGCTCCTCCTTTCGTCCGTCATTTCTTCTGCCCAATGCTTTCTACTGCTTGTGGGCTTTAATTTGCTTGCACCTCCAACCGCTTCTATGTTGCTCACCTACCACGCCCAGGTTTTTTTTTCATTTTATTTTTCAGTGGGCCTTGCAGCTGCAGTTTACCAGGCCACTGCCTTCTCGATAGTGCCTTTTTGCAGACTTTGTATTTTTTTACTTTACTGATCCAAGATGAGTGACCACCATTTGAAACAATGAATTAAAAGTTAAAAACAAGCATTGGCAAAGTCAATAGGTGTGTGTCGGCCGCTAATCTTATGGCAATTCCTGCTTTGTTTCGGCATGTATTTTGTTAAACTTTATTGTTCAAGAAATCTAAAAAAAAAGTGGCCAAGGTAAAATTATTTTTCTGTCTCAAAAAAGCGGACAATACCATAGAACTGCCTGACACCAATAGAACTACTTTGTGGGTGAATGTGCTCCTTGTGAAAGGGAAGCATCACATAACGTCATAGTGAAGTCCGCCAATTGATGAATTTGGCTGATGTATAAGTAAAAACGTAAATGACGCAATCATATATTAATGGATAGAGTCTGTCTGAAAACCCCTATAAGTAAGTATGTTATACACATATTTATGGTACAATCATGAGGTCTCGGAAAACAATAAACTTTAAAAATCTGTTTGTCTGGCATTGGTTACCAGCCTCCTGCCTTTGAGAAAGAAGGCAAGAAAGAATGAGGGCGAGAAAGAAATCAAGAAGGAAGGGAAAGAAGAAAGGGAGAGAGGGGAGAAGGGAAGGAAAGAAAAAGAAAGAAAGAAGAAAAAGTATGAAGGCAAAAGAGAAAGAAGTTAAGAAGGAAAGGAAGTTAAGAAGGGAAAAAAGAAAGAAGAGAGTAAACAAAATAAGGCACGAAAGATAGACAGCAAAAGAGAAAGAAGGCAAGATGGAAAGAAAGTAAGAATGAAAGAGAGAGAAAGAAGAAAAGAAAGAACAAGAATGAAAGAAGGGAAAAAAGCCGGAAAGAGGAAAAAAGAAAGAAAGGAAGCAAAAGAGAAAGAAGACAAGAAAGAAAGATAGAAAGAAAGCAAGAGAGGCAAAAATAAAGAAAGAGAAAGAAGTAAGAAAGAAAGACAGGGTTGGCAAGATGATAGAGCACAATGATTAGCTTATATTCAGAGTACACGTGAGCTGATGCAAAATAACTCTAGTCAAATAAACAGGACCACTCCTAAAGGAATGTACAACAGCATTAGCAGGAGATGGGATCTGATAATGCTAGCATGTGCCATATGTTCACATGAAAAGTTTCTTTCTATCACATTAGGCTCTAAACACAAAGACAAAACTAAAGTAATTCTAAAGTAAAAGCAAAAACACTGACACTGAAGGAAACTACCTTATGTGCAGATGTGCTCCTTGTGAAAGAGCAAAATGTGGTTATTCAAAGGGACTTTATTCAGTAGCTTAAGTAGGCTGACCCCAATGTTGTATGTTGTAGTGGGCAGAAGCAAAATGTGAAGGGTATATGTTAGATCTGGGGATCTCTAGTTGGCAGGGTAGGTACCACTGTCCAAGTAGGGACCCTTGCTTCTAGTCAGGGAAAGGGGGATACACTGTTAAGATAACCCCTGCTCACCCTCTAGGTAGCTTGACCTGAGCAGTCTAGGCTATCAAAGGCAATGTGTAAAGTATTTGTACCAACACTCACAGTAACACAGTGAAAACACCACAAATTTACTCCGCACCAGTTTTAGAAAAATAAGGTATCTTTACTAAAAACTTCACAAGACCAAATACTACAGAAAAACCAACATACAATTAAAAAGGTTACTTTAAAGATAGTTCAAGAGTTTGCAGAAAGTACTCCAGGATGTAAAAGTCAGTGTCCTGCGCAATGCGACTCTCAATGCACAAAATGCGACACTCTTGTGCCCAACAGTACCTGTAGTTGCGATAAGGTTCCCAAAAGCTATAACAAGGAAGATGGCAAAGGCGATGCGATACTCCTGAGATCTTGGGGAGGCTTTGCAGCAGCCCTGCTTCTCGCAGCAGAGGTGGATGCGCCGGCTCCGATTTGTAGGGGGAGGATGCGATGACTTTGGCTTTCGTTGCGTAGGTTTCTTAGGGGAAAGCTTCACGCACAGGTACGATGCGACGATCTTCGATGCGGCGCAATGCGCGGCGCAGCGCTGACTTTTGGCGCCGCAACCCTCGATGAGTCACGGGACGGGACTCTGCGTCGACACACGCAGCGACTGGATACTTTCACGCACCGGCAGTGGTGCGGCCCGCAAACTGGTTCTGCGACGACCCTCGCAGCGTCAGGAATCTTCACGCACCGGGACGATGCTCGACGCACTCGGCGATGCGAGGACTCCGGGTGCTGCGATGACGCTGCGATGAAATTCCCCTCGCACTCTCGTTCTTGCGACTCGCAATTGGATGATGCGTTGGGTACCAGTTACTCTTTTTCACGCTTCTGCTTCCCAGCTCCCAAACACAGCAAAATGACCTCCTGAGGCCCCAAGACTGGGCAAGCACTCCAAGGCAGGTCAGAACTCCCTCAGCAGAGTTCCAGGGGAGCTGGTGGTGAAGTCCTTTTGTTCCTGGGACTTCTTAACAGGGAGCCAGCTCTTCTCAGGCCCTTGGAGATCAGAATCAAAAGAAGGGGACACAGCAAAGTCCTTCCCCTCTCCTTGGCAGCAAAGCAAAACAGCAAGCAGGCAGTCTTCTCCTCTTCAGTTCTTTTCAGCTTTCTCCTTGGCAGAGGTACCTTCTTAGTTCCAAAGTGATCTAAAGTTTTAGGTGTCTAGGGTCCTCTTCTTATACCCCTTCAAGTCTTTGTCTCTCTTTGTTTCAGTGGGGGGATTCCCCTGCTCAAACCGGTTCCTGGGTGTGCTCTGCCCTGGAGCACCTGGTTCCTTTCAGAGTGAGGGGCAGGGTCGTTAGACGCACAGCAGGAGGTGGAGCCTTCTTTGTGCTAGCAGAGGCAGAGTCCTCAGCCTGGCCAGCAGGGGGTGGAGCCAGCATTGTGCTGGCAGAGGCAGCCCTACTCAAACCCAGGGGCTACTCCTCCCACCCATCTAAAGCAGATCTCCCTATTCACCCTGCTGCTGACTCATCCAGACTCCTGGAGCCACCCAGTCCATCACATGACACCAGTCAGCCAATCTGCACACAGGCACACAGGAAGGTTAAACAGGAGAATAGCTACTTTCTAAAAAGTGCTATTCTCACACAGTGAATTTAAAAACCATCTTGCTAAAAAGATGTATAATTAAATTCTGAACACAAAGATACCAAACTTGGATTTTCCATCTTGCCTTTAGGGGAAGATAGGCATGTAAACAGCCTCCCCCATTCTGTCCTATGGGCAAGATAGCCTCTCAGCAGTGAAAAACGAAAATGGCTGTAATTCACTACCAGGGCATGTTACACACCTCAGTACATGCCCTACCTTTCAGATACACTGCACCCAGCCCAGGGGGGTACCTAGGGCCACCATAGGGATGCCTGACATGTACAGAAAGGGAAGGATAAGGCCTGGTCAGTGGTTGCACTGGCCAGGTCGACATGGCAGTCCTGGACTGCACATAGGCACTGCAAGCAGGCCTAAGACATCATTTTAGGGCTACTCCTGTGGGTGGCACAATCAGTGCTGCAGCCCACTAGTAGCATTTGAATCACCAGCCCTGGCACACTCAGTGCACTTTACTAGGGGCTAACAGGTGAAACAAATATACCAATCATGGATAACCAATCAATATAACAATTTATACAGAGAGCATATGCACTTTAGCACTGATCAGCAGTGGTAAAGGGCCCAGAGTCCTATTGCCAACAACCACAGGTCAGAAAAAATAAAGGAGGAAGAAGCAAAAAGTTTGGGGATAACCCTGCAAAAAGGGCCGTCTCCAACAGTATAACAACAGATGAATGGATGAAGAGAGGTGGCTGAAAGGCCCGGTACGCAAGTATATTACACTTATAATTTTAGTAAAATCAAACGGTCTTGGCTAACGGCAGACCTAGAAAATTGCCACTCATGACAGATTAATGTGGATGGGTAGTGATGCATGCATGCGTATACGTCATCACACTGGGGCCTGCCACAGAAATGGCCTCCACATTGTAATGACGCACAAACGTGCAGGCATAGTGACTACTGTACACATACCCCTCATCATGCTGGGGTTGGCCATTTTCATTTTATTTTTGCCGATGCTGTTCAGCATTGGTAATAAGCATTGGCAAAGCCAGGTCGGCTAATTCCTTTCACAGGCAAGACCTAATGGCTTTACCAATGCTTGTTTTGTTTGGTAAATACCACTTTATGCCATCCAAAGGTAACCAAAGATTTAGCCAAGGTTGTTATGTGCTACACATAACACTCCCAAAGTATTCCTTTGCCCATGTGTTTTTTAGGTCTCGCCTGAGCCAGCGCATGCGCTGCTCTGCAAGACATTTAGTAGGTGGGATTTCAAAGTGCTGCCACAGGCTTTTGGTGGCCTAAAGCTTGCGTGCACGTGAGCGTGCACGCGCGCAGCCGCCATCTGCCTTTCCTCCGTTGATCGCTTCTCCCCCTCCCCCACCACAGATCCCTTAACTTGCTCTGCTTGATCGCGATCACTTTCACTTTCGCGGGCCGCGCGGCCGTGTCACTTTCGCAGGCCACGCTGCCAATGCTTGTTATCATAGACAACAGCGTGCAGTTCGTGAATGCACATGTGCGGCTGGGTCTTCACTTCCAGTGCAGCAGCAGGGCGGTCCTTTTCTGGCGCAAGGTAAGGAATGCTTTCTTTCCGGGCATGGTTTTTTGGCAGGTCATGTCTTTCTAGCCAATCACAGAGCTTACTGGGCAGTGCAGCCCCGCGAGACCCGCCTGGGGCTGCCAGGTGATTCGCTGGGGTTGGAGTGTAGGCGTGTCGCTGCCGCCCCAGCTGATCAGGGCCTCCTAGGCTGTAGTCTTCACTCACAATACCGGCACTGCTCCCACGTGTGCTCCGCTGGAGACAAGCGCCGTCACCCGGCTTCCTCTCAATGCTCCTGAGCCGCCGGTTATCTGAGACCTAACTGGGCGCGTGAGAAGGGACCTCTAAAAAGTTCGGACATCAGCTGCCAGGTTAGATGGCATTTCCTGCTTGCCCAGCGAACGTAGGACAATGGTGGGAAGTCAGGGCCATTTACTTCGGTTGCGCAAACAGAAGCGTGTAAGAGCGGTAGCTTTTGGAATGCTGGACGTGATGCATTGCTCTGCTTGATGAGTACATTTCCCTTGGCAGCCCCCCTTCCCACCCCGTGCGCCAGGCCTGAGAGAATATATCACTATTTAGATAACCACCTGGCACGATAGCAAGTTCTAGGTATTGTACAAATTCAGGGCAAAAAGACCGCTGCGAGACCTGCAAGTCACAAAAGGTTTCTGTGCATTGGTTTGTATCACATTTAACAGTATTTGGTTTGTATCACAGTTAACAGTATTGATCAAGCATTAACATATAGATGGGTTTAAAGATGAGAAAATTAATACGCAGAATCTGACAACAGGCATCAGGGACAGTTGTCACAATTCTACCTCAGGACCTTGAATGATATTGCCAAAATCGTCTCTCTGTTGTGAAACGTAAACTTAAAGTTCATAGATAGCGGTGCAGCTAGTTTGATATTTTTGTCAGAAGGTGTAGATATTATTACAGCTGGTAGTTTTAAGAAGGTTTGTTTTCATAAGTAAAAGCTGAAAAGAAGCCCATGGAAGCTGCTTGCAGAAATCTCCTTACGCTATTCCAGACTTCACTAACTTGGCCCCCAACTTAATGGCGCAACTAACTCATACTGTCCCTGATGGCGCAGGCCTGATGTGTGTTCATATAAGCTAAGTTTGTCCCAAGGCTAAACCTCTACCTGGAATATAGAATAAATGTGTTTCCTAAACATGGTAGTTTATAAGATAAAGTGAAGCCTCTTTAAAACAAGCATTGGCATAGCCAATAGGTCTTGCCTTTGGGACCTTATAAGTGTTTAGCCATGCAACAGTTAATGTTGTTGCACCAAGGATATTGTGCTGCATAACTAAATACTTATAAGGTCCCAAAAGCGAGACCTATTGGCTATGCCAATGCTTGTTTCCAGTGGACTCGATTTTCTATTTTTGTAAAAGTCCACCAACTTGATTTCAGCTGATGTATGAATTAAATGTTTTGGATGTAAAGGGCATTGCTCAACTAGCATTGATAAAGCCAGTAGATCTGTTTATTTATAATGAAAAACGTTGGTGGGATGACTATAAAGATGTGTTGTATGTCAAGCAGTAAGGTTGTATATCTGTTGAGGATGCTTTCACTTGTTGGTAGTCTTTACAACAAGGGCTTGGAGTAGAATAAAAATGGGTCCTGGATACTATTTTACCTTTGTAAGTATGGAGAGCAGCGTAGTGCTAAGCCCTCCAGCTCACGACCTCGCAAAACTTCATTTCAACTTTGTGAGTGTTGCAAAATACAAAGCATGCAAATGTATTTTTTTTTTTTTTAAAGAGGGACAGTTTAACCAGCCTTTGTGGCTTAGATATGCTTTTATACTGTTGGACCATTCAGTAGAGATGATATATTCGTAATGGGGCAGTACCAGAACCTTTCAGTGGGACGTTAAATAATTGAATCCAGCAGAATCACAACATGTTTGATACACTTTTAATTGTGCAACGCTGATATCTGTGTTTGGCCCTAGCAAAGAGGCCTGTATTGAAGCGACAATTGAGTGTGGAGTCCTTTTGTATTCTCCTGTGCAGGCGTGACAGAAGTTGCAGCCAGCCAGCAACTGCGCACGATTCATTCAGTAATAGGAGGCAAATCGCTGTCAGACGAAGCACAAAGTTCTTTCATTACAAAAAAAACGCATACGCACTCTCTCTCTCTCTCTCTCTCTCTCTCTCTCTCTCTCTCTCTCTTTTTCCTTAGTTCTCCTTCTCTCTTTTTCCTTAGCTCTCCCTCTCTCTCTTTCTATGCTCAGGCCGTTCACTTTCAATTTTAATAAAGCCTTTATGGTCGCAGAAGTACAGACCCCAGAATGCAGTGGCAAATGGATTGAACAAACTACCATGCCATCCATGATTATCTACAGGCCATAGCGCACATAACACTTGAACACGGTGAAGAGTACTACAATACGCTATATGGGATATTCTTCTTTCCCATTTTTGTATGTGGCTAGTTCACTAAGGCCTGTTATTTATTTCCATTCTGATACTTATAATTGTATGTGTCCGTTGTGACTGCGCAGGTACAAGTATCATCATGCGACAAATCCACCGAAGTCACATGTTAAACTCCCCTCACTGTGCCATAGTTAGTTAAGCTGGACTAGTAAGTACAGGTGGGAGCATGGCCTGCTGAAATTTCATACCTTTCATCGACTCGAGGTGAAATATAGACAACTGTATTATCCATTGGCCCTCTGATGTAGATAACTGTGTTGTTATCTGCATACTGTGCGCAAGAGTTGTGTTCTTGATGACTTGAGTTTACTTCGATGTAGCCTTGCAAACCTGCTTCTTGATCTGTATAAAATGGTGATGGTTTGTAACTTACCTCTGGGCACTGTTTGTACCTGTTAAGGAAATATAAGTACATGCACTGTACCTGAGTGGCTTGGCTGTGGCAAGCAGGCCTGCCAAACTGTCAGGTCTTGTAAATATAAGCTGGAGCTCCCATCAGCGTACTCAGCACATTTTCCACTGTAGCCCTGGGTGGAGCCTTCATGAATGTGGAGCTGAGTGCTGTCCCTTTCCACTTGTTCAGTAACATATCTCGTCCCCCCTAAAGCTCAATTTTCCTCAACTGCTGCAGACTTCATTTGCATGGAAGGCCCATAGAGACAAAGTAGTCCAGAGAAACATCTCAACGCATAGAATTAGTCTCAAACCCTCATCAGAGATCAAAGGAGACTGTCACAGGGAACGTCTCCTGTACTGACCCAGGTAGAGACTAATCACCCTCAATCCACCACTCACCCTCAATCCAACACTAGATTTTATAGTTTATGATAATCAGTTGACCTTGCCTTTCTACAGAGATTGCAGAGGTCCAGCAACTGGTTGACCTGCACACCAGGCTGATAAAAAGGGCCCCTGCAGTACTATGCGTGCTTTTAATGTCCTATGCCCATATACACCTTACCCTTGTGGTCATGCAGCCCAAGAGTGGATCCATTGACCTGGAGATGCTGTTGTCAAGGTGTCACACGATGTTCCTCTTTGAAAAGGAGTGACGTCATCTAACCCTAAACTTAGAGATAGACTTAGCTTCCTTGTTTCTTTAATTATCTTCAAAAACTCTGACACACTCTTGTTTTCCTTTGCAGGACTACTGTAATAGATTTACCACCGTTTTGCTTTTGTTTTGCCTGTTTTTAGTGTTTACAGTCACTGGTATTGCAAACAGTAGGATTTGCATATCTGTAACAAAAATATACATTTTGGTGAGAGGATTGCAATCTTCCATTTTACAACGCATTCTTTGCGATTGATTACTGTGAGAAGCTTGCTTGGTATATGATGCCGACTTATGTAAGTGGGCACCTTGCACCAGTCCAGACAACCCATATGGTGATTTAAGAGGTCTTAGGCAACCTTAGAAAGCTCTCTAAGTGGTAGCTGTGGAGTGCAGCCTACAGGCTTGGTCCAGAAGGAGTGTAAAGCAGCTTGTTTTACCAGAATGCAATCTTATAGTATAGATTAAGTGAAAAGAACCACACCAAGTATTTATAAAAATATGTATTTATTATATAATACTCTCTAGTACGTTCACATATCTCCAACACAGAGTTAGACACAATGCACACAATACTTTATCTAGAAACACAGTAATTAGCACAGTATACACAGTGGGCCCTGGGGAGGGATCAAGCTATATATTAAGAAAGTGGTATAAGAACCACAACTCGGGTGAGGACAATGTCAAGAGGACGTAGAATTTCTGGGGACCCACATAACCACCCAAGGTAAGTAGATAGGGACCCCAGGGAGAGCGTGGTCAGTGTGGAAACACGACCGCGTGCTCTGTACAAGTCTATGTGCAAGTCGCGGTTGGATTTTTAAAAATTAAGGACCCTTCACACCGGACCCGAAAAAAACCACTTGGAAGACAGAAGGTTGGAGAGCCACCCCACCCGTGGATACCCTAGTACCCATGTTACCTACACCGGGGAAGCCGGGTGCACATGTGTGAAGTGGTGTCGGAAACCGCCGTCTAACACAACAGAGGACTTCAGGAAAGTGCCGCTGTGGAAGAAGGAAGAAGTGTCCGGTGGAATCCGAGGATGGATTCTTGATAAGAGGTACCTGCAATCAAAGGGGACAGAGTCTATGTCACTCAGGAGTGACCAGGAGACTTGAAAGACGAATGCCCTCCGATGTCGGGTGTTGCAGGATGGATGACGAGGACCTTGACTCTGCCGCTGTGAGGACCAGGCGATACTGAGGAGGACCAGGAGCCATGCACAAGCTGTCCCACGAAGGAAGACGAGTGCTGAGGGGTCGGTGTCTGGTGAGAGCACCAACAAGCCTTGGAAAATGCAACCAAAGCAAGCAGAGAAGAAGGAGCAACGTCGAGACCAGCAAGGTCCAGGGGACTCACCAAAAGCAGGGGAATCAGGGCATGCCCCAAGCAATCAGGAGAGCCCAAAAGAAATAAGTGTGACCCACAGGCCGGAGGCACTGGAGTCGCGAGAGGACCTCAAGCTGCTCACCAAAAGATGCAGGCCACGATGCACACGATGCAGTGTGGCTGAAGATTTTGGTCACTGGAGATACTCGAGGTTGGGGCTACTTGGAGCCCAAAGATCTTCTTGGAAGGAAGCCAACAAGCCTTTGCAACTGCAAGTTGGACGTGGTGCACAGGGGTTTGGTTATTGCAACCTCCACAAGGGATACTGGCCTCAAACTTGGTGAGAGGGCAGGGCAGGCCTCGGGAGCTATGGAAAACTACCACCTGTGTTGCAGAACCTTATGTAGTCCGGAGGAGCTCAGGATCAACAGACCGGTCAACTTAGTTCCGGTGCCTGCGAATGCACGGGAGTGACTCCTTCACTCCAAGGGAGATTCCTTCAAGTGTTTTTGATGCTTCACGGGCCTTGTAAGGTTCCTGTATGATGCACAGGCACAGACGAGGCAGCAGACTGGAAGGGAGACTAAGTCAGGCCCAACCAAAGTCCAGCGAAGTCCTGAGTGCCCAGAAGGTATAAGAAGAAGTGGTGTCTCATCTGAATCTTATCCCACTATGAATTTAGGGACCTATACCCAGGGAAGCCCTTAAGTACCGTAGGGAAAGGGTTAGGAAGATTCAGGAGACTCTCCCAGGGGAGGGTCTGGACAGGGGGGAGGTTACTCCCATGTCCTTTGTCCAATTCCGCGCCAGAGCAGAAGCCAACCGCTCCCAGAACTGGTTTGAACTGGACTATGCACAGGGATACCAAATGTGCCCCTCATGCAGACTTTTTGGCGCTGGCAAGCCCACCCACCCGGTACGAATACACTAAATACTGTCTGGGAGGTAGTCACACCTCCCTGTGACAGGATGCCTATTGTTCCACCTTCCTCTGCTCTAGCTTGGCTCAGAAGCTGGATGGCAGAAATTAGTCTCTGGTCAGCAGCAACCATTTTGGGCTGTCTGGGTCCAGAAGGTTAGCCCCGGGAACCCTGAGAGCCTAAAGGAGGGCTCTTCTAGTGCTTGGAATCACTGTTTGCGGTGTGGGGGTATGATTCCACAATGTTTGATACCAGACATGATTGGATTCGTTGCAGCCAGTTTCAAATGGTCACACGTAATTACGTGGTGCCCCTCTATATAGTATATGGCTGCTTCATTGACAACCCGGGAGAATGAACTCCGTAGGCTGTAGGTGTGTCCTGCTCATGCAGGGGCAGCCTCTCACTTAGAACCAAGGACCCTGCATTCAGGATTGCAAAGGCCTGCTATAGGGAAGAGCAGTTGGGGAAACAACGGACGAACTTTGGGGTGGGAGCAATTTGAAACGCGTTGGGGTGGTGATGGTGGGGGGAAGGGCACATGAGGGAGCGTGAGGAGAAACTCATGCACTTGTATGGCGTGCTAAAATGAAAAGCAGTTCCTTGAACATAAGCAGTGGTAACAGCCAACACCCAGTGAAACCTATGGTTAATCAGCTGTGCTCCAAGGGAGAGCATTTATTGCTAAATACGAAGGACTTATTAAGGAAACAGTGAGTCGGTTTTGTGCATAGAGAAGTCTTGGCACGCACTACGGAAAGTCCGCCTCTGTGAAGGAGAGGTGGTTTTACCTCGTGTTTCGGGCGCACACAGAGGTGCAACAGATGTGGTCTGTTAGAACAATCGACCGGTGTAAATATTGATTTTATGTTCCATTTCCCTTGTCCTGAAGAGGCCAAGAAGAACATCCAAGGCGGAGTCTTTAGTAAATTCATTAGGAGTGGTTTAATAACTCTTTGATGACACAATAAGAGCTATAGAAATAAATATAAATCCCTTTGCCTAAAGTATCAATCTAGACTACCTCTAAGTGTATCACCGAGAATAAAAGTATAAACACGAGTATCAATTTATATAGGTATTGGCAACGTATAGTTGATTGTATGATTTTTGAATATATCTTTTTCACATGTCATTCTGTTTGAAATTACGTTTTGTTTATTGACTAGTTGCCATTGTATATGTGTGTCTTTATCAATGAAATAATATGTACATGAAGGATAAAAAACTGAAGAGATGGTAATTGAATGTGCTCTACTCAAAAATGAAAGACTTTATATTAATTCCTCCATACCAACCTCCTTTTGTATATGATAGTGTCTCATACCCAGGTATAGGAGGTTAATTTGGGTATTATATATATATATATATATATATTCACTTAAAAAACCATAGGTTTCACACATGTTATAGTTAGCTGTACATTTCACTCGTAAAAAACCAATGAAATTCCACGTTATAGTTAGATCAGGTAACTATAACTTGCGCGCCCACAATAAACTGCTCATGACGTCACATATTACATCACTCATGACATGGTCAGTGACATCACTCATGACATCAATGATGACATCTGAAATTACACATTGTGGATTGCGGTCGCGCAAGTTATAGTTACCTGATCTAACTATAACGTGGAATTTCATTGGTTTTTTACGAGTGAAATGTACAGCTAACTATAACATGTGTGAAACCTATGGTTTTTTTAAGTGAATTTGCAAGGTTTTTTAAATGCTAATTCCTAACTATAACGTGTGTGAAACCTATGGTTTTTTCAGTGAATTTGTACGGTTTTTTAAATGCTAAGTTATGTATTTATTTTTTTTTTTTTTTTTCTGGTTTTTCACTGTGCGCACACCCTGCAGTCCATGCGGTGCGCGCCTCGCTTTTTTTTCACAGTAACATTTGTTTTTGTCTCCCTTGTGGGTCCTTTAATTTATTTAATAAATGTGATTGTTACTTCTTTATTTATTTTTTTATTTTTTTTTGCCGTGCGCGTACGGTAAGCTTACCGTACGCGCACTCCGCGATTTTTAAAAAAAATTATTAAATGTATTTTTCGTACTTTTGGGTCCTTCTTGGACCCCCTGACAAACACTAGGGGGTCTGCAACTCTCTTCGTTGCCCCCTTTTCACGTTCCCCACCTTTGTTTCTCAGTGCGAGAGACAGAAAATGGCGGCCGACACTTACTGATTTCGACCGATTCGAATGTTTACAGTCATGTAACCACCAATCAGAATTGAGCTCGCGCACGGCACCGTACGCGTACGGTAAGCTTACGGTAAGCGCACGGAGCGCGCTTACAGATATATATATTGATTTAAATGCTATTTTCTCAGGACCTACTGAACAGATTTACACCAGACCTACAAAAGGCACATCCTTGACCTGAGGACTACCTCTCTGCCAAATTTCAAGTAATTCTGTTCAGCCGTTCGGGCTGTAGCTCGGACTAAAGGTCCTATGGGAAAATGCATGGGGAAAACGCGTTTTGGGACCCCCCTTTTTTCTCAGCCCCCACTTGACGAATCCCCCCGAGACTTTCAGGGTAGGAGCGGAGCGTAGCGCCCCATTAGTTTTGAAAATTTCGCGAGGATTCGTCGACCGGCGCCAAAGTTATTCCAAATAGAATGTTGCGGATGGCCTATGGAAACACGGTCCTAACTATAACTATCTACTGGCGACCGCCAGTAGATTATATATATATATATATATATATATATATATATATATATATATATATATATATATATATATATATTATGGCTCCAAAATTCTCTAGTCGTAAAGAATTAAGCACTCACGGGTAGCGTGTCAACGAGATTTATTCCCAGAACAGACGCGTTTCGGCGATCTGCCTTCCTCGGTGTTCACAGCACACCGTAAAGCGCCATTATTTAAATCTTTCAATGCATCATGGATTTTAACATAGAAAGAGGACAGCGTAAAGTGCACAGATAATACAGCGCTGTATTATCTGTGCACTTTACGCTGTCTGTTCTGGGAATAAATCTCGTTGACACGCTACCCGTGAGTGCTTAATTCTTTACGACTAGAGAATTTTGGAGCCATAATGTTATGCGGCTGGCACCGCCGCATTTATAGCACCCGACCGTGAGTGACTCGGAAAACGAGGTGCGAAGGGAGCAGTAATATATATATATATATATATATATATATATATTTTTTTTTTTTTTTTCCAACAATTGCCCTGAAGCATTTAGGAGCGCACACGACTTCGCTCTGCCAAGCAGCTTTAAACATGCAGCCTGCCTTTCTGCGCCACAATGTATTTCAGCAGCCAACGCGTTTCAAGGTTAAACAACCCCTTCTTCATGGGCACACAAACGGCATTTGAAAACTCGCAGCCATTGTATTTCCGGCTATTTATTCATTTGTAAATCTGCCCCCAGTGGGCGTATGCTTAGTGCATCTGTTGCAATGCCTGATGGGACATCAAGTCCTGGTACGAGTGTCAGTATTCTTTAGGTAAGTTCAAATGTTCCATTTGTCAATTTCATTTTCGTATAACCTTGAAACGCGTTGGCTGCTGAAATACATTGTGGCGCAGAAAGGCAGGCTGCATGTTTAAAGCTGCTTGGCAGAGCGAAGTCGTGTGCGCTCCTAAATGCTTCAGGGCAATTGTTGGAAAAAAAAAAAAAATATATATATATATATATATATATATATATATATATATATATATATATATATATATATATCCATATCCTACTGGCGGTCGCCAGTAGGTAGTTATAGTTAGGACCTATTTTCCATAGGAAATACGCAACATTCTATTTGGAATAACGTTTTGATTTGATTTGATCTGATTTTATATCGCGCTGAATCACCCCTGGGGGTATCTCTGCGCTAGCAACAGCAAACTAGTCATTAAGCTAGAAAAGATATGTCTTCATAAACGTTGGCGCCGATTGACGAATCTTTGCGAAATTTTCCAAACTTTTGGCCAGCTCCGGTCCGCTCCTATCCTGAAAATTTCACGGTGATTCGTCAAGCGGGGGCAGAGAAAAAAGGGGGGTCCCAAAACGTGTTTTCCCCATGCATTTTCCCGTAGGACCTGTTGACGCAGCTACAGCCCGAACTGCTGAACGGAATTACACCACATTTGGCAAAGAGGTAGTCCTCAGTTCAGACTCGTGCCTTTTGCTTAAATGGTGTAAATCCGTTCAGTAGTTCCTGAGAAAATTAGAGTTAAAAAGATAGATATATCTGGGCGGAGCCTAACCACATATCTCATCGTGAGATCTGATTGTCTGTCAGTACTTCATCCAAGAAGTGTTGGCAGCCATCTTGGGACTAATATACATGATAGCACCTCATTAAAAAGCATTGCAGTTAATAGAAGGTTTTAAGACTTTAGTTACATTATAAATCATTTGTTGATGGTACCATACTCATTTTAGGAATTGTGGTGAGTTCTAAGGTGATTTTACCATGTGAAAAAGCCTTCTGCTGTGATATCATGAATCATGCTTGAGAGAAAACTATTTTCTCATGCTTTTCCCACAGAGGTTTGGAAGGTGATCTATAAGCTAAACTAAGAGCATATTTTCTGTAAATTCACATTATCTTTCTCAGTCATGTGAGAATGAAGTCTGACATTCTCAGTAAAACATGTACATCCAACAAGGGCAGAGACTGTCAGTTGATTCCTTTGTGTTCTACTGCAGCTTCCCAGAGTGTTCTAAAGAACAGCTAGAGCGCTAACAGTCCTACTTATGACAAACGTATTGCACACCTGAAGCCATCTTGATTAGAATGAAGTGGTAACTCTTAAAACATTTAATTTAAAAAGGAACAAAATGAGGGGGTTCATTTTGCCATAGAAATTATGATTAGTGCTGAAGAAAGAAAAATTAGGGCACATTTTGAGTGACTTCTCAAATCCTCTTCTATTTCATTAAAAAATTCTGATATGCAGACTGAAACATGCACTTTTAATACCAGCAGCAGACGTCCGTGGTGAGCAGTAGCTTTACTACAGTAATCTAATGAGCAACTAGAGTGCTAACATTCAGAATTTATGGCAAATGTGTGACATATCTGAATACCTTCTTGATGGAATCAAAGTAAAAAACTGAAAGCATTTCCTACTGAGGAGACTGCAGTAAATGAGGAAATTAGGAAACTTCATAACAAATAATTCTCCCAAGATGGCCATCAGAGACAAAAGAACCCAGATGCAGCACAAATATCACCCAGATGTAGCCAACATGTAGCCCAATGACAGACGTGTGCAAAACACTTATTTTTTGTGTATTTGCAGTTTTATATAGTGCAGACTTGTCAGGTATTGGAGTGCTTTACATGAGCATTGGTTACATCACACAAGATCAAATTCATTTTGGTTGTAGACATGGGGAGATTAAGTGATTTGACCAGAATCACAGAATGTTGAGCTGAAGCAGAAACTCCAACCTGGTTCCCCATTTGCAAAGTCTGCAGCTCTGGCAGTAACACCACATCCTCTCCCCTAAGTGCAACATTTAATCAAGTGGTCAACTGGATAAAAAAACATAAAGATTGCAAATAATTTAAAAGTTCTTTGTCGCTATTTGAAAACTCAGAAAATATGTCCTCATTTTAGTTTTTTAGAGCACTAACCATAATTTTGATGCAAATAAGACCCTCTCATATATGTAGTTTCTAAAGGAAATGCTCTAGGTATTACAGTTTTGATTACATCAAGATGACGTCAGGCGTTCCACACTTTTGTAATAAATATAGAATGTTAGCAATCTAGTTGTTCATTGGGATACTGTTGAGAGGCAGAGGCCAGGGGCATGGACTCTGAAAATTGAAGGCAGATAGGAGAGTGCAGAGGCAACAATTTGACCACACTGGGCAGGCAGGAAGGGCAGTGGCAGCACAACAGACTATGGAGGGCAGTGGAAAGGGGGGCAGGGGCAACAAACCAACAATACAGGACTGGCAAGAGAGGCTGTGGCAATATAATAGACCATTCTGGGCAGAAGGAAGAGGCAGTGGTAGTACAACCATACATGCCAACAGACCCGTTTCAGCCAGGAAGTGTCCAATGTTTTTAAGCTCAGATGGGCTTTATTTGATATGTCTCCTGTCTACAATCTCCTCTTTTTCAATGTAACTCAAAGGGGAAAATCAATACCCCAGTTTTTTTTCAAAATCTTCCTCTTACCAAGTTCAAAATGTTCGCAAGTATGGTACATTGGATCATGGTAGGCAGGAGGAATTGGGTTAAGGACATGGACTCGGATAACAGAGGACAGGAGGGACATGGAGAGGTGCACCAAACTGCCCCTACAGGGCAGGCATCAGGGTTTGCAGCAGCACAATACACCACACAGGGCATGCGGGACGGGAGTGCAGCACAACAGTCCATAGAAAGCAATAGGGAGGGGACAGGACCATGCACATGGACAACAGAGAACAGAGGGGAAAGAAGCAATGGTAGCTAGCAGACCATAATGGACAGACAGGAGAGAAAGCTGCAGAATAACAGACCATAAAGGGCAGGAGGGACGGATCAGGGGCATTACAATGGAACAGACAAGCCAGGAGGGAGGGAATAGGGGTCTGCACATGGAAACAGAGGGCTGGGGGCAAGGGGGCAGGACAGGAGCAGCAAGATGACCATGGAGGTCAGGCAGGATGGGCACTAGAAACAAGCCACACCATGGAGAGCAACAGTGAGACTATGATGGCATACACACAGACCATGGAGGGAAGGTGGGAGGGGGTCAGGGGCAGCTAGCTGACCACAGAGGGAAGGTGGGAGGGGCCATGGCAGCACAGAAGACCATGCATGGCAAGCGGGAGGGTTAGTGGCAGCACAATGGCTATGATGGGCAAGAAGGAGGGTGCAGGGGCATGCACAAAGGACCATGGAGGATAGAAGGGAGGGTCAGGACCTGGGCACAGACAAGAGAGTTCAGGGGAAGGGGCCTCACAACAGACCGCGTGGGGCAGGCAGGAGGAGCAGTTGCAGCACAACAGACCAGGGAGGGCAGAAGGGTGTGGCAGTAAAATGGACCATGGAGGACAGAAGGAAGGGGATAGGGGCATGGCATGTGGACAGGCAGGGTGGAGGTGGCAGGGACAGGTTACAGTCATCTGACTATGCTAGGCAGGTGGGAGGGGAGTGGCAGCTCAACAGAACACTCAGAGTAGATAGGAGTGGCAGGTCCATGGAACATGGTTAGCAAAAAGGATGGAGCAGGGGCATGCACAAAGACATCGGAGGGCAGGGGGAAGGAGAATAGGGGCAGCAAGCTAAGCACAGAGGCTAAGCAGGAGGTCAATGATGGGCCATAGAATTGGGCAATGGAGGGCAGGAGGAGTGGACTGGTACATCATGCTAAATGGAGGGCAGTGGCAGCACATCAGACCATGCATGGCAGGAAGGAGGAGGCTAGTCCATGGATTCAGACAACAGAGGATAGGAAGGAGGTGGATGGGGCAGCAAGCTAACTGTTCAGAGAAGGTGGGTATTAGGACCTTTATTGTTTTTAAAATGTGTGTCTGTGCGAACTACTTAAAATATGAACAAGTATGCAGCATAATATCACTTTTATTCAGGAAGAAGAGGACGTTTGTGACTGTGACTCCGGGCTCACTTGGCAGAAACACCCCCTGACCCTCCACCCCCCATCGCAAAATGTAATGCCTGTGAAAAGGGTAGGTGGACGCAGTGTTATATAGAACATAGTCCCGAGAGCACGATTGAAAATGAAACCTAGATATAGTATATGGTATAAACTATGCACCAAAAAGTGTGATATAAGATGAACCGGGGCGTGAAATATAATATGCAATACATTGTGCGCAATGATAGATTCATTGGAGAGCGCGAGATAGCACAGGCACTAGCACGTGCTATGCGATATGCGCCTTGGAGTGTAATATGCACAGGGCAGTGTTGTGTAACCTAACTAGTCTCTAAAGTTGTAATATAAAATATGTGCTGGGGAGTGTAACGTTGCAGATGCACTGTGACAAAGATATGGATCACAGATTGTAATATGTATGGCATAGCGCTGTGTGTTATAACATAGGCATCAAGGAAGGCACGTTAGATGGGGCAATATAACCCGTGCGAAGGCAAGTGTGGCATGACATATTCACGGGGTGGTGTTACAATCCACATGGGCTAGAGAGTGTCATAGCATACGCACTAGCTGGTGGAATACAACACAGAGGTGTGTGCACTCGGCGGGCACTGGTGGGTGTAACACAGCATTGGGCTCAGCCAGGAGCACGCTGTGACTCTCAAGCGAGGTTCGTCTCCTTTCCAGAGAGTAAAATAAAAAGTATTACACATCCGGCGGTGGATGTGTGTTTTATTAACCGTGAAGGGGGTTTCTTGCATGGTTTGGTCGAATTTTTGTCAAATCCCCTTTGAATGGCTTGGTGTGCGTGTGTATTAAATGTGCCCATCAAAAGCTACCCATGTTTGTATAAATAAACGACAAGGGTGTCTATTTGGAGAGTACCCACCGGCGGGGGCGCCGGGATTAGGCACGGTAGGGTGTCAGACACGTCAGAGCTTCACTAGCGGTGTAAATACATTCCACGTGGATTCATTGTATGCATAGTCGCCTTTTAATGAATATCACGCAAATCGTCATAGTGATAGGTACATACGGTTTGTCCAGCATGTCCTAGGTGTTTCTATACATATATTTAAAAAAAAAATAATAATAAAACAAAGGCCGGCCCCGGGGGATGGAGTCCTCTGGGCTATAAGTGGCCAGAGGAGGGGGGCAATGCAGCACCCCTTCTAAAGATTTTTTTAAAAAAAAGGCCATGACCCGGGGGTTGGGGTCCCCGGGGCCGATTAAGGCCTTGGGAGGGGGGCCACGCGGACACCCTTCCAAATTAATTTTTTTTCAACAAAAAAAAAATTAGGGTGCAGGCCCTGGGGGATGGGGTCCCCAGGGCCAATAAATTAGAAAAAGAAGGGGAGCCACACAGCCCTCCTTCTTAAAAAAATAAAATAAATAAAAGACCGGCATCGCGCCGGAGGCCACGCCCCCTCCTTGCAGCACTCTGCAAACGCGCCCCCTGGCCAGTTGTAAGTTGGGGAATTAATTCCCCTTCAATACTGAGGGTCCTGAGGGCTAACTAGCCCAACAGGTATCTCCAGTATGCGCCAGGGAGCTGCATTGCAGACAGGTGTTCTGAGGCCACGCCCCTTTTTACACCTCTATGCAACGCAGCTCTGTGGCGCTTACTGGAGGTACCTAGTGGGCTAGTTTGACCCTAGGCACCCTTAGGATTCAAGGGGACTTAATCTCTCAACTTAGAACGGCCACAGGGCGTGTTTACACAGTGGTGAAGGGAGGGGACGGGGCCTGAGGTGACATGTGCAACACACCCTGTGGCGCGTTTTAAGTTGGGGAAATAATTCCCTTTCAATCCTGAGGGACCCTGGGGGCCAATTAGCCCACTAGGTGCTTCCAGTAAGCGCCACTGCTCTGCGTTGCAGAGAGGTGGTGCAGGCCGTGCCCCTTTTTACACCTCTCTGCAATGGCGCTTACTGGACGTACCTAGTGGGCTATTATGCCCCTAGGGACCCTCAGGATTCAAGGGGACTTAATCTCCCAACTAAAAACGGCCACAGGGCTTGTTTACACAGTGGTTAAGGGAGCGGACGGGGCCTGAGTTAGTAGTTTTAATCCCCTGCCCTATTATATACTAGGGGCTTACAGAGGAGGTCATGCTAATCACAGGGGGACCCCAACGCATAGTGCTCCCTAGTGTATGTAGGTCAGTGATGTCATTTGAGATGTCATCAGTGATGTCATGAGGGATGTCACTGACCATGTCATGAGTGATGTAATATGTGACGTCATCAGCAGTGCATTGCGGGTGCGCGAGTTATAGTTAGCTGAACTAACTATAACGGGGGAATTTCAATGGTTTTGTACGAGTGAAAAGTCCAGCTAACTATAACGCCCCTGAAACCTATGGTTTTTTCAGTGAATTTCTAAGGTTTTTTAAATGCTAATTCCTAACTATAACGTGTCTGAAACCTATGGTTTTTTCAGTGAATATATATATATATATATTTGCTCCAAGGGAGGGACAAAGCAATCCAATGAGAAGCCAGCAAATGAGAGTAACATGAAAGACAGACAGTTGTAATGGGCTGGCCCAAAGACATACTACTTCAAGTTTTTGTTATGGTCCACAAGAGGTCTTTCGACAACAGACAGCTAAAGGTGTTTAAGTGAGACCTAAAAATGTGCACTTTTGTAATGCCTTGTCATCAAAAGTTTGCAGTTTTTTGGTGATGAAAGTGTCAATTCTTAAAATTACAAACCTCTAATATTCTCGTTTCACCGAGAACAGTTTCCTCTGGTATTCAGTCGTATTGCCTATGGGTTACTACTGATTATTGCTGATACA
Source organism: Triturus cristatus (assembly GCF_964204655.1). NCBI lineage: Eukaryota > Metazoa > Chordata > Amphibia > Caudata > Salamandridae > Triturus > Triturus cristatus. The sequence goes on from NC_140591.1 coordinate 251,918,618, forward strand.
TGAACTCGCTGAACATTTTTGTGTTTACCAAACTATATATTGCATCTTTGTGGCATACAAATGTGTGCATACGTTCATTTTATGTAGGTAGTGGTTGTTGTATGTTTTATTTTCCATAGATCTATGTAGCCTTATTCAGCAGGGCCTCTTGCTTAGAATGCACAATGTTTTGTATAATGATCAAGGTTCATACTCTGGTGTGCAGACCGCATGTACACAAGGCTTGAGCATATCAAAGACCTTTGATAAAACTCAAAGTTCTGACGGCCTTTCGGGCCCTCGCCATATAGGGTTGTAATGGATATGTCTGAAATGTTAGTTTAATTGTGCTTGATGTAGGCATTTATTAAAAGGAACTGACTCTTCCAGAGAATTAATGGTAAACTGATAGTGTTCAGTATACGAGAAAAGAGTAAAAGTCCATACAAACCCGAAGCCCTTTGCTAGCCTGACAGTTATGGAACATCTCTGTGTGATGTTTGTTTATTTGAAAAGCTTATGTGTGGCTCTATTTGTGGCCTGCGTATATTTGTTTTGTGTTTTATTTTTGCCTCTGCCTGCCGACGTGGACGTGCTCCAGTCATATTGCAAGATAAGTCTTTCATTTTGAACAGAAAAGCGAATCCTTTGTATTTGGAAATTGAATAACACTAAATTAGGAAATAGTCTTACTTGCGAGTTAAAACTCTTAGAAATCGTCCACTCTGTGGATTTAAGTGCTATATTAATACAAGCACTAGAAAAAGCCAATAATTCTGACCATGGCAAGTTGGTGCAGTAATTAACTTTTTTTGTTTTAATTGTAATCCTATGCCACAAAAACAAAAGAAATTCCAAAATGCTGATGCGTAAGTATCTGTGATGGCCGGGTGGTGGCTACGGCGCGTTGCGGAATGGCTGCCTGGTGAAGGAGCTCCGCAGGCCAGGCACAACAATCCGTTTAATACTATTGTTCGGTGCGACTACGCCAGTTAAAAACTCATCCTGCCGTAATCTGACCACATCAAGCACCCTCGGCGGCACTACAAACGCTCGAAAGCAGTGAGAACCGACAGTACCGGGCTGTGATGGAACAAAGAGGTTCAGAGAGAAAGTGGCCGCCGGACACTGAACTGCGAGCGAGTGCTGGGCCAGGGCACACTGCGAGGAGAGGGAACAACAAGGCAGCGGCCAGGTGCAAGATCCCTTTGCTTTCTGGGCTGACATTGTGACTGCTGGTGTCCAGCTGGTTCCTTTTGGTTTTGCTGGGGCCACTGGATGATACGTGCTGCACGGCTGATCATCACGGGAGAGAGCCGATATCCCAATCACCGCTGTGAGGAGGAGCCGCTGGGACTGCGTGGCGGCTGCGGAGGATCGTAACCTGCTGGAGAAAACATCCGCCCCAGAGGCCTGAGGTGTTGCGATGAGTGTGGCGGGGGCCGCTGACAGGGTTGGACTCGGGCGGGCCTGCGGGGCGAGGCCGGGGTAGTCTTGAGTGATTGAGCTCTTGGGGCCTGGGCTTTGCAGTGCAGGCCTGCTGGGCCAGACGAAGTGCTGGAGCCTTGACCGCCACCTCACCGGTGGGGGGCGCAGCCTGATTACCTCTGCGGCGGGTGGGTGGTGATGTAGGGTGAACCAAGGTGGCTCCTGGCCACTACGGTATTTCCACACCGTGAGGGGCCGTGGCCGCTCGTAAGCCTGTCTGCGCTCCCGTCCTGAGACGGGGGGGGGGGGGGTCGTGTTGGGCCTCACACTGCTGTAGGGCTGAGAAGTGTGCGGCTTGAGAGGTGCTGGTGCTCGCCCTTGCATCACATACTGGAATCTGCCCCAGCGACTGCAGGGTGTTCATGAGGTGGGCCGATCGACTCCAGCGAGACACCAGGGCACACTGGCTCCGACTCTGCCTCTGGAGCATGAAAGTGGGGGGCCGTAGGAATACACTGAAATAAGCTGTCTCTGTGGGGTTGCGCCAAAGGTAGTCCAGTGCTACAGCAGGACCAGAGGAATTGGTAATAAAGCCAGGGGTGCAATCGGAACTGTTGCGGTTCAGTCTGACCTGATTGCTGTAGGGGTTTGCAACGGGAGTGTGCACACAGAGACCGTAGTGTAGCGATTGAGGCTTACATGAACACTCCTATTTGAAGGGCTCCTTGATTCGGATCAATACTTGAGGCCTGGTGCCAGTTACCAAGACGCAGCGGTGAGTGTGCGGTGCACGTGGCAGGTGACTGGAGAGGGGTGGCTGCTGCTGTGCACTTACTGTAAAATGGGCATACCGGACCCTAAGCAACCAAAAATCCCATTTGAAAGCAAGCGCAACACAAGAGCCACGCATACCATGACGGACTCGGCGGCGTCACAGGGCCCATCGGAGACGGCGGAAAACCCAGACAAAAACAAGAGATCCATACTTCTGGAGTTGCGTTCCAGTATGAAAACTATTGATAGTAAGCTCGACGCTCTCACATCTAGATTGGACGCAGTGAAACACAAGGTAGATTTGCATGAAACCAGGCTCGATGTGCTCGAGAACAGATTGTCCGATACGCAAGATTCACAGGCTGAATCACAGACACAGATACTACAAATGGAGAAAGTGTTGGAGATAATCAGAGTGAAAAACGAGGACTTGGAAGCGCGTTCTCGCCGGAACAACCTCCGCATAATTGGCCTGCCGGAATCGACAGCCATTACAAAGATGGAGCCTTTTTTTGACGGTTTACTGCGCAAACTGTTTGGCTCTGTGTTGTCCCCGGTCATGATAGTGGAACGGGCGCATAGATCTTTCGGGCCCCGGCCCAAACCGGGGGCACCGCCACGCCCGATCATCGCACGCCTCCTAAACTATGCGGATAGAGATGCTATACTACGCGAAGCCAGGACAAGAAGTCCCATAAACCACAACGGGAATAATCTCTCTTTTTTTCCAGACTACACACGGATGGTACAGGCCGTCTGTAAAGAATTTGTGGCAGCAAAATATTTTTTGCAATCTGCTGCCATCCCGTATGCTATGCTGTATCCTGCTAAACTAAAGATAACACATGAGGGACAATCACACTTCTTTACAGACTCTAAGTCAGCTCTGAAGTTTACGAAACAAATATGTCCCAATAAACCTCGTCAAGGGGGCCCCGAAAGCTCTGTGGGATCAACAGAGACTGTGAATACAGACTAATTAGAGATGGGGTTTCAGATGTACACGGTGGCGGTTATGTGGGCTTCATATTAGGAAAAAATTGCAATAAGTTATGTTGAAAAGCAGTAAAAAGCAAACCCTTGTCATGTAATTGTGGTGGATTTGGGGTACGTGGTACTCCAATTGTTTAAGATTGGCAAGGCGTGGTGGCGCAGCTAGATGTAGTTGCCTGGCCACCCCACCACATGGTTTGCCGCCGTTCCTTTCCCTCAGCGGGTGCTCCCCTATTAGTTAGACCTTCTTAGGGAGGATTGGGAAAAGTTGGGGAGGGAGGAGGGTTTACATTCTCGACCTAATTGGGAGATTGGAGTGGGGGGGGGGATTGTTGGGTTATTTGGGATTGGGTTGGTATTGTATTGTTTTGTTTATGGAGATCACACGATCACACCTGGGGATTGCACTGCCATTAAGATTGAGACATGCCTGTCTGCTACACATTATGATGAGGATTGGTCTGGAGTTCTAGATCAGGTCCAAGACGATAGGAAATGTCATGGGTGAGAACTATAGGCTGATGACTTGGAACATAAGAGGGCTGAACTCCCCCAAAAAAGTATGTCAAGTGTTTGCCTACTTGAATCGTCATGGCACGCATATTGCTTTTTAGCAGGAAACGCATCTGACCAAGTCCACGGAATGTCATGTTGCACTCAAGTGGGCCGGGTTCAAGATATCCTCATCATACTCCTCTTATGCTAGAGGGGTACTTATTGTGGCTAGGAGGGGGATTGCATTTACACCAATGCGTACTTACACGGATGATGAATGTCGCTGTGCAATGGTGCAAGGCAAAGTGGGAAACTCGATAATAACCTTGGTAAACATGTACGACCCAATAGCAGATGAGCCGGAATGCTTTTTAAGAATGTATAATACATTACGTGCATGGCCTGAATCTGCCATAATCTGGGGAGGAGACCTCAACACTTATTTAGACCCAGGTTTGGATAAATATAATCCACAGTCAAACCGCACCCCGCGGGTGGCCCGAAGCGTTCATAATGCTATAATGGAATTTGGATTGGTTGATGTGTGGGGAGTGCGTAATGGCTCTGCTAAAGAGGGAACACATGCCACACTTGCGCACAATAGTTGGTCCCGGCCGGATTACTGGCTGCTGGGAGAAGATGCAGCTGACTGGGTTACGGCGGTTGCCATTTGCCCGCGCACCCTGTCTGATCATAACCCGGTGATGTTGGATATTACAATTCCAACGGCAATCCATCGCCCCTTCACCTGGCGGTTGCGACCAGAGGCTTTGTTGGACCCACTGTACAACAGCACTGTCCGCACAGCCATAGAAAACTACTTTGAGATTAACAAGGGAACAGTGGACAGTGCCTCTACACTATGGGAAGCTTTTAAAGTAACGATCTGGGGTGTGTGCATAAGTACAACCGCTGGGACTTTAAAGGATCTTAGAACCCAACTCGCTAGTATAGAGACCACACTTAAGACCCATAGAACAAAACTACACTGAGTCCTCCACTGCAGACACCCTGTCCCGCATACATGAACTAATTCTGGAATACGACACGCTAGCAGAGACCGAGATTCGTTACATTTCACGCAGACATGTAGCACGTAAATATGGAGATGGATGTAGACCAGGCCGCAACCTTGCTAACAAAATAAAAATGCATGCAGAACATCAGCACATAGATATGATAAGGGACTCTCAGGGAGTAGAACACTGCAACCCGCTGGACATAGTGGAGTACTATCCTGACCTTTATACGTCCAGGGGGGGAGCTACAGACTCTGACATGGAGAGGTACCTGGATGGCATAGCCTGTGCTTGGTTGTCAGATGCACACAGGGAATATCTGGGTCAGCCGATAGACGAGGTGGATGTAAAAGCGGCGATTAACACCCTACCAAATGCAAAAGCGCCTGGGCCTGATGGCCTAACCATTGAATTTTACAAAGCTTATGCTGATCTTATTACTCTCTATCTCTTAGAGATGTACGCAGAAGCGCATGAGTCCCATGTGCTGCCCCCTTCACTATGTCAGGCACTAATTATAATGCTGTTAAAAAAGGATAAATCCCCCAATCTCTGAGACTCTTACAGACCACTCTCCTTGATTAATATAGATGCGAAAATCCTTGCCACCAAACTACAGCCCCTGATGACTAGTCTGATCCTACCGGATCAGTCGGGATTTATACCCGAACGGTCTACTTCACACAACTTGAGAACTGTCTTTGCGGTGTTGCACGTGCTGGAGCCAACTCTGCCTGCTGCTGTGGTAATGCTGGATGCGGCCAAAGCCTTCGATTCCATCGAGTGGCAATATATGTTTTACATCTTACGGCGCATGGGGTTCCCGTTCATTTTTAAACAGTGGATTACGATTTTGTACACAGACTCATTGGCGAGGGTGCGTGTTTGAGGGTTGACGTCGGAACCACTTCCTATACAACGGCGCACCAGGCAGGGGTTTCCCTTGTCCCCACTGCTGTTTGCACTCGCTATACAAACCCTTGGTGTGCACAATACGGCAAAGACATAGGGAAACTGCACTCAATTTTAATCTCCGCCCAGTCGGCATATCCCTATATGCAGACGACATGGTGCTCTTTGTCAGGGAACCCTCTCGCTATCTAGCACAGCTGCTCCGGGAAAACATCAGGTTTGGTTTGATAGCAGGTTTAGCTGTTAACTGGGATAAATCTATTGTTATCCCCCTGACGGAGACTACACCCAAACCAGTTATGGACTACCCACTGGTTTGGACTGAGGAACCAGTCAAATACCTTGTGATATGGGTCCATCGCGACTCAGAAGTGGTCATCCGGGCAAACTATGGGCGGGCTTGGAGTACTCTAGAGCAGCAGATTGACAAATGGATTGCTCTACCACTGTCACTGGCGGACCGTATCGCGCTTACGAAAACGGTGGTGTTACCGCGCTTTTTATATTTATTTTCTAATATTCCGATTCCTTTGACAAAGGTGTTTTTCAATAGTTTACGAGCGAAGTTGATTGGGTTGGTGTGGGGTGGCAGGCAGGCCCGGGTGCGTTGCAATACTCTAACGCTAGACTATGACAAGGGGGGCTTTGCAGCACCAGACTTTTATGTTTATTATCTGAATGCGCAGGCGCAACATGCATACTGTTGGTTTAGACATCATGCTTTCACCCCACATATGGCGGAGGAAACTGGGGATGCTTGCCCCACCCCACTACACAGCTTACTCACTCACACAAAGTGCGGAGTCCTGAAGATGGAAATCAGTACAATAGATACCACGGTGGCGGCATGGCAGTCGATAGGACAGCTCGCTAATAAAGTACCCATCTATGCCCCGGCAATGCCACTGGAGCACCATGCAGCGTTGTCAGTGACACATGAGGTGGGTGCAATACGTTTATTTAAGGAAGCAGGCATGCAGACAATGCAAGACCTGTACCCGGAAGGCACGTTTCACACATCAGAGACGTTAAAGTACATAGGTAATCCCACACCACTGTTTCAATTTGCGTTTCATAGACTTCGACATGCAATTAAATCACACTACGACACCTATCTTGGCGAACAGCCAGCGCTCAATTCTTTGCAACTGGTATTAACCACCCCCACTAAGAAAAAACAAATTACCAAGCTGTGTAGAGCAATTCGTTCTGAGATACCGGATAGCCCAGACAAGAGCAGAGAGAGGTGGAATGAACAGCTGGACTCCCCCATATCCCTGCCCGATTGGGAACACATTTGTAGCCTTACTGGTAAACTTACTCCAAACGGAAATCTGCGTATTATACATTTCAAATACATACATCTGGTATATTACACTCCAGCGCGACTGTATTGGTATGGGCTGTGAGATTCCAGCAGGTGTAAGAGATGCGGCCAACTTGAGGCAGATTTCCTGCACCTTGCATGGAGCTGCGAGAAGGTGACCAAATATTGGAGTGAGGTGGTGCGGGATATAACAGATATGTCAGGGTTGGAAATACATTGCATGCCATTGACATGTTTACTGTGTTGTGTTCCTCATGTGAAAGGGGTCATAGGCAAAAACATACGGATAGTGCTGCTGATGGCAAAGCGCAGAGTTGCCATAACGTGGGAGGGGAGGCGATCGCCAAAAAACAAGCAATGGATTGAGGATCTGGTCTACTGTAAGGATAATCTGGAACTATATGCAGAGGAATTACCGACCACATCAAAGCCCAAAGACCTATGGGAACCACTGAGACAATTTCTACACCAGAAAGCATTGGCAGACTTACAGAATGAAGAGGGTCAGTAGCGTTAAAGACAAATAATCTGGAACAGTGAATGTATGTCAGAGCTCAGGAATACGCTATGTATATTTAATCCCTAAGGTGCAAGATCAATCATAATCGATTTATGTTGTGAATGTATTTATTTTTTATTTTGTTGGTTTTGAATTGTATTGCATTGGTAACTATGGAATCTACCTTGCATGGTAGTACTGTTGCTTGTAATTCAAACTTTAATAAAAATTTAAAAAAGTGTCTGTGATGACCATATTCTTACAATCAAAAATGTTAATTAGAAAACCAAAACAAATAACCAGTTCATATAATTTAATACAATTTTAATGTTGCTTCTTTGCAGGCAAGTTTACTTCGAACAGGTATAAACAAATCCCTTTAGTTTTAATGTACATTACTGATCTTATTGTGGCATAGAAATATACTTTTGGCTTTGAATTACTGTAACTTGTTGAAACAAGTTAAATACGTAAGAGTTACTAAAAAATAAACATTGGTTCTTCAAAACGTTTAAAACTGTCCAGGCATTGGCAAAGTCAATAGCGGCTAGCGGCCATTTTCTAATGTATTTCCTATACTTTCAACATCTCCATTTAAGCTGTATAACACAACGTGGTGCTAGACAACATGGTAGCCATTTTCATAGTATGCAAAATATTATTTTTATACTTTGGAGATGGCCACCATGTAGCATCAAACCACGTTGAACGATGCAAGGTGGCAGCCATCAAAGTACAGGAAATACACTTTCAAGATGGCTGGTTGCCGCTTTTGGCTTTACCAATGCATGTACATTTATAAAAGTATCTGGTACTGGCTAAACGAATAGCAGCAACCAGTGTGAAGTGTCTAAAGAGGAGTGAGGGAAGAGAGGAGCAGAGAGAGAGAGAGAGAGAGAGAGAGCGCGCGCAGGCTTTAAGTCAGAAACTCAGATGGTGAGACGGAATAGAGAGACTTTGTGGGGTGGTTGGCAAAGCTAAGGAAAGAGTGCACTCACATTACAGAGTGAGCGAGAGCAAGGATCAGGACATGAGAAATCAACGTTAAAAAAAGAAAACTAGTACAATATTCACATCATACAGTCAAAAGTAGGAGTAAAGAAGAAATGTTCCAGGAGCGAGACAGACACAAGAATAGGGAGGAAAGCCATCCTGCCAAGAGCAGGCAACTAAGATAGATCAGAAAGCCATCCAACCCTAAGGAAGGGGCTGAGTCAAAGCTCACTCTCTGTGGTGTTGTATGCAGTGCTGTCTATAGCTGTGTGTACTAAAACAATTGTAAGATGTAAAAAAAAAAAAGCATTGGCACGGTGATCCCTGGTACTGAGGAGCACTTCTTTTTAGGTGACAGTGGTCAGGCAAAAAGTTGTCACTCACATTTCAAAAAAGCCAATGGTTGAAAAGGATTGAACCATTGCCTCATACTGTATGTTCTGGTAGGCAAAATCAAAATGTGAAAGCCAGTGGAGGAGACCAATGGACAGAGGGGCTTGCTGAAAGCCCTAATGCACAAGTGTATTAAACCTGTAATTTTCGTAAAATCTGAAGTTCTTCTCTAATGGGAAACCTAACAAGCATTGGCATAGCCAATGGGTCTCGCTTTTGGGACCTTATAAGTGTTTAGTCATGCAACAGTTGATGTTGTTGAACCAAGGATATTGTGCTGCATAACGGCGATCTGTGAAGCTGATAAGTGTTAGGACAGTGCGTGGGGCAGGGGGGTAAGCACGGTCAGCTTTGAACCTGATGATAAGTGTTAGGACAGAGCGGGGGGCAGAGGGGTAAGCACGGCGAGCTTTGAACATGAAGATAAGTGTTAGGACAGTCCGGGGGCAGGGGGATAAGCACGGCGAGCTTTGAACCTGATGATAAGTGTTCGGACAGAGCGGTGGGTAAGTACGGCGAGCTTTGAACCTGATGATAAGAGTTAGGACAGAGCGGGGGCAGTGGGGGTAAGCACAGCGAGCTTTGAACCTGATGATAACTGTTAGGACAGAGCGGGGGGCAGGGGGGTAAGCACGGCGAGCTTTGAACCTGATGATAAGTGTTAGGACAGAGCGGGGGCAGGGGGGTAAGTACGGCGAGCTTTGAACCGGATGATCTGTTTTAGGACAGGGCGGAAGGCAGGGGGGTAAGCACGGCGAGCTTTGAACCGTATGATCAGTTTTAGGACAGAGCGAGGGCAGGGGGATAAGCATGGCGAGCTTTGAACCTGATGATAAGTGCTAGGACAGAGCGGGGGCAGGGGGGTAAGCACGGCGAGCTTTGAACCTGATGATAAGTGTTAGAACAGAGTGGGGGCAGGGTGTAAGTGCCGCGAGCTTTGAACCTGATGATAAGTGTTAGAACAGACCGGGGGGCAGAGGGATAAGCACGGCGAGCTTTGAACGTGATGATAAGTGTTAGGACAGTGCGAGGACAGGGGGATAAGCACTGCGAGCTTTGAACCTGATGATAAGTGTTAGGACAGAGCGGGGGGCAGAGGGGTAAGTACGGCGAGCTTTGAACCTGATGATAAATGTTAGGACAGAGCGAGTGGCAGGGGGGTAAGCACAGCGAGCTTTGAACCTGATGATAAGTGTTAGGACAGAGCGGGGGCAGGGGGTAAGCACGGCAAGCTTTGAACCGGATGATCTGTTTTAGGACAGAGCAGGGGGGTAAGCACGGCGAGCTTTGAACCTGATTATAAGTTTCTGGACAGAGCGGGGGGCAGGGGGGTAAGCACAGCGAGCTTTGAAAATGATGATCAGTGTTAGAACGGAGCGGGGGGTAAGCACGGCGAGCTTTGAACCTGATAAGTGTTAGAACAGAGCGGGGCGGGGGGGTAAGCACGGCGAGCTTTGAACCGGATGATCTGTTTTAGGACAGAGCGGGGGGCAGGTGGGGTAAGCACGGCGAGCTTTGAACCGTATGATCAGTTTTAGGACAGAACGGGGGGAGGGGGGGTAAGCACGGCGAGCTTTGAACCTGATGATATGTTTTAGGACAGAGCGGGGGCAGGGGGGTAAGCACGGCGAGCTTTGAACCTGATGATACATTTTAGGCAGAGCGGGGGGCAGCGGGGTAAGCACGGCAAGCTTTGAACCTGATGATAAGTGTTAGGACAGAGCGGGGGCAGGGGGGTAAGCACGGCAAGCTTTGAACCTGATGATAAGTGTTATGACAGAGCGGGCACAGGGGGGTAAGCGCGGCGAGCTTTGAATCTGATGATCAGTTTTAGGACAGAGCAGGGGGGTAAGCACGGCGAGCTTTGAACCTGATTATAAGTTTCTGGACAGAGCGGGGGGCAGGGTGGTAAGCACGGCGAGCTTTGAAAATGATGATAAGTGTTAGGACAGAGCGGGGGGCCGGGGGGTAAGCACGGCGAGCTTTGAACCTGATGATAAGTGTTAGGACAGAGCGGGGGGCAGGGGGGTAAGCACGGCGAGCTTTGAACCTGATAATAAGTATTAGGACAGAGCGGGGGCAGGGGGGTAAGCACGGCGAGCTTTGAACCTGATGATAAGTGCTAGGACAGAGCAGAGCGGGGGCAGGGGGGTAAGCATGGCGAGCTTTGAACCTGATGATAAGTGTTAGGACAGAGCGGGGCAGGGGGATAAGCACGGCAAGCTTTGAACCTGATGATAAGTGTTAGGACAGAGTGGGGGCAGGGGGATAAGCACGGCGAGCTTTGAACATGACGATACGTGTTAGGACAGAGCGGAGGCAGAAGGGGTAAGCACTGCGAGCTTTGAACCTGATGATAAGTGTTAGGACAGAGCGGGTGGCAGGGGGGGTAAGCACGGCAAGCTTTGAATCTGATGATAAGTGTTAGGACAGAGCGGGGGGCCCTATTGACAAACTTCCATGGCATGAATAGTGGTGAGGCTTGCAAACAGGAGCAGTTTCTGTCCTCCCTGTCCAAAGGGAGGGGTCGAGAGGGGAAAGAGCAGGCTGGAGAAGGTCTGCGGAATACAGAGGCCGGAGAGAACAGCCAGGGCCTGTGACCCATGACGAGAGAGGAAAGCCATATGGCGCCTCTGCTCGTAAGCGCATGCCCGCGCACATGCACTGAAGCTCTAGGCCACAGTGGTAGCATTTTCTGAGGCCCTTACTAAAAGTCTCACCAGAGCACAGCGCATGCGCTGCTCTAGGCTCCACCTAAAAAGGAACACGCATGGACGATTAGTGAACAGTGCAAGGTTGTAGTAGTCTTTTTTCTTCCATTTTTAGCATGGCCTTAGATTGTAAACACAAAATGGAGACGGGGCACAGAAGATAAAAAGCAGCCAACTACGGTATTTGGAGGATTGGAATAGTTCTTATAAGGAAGTTAAAAAAGAGAAAGAGGATAACAAAAATATCGGAAAAGCATTATTGGCAAAGGCAACAAATCTTACTGTTTCTAAAGAACAACGTTATTCACATTTTTATGCCTTTCAAAAGCTGCAGTTGGCACTTTCACCATGCAGGCTGTAATACGGACTTAACTAAAATTAAACACAAGTGCTTTTAACAGCAGGCTTCAGCACTTTAACCCAATATTAGAGGTCCCATAGGCATGACTATTCCTTTTTCACAAAACTGCCACCTCACTCCTAGAGTAAGATATACACACTGTAGACATGGATGTAGGTTAGCCATTGTAGTTTTGATGCAGTAATGTAAGTTACGTGTGGTAGGTCGGCATGGTAGGCGTATGGTAGGTGAGTTGGGTATGCCTGATTCGGGAAGGTAGGTTAAGTGTGGTATGTTAGATATGGTGGTTGGTTATATTATGTAGGTAAATTATGTTGGTACGGTATTGTAGCTATGGCATTTATGGTAGGCAGGCGTGGTAGGTATGGTAGGTTAGTTAAGGTAGGTAGGTACATTAGGACAGTATTGTAGGTATGTTGTGTAAGGGAGGTTTGGCATTTTAGGCAAGTATAGCAGGTTGGTGTAAATTAGGTTTGGTAGGTTAGTTATGGTAGGTAGGTAAACTTCGGTAGGTAAATGAGGCAAGGTATTGTAGTTGTGGAATTTGTGGTAGGCAGATATGGTAATGTAAGCATATTAAGTGAGGTTTTCTATATGTACTGAACTGCAGGTAAGGCAATACTTGTTACATTCTTTTTATTGAAATTACACAAATAAAAATCATAACATTACGTCCCCAATCGTACACAGGTAAGGCAATATTGAGCTTACTGACACACGTTCCTAAACCCTAGTTGCATTAACTTTAGGTACTTTAATCTCAAGAAGTAGCTGCCGCTGCGTTAACGGAATGGATCATTTCCATATTTTGTTATTCTAGGTTGATGCCAGCGACACAAAAGACAAAGTACTCGTTTTCTTCAAGCTGCGTCCAGATGTCATCACAGAAGACAATCTTCACAATAATATTCTTGTGTCCTCCATGTTGGACTCTCCAATAAATACCTTGTACCAAGCAGTGCGGCAAGTGTTTGCTCCGATTTTATTAAAGGTAAGCTCACCCCTCCTCATTTTATATATTCTGTAAGAAGCGTTTTTGATTGATGTGATTGTCAAGAGTTTATTTCAGGTTCAAATATCACCAATGAAATACTTATGAACGATGTTCTGATGATAGTCCAACAAGAAATCATAATAAAAGTAAAAATCCAAAATGGAATGGTGATAAAACGATAGATTATATATAAATCATGAAAATAGAAAACTCATGGTGACAAAAAATTTACTGTACCCCTTCAAACCCATCCAACCTCGCAGGCTCCGTTCTTTGTCTGAAGAGTTTATCTCAAGTGACCTAAAGAGTCCGAGTCAGAGCATTTAATAGGAGCTATCTATTCGAAGGCCAGAGCAGCAGACTTTGTAAACACCAGAAATCATGTTAGAACTAACGCCCAGGTCCCTACATTTGATCACGCCATTTCTTTTTCATGATTACGTATTTTAGAAGGCAGTAGTAAAGAAAAATGTAATTTCACGCATTTCACTGTAGTTGCTACATGAAGATACCAGTAGAATACGTTTATTGTTATTAGTTAATAAAAACCATCACAATTCAAATTAGATGTGCATATAAAAGAAATCCTTTTTTTAAAAAAAATTCATGGAAGATACGCTGCACTCCGAGAGAAATTGATGCTGTCAGGGGCTGCAGACAACCAGTACCCAAACAAACACTGGCTAGAAAAGTGGGCAACAGTGGCATTTTTGGGTTCAAAGCATAGTTTGTTCCAACTTCGCTGAACCACATTGCTCGAAATCGATGTTAAGGCATGAATACCTAAGATACATATATTTTTCATTTTGCAGTGTAATTAATGTAATCTACCAGGGTGGTAAGATGGTCTAGTTGGTAGCACAAGCCTCGTAGTGGTTATGCTTGCTCCTGAGATCTGTTTGTGTCTTCCAAAGGCATTGGTTGAAATCCTGACATGGCCCAGTGTCTCTCATGCTTAAAAGGTTTATAAAATGAGTACCTTGAAGTTGTGTAGCAATATCATACTGATCAAAGCGCACACCTTTCAGAAATAATAAAGGTGGTAGGAATATTCCCCCCATTGCACAAAATTCAGAAGGCCTTTAATGACAGATCTTTTTCATCTTTACCCCCGTTGGATACACCTTAGACAACAGCACTTCTCTACACGTGGCAAACCTCATGGCAAGGCCTCAGATGGCTGAGTTATCTCTCAGGATCTCTCAACAGGTTGGTGCCAACTCCATGTAAGGCATCGCTCACGTGGCAGACTTTGCTCCAGCCCTACCAGCTTCGCAAAGGCCTATTTGTAGGAGACTGGCTTAGTATAAGGTGCACACTTGAAAACAAGAAAATATAAACCTCGGCACTCTTGTTCAGTTCTCTATTAATTCATAAAGTTATTCAGAATGATTGCTCCAAATATCAGCACGACATGAGTATAATTCTTGCTGAATCCATTTAATAAAGGTATATAACAACATCTAAAGTCACAAAGTTAAAAAGCAGACAATTGAAGGCTTAGAAGAAAGTGCCTTTGGAGAAGACCGTGAAGACATTCTGGCAGTGAAGAACCTGCAAGCAGAAGGGACAGACTCTATGCCACTCGGAAGTGAACAGGAGGCACGAAGACACAATGCCCACCGACGTCTGGAGGTTCACAAGAGGCGACTGTGACATTGTCGCTGCAACTGTGATGACCAGGCGATGCTGAGAAAGACCAGGAGCTGTGCATGAGCTGCCCCACTTCGGATGTCGGTGACTAGGTGATCGGTGTCCGACGGGAGCATCACCAAGCCTTGGTAGCCGCAACCGGCGTGGAAAATGAAAAAGGAGGAACGTTGGGCCCAGCAAGGTCCAAGGGACTCACCAACAGCAGGAGAGTCAGAGCAGACCCGAGCCAGCAGTGAGCCCACTGAAGCAGTAGAAGACCCATAGGAGGACCCACAGGCCAAAGGCATAGGAGTTGCAAGAGGACCTCGAGCAGCTCACCAAAGAGAAAGGCCCACGGTGCAGAGGATGTAGTGAGGACGCTGATCTTGGAGGAAAGAGAGGCTGGAGGCTGGAGCTTCTTCTAGCCCAAAGATCTCTGGAGATCACAGCCAACAGGTCTTGGCAACGGCAAGGTGACGCGGTGCACAGGGGATCGGTCCCAGCGGTACCGAGGAGGGGTATTGGCTTCAAAATTGCAGAGAGGACAGGTCGGACCTCGAGGGAGTTGCAAAACCACTACCTGTGTTGCTGAGCCTCGGGAAGTCCAGGAGCAGCAGACCAGGCAGCTCTGTTGCGGTGCCAGTCGTTGCAGGGGAGTGACTCCTTCACTCCAAGGGATATTTCTTTGGGTGTCCTTGATGCCCACAGGTCTGTTGAAGAACCTGGAAGAAACAAAGACGATGAAGAAGACTTGAAGAACTGCAAGACCAGGAGCAGCAGGAGTCTTCCTTGGTGCAGTCTTGGTTCCAGTCGAAGTCCAACGAATTCCAAATGTACAGACGGTCAAAGGGTGACATGGTTTCAGGCTTGAGCCTTGACCCACGACAAATCTGAGGCCCCACCCACAGGTAAGCTCTTAAGTACCCTGGCTTGGAAAATGAAAAAGGAGCAACGTTGGGACCACCAAGCTCCAAGGGACTCACTAACAGCAGGAGAGTGAGAGCAGGCCCCGAGCAAGCAGGGACCCCCACTGAAGCAGTAGAAGACCCTCAGGAGGACCCACAGGCCGAAGGGACAGATGTCGCAAGACGACCTCGAGCAGCTCGCCAAAGAGAAAGGGCCACAGTGCAGATGATGCGGTGAGGACACTAAACTCAGTGGAAGAGATGCTGAAGGCTGGAGCTTCTTGTAGCCTGAAGATCTCTGGAGTGCAGAGCCAGCAAGTCTTGGCAGTGGCAAGTCGACACTGTGCACAGGGGTTCGGTCTCAGTGGGTCTGACAAGGGGTAATCGCCTCAAAATTACAGAGAAGACTGGTCAGGCCACGAGGGAGTTGCAGAACCACCAATTGTGTTGCAAAGCCTCGGGAAATCCGTAGGATGACAGGAGCAGCAGTCTGGTCAGCTTTGTTGTTGTTCCTGCATGGGAGTGACTCCTTCTCTCCAAAGGAGATTTCTTTGGATGTCCTTCATACCCACAGCTCTATTGAAGAAAATGGAAGAAGCAACAAAGAAAACTTGAAGAACAGCGAGACCAGGAACAGCACGATCAGGAGCAGCAGAAATCTTCCTTGGTGCAGTCTCGATTCCAATTGAAGTCCAACGAAGTCCAAGTGTCCAGGTGGTCGAAGAGCAACATAGCTTCAGGGTTGAATCTTGTCCCAAGATGAATCTGAGGACCCGCCCACAGGCAAGCCCGAAAGTACCCTAAGGAAAGGGTTGGAAGAACTGAGGGGTCCCTCCCAGAAGAGGGGCTGGACAGAGAGGAGGATACTCCCATGTTCTTTGTTCAGTTTAGCACCAGAGCGGGAGCCAAGGGCTCCCTGAACCTGCTCAAACTGGAGTATGCAAGTAGGGCACCAAATGTGCCCTTCAAAGCAATATGGTGGCATTGGAAAGCGCCTCCACCCCAGCCCAATACGCTATATCCTGCCTGGGAGGTGGTCACACCTCCCTGTGACAGGAAACCTATTGTTCTACCTTACCCTGCTCGAGCTCAGCAGAAGGAGGGAAAAATCGTGTCTGTGGTTGGCAGCATCACTTGCTTGCTTGCAGACCCTGAAAGGCTGTTACTGGGAGTAAAGGGGGGTACCCAAGGGAGCCCCACAGTACATGAGACCACACTTCCAACACTGGAATCGATGTTGGGGTATGATTCCAACATGTGTGATACTAAACATGATCGGGTTCTGTGCAGCCACTATATAGATAGACATCTCATAATGACCGATGTCCACTACATGTATTAAAATGGCAGACCGCACTTACAAAGCCTGGAGAATCGACTCTCTGGGGTTTGTAGGGGTGTCCTGCTCATGCAGGGACATCTTCACACTTATAACCAAGCACCCTGCCCTCAGGATGGAGGAGCCTGCCGTACGGGTGCCATAGGTTTAAAGTGCAGTATCCTCAGATATTACGAAACTTATATTTGTTGTGAGAGGTGCAAGCACAAACTCACACAAGCTTCAATGGTAGGCCTGTAGTCACTTTTTTAGTGGACTCCCCTGGGTGGCATAATACATGCTGCATTCCATGGGAGACCCCTGGTGTACCTATGCCCTGGGTATCTTAGTACCATTTACTAGGGACTTACAAGGGTACACCAGTAGCCAGTGGTGGAGGTACAAAAGTACTTACCAGGTCAATTTTGGGGAGAAAGCACAGTGACTGGACTGGGGTCCTGCTTAGCAGGATACCAGTCAGACTAGGTCAAAAACACACTGATACCAAGCAAGTAACCATGAAAGCAGATCCTACTTTCTTACACTATTTTATACTGAAAGGGACAAGAGACGCTTAAAGATTAGTAATCTTCACACAGTGTAATTTGCATGTTGGATATGCGAGAGGTCAGGAAAGATGCAATGAAAAATGCCACATCGAGAACCCTATCGCTATACATCCAACACCGCCCCACCCTATTATGCCCATTTCATTTCACAGAGCCTACTAGTGTGCATCATACATGCTCAGCATAGTAAAATTGTTGTGGGTATTCTTCACATACACAGAACTATGCACAGGAAAACAGGACCTCGGTGTATAGGGGCTGAACCTTCCTACCACCTTAGTACCTAAAATCCCAGACCTGACTAGCTATAGTGTCTTATTCGTTCTACATAATCATGAAGCTACAAATGATTAGACAACCCAGAACACAACACTCCCGACTCTCTCAGGAATCGCGGTAGCAAGACATACTCTTTCGTTCACTCACTCATACTTGTCCACAATAAGAATTTTCAGAGTCACTGTTAAAGTTTAAAATGTTTATTTTAACTATCGTGCTCTTATAATGCAGTATTCGAGCCACTACCAGCAGTGAAATGCATAAACCTAAAACAGTTAGCATTGTTACAATTCCATAGAATATAAAGGGGGGTTTCATCGTATACAGACAGTGTAAAACGGACTATAAGGCCTAACCACCCTCCCCTTGGTAAGGTGAAGTTTATTATATAAAGGAAGATCTCTGGGCTTTGTCAGCAAACCCCATACCTTTACTGCCTAGATGGAGGTTTTGCATCATAGGAACAGCATAACAAGGGGCATTGTTTATCAACCTTGCACATCGTGTTCAGACTAAACTCCAGCAGCGCAGCTGTGTTAGCATGTTGTGTCTAGGTTCTAGGGACTGACCAGAACAGGATAACAAAGGGCATTGTTTATCGACCTTGCACATCGTGTTCAGACTAAACTCCAGGAACAGGCAGAGAACGCAGAAAGCAGACAGTTCTCATGTGAAAGGCACAAACAGAGTTTTGCTAAATAAAGTAATGTAGTAACATGCGCAAAAGCAGCATCATGGCAGCAGAGCTCATGCTAACTTAGTAATGTCGACAATGACCCTAATGGCCATACAACAAAATGGTAGTTCATTCGTCTTTGGTGTATCTGCTGATATTTCCAAGAAGCAGTAGTACTGTAGTAGAAAAACAGTGCAGCTTCTAAGAACCAAACATACTCTGCCGTGCAACACAAGTGCTACTATTAGTTCAGCACACAAACAGCGTGACATCAGCGAAAGCACATGCATCAGATTACATCCAGTGACAGCAGAAGCAGTATTACCTGCACAAGATGTACATCCAGTGACAGCAGCAGCAGTACTACCTGCACAAGATGTACAGACAACGTACATCAGCAGGACGTGATGTGCCTGAAAGTCGTAAGACCGTAGCAGCACTACAGCAGTAAGAAACCGTGTTAGAGCAGCCATACTAAGTGAACTAGGTATACAGAAACAGCATTTCTGACATTACCTGCAGTCCCTAAGGATCCTAAAAATCAGAGAAAAACATTTTTGGCTTACATTTCTTCCTTTTTGGTTCTGAGTTTGGATCCATTTGAAAGGATTTCAGTGTTCCATTTTATGGAAGCCTTAGATGGGTAATATTTTTCACACAGTACCAGTGTTTGCAGTCTGTCTGCTCTCAAGACAGTCAGAGCTCCAACAATCGGAGCGCCATTGCAGGTGCTGTGCGACCATTCCTCTGTATTTTATGCTACAGTGGAAAATAGGCATCTTTCTGAGCACTCTGTATTTGCCCCACTGCCCCACATTAGCAGCCCCTCCTCTTAGAACAGTTGTATCTTCTAAGGGAATTTTCAGTCTCACACTCCCTGGCTAAACTTAAATCGGAATTTCCTGTTGTTCCCTTTTAAGCAAGAGGTTTTTGATGGATACTTCTTCTTGAAGATTCCCCACCTCCTGAATCTCATCCAGGCGCCACACTGGACCAGAAAATTTGCAGTAGGTCTCCCAGGCCAATAGGTGGCACCATGTCTCCACGTTGACTTTGATACCTCCATGGATGTATAATCACAGAGCCATATATGGCCATTGTAGCTTTCTTCTATTTTAAAGGTGTTTGCACTGCTTCGGTTTCTGGCTATTTAAGCCCATTTTCAGTTTCTCACTTTTCCAGATTCTTCAACCTAAGGGATCCTGAATTTTGTTGTAACACTAGAGAGAGTGAGAGAAAAGCAAGGCAGTTGCAATCTCCCAAGGATATAATATCACAGAAGCAATTGCTGGTGCCTATGTCCCCGATTCCGGTTCAATAGGTGTTTAGAGTCAATTGTAAATTGACCCAGATAGCCCTATATAACAGATGTTGTCGTAAGACATAACCATAGGAAGTGATGGGATATCCACAGATATTGGAGAAGACGCCTCACTCACTAATAGTGACATGCTTCATCATTGGCGTCTTTCCACACCCAGGTAAGATGGTACTACCTGGGCGGACTCAACCAAAAGGTGTAATGGGAGTTCTTATATAAATTTTCTCTGGTTATGCAGGGAACCAGTTTGGTGGTAGATACTAAAAATACCTCCAGGTATACCCCTGGTGTGAAGCTTTATTCTTGGGGTACCAGGGGTACCAAATAAAAAGTGTATGCTGTGATGGGGTTGTTTTGAAAATATTGTTTCAAATGTACCCACTTCTTATGCCAACATGTTTCGGCCCGCGCACAGAGCCCACAAGGGTCTGGGGCCTTCTTCAGGGCTGTCTTGTATAATAGTTGGTTTCCCTGACTCAAGGTTGATCATGTGCTACATGCAAACCCAGGTAGAAAAATGAGGCCTATTGAACTCACCTAAAATTAGAATCCAGTAGATTTTCTAGAAGGAGAGAATAGTGTCAAAATCGTGTTTGAACTCTGTTTGGAACTCACACCCATCGTGACATCAATGACTCAACTCTGTGTGGCTATATCACTCCACCCGTGATTGGTGCGATATCGTCTATTCCATTGTGTTTGTTAGTGTCAATTTCGCATCTCTAACTTGAGAGTGACTAAAATAAAAAACTCTCTACCCTTAACCATACGGAATACAACTCTCATTCGTTCTCCAAGTCACCTCGGGGGTAATAACATTGTAATTTTGTGTGTGCCCCGTGTTTCATATCAAAAAGGTGGGGGCAAAAAATGGGGAAAATGTCATCGGTGCGCGGTGTGTGAAACCGATATCCTCTCCCAAAACTGCACCTTCATGTAAATGCTGAAGCTGTGTTCATCAGATAACCATTCTCACCTACTGGTCAGTGCTAGAATGCACCATGCGGGTCACGTGATTATTGGTGCCGTCTTGTAGTCACACACTAAGGGTATAAATCAAATCATGAAAGATACAAACGGTGGTCGTGTGGTTACGATTTCAGAACATCACGTACTTTTACACGTTTAATGTGGGAAGCTACACGTATTCTTGCTGCATCACTTGTACTATGAAAGTTAATCAAGAGCCCTTCCGTCTATGTGGTAGTATTTCTCACGTTCTCAAGTGCAGACCTCTGTTTTTTTTTTTTTTTCCTCAAATCATAACACGGGGCAGGCCCCAGTTGTTTATACTCGGACCTGTTGACCGTAAGACCCTATTAGCTTAACCAGATCCCCGTCATAATACAGTTAAACAGGAAACTGATGGTAGCGTAAAGTTACAGACGGTAGTTGAAATGTTACGCGTTCTCATACCACACATACACTATATTGTAGCAGTACTTAGAAACACCGACACATACACGTTTCTTAGGGCAGACATACGATCTATTCAGCTGCATCTTACTTCGTCAAAGATCGGTCACCGTGGATACACCTATAGTGTTCACTGCCCACCGCCGTGTGAATCTAGTGTGTGTGTTGTGGTTTTTAAATAATTAGTGAGCTTCCGTCCGTCTTCCGTATAGCGTGAACAGCGTATTGTGTGATTAGATACGGTCTGTCACGTGGATAGACGATAGGACGTGCATCCGTAAAGGTTGCTCAGGTGTCTGCTGTGTGACGCGTCCGTGGTGGATTACTGGGAGATGTAGGCCGGCCTTGGCGTGTTTGCACCTTATTTTGGGCTGAGAGGGGAACTTTAACTGGAATCATATTCACAATCCCTTACAGCCAGATGCACAGTGCGGAAATACCGATGTAAGATAACATTGAGTAACCATATCCCATTTACCCTTGTGTCGCAGGATTGTTCTCGTCTGCGTATGTAAGGGGAGACTGACCATCCTTCCAATCATTATTGCAATCTGAAATTGTGAGGAAGAGTGGCCCCCGGATCTACTCAGGGATTATCCTTTGTCAGGAACCGATCATTGGTTGCCTCAATGTAGTCCGCGTGTCGTGCCGTCTGTAGTTGTTAAAGACACATGTATCAGTGCAACATCCAACCCCCTTGTTAGTGTCCAATCGTGTAAAATATTTTTACATTGTGAATCTCCATCTCAAGTAATTAGTTGATTTTTTAATATTATTATTGATCAGCGTCTTGGGACCTTTTGATTCAGAGTAGATACTAATCCGTACTAATCACTATCAGTGGCGTTCAAACTATGTGTATGGTCCTGCTCATGTTAACAAAGACCACGGAATTTCCTCATTTAACCCATTGCTGACACTTGACAATCGGTAGATCCATCGTTGTTCTGCTTTCAACAGTTGTTTCTCATTGCATTGGTCGGGCAGTTTTTCAATGATTGACCAAGTGAAATCATTCTCACTATGTCTCAGCGTTTGGAAATGGCGCATCATCTTTGTGACCGTTTTTCCGCATCGGAAGGTACTGCGGTGTTCATTCAATCGTGTTTTGACTTTACGTGAAGTCATACCAATGTACCTCAGATTACATTTACAGGTCATGATGTACACCACATTCTGGCTGTTACAATTCGAGAACGACCTTTGTTCCCATGGTGTTTGTAGCCCCAAATCGATGGTTTTACTTGCTTTTGTTAACGTACACACATTACAGCTTCCACATGGAAAGTGTCCTACAACTACGGGTAAGTCCCATAGTGTATTTGTGTTATCTCTGATTCCTGTCTTCTTCTTGGGGCGAGTGTGTACTATTGAGTCCCGTAGGGATTTGCCGCGTTTGAATGCAAAAAGGGGTTTGGGTAAATTAAGAGTTCCTGAGTTTAGGGTCTTCCAGTGTCATGATATGATCCCCTTTAATTTGTTGGATTCAGTGCCAAAGGTGGTGACGCACACTATTCGTTTATTCTCGGGTTTGAGATGAGATTCCAGTAATGCTTCCCTTGGGTTGTTAATTGCCCTCTTGTTAGCTTGTTTGATTAGCCGTGGTGGGTACAGCTTAGAGTGTAACTTTTGTGATAATTTCTTTGCGTGTACCATGTATGTTTCCTTCTCTGTACAATTCCTGCGTAGTCTCAGAAATTGTCCTACTGGTAGATTATCTTTCAAGGTTTTCGGATGAAAGCTGTCGTATCTCAGTAAGTTGTTCACGTCTGTAGGTTTGTAAAAAACCTCCGTTTTCAATTTGCCTGTATCGGGCCAGATTTTTAGATCGAGGAAGGTAATCCAGTCTCTTTTTACAGTCATTGTGAACTTGAGATATTGGTCTCTTGTATTTAACCAGTTCAGAAAGTCCTCTGCTGTTGCTTCGTTCCCTTTCCATATAAGGAAGATGTCGTCAATGTATCGCTTCCACACCGACATGTTGTCAACATACGGGTTAGTGTCGGTGTAGATAAATTTGGTTTCAAAATCATGGACATATAGACATGCTATACTAGGTGCACAGGTCATACCCATGGAAGTGCCATGAGTCTGTAAGAAAAAATCACCATCATACTCGAAGTAGTTTTTTGTAAGTGCCAGTCTCGCGCAATCAATGATGAACTGTATGGGACTGATGGATGTCCATTCTTTATTCTTATCCTGAATTTTGTGCCATCCCAAACCCTTTTTGGTTTTGACCTTTATCTCTTCAGACTGCGGTAAACTGAAGGGGAACGGTGTAGACCGGAAAGGGTGCTAATGGTCCATCTCTCGGTCTGAAGCCAGCTCCCAAGGTAATTTTGAGGCCTCGTCCTCTTTGTGGCAGTCACCCTCTCTTGGCCCCTTTACATAGATTTGGTTGAGAGGTGTTCCTCTTATGCAGCATTGCTCTCATCTTCTGGAGAGATAGTCTTTTCAATTTGCCCCTCAACTCCAACTTCAGACTCCGCTCCAGCCCAGTACAGCAGATGCTTGACAACGGCTCTTTTGGCAGGGCTGTGCCTTTGCTGTTGGATACGCTTCTGGTTTTTTCAACACCTGGTACTGATCTGGCTGTTTTCACCCAGGCTTTGCTAGCTAGATTCTGGCCCTTTTTGAATCCCCTTCGGGAGGGCTTCGGGCCTTAAGGAGCATTCTTGGCCCATCGTTTCTCCTGGTGGTCTGTTGAGTAACACAGTTTTTTCAGCCTTTGTCTGTGTGTAGTGATCTCCCTTGCACTACTGGCCTCTGCTGTATGGCTCTGTATCTAGCACCTTGCTTATTTTCTACTTCACTGTGTGGGTTTTCCTTTGTGACCCTTGCTTTCCCTTCTCTTGCAACAGGAATGTTATTTCCATAGAGTACATGGTCGTTCTCCTCCCTGAGTGCCCAACATAATGTATATCTGGTATTATGACTTTTATTTTAGCTTTATTGTCATGCTAATCTAAGTGTGTGTGCAGAGGTCTTGGCCTGTCCCTGCTTATGTGGGGTCCCAGGCATACTCTGTGACTCGGAGAGGAGCACCAAGCATGCATTTGTTATTAGCCCTCTACTGCTGTCCCTGTCCTGGGTATAGTGCATAAAGCAGTGATGGCAGCATACTATGATTTAGACAGATTCATGGTATGATCAGACTTCTTTATATGTGTTAGTGGGAGTGAAGCCTACTGACTTCACTTGTACAGAATCTTGCACTGGCATCCTGTGTGTATGTCAAGTGTGTATGTGTAGTGTGTGTAACCTTGTATAGATTAGTGTGTGAGTAAGTTTGAGTAATAATGACAGTGCCCTCCATTTTGGATGTCTCTGGCTTGGCATAGCACAAAATTAAGGGTGAGGACTGTTCTCGCAGACACTACAAGTGTATTGCCTTCATTCCTGTGGCTGGAGGGAGTTCATTTAGACACTGAAGTGGGGAGGATGGAGACTGGGATATTTTTAGAAATTCCATGAGGCCTTCCGCTAGCAAGAAACTGTTGATTTGACTACCTGAGAACTGCCATTTTGGTGGTTCTTACGGGTGAGGCGTGAGATTGAAGTTTCTGTTGTGTGAGCTGAAGAAGTTTAAAGTTCAGGCCTGGCCTGTTGTCTGTCGCTGATTACTCCTTCAGTTGGGCTGATGACAACCAGTGGCAGAAACCTCACACGTCATTCTCCCTGTGTTGTGTGTGCCAACAGGTTTGTGTCTGCCTCTGTACATACTACCTGCTGTGAGAAGCATCTCTCTACTCAAAGGCTGTGTCCGGAGATCATCCTGAGAAGCATACTTGAAAAAAGAAGTATCCCAAACAAGTTTTGCACTTTGAGAGATTTCGTCCACATATCATTTCTAGAAGATGTGTATAAATGTTGGACTCAAACCACCCTTCTTGGTTCTAATTTCACATCCCTTATGGCTAAGGAAGGGGGTGCTCTACAATGTAGTCAGATGACTGCTATGAAATTAGGATTGATCAGCCAATATTCAAGGAGTGAAGGAACATCACCTGAAGTCTGCACTTTCTGCTGGCAGGTGTGTGGGTCTGCCTGAATCACCTAGAAGCCCTCAGTGTTCCCTTGTGGACTGAGGGACACCTAAAGAGAGCTGACTGCCCAAGAGCAAGCTGGGAGTGACCTATGTGACAGTGGTCTCTCACCACCATTTGCTGACAGGAAACACTGCAAGCTGTTGTATGTTTGGCCCAACTGCCTTGATCATCATAGGCCCGGTTGGGGCTGCATCTAGTACTGAGTTGGGTGGGAGCGGCCATTGATGCGGCCTGTGCCTGTCCTACCAAGTGACCTTGGACATCTCACTCCTAGTGACCCCCAGCATCAGAAATGTGGACACCCAGACTGCTAGAGAGGAGTGAGGAGCGGACAGTTACCTACTTGATACACCATATGGAGGTAAGAATCAAGCCGATCTTGAACTGGGTGCACTTTTGACTGTGAGAACTCTAAGAGACTGTACCTGAGCTTGATTCATACTGTATTTGATTTTTAGAAGTGGGGACCAAACCGAAGAGGACCACCAGGGAGGGACTAGTAAAGGGGGACCAGTGGTGTAGTGCCACAAGAGAGAATCCCACCCAGGGCAAGGGGGACCAGTGGAGTAGTGCCACAAGCAAGAACCCCACCCAGGGCCATTATCTATTATAACTAATTGGATTGTGCGGTATGTGATTAAAAGTGCTTTCTTTTCTTGAAAGGACAAGCACTGGGCTCACCATTGAAAATATTGGGTCAGTTGATTGTTGATTGTTGAATTCGGGCACTCCACGCTGCATCAATGAGAAGCCTGTGACTGCCCTGCCCCGCTGTCCTCGGAATTAAGGATGGAAAAAGTTTCACTTTGCCCAGTTTGCAGAGCTGTAATAGAATGGGCCTGGTGACACCAGAGGCAAATGGCCTCAACCATCATGATTTGGGCCCAGTAGCCCCTGTTTGCCCCATACACCCCCAGTACCACGTTTCGGGGCAGGGTCTTACACCTTGTATAGGTATGCTTTCTCATTTGTCTTTCATTAACTTTGTCATTAGATGGCTTGGAACACTCTTATATAATAGATCATTTCTACCTTCTACAAGGCACCTGTCTTGTGCCCCTTTATTTCTAGAGGGGATGATTGTTTATTGATAACTTATTTTTGTCCTTTTTTTTTGCAAAAACAATTTTTATTGCATAATTCAATTACAATAGCCATCTGCAATGACCAGCATATCATTGGTCTTCTCCTAGTAATATACTCCATTGCATAGTACAGTGCAGACCACTTCCAACTACCAACGCACTGCCCCCCAACACTCCCCAAATACAAATACTCCCTCCCCCCACCCGCATGTCAGTGTGCCATAGTCGCAGGTACCGTGATAAGTCTGTCTCGTGATTGGCCGTGGGAACGGCCGCGGGCCACTCTCCACCCCCATGATCAGGCGCCAAGCAGCAAGGAGAAGAGAAGCCCTCCCGCCCTCACGTGTGACCCGTCAGCTGCCTCTCCACCGCTACTCTGCTGCATGCTGCTCCTGTGCTTCAAAACCCTCCTCCGCTTCTGCGCCCCACCCCCGGAGGTCTACCACTAGCGCTTCCCATGCATGTGCCATGGCTAATGCCTTTTCAACATTTCCCCGCAGCGCTAGCTGCAGCCTAAGTGTACTCTCGCTACCCGCCCATTTTGTGAAGGTAGTTCTCCACCTCTCAAAGCTGGGGCCAGTTCTCGATTTCCAGTGCAGGGTAATTTCTCTTTTAGCCACCACCAGCCCTAGGTCGCAAAACTTGCTCGTGACTTTCGTGCGCGGTGTGTGGGGAAACCACAGCAGCAGGCAAACTCCCATTTCCACCCCCAATTCCCGCCCCGTTACTTGGGTCAAGCAATCAATGACTTCCCCCCAATAACCGCTGAGGACGCCACAGGACCAAAACATGTGCTTAAAGTCGGCCCCCTCCTCCCCACAGCGAGGGCACTGCGGAGCGGGACCCCCAAAATATTGAAATAATGTAGCTGGCGTCAAATAAGCCCTATGCAAGATAAAGTACTGCACCAATTGAAATCTGGCATTACGTGTGCTCTTCCAGGCCCGTCTCTGTAACCTGGGCCACGTCAAGTCCGGGATGGGCTTCCCGATGTCCAATTCCCATTTATCCTTCAGCGCACTCAAAGGGGCTAGGTGTTCCATCGCCATTCTCTGATAGAGGCATGTAATGGCCTTGACTGTGCCCGCCGCCATGACCACATACTGACAGCCGGCAGCCGTCTGCGGTTCAGAGAGTCCCGTATTCCAGTGCTTTTGTAGGGCTGCCACCAGGGCCGCGTGGAGTAGATAGTCTCCCCTCGGGATCCCAAAGGAATCCTGCAGTCCCTGGAATGGCTGAAGTGCTCCATTGAGGTACAGGTCCCCCACCATCTGTATCCCTAGGTCTTCCCACTGAGCCAGCCCCGACCAGTCCCTGCCGTGGGGGAGGGCCGTGCACATACCCAATGGGATCTCCGGGGCGTAGGGGTGAACAGTGCCGACCCTCCGCAAGCTGCGGTTCCAACACAACCGGAGCGTTCGCTCCTCAAGCGTCAGTTGCGACAGCTCGAGTCGCTGCTGGAAGACAATAAAAGAAAGGACATGCCGCGGGATCACCCTGCCCTGCGGGTCTTCGGGACCTCTAAACTCCCTTGCCACCGCCTGCGTTAGCCATTGCAGCTGGGCCGCCAAATAATACCACTCGAAGTCGGGCACAGCAAGCCCTCCCTCTTCTCTGGGCCGTCGTAGTGTGGCCAGCGCCACCCGTCGTCTGCCAGATCCCCAGATAAAGCCCGTGATCATGGCTGTGAGCCTGCGGAAGAACGACACCGGCACCCAAATAGGGAGCGTACGGAAAAAATACAACAGTCGCGGGAGCGCCACCATCTTCAGTAGCGCTACCCTCCCAGCTACCGAAAGAGGCAGGGTGCTCCAGAATATAATACTGCCCGCTAGACCTCTAATCGCCCTCCCTACATTCCCCTCCAACAGATCTTGCTGGGTGCGGTAGATATGCACTCCCAGGTACGGCAGACAGCTAGCTTCACAGCGGATAGCCCCGAGGGCGGGGGGGGGTCTCCTCCCACTGTGTAACAGGGTATACACAAGTCTTGCCCCAGTTGAACTTATTTTTGTACTTGCCACCTTTACGTACAAGTGGGTTGGGGTCTGGAACATGACTCTTTTCTTACCATTTGGGTGGCTTTTGTTTTCATTGCTAGTTTGTTGGTGTCACCCAGTTATGATATGCTGGACCGTTCATTCAATAGTGGTGTCTAGATGTTTTACTCTTTCTCCTATACATTTCTCTGTTTCAGTTGTTAACTTGTTCCCCATAAGTTTGAAGTGGTATGTCCCTTGTGTTAGGCTCCTGCCTTGTTTTGATGGTGTTGCTCTTTGGGATGATATCTAGTCATCATGAGTCTTGTGTCCTTCAGGGGGCATTTTCTGTTTGCTAGTGCCTAGGGTTGGATGGTTTAGCCTAACGAGCCATGGTGGTCAACCCTTTGGCTGTTTTTCTGCTCCGCCCTGTCTCCATGGGTTCATTTTCATTAACTGAGTAATCTGCAGGGAGAAGTATACATCAGAAAAAAGTTACTTACATTTGGTAATGTTTTTTTGCGGTGGATACTTGTCTACCTGCAGTTTTCTCACTGGCTCACCTGCCAAACCGCTCTAATGTATGGTTATTGTGTGACAGTAAGGTACTAAGTTGGTTTTGTGCACTGTATTCCTTTAAAGTTGTCAGGCTCGTCTCCGCCTCTAAAAGCGTGAAGGAAAAAGGAAGAGAATTGTAGTCAGATCACCGGGTGCTGCCGTATGTGGCTCCGTAATGTTACATCTCAGTAGGTTTTGGAATCAACTTAGAGCATAGCGCCACTTATCGGCATGGGAGAGCTATTACAAATGTTCCAGACCCAGCCTGGTGCCTGGAGGAGATTCATGAGGAGAGGAATCTGCAGGTGGAGTATCAACCAGAGATACAAAAAGAATTAAAAGGAAATTGAGTATCAACTAGAGATATTATTACCGAATGTAAGTAACCTTTTATTTAAGTCTTGTGATCCACTGCTCATTCTCGCTCTTCACTTGAGCTGGAACAATTTTCAAAGTGAGTGTGAAGGCCATCGACAAAATCTCAGAAACAAAATAAAAAGTGATTGGGTTTGCAAATAATCCAAATGCTTCTTATAAAGTGTAGGAAATGGGTTCCGCCGATTTAATCCCCATGGGTATTTTGCTTTTTGACTATGCTGTTTTGGACAGTGAGTGAGTCTCACTCATGGTAAATTCTGAAGGAGGGTAATAAGAATGCTAACTAGTGTCCGCCTTTTAAGATATGGCTGCTGCCACGCAGCTAAAGTAAGAGGCTCTGAGTTGGTTATACATAAACATGAGTGTGTGAGACTACATTCTAGCTTTTCCCAGTGTCCGTGCACAGGAAGCCTGTCACAGAAGGGACCATTAAGGGTTGCTTCTGACCTGGTGTAGTTCTTATAATATGAGTGGGCATTCATAGTGTAGGTCTGTAATGCTTAACTGAAAAGAGAGGGTACTTTCTCCCTACGTAAGCTTAGAGATACTGGTCAAGTCAAGAGGATGATCACCCCAGAACCTTAACTGATGCTACGGGGGCTGCTGGATGAGTGGGGAGGTGGGGGTGAGGTGGTACAGGAGGAGCACCAGGATTCTGGTCACCATAGGCTGTCTGGGAGCCAAGAGAGACATTGCATTGCTACTGGAGGTAAAAGAATGCTCTCTCTATGGCGGAATGGTCAAGGGGCATAGACTACGGCACCATTGCAGAACAATATGTAAATAAATTGCGGGGGTGCCACAAGAAATATACGAAAATATGGGGCCCGTGGATGGAACCCTCAGAGAGGTAGGAGGTAGGCTGCGCCGCGTGAGAACGATAAACAATATTTTATATATGCTCATTAGGTGAACCTCGATAAGCTGTATGCATGGACGGATAACTGTGTTTGTATAACCAAATGTGAATAAACGTAGTATATAAAAAAGAGATACTGCTCGGGTATCAATTCCATTGTAAACCTGCATCCCAAGTGCTGATCCACTGTCACTTGCAGCATAACTGCACTCCTTATGGCACTTGGAGAATTCCTCTATTTCAGCTCATAATCCGATTCCAGGCCTTTGTCCCTCCTACTGTGCCAATTCAATTACTCTGCTAGACAGCAGGGGGATAGCCCCCACATTCACAGTATTTGACCCAGTTCCTGGGAAAGGAGGACATGGTTTGCTGATTAACTGTTCACACTCCACCCTGCCTGGGCAAGACCAAGCCAATGGAAACAAAGGAAGAAGGCCAAACCTCTGAAGCCTAACATAGGATGGGTTTCCTATTTGAAGTTTTGATGGGACTTATTCGGACACCTGTGTCAGTTGGGGTCGGGGCTGAAGCTCTCGGGGTAGGTCTTTCCATAGACCACTTCAAGCCGCCAAGTTTAAATGTCCTAGAATGCTGTGCAGAATGGTTAGGGCAGGATTGGAGCGATGGTGTTATCCTAGGATTGAGAAGAAATGCCTAAATTTCAGAGCTTTTCACCCCCACTTAAAAACCCCTGCATGAGGGAAAGACTGTTGAGAGCTCCCGCTAAAGGAATGTCCAGCTGCAAGGAGAAGCCACCTGACTCCACTGCAAGGATGGACTTAAGGACTTTGACTCCAGCTGGCACTCAGGTGTACAGAGTGTTTCTCTAGGTTGTGTTGCTACCCCCCTTATATCCTCTAAGGGACAGTAGAGGGATGGACTTGCTGGGAGGAATCTAGAGCGTTCCCCCCCCAATCTTCAGTGGACTGACCCAGCAGATGAGTGAGCTCCATCAGGAGAGGGTCAGTGACTATGCTGATGACACAGGTGCCTTGTAAGATGGTCAAAGTTGCGGGGCCTGGAGAGTATGGCACGGGGAGAGCCCAATAAACCCTTGCAAAGGCATGGCATTTGCATATTGTTCTTCTGTGGTGCCCCAGAAAGGACAGGGTATACAAAAAGATATGCCTTCTCTGTTATTAAGTTAGAGGCACTATGTGTACTGTCAAATCTATTGTATGAAGTGGCTAAATCATACAATTACTCATACATCTTTGTACAGTTACGTTTTGCATGTATAGAAGAGCATAGCATGTACACATTTCGCACACTTTAAAAGAAAATCTCAGATATGGTAATCTGAAAAAACTGCCTTTAGTGCTCCAAACATGAAAGTGTGAAAAACTTCACCAGTGTAGATAGGGTGAGTGAAAAGGCAGGATTTAATGCACAAGGATATTGCTGTGATGAAACCCTGGTATTTTGAGTCATTGGTTGTAATCAACAATTCTGTTTAGGGAACCTTTTTTAAATAAACATATGGTTGAACACCAGTCCAATATTTTAAAATCAAGTGGTGAATGAGCAAGGTTTGTTTGAAGAAACCTATGGCAAGAGTATGGACACCTTTGGTTTGAAAGCCACCTTTTAAAAAATTGTAGAGATCAGGTGGCATATACTGTTCAAGTTCATTGTCTTTGTAGGTCTCGCCTAGCGTTGCAGCGCATGCGCTGCTCGCTCGGCGAGACATAAGTTAGAGAGGAGATTTGAGAAGGGGGCTCGAAGCCCTGCCCCTCATTTTCATTGGCTGGCATCACCGTTTATGCTAAACGGTGGCCTGCCATTGGAAATGGGGTTTTGTAGCCGCTGCCCTTTCTCCTTTTCAGATGGCCCATCCGGACTGGATCGCCTGCTTCATGGCTGTCGTGAAGCAATTTCTTATCTTTATTAGGCGTGTTATATAAACAAGTCATGAGATCCAGTCCGGATGGGCCGTCCCCAAAGGAGACAGAGCGGTAACAATCAAGCACTGTTTGATGCCTTGTTATATTCTTATAACTTGTTATACATAATGCTTGTTATATTCTTATAACTCGTTATATATTATGTGCTTTGTTCCACATTGCAGCAGTCTTTTCATGGCTTCACCCGCTTTATGAACGCCGTGCTTTAACTTTTACATAATCAGCGCAGCACCCACATGAACTTTTGTATACTAAGTGCGGCACCCGTTTAACTTTTAAATACTCTGCGCGGCGCCTGCTTTAACTTTTACATACTAAGAGCAGCAGGCACTTTAAATTGTCTCACGCTGTTTCCTGCTTGCCCATAACTGCTCTCGTTATAGCACACTACCATTTCCTAGCCTATGGTAATGGGCTGATTGCTTGCTACTCGTTTCGTCTCCAATACGCCACACTCCTCCCAGTCATCATAGAATGATTTTGATCTTACGGTATTTATTGCTTTATAATTTATATGAAAGGAAATTGGTTTCTTCGTTGTCCTCTTTGAATGCCCAGTCCTCTTTCTAGCCCCATGGTTTCACTCTTTTCAGTGATTCGACCCTTTGAACAGCTCAGGATTCAAGGGAGGAAGTGTCTCAGCTTCCGAACATGTGCAGGGCAGCGGGTAATGGACAGCTGGGGTTGTGTGGATGGGGAAGAATTCATCCAGAAGGAGAATGCAGCTCACCATCACCCGGGGTAAAACTGTGGGGATTCGCTTTTCACACGCCGGGGCTCCCCTTAATGCTATGCCTAATACATCGGATCATGTCCGCCCCCCATCTCCTAGGTAAGTTTACCCGCTTTGAATGAATGACTGGTTCGCCGCTATCACCATGAACTCCTTCCCGGCGTCAGATCAGGACAAAAGCTGCATGTAGCACCGCACATCGGAATGTGTTCGGCTGCGCGGTCCTCGGACAGACCTGTGATGCCCAAACTGGAGAACAAATTGCATCTTTTGGACTACTGCTTTTACCCAGGGTGCTCCGGTGCGTGCCTCTACACTACTACACCATTGTTAGGGTGAGCTCAGCTTTCACGCATGTCACGTATACAATCACCCACTGGTATATACCCCAGTCACATTTAATCTGCAGTTGCATAAATATATCTAACATGAAATGATTAAACTTTGTGATCACAATTTCATAATAAAGTACTCTTTCTGTGGCGATGTATGCCATAAGCAGTGCCTTGGTAGACTGCAAAAGAAACGCAAAACTGTAATGATACTACAACCTTCCTCGTGGAAAATTGTTAGGTCTTGTCAAGGATCCAGTAAAGCAGCAAAGAAGAAAGAGCAAAAAAAGTCATTGCTGATCAAAGGGGATATTGAGACGGTGTCAAAGCACCCAGCCCCCATGTTGCCCCCTTATCCTTCTCTTTGAACTCCTCAGAGGAAGTAGGTTGCTAATTACTGTAATCACAGCTTGCTGTCTGACAACAACAAAGCAAGCCACCCTCTTGTACCCAAAGAGCTGAGATCATTCAGGAACAAGCATTTGCAATGCAATAGGTCATGCATTTCGCGAGTTTGAGCTATTGGCATTGTAAATGACAATTCCTTTTATTTATGTTGTGGTTTTTAAAACATAAATAAAAGGCATTGTCATTTACAATGCCAATAGCTTAAACTCGCGTAAATCCAATAGGTGTTGCTTTTGGTATTGTAAATAACAATGCCTTTTAATTTTTTTAAAGGCATTGCCATTTACAATGTCAATAGCTCAAAATAATGTAATTGCGAGACCTATTGCATTGCAAATGCTTGTTTCCCTTGCGGTGCTGTGTCCATACATTTCAACCCATTTGGTTTAGAGGTATTCTAAGGATGGGGGCTGGTGTGTAATAGATTATTTTAGTTTTTGCAGGGGAACACCCACAGCAGGTATTAGAGGCCTCGATTTGGTATGGAAAGGCTTGTGGGTCCCGGAGAACTAGTTAGATTGGTATAAAAAATCTTGTGGGTACTGACGGTTTAGATGGCTGGTACAGAAAGTCTTGGTGGGGGGTTACAATAGTTGTAAAGGAAAGTTTAGTAGTTTAGGTTTTCCTTAATGTTTGTTTTCTCATCATCATCTTGTTTTCTTTTTTGAATATGGCCGACATTGTATTGTTTATGTAACTGTACCTCCTGGTAGACAAATCAGAGACTCGCTCTACTGGAAAGTCAGCTAGAAACGGTAATAGTGGGTCTCAACAAAATCATACTTAGGCTCACCTCACACCGGAATTCTCAGCAACGCCCACACCTCACACCCAAAAATATCAACACGAAAGACCCAAGACCTCTAAAGGCTCAATGGAACAGCTGGAAAAACAACGCCCCTCGCGAACCAATCACAGAGACCTAATAGAACAAAAACCCCAATGCCCATGAGAGAGGCAATGTAACTTGCCACCTCATATGACATATCCACCCTACTATCACCCCTAACTCCAAGATCCAGGTTATCACCGGATTCGGTAGAGACCGCTCCCCACCCAGAACGCCAAGACCACCAGCTTTCCTCTCCTCTATTCCCATGGCCCCCCTAACGAAGAATCTCAACAACGAGGAGATCAACATCAAATGCCTACTCACTAACTGCAGATTGACCACGAAACATGCTACCGAACTGGGAGAAAGCATCCTTGAACACGATATAGACATCATGTTCATTACTGAAACATGGCTCAATGAGTTCTCTGCCCCATCCATGTACATGCTTGTACCCCAGGCTTCTCAATCATTAACAAAAACTGAAAAATCAAACGAGGTGGGGGTACTGCAATCATACACAAGGACAGCATCAATGTAACGGAAATTGACTCCTTCAACTATAACTCATTTGAATGCCTAACTGCCAACATTAAGATGAGGGAAAACAAAACTCTACTATGCCATCTCCTCTACCATCCACCTGGCAACACCACCGCATTCGGTGAACACCTCTCCGACCTGATAACTCACTGTGCACTCTGGGACTCCAACAGCCTAATTCTTGGTGACCTCAACCTACAATGGAATGAGGAAAGCAACTTGATGATCCAAACCTTGAATGGACTGCTGCACAACACCAGTCTTACCCAACACTGTACAGAACAAACACATAACAGAGGATCAATCCTGGATGCCATCATAGCCCAAGCAGACACAGTAACTATCGACCACATCCTGCCGGTGGACTGGTCAGACCACCATTTAATTATATTCCACATCAACCAAACTACCCAATGCCTGCCACACACGCAAGAACCCTCCCCCCACTGGGCGAGAAACCTAAAATAAATTCCTCTTAGGGACTTGGAGGAAAAGGTAAGCGCGCTCTTCCCCATCACCACAGACAACCTCTCTACAACAGAACTAACCTCACAATACAATACAAATATGACCTCTGTCATGGACCAATTAGCCCCCATGAAAAAGAAAAGAGTCAGAAACACCCCTTCTAGATCCTGATTCAACTCTGACATTAACTCTGAAAGAAGACAGCTTAGAGCTGCAGAAAGACTCTGGCGGAACAATCCGTCCATAATCCTTCTTAATCGACTCAAATCAGTTCGTAGGGCATACAATAAGCACATCAAGAACGAAAAAAAGTCCTTCTTTTGTAGGACCCTTGACAACACAAAAACAGGCCGAAAGAACTCTTCAATGTCATCAGACAACAAACTTCAAAGCCCCCTGCACCCACTGTGCAGGCCTCCAAAATCCTATGTGAGAACTTTGCCAATTTCTTCGATGATAAAATCACAAAGATTGAACTCTCCCTGGACGTCCACCCCTGCCACCCTGACAGTACCTCACTCACTGAGACAGAAGCTACCACACCCAAGCACCACCCAAACAAATAGAAATCGTTCAACCCCATCTCTGAAGCTGAGATAGCAATAATGATTGCTAGTCTGACTCCCTCAACTCACGTCTCGGACCCCATTCCGTCCCAACTGGCCAAAAAGATCAATCTCACCCTAGCACCGATCTGGACCAAGATTATAAATAGCTCCCTGAGAACTGGAGTCCTGTCTGACTGTCTCAAAATCGGACAAGTCACACCTCTGCTAATGAAACCGGGCTCAGACGCAAATGATCTGAACAACTTCAGACCCGTCTCCAACCTTCCTTTCCTAGCTAAAATGCTGCAAAGGTGTGCTCTCCTCCAACTCACCCAACACATGGACTGCAATAAACTCCTAGACCCTCACCAATAGGGTTTCAGAAAAGGATGCAGCACAGAGACAGCGAGCCTGAACGTCATAGATGACATCCACAACTCTCTAGACAACGACCAATGCTGTCTACTCATACTCTTAGACCTATCGGCAGCCTTCGACACGGTTGACCACAAATTACTCATTAAGGTACTACAAGAGAGGGTGGGAGCGGACGAGGTGGTCTTACAGTAGTTCACCTCCTTTCTACAGAAGCGCACCCAAAAGATAAAAATCAACAACTTCCTGTCTGACCTACGTCCGGTCAACAGGGGTGTACCCCAAGGATTGGTTCTCTCCCCACAACTCTTCAACATCTACATGGAACCCCTCACCGCCATACTCAAAAAATCCAACATCCCCTTCCACCTCTATGCGGACGACACCCAGATCTATCTCGAAACCTCTTCCATGGACGACATCCAAAGACTAAATGACACTTTAATAGGAGTCCAACACTGGCTACCACTCAAATCACTTGAAACTCAACCAAGACAAAACAGAAATCTTTCTAATTTCCAACAAGGAGCAGAACCCCCAAATCACAGAATGGCTGAAAGCTATTGATGCTCTCAACTGCAATCTCACCCTGGCCGACTCAGTGAAATCACTGGGAATCACACTGGACCCAAACTTAGACATGGCCAAACACATCAAAAACTCTGCCAAGGACGCCTTCCTCAACCTCAAACTGCTCAATAAAATCAAGCCCTTCATCCCTCCAAATTACCTTAAACAAGCTACCCAAGCCCTAGTGCTGTCCAGCCTGGACTATGGGAATGCAACCCTCACAGGAGCAGCAAAATCCCACCTGGCTTCCCTCAGAGCAACTCTGAATGCAGCAGCCAGAATGGTCACCGGAGTAAATAAATTTGAACACATCTCGCTTGCACTCAGAGAACTAAAATGGCTCCCAATAGAAATGCGTGCGAACTTCAGAACTGCCTGTCTCACACACAAAGCTCTACACACCGGAAAACCTGCCTACCTGGCCGCGAAACTCAAAAAAGCAATCCAGACAAGTAGCCTCAGGAGTAGCAACACTCTACTCCTCATCCCCCCGAGAACTCGCAAACAAAAAACTGCATCTCGATCTTTCTCGGGAAATGCACCAAAATTCTGGAACTCCATCCCAGTCCATATCAGGACCACCCCCTCCTTTGTAAACTTCAAAAGACAACTCAAAGACCTCTTCCTCAACCGATCCCTTCCTAATGGATAGACGCTGCCCAAACGCAAACTCCTGCACACTGCAGCACTCAGTCACCTGAGCATTAAAACTTCTACCTCACCCACCACCCAAACGGTACTTGGGCCTCCCCCCTCGAAAAAGGTCCTCACACAAATCAATTTGTATACAACTCCTATATAATGCATTTTCATGCTAATAATGTGATACTATATTCTCAGACTTTTAATTCGCCATGACTCAATATTTATAATATTGTTTTTCTTTGACTGATTTCACCATTACTTATGTTGTAAAGCGCTCCGATACCCTCGGGTCTGGCTAGCGCTAAATAAAACTCCTAAATAAATAAAAACTATTGACATATCATTGTTGCGGTTTGTCTAACAAACAAGATGTAATGGTTTTCCTTCTTTGAAATCTTTCAATAAAACAATTTACAGAAATAAACATAATACAGAATTGCAAATCCATTGCACCAGCCCCCCATCCTAAGGAGACCTCTATACCAAATGTTGTCAAAATGCCTCAACAAGTTAAGGGGTGAAGAGCTCTGGGTTCTTTAAGAAGAAAGAGCCAGTGTCATCTCCTAGTGTGTCTTCAGGTGAAGTTACCAGGGAGGAGCTCCTTTCACTTCCACAAATTGGTTAAGAGTTGGTTTCTCTTTTCAGGTGTTTGAGAAACCAGCTGGATTACTGAAAGGTCCCACTGGTGGTCCTGATCCAAGTCACCCAGCGTGGTTCTCCTGCAACTTAGGTTGTCAACCTGCAGGCAATCCTGATATTGGTGAGAACTGCAGGTGATCTTGGGACTGGGATTCCGGGTTTACAGATCTATCTGGTTCCCCCTCATCCCCCTCACAGGGTACCGTTCTCATTTTTGGGAGCAGGAGTTTCAAGGGAGTAGTTATCAGTTTCTCACTTCCTGGTGCAGAGCCATTTCATTTAGGAACGTTCATTGCTGAGTGACTGTTACCCCCTTTTTTCTGGAGTGGTTATTGTTAGTCACATTTCTCCTCCCAAGTAGGGGGAGGAGACAGAAAGGCAACATACACCCTTCCCTTAAGTTTGTGTGATCAGTGATGGTGTACATTTTTATGTTGCATTTGTATACTACAAGCAGAATTGCCTTAAGGTCCTGCAAGACTTATCATGTGGTACTGTACAACTTATATCTGTATGAATATGACTACATTTAAAATGTAATTAATATTAGTAGCCCCATCTTCTATGTTAATTCCCAATGCAATGTTTTTCTCCTTTCTGTGACTATTAGACAATGGCTACTAAAAATAAAAAGCATCAAATTTGTTTATAGGATGAAAAATGGAGCCGAAATTTTGACCCTAAACTACAGTCCCTTTTGGGTGAACTGGAGGCTGGTTTGGGCATTGTTCTAAGAAGGTCGGATCCTAGCTACTTGGGAAGCAAGTTCAGAGGAGAAGATGACATACTTGGTAAATACCATTGTAAATTCACTTCTGGCCTAAGCTTGAGTACAGACCTTTTTGTTTTTTGGGTTTTTTGTGCTTTTTTGTTTCACTAACACTTTCTTCTGTTTGGCAGGTATACTTACTCCAAGTGATGAGTTCCAGTTTTGGACTGAGCTTGCACAAACCTCAACTAAATCCAGTAACAAAGAGAGGGCCAGCCATTTTACAGTACTTTTTCAAAATGTTGCAAAGGTAATTTATTAAATTCAACCTTACTTGGGTGGGATTAGGCTGAAACTCTCCTCCCCTTATGGATTGCAGGTATAAAGGGATGTTAGTCGAAAAACTAATCTGAAGTATTTACCCGCTGTTATCCTGTTTAGCACAAACTCATAATTGGAATATCTGTTAAGGCTTACCCTTTTTTAAAAAGGCTACATGTTTTGTTTGTTAGGTTTTTCTTATGTACATGGTCTTAAACATGAAGTATGTGTAAGCCTTATTCTCAGGGTACCTTTATTTCTGGCAGAGATTTCTGCGGAGCTTCTCATTCACCAGACTCCTCATCGAATATATTCTGTTTTTATGCAGGACTCCCTATAATAGGCCCACTAGTGTGCCAAAACCAACAAGACAGCACATCAGAATACGCACCTCTAACATAGGCAATAATTTGCATTGATGGTGTGGGCCATTGATGTACCGATCACTGCACAGTCCAAAGCAACCTTTTTGTGAATGTTCATGCTTTTAATGACCTTCACCTAGGCAGATCTTTAGATTTTTGTTTTAAAATGATTGAGCCAAGCAGATTCTGTCTCACCTGCTTATTTTCTTGGACAGTGATTAGTCATTCGAGGCTTCATTAGGCCTCGGCTAGCGTTGCAGCGCATGCGCTGCTCACTTTGCGAGGCATGCAGTATACACTTTAGTGGAGAAGCTACGTGGAAGCTCCGCTCCGCCCATATTTCTTATTGGCTTATTTCCTCAATGCAGCCATCCCATAGGTTTTATGCTTGTTAGTTCCGCCTTATGATGACCATGTCGTCATTTGTATCCTGCCACGGCTACTGACCCCTTTACTTCAGGCACTATTTTATTCCCCTACCTCACCCCCCTCCCAGTCCATCCTTCTCGGCCCCTCCCACCCGCACTCTCGTTCCTGCACTTTCTTTGCGTGCGCATAGCCCCCCCACCAAGCTCTGTCTGGTTATCCGGGGCTGGAATTCTCAGCGGCAACCTCACCCCCTCAGTCCGTCCTTCTCGGTTCCTCCCACCCGCACTCCAATTCCTGCACTTTATTTGCGTGCGCATAGCCCCCAGCATCCCCCCGCCATGCGCTGTCTGTTTATCCGGGGCTGGCATTCTAAGCGGCAAATGCCCTGCATTAGTGCCACCCCGGTGCCCCTCCAACCCACACTCCAATTCCTGCACTTTCTTTGCGTGCGCATAGCACCCAGGCCCCCCGTCCCCACCATGCGCTGTCTGTTTATCTGGGGCTGGCATTCTAAGCGGCAAATGCCCTGCATTAGTGCCACCCCGATGCCTTTGAAAAGGATAGTTTGCCGTTTGACTTGGCCATGTTAGTGATTAAAGAAAGCCGGGGTAACGCAGCACCGAGCTATTAAGCTGGTGATCCGGACGTGTGTCCAATCCGTAAAAAAGCAACAACGCTCCTCGGCTGTAAGCGGAGCATAAATTGGGAACAGTAACGGCACGGGCATGGTGCGGAGGCGCGTGAAGGCGGGCATGGGCGAGCGCAAGGGGCTGCCGAGGATGAAGGTCAAAGTAAGTACTTGTCACGTTATTGAGTACTTTTTTTCTATGACATTGTTGCCTTTTAACTATATGATGCGCTAAAAGCTCACCCTCTGAAGAAATCTCGTAACTGTACATTTCAAAGAGTTTGCCACAGGAGTGCCTTTTCACGGTGCGGGGTCTGGTTAACCTTGATTACGTATCAGTGGACATGCCCCCATCATGCTCTGCTTTGGGGGAATTGGAACTCCACAGAGACACGGCATGGCGGCTAACAGAGTGAAACAGAACGGGATGTGAGTGATAGCTTCTCAATAATGAAGTATCCTGCGCATGGACCAATCAAGAGATTCTACTACTTCCCCAGTATATTTTCTACGCTTTTTGCTCTGTAGTTTAACCGTACTACATTTTAAATTATTTGTTACTTTTGGGATACTTGTAAAATTATTGAATACTTTTTTCTTTGTGCATATTTACCTTTAAAATATAAGATGTGTTAAAAGCTCGCCCTGGACAAAATTGCATAACTTCATATTTCGAATAGTTTGCCACAGAAGTGCCTATTCATTGGGTGGGGTCTGGTTAATCTTGATTATGTTAGCTGATACATGCACTCTCTCCTCTTCTGGAGCTTCTGTTTGGTTGGGACCCCAGTGTATAGTCTCATCTGCCCTGTTCGTACTTCAGAGTCTTTTCTTTTAGCACTATGCATTTAGTTTTGTAGACCTGATGCTATGCATCTTGTGCCATCTCGCAATGACCCAATTGCTACTCTTCGAAGTCTTGCTCCATTAGCCTAACAGTGACCCCTCCCCCCCCTTGCACATCCCTCATATACTACCACAACTGTGCTATATGTCCACTTTTACCCTTGCTCTCTGTCTTGCCTCAGCAACATTAGCGCCCCAGGCGACTCTGCTTCACTTTAGTGGCCTCTGAAAATTGGTCCCCGGATTCAAAACTTCTCTTCCTTTGACAACTGCTTGAAAAGGACACAACCACGTTCTATATTATTTGATAACCATAAAAATCCATTATTAGTGAAGTATTTACCCCCATTAGAATCCAAAAGATACCAGGTATACCAACAAATAAGTTAAATTAATTAACCAATGATGAAAATATCAGCAACCTCAAACCTATTGAATTTGGATAAATACTCATATAATGGAGATAATGTGTATAACTGGGACACTTGCTAATAAAAGGGAGCACTTGACAAAGCCAATAGCCTGGCTTGGTGGCGCCAACACATGCTTTCACAAATGCTTATTTTTACTAGTGGTACGAAAGGGGGCTTGACTGATCACGTCACTTTATCACCGTGCATGCTAACAGTTACATTACACAATACATGTTGGCATGTATACAGCGCTTTAAGTGGGCCGGGTCTTGCCGGTGATGCGGTTTTAACAAGCATTTGCAATGCAATAGGTCTCGCATTTACGTGAGTTTAAGCTATTGGCATTGTAATTGACAATGCTTTTTATTTATGTTTTAAAAAACAAAAATAATACCTGGTGTGTCACACAGTTTGGTACTTACTTTCCCTCCATGTAAACAACAGTAGATGTTTCAGCACCCAGGCTAATGAGCTGCATAACTAAATACATATAAGGTCCCAAAGACGAGGCCGATTGTTTTTTTACAGATGTTGAGTCAATACAGAGACTTCTTTAAGAAAGCAGGCACAAATTAAAAATAGTTTGTGCTGTAGTTTCCCACAATATCAAACCCCTTTTGACATTGTCAGCAATGTAAAGGAGAAAAGCATTTTACAAAATATCATAAAGCATAGTCTCTAAAAGTAGAGCAAGTCATTATGGCAAAACTATAGTGCACACCATCTTGAAAGCATTTTGCTCCGATGCGTGGTTGTACACAAGTAGGTGAGTGCCACTTGTGTAGTTCTAAAAATCGTTAGAAGAGCACTTTTCCCAGTCTAGATACTCACGATCCTGCTTTAAGCTTTGAGAGTATGGAGGGGCAAGGTTTTAAACCCTAGTATAATCTGCTACTCTGCTTGGTGTGAGATATCATGAGGTTTGGACAATTGAGAGGAGAAGACATACCAATGATATGGAGCGTAATGAGAATACAGAGGGCAGTGGCAGATGGGGTTGAGGACCTGGTTTTGATGTAGCCAGGTCTGTGTGGCTACGTCGGCAACGTACACCTTTGTGTCCCCTAGCATCTTTGTACCTTTGTTATTCCACCTCTAACTGTTTGACTTGGAATCTGTTTGAATAATTCACTCTATTTACATAGGCAAGACTCCATGTTAAAATATTTGGATTTGTAAGCTTTTTCAGATCCTAATAAAAAGAAATATTGCAGAAAAGGGCAAATTTATGGTTCCATTCAGGATCTAGTTCTTAAGCGTGCACAATTCTTTATTGGGTGAGAATTGGCAGCTTCTAAATGACAAATAAACAGTTTCTTTACACATCAACCCAGACCTCCAGCAGTTCGAAGTTTAAAAGAGTTGCACGATGAGGAAGGGTAATGATACAACACACTACTGGAAATTGTAGGGCAGGACAATTGATAAGTGTTCCTAGCTTTGAGAGATGGCTAGCATTTAGCCATTTTCTGACATATTTTATTGAAATTTGCATAGCAGAACACACTGCAGTCATATAGAGTCAACAAAATCACATGTGGTACAAAGACATGTTGGGTTGCTATTCCTATGCTGCACGCTTTATGCTGTCACTTTTGGATACAGTTAATGTTTTACTTAATAAATAACGCTGCATGGAAAACTTCATGGGAGTCTGTCATCAGGTGGATAGGTGGATAGATTAAGTTCCTAGACATCATTTTTCAGATATTGACATCCTCCCACACATTTTCATCAGTTATAACAAGTTTTATGCAGATTGCTTCTGCCAAAGTCCATTCAGCGACATCTTTAACCCAGTGCTCTAATGTCGGGTTCTTAGGTCTTAACCAGTGTATTGCAGTACATCTTTTAGCTAGCAATAGGATCAATTGCACAAACCAGCTCTTAGTTTTATGGTTTGTGTTAGTTGCAAGGCATTTACCCAGTGCTTGAATATTGCTTTTAAATAGTTTTAACATGATTGGGATATGAAAGGCATAATACAAAGTCTGTGGTTGAGATGTATTTATTTACAAAAAGTAACAGAAAATATTAAACTTCCTTTAAAAAAGAGTTATAATGGTGTAGGGGGACCCACCATAGTATAAGCACCTAGCAACACCCTTGTCCTCTTCTTGCTCGTGTATGCTGTGCCATCATTAGAATGCTTTTTAGGTCTCACCCAGACAGTGTATGCGCTGTGTCATCAAGACTATTTGTTTTCTAACAGTGGGCTTAGAGACCGTCCATTACTCATTATTATTATTATTATTATTATTATTGGCATTTGTAGAGCGCGCGGCTACCTCCAACGGAGGTGTCCCGGCGCTAGCAGCAGAGCATGACAGAAAAACGCAAAGGTGCCAAGAGGGTCTAGGCCCGATCAAACAGCCATGTTTTCAGGTTTTTCTCAGGACTCATCATTGGTTGACTTCATTGTCACTCATTTTTCCTTGCTTCTTAATGGTCAGCTGCAGTAGGCTTCCTTCCTCTTCTTAT
Organism: Triturus cristatus; assembly: GCF_964204655.1. Taxonomy (NCBI): domain Eukaryota; kingdom Metazoa; phylum Chordata; class Amphibia; order Caudata; family Salamandridae; genus Triturus; species Triturus cristatus. The sequence continues at coordinate 251,962,655 of NC_140591.1, forward strand.
GTTTGTCCCTCCCATAGAGAATGGATGCGATGTTTGGGTATTGCCACTGCAAATTTTTGTAGACATTTTTTTTTTAAGCACACAACAAGAGTGCGTCTTTTCCAGCTTTCTCCCCCATGTACTTGCCCCTTTCCATGGTTTTCCTCCGTTGACCATCCATTGTCCATCTGCTTGTCGCCGGCCCTCCCTCTCTTCTTCCATTATTGTCAGCTTGTCCCCAGACACTCCCTTCCACCTTCCTTTGTCATCAGCTTGCCCCCAGCCGCTTCTCACCCTGTAGTAAACAAAAAACACTAAGTGCTGGCTGCGTCATCGTGCTTTTTTCCCCACAAACTCCTTTTCTATGTTGCCCTCCACTTATTCTCCCTCCCTCCCTCCTGCCATCCCACCCCTTCAGCGAAAAAAAACCAACTATATGACGTGGCCAAGGCTGGCTGCGTTGTAATTCTTTTTTTTTTCTACTTTCAGCCGGACGGCTGTACAATATGGCCAAAAAAAAATATATTAAAAAGCCAATAACACTTTTGTAGGCAAGACCTATTGGCTTAGCCAATGCTTGTTTCTCTAGTACATGATCACTAGATTCTTATTCTGTTTTGATTAAGGATATGGTTTTGAATCATAAACTGTTTACGTTAGGTCACATTTGGAATGGACAATATACCACTCAGGCTAGATGGGTTAGGTTGTAGCTGAACACCCTCTAAGTCTCTTGTAACAATTCTAAGTGTAGCTAAGAAATATACAGATTGAGTTTGCCTGTGCAGTACTCTGTCTTGGCTGTCGTGTTCTGGATGATTTGTAGTCTTCTAGTGAGTTGCTTGGTGTTCTTGGCATAGAGGATGTTCCCGTGGTCCAACTTACTGGTGATTAGGGCATGAGTGATAGTTTTTCCAGTGTTGCTTGGGAGCCATGTGAAGATTTTTCTGAGCATCTTTAGGGTGTGGAAGCAGGATGCAGTGACAACTCTGACTTGTGTGGTCATGTCAGTTTGCTGTTGATGATTATTCTGAGGTTCCTGGTGTGGTTGATGGGTATGGGTGTGAGTCAGAGTTTGGCCTGTCACCAGTTGGAGTCCCATGGTGAGGTGTTCTTGCCAAAGATCACTACTTCTGTCTTGTTGGTGTTGCATAGAACAATTTGCAAGTACTGGTATATTATCATAAAATTACCCTCCCTCATATTGTTCAGTGTGAGGCTTTGGGTTTCTATAGGGCTTCACTGAAGGTTTGATGCATTACTAGGCAATTTGGCACTGACTGGAATAGTTTGACAGTGTGTCTATGCAGTCATGGTCAGATTGTCTAAAGGTATCTGAGATTAGAGGAACTACAAAAGGACTGCCTAGGGTATAGTCGATGGGTTCAGATGAGCTGAAAGCTGCAAGGAGCTCATTGATGTCATGGCATCACACAATTTGACCATGTTTACGACGGCACTTGAAAATGAGACCTTTCCTCTACAAGGAGAAATGCAATAATAGTTACTCTTTTAAAGCCTGGCACAGCTAGCACCCAGTAGTCTAGCTATAGACCCCTCTCCCTTATATAAGGTAAACACGACTCTCACATTTGTGATTGTGAACAGGTAGAATCCTCTGATCCCTTGATGCCTAGACTTGTCCTCTGGATCAGGCTGGCTTCATTTGTGGTAGGGCCACTTCAAACAATCTGCACATGCTAACCTAGCTTGCAGCCGGCAGGACACTGGTTTTCTTTTAAGTAAACATTTTTACTGATATTTTGTTCAAAATGCAATGGGATCTCAATATATAGTGGCATTTCCGTAAAGTTACAGCACAAACGGGCACAATAACTGTAAGACCATTACATACATACTCCACATCTGAATGATGTATCAAAAGGTTAGGGTTTGATATTTTAGCCTCTCGATCTATATATTGCAAACTCTAAGCTCATACTGCTATCCAGCCCTTTCTTCTATAAATCCAAAGATGGAGGTTCGAAATTCTGCCAGTTTCTGGCAATGTTTTTTTGTAACTGTGACCAATCCTTTTCATAAAATCGTAATATCTATTCATATGTAAATCAATCGCTGTATGCAACAGGGGAGTTTTGGATTTTCTTTTAGTTTCTATCCAAACACTTCACCCTGTGTGCGATGAAACCCCTCCGAAAAGTATCTTATCTTACAGCAATATTCTTATTTGGCCATAATTCCAGAGCCTCGAACAAGTGAGGTATGTGTGGCATAGGTCCTTTATTTTGATTATTCTGGATTTTAATGCTATTGGTGATTAACACTACAGCAATTTTGGCTCACTTGCCACTTTTTCTCTGTCATCTCCCCATGTCACTTTCCCACAGAAGTCTGAGTTTATCAAAAGACTCTGGGGTGTGAATTATGAGTGAGCGGTATACTTGGAAGATTTTATGTTTCTTCATCCCACCATCAGTCATCTGGCTCTATTGGGTTGACATCTGGGAGTTTGGATAGATCAGTCATATGAGGGCCGAGTGCATGTTTTAATTGAAGATACTAAGAGATCAGGCTTTTATGTGCACTAATTCTCTCTGAAAAATCTCAGAGCAGTGGAAAATAGTCCCAGATATCACAACGCCCAATTTAGATATCCCAATATTTTCCCACTCGCCTGAATTCCTGCAATGTTCAATCCTGACCCACAACACTTGCAACCATAAAGGGGCATCTTTCATCAATTTGATCTGCCGTCCCAATGCTTTCAGTGTTTCACACCATAAACCGATCCTCGTCTGCATGGCAGGAAATAGGAGAGCTGGTCGGAATCTTTCATTACCAACCTTTCTGTCACAAACACAGGGTCTGATTCTGTGTTTTATAGCCACTTGTTAACTATAATGTAGTAGGCTGGCCTGTAGTATAAAACATTGTCTGCTGATCCAGTTCCTCCATCATATTGTGACTTGAAACATTTCACAAAGGCTTTTCTGGGGGGGTCCTTGGTTCCACAAAAAAACACCCTGCACGGGGAGTTGCGTCGCATATAGTCTACGTGGTATCTCATGTAGAAAGATTTGGAGCTGATAAAGTATTCATGGCAATGAAACCTGCTTGACAATAGTCACCTTGCCCATTAGAGATAGTGGAAGAGGGGAAGAAAATGCTATGATCATGTCTATCTATTGGCAGCTGTATGTTATTTTGCCATGCGCTGGATCTATCCATCATCATGAAGATTCCCGAAAATTGAAAGCCCTCTCTGACAACATTGAGGTTGTGTGCCCACTGGAGACTTTGTGAGATTGTGGATTTAGCTAAATTGGGAAGCCTGTGAAACTGGCTAAATATTCGAAGTACCCCTGGACAGGACCACTCTGGATCTTCAAGGAAAACAAGTCCCTCATCTTCATACAAGACATTTTGTTATTCTAGGCGTCCTTGGCAGTGTTTCTTAAAGCAGAAAAAATCTGTCACTCTTTTTGCAATATATCTTTCTGCCATCCCACTTGCTCTGGGCGATTACTTTCAGATACCCCCAACCTGTTAAGGTGCGAGTTAACAGTGAGATTTCCTCACTCAGAGCATTCGGCTGGCCTGTCCACAATGACCTTCCTTTTCGCCATCATGCTCGAGCCACTTGCCTTCATGCTATGTGAATTCCATTCACATAGAGGCACAGCATTTACCTAAAATAAACTCTTGTCGTATTTGTATGCCGACAGTATCCTTCTTCTCTGTTAGAGAACCGGAAGTAGATCTGACCCCATGTAAGAAATTGTCAATTTGCAGAAGAGAACCCTATCAACATGGACTTGAAGTGAAGGTTAGAATGTTAAAATCACTCAGAAAATGGTTTCATACATTCATTGACCTTGCCAGGGTGGCTGATGCGGTTTTAACAAGCATTTGCAATGCAATAGGTCTCGCATTTACGTGAGTTTAAGCTATTGGCATTGTAATTGACAATGCTTTTTATTTAGGTTTTAAAAAACAAAAATAATACCTGGTGTGTCACACAGTTTGGTACTTACTTTCCCTCCATGTAAACAACAGTAGATGTTTCAGCACCCAGGCTAATGAGCTGCATAACTAAATACATATAAGGTCCCAAAGACGAGGCCGATTGTTTTTTTACAGATGTTGAGTTAATACAGAGACTTCTTTAAGAAAGCAGGCACAAATTAAAAATAGTTTGTGCTGTAGTTTCCCACAATATCAAACCCCTTTTGACATTGTCAGCAATGTAAAGGAGAAAAGCATTTTACAAAATATCATAAAGCATAGTCTCTAAAAGTAGAGCAAGTCATTATGGCAAAACTATAGTGCACACCATCTTGAAAGCATTTTGCTCTGATGCGTGGTTGTACACAAGTAGGTGAGTGCCACTTGTGTAGTTCTAAAAATCGTTAGAAGAGCACTTTTCCCAGTCTAGATACTCACGATCCTGCTTTAAGCTTTGAGAGTATGGAGGGGCAAGGTTTTAAACCCTAGTATAATCTGCTACTCTGCTTGGTGTGAGATATCATGAGGTTTGGACAATTGAGAGGAGAAGACATACCAATGATATGGAGCGTAATGAGAATACAGAGGGCAGTGGCAGATGGGGTTGAGGACCTGGTTTTGATGTAGCCAGGTCTGTGTGGCTACGTCGGCAACGTACACCTTTGTGTCCCCTAGCATCTTTGTACCTTTGTTATTCCACCTCTAACTGTTTGACTTGGAATCTGTTTGAATAATTCACTCTATTTACATAGGCAAGACTCCATGTTAAAATATTTGGATTTGTAAGCTTTTTCAGATCCTAATAAAAAGAAATATTGCAGAAAAGGGCAAATTTATGGTTCCATTCAGGATCTAGTTCTTAAGCGTGCACAATTCTTTATTGGGTGAGAATTGGCAGCTTCTAAATGACAAATAAACTGTTTCTTTACACATCAACCCAGACCTCCAGCAGTTCGAAGTTTAAAAGAGTTGCATGATGAGGAAGGGTAATGATACAACACACTTCTGGAAATTGTAGGGCAGGACAATTGATAAGTGTTCCTAGCTTTGAGAGATGGCTAGCATTTAGCCATTTTCTGACATATTTTATTGAAATTTGCATAGCAGAACACACTGCAGTCATATAGAGTCAACAAAATCACATGTGGTACAAAGACATGTTGGGTTGCTATTCCTATGCTGCACGCTTTATGCTGTCACTTTTGGATACAGTTAATGTTTTACTTAATAAATAACGCTGCATGGAAAACTTCATGGGAGTCTGTCATCAGGTGGATAGGTGGATAGATTAAGTTCCTAGACATCATTTTTCAGATATTGACATCCTCCCACACATTTTCATCAGTTATAACAAGTTTTATACAGATTGCTTCTGCCAAAGTCCATTCAGCGACATCTTTAACCCAGTGCTCTAATGTCTGGTTCTTAGGTCTTAACCAGTGTATTGCAGTACATCTTTTAGCTAGCAATAGGATCAATTGCACAAACCAGCTCTTAGTTTTATGGTTTGTGTTAGTTGCAAGGCATTTACCCAGTGCTTGAATATTGCTTTTAAATAGTTTTAACATGATTGGGATATGAAAGGCATAATACAAAGTCTGTGGTTGAGATGTATTTATTTACAAAAAGTAACAGAAAATATTAAACTTCCTTTAAAAAAGAGTTATAATGGTGTAGGGGGACCCACCATAGTATAAGCACCTAGCAACACCCTTGTCCTCTTCTTGCTCGTGTATGCTGTGCCATCATTAGAATGCTTTTTAGGTCTCACCCAGACAGTGTATGCGCTGTGTCATCAAGACTATTTGTTTTCTAACAGTGGGCTTAGAGACCGTCCATTACTCATTATTATTATTATTATTATTATTATTGGCATTTGTAGAGCGCGCGGCTACCTCCAACGGAGGTGTCCCGGCGCTAGCAGCAGAGCATGACAGAAAAACGCAAAGGTGCCAAGAGGGTCTAGGCCCGATCAAACAGCCATGTTTTCAGGTTTTTCTCAGGACTCATCATTGGTTGACTTCATTGTCACTCATTTTTCCTTGCTTCTTAATGGTCAGCTGCAGTAGGCTTCCTTCCTGTTCTTATGTTTGTCCCTCCCATAGAGAATGGATGCGATGTTTGGGTATTGCCACTGCAAATTTTTGTAGACATTTTTTTTTTAAGCACACAACAAGAGTGCGTCTTTTCCAGCTTTCTCCCCCATGTACTTGCCCCTTTCCATGGTTTTCCTCCGTTGACCATCCATTGTCCATCTGCTTGTCGCCGGCCCTCCCTCTCTTCTTCCATTATTGTCAGCTTGTCCCCAGACACTCCCTTCCACCTTCCTTTGTCATCAGCTTGCCCCCAGCCGCTTCTCACCCTGTAGTAAACAAAAAACACTAAGTGCTGGCTGCGTCATCGTGCTTTTTTCCCCACAAACTCCTTTTCTATGTTGCCCTCCACTTATTCTCCCTCCCTCCCTCCTGCCATCCCACCCCTTCAGCGAAAAAAAACCAACTATATGACGTGGCCAAGGCTGGCTGCGTTGTAATTCTTTTTTTTTTCTACTTTCAGCCGGACGGCTGTACAATATGGCCAAAAAAAAATATATTAAAAAGCCAATAACACTTTTGTAGGCAAGACCTATTGGCTTAGCCAATGCTTGTTTCTCTAGTACATGATCACTAGATTCTTATTCTGTTTTGATTAAGGATATGGTTTTGAATCATAAACTGTTTACGTTAGGTCACATTTGGAATGGACAATATACCACTCAGGCTAGATGGGTTAGGTTGTAGCTGAACACCCTCTAAGTCTCTTGTAACAATTCTAAGTGTAGCTAAGAAATATACAGATTGAGTTTGCCTGTGCAGTACTCTGTCTTGGCTGTCGTGTTCTGGATGATTTGTAGTCTTCTAGTGAGTTGCTTGGTGTTCTTGGCATAGAGGATGTTCCCGTGGTCCAACTTACTGGTGATTAGGGCATGAGTGATAGTTTTTCCAGTCTTGCTTGGGAGCCATGTGAAGATTTTTCTGAGCATCTTTAGGGTGTGGAAGCAGGATGCAGTGACAACTCTGACTTGTGTGGTCATGTCAGTTTGCTGTTGATGATTATTCTGAGGTTCCTGGTGTGGTTGATGGGTATGGGTGTGAGTCAGAGTTTGGCCTGTCACCAGTTGGAGTCCCATGGTGAGGTGTTCTTGCCAAAGATCACTACTTCTGTCTTGTTGGTGTTGCATAGAACAATTTGCAAGTACTGGTATATTATCATAAAATTACCCTCCCTCATATTGTTCAGTGTGAGGCTTTGGGTTTCTATAGGGCTTCACTGAAGGTTTGATGCATTACTAGGCAATTTGGCACTGACTGGAATAGTTTGACAGTGTGTCTATGCAGTCATGGTCAGATTGTCTAAAGGTATCTGAGATTAGAGGAACTACAAAAGGACTGCCTAGGGTATAGTCGATGGGTTCAGATGAGCTGAAAGCTGCAAGGAGCTCATTGATGTCATGGCATCACACAATTTGACCATGTTTACGACGGCACTTGAAAATGAGACCTTTCCTCTACAAGGAGAAATGCAATAATAGTTACTCTTTTAAAGCCTGGCACAGCTAGCACCCAGTAGTCTAGCTATAGACCCCTCTCCCTTATATAAGGTAAACACGACTCTCACATCTGTGATTGTGAACAGGTAGAATCCTCTGATCCCTTGATGCCTAGACTTGTCCTCTGGATCAGGCTGGCTTCATTTGTGGTAGGGCCACTTCAAACAATCTGCACATGCTAACCTAGCTTGCAGCCGGCAGGACACTGGTTTTCTTTTAAGTAAACATTTTTACTGATATTTTGTTCAAAATGCAATGGGATCTCAATATATAGTGGCATTTCCGTAAAGTTACAGCACAAACGGGCACAATAACTGTAAGACCATTACATACATACTCCACATCTGAATGATGTATCAAAAGGTTAGGGTTTGATATTTTAGCCTCTCGATCTATATATTGCAAACTCTAAGCTCATACTGCAATCCAGCCCTTTCTTCTATAAATCCAAAGATGGAGGTTCGAAATTCTGCCAGTTTCTGGCAATGTTTTTTTGTAACTGTGACCAATCCTTTTCATAAAATCGTAATATCTATTCATATGTAAATCAATCGCTGTATGCAACAGGGGAGTTTTGGATTTTCTTTTAGTTTCTATCCAAACACTTCACCCTGTGTGCGATGAAACCCCTCCGAAAAGTATCTTATCTTACAGCAATATTCTTATTTGGCCATAATTCCAGAGCCTCGAACAAGTGAGGTATGTGTGGCATAGGTCCTTTATTTTGATTATTCTGGATTTTAATGCTATTGGTGATTAACACTACAGCAATTTTGGCTCACTTGCCACTTTTTCTCTGTCATCTCCCCATGTCACTTTCCCACAGAAGTCTGAGTTTATCAAAAGACTCTGGGGTGTGAATTATGAGTGAGCGGTATACTTGGAAGATTTTATGTTTCTTCATCCCACCATCAGTCATCTGGCTCTATTGGGTTGACATCTGGGAGTTTGGATAGATCAGTCATATGAGGGCCGAGTGCATGTTTTAATTGAAGATACTAAGAGATCAGGCTTTTATGTGCACTAATTCTCTCTGAACAATCTCAGAGCAGTGGAAAATAGTCCCAGATATCACAACGCCCAATTTTGATATCCCAATATTTTCCCACTCGCCTGAATTCCTGCAATGTTCAATCCTGACCCACAACACTTGCAACCATAAAGGGGCATCTTTCATCAATTTGATCTGCCGTCCCAATGCTTTCAGTGTTTCACACCATAAACCGATCCTCGTCTGCATGGCAGGAAATAGGAGAGCTGGTCGGAATCTTTCATTACCAACCTTTCTGTCACAAACACAGGGTCTGATTCTGTGTTTTATAGCCACTTGTTAACTATAATGTAGTAGGCTGGCCTGTAGTATAAAACATTGTCTGCTGATCCAGTTCCTCCATCATATTGTGACTTGAAACATTTCACAAAGGCTTTTCTGGGGGGGTCCTTGGTTCCACAAAAAAACACCCTGCACGGGGAGTTGCGTCGCATATAGTCTACGTGGTATCTCATGTAGAAAGATTTGGAGCTGATAAAGTATTCATGGCAATGAAACCTGCTTGACAATAGTCACCTTGCCCATTAGAGATAGTGGAAGAGGGGAAGAAAATGCTATGATCATGTCTATCTATTGGCAGCTGTATGTTATTTTGCCATGCGCTGGATCTATCCATCATCATGAAGATTCCCGAAAATTGAAAGCCCTCTCTGACAACATTGAGGTTGTGTGCCCACTGGAGACTTTGTGAGATTGTGGATTTAGCTAAATTGGGAAGCCTGTGAAACTGGCTAAATATTCGAAGTACCCCTGGACAGGACCACTCTGGATCTTCAAGGAAAACAAGTCCCTCATCTTCATACAAGACATTTTGTTATTCTAGGCGTCCTGGGCAGTGTTTCTTAAAGCAGAAAAAATCTGTCACTCTTTTTGCAATATATCTTTCTGCCATCCCACTTGCTCTGGGCGATTACTTTCAGATACCCCCAACCTGTTAAGGTGCGAGTTAACAGTGAGATTTCCTCACTCAGAGCATTCGGCTGGCCTGTCCACAATGACCTTCCTTTTCGCCATCATGCTCGAGCCACTTGCCTTCATGCTATGTGAATTCCATTCACATAGAGGCACAGCATTTACCTAAAATAAACTCTTGTCGTATTTGTATGCCGACAGTATCCTTCTTCTCTGTTAGAGAACCGGAAGTAGATCTGACCCCATGTAAGAAATTGTCAATTTGCAGAAGAGAACCCTATCAACATGGACTTGAAGTGAAGGTTAGAATGTTAAAATCACTCAGAAAATGGTTTCATACATTCATTGACCTTGCCAGGGTGGCCAAGTGTGGCATTCACCCCTGTTATCCTCAGAGCAGCATTGCTATACATATGGTGAACCCTTAATATGAAGTCTCGTAGCAGTTCCCAGCTTAAAGGAGCAACCTCCTGGGTCCCTTTTCTTTTAGCAGTTAGGATGGCAGAACCATTGTACTTCCATTATTCAGTCACCAGCGGGTGTAGTTTATGAGTGTGAAGCTTAAGTGCACATCATGACTACCTCTACCTCACCCTGTTCAGACTGTAAAAAGGTGTTATAAGTCCATTCTAAATCCTGTTTCAGATCATCACAATCTTCATATATAGTGTCTATTTCAAACATACGTATCACATACCCACTTATGATCTTATTTCTCCACATTTTATTGTGGTTATTCAAACTTCCTTTGCTGAGGCATAAAACATTCAGGTAAGCAAAGTCTTGGTAACTTTTTTAGATCCAGCTGCCCGGTCTTTAATGGCTGGGTACACTTCCATGGCTGGCTATACTTCCAATTTATATGTAGCTGCAGCTTTTGGAAAACCTTTTCTTAGTTCTGACTGTGCTAGAAGCATTCCATGTATTGAAGAAAAGTGGAAGGACTCTGTTTCTGTGCAGTTGGGTTTGCGTTACAAATACCTCAACATACAAAAGCCATACAATAATTACATTTTTCCTGTTTTTCATATCTAAATGACTTGTCATGACATTTGTCATTATGTTTGTTAATAGTATTACAACAGTCTGGACAGTCTTTCACTATCAGAAGTGGTGGAGTTAGTGGAGACTACTCGTGAAACAGTTGATGATGTATGGAAACAAACAGAACATGAAGCCTACCCTGAGCCACGAATGCACCATCTGTTGGACATAATAGGTATGTTGAGAGCTAAAGCAATATATTTGTGGTACAAGTAAACTGAACCTGCTTATAGTGAAACCAGTTCAAACATTTTATTTCAAAGCCAGTATTCATTACCAATCTGACTGTTTAAGGAGATGTATGAGGAAATGTTTCTCAATTGTTTTATTCATATGTTTGCTAAGTAACTAGAAGTTTGTGCTTGTTGGTTACGTGTTCTAAGCTTCACTTTCCTTTCATCTGAATGTGAAGCTTCAGGGCCAGAGGAATGGAAGCAAAAGAGTGCTAGTGAGAGCAGCAGGTATCTCCAAATATCTCCACAAGCAGTATGAAAGGCCTGAGCAATCAAAAATACAGAACTTCCCACAAGATAGAGACGCCATGGAGGTTGACATTACTGAGACGGAGATTCAGAAGGCCATACAAGACGTCTGCTCTGGCAAAGCAATGGTTCCTAATGGACTTCTCATTGAGCTCTTTAAACCCATGGCCGCTAAATTAGCTCCCCACTTGTTGAGTCTGTACATGGAGTGTTTTGAGTTGGGCCTACTTCCAACAGACATCCGCACAGCAGCTATAGCTTTTGTCCATAAACCGAATAACCCTGCAGAAGACTGTTAATCATACCATCCCATCTCCCTTCTTACTGTCGAGGCTAAGATCCTGGCCAAACTCCTGGCCAATAAAATCCTTCCTTATATCACCGGACTGATTCATCCGGACTAGTCCGGATTTATGCCGGGAAGAAACACTGCCCGGAATTTGCAACGGGTGAACGGGGCCCTTGGTAGACTTAGCACCATAAGGGAAGAAGCGATCTTATTGTCATTAGATGCCACCATGGCATTTGACACCATTGAATGGGATTTTCTCTTTGCTGTGTTAGCTCGCATGGGGTTTTGACCTAAAATGATTAGATGGATTCGAGTACTGTATACACAACCTAACGCACATGTCACCGTCAACAATCATCGCTCAACCACTTTTCCCCTCCGACGAGGAACGCGACAAGGCTGCCCGCTGTCTCCACTCCTCTTCGCTCTGGTATTAGAGCCACTGGCCGTATGGGTCAGGGGGATCCGGAAATACGGGGACTTAAATGGACGATGGACCATGAAGACCGCATCTCGCTATACGCAGATGACATTCTTCTTTATTTGGCCTCTCCAGCTCGTTCTCTGCGGCGGGTACTCCACATATTTCACATATTTGGCGCACACTCCGGTTACAAGATAAACTGGTCTAAATCTCAGATGTATGTTTTATGGGGTGACCCCCCTTCCAGTCCTCGGGGTTATGCGATCCTGGTAGCGCCTCAGGGCTTTCGATATCTGGGTATCTTTGTTACCCCGGATGTTAACCTTTTCTTCTAACAGAACCTGCTAGGACCACTCCAACGTCTCAAATCAGACGCCCAGCACTGGCATTCTCTCCCACTTACTCTCCTCTGGCGCGCGTCCCTTTTTAAGATGCTTGCGCTCCCGTGCTTTCTCTATGCCTTACGGAACACTTCCAATCCTATCCCAGATTCCTATTTCTCCCGGATTGATGGCGTCGTGCAGGGACTATTGTGGGAGGACCGTCCGCCATGGAATTGCAATGAACAAGCTCACAATGGGATGGTATGACCGGGGCATTGGGTTACCAGACATGTGCCTTTATTATCAGGCCTCACAACTGACAGCTATAAATCAATGGGTTTTTGGCCCACATGACGACCCCAATTTTCGCACGGATCACTGGCTCATGGGACAGGGTGGCTATAACAGGGCATTATATACCAATCTCCGTAAGCTTTGCTTGACAGGCCCCACAGCACGAACGGTTGAGGTCTGGCATGGAGTCACAAGAAAGTTGGGTTGGCATAATCGCTTGACTAAAGCAACTCCACTCTGGGAACCTGACATATTGGGTCGACTTAGAAATGTCCAGGGTTTGATAAGTGGGACACAATCGGAATATCAACGGTGGGGGACATTTGGGGAAGGGGAGGCTGGCCACATTTGCTGACCTCCAGACAAAGTACCAATTGACACATACAGAAACCTTGTGATACCTTCAGATCAGCCACCCCATATCCGCTGCCATACCAAAGGGGCTCCCTCTATCTGACCCTTCCCCCCTGGAGGACCGACTTATACTAGACCCCATGGATCACAAGGCTATATCCCTCACTTATAGAAAACTGGTCAATAATCGAATGGATCCGATGCAGAGACTACTTGCGGGTTGGGAGACAGACCTGGGAAGTATTGATGATGAGGACTGGTGAGACGCGCTGGCCTCCCCTAGGGAAGTAGCCATCCCCATGCATCTGCGGCTCATCCAGCTGAAAATCCTCCACCGAGTCTATTTTGATGCTACACTCCTGTTCAAACTGGGTAGGAGACCTGACCCACTCTGTCTCTCCGGCGTTGTTCTCAACCTGGCACCTTCCTTTACAAATTATGGGAATGGCCACAGATTCAGCACTACTGGGTCAAAGTCACACAGCAAATGGTTCGGACAAGCAATAAGCCCCTACAGCCATCTCCCCAACTCTGCCTACTTAACTTATGGGAAGCTACTGACCTCTCCTAGGCAGAGCAGTCATGGGCCTCGATGGGTTGGACCATCGCAAAACGAAACATCGCACAGAAATGGGGGGCGGACACAGTCCCGCTTTTACGCAACTGGGCCACAGATATGGACAGTGCAATGATTGCAGAGAAGGCTGTGTTCAAGGGAAGAGGTTGCCTCAGGAAGTGGGATCATAAATGGGGAAGGTGGAATAAATATCTGCATCTCACCTACTATAGAATTGCGGCGTCAGAGGCAAACCTTGATGTCTCTACTAACTGATGTAGTGGAGCCCTCCCCACCGACGACCTAAGAGGGTTACGTCCGCCAGGCCTTACTCACGACCTCTTTTCCTGACGTATATATTTCCTCTATTTTGTGCTATACATCTTAGTTGGTTGGACATTGACCGAAAACAGCGAAATGATGTAACTTTTGCTCACTGTGATGTGGTATTAACTATGAAGAACTTATGTACTGGTAACCTGAATACGTCTTTGATATTGATGTGTACCGATGCAACTTTGTTGATAATAAAAACTGTTTAAAAAAAATATAAAAATAAATACAGAACTTGCTGTCCTGCTCTATTTAAAGTTGGGAGAAGGTCCTGGGTTTACACAGGCCGGGCCTCTGCTTTCTCCCCCGGCATAAACCTTTGACCTGTTGTCTCATCTGGCACATGGCTATCAGGTTAAAGTGACACTCGCACACGTTATATAGGTTGGGGCGACAATCAATTGTTTTCCCCTGTCTAGGACTGGTATTCAAGGCAAAGCAGTCTTGGGTAGAAAAAACGCACAGTGGCCCTCATGCACGTCCGGGCCATTTTGTTCTTCAAGAAGCAAACTGCTGGTTGAAAGTTTGTTTAATGCAAAGTTGCAGTGCTTTTAATGTAGCCTCCTCTGTGACAGCTCCGCTGGAGGCACAGAGGTAAGCAGTGCCTGCCACATGGACCAAGGCCAGAGCTCTGTTTTTTAATGAGGACCATAGTCTCTCTTGTCCAAAAAGCTTGTATGGTTGTTCTCTAACTTCAATAATGGCTGAATTTTTCCAACCCACTATCAAACCTGGATTATGTCATATATCCAACTGCTTGGCTAAGTTTATATTCTATAAAGATTTATTTTTATCTTAATGAAAACTCATATTATTTTTTACATTTATTCTCAACTAATCTAATAGGGAAAATAAACATAGTACTTCTAGAAAGACAGTAAAATTGTATACAGACAATAACAAGGAGCGTTGTAGGCACCTTTAACAATTTAAGAGGCTCTTTAGCGTACACAAAGTTTCTTAAAAAATAATCTTGAAACCATTCAACAATACTTTTTTAATTTAATACTCATTTATGAAACTGTTAATTGTTCGCTTCTCTGCATTAATCCACAATATCAGATATTGGATTGATTCCTGTGAATTTTGTTCAGGGCGTTATAGATCCATAAACGCATAATTATTTAATTACACAATTTTGTTGTAAATGACCCCCTTGCTGGCACGTTGCTTTAGTTTATTCTGGTACCCAAGCTCACAAGGGGCTATTGGGTCTCCCTCCTCTTTTATTTTAGATCCTGGAAGGCGCAATAAGATGCCTGCATTTGGCGTTTTAAGGCTTTTTTTGGCACTATTTTTATTTACAACTTTAAAACCTCTTAGCTCTGGTTCCCCTTATAGGATTTTTGTAATTTTGGGATCATTTTGTTCATTAAATTATCTTCTACTTTTATTAATAAGAATGTGATTACTGGACCTTAGAAGAATAAGGACAATATTACTTATGGTGGACTACCTTCCACCTCAACTGAGAATTCACTTTCTCTCAATTTAACATTTAATTTAAAAAGGATGAGAATCCTGTCACTATGAAAGCTAGATAGATCGATAGAGAGACTTTATTTCGATTTTGATTCAAACCATAAAAGTATGCATATAAACATCACAGTTAAAAACAAATGTTAAATAGTGCCATAAATCCTGTACGAAAAAAAAAAGAAGCAAGGATTTCACCAAAACCGTACAATAAATTCATAATCAATAAGATGCAAATAGCGCAAAATATAGTATAGTCCATATAATAGGTTCCTGAGGTAGATGAGGCAGTCAAACAGTAAAAAGGCAACCTCAATGATCCATACAGATTCTCAATTTAACAGACAGTTTTAAGAATTCAATTACATGGAGAACACTGTCACCGTACAAAAGTTGTAAATACATTAGTGCTGGTCTGATCTGATTAAAATTAAGTTTCTTTAAAAGAGCAACCAGATAGCGTTTGCGTGGGTATTCATAAAATTTACATAAAGATATAAAATGCAGCATATCCTGTGGAGACTTTCCGTCGCAGCCACAGGGAGCTGCAGCCTTGTTAAAAATATCTGTTTTAGGTCTAATTAACAGATGATGAAAGATATTTAACCTGAACCTTGTCAGCAGGAACTTCTCGTGGGAGCTGAATGAGCCCGTCAAATATGGCTCCATTGTCTCGCATGTTTTTAACATGACATATTTCCTAATACTGGGTTTCAGGAGCTCCTCTCCTTCTCGTTGAACCTTTCTCCCCATATAAAAAGCACGCTTATTTGCCTCCACATCCCCTTTTACGATCCCGCTTGGTTTTTCAAACAACTCCAGACAACCAAGTCGAGAGAAACAGGATTTCAGATATTTTAACCAGGGGGTGCACATTGCCTTATCATGAGACACAAGATCTCTCAATCAAGCGGGTTAATGGAATGTCCTGGTTCAACCACAGTTTTACCCAGCAGGTCAAAGGGCGCAGGGAAAAAATGTCACATAAATATTGTTCCCCCAATTCTTCATGTACTGCCAGATTAGATGTGCCAATTGGAACACATAGAAGACGCTTCCTAAAGGCATTTTCAGCCACCTGTAGCTGTTCTCCAGCCACATAGCCCCATAATTCACTGCCATAAACAGCAGTTGCCACTGATTTTGCATTATAGAGTTTCATCATGGCATTGTTGGGCTTCTTCCCCAATTTCGAAGCAAAGTTAAAAATGGTAGCGTTGACCCTTGCCAGTTCTCCTTTCTTTTTGGCCAGGAGTGGGCCCCAACTTAGTTTGGTATCAAATAGGACCCCGAGATACGAGAACGATTTCGAAATGGGGATAGATACATCATCTAATTTAAATACAAAGTTCCTTCTTGGCTGTAGGCCAACTTGCATAATAAATGATTTAGAATTGTTGACCATTAGGTCTCTTTCTGTCATGAACGATTTAAAAGCATTTAATAAAGCTTGGAGGCCCTTCTCGGTTCTAGAGATTAAAACCGCATCATCTGCGTATAAAAGAACAGGAATACTCCGCCTACCAACTCTAGGACAGTCGGCCTGTACCTTCTGCAAAACGGTATCTAACTCATTAGTATAAAAATTAAAAAGGAAGGGGGCGAGAATACAACCTTGGCGCACACCCTTCTTAATATCAAAGTTACCAGTAGTACACAGATCCGATGAATACCTAACATTTGCACTGGTGTTACTGTGTAGGTCTGCCAGAAAATTAACAATCCCACTATCCACACCCTTCTCCCTCATGGACTGCCACAGCCTTCCCCTGTTGACACAGTCGAAGGCTGATGACAGATCCATGAAGGCGCGATGGACAGTGCCCTTCTGAACCACAGTGTATTTACTTAGTATTAAGAAAAGATTAAGGCACTGAGTTATAGTAGAACGTCCACTGCAGAAGCCATACTGGGAGATGGACATGTTATTTTCCAGCGCCCAGTTTGTCAGTCTCTGCAGCAGAATTCTCCCCACTACTTTCACCATAGAGTCTATTAATGAAATTGGCCTATAACAAAGAGGACTGCCCCTATCCCCCTTCTTAAAAACAGGGACAATCGTTGAGACTCCCCATGATAGAGGACAGCCAATTTCAGCAGCTGCGTTAAACACCGACTCTAAAATGGGTACCCAAAAGCTAGGTTCAGACTTATATAAGTCTGGTGGGATTCCATCAGGGCCAGGAGCTTTCCTGGCTGAGAGTCCCTCTATACTCTCCAAAACCTCGCCTCTATCAAACGTGATAATTCCACCACTATTGCCAGGGAGCAAGTTAACATTTTTAGTCACCACACAGCTATACAATTGTTTAAAATGTGATTCCCACTCTTCCTTTCTTATGCAGCATTCTAGACCATCACCCGGATCCTGGACCAAAAATGTTTTTTTTACTACTGCCCAGAATCTAGAGCTGCATTTTAGAGTAGAGGGATCAAGAATCTCATCCCAGGCCTCCACTCTTAAAAGATCCTTGCGTAGGGCGATGGCAGACTTATATTCTTTGCGACACAACTTTACATTCGCTTTTATTCTAGGATTGGCTGCCAAGGCTATCCTTAGATTACGTGCCACCTTGGAATAAACGTGATTGAACCATCTCGGTCCCCCATTCTCTGTGTTCTTTACTGGGACCATCATCAGCTCAGACACCTTCTCCGACAAGCTTTGAAAAGCACTAAGAACCTGATACGGGTCTGCCCCTTCTTGAATGCAGTTCTTAATATCCTCCGTGCAGTTATCCCTAATATTTTTGTATAATAGGTCAGGAGTAATCATTGACCATCTAAGACGCCGTCTCCCATCGGTTGTGCTCAACCTGCCAGTAATACATTTCCGATCTTCCTTAATTATCCAGGGAACCTTCAAATGAACAGTGAGTTGGTTATGATCACTGAATTCACTTTGTTCAATGGTAAAAGAGTCCACAAAAGACTGCATAGGCAGAGAGAGTAACACGTAGTCAATGAAAGTACCCCTCCCATGACCTTTAAAAGTTGGGGTATCAAAGCACTTTGTGGGATCCCTCAGTGCCATAGCCAAAGAAAGATCTAAACTGCTCAATAAATCATTAAAAAGTTCCCCTTCCAACGTATGTTCCAAATGCAAACCGCAAAGGCGGTCACACTGCAGATCCATTAAACATTTCGACAGGGGGTCGCCACAAGGATGAACATTAAAATCTCCCATAATCATACATTCCCTCAATGAAGAATTAATAAATACATTTAGTGCAGATATTTGGTTAGGACCTGTGTTAACATTGGCAGCATTATAAAAGTTCACCAAACCAGCCAGACAATTTTCTCCATTCAGTACTAAACCTATAAATTCAGAGTTTGCTGTTAAAATTCTACGAATTTTACAAGAGAGTGTGACGGAAATAAAAGTCACCAAACCCTCCTTAGGCCTGCCTCTACTTGATGCTATTGCAGGAACATAAAAAGCCTTGTACCCTTCAAGGAAAAAGTCACAATCCTGTAGCCAGGTCTCCTGCAAACAGATGATCATAAATTGCTTAATATACATAATCCAATTGTCGTCCGCCATCTTTGATGCCAGCCCCGCGATGTTCCAAGAAATAACATTATTACAACTTGCTTTAGCCTGTGTGATCTCAATGGGTGCCGTCTCAGCTGGTATTACATTACCCTGACCCACAGACGCCTCACGTCAGTCGCATGCCTCCAAGCCAGACAGAACATCATATCTATTCTGTATATCCACATTAAACCCATTACTACAATAACCAACAAAATTAAATCTATTCTGTGTTTCTGCAGGAGGCCCATACCCACGTTGATAAACAACATTGTACACGTATGGTGCATCCAAAGCAGGGGTCTGAGTTGGATTTGCTGGCCTAATTTTCCTTTGAGGAGGCGGGTCTTTACTCAGGTGTGCATAAAAATAGCCCAGTGGGCGAACACATATACTGTTCATATTGCACATTAGTGAGGATGCTCTTAGTAAAACTGTTGCCACATGCTGAGGATGCTTAAAATTGACAACAATGCAATCCCCACTACTTGTTTTTCTAGACGGTCCAACCCAATTCACCCTTCTGACTGCTATTATTTGGTCCGAATATGCAATTGGAAAGCCACAGTTTTTGCTAAGCCATGCGACTGTTTTATTTTTTAATGAGGCGTGGGAATCCCCATATAATATAGCTGGGTGGTCATCACAAGATAGAACATTTGTCAGCACCACCACATACGGTGCGCAATCAGGCGGGAGATTAGGATAGCGGCTTTTCCTTATGTGCATGAGTTCAGGTCTACCCTCCGGAGCTATTGTGGGATGTGTAGGCAGAGCAGGTATGGCCGGTGTCACAGGGGAAACAGATACTGCTACAGCAACCTGCTGTGGAATCTGCTGTGCATTCCCTAACATAGTTTCCTGCCCCTTTTCCACAACCTTAGCTCTGGCCGTGGTAGCTGACGCCAAGTGTGTAGTTAACAGACCACCTAGTCTATCTACTTCCAATGCCAAAATGTCAAGCTTAGTTGTCAATGGTCTTAGCATCTCCTCTAATTTAGCCTCTATCTTCACTTCCAAAGTGTTAATCAGTCGAGCAAATTGCTCAAGATTTAGATTAACATCACCCTCATTGTTTCTGCCAGGTGTAGAGGATCTTAAGCCATTGCAAACTGGCTGAATTGGGTCTAGTTTTTTTTATTATGCTTCCCACCCCGTTTTATTTGTGTTTTCCTACAGGATCGCACCGGCCTTGGGGCTGGTGGTACCTCCACTATTTCCTCAATTGAGGAATCCGGCAGGTCTTCCTGTGACTCTGCATGCACCTGGGCAACAACCGGTATCTCAGCCCTATCTCTAATGTCCAGGTTAGTGCCCCCATCTATGTCAACCATAAGCAGGGGCATATCTTCCTGTACCACTAATGTACTCCCCAGTCCCAGGGAGGCCCTACGATCATTATTTATTTGGTTCACTTTTTTCACCAAATAATTATCCATGGTGCCTAACACAGGAGCGGGTTTATCAACTTTCGATTTAGACATTATGTACAAGTATGATTAGGCTAATAAGCAGAAGAACAAAGAATTGAAAAAAAAAGAGTAGCACTATACACAAATAACAGGATATAACAAATTGGGTCTCACTTTGCGAGTGAAGTCCGGCACTAAAGGACTCTAGTCTATGGCCCAGACCAGTCTCCTCAGGCCTCTGAGGGCCACAGAGGGCCCGCCCTTTGCCCGGGCTTAGCCCCGGGCGCTCCCCGCGCGCGTCCCACGGGACAGGAGGCGTTCCGGTGTTTGTAGGTGCCTCCGGGCGCAGGCTGCGACGTCCCAGGTGCGCCTCTGCCACCGGGGCACCTGGGAAATGAAGTCCGAGTTGCGTGGCCAGCCGTTTCCTTCACGGCGCTCGGTGGGCTAAAGGATGGCGGTGAGGAGTTGTAGGGCTCAGCAGATGCCCTTCACGTGTTGCCCAGCCTGATTCCGGAAAGTTGAGACCCCCACAGAGCTATCGGCGCTCCGGTGTTTGTAGGCACCTCCGGGCGCAGGCTGCGACGTCCCAGGTGCGCCTCTGCCACCGGGGCACCTGGGAAATGAAGTCCGAGTTGTGTGGCCGGCCGTTTCCCTCACGGCGCTCGGTGGGCTAAAGGATGGCGGTGAGGAGTTGTAGGGCTCAGCAGATGCCCTTCACGTGTTGCCCAGCCTGATTCCGGCAAGTAAAGCTAGTAAAGAAGGTAAACCGGAATGTGAACTCCTAAACATAGTTTGAGAATACCTTTTTATAATGTAAGAAATGAGAAGCACAGCATTTGCTAACACAAGCCTAGTTCAGGCAATCTGCACAATACCTTTAATGCGTATATTATAGTAAATGTCTTTAATATTTTTCACTGAAAAGCAAGTCTGGTACTTGATAATCTACATGTACCCAAAACACCAATGAATGGTCTATCTTGTAATCTATCTCTTATTCAATTTGACTAGAAACAACATTAATAGGCATGTACCAATTAGCATTCTTTCTGTACCATCAGTACTCATACATCTACTGTGGCCTATTTACAATGAATATATTAATTCACCTGGGGAGGTGTGCCCCCTCTTTTCCTTTTCATCTATCCCACAGTCCATGAAAGATTACTATATTAACATTTTAGAATCCTATCTCAGTGCTTGTATTACACTTAGGACCAAATTACGAGTATAGCGGTCTTTGACCGCTAGACTCGCGCTGGTGGTTCTGATATTCTGATGCAGCCATTCGGACTGCTGCGCCGGGGAACTGCTGTTATACAGTATGCAAAGCAGGACCACCGCGGGCCACCGCAGCATGAAAAGGCTGGCAGTGGGGAAACAAGGGGGCCCTACAGGGCCCGCATGCCCCACACCCATGGGGATGCATTCAGGGGGACTCAACACATGCACCTTGTTTGCATGCACCCAAAGTTCCAGCACTGCATGGACTTCACAGTCCATGCCGTGCTGGAACTGCTTTTGCATTCCCATTGCAGTGCCCATTTTCAGGGCACCACCATGGGAACAGCAAAAGAAAAACTCGCCAGACACGAGTTGAACTCGTAATCTGTTGGCTGACCATGCACGGCTTTGATGGTGCTGTGCCAGTGCAAAGCCGACGCAGCACCGCCAAAGCATTAATCAGGTCCTTAGTCTGCCAGGCGGGTATGACTTTGGATATATGGATATTTTTAGGCTTCAGGTATGTGAGGGTATACTTTACATACAATGCAGTGCACAGCTGAATCTTTTAATTGGTGCTTTGGCATATCTACGGAGGTACTTCATCAATTTTATACTGCAACACAAGCAGCCTTACATACAACATATTTGCATCTCTTGGTTCTCTGGACCTACTTTGCATAGAAATAAAAAAATCACCTTCCACTGTGACCCAATTTGTCATTTCTGCTAACCACTCCTTTGATTAGCGTGGGTCTATAGAGTTCCAAAACGTAGCTATCTGTAGCAGCACTAACAATACGCCCAAGTCTATGTATTGGGATTCCAACTTAGCACATTTAGGTCTGCTCTTGGGTCCCAGGATGCACCTTTTTAATTACTACAACACTGTCCTCCTGGTAAGTTCGGATAGGACATCCCTATCCTCCTGTCAGAGTGTTCTTAGTTCATTGCAGTGCCAAAACATGTGTATTAGGTCAGCATCAGTGATGCTTCTGGATAGAGTTTATGGTGTTAGAAATACTCTGTGGATCATTTTATACTGAATCGGTTTACATTTCCCATTCCTAGAGACAGTGACTGGATGCTCAAGTATCTTTGCCTATTCCCTATCAGTAAGATGTGCTTGCATTCTATCTCAATACTGTAATGTGTAATTTGTGCTGTACTGAACCTTGGCATATAACCCATGTGTTTATAGCCTGCTCTAAGTTTTGTATGACTCTGTCATAGCATCTGCTTCAGGAGACCAAACACGCCCTTCATTTGTACCCTAGTAAGGTAGTTGGGTTCTTTAGCACAGTTTATAGAATTTGTTTTGTTCAGTTGTTCTGTTTTGTCACTGCTGGTACGTTCTGCTCCCTTGTAAACATTCAGAAATATATGAAAACACAACAGAAGGTGATTATTATGCAAAGCTAGTGGTTATGTGTCAGGGATTTTCTGTTGTATTGATTTTGAAGTTACTGAATGCTTTTTTATTTTTTCAGGTAGCTCACTTGGGAGGTGTGTTCAGAAAAACCTTGGAAGTTTGAATCTTTGGAATGATCCCTTTCATGTGGTCAGGGAGAGTCTGAAGGCTGGAATTACAATTTGTGAGCAGTGGGTAGAAGCTTGTGGCCACCTAACTGGACAACTGTGGCAACGTTATACTCCGCATCTGTGGAAAAATGATAAATTTTTCCCTGAATCTCTGGATAGACTTGGCAAACGTCTAACAGAGGTACTGCTTCCACATTATTTCACAGCTGATGAATTATATGTTGTGTTTACATTGTTAACAATGTAAATAACAGTAACAACTACTTTACCAAAAATAAGCGAGGTCTTAGTTAACAGTTGATTGTTGAGTCTGGTCTGAAGTGAAATTACCTTGGAATCCAGAGATGTGAGTTGTCCCCTTGGCACTAGGACTTGATCAATTAATCATGTGTTTCTGACTAAATCCCTTAATCTCCCTGTTCCTGATATTATAACTTGATTATCTGATATCTTCATCCAAAATTATGTAATATGAAAATGCAAACCTGATCATTCAGCTTACTGTTCCATTTACAGGTTTTCCCCTTCCTACCTTACATTTTGGTTTCTGTAAGAGAGCATCAGGTAAATCCTCTCGCACACCTGATTGTACTATGTACAGCCTTCTTCTTTGAAGCTGTCCTGCTTTAACACAAAATGTCTGAATATTTGATGCTTAACTGACTAATCAAAGAAATTGTAAGATCCTAGATTTCCAAATATTTTAGGCATTTGCACAATCCAAAGGAGTACACCAATATTTTCCAGTACCCCTATGCTTTTTTTAGAATGTAGTGGCAGATGTAAAGCGTACACATTTGAAAGTCATCCCTTTCGCTCACTGAAAATATGTGTGCACTTCACACCCAATTTCCATTCTTTGGACCTGAAAGAAGAAGACCAGTGTAGGCTATTCCAGTGCATTATTTAAATTGTATGATGTTAAGTAATGTTTTCATCTCATGACATACTGTGAAATCTGTTTTTGATCTCCGTTACTACTCTACCTCCTTGGCAGCTGACATCCAGACCCTGCATGTTGTGTTTGCACAAATATCATCTGGTAAATTGTTGGGATTTCTGGCAAAGAATTACTCGGGTCACTGAAAAAAATCATCTATTAGTGTCCAAGAAGAGATCAGTATTGAAAATGGACAAATATTTTCATAACCATACAGGAGCTGTTGTATCTGCGTAAGAGGAATGTAGTAATGAGTGTTGTCATCAAGCTGTCAGTGACTATCAGAACCTTCATGATTGTCAGCTCTCCCATGCGGCACCCTCACCTACAATTTCCGGTGGCAAAACCTCTGGAAACATACACTGATATCAATGATGGCTTATTCATGAGGTGACCTAGCATAAGTTTCTAGTTAATGTTTTCCCAGGACTGTTGATTTGGTAATCCCGGCATAACATAGTGAGGGAGCTATTCACAAAGGTAAACTTACATGTGAGTAAACCTGCATGTGCGAGTTTACCCTTACGCTTTTCAGTAATGTAACTATTTTTGGCTTTTTATTATTTATGAATGTAAAGTTACTTAAAAGTGTATGCTTGTATGTCCCTACCCCCTGAATTCAGGGCATGGAGCCTAATTTGCTTTCATAAATTTGCTACTTTTAACTTTTCACACATAGGTGGAGGTTCACAACACTGGGGCAGAGATCTCCCTACTTAAAGTATAGAGAAAAGTTTAAAAGTTTGTTAAACTTAAAATAAATTGGTAGAAATATTTATTGAATATTAATGTAAATGAATTTTAAATATTTATTTTAAATATAGAACAATCTTACAAAATGCTAACACATTGTTAAATTATTTTGTAATAAAACATTTAATTGTTAATATATTAAATGTACTGTATTTTATCAAGATTTATATTAAATGAAATTCCCACCTAAAGTAAAAAATATATATTTATTTATTGTGTAGTAAAACAGATTTAGTTATGTATAGATTTTTTTAAGTTACACTAATGTTTATATTTAAAAAGCTTATATAATAAACTAATATTTAAGTTGAATTAATGTGCAATTTAGTTAACATTAAATTAAATGTATTCATATTTTTAAAAAGTTAAAATAAGTTTGTTTAATTTAACGTTAGTTCATATGAGCTTTTATTTTAGGTCCCTGCTTCCTTTATTTTCTCTGAAAGGGTGTTGCAAGACTATTGGTTGGCCATGTGTGGTGTTGGAATTACTCTAGATCTGAGTTGAAGTACATTTACATGCTTTGTTTTCTTTTTAGCTGTAGTATCTAAAGCAGTGCAGTTTGTGGATTGCAATGGGCTTTCTATATTGCGCGTCCTCCCTAAAGCCCTCCTTAGCCGCTTCCTAACCTCTCCTTTCCAGCTTCTCCCCAAAGTTCCTCCGACATTTGCTAATAAAACGTATACGTATGTCTGCTGTGATCTTCACACATAAACGATAGGAGAGGCTGAGGTGAAGACCATCCTGCATGTAGGTTAGTGAATAGCACTTACGGTGTGTTAGTAGTACTACCAAACGTACTACAAAACGCAACTTGCGAATAGGCCCCTGAATGTTTTCTGGTGTAACTTTACTCCAAGGAAAGCGACTTGGAGGGCTTTTAGTACTGGTTTCAAACTCATAAGAATTTCATTATCTAGACTTAGGGCATGATTTGGTGGATGGGTCACAACGGTGGCGGATATCCCTTCCACCGAAATCTAAACCCCGTAGGATATAATGGAATTTATATTTGACTTTGGAATACCATTTTACACTTACAGACCCCCATTCAGAGAACAGTTCAGGCTCAGGATATTTACCTCAAGATCCTTCAACGATTCCCTATTAGCACCCTAGATCAGTCCCTGATTTCACTATTCCTTACCAATCAGCAAAGGTAGACTCTATTAGACATCCTTACTACTCTCTCCATAAATTGTTGACACATGTATTACTTGTGCCTATAAGATCACATCCAACACACTTGAGCACACAGAAGCCTTCAACACAAATAAACCCCTAAAAAACCTTGAAAATATATAAAGTTCCATGAAAACCTTACAGCCACATCCCAACAAATCGCGTTACCCCTTCAATAATTGCTGTAGCCCCAAACAGATTATAATTAGACACTACTTAAATGTGGCAATTCATATCCACCATAAAAAATAGAAGTCCTCCAATAGCTAAACATTCCTTATCTTGTCCGGGACGATTTCTTCGACAACACCCCCATCATTCATCTTGCCTTCCTTGGAAAGGTCCTGAAAAATGCAGTGTCATTAAAGCTTCCAAGTTCGTGTCACCTGTCACATTCATCTGCATGCATATCAACATGCGTTCTACTCCGTCTGCAACACAGAAGCTCACACCTTGTTTATTCTTCAAAAGTGATGAGGTTGACCCTTGCCATAAGATCCTACTTGATCTGCCAACAGCCTTCAGTACTAGCCCCCAAGACCATCTCTCCAATCTTTCAAGCATTGCGATCAACAAAATTTTCTCTTTTGGCTCGCCACCTTGCTCATATTAAATCAATGATCAATTCAAATGCCCCCATCATATTCAGTCTATTGATCACCAAGTCATTAACCTTCCCCATTAGTCAAACTGTGTAGTGTTGTTCAGTGACGTACAGTGCTGATGACTCTTCCTGGCCAGCATTCATTCCTTACGTCAATAATTTTTTTTTATAAATCCTTTTACTAAATTAACAAACCTGGCAACATGTTAGTCAACAAGCACATTCCATACATTTACGTTGTTACACTGTACGTTGTCCATTTTTTTTTTCCTCATTTTTTTAAACATAATTTTACAATTTTAGTTAAAGTCATCACATCAAGGCAAGGGCAAGTACTTTGCAGTATGTTAACATACAAATGTTCTCCTTCTACTCCTGTACATGGCTAATTAGCCACCGGTCACAGTCCTCTATACTGTGCCCAGCCTACCCATATTTGATCCCATTTTTTTGGGCACCCCCTCCCCAGGAACACCACTTTCTCTGCGTTGCAGCACCAATCTAGATCTTCCTGCCATTTTGTCACACTCGAAGGCTGGCTCGCCCCTCCATTCCCTTGCTATATTGCATTTGGCCACTATGCTTCCTGTTGTAAGCCATAGTTTGGAATATTTAGGTCAAGCTGCCTCCCCCGCCACACAAAGAATATGCCATTTGGCCTCACATGGGACATCTAGCGCGACCACATTGGTCATGACACACGCAACATCTTTCCAGAACTGCTGTATCGTGGGCCATGACCACAATATATGAAAAAAGTGCCTACCTCCCCACATTCCCTTGTGCACTGGTCAGTGTCACTGCGCCCAATCCGGTGCAAGAGTACCTTAGAAGTGTACGATCTGTGGAGCATTCGTAACTGTATTAGTCGGAATCTTGCCCTTATTGCCACCTCCCTCTGACTCTGTATCACTTCCGTTCAGTCGTCGTCGTCCCACGTCTCAAAATCTCTTGTCCCGACCTCCCTAAGAGCCACCAAAGGGTCAGGGGAATTATTCATTATTTTTTTTATACTGCAATGAGATAGCCTTTTCTTGCATGGGATCCATGAGCAGCCTGTTTTCCAGTGGATAATATTCTGCTAACTGCTCCCATATTCTGCTACTTGTCGTGTCCAGCATGCTGTAGCTGCAAGTAGCGCAGAAACTCCTTATCGGACATCTGAATCTCGATTTTAAGGTCCTCAAAGCTTATCAATTTCCCCCTCTCCAGATATCTCCCAAGTATCTATCCCAGTGGTCCGCCATTTTTGAAATCCTTTTAATTGACCCATGTCCTCAAGGCGGTCGCTGACCCATTATGGATTCCATTCAGTTAACTTGCCCCTCCACCCAAGAAGCGCAGTGGCCGCCCTCCAAACTTATATTGTCACCCTAGTGTATGGAGGCATTGTACCATATCCACCTCGCCCATACAGCGGCGCTAGGTAGCCACCTTCTCCCAGGCAGTGATAATCCATTCTATAGGCAGGCTCCTCTCTTCCAGCGAACACCCACTCGTTAATGGCTGTGAGTTGTACCGCCCAGTAATACTTTTTAATATCAGGGACTGCCAGTCCTCCCTCGCATAAACTGTGTTGCAACTTATGGACGGAAATTCTGGCCTGACAGCAGTCTCAGTTCGGAATCTACATGTTTAAAAAATCTAGGAGGTATTGTGCATGGGGTGTTCTGTAGAACATAAAGGAACCGAGGCAGCGCCATCAATTTGAACATGGCTGCACGCCCCATTAGGAACAAAGGGAGATTCCTCCAGTGGACAATATCCCTGCGCACTCTGTCGAGTTGGGGGAGCAAGTTCTTTTCAAAGGTGGTTTCCTTTAGAAATGATTATACCTAGGTATTTAAATTCGTCTTTTATTACTAAGGCAAGAGCACTAGAGGGTCGGCACAGTGTTGCCCCAGACAATACGTATAGTAGGGACTTGTTCCAATTTATTCTGTACCCAAAATAGGTTCCAACCAGGTAGATATGACTCAACCAATTGAGGACGTAGGGTTAGTGACATATAATAGTAAGCCTAACCAGCGTGAACATTGAACGTATCTACTTAAACCCATTAGCATTAGAGGGTATGAATAAAAGAGCCCTCGTGGGTGTATTGTACGAATCTTACAACAACGAAAGACACGCCACAGAGCGTCTAAAACCTTCAGTTGCTAGGTACATATCCCTACTGGAGTAAAATAGCCCTCACACGCATATACCATCTAAATATCTTCTGAAGAGCATTGGATGCTGGGAGAGGAGCCTGCTTTTTCGCCTTGAGGACGGCACTTTACTTCCCTCTAGGATTTTACATTAATCTTGAGCAAATGCCCTGTCCGTGTGGCACCGGCAGCAACCAAACGGTAGTACACTTCTTATTCTTTTGCAATTTATACGGAAAGTACACAAAACAATACTTGATACCGTATTTTAAGGCATTTGTTAACATTGATTATAGAACAGCGCATCTTGAGATTCTTAGACCCGAAAGCGACGATTTAATTTTTCGTGTCCGCTCGTTCCTGAAAGAGGCAGTCCGCTCACGTACCTCTATAAGCAATTTTTAATGTGTTAAGGGCAGCCAAACACATAATATTGTTCTTCCGTATACAGTTACTTCTATCCTTTTAGCTGAACATCAATCGAAGCACTATTTGTAGGCCGCAAAATTTTAAAAGCTTAAAATTCAATAGCACTTATACTATGTTGCTAAAACTGTTTACAACCAATTCCACTTTATCTTAATATGATGTTGCTGCTATACGTCTGTCCAACCCTTTTAATGTACTAATTTTTTAACACATGCTATTTGTTTATCAATTTGTAAATCTTAATCATGATTGTCGTATATATTAAGCCTTTTTAATGTTGTACACAACTGTAATCTTCTTTACTGGAAGTTCCTTTTAACCAAAACCTTTATGCACCGCGCTTTTTAACAAGAATTGTATTTCTGTTGGTGGTGTTTGAACTGTGTTTTTAAGGATATCTGTATCCGAATAAAGTTAATTGAATTGATAATAGTATGTCATCAGCTTACAAAGAGATTTTGTCGTCCCAGCCCCGCCCCCATTTATTTCTCGGATGAATGGGTCCATCCTAACCCATACCGCCAGCGGCTCCAATGCCAGCGCAAATTACATAAGCGAAAGCGGGCAACCTTGCCTTGTGCCCTTATTCAGTTGTAATACCCTCGAGGTAGCCCCATTCACTCAAATTCTTGTCAGTGAGCCCGTATATAGCAACCGTACCCATGCACAAAACTAGGCCCAAATCCAAACCTCTCTAGTACTGCCAGCAGGTATGGCCATTCTATATTGTCAAACGCCATGCATGCGTCAAGCGACAGTAGCGCTGCGTCTCCACACAAGCAGTTCCCAGTAGCGTGCAACACCCCATAGAGCCTTCGCAAGTTGAGCCTTGTGCTCCTATGGGGCATAAACCCAGACTGGTGTGGGTGTATGACCGAAGAAATACCCGCCCCAAGCCTGTTTGCCAACACCTTTGCCAGTAGTTTAACCTCCACGTTTAACAATGATATCGGATGGTACGACCCACAGTCTTCCGGCAGCTTACCCTGTTTCGGCAGCACCACGATCACTGCCAGTCTTTGTTCTGCCGGCATCTCTCCCTCGCTGAGGGCTTCCTTATACATGGACAGCATGTGCAGGGCCACTTTCGAGGCCGCTCCCCTTATAAAATTCTATGGTATGAAGTTGGGGCTGGCCACTTTACCCGACTGTAGGTCCCCCAAAGCCCCTATTATGTCTTCCGTCATGAGTTCCTTGTCTAGTGCATCCCTGTCTTCTGCGGAAAGTCGTGGGACTGGGAGATCTCTTAACAGCTCCCTGCAGTCTTCCCCCTTTCTGGTGGCTGTCCATGTGTATAGGGCCTCATATTAATCTGTGAACGCTGAGGCTATGTCACTCCCCGTCATTTTAGTCTCCTGCTGTGGATTCCTTATCTCTACAAATCCAGCTTCGCTTTTTCTCTCTTTTGTCAATCCACGCTAACAACTTACTAGCCTTGTCCTCAACCTCATATAGACGCCTCTGGGTCGCTCTGGTGTTCTTCTATGTCTTTCATCTCCCTTTGCTTGAGCTGGATCTGCTGTCTAACCCGCACTGCTGACTCGCTACCGTCCAAAACCTTCCCCTCCAGGTGCATAATCTCCTTCTCTAGTGTATCTAGTTGAATCTGTTTCTCCAAACCCCCCACCCACCAGTCCCTGAACGTACCCCCTCATTGCTGCCTTATATGCCTCCCATATCATGCACGACGAGTCCACTGTTCCCACATTATCGCTGAACTATGGCTCCGTTGTGAGAAGTTGGCCTGGCATATGCTGGTCACTAGTTATAGTGGCCACCTTGCACCAGTCCAATTTGACTCTTGGTAGATAGGTTTAAAGACAACCTTTTAAAGAAAGCTATCCTAGTGGTAGCTGTGGAGAGCAGCCTTCAGGCTAAGTCTCTGAGGAATGTAAAGCAGCTTGTTTTACCTTATAATCTCTTGAATTACCAAATGAAAAGACACCACACAGGTATATATATCAAATATATATGTATTTATTTCAAAATATACTCTACTAATCTCTTTATGAGATTAGAGCCAGGTAAACATTAATAAGATCAACAGTTCTCAATAAATTAAGCACAAATATGGCTGTAGCCCTAGGGGCGTACCAGACCATATACTAAAATAGTGGTATAACAAACTCGACTTGCAAAAGTAAGAGGCCTAGGGCCTTGGGAATCGCTGGGGCTTCACTGCTGCAGTGTTTACAGGTAAGTAATCAGCCCACAGGAGACGCGTGCAGTGTCTAAACACGCACGCGGATTTCAATGCGTTTCAATGGCAAATGTCGCGGTTTGTATTTTACAGTTCTAGGGCACTTCGGAATGGACAACAAGCAAACAACTTACAGGGTAAGTACTTCGATAGCCAATGCGCACTTGGGCACCGTAATGCCAGAGTTACCTCACCCAGGGAAGCCGGGTGCAGAGGTGTCCTTTGGTGTCGGGTCGCGATGCTGCTTTCAATGGGAATCGAGGTGTTCTTGCTGCTTGTGTCGTCGGGTGAGGTGTCCGTGGAAATCCAACGATGGATTGAAGTTGTAGGCGACCTAGAAATTGAGGGGACAGAGTTCAGAGTCACTTGCCAGTGACCGGTGGCCTTCAGGATAGATGACCACAGCTGTCGCGTCTCTTCACGTCGCTGATG
This sequence comes from Triturus cristatus, assembly GCF_964204655.1. NCBI lineage: Eukaryota > Metazoa > Chordata > Amphibia > Caudata > Salamandridae > Triturus > Triturus cristatus. Next base: position 251,994,136 of record NC_140591.1, read on the forward strand.
TCGTTTTGTCTCTTCGCTCCCGAGGTCCAGGAGGGGTCGATGAAGACCAGCAGCTGGATTCCGGAGGTCCCACGACGTCTGCAGCTGTTGGCGGTGTCGGCACTCGAATCGGAGTCAACAAACCTTGGCAACTGCAAGTCTCGTGTGGATGGAAGAATGTCGATGGGTCAGACCAGCAAGGTCCGAGGGACTTACCCAGCAAGGGTAAGTGAGGGCAGGCCCAGAGCAACCAGGCGAGCCCTTGAAGTCGATGTGGAAGTCTTCTGGAGGGCAGCTAGCCAACGGGCAAGCAACCGCGAAGACGCCTTTGCAGGAAAACTTCAGCAACAGCCCACGGTCACTCGGGACGAGGTAGGCCGCTGTTCTTTGGTTTCAGACCTGCTAGGGACTTGGACAGTAAGTGGTCCAAAGCACAAGTTTGTAGTTTGTCGTTCAGGGCTTGCACTCGAAATCAGTGCACGGTTCCCTGGTATTGCTGTTCCTCGTCACTCGTGGGGTCCAGATGCCACAGCTTCGCTGGGGACTCAAAATGGCCGACGAGAGGTCAGGAAATCAGCTGCAGGGGACGCAGGGACTTCGGGCTCCAGCGGGAGCGGTAAAGTTTGCAACCGTTCTTCAGTCCTTTAGGTGCCTGCCAAGCAGGGGAGTCACTCCTTGACTCCAAGGGAGATCCTTCGGTCTTCGAAAGGTAGTAGAAAGTTGAAGGGCCAGGATTCTTCTTCTTGAGCGTCGTCCAGGTGTAATCTAAATTGCATTGGCAATGTGTGGTATCTTATACTGATAAGATGGGAGGGACTAGCTCTATGGCCACTCCTCTAGGAGGGCCAGTGTAGTGGGTGGTTACACCCACTTACCTTTGTCCAGTTTCGCGCCAGGACAGGGGCAGGCAGCCCCTGAACCGGTTTGAGCTGGCATATGCACAGAGGAGCCTACTGCTCCCCCAGTGCAGGACTTCAAAGCACTCTAAGAGTGCACCCACCCAGCTCCAATACACTAAATCCTGTCTGGGAGGTGGTAACACCTCCCTGTGACAGGAAACCCTTTGTTGAGCTCCCTCCACTGCGAGTTTCGGTCAGCAGCAGGAGGGCAGCCCGGTGTCTGTGCTGGTGGCATCCATTTTGTGATGCCAGGGCCTTAGAAGATTTCTGTCGTTTAGTACAGGGTGTACATGTCGTCCACTCTAGAAGGGTGGGATCCTACTCCCACACCAGTTACTGGTGTGGGGGTAGGATTCCAAGTTGTTTGACACCAAACACGACATGTTTTGATGCAGTCATTCCAAAGTTAGCATTTACCGCGAGGTTATAATGCACTTGAGTATATGGTTTAACCGCATCCACAAACAGTAGCAGAGAATAGACTCTGCCAGCTGCAGAGGGGCCCTGCTCAGGCAGGAGCACCCCCTCACATAGTAAACCAAGCACCCTGCCCTTGGGATTGATAGGGCCTACCATAGGGGTGACTGATAGGTTTATATGTGTGTGTATGGTGAGATATAGGAACCTATACCTCAGTGAGGAGTGCTAACACTACCTCACACAGGCTGCAGTAGCAGGCCTGTGGTGTCAGATTGTGAGTGCTTCCCAGGGGTGGCACAATACATGCTGCAGCCCCTGGTAGGCCTGTGAAGTACCAATGCCCTAGGTACCTAAGGTACCATATACTAGGGGCTGATAAGGTACCACAGTATCCAATCACTAGTGCATCTAATATGCACACCAAGTTGTTTAGAGAGATCAGTTAGACTGGGGCCCTGATTAGCAGGGACCCAGCCAGACTATAGCCAGAAACCAGTGTATACATCAGAAAAAAAGTGGGGGCAACACAAGTGCAGATCCTACTCTCCTACACAACCCCCCCCCCCAAACGCAGGGACATTAAACTAACCTTGACCAGTTGAGTCTTCATGATTCTAAGTGGAAATACCTTGAGAGTCCATCTGCATTGAAACCTCCCAAACAAGATGTAGTGGACTATGTACTTGGTCTCCGCTCCAAGATGGCTGAGTACATGAAGAAGGCCAGTAAAAACCTTGAGGCAAGCCAAGAACTCCAAAAAGCTTGTCATGACCAAAAGGCTGTCTTGACTGTTTACCAGCCAGGCCAGAAAGTGTGGGTGTTGGAGCCTGTGGCCCCAGCAGCCCTCCAGGACAAATGGAGTGGCCCCCATACAATTGTTGAAAAGAAGGGAGAGGTCACCTACTTGGTAGATCTTGGTACTCCCAGGAGCCCTCTTAGAGTGCTCCATGTCAACAGACTTAAGCCATATGTGGACAGGGCTGACATGAGCTTGCTCATGGCAACTGATGAGGACCAGGAGGAGGAGAGTGACCCTCTTCCTGACCTGCTCTCACAGAACCCTGAAGATGGGTCAGTTGATGGTGTTGCTTTGGCAAGCAGCCTCACTGAACATCAACAAACTGAATGTAGACAAGTGCTACAGCAGTTTAGACATATGTTTAGCCTGACCCCAAGTCAGACTTCCTGGTGCACCCATGAGGTGGACACTGGAGACAGTCTGCCTGTAAAGAGTAAAATCTACAGGCAACCTGACCATGTCAGGGACTGTATCAGGACTGAAGTCCAGAAAATGTTTGAGCTAGGTGTTATTGAGCCCTCAGATAGCCCTTGGGCTAGCCCAGTAGTACTTGTCCCAAAACCTCACACCCAGGGCGGTAAGAAAGAGATGAGGTTTTGTGTTGACTACAGGGGCCTCAATGCAGTCACCAGGACTGATGCCTACCCAATCCCTAGGGCAGATGAACTAATAGATACTTTGGCCTCAGCCAAATATCTCAGTACATTTGACCTTACAGCAGGCTATTGGCAAATCAAGTTAGCTGATGATGCCAAGGCAAAAACAGCATTTTCAACCCGTGGTGGGCACTATCACTTTGTGGTAATGCCCTTTGGTTTGAAGAATGCACCTGCCACATTTCAGAGGTTGGTGAATAAAGTTCTGACTGGGATGGAAACCTATTGCTCAGCATATCTTGATAACATTGCTGTCTATAGTTCCACCTGGCAGGATCACCTGGTCCACCTCAGAAATGTACTGGAGGCCCTGCAGAAAGCAGGCCTCACTATCAAGGCCACTAAGTACCAGATAGGGCAGAGTCAGGTTGTGTACCTGGGCCACCTTGTAGGTGGAGGCCAGGTTCAACCATTACAGAGCAAAATCCAGACCATAATGGACTGGGTAGCTCCAACCACCCAGACACAGGTGAGAGCCTTCTTGGGCCTGACTGGGTATTACAGGCAATGGGATATCATGTGCTAGGGTCAAGAGGAACCCCCTAAACTTCTGAGGAATCCCCAACCTCCTGGTGGCTCCAGGGGTAGGTTCCCTAGCCTCAGAGTATAGGAGCCCCTCATCCCAATAAACCTTATGGGACCCACTAGCACTCCCAGCAGCCTCAGCAGCAGCCTGCTGTCTGAGGGGTTCAAGAGTGGAGCAGCACTGTTGCTCTTTGCTCAGATCTTCCCTGGAAGGGCCCCCTGCCCCCAAGAACTCAACCTGACCAGGCTCAAGTTCCTCTGGGGCAGTTCCTTCTACAGGCTCTGCTTCTCCTCCCTCAGGAGGGGAATCTGGGATCTGAGACAGAGGGGAAGGCCCAGCCTTAACCCTACTGCTCCTCCTCTTGGGTAGCACCTGGTCCATAGTTTCAGGATCCAGAGCTGGTTCAGCTTTATGCATTTTGGCTTGTGACCTGGTCACAGCAAATACCTCTGCAGGTATGCCCAACATCTCAGCATGAGTCTATAATTCTACTTCAGGCCAGGCTGAAGTCTCTAGATCATTGCCCAACAAACATTCGACAGGGAGGTCTGCACTGACTACTACCTTTTTGAGGCCAGTTACCCCTCCCCAGGAGAAATTTACAACTGCCAGGCTATGGTTGGTCCTGGTGTTGCTAGCATTGGTTACCTGGTACATTTCACCCAGGATGATCTGTGTAGGGTCCACTAGATCCGCTGCCACCATGGTGACACTAGCACCTGTGTCCCTAAATGCCAAAGCCTGTTTGCCATTTATGATAGGCTGCTGTTTGTATTTGCCCAGGTTACTGGGGCTCACTAGGAAGGACATATCAAGGTCTCCCTCACAAACTAGCATTGCCTGTGTTGGTACTCTGACTAGGCCAGAGTCCACATCAGAACCCAGGGTCAACCCTACTACACCCTTATTCTGAGTATTACCTCCACCACTTGCTGTACTAGGGGGAACAGTTGCCTTAGGGGCTGGAGTGGTGGTGGTTTGGTCTTTGGACTTGGTACAGTCAGAAGTCCAGTGCCCTTTCTGTTTACAGAATTTGCACCAGGGCTTCTTTTGGCCTTTTCCCTTGTTGGATTGTGACTCCCCACTAGTTGCAGATTTTTGGGGCCCTTGTGAAGACTTCTGATCTTTAGATTTATCCCCACCCTTATCTGAGCCTTTAGGATCTTGCTTCTTAGTGTCACCACCTTGGTTCTGGTTTTTCTGCCTCACCCTGGTTCTGTCCCATTTGTCTGCCTTCTTTCCCAATTCTTGGGGAGAGGTCAGATCAGAGTCCACCAGGTACTGATGCAACAACTGGTTCTGGCAGTTATTAAGGATCTGTTCTCTCATTATAAGATTATACAATCCCTTAAAATCAGTTACTCTACTACCCACCAGCCAACCTTCTAGAGCCTTGGTTGCACAATCAACAAAGTCAGTCCAATCCTGAGTCTGTGCTTTCTGGGTGTCTCTGAACTTCAACCTGTACTGTTCAGTGGTTAAGCCAAACCCATCTATCAAAGCACTCTTCAGGGCTTCATAATCATTCGCATCCTCTTCTCTAACAGTGAGGAGCTTGTCTCTCCCTTTGTCTGAAAAGGAGAGCCACAAGATTGCTGCCCACTGTTTCTGGGGGGCCAGTTGAACTTTACAGGCCCTCTCCATAGCAGTTATCCATTTGTGGATATCATCCCCACTCTGGTAGGGAGGAACAACCTTGGACAGGTTCCTATGATCTGGCATGTAATCTCTGCCTCTAGGGACACTGTTGCTGCCACCAGGGGCATCTGACCCCTCCTTCTTTGAAGTTCTTTGGAGCTCGAAGGCTTCCCTATCTAAGGCCAATTGCTTGGTTCTGAGGGCAAGCCTAGCTTCCTCATACTGGAGCATCTTGAACCTTCTTTCAGAGGAGGTCTCCCTGGGAAAGTTGGAGTTCCTCTGTGGAATAGATTCTCTTCCAGAGTGGTATGACCTGTCAGAGTCCCTTGAGAGGGACCTAGGCCTGTCTCCCACTTTGTCAGCTCTCTTAGGGAGATTTCCTCTATTCTCTTCAGACCTATCTGGGTCTGGCCCTTCACCCACAGAGTCCAGGTCATCTTGATTTTCATCATCCGACCCAGAGACTATGTGTGACCCACCCCCTGATGCAGACCCACTAGCTCCTAGAGCTCGTCTCAGGTCATCTGCTACTAGCAGATCTATCAGGTGTTGTGATGAGGGACTCCTGCCCACCCTCAGATTTCTTGCAAAGCATAAGGCCTTCAGCTCAGTGTAGGCTATATCTTTGTACTGAGATGGGATGGACCCACTGGCTCCATCCTGGTGAGGCATACTAGTGTTGTGCAGTGTTGTACTACCTACACTAGTTGTGGCCTATTAAACCTAGCTTGAGCTGTAGCAAGGGTGTGCTTGTCCCTTCACAAACAGCTCTAAGTTCAGTAGAACTTATTGATACTAGCTTGACTTTATATGTACCTTGAGTACCTTAAGTGGTTTTCAGTTAGTAATTCAAATAGAGATTTTCTGGTAAAACAATGGCAAGCTGGAATCCCACACGCTGCCCACCAATGTGAGAAGTTGGCCTGGCATATGCTGGTCACTAGTTATAGTGGCCACCTTGCACCAGTCCAATTCGACTCTTGGTAGATAGGTTTAAAGACAACCTTTTAAAGAAAGCTATCCTAGTGGTAGCTGTGGAGAGCAGCCTTCAGGCTAAGTCTCTGAGGAATGTAAAGCAGCTTGTTTTACCTTATAATCTCTTGAATTACCAAATGAAAAGACACCACACAGGTATATATATCAAATATATATGTATTTATTTCTAAATATACTCTACTAATCTCTTTATGAGATTAGAGCCAGGTAAACATTAATAAGATCAACAGTTCTCAATAAATTAAGCACAAATATGGCTGTAGCCCTAGGGGAGTACCAGATCATATACTAAAATAGTGGTATAACAAACTCGACTTGCAAAAGTAAGAGGCCTAGGGCCTTGGGAATTGCTGGGGCTTCACTGCTGCAGTGTTTACAGGTAAGTAATCAGCCCACAGGAGACGCGTGCAGTGTCTAAACACGCACGCGGGTTTCAATGCGTTTCAATGGCAAATGTCGCGGTTTGTATTTTACAGTTCTAGGGCACTTCGGAATGGACAACAAGCAAACAACTTACAGGGTAAGTACTTCACTAGCCAATGCGCACTTGGGCACCGTAATGCCAGAGTTACCTCACCCAGGGAAGCCGGGTGCAGAGGTGTCCTTTGGTGTCGGGTCGCGATGCTGCTTTCAATGGGAATCGAGGTGTTCTTGCTGCTTGTGTCGTCGGGTGAGGTGTCCGTGGAAATCCAACGATGGATTGAAGTTGTAGGCGACCTAGAAATTGAGGGGACAGAGTTCAGAGTCACTTGCCAGTGACCGGTGGCCTTCAGGATAGATGACCACAGCTGTCGCGTCTCTTCACGTCGCTGATGTCGTTTTGTCTCTTAGCTCCCGAGGTCCAGGAGGGGTCGATGAAGACCAGCAGCTGGATTCTGGAGGTCCCACGACATCTGCAGCTGTTGGCGGTGTCGGCACTCGAATCGGAGTCAACAAACCTTGGCAACTGCAAGTCTCGTGTGGATGGAAAAATGTCAATGGGTCAGACCAGCAAGGTCCGAGGGACTTACCCAGCGAGGGTAAGTGAGGGCAGGCCCAGAGCAACCAGGCGAGCCTTTGAAGTCGATGTGGAAGTCTTCTGGAGGGCAGCTAGCCAACGGGCAAGCAACCGCGAAGACCCCTTTGCAGGAAAACTTCAGCAACAGCCCACGGTCACTCTGGACGAGGTAGGCCGCTGTTCTTTGGTTTCAGACCTGCTAGGGACTTGGACAGTAAGTGGTCCAAAGCACAAGTTTGTAGTTCGTCGTTCAGGGCTTGCACTCGAAATCAGTGCACGGTTCCCTGGTATTGCCGTTCCTCGTCACTCGTGGGGTCCAGATGCCACAGCTTCGCTGGGGACTCAAAATGGCCGACGAGAGGTCAGGAAATCAGCTGCAGGGGACGCAGGGACTTCGGGCTCCAGCGGGAGCGGTAAAGTTTGCAACCGTTCTTCAGTCCTTTAGGTGCCTGCCAAGCAGGGGAGTCACTCCTTGACTCCAAGGGAGATCCTTCGGTCTTCGAAAGGTAGTAGAAAGTTGAAGGGCCAGGATTCTTCTTCTTGAGCGTCGTCCAGGTGTAATCTAAATTGCATTGGCAATGTGTGGTATCTTATACTGATAAGATGGGAGGGACTAGCTCTATGGCCACTCCTCTAGGAGGGCCAGTGTAGTGGGTGGTTACACCCACTTCCCTTTGTCCAGTTTCGCGCCAGGACAGGGGCAGGCAGCCCCTGAACCGGTTTGAGCTGGCATATGCACAGAGGAGCCTACTGCTCCCCCAGTGCAGGACTTCAAAGCACTCTAAGAGTGCACCCACCCAGCTCCAATACACTAAATCCTGTCTGGGAAGTGGTAACACCTCCCTGTGACAGGAAACCCTTTGTTGAGCTCCCTCCACTGCGAGTTTCGGTCAGCAGCAGGAGGGCAGCCCGGTGTCTGTGCTGGTGGCATCCATTATGTGATGCCAGGGCCTTAGAAGATTTCTGTCGTTTAGTACAGGGTGTACATGTCGTCCCCTCTAGAAGGGTGAGATCCTACTCCCACACCAGTTACTGGTGTCGGGGTAGGATTCCAAGTTGTTTGACACCAAACACGACATGTTTTGATGCAGTCATTCCAAAGTTAGCATTTACCGCGAGGTTATAATGCACTTAAGAGTATATGGTTTAACCGCATCCACAAACAGTAGCAGAGAATAGACTCTGCCAGCTGCAGAGGGGCCCTGCTCAGGCAGGAGCACCCCCTCACATAGTAAACCAAGCACCCTGCCCTTGGGATTGATAGGGCCTACCATAGGGGTGACTGATAGGTTTATATGTGTGTGTATGGTGAGATATAGGAACCTATACCTCAGTGAGGAGTGCTAACACTACCTCACACAGGCTGCAGTAGCAGGCCTGTGGTGTCAGATTGTGAGTGCTTCCCAGGTTTGGCACAATACATGCTGCAGCCCCTGGTAGGCCTGTGAAGTACCAATGCCCTAGGTACCTAAGGTACCATATACTAGGGGCTGATAAGGTACCACAGTATCCTATCACTAGTGCATCTAATATGCACACCAAGTTGTTTAGAGAGATCAGTTAGACTGGGGCCCTGATTAGCAGGGACCCCGCCGGACTATAGCCAGAAACCAGTGTATACATCAGAAAAAAAGTGGGGGCAACACAAGTGCAGATCCTACTCTCCTACATCCGTCTGCACACCTCTTTGGTGCCTAACCTGTTTATCCTTAAAGAGCCAGGGGTCCATTCTGGGAGGTGTAGTAAAGTGCCTTGTTAATCCCTTTAGGTGCATTTCGACAGGCGAATGGTCGGAGATTCCCTGTGCCCTGTCACCAAAAACCACTGTGCGTACATGGTTTGCGTCATCAAGTAATCCAAATGGGAGTATCCCCCATGCGAGACTGAGTGGTACATGTACTGTCTGTCTTCTCGGTTATGCAGTCTCCATAAATCTACCAGCCCCATTGCGCCTACAAAATCTTTCAGTGGGTCTTATCCCTTCTCTTGGCCTGCCGCCGATAATTATGCATACTCAGGGCCACTGGAATTATGCAGCACGAAGGGCCAAATTATGCAGCAGAGTTGAGTAGATTATGCAGCAAGAAAAGGCAAATTATGCAGCAAACTGCGGAACATTTTATAATTGTAATACTTCATTATATTGTCATTTTTAAACTTGTTAACACTGCCTGGGCATTGGCTGCGCCTCATTAGGATCAATTTAACCCCCAAATACAGCTATAAGCAACAGAAAGGTGACCAGCTAAGCTTTGCAAATTGCCTTCAACTGCACTGTAACACGTGTTGCTGCGCTTTTAGGAACATTTGAACCATTTGAGTTAGAAATAAAATGTATTTTTTGGTAAAATCTACAGATTATGCAGTAGATGATGGATTATGTGGCAAATTCAGCACATCGATAACTATGCGAAAATGCAGCGGGCGCATAATCGCATAATTCTATTGGCCCTGTCCATAGCATCCTTCACAAAAACTTCAGTAATTCTAGAGTTTTTCAAAGATGACAGAATTAGGTGATAATACTCAAAATAACTCTTGTTCAATGTATAGGTTCATTTAGTCCTTATTAGTTGCATAAGCAAATAATTAGTACAGCTCAGGCGAACATTTTCATAGACCTGGTGAGAGTCACTTCTGGTAGCCATGTTGTAAATTAAAGCAGAATGTGATTAAGCATTTACTGAAAACATTAATGTTTCCCTTTTATCGTGTTTTCCTCATTATGTTGGCCGAAGTCCGGACTCCATTTTGTATTGACATGCTGCCATGTGTTCACCACGAGGAGAGTCCGACCTCTGTGTTAGTTGCTCTTGTAATCTGCCTAGTAACAGTTATAAATAGCTTTCTTGTCTATCTGGCGCATGCCCAGACTTGACCACATCTGTTATAATTAGCTTTGCTTGACCATGTGTTTTCGCGGGCCCAAAGAGCGTGTTAGCTCCGCCCATGTATTGATTCAGTATCGAGAATGACCCTAAATGGTAATGTTCTTCAACCTCATGTGGTATCCACCCACTTATGAGCCCCTCTGTTGTGTATAAAAGGGGACTGTGTACGAATGTTCTGTGTGCTACTCCTTGCAATACTGAAGAGTGTTGTGTGGATTGTAGGACCACCCTTAAGGGTTAATAAACGTTGTTTTTGTACTTTGCAGTTTCCGTGCCAACTTCCTTATAGATTCCGTTACAGGAGAGCGAACCCTTGTGCTTTGCGGGCCTAGCTGGGGCCTGTATTCATCAATTGGCGCCCGTCACGTGGGGCTCATCGGCGACTCGGATGCTCGAAGGACTGGTCGCGACGAAGGTGAGGAGTTTGGCCGGGGACGTGATCACTGCCAGCGGCGTCTTAGCCCTGGCATCCCGAGGTTTTTCTTCCTTCCCTTCCGAGCTGACCGTCTGGGTGGCGCCGGTCATCGACTGAGACCTCTTCTGTCGGTCCTGCCGTGAGAGCCGTTTGGGCGATTGTGGAGCTTGGCAGTTGGAACCTGGACTCTTGATTGGTAAGAACCGTTGTACGGTACTTGCTCCGAGTTTTGAAGCCTGGTCTGGCTATTTGAGTTTGATTGATGGTGACTAGTCATATTTTGAATTTGTCTTTGTGAAAATATATGCGTTGCAACACATATAGGCAGGTAATGTGGAGAAATTTCTCCGGAGCTGTGTAAACTTTGAACGGCGCAACGATTAAGTGCCATTTTTTTGATAATACTGCATATTTTGCATTATTCCTAGCATGCCTGCTTTTAGCGCACTTCGTAAGTGGTGCTGCTGTTTTGGGAACCGGTTGAACCTCGAGGAATCTGCTCCAGCTCCCCCAGAGGGGACTCCTAATAGGGATATGTACGTGAAGCATGGTCTTTCTTCCATAATGTACAGCACGTTATGGAGGAAATATACGAGGAAGGATCCTGAGTTGCGATGGCCTTTGTATGGATCGTTTGATATACGTAAGATTGAGTATGTGGAACAGTGTATGTGTAAGCGACGTGCTCGTCCGGATATGTTTGAGTGTGTGCGATTATGGGTGAAGGAAGTGCGTGAGCGAGAGAAACGTGAGAAAGCGCTGTTTGATAAGGAGCAACGAAAGAATGATCATATGCGAGCGCAGGAAGCGAAGCGTCGGGAGGACAAAGAGCAAACGGACAGACAAGAGAAAGAGCGTAGGCTACAAGTGTCGGGTCAATATGTTGTTCGTCAGCCACTTTATCCTGTCCTTAATAATCCTGATGACGATTTCCATTTACTAGATCGCTCTCCGCCCCCTTATGTTGGCGCATCTGCTCCGCGGCCGCAAGATTCTGGCCCGGCTCCGGGTAAGGTCGACACACGGTCCATGTTATCGACCGAGCATATGGCTGATCTTCGGAAACTTTCCCTCCGTGCACTTAAGGGCAAGATGTCTAAGGATGAGTTGTTCCATACTTGGGGGTCGTGGCAAGATAGAGAGAGGGTGTATTTTCTGTCTCATTTCGCGGATGAAGTAATTGCTGCTTTCCGAAAATATTCTAGTGTCCTTGAGCCTGACGAAGTGTCTTCGGATGCCGGAGCATTACGTAATGGTGTTTTTTCTCCCCCTAAGGCTCCTGAGGCGGCTCGGCGGCTGTTCGCTTTGCGGGACGAGGTGCTGGCCCTTAGAGAGAAAGCACGTCAACAAACGGAGGAGGAGAAGCAGTCGGATTCGTCTGCAGCAGGGGGCCACCCATCCGCCTCCCAGTCAGATAAGGATGACATAGTGCATGCTAAACCAATGCGAGAGGCGGCGCCTTTGTATGTTCCTCCTAAGGGAGCAGGGACTAGCTCGGATATTAACTCCGCCGATGCAAGGGGATATTTTGTATATAATTGGGTTTACACTCCATGGCATAGGGCCGATGTTATGGCATTAAAGAATGCGCTGCCTGACCCCCGCAAGAATCCAGCGGCCTTCTATGAAGAAGTCGAGGGGGCCTTGAATTCTTGCATTATGACCTTAGCGGATATAGACCTGTTCTTTGGCCTTATCCTACCGCCGGATACGTGGCGTTCTGTCCGAAAGGTAGATGATGCGGTTGCCTTCAAGGCCCGGTGGTCTGACCTTGAGGATGAGGATAGGGAACGGAAGCCCGCACAGAAACCACCCCAGAATATTTTAGATCTCCCTGCGGCTATTGTGGCTAAGTTGAAGACGATTATCCCCCCTAAAAAGATTGACTGGAATATGTTAGCTGCATGTAAACAGAAAGTTGACGAGTCAGTCGCGGACTTCTTTACGCGTTTTGAGGAGACGTTTCATGATTTTAGTGGCCAGTCGCTTACTGACGACACGGGCCGCCACCTTTTCGCGGACAAATATGTGGCTAATCTGCTGCCGGCAGTTGCGGCCCGGTTAAAAGCGAGTGAGAGTTCTTGGTCCTCCGCGACACCGACGGCCCTTCTGACCATCGCCCAGTATTATGAGCGTCAGGAGCACGAGGCGAAGGGCCAGGAGGAGAAGAAATCGAAAGATCTTAAAACCAAAGTGATGTTAGCACAAGTATATGGCCCGCCCCGCCGGGGTAATAATAATAGGGGAAGGGGTGGATCTTATGGTCCCCCTTCGGGCCGATCTGATTTGAATAGGAACCAGTGTGCGTATTGCAAGCAGTTGGGCCATTGGGCCAGGGATTGCCCAGCGTTGCGTGCTTCGCGTCAGGGGCACACTCCGGGTGGCCCGAGAGGTAGAGGGGGCTTTTCGAACTTTAGAGGGAATCCCAACGATAATGCCCGTTTCGATACTGCCGGACAGCACCGAGATAGCTCAAATGTTTTCGATCGCCAGCACCAGTATCATGTATCGGACATCGATCGGTCGGGATATCATGATTCTCAGCATGCATAGGAATGCGTAGGATGGGGGTCTGAATCAGTTGAGGTGCCGGTCGATCAGACGGGTCCTTATGTATCGGCTGAGGTTTTAGGTTCTACTGATCAGTTCCTAGTGGATACAGGAGCGACACGTAGTGCATTGTCTAGGTACTTGGTTCCGGGGGCTCCCCCATCCGGCTCAATAGTTACATCGGTAGGGTTTGACGGTACACTCTCCCGAAGCCCTCTTTCACAGCCCCTTGCATTTAAAGTTGATTGTTTTTCTGCGCCCTGTCCGTTTCTGCTTGCTCCGTACACACCGGATAACATTATGGGCCTTGATATGTTAAAGTACTTTAGGGCTACAATCCGCTGCTCCCCTGAGGGTGTGAGGGTGATTTTAAATGACAACTACCCCCGATCTGGGCGGATGTGTACGATCTCAGAGGATGCGTTGTTGGCTACCCTCCCCCGAGCTTTATGGGCGACTTCGGACACAGATGTCGGACAAATGGTGATTCCTCCGGTCCACATTAGTGTCCAGGAGGGGGCGGTACTACCGCGCCTCCCACAGTATCGTATTTCCCAGGAGGGCGAGGAGGCTCTCATACAGATTGTGCAAGACTTGATCGCAGTAGGGGTAGTGGAAGAAGTTCCCTATAATATCTGTAACAGTCCGATTCTCCCAATTTTGAAAAAGGACACGGATGCAAAGGTCTATCGGTTCATAATTGATTTGAGGGAGGTAAACAAGATCGTGATACCTCAGTACCCGGTGGTTTCCGATATCACGACGTTGCTTACCTTGGTCCCGCCTACGGCGACCATGTTCTCGGTGATTGATTTGAAAAATGCCTTCTTTTCTATTCCCATTCACCCTGATAGCCGATTTCTTTTTGGGTTCACATTAAACAATAGATCTTATCGTTTTTGTAGAATTCCCCAAGGCTATACAGAAAGCCCTAGTATTTATAGTCAGGCCTTGAAGCGACAGTTGGATTCCTTTGTTTTACTCGAGGGGGTCGCCCTCATTCAATACGTCGATGACATCCTGTTGGCGGCTGACACCCTGGAGTTGTGCGAGAAAAGCACGATAGCCTTACTTTCCTTTTTAGCATCCCACAATCATAAGGTGTCTAGGAAGAAGTTGCAATTCTGTAGACCAAAGGTGACTTATTTGGGTCACCTTTTGTCTAAGGAGGGGCGTGCACTCACACCAGATCGTATCCAAGTAATTTTGGACACACCGAGGCCATCCACGCAGAAGGATGTGCGTGCATTTTTGGGTCTTGTTTCTTTTTGTAGACAGTGGATATTGGGGTTTTCACACATAGCTAAGCCATTACTAGCTCTCTTGACAAAAGACACGCCCATCCCGATCCCCTGGTCAGATGAGTGTGATGCTGCTTTTCAGCAATTGAGACAGGCCCTTTGTTCAGCACCAGTGTTAGGGACCCCTGATTATGCAAAACCCTTTTCGTTGTATGTGCATGAGAAAGATGGATGTGCATTATCAGTCTTAGTGCAGATGCACGGCGATAAGCAGCGCCCTTGTGCATACTTTTCGGCTGTACTTGATCCTGTCGCCCGAGCATTGCCAGGATGTTTTCGCTCGGTTGCGGCGACAGCTGTGTCAATACGGCAGAGTGAAGGAATTGTGTTATCCCATAAACTGTTGGTGTTAGTTCCCCACGCTGTTGATGCCCTGCTTAATCAAACAAAGACGCAGCATTTGACCAGTGCCCGTTTAACGGGATATGAGTTGACGCTTTTGGCTCCTCATATTACGTTAAAAAGGTGCGTGACATTAAACCCGGCCACATTGTTGCCATACCCCGAGACCCAGCCTGAGGCGCAGAAAGCGCATGATTGTATTCTTGTGACTGAGGAACAAACAAAGGGTCGTATTGATCTCCAGGATACGCCCTTTTCAGATGTAGATGGAGAGTTGTGGGTAGACGGATCATGCCTGAAGCTACCAGATGGTACGACTTCAGCAGCGTATGCAATTACCACGTTACAAACGATAGTGGAGACAGCACGTATACCACAGAAATCAGCTCAAGCAGCGGAACTGATAGCGTTAACACGAGCGTGTGAGCTCAGTACAGGATTGTGTGTGAATGTTTACACAGACAGCCGCTATGCCTTCGGAGTAGCGCACGATTTCGGCCTACTCTGGAAGGAGAGAGGGTTTCTAACGTCACATGGAGTACAGATAATGCATGGAGAATTAGTTCATAATCTTTTAACTGCATTGACGTACCCAAAGAAAATCGCCATTGTTAAGTGTAGCGCCCATAGGAAAGTGGTTGATAAGGTTGGAGAAGGGAATGCGTTAGCGGATCGAGTAGCGCGGGAGACTGCGATGCAGCCCGGTTCTACTGCCATGTATGTAGTGAAGTCACAGGTGGAGAGATGGCATGATGCGAAGGAGGAAGTGCGAGAAATACAAAAGACCGCTTCTGACAAGGAGCGGGAACAATGGGCTAGCGAAGGAGAACTGGATGACGAGGGTTGCTGGAGAAATAAGCAGATGGATAGATGGAAATTACCCACGGCTTTTGTACAACCTATGGTCCAGATGGCACATGGGCTAGCACATGTTGGAGCTTCCGCAATTGTGAAATTGCTTACCCAAGTCTGGGAGCATCCAGAGATTGCTAGCACGGCAAAGAGGGTGGTGCAGACCTGTATGATCTGTCTGAAGTATAACCCAGGGAAAGGCACGCGAACTCCAGCAGGAGGGTTTGCGACGCCCACTGCACCCTTTGAGGTTCTGCAGATGGATTACATCCAGCTTGAGCGCTGTAACAATTTGAAGTATGTTTTAGTAGTGGTTTGCGCTTTCAGCAAATGGGTTGAGGCGTACTCTACGAAAGACAATACTGCAATGACCACGGCGAAGCTATTGCTGAAAGAGTTTTTCCCCCGATACGGCGTCTGTAGACTTCTGTGGAGTGATAATGGCCCTCACTTTGTAGCGGATGTTATAAAGTATGTCTTGAAGGGCCTAGGCATCACCCAGAAGTTCCACGCCGTGTTCCACCCCCAGTCTGCAGGACTGGTCGAGAAATATAATGGTACACTGAAGCTTAAGATCGCCAAAATCCAAGCTTCAACGTCTTTGACTTGGCCAGACGCCCTGCCACTGGCGTTATTGTCAATTAGGTCAGTGCCACACTCTCGAACCGGCCTTACGCCGTACGAAATAGTGTTCGGACGCCCAATGAACATTTGGGGTCCACCAAGGCCTAAGGCTGTGTATGATGTACCTTGTGTGATGATGAGTGATTATCTGGCACAGTTAACGGATAACTTGGTTTCTATTCATCAACAGGTCCGAGAGGCGCTCCCTGATCGGTCTGCTGGCGAAGGACATGGTCTCCGGCCTGGAGATCATGTAATGATAAAGGTTTTCGACAGATCGAACAGTTTGGAGCCGAGATGGGTCGGACCTGAGCAAGTCCTTCTTGCAACGAGGACGGCAGTGCGAGTCTCGAACAGGAAGAATTGGATCCATTCCCTGCACTGTCGAAAGGTACCACCCGGATTGGTGGAGTCTGCCGTGCTGACCGATCAACGAGACATCCTAGCAGCAGAGACAGGCCGTGCTACTGAGCCACGAGACGCTGAGGAGCTCTTTCCGGACCACACGACTTCTGGAGGAAGGCGATATCATCTGCGACCAAGGAAGTGAGTTCTCCAGTACCGGGACATACTGTCAGAACGGCCCTTGGGTTAGTGAAACGGAGAGCCGATGAGGCAAGGGGGGGGGGATCAGCCCTGCATTAGTGTAGCGACACACGTCTTGGCCCGCTGGTGAAGAAATCAACCGCTGCCCAAGGGGAAGAGTTCTGACAGACTTTTAGTTTCAGGAAGATATCAGGGTATTGTTTCCTTTGACATGGAGAAGAAGAAAATTCTTTGTGCGTTGGGGTTCATGCTAACAGTAGCTATCGTTGGTATAACCACATGGTTTGTGGAGGAGGCAACTCCTGCTCGAAAGACACTTGTGTTGACGACTCCAGTGCCTGCGGAGCACTACTTTTATACATTGCCATATCAAGAGTTGAAGCATCGACAATCCTATTTGAATAACACTTTCATTCAGATGCTGCATCACACCCACGTCGCTACGAACGCTACGAACTGTTGGATATGTGGGATGATGCCAGCCCATCAGAAGAAAGGAGGTACGCCATTCATACCACTTCCTTTCTCTCACAATGGCTCTTGTAGAGCTTGGTACACTTTGTTGTTTGCCACTCGGAAACCGACAGTGGGACGATTGCTTTTTAGACTTAATAAAGAATGCCATCAGAATAAGAATGGATATCCACAAGCGAATGGGACAATTTGGGAATGGGAAGAGTACCGACCGGACAATGAATCCATCCCCTATATCTTCACGAACACTAGAGACACCGTGGGGAAGGACAAATTCGTAATCCAAGTAGCACAAGCCCAAGCGGACCTGTGTGTCCAGAGTGTGGGTTTTATCCCTGTGGGTGTCAGTGATTGTATAACCGTACTAAACATCGATGGGTTAAACAACAGTACCTTCCTCGCATCCCATAATACCTACTTTGTATGTGGAAATAAAGGTTATTACCGTTTGCCGGCTGGGTGGTCTGGGGTATGCTATGTATCATTCCTATTACCTCCTGTATTCTTAGCACCCGCGTCATATCATAAGGATTTAAAACTGTTGAATAATGTGACTGTAAATAGATATAAACGTACTCTATCAATTGATGAGGTGGATCAAACAGATACCAGCTTGCAACAGTATATTGATTTTAACTTAGGACTGTTTTTCTTTGTTGGAGCCGCTTTGAATAGTAGGAAGATCCGAAGATTAACAAGAGTGGTAGAAGCTGTGACCAATCAGACTGCCGCTGCTCTTGGGAATCTTACGGAAGAGTTACAAATAACCAGGATTGTTGCGTTGCAGAATCGTATGGTGTTAGATGTAATGCTAGCTGATCGAGGAGGAGCCTGTAAAATTATTGGAAGTAGCTGCTGTGTGTTCATTCCTGATCATACGCCATCCGTTTATAACGCCATTAACAAGCTGCATAAAATAGCAGCTGAAATCCACACAGAAAACGGCACTTGGTCCTTTTCTGGATGGTTTTGGGCGTTGGTTACTGCCTGGGGTTGGAAGGTTCTAACTGGTCTCTGTATTATTGTAGCAATTCTGTTCCTTTTCTGTATGTGTATTCAATGTGGACCATTGTGCTGTTCCGTATGCATTTCATTCTGCATTCCAGATAAGAAAGCTATTGCCGATGTTGCCCGCCAGAAGGGGCTAGCTAAAGAGGTTAAAGGAATGATGATAATTGACATATACGATGATTATTCTTGGAAACCAGATGTCTTCAGTAAATGCTGAAAGGGTCGTCTGTTGTAAATTAAAGCAGAATGTGATTAAGCATTTACTGAAAACATTAATGTTTCCCTTTTATCGTGTTTTCCTCATTATGTTGGCCGAAGTCCGGACTCCATTTTGTATTGACATGCTGCCATGTGTTCACCACGAGGAGAGTCCGACCTCTGTGTTAGTTGCTCTTGTAATCTGCCTAGTAACAGTTATAAATAGCTTTCTTGTCTATCTGGCGCATGCCCAGACTTGACCACATCTGTTATAATTAGCTTTGCTTGACCATGTGTTTTCGCGGGCCCAAAGAGCGTGTTAGCTCCGCCCATGTATTGATTCAGTATCGAGAATGACCCTAAATGGTAATGTTCTTCAACCTCATGTGGTATCCACCCACTTATGAGCCCCTCTGTTGTGTATAAAAGGGGACTGTGTACGAATGTTCTGTGTGCTACTCCTTGCAATACTGAAGAGTGTTGTGTGGATTGTAGGACCACCCTTAAGGGTTAATAAACGTTGTTTTTGTACTTTGCAGTTTCCGTGCCAACTTCCTTATAGATTCCGTTACAGGAGAGCGAACCCTTGTGCTTTGCGGGCCTAGCTGGGGCCTGTATTCATCAGCCATGCTTTACAGGTTGCAGGAAACTAATCCTCATCATTTGCTGTCTTACATGGATTTATAATTTTACTTCACTATGGTAGATATATCAAATTTACAAGACTTGCGTTTCTCATATAGCTATCTTTTATAAATGTATATATCACCTGTGCAGCTTGTGAGTTACATATGTTACCAGGGGTCAGCTATGTGAAAAAGCAGTGAGGAGTAACTAAGCTGCATGTTCAAAGGTCTTCAGTGGGCAATGGGCAGTAGGCAGTTTGCAGGGGGAAGGCAAAGACTGCATTTGGTAGTGAGTGTCTGCAAAAGGAAATTAGTTGACCAACTTCAATGTGCTTAGAATTATTCTTTGGCCATATTAGTAACATTCATTTAAAGAAATCTTTTCAGAGATATGGTTGAGCATACTCTAGTAATTGTATTTTGTTTTGCAGGTGTTAACCATCAGAACAGTTTATGAAAAACTGATTTATTTTGTGCCGGTGGGTGAGCAACAAGCTCTGCATCTTGCCCAAGTGTTTGAGCCATTTGCTGGTTTAAATCCAGTGCACTACAACCCATACACTGAGGTAGAGTGACATTTGAAATTAACGTCCCATTATTTTTATGCAAGAATTGGAATATCAGAAATAAAATTAACTTTCTCTTTACTTCAAGCCATTATGGAGAGCGGCAGTGTCTCAATATGAAAAGATTATTGAACCCGCAGAACATAAAATTGCAAGGAAACTCAAGACCTACATTTCAGACATCCAGGACACTCCTCAGCAGGTAAAAGTATTGCTGTTAAATTATTGTCTTCATTTGCATCAATTTGGTATTAATTAAGATATACTTCTGACGGTGGAACAATGTCCTTTATTTATAAGGTAACCTTTTAATTATGACTTGATTTGTCTAGAAGGTGCAGTTATGATAAAAAGCACAAGGAGTAGATATCCTGTAGCTACGTAACCACCCAAATTCATTAACATGCAGATGAATAAAATAAGGGATAGGACCCTTTTCTTTTTGAGGGAAGAAAGTTATCTCGCAGATTTATTAAACAAGGAAATGAGTTAACTTGTGGTTGATCCAAAAGCGGCCCATGATGATACAACCTAAACTGGCTGCTAGCATGATTAACAAAGAAGCATCAGGGCAACACATAACTGATGCCGTACTCAAATGGCTTTGAAGACCATAGTCCAAGGGAACGTAGCTCCCACTGAAGGCAGGGTAAACAGAGGCCAACCCCCCACCTGTGATATTTTTTCTTGCGCTGTTGTCTATGCCACACTCTGTTACAAATCAGAACTCAGACATTTTCTTCTGAGCTGAAACTCAATTAAGTTGTGATATATCAATTGAATAACCATCTTGATTGTAATAAGCATTTTTACCAGTTAGAGCTAGCCTTACAATCAGGCAATACGTTTTCGTACTTGATTTGTGTTCAAGGTGCAAGGTGTATAACTGTCACATGAAAACATTCGTAAGAATGGCTTGTGTAGCTTCTAAACTTGATCATATATTTATTAAATATCTTTTATCTTGGCCTACCATATAACAGTACATCTGTTACTGTATTTCAATTGGAGCTTGCAATAGTTCAAATAGACTTTGTATCCTATGGATGACTCTTGAGTCATCCGTAGGATACGAGTGTTAAGAGTTTGTAATTCCTATGGACATCTGTTATAGAAACAAACAAGTACTATAATGTTTTTCTAACCCCTATGGACAGCTGTTTGTAAAAAAGAAAAGTTCTAGAGTTCATAATTACTTTAGATGGCTCCTTGTGATACAAATATTTGCAAGCCTTTTCTTCGCAATGTATTTCTGTGAATATGGGTGTCATTGTTGACTTGTTGAACAAGTAACAGGATTCCAACAACAAATGCTGGCTGCAGCAACTGCATATCACAGTTGCTTACAAGGTGCACTATAGACCATGTGGATCTAATACCCTGTGTCTAAAGATGGTTGCCATATTTAACAAGTCTTTTGAGAGTCCTGCAGCCAACTGGGACATCTAGTCTTTGTTTTTACTCAGTTGCTCCATGAAATGTGGTCATCTAAGATGCAGGGCTGCTCTCCACACTATGTCCAGATCCTGTGCACCCTTCTATCCTCCACCATTCCTGAAAACTTGCACGCAGGGAAGTAGTGTGTTGAGACAAGCACACAATGGCTAGTGAGCCTTGCACTGCAGCCTGACAGAGGTTCAGGTGTCTAGTTGTAGGCCTCCTTCAATAGACTCTAAATTAATTGTGAAAAGTAATGGTTTCCATCTCCCAGTCTGTCAGACTTCTTATATCTGGATATCTTATCTTAACAATTACTATTCACAATCCACTTTCGGTCTTAATTACTATTTGGTGGATCTGGGACATTGGTCCAGTTCGCCCAGTTTAGAGTATGTAACCTTCAGATTATCTAGAATGCCAGTGAAGTACATTTAATTTTTGTTTTTTGTCACTGCAAAACTGGGCATTGCACCGCACTTTGAAGCCATACCTGGCCCAATGGTTATCAGAACATATGCAGCTTGATAACTTGGAAAGAAGAGATTTTTGCTGTAGGTAATCTAATTAATTAATTGCATCACAAATCCCACAGATAGTGAACAGTAATGTGTATATGACATATCATCCAAACGACAAACTAATACATTGGTGGAAACTTCCATAATGTTTGTGTGGCAGTTGATTTTTTTTTTCTTTCTTCAAGCGCTTGCAAGCTTTTCAGAAATACAAAGAGCTGTTCAAGCGCCCAAGCATAAGCAAAGAGTTGTCGATGGAAAGAGAATCTTTGCTGGCAGGGCTTCTGGACTGGATTAAAGGTAATATTTATCATGTCCAACTTTCACGTCTTTAATTCAAATTATTTACACTGACCAACTCCCCATCTCTTAAGATTCAATATAAGAGTATGCTCATTTTCAGTTATTTTATTTGCAACATTTTATTTGCAACGTCTTTCATTATAGGGAGCCATGTCTTAAATGAACTTGTATCTTTTATTTATGAATTCATTTTCAAGGCATGGCTGTCTTTAATATAAAATTTCATGCTGGTGAATATATAGTATTATACTGTATACTTTAAATGTTGGCTCGGACTCTCAACATGCCGGCAGATAAAATAGTTGTGCAGTGTACTTCTGGTATCCTATAACTTGGTTGGTTTTATTTTAAGATTGGATTTTTTATATAGTATAGTTTGACGAAATGGCTTTAGGCTGTTATTCAATCCCTCCATGCCAGACAACAAAGAGACTGAGGCCTGTGATATATTAAAGATAAGCAAATACTCTACTGTGTCTGAATTTAAAGGTTGAATGGATGAGGCTCGCCAGGGTCCAGTTGTGTTCACTTAAGAGTTGCTTACATAATAATAATAATAATAATAATAATAATAATAATAATAAGTGATACAATTAAATATAATATGTTTTTTGTTGTTGGGGATATTGATCCTTCATAAATTAATAAACTGTGGTGCCTCTTGTACTTTTTGTGCTGCAATTAAGAAATGACTGTGCCCTGCCAATAGTCTTTGCAGTTTTTTTAAAAAGGCTACAAATTTGCCACTGCCCCTTTCTGTCCTCTTCATCCCGTGTGTTGTTTCATTGTTTTCCCCAGGTCTTAGCTGACCACAGATGTGCTAAATTACGCGGTAGCCCAATTGTGCATTGTTTGTCCAGAGCCCTCGGTCTATTCTCTTAGGAGGGCACTGGCTCTTAGCTTGAATATCAGCACAAGAAACAATAGCATCTGAGAATTTGTATCCAAATTGCCAAAGCCTGACTCCAAGGGCTATGCCCTTTAGATAGACTGGTACAAAAATATTTATTTTGCTAATTTCTTTCTTTTGAAGATGGTCATGGAGTGGAAAGAAATTTAGTTTGAGAATGATCCTCATTTCTTCCAATTGGCCGTGCCAGACTTGATTTTTAAATCTCCTTCGCCTGTTCCACGAGTAGGATTTCCTGACTAATATGTAATTCAAGATCTTGGCCACAGTGTATAATTTCTGAACTTGATCTCCTGAGTTATGACTTTCAGGATGGAGATTTAAATATTCACTCCGATTGCATGAACATCTTTTAAGAGGTGAATAGTTCATCCACATGAGCATCAAATGATTTGAAGTGGAAGCAATTCTTCATTGTGTTCGAAGAAGCAGGTTCATACATGAAAATGCCAATAAGATAACTTACTGCCTATTAAATTTGAAATAAATTGGTATGCAGTATGTGTGCTATTGTTGCCTTTTGCATATGTCCATCTAATGCATCTTTTTACCATCCCTTGGGAATTTCAGTGTAGAAGATAGGTTCCCCACCAGAATGTTTCACTATGTCTACTCAGTTTGCTCCTTTACTGTGGGTGAGTTTCACTACCTGAGTTTCACTCGCAGTAAATTCACAGTAAGTGGACTGAGTGTGGTTACCACTAGTGTGTGTCTTTTAAGGTAAGGCCACTGCAAATTGTAATATTTCTCTGGCCCTGCTCCTAATCAGATTCCAGACCTTTGTTCCCCCATTCCCCAACCTGGCCATGTTAATTACTCTGCTTCCTAGCAGAGGAAACAAATGCCTCCCCATACAAAGGGAGCAATCATCAGTGATTGTCTCAGTTCCTGGGAGAAAAGGGTGGAAAGGAACATCTACATTCGATGATTAGTTTGTCACATTTTACCTGGGCTGGAAAGTTTTGGTGGGAAGAGCTGAGTCAGATGGGGTGGAGCTGAGGACATTAGAAGAACTCTTTCCAGGGAAAAGTTCAAGATGCTATGATGGATTGTCCCAGAATGCTATGCAGGAGGGTTGGGATAGGGATGGAGGGATGAAGCGATGTAGTAGTATTGGTCAGAGTTGACTGGCATCTAGAACTTTCCACCCCTACTTTACATGCACAAGAAAGAGACTCTGGAGAAGACACTAGATTTGGGAGGTGGTGATTACAGCGGAACAGATGACCAGCTGTAAAGAGAAGCCACCTGATGCCCTGCTAAGATGTACTAAGGACTTTGTCACCAGCTGACTCCCAGGACTTAAATGGGTCCCTCCAATGCCAGTGATACAACCACCTAATGCCCACTGAGGACTAGTTGGGGAAAGACCAGAACTGCACTGTCTCTGAGACAGTCAAGATACCATGGAGCCTGGGATTGTGGGCAGGAGGAAGTTGTGCTGGCTGGTAGTGGAGTGGCTGTGAAAGCTGCCCCCACCAATAGAAGATGAGCACCAGGACCCAGACAGAAAACTAGGCTCACGCAAAGAGCCAGTAAATACACCTCCCTTCAGCATGCGCCCCTTTAGAGGCCAGGAGTTCTGGTGAAAATGATCCTGGTGCCACGGCCTGGCCCCCAGTAACAAAATGAGTCAAAGATGAATAAAATCAGCCCCACGAGGCCTAAGGTATACAGCTTGAAAGATTTGGCCCTTTTTCAAAGAAAAACAAGAAACGATTCACATGGCGCTCTGCTGCAATTACTTTGAGCACCCCTGGGACACGGCTCAGGGCTCAACTCATCTTTAGCTGTTTAATTTCACATTTTATTAATTGATGTTTAACAAGAGCAGGGAAATGCGTGAAGTCAGGAATCATTTTGATGAAACCAAATGTTGTTGTCTGCCCTTTTACCTTTTCTCAAGTTCCACCTCCTCAGATTGCACAAATGATGTTAAGTAAAGTAAACAGAAGGAAAATGCTGTGTTTCTAACACTAGTTCATTTGCTGGGTCAGAGCAGTCTCGTTAATTGTGAAGCATTAACTACCAAGCAAACAACTACCAAGGCAACTTCCAAAGAAAGTATAGCTCAGTATTAGTCTTGGGTTAGGGAAATTCACATGTTCACAGCATTCAGCCTGATTTGAAAATATTTCCAGACCACATTATTTTCTTAAAAGAATTAAATGAAAGCATAAGACCAACATGGAAAACAATAATAAAAAAAGTTGCTATACATTCAATGGTTTTAACAGAGAAAGTGCCTAAATTATTTAAGTGTGGCTCTTTTTAAATCTACAACTAATTACTGTTGTTGTATAAATACTGCCTTTGAAGAGTTCACAACAATGAGTGTTGTGTATGGGGTACTTTAGAGATGAAAGCCACTGGAACGCCATAACATGCCTGTAAGGCGTGCTGAGGTTTGAGGATAAAAAAAAAAAATACTACTAGCTTAAGTTTGCAAAACACAAATCTGATCTAATACAAAAGGATTCTTCTTTAAATGCCTTTTGGGTAGAATGGACATTCACTCATTTGAACACCACAAACCTGAAATGAGCCATGACCACAGAGGAAGATCATATTCTTCAAGTGAGCTAAACAAACAGGACACATCCTCTGCTCCTTGATGTCTTGCAACTGCTGCTGAAGTTTTTGCACATCAGCATTGATGTTGGTATTTTCCTTGTCTTTCTGTAAACCTGAAATGCTTGCAGTTGCTATATCGTCTACATCTTCTGCAGCCTTTCCACTACAGAATATATTAAAAGGCACTCTCCGTTCAACCACAGCACGGCACTGAGCACATTTTTTAATCAAGTGGGCACAATTTTCACATGCAAATATACAGCCATAGGGCTGGAACTGCACTGCTGCTTTCTTATCTGAGCATACCACACATTCTTCAATCTTTGTTCTTGAGTGAACTGGTTCTGTGTACAAAAGACATTTCTTGACTCTTGGAGAACACAAAGAACACGTGGCGATATGTCCACATGGGCCAAAAAGAGTATCTCTTTTCATATCAGAACACACCATACATTCTTCCAGTGTTTCTGAGTCACTGGTCAGTGATCTTTAGCTAATGCGACTAAGATCAGGGCACAGGTCGAAGGATATTGCCCTTTCTTATTACATTGAGGTCCGCTCCGTTGTGTGCAAGGAAGCATGCAATAGATGCAGCACTCTTCTTGTCTGCTCCCTGAGTGCCAAGTCCCATGTTTAAGGTGTTCTTTGATGGCTCCCAGGCAGTATCTGCCTTGCCCACATCTTGCATGTCTTGTAGCTGGCGAAGTTGGGATAATGTGTGGTGTCTATGGGCTTCATGAAGGGGCGTATCTCATCTTTGTCTTGAATTTCTAGTTTAGCACCAGCACGCACTAAAAACCTAACAATCTGTGATGCTGAAGTTCAACAGCAAGATGAAGAGCAGTTTGCTGGTTAACATTCTGGATTTCTAAGTTAGCACTTCCCTTGTGAACTAATAGTTCATCTACTCCCACGTGATTATTGAGAGCTGCCGGATGCAGGAAGGTGTAGCCATCATCCTTTTTTTCATCAACATTCCATGATCGGGGCAGCTTAGACAGCAGGCCATGCATTGCACTTGGGTTTCCTCTTAAAGCAGCATGATGTGGAGCATTAAATCCATTGTTGTTTGTGATGGGCACATCTGCTGTAGCTTCTAACATAACAGCGAGTATGTCATCTGGTTTTTTATTTATAGCATCATGGAGAGGAGTATCACCTTCAGAATCCTGAAGGCTGGGTTGTTATCCAAAGTCTAGTAATGTTTTTACAACTTGTAAATGGCCCATGTTCACAGCAATATGTAGCCATGTCTGTATGCGCTTTTATGAGCATTCAAATTTGCACCACCTTTGTGAAAGACTTCAATGACGGATCCTTGATCCCTGAAAGCTTCATGGTGTACTGCCCGGTCTCCATCTTTTTCCTCTGCTTCCACATCAACATTTTGCTTCAAAAGTAATTTCAAAATGTCAACATGTCCATTCTGGCTGGCTGCTTGCATTCCAGTGTGTTCGGCACACTGCCCGTTCACATTCATGTCTGGTTTCTGAAGTAAAGTTTCCACTTTAGCAACATCTCCATTAGCAGAAGCTTTCACCAATTCTTTATTAAGATCCACGGACTCTTGCGTTTCAAACAACTTTTTCAATAGTTGAGATAAACGTTCTCCTGATGCATTGCTTATAGCTGATCCAGCCGATGCAACTTTAGAGACTGCTGCAGGATTAAATGTCCAGGAGGTACCACAAACTTCCACTTTCAGATCGCTGTCTGAATATATCTTCTGCACTCTGCCAACTTTACCCAGTGTAGGGAACGTTGCTTCAGCCAACTCTCCATGACCTCTCTGAAGAAGCTTGATTTGTTCTAAATTGTAGCCTATCTGAACAAGGTCCCTCACTTGAATCTGCAACGTTCTCCTTCTGCACCCTGAGCAGCATCACCACTACGAACCATGTTGGCCTTTGTAAGAACAGCCAGATTACTGGCACTTGTATATTGTACAACAATGTCATGGTCTTCGTCAAATCCACACACTGTACCCGGGGTGGTAAGGGTTTCAAACGTGCCATCAGTCAGACCG
The DNA here is from genome assembly GCF_964204655.1 of Triturus cristatus. NCBI lineage: Eukaryota > Metazoa > Chordata > Amphibia > Caudata > Salamandridae > Triturus > Triturus cristatus. The sequence continues at coordinate 252,021,210 of NC_140591.1, forward strand.
CCGTGACAATGCTGCAAGGACTGTACAATCTCCAAGTCAAGATCAATATTAACCAGATCCCTAATCTGCAATTCACCTGGATTCCTGTTACCATTCTGCTCATCTAACACAGGACAATGGTCTCTGTAGAAGGAACCACCTTTGGCATCCTGGATACACTTCAGGTCGAACATCCCTTCAAAGCCAACTCAATAAAGTTTTTTCGCTCCATTGTCCCACAGAACATATGTTGCATTGAGGCGCTCCAGTCCTGGATCTCAGTCATCTTTCCTCTCCTCCCATTTTCAACATCTTGATCTTCCTATTGCTAATCAACTCCTCGCAGCACCCTGCCACCAGCAAATATTACTCTTGCTGTCATTTTCTCTGATTTTTGTCGAGATTCTAGCAGCACTCTTTCACTTCCAAGTGTGGTGATTCTGTAAAATCTGTGTCTTGGCTGATGCTTGTCTTCATGATAACAAACTGTAAAAGATCATAATTCGTACATTCTGCATATTTCCATTGGATGCCTATGATGGGTTGCTGACAGCAAGTTCCGGACTTTGTTCCATCATGTTTGATACCTTTGGGAGCACTGTCAAAGATGTGTAGGTCGTAAGCTCCGGAGCAGCGGTAGTTGGCAGCGGCACCGTTGTCCCAGACCACCATCACCTCCTCAGGGCTCTCAAAGCTGCGCACGGTGCCTCTGTGCCCCTCACTGCCGTCCTGCCTGCCCCACTTTTAGTTGGGCCCACTAGAGACGCAGGCACCCACGCCCTCCACCATCATGCAGGGGTTGCTCAAGGCTGCGTCCACTGTGGTTGGGCCAGGGGCTCCATGCCCGGGGCGCTGCAGTGATCGCTTGGAGCCAGAGGGTGCTGCAACTTAGAGTCCTGCAACCTTTCCAGCTCGGCAGCCGTGGTCGCTCTGCCAGTGTCCCACATCCGGGGGATCAAGCTACATGCAGACCAAGCAGTTTCTATAACCACAGGTGGCTGCCGGACAGAGGCGGAGTAGGGAGGCAAGGAGGGCAAGGAAAGTTACAGATCCAAAACATCCCCCTCCGGCGGCGCCTAGTGCGCATGTGCGTTGGATGGGTTCCCAGACAGTCAATCTGTTTAATTATTTGGTGAGTGGATGGAGTTTCCCCTACCTGAGCCAACTTTTGGCTCCTGGACCCCATCCCCCAGGGCCCGACTTCAGTGAAAATGTCCAAGGGATCCCATCCCCAGGACACATAAAATCGAAAGCAGGTTGAGTGCCCCTGCACTCATTATTCTGCTCTTGGGGACCCCCGGGGGCATTGCAGGGCACTTTCTGTGGTCCCCCATGCTGTGTCTTGGGTAGCGGGTGGAGAGTCGATGCAGCAGCTCCCATGCAGAAACAGCAGCCCGGGCTGAGGGAAGTACAGCTAGCTTTTTTTTTTTTTTTTTTTTTTTTACAGAGTTTTATATAGCGCGAACATGACCCGAATTGAGTATCAGAGTGCTTTACATGGCACCAGTTGCATTACATGAGGACACATTAATTTTTGTTAGGCAGGGGGAGATTAAGTGATTTGCCCAGAATCATAGGATGTTCAGCGTCATTGCCGAGATTCGAACCCAGATTCGGGGTCGACCGCCCTAGCCGTTAGGCCAACTCCTCCCCCAATTGTGATTGCTAAATATCTTTTACCGCGTAAAATTGAGTATCCTATATTATTGAAATAGTTGTCTGGTGGTGAGAGAGTATCTCTGCCTGTAAGAAAGTCGCTCTGTATATACTGCACCAAGGTAAGGTACAGTGTGTACAGAGTCCAACTGTCCCCAGAGGTTTGGCAGCGGTTAAAGTTGGATATAACCTTACTCTCTAAAGTGGTAGCTTGGTCGAGCAGTAAGCCAGTATCAGAGGACAGTTTAAAGCATTTGTTGTACACACTCAGTCAGCAAATGGTCTCACACACTCAAGAACTTAACTCTAGGCCAATGGTTTTGTATATAAAAATATATAGTTGTTTTATTTTAGAATCACAAGTAGGTATCAAAATACTTTCTCAGAATGAGATGCTCTAGTTGAATACTTTCAATAAGCAATAGTCTTTTAAATGCAATCATTACAGTTGTTGCAATAGGCAACACAAGTTAAACACAATTATAACATTGAGCTCAATGGGAATCGTTAAGTAAACGCAATATCAATTACTTTGCATAGGTTTTTCTTACGCAGGGCTGGATCCTGGATTCAGCCCTGGTGCATCTCCTGTAAACAGTTGGAAGAAATCGTTTTTCTTACGCAGGCGATTTTTAAGGAATATTTGTATGTTTCAAAAATCGACAGAAGAATTTCTGGCAAAAACCAGGCAATGTTATCCTATGGAGGAAAGTTTGGTTAACGGAAAATCGCAGTTGTAATTACTTTTCAGGGTCAGTGCTGGGCACCAGGATCCAGCACTGGGATCTCTCCTGATTACAGGTGAGTAATTTCGTTTTCGTTGATCGGGTGATTTTTAGTGAATATTTAAAAGTTTCAAAACTCGACACTTAGAAGAATTTCCAAGTGAAAACCAGTCAGTGTTACCCTATGGAGAAAATTTGAATTATCGGCTTTCAGGTAAGTACTCGACTGGCAGAGTTAAGGTTCTAGGGTTAGACTCAGGGGTCTCCCAGGGTCAGGTAGGTACAGTTGTTACACCCTCAGCGGCACAGGGCAGCCGGGTGCAGAGAGAGTAGGCCCAATGTTAGCCTATGGCGGGCAGGGGGCCTTTGGTTGGTGGCTGCTAGAAGGCAGACCACGCGGCTGTGGGAGCGCAGCTCCTGGTCACTTACAAAGGGCAAGTGGGGAAGTGGAATAGAACAGATGCTGCACTTCCAGTGGCACTCAGGCGGCTGGGTGCAGGGTGCTTTTGGGCCGCCGGGCCCCCAATGTATTTCAATTGTAAAGCTGCAAGATGAACAAAGGCTGCAAGCTCGGGGACGGACATTCTTCAGGTGCGACCACCACTTCAAGAGGTAAGTTGGGAAGCTGTAGGTTAGGTAGGCACCCAGGAGCTGGGCACAGGGGGCTGCAGGGCGCCTTGGTGCAGGGGTGTCTTTTGGCATCGGGAAATCTTACACTCTGCTGGTTTTGGTTGGGGGGGGGTCCCTGGAGTTGAGGCTGCAGGCGTTGTCAGGAGCATTGAGGAGGGTCCTTGGGTGCTGGATTCTTGGTCACAGTCGCCGGGGCGACATCCTCGTGGTCTTAGTTCACTCAGGCAAAGGCCGGGCTCGGCGGGTGCAGAGTGTGCTGGATTCGCTGTCTGGCACCAGGGGTTGTTGCTTGTTTGAGCAGAACCACTGCTCGTGGGAGTCCCAGTCTTTAGATGAGCAAGGCAGTCCGGTCCTCTGGGGTTTTTGAGGTTGCTGACCCCTGGAGATGTCTTGGTTTAGCAGGAGCAGGTTCGAGGGTCGACAGGCCGGTAGGGCTGGGGCCAAGTCAGTTGGTGTTGTCCACTTGTTAGCAACTGCACGGCAGGTCTTCTTTCTTCTTCTTCTTCTTCCTCTCGTTTCGAAATCGGGATCTGAGGAAGGAAGGTTCAGGGTGCCCCTAAATAGTACATTTAGAGGCTCTCCAGGTAGGGAAAGGACCAATGGGACCCTTTCCTGGGGTGAGTACACCCCCTATCCTGCCACTCTCCAGTGGAAGGGGGGCAGGAGCCTAGTCCTGATTGGGTAGGGCTCCCCATCCTCAAGATGGCGAGAGCCCGGAGATGTGCTTCACCTCGCCTCCCCCACCTGAAGGGTGGGGTTGGCAGAGGCTGGCACACCCTTTCCTCACTTGTTTTTTCCCGCCAGTCTTCCTGCCAGAGTGAGGGCCGGAACCGGTGGGGACCAGTTGCTGAGTACAGCAAGTGGTCTGGGGAGGCTCACAAAGGCTGCATGCCTTTGAAGCTTCCCCTGCCCATCCTGAGGGAGGAGGCTTGGCACCTCGCCCCAGGATGTGCATTGTTGCAGGCCCACAAGAGCGGATGGCTCTCTACCCAGGGGGCCAGCAACGGTCTGCTGGGTGGCAGCCTAGGCAGCCTCTCAGTCAGGACACGGGTTGTGGGTTAGTTTGCCGGTCGCGCGAGGGTCAGGGTGGTTCCACCCCCGCGGCTCCAGCGGAGCCGCAGGCGCCGCGCAAGTCCCCATACCCGCCGATCCCTGGGACTGATGCAACGCCGGCGGAAGTCAGTGCCTTCCTCTCGGCCATGAGAAACCTGGCTCCGCCGTCGACGCCCGCTGGCGTGCCTTCGGGCACCGCGGACCCGACTGGGCAACCTTGCATGCCGGCGGCGCCGGCTCCGGCCTCGACGCGGCAGGTTCCCGAGGGACTCATCCCCGAGTCCCCGTCGACGCCGGTCGACCTCGTCACGCCTCCTCCGCCGGCGTCGACACCGGTTCCACCTCCGACGCCGGCTCCGCTCGGCGTCGAGCCCCAGTTCAGCCCCGCTCCGGACCCGGCGCCGTTACGGCGTCGATGAACGCCGCGTACGGCGCCGTTGGAGACACATTATGTCTATCGTCCGGCTCCGATCCTTCCTCCTGTTTACCAGGAATCGGATGACGGGGGTGAATGGGAGGGGTCCGAGGATCCTATGGCCGTTCAGGCTCAGCTGTCACAGGACTGGGCAGATGAACTGGGGGAGGCCAGTGGTCTGGATACCTCACCAGACACTGGATTCATCTCTCCTCCGACTGTGGCTTCGGAGGTGGGTGCTGCTTTCTCTGTGGTGCTGCGCAAGGCGGCCGCAGCCCTTGGGCTCGAGCTGCCTGCCGTGGCTGTGAGGACTAACGTCCTCACTGAGGTGCTTCAGTCTGCAGCAAGCTCCACTGAGCCTCTGCTGCAGTTCAATGAGGCCCTCATTGACGTTCTGCAGGGCACCTGGTCCAAGCCCTCCACAGTTCCTCCTGTGGACAGGAACGTCGCCAGGCGCCACCGCCCTGCTCCGGGCGACCCCAGTTTTCTGTCCCAACACCCCACCCCCGAGAGCCTGGTTATCCAGGCTTCTACCTCCCAATCCTCCTTCCCGACCGCTCCGCCGGACCGGGATTCCAAGAGACTGGAACAGTTTGGCAAAAAGCTGTTCTCCTCCCTTAGTTTGGGTCTGCGGTCCTTGAACACCGCCTGTCTTTTGGACCGTTATTCCCACTCTCTGTGGGATACGGCGGAGGACGTGCTGCCCCTGTGCCCGGAGGAGGCCCAGACACGACTTACCCAGGCTCTGGCCGATGGGAGGGATGCAGCACGACATGCAATCAGATGTGGGCTTGACACTACGGACTCGCTGGGTAGGGCGATTTCTACCACGGTGGCGCTTAGATGTCACGCCTGGCTGCGGTCCACGTCCTTTTCGGGGGATGTCCAGAGCACTCTCATGGACATGCCCTTTGATGGCACTCGCCTTTTTGGTGAGAAAGCGGACAGTGCGCTGAATCGCTTTAAGGACTCCGGGGCTACGGCCAAGTCCTTGGGCCTCTCGGCCCCGCGGTCGCAATCTTCCGCCTTTCGCCCCTTTCGTGGCCAAGGAAGGGGTGCCTCCTCACGTCCGCCTAGCCACCAGCCGCAGAACCAACCTGCGCGCGGTCGCGGACGTGGTTTCCGCCGAGGCGGTTCTGGAGGAAGACGCGGTCAGCCCACATCCACGCCGGCAGCATCCGCCTCAAAGCCTTCCTAGTCCGAGCTTTCAGGCCCATCCCACGCCAGTGGGCGGCAGAGTTCGCCATCACCTGCTCCACTGGCGGTCCATCACATCGGACAGGTGGATGCTGCAAATCGTCCGAAGGGGCTACTCCCTCCCCTTTGAGACGACCCCTCCAGCCATGCCACCGCAGCACCACCGTATCTCGGGGGATCATTTGAATCTTCTCCACGAGGAAGTTTCGGCCCTCTTGGCCAAGGGGGCCGTCGAGCGCGTTCCGAGCCCAGAAGTAGGTCGTGGTTGTTATTCCCACTACTTTCTGGTTCCCAAGAAGGGCAAAGGGGGCCTACGCCCTATCTTGGACCTCCAGAACGTCAATACCTTCCTCCGGAAGGAACGGTTCAAAATGTTGACCTTGTCTCAGGTTCTAGCTGCCCTAGACCCTGGAGACTGGATGGTAGCGTTGGACTTGCAGGACGCATATTTCCACATCCCCGTCCTGCCGGCCCACCGGCGTTACCTGCGGTTCACGGTGGGTCAAGAGCACTTTCAGTTTACCGTGCTCCCCTTCGGCCTCACCAGTGCCCCTCGGGTGTTCACGAAAGTGATGGCGGTGGTCGCAGCTCATCTGCGCAGATCAGGGGTTCCAGTCTTCCCCTATCTCGACGACTGGTTGTTGAAGGCGGGCTCGCCCCAGGCAGTCGTCTCCCACCTCCAGACTACGGCGTATCTCCTGCATTTGCTGGGGTTTTCCATCAACGTGCCGAAGTCACACCTGAGTCCCTCTCAGAAGCTCCCCTTCATCGGAGCGGTTCTCGATTCGGCGCAGTTCCGGGTCTATCCGCCGGAACAGCGGGTCCGGGATATTCAGGCCCTGATTCCCATCTTTCGGCCTCTATCCTGGGTTTCGGTCAGGCTAGTGTTGCGGCTTCTGGGGCTGATGGCCTCCTGCATCCTACTAGTGCATCACGCCAGGCGGCGCATGCGGGCTCTGCAGTGGGACCTGAAGTTTCAGTGGGCCCAGCATCACGGCAACCTGTCCGACCATGTCTTGATCTCGGAGGGCACTGCACAGCAGTTGCAGTGGTGGCTCACGGACCGCGATTGGGTCACGGGCAAGAGCCTCTCCCTTCCCCAACCGGAGCATGTCGTAGTGACGGATGCGTCCCTCCTAGGATGGGGTGGCCATATGGGAGAGGCGGAGATCAGAGGCCTCTGGTCTCCGGCGGAGTCTCGCCTCCACATCAACCTGTTGGAGTTGAGAGCGATCCGACTTGCACTGAAAGCCTTCCTTCCCTCTGTCAGGGGAAGTGTCGTGCAGGTGTTCACGGACAACACCACCGCCATGTGGTATTGCAACAAACAGGGCGGGGTGGAGTCGTGGACCCTTTGTCAGGAGGCTCTGCGCCTCTGGACGTGGCTGGAACACCAGGGCGTCACCCTAGTGGTTCAACATCTGGCGGGCTCTCTGAACGCCAGAGCAGACGAACTCAGCCGCCGGTGCATGATGGATCACGAATGGCGTCTGAACTCCGAAGTGGCGCAAGTTCTCTTTCAGCAGTGGGGAGAGCCTTGGTTAGATCTATTCGCCACCGAAGAGAACGCGCAATGTCAGCAGTTCTGCGCGTTGGAATTTCCAAGGCGGCACTCGCTCGGCGACGCTTTTCGTCACGAGTGGAGTTGCGGTCTGTTGTACGCCTTTCCGCCTATACCACTTCTGCCCAGAGTGCTAAGGAAGATCAGGCGCGACCGGGCCCAAGTCATCTTGGTGGCTCCGGATTGGGCACGAAGGTACTGGTATCCCGAGCTACTCAGTATGTTGACCGATCCTCCGATACGTCTGCCCCTTCGGGAGGATCTTCTGTCGCAGCAGCAGGGGACGGTCCTACACCCGAACCTGTCCAGCCTCCAGCTCCATGCGTGGAGATTGAGCGGCGGCAGTTGATGCCATTTGACTTGCCTCCTGAAGTCTGTGATATCATTCTGGCAGCCAGGCGTCCCTCCACAAAGACGATATACGCCTGCCGGTGGAACAAATTTGTGGCATGGTGCACAGCAAAGGCTGTGGATCCCCTTTCCGCCCCTCTTTCTGAGGTTCTCCTCTTTCTTCTTTCTTTGGCCTGGCAGGGCTCTGCCCTGGGCACCTTGAAAGGTTATCTTGCTGCCATCTCTGCCTTCTTGCGGCTTCCTGATCAGCCTTCTCTTTTCAAGTCCCCTGTAGTTACACGCTTTCTAAAGGGCATTACTCACACGTTCCCTCCTGTCCCTTTTGTAATGCCTCAGTGGGACTTGAATCTTGTTCTCACATTTCTAATGTGTGCTCCCTTTGAGCCTCTTCATAATTGTCCTCTTCGTCTGCTGACGCTTAAGACTGCTTTTCTGGTAGCCATCACCTCGGCTAGACGGGTGAGTGAGCTCCAGGCTTTATCATCAAAGCCTCCTTTTCTCTCTGTTCATCCGGACAAGGTTGTCCTTCGGCCTCGTCCCTCCTTTCTTCCGAAAGTGGTGACTCCATTTCATCTTGGGCAGTCTGTCACCTTGCCCACCTTCTTTCCGCCTCCGCATCCTTCCAAGGAGGAAGAGAGGCTCCACCGTCTGGACCCAAAACGTGCGCTCTCCTTTTATCTGGACCGCACAAAGCAGTTCCGGGTGGACGACCAACTTTTCGTTGGATACGTGGATGCTAAGAAGGGGAAAGCTGTGCACAAACGGACCATCTCTCGGTGGGTCGTTTTGTGCATCAAAATGTGTTATTCCTTGGCAAAAAAGGACCCTCCTGTTGGGCTGCGCGCCCATTCTACTCGGGCCACAGCGGCTACTACTGCTTTGGGACGGGGTGTCCCTTTGCAGGACATCTGTCAGGCGGCGACGTGGGCTTCGCTACACACGTTTGCCAGGCATTATTGCCTTGACAGCCAAGTCCGGAGGGATGGCTTCTTTGGCCGTTCTGTCCTCCAGGACTTTCTGGTGTGATCTTGGTTCGCAGACCCACCACCGGGGATGGTATTGCTTGGGTATCTATTCTAAGGTGAGGAATCTAACTAACGTGTTACTTTCAGATGAACAAGTTACTTACCTTCGGTAACGATGTATCTGTAAGAAACATTAGTTAGTTAGATTCCTCACCGACCCACCCATCCTCCCCGTTCTGCGAACTGACATCTAGGGTTAAGGTTATCCTTTTCAGGCCCCTAGATTTTATTTTTGGCACCAGTGTCGGTCTTTTGCATGGCTCTGCGTTCCTGGCGCGGAAAGCTATGTACAAGAACTGACGTAAGCGCGCGAGGGCGGCGTCTAAGTACTCCGACGACGTCATTCCGGCGCACGACGCCGACGACGGACGCGGAGCCACAGACGACGCCTAGCGACGCGCAAGGGGTATTGCTGACGAAAAATCTTCCGGATCCAGTCTGACGCCTGGGGATATTCTAAGGTGAGGAATCGAACTAACTAATGTTTCTTACAGATACATCGTTACCGAAGGTAAGTAACTTGTTCCTTGGGCTGTAAGGGCTGTACCTGGCCTCCACCAACAAGGTGGCCCAAGTACACCACAGTGCCCTGCCCTATCTGGCATTTGGATGCCTTGATAGGCCTGCAGTTTGCAGGGCTTTTAAAACCTTCCCAAGGTGGATCAGGTGATCCTGCCAGGTGGAACTAAAGACAGCAATATCATCAAGATAAGCTGCACTAAAGGACTCCAACCCAACCAGGACTTGATTCACCAACCTCTGGATGGTGACAGGGGCATTCTTTAAACCAAATGGCAGCACGGTGAACTGATAGTGCCCATCAGGTGTGGAGAATGCTGTTTTCTCTTTTGCTCCTGGGGCCATGCCAATCTGCCAGTACCCTGCAGTTAAGTCAAAGGTACTGAGAAATTGGGCTGCCCCCAATTTGTCTATCAACTCATCTGCTCTTGGGATAGGGTGAGCATCTGTCTTGGTGACAGAGTTGAGCCCTCTATAGTCCACACAAAACCTCATTTCCCTCTTTCCACCCTGTGGATGAGGCTTGGGGACCAGAACCACTGGGCTGGCCCAGGGGCTCTCAGAGAGTTCAATAACCCCTAACTCCAGCATCTTGCTGACTTCAGCTTTGATGTTTCCCTTGACTTGGTCTGACTGTCGATAGATCTTGTTCTTGACAGGTGCACTGTCATCAGTGTCCACATCATGGGTACACCAGTTTGTCAGCCCAGTGGTCAGGGAAAAGAGGCAGGCATACTCTTGCTTGCAGTCAGTCTGTAGGAGAGGAGATCAGGGAGAGGTTCACTCTCTGCTTCCTGTTCCTCATCAGTCACCATCAGCATGGTGATGTCAGTCGTGTCATTGTAGAGCCTAAGGCGGTTCACATGGATAACCCTTTAAGGTGTCCTGCTTGTGCCCATGTCAACTAAGTAAGTGACCTCACTCTTTTTCTCTAGGATAGGGTAAGGGCCACTCCATCTATCTTGGAGTGCCCTTAATGCCACTGGCTCCAAAACCCACACCTGTTGCCCAGGTTGAAATTCAACCAGTGCAGCTTTTTGGTCATACCAGTGCTTCTGAAGCTCCTGGCTGGCCTCAAGATTCTTGGATGCTTTTTCCATGTACTCGGCCATTCTGGACCTTAGGCCAAGCACATAGTCCACAATGTCTTGCCTGGGTTCTTGGAGAGGCCTCTCCCAACCCTTTTTCACAAGACAGAGTGGTCCCCTCACAAGATGACCAAACAGAAGTTCAAAGGGGGAAAACCCTACTCCCTTCTGTGGCACTTCTCTGTAAGCGAAAAGCAGGCATGGCAACAGGACATCCCATCTCCTCTTGAGTTTTTCAGGGAATCCCATGATCATGCCTTTCAATGTCTTGTTGAACCTCTCAACAAGGCCATTGGTTTGTGGATGGTATGGTGTAGTAAACTTGTACTGCACGCTACACTCCTTCCACATGTGTTTTAGGTAAGCAGACATGAAGTTGGAACCTCTGTCTGAAACCACCTCCTTAGGAAATCCTACCCTGGTGAAGGCACCCAGGAGGGCCTTGGCTACTGCAGGAGCTGTAGTAGTCCTAAGTGGAATTGCGTCAGGGTACCTAGTATTATGATCCACTACTACTAGAATTAACTTGTTCCCTGAGGCTGTGGGAGGTTCAAGTGGACCCACAATGTCCACGCCTACCCTTCCAAAGGGAACCCCCACCACTGGCAGTGGTATCAGGGGGGCCTTTGGGTGGTCACCTGTCTTGCCACTGGCCTGACAGGTAACACAGGAGCTTACAAACTCCTTCACCTTTTGGTGCATCTGGGGCCAGTAAAAGTGACTAACTAGCCTTTCCCAAGTTTTGGTTTGCCCCAGATGTCCAGCTAGGGGGATGTCATGAGCCAAAGTTAGGAGGAACTGCCTGTACTTCTGTGGCACTACCACCCTCCCGGTGGCTCCAGGAGTGAGGTTTCTTGCCTCCGCATACAGTAATTCCTCTTCCCAATCATCTCTGTGGGTACCACTGACATCTCCCTGTGCTTCTGAAACAGCTTGCTGCCTCAGGCTTTCAAGAGTGGCACAGCTCTTCCTTAGTGGGTCCCCCTGGGCCCAGGAGTTCAACCTGGTAAGGGTCAAGCTCCATAAGCTCAGTTCCCTCTGGGGTGTCCAAGTCCTCTCCCTGAGGAGAGGAGTCCTTAGTGGGTTGCTGTACAGAAGCTGGTCCCCCAGTCTTCTTACCTTTTCTCTTGGTGGGTTGGGCCATACTTTCAGGCTCCAATCCTACTTTTTCACCCTTCCTCTTGCTCTGTGCTCTTGTTTGCACACACACCAATTCAGGGATACCCAGCATAGCTGCATGGGTTTTCAACTCAACCTCAGCCCAGGCTGAGGTTTCCAGGTCATTGCCAAGTAGACATGCAGCTGGTAACTTTTGCAAGACCACTACCTGTTCCGGGCAGTAACCCCCTCTCCCCCCAACCTAATGTCACCATAGCCATTGGATGATTAGTGGTAACACTGTCAGCATTGTTGACTGGGTAAGTTTTCCCAATCAAGTGTTGCTCAGGGGAAACCAGTGGGTCTCTCACCATAGTGATTCTAGCCTAGTTCCAGTAACCTAGGGGTACTGTAAGTACTTCTTTAAGTTGGGTGGCCACACAGCTACAGTGGCAAAGTCAACTTCCTCTTCTGAAACTAGAACTGCTTCAGTGTGCATCCTGATTTGCTCTGGGCACACCGTTGATCCCATCTGTAGACTTGCTACCCCAGGTGTAGCTGTACTGGTTGCCTTAGGGGCCTTGTTGTGGGGGCAAGATTTATCTACAGTTAAGTGTCCCAACTTCTTACAGTTGTTACACCAGGCCTTTAAAGGATCAAAGTTCTTCCCCCCCTATAGGGCTGAGGCACAAAGGGAGTAGTTTGGGACCCACCCCCTTGTACAGGTTTTTGGGGCCCTTTAGAAGACTCAGTCTTTTTATCTTTGGGATTCTCACCACCTTTCCCCTGGGGAGGTTTTGAACCACCTTCTTCTGGTCACCCCCAGTGGTTGTCCTTGTCACCCTAGTCTTGACCCAGTGGTCTGCCTTCTTTCCCAATTCTTGGCGAGAAATTAGACCTAGGTCTACCAAATGCTGATGTAACTTTTCATTTGTGCAATTACTTAGTATATGTTCCTTCATAAACAAATTGTAAAGTCCAGTAAAATCATGCACATTGTGTCCAGTTAACCAACTATCCAGTGTCTTTACTGAGTAGTCTACAAAACCAATCCAGGACTGGGTCTGGATTTTGTGAGCCCCCCTGAATCTAATTCTATACTCCTCAGTGGTGAGCCCAAATCCCTCAATCAGAGTCTTCTTCATGAGGTCATAGGACCCTGCATCTGGCCCAGAGAGGGTCAGAAGCCTGTCTCTGCCGTTACCTGAGAACAGTTCCCACAGGAGTGCCCCCCAGAGAGGTGTCTTTACTTTTCTCATGTCACAAGCCCTCTCAAAGGCTGTGAACCATTTGGTGATGTCATCACCTTCCTCAAATTTAGGGACAATCCCTTTGGGGATTTTAGGATCATAATACTGCTCTTTATCCTTATCATTTGTATTGCTGCCACTATTGATGGGTGCTAAACCCATCTCCTTCCTTTCTTTCCCTAGAGCCAGGAGTCTGGACTCTAGTTCTAATCTCTTGGCCAGCTTTGCTAAAAAGCTGTCCTCTTCACTGGGGAGTTCCCCAGTGTTTTCTGTGCGACCTGGTGGTCTCTAGGTCCCCAGAGGTTCATTCTTGGAGTTAAGGGTATGGGGTTCCTTTCCTCCCTAGGGATTATTGGAGGGGGGCCACTATCCCCCTCATCCTCCTCCCTTTCCCCTTCTGACTGGTCATCACCATGTTCAGAGGGGTGGTCCTGAGCATACTCAGCCAGGAGCTCCTGGTGCCCTTGTTTAGTTGGATGGAGGCCAATTTGTATATTTTTTTAGTTTGCATAAGGACCTCAATTCCTTGAAAGACAAGTGTAAGTAAGATGTGAGGTCGAGCCCCTTAACCAGGTCCTGCATGCTATTACCTTCACTAGTAGCTGGGTTCTTTTGCGACATTCTAACCAGACAGTTCTAACCCTCAACAATTGACTACAGTGATTTCTATTTCTCTAAAATTCTAAGGGGACTTAAGCAAGGCCCTGCAAGACTTTTAGTATTTTGGAAAGTCAAATTTAGAAAAATCTGAATTCTAAAGGCAATTTAAGAGTTCTGTATCCCACCGCTGATACACCAATGTAAGAAAGTGGCTCTGTATATACAGCACGAAGGTAAGGTACAGTGTGTACAGAGTCCAACAGTCCCCAGAGGTTTGGCAGAGGTTAAAGTTGGATATAACCTTACTCTCTAAAGTGGTAGCTTGGTCGAGCCGTAAGGCAGTATCAGAGAGGATAGTTTAAAGCATTTGTTGTACACACTCAGTCAGCAAATGGTCTCACACACTCAAGAAATGAACTCTAGGTCAATGGTTTTATATATAAAAATATATAGTTGTTTTATTTTAGAACCACAAGTAGGTATCAAAATACTTTCTCAGAATGAGATGCTCTAGTTGAATACTTTCAATAAGCAATAGACTTTTAAATGCAATCGTTACAATTGTTGCAATAGGCAACACAAGTTAAACACAATTATAACATTGAGCCCAATGGGAATCGTTAAGTAAATGCAATATCAATTACTTTGCATAGGTTTTTCTTACTCAGGGCTGGATCCTGGATTCAGCACTGGTGCATCTCCTGTAAACAGTTGGAAGAATTCGTTTTCGTTACACAGGCGATTTTGAAGGAATATTTGTATGTTTCAAAAATCGATACTTAGAAGAATTTCTGGCAAAAACCTCCTATGGAGGAAAGTTTGGTTATCGGAAAATCGCAGTTGTAATTACTTTTCAGGGTCAGTGCTGGGCACCAGGATCCAGAACTGGGATATCTCCTGGTTACAGGTGAGTAATTTCTTTTTCGTTGATCGGGTGATTTTTAGTGAATATTTTAAAGTTTCAAAACTCGACACTTAGAAGAAATTCCAAGTGAAAACCAGTCAATGTTACCCTATGGAGAAAATGTGAGTTATCAGCTTTCAGGTAAGTAGGGGTTAGATTTGGGGGTCTCCCAGGGTCAGGTAGGTACAGTTGTTACACCCTCAGCTGCACAGGGGCAGCCGGGTGCAGAAAGAGTAGGCCCAAAGTAAGCCTATGGCGGGCAGGGGGCCTTTGGTTGGTGGCTGTTAGCAGGCAGACCACGCGGCTGTGGGAGCGGAGCTCCTGGTCACTTACACAGGGCAAGTGGGGAAGTGGAAAAGAACAGATGCTGCACTTCCAGTGGCACTCGGGCGGGTGGATGCAGGGTGCTTTTGGGCCGCCGGGCGCCCAATGTATTTCCATGGAAAAGCTGCAAGATGAGCAAAGGCTGCAAGCTCGGGGACGGAGATTCTTCAGGTGCGCCCACCACTTCGAGAGATAAGTTGGGAAGCTGTAGGTTAGGTAGGCACCCAGGAGCTGGGCACAGAGGCCTGCAGGGCGCCGGGTGCAGGGGTGTATTTTGGCATCGGCAAATCTTACACTCTGCCGGTTTTGGTTGGGGGGGGGGGGTCCCTGGAGTTGAGGCTGCAGGCGTCGTCAGGAGCATCGAGGAGGGTCCTTGGGTGCTGTATTCTTGGTCACAGTCACCGGGGGGACATCCTTGTGGTATTTGTTCACTCAGGCCGGGCTCGGCGGGTGCAGAGTGTGGTGGATTCGCGGTTCCTGGCTGGCACCAGGGGTTGTTGCTTGTTTGACGGAACCACTGCTCGTGGGAGTCCCAGTCTTTAGATGAGCACGGCAGTCAGGTCCTCCGGGGTTTTTGAGGTTGCTGACCACTGGAGATGCCGGGGTTTAGCAGGAGCAGGTTCGAGGGTCTACAGGCCGGTAGGGCTGGGGCCAAGTCAGTTGGTGTCGTCCTCTTGTTAGCAGCTGCACGGCAGGTCCTCTTTCTTCTTGTTCTTCTTCTTGTTTCAAAATTGGGACCTGAGGAAGGAAGGTTCAGGGTGCCCCTAAATACTAAATTTAGGGGCGCTACAGGTAGGGAAATGTCAGGGACCAATGGGGCCCTTTCGTGGGGTGAGTACGCCCCCTATCCTGTCACTCTCCAGTGGGAGGGGGGCAGGAGCCTAGTCCTGATTGGGTAGGGCTCCCCATCCTCAAGATGGCGAGAGCCCGGAGATGTGCTTCACCTCGCCTCCCCCACCTGAGGGGTTGGGTTGGCAGAGGCTGCACACCCCATTTCCTCACTTGGTTTTTCCCGCCAGTCTTCCCACCAGAGTGGGGGCCAGAACCGGTGGAGACCAGTTGCTGAGTACAGCAAGTGGTCTGGGGAGGCTCACAAAGGCAGCATGCCTTTGAAGTTTCCCCTGCCCATCCTGGGGGAGGAGACTTGGCACCTCACCCCAGGATGTGCATTGTTGCAGGCCTACGAGAGCGGATGGCTCTCTACCCGGGGGAAAAACCAAAGTAAATGATGGACGGAGTGTTGAACATTGCAAGCACTCACCCCCAGTCAACTGATCTGGGTTTAATCCATCACCGTTCTTTAGCCCACTCTGCCACCCCAGTTCAAACATGGCCATATGCAAATCAGTCTGACCCTGTGCCTCATGGGAAAAGTCCAGCCCGAACTGCCAAGCCATGTCTTCCCTGGACCGGAAACAAGCTTCCTAGGACCGGTTTCTGGCATTTCAGCCGTCTTTAGCCAGGCTTGCTTGAATCCAGTGGCAAAGCGAGCAAGGGACTCACGTCTGAGCATACCCTGCCAACTTATGGCGAACAAAGCAAAAACCAAAGGAAATGATGGACGGAGTGTTGAACATTGCAAGCACTCACCCCCAGTCAACTGATCTGGGTTTAATCCATCACCATTCTTTAGCCCACTCTGCCACCCCAGTTCAAACATGGCCAAATGCAAATCAGTCTGACCCTGTGCCTCATGGGAACAGTCCAGCCCGAACTGCCAAGCCATGTCTTCCCTGGACCGGAAACAAGCTTCCTAGGACCGGTTTCTGACATTTCAGCCGTCTTCAGCCAGTTTCTGGCATTTCAGCCGTCTTCAGCCAGGCTTGCTTGAATCCAGTGGCAAAGTGAGCAAGGGACTCACGTCTGAGCATACCCTGCCAACTTATGGCGAACAAAGCAAAAACCAAAGGAAATGATGGACGGAGTGTTGAACATTGCAAGCACTCACCCCCAGTCAACTGATCTGGGTTTAATCCATCACCGTTCTTTAGCCCACTCTGCCACCCCAGTTCAAACATGGCCATATGCAAATCAGTCTGACCCTGTGCCTCATGGGAACAGTCCAGCCCGAACTGCCAAGCCATGTCTTCCCTGGACCGGAAACAAGCTTCCTAGGACCGGTTTCTGGCATTTCAGCCGTCTTCAGCCAGGCTTGCTTGAATCCAGTGGCAAAGTGAGCAAGGGACTCACGTCTGAGCATACCCTGCCAACTTATGGCGAACAAAGCAAAAACCAAAGGAAATGATGTACGGAGTGTTGAACATTGCAAGCACTCACCCCCAGTCAACTGATCTGGGTTTAATCCATCACCGTTCTTTAGCCCACTCTACCACCCCAGTTCAAACATGGCCAAATGCAAATCAGTCTGACCCTGTGCCTCATGGGAACAGTCCAGCCCGATCTGCCAAGCCATGTCTTCCCTGGACCGGAAACAAGCTTCCTAGGACCGGTTTCTGGCATTTCAGCCGTCTTCAGCCAGGCTTGCTTGAATCCAGTGGCAAAGTGAGCAAGGGACTCACGTCTGAGCATACCCTGCCAACTTATGGCAAACAAAGCAAAAACCAAAGGAAATGATGGACGGAGTGTTGAACATTGCAAGCACTCACCCCCAGTCAACTGATCTGGGTTTAATCCATCACCGTTCTTTAGCCCACTCTGCCACCCCAGTTCAAACATGGCCATATGCAAATCAGTCTGACCCTGTGCCTCATGGGAACAGTCCAGCCCGAACTGCCAAGCCATGTCTTCCCTGGACCGGAAACAAGCTTCCTAGGACCGGTTTCTGGCATTTCAGCCGTCTTCAGCCAGGCTTGCTTGAATCCAGTGGCAAAGTGAGCAAGGGACTCACGTCTGAGCATACCCTGCCAACTTATGGCAAACAAAGCAAAAACCAAAGGAAATGATGGACGGAGTGTTGAACATTGCAAGCACTCACCCCCAGTCAACTGATCTGGGTTTAATCCATCACCGTTCTTTAGCCCACTCTGCCACCCCAGTTCAAACATGGCCATATGCAAATCAGTCTGACCCTGTGCCTCATGGGAACAGTCCAGCCCGAACTGCCAAGCCATGTCTTCCCTGGACCGGAAACAAGCTTCCTAGGACCGGTTTCTGGCATTTCAGCCGTCTTCAGCCAGGCTTGCTTGAATCCAGTGGCAAAGTGAGCAAGGGACTCACGTCTGAGCATACCCTGCCAACTTATGGCGAACAAAGCAAAAACCAAAGGAAATGATGGACGGAGTGTTGAACATTGCAAGCACTCACCCCCAGTCAACTGATCTGGGTTTAATCCATCACCGTTCTTTAGCCCACTCTACCACCCCAGTTCAAACATGGCCAAATGCAAATCAGTCTGACCCTGTGCCTCATGGGAACAGTCCAGCCCCATCTGCCAAGCCATGTCTTCCCTGGACCGGAAACAAGCTTCCTAGGACCGGTTTCTGGCATTTCAGCCGTCTTCAGCCAGGCTTGCTTGAATCCAGTGGCAAAGTGAGCAAGGGACTCACGTCTGAGCATACCCTGCCAACTTATGGCAAACAAAGCAAAAACCAAAGGAAATGATGGACGGAGTGTTGAACATTGCAAGCACTCACCCCCAGTCAACTGATCTGGGTTTAATCCATCACCGTTCTTTAGCCCACTCTGCCACCCCAGTTCAAACATGGCCATATGCAAATCAGTCTGACCCTGTGCCTCATGGGAACAGTCCAGCCCGAACTGCCAAGCCATGTCTTCCCTGGACCGGAAACAAGCTTCCTAGGACCGGTTTCTGGCATTTCAGCCGTCTTCAGCCAGGCTTGCTTGAATCCAGTGGCAAAGTGAGCAAGGGACTCACGTCTGAGCATACCCTGCCAACTTATGGCGAACAAAGCAAAAACCAAAGGAAATGATGGACGGAGTGTTGAACATTGCAAGCACTCACCCCCAGTCAACTGATCTGGGTTTAATCCATCACCGTTCTTTAGCCCACTCTGCCACCCCAGTTCAAACATGGCCAGATGCAAATCAGTCTGACCCTGTGCCTCATAGGAACAGTCCAGCCCGAACTGCCAAGCCATGTCTTCCCTGGACCGGAAACAATCTTCCTAGGACCGGTTTCTGGCATTTCAGCCAGGCTTGCTTGAATCCAGTGGCAAAGTGAGCAAGGGACTCACGTCTGAGCATACCCTGCCAACTTATGGCGAACAAAGCCAAAACCAAAGGAAATGATGGACGGAGTGTTGAACATTGCAAGCACTCACCCCCAGTCAACTGATCTGGGTTTAATCCATCACCGTTCTTTAGCCCACTCTGCCACCCCAGTTCAAACATGGCCAAATGCAAATCAGTCTGACCCTGTGCCTCATGGGAACAGTCCAGCCCGAACTGCCAAGCCATGTCTTCCCTGGACCGGAAATAAGCTTCCTAGGACCGGTTTCTGGCATTTCAGCCGTCTTCAGCCAGGCTTGCTTGAATCCACAGGGTCAGACTGATTTGCATATGGCCATGTCTGAACTGGGGTGGCAGAGTGGGCTAAAGAACGGTGATGGATTAAACCCAGATCAGTTGACTGGGGGTGAGTGCTTGCAATGTTCAACACTCCGTCCATCATTTCCTTTGGTTTTCTCTACCCAGGGGGCCAGCAACCTGTCTGCTGGGTGGCAGCCTAGGCAGCCTCTCAGTCAGCACACGGGTTGTGGGTTAGTTTCAGGGGGCAACTCCAAGTTGCCCTCTGTCGTGCATTTTACATTAAATCCCACACAGGCATCAGTGTGGGTTTAATGTGCTGAGAAGTTTGATACCAAACTTCTCAGTCTTCAGTGTAGCCATTGTGGTGCGGTGGAGTTCTTAATGACAACCTCCCAGCACCATATACTCTTAATGGCAGCACTGCACTTACAGTGCCCAGGAATGGACCTGGGTACTGTAGAGGTACAGGGCTCATGCACCTGTACCCACACCACTGGCATATTGCACCCAACTAGAGGGGTGACTGAGGTATGCCAGGGCAGTGTGTTTGTGGGCATGGCACACAGGGATGTGTGCCATGTCGACTCTCTGTTTTGTTCTGCAACAAGACACTCAGCCTGCCAAGGCAGTGTGTGTGTGTGTCAGGGTACAGGGCCTCTAAGGGTGGCACAATAAGTGCAGGAGCCCTTAGGGGCCTTCTCTGGTCACAGGGCCCTGAGAACCTAGGGTACCATTTACCAGGGGCTGACATGTGGCCAGAGATGCCAATTGGGTTTAGGCTTCAATACAGTTTTAGGGAAGGAACACAGGCCCTGGGCACCTGATTGGCAGGAGCCCAGTGACACTCAGTCAAAGTACATCAGCAATTCAGCAAAAAGTGGGGCATACCATGCAAGAAAGATGGCACTTTCTCACACTGCCCCTAAGATCCAAATCTGGAGAAGAACTACCCCCAGTCACTTTTTGTTTGACCTTTTTTCGACCCCCTTGTCAAAGATATTTGAGACATTGTCTCCTGGTGTGGCAGGGATGTCCACGAACCAGGTAGGTGTCAAGCCCTGGGGTGCCTGTGATCGGTAAATGCTGGTAACGGATCTACACCTCGTGTGACTTTGTTGTCCCAAGTACACCCCCGTTGCCAGTCCGGCCCCTTGGATGCATGGATGGTCCTGGACTGCCCCTTGTATACATGGACAGATTTGGACCGGCGCCGGTTAGGCCACCTCGTCGTTCCACCGGCCCTATTGCCGACGTGCCTGGCTCTGGCAGAGCTGCCTCTATACTCCTCACCAACACATGGCCAGATGTGTTTCATCTGATGCCGACAGGAGGTCGGAGACTGTGCCCTGTTCCTATGGGCTAGGACCTGGGAATGATTGGGAGGGGCCAGTGGACTCTTATGAATACCAGCCCCTAAATGTCACTGAGGACACCTGGTGTGAGGATCTAGCAGATGCCAGTGGTCTGGACACC
The DNA here is from genome assembly GCF_964204655.1 of Triturus cristatus. NCBI lineage: Eukaryota > Metazoa > Chordata > Amphibia > Caudata > Salamandridae > Triturus > Triturus cristatus. Next base: position 252,041,507 of record NC_140591.1, read on the forward strand.
TCCCCAGATACTGGTTTGGTCTCTGCTCCTGCCGTGGCTACAGAAGTGGGAGCTTTATTTGCTATGTGGATGAGAAGGGCGGCCAAAGTCCTGGACCTTCAGGTGCACTCTGTGGCTGGCAAGAGGAAAGTATTCATGGAGGTGCTTCAGCCAGCAGTGACCCCATCCGAACCGCTTCTCCCATTTAACGAAGCCATCATGAACGTCCTACTCAGGACCCTGGTCCATGCAATGCACGGGGGCTTCTGTGAATAGGACAATTGCCCACCGCCCCGCCCCAGAGTCACCCGGTTTCTCATCCAACACCCCATCCCGGAGAGCTTGTCAGTCCAAGTCTCCACTTCCACAGTAAATCCTGGTACATTCCCTACCACTCCACCGGACAGAGAATCAAAGAACCTAGATACCTTGGGGAAAAAAATATGTTTTTTTTCCGATTGCCTGGCACTGCGGTTGGTGAACACTGCATGCCTTGTGGGCCGATACTTCCATTCGCTCTGGGATTCGGTTGCCCAGGTGCTGCTTATGGTCTTGGGGATGGCCCAAAACATACTATCCCAAGCTATTGCTGATGGTAGAGATGCAGCTAAGTTTTCAATATGCTATGGGTTTGATACAACGGATTCACAAGATGGAGTATTTTAATGGTTGGTTGCCCTTAGGTGCCACACCTGGTTGAGAACTACTGAATTGTCAGTGGATGTCCAGGTCTCACTCATGGACATGCCCTTACATTTTTTTTTTGTGGGGGGGGGGGGGGGGGTGGGTGAATTTTATATAGCGTGAACTAGACCTGAAGGAATCAGAGCGCTTTACATGAGCACCAGTTGCTTTACAAACGGACACACTCATATACTTTGTTAGGGCACGGGGAGATTAAGTGATTAGCCCAGAATCACAGGATGTTGAGCGTCCCTGCCGAAACTGGAACCTAGTTCCCCAGCTTCGAGGTCGAGCCCCCAAGCCATTAGGCCACATCCTCTCCCCTGATCGTTCCTTCCTCTTTGGAGACAAGGTGGATTCAGCGCTTCAAGGACAGCAGGGCTATGGGCAGGTCCATGGGCCTTTCCATGGCCTCTCACCAACTCCAGTCTGCCTTTTGTATCCACTGAAGGGTTTCCCGCTGTGTCTCTACCAGCCAGCCAACACGGCCCACCGGCTTCCCAGCCCCTGCGTGACAAAGGATATGGTATCCACAGACTTTGTGGGTCACATAACCAGAGGTCGAGCCAGTCCACCACCCCACTGGCAGCCATGGCATCCAAGCCTCTTTAGGTTGCCCTCTAACGATCATGAGCATCCAGTAGGAGGCAGGATTCACCATCACCTGCACCACTGGAGGTCGATAACATCCGACCGCGGGGTTCTCCTGATTCTCCAAAGGTGCTACACCCTTCCATTTAGTTGTTATTCCCCAAAGCAACAGAGACCTCCGTCCCTTCCAAGACCTACACCCTCTCAATGTCTTCCTGAAAAAGGAGAAATTCTAAATGCTCATGCTCGCTCAAGTTTAGTCTGTCCTTGACCCTGGAGAATGCATTGTAGCATTGAACTAGCAGGACGCATACTTCCACATTCCTGTATTTCCTGCCCACAGACGTACCTGCAGGTCATGGCCTTCCACAATACTTTCAGTTTGCTGTGCTCCCTTTTGGCCTCTTCAGCACCTGTTGGGTGTTCACCAAGGTGGCGGCAGTGGATGCTACTTTTCTGCGGAGATCAGGGGTAACAATCTTCCACTATGTTGACGACTGGCTGATGAAGGCAAGTACACACCAGTTGGTTGTCTCCCACCTCCAGACTACGGTGGACCTCCTGCACCCGCTGGGGTTCACTATAAACGTGCCAAAGTTACACCTGGTCCCATCTCAGATGAAACGGTCCCATCTCAGATGCTCTGTTTCATCTGAGCTGGTCCTGACACAGTACAGTTTCAGGGTTATTCTCCTAAACATTGATTCCAGGATATTCAGACTATGACACCAATATCTTAGCATCCTTCCTGGGTTTCGGTGAGACTGAGTCTGAGACTGCTGGGTCTCGCGGCCTCTTGCATCCTGCTAGTGATGCATGCCCTTTAGCATATACAAGCTCTGCAGTGGGACCTGAAGTTCCAGTGGACGCAGCATCAGGGGACCCTCTCTGATACAGTCCAGCTCTTGGAGAGTACTGCCAAAGATTTGCAGTGGTGGCTGATAGACATGATTGGGTCAGCAGGAGACTCCTCTGCCTTCCCCAACAAGATCTGACTGTAGTGACGGATGTGTCAATCCTGGGATGGGTTGGCCATCTGGAAGAGGTGGAGATCCGAGGACTCTGGTCTCCTGTGAAATACATCGGAAAGCACTGCAACTTACCTCTGCAGCTGTAGGTTTCCTTAGACCGGCCTCCTGGACTGAGCCTGCAGCCCTTGTTCAATTTGGCCGTTCTCCATTGCCTTGCATTGGGCACCCAACAGTGTGTTGGCACCCTGCAGCTGGCTGTCCCTGTGCCGCTGGAGGTGTAGTGTTGGTGCTGCTTTGGGCCCTGTCTAGTGTGTGCTTCAACCCCTGAAGACTGGCCCCCCTAAGCTGCTGCTATTCACCTGTAAGCAGTCTCTAACCGATTGCCCCCAATCCCTATTGATTTGTATTGGGCGCTTGACCTCATACTTGAACCCTGCACCCAGCCTCCCCTGTGCCGCTGGTGGTGCACCGTTGGTGTGTAACTGAACAATGCCCAATACTGACCTTAACTTCGGAGACTGGTCTTGTAAGTCAATATTAACCCTATGTATTCTGAATGCTTTCTTGCTCCCATAGGTTAACATGCAAAGTCTGAAAATTGCACTGTGTCCATTTTGGAAACCGAAAAGTAATATTTTTGAAAAAAACGTATTTACCTTTGATGAAGTTCTGTAGCTGTGCAAAATAAATATAACCAAGTACTATTTATAAATTGGTCTTGGATTTATTCATTGAGTGTGTTTAACGCTTCCCTCTGATAAGCTTACCTGCCCGCCCACACTACCACAAAAGAGAGCATTAGTATTATTTACTTCAGCCTCTGTAAAGCCTCTGGGGATCCACTGGACTCTCTGCACACTACACCTCTTTTTGGTATAGTAAATAGAGAGCCAGTTTCCTACAGGGGGCCTTTTTTAGTCCCTGTGTTAGATACTTACCTGCTTATTTTTTTCAAAGCTCTACATTCCCTGTTACCTTTCCAGCCCATCGATATGGCCCGCCATCCTCTTACAAGCTTACACATCTGATCTCTTAATGTCAACGGCATGACCCACTGTATAAAACAGAAAAAGATACTAAAATCCCTTGATCTAAACCTCCATAGTCCTGATACAGAGACTCGTCTTTCTATCTTGAAATTCGCCGAATTGAAATGTGATGGGGTGGGAGGGGTGATCTCAGCCTATGAATCAGATGAACCCTCTGAAGTAGCTGCTAACCCTGCCCGTAGTCCTAGGAAAACCTGAGTTGCCATACTTCTCCATAAGAAGCCACTGGTGAGAGTTCTAAAGCCTTGGACTGCTGCATACACTCGTTATGCCTTCGCCTGGCTATATAGCTCGGACTGTGCTGTGCTTTTGTAGTGGGATCTGTTTATGCTCCGTTCGGAACCAAACTCAAGTGGTTCGCGAAACAGACTAGGCTTTTGACTGAATTTGGCCTGGGACGGTAATGATCGGCGGTGACTGGAACGTGGTGCTGGATCCACTGCAAGACAAGCTTAGCAACCCTGAGCCTTGACAAATGCGGGAGAGAGCCTTTCTGAATTAAATTATGGACGACTTCTCCCTCCTCAATCCCTGGCGCTTGTTGCACCCTAAGGAGAGAGACTATACATGCACTAAGTCCAGCTTAGACTTGTTCCTCACAACAACGTCCATATTGCCGAAGCTCCAAACAAGCGACATCAGAGTGGGGAGTGTTTCGGGTCATTCCCTGATTACACTCTCTGGACCGTCCCTTGGTTACACCCAAATACAGCACATGATGCCTAGACATTTCTAAATTCAGGATGCCAGATGACAAACAGAAACTCCTTTCCTGGCTTACAGGAATATCTGAAACTCAATGGCCCAACTGCTCTCTTGAAACTGATATTACGGGCATTGGAAAAGTCTTACCTAAGAGGACTGCTTATGAGGGACTCTAATGTCGCATGAAAGAACACAACAGATTGGCTCTGGAATAAGTCAAGTACTTGCACGCAGCCTACGCCAATTCTCTTGCTCTCTCTTCTCAACAAAAAATACGAGTTGAACATGGTACACACATTGATTGTGGAGAAGGTACTTATGAGGAATAAACAGAAAAACTACGAATGGGGTGAAAAAAAAGGGCGGCTCCTCGCACTACATGTTTTCACGAAGAGAGGTCAAGACAGTGTTCCATCGGTACATGATGCCTCCGGCTTCTTGCTCGCCAGATCAAACCTTATTGCGCATGCATTTGCCACCTTCTACTCCAATCTCTATGCATCAGACTACCTGGATGATACAATTGCAGAAGACTCCTTCCTGTCTCGGATTCACCATCTTGAGCTCCCCACTCACCTGAGGGAGGAGATGGAACAAGATATTATGGAAGAAGAGGTGGGGGAGGCTCTCAAGTGGATGGTGACAGGCAAGGCACGCGGTGAATATGGCTTCCATAGTTCTACAAAATTTCACTGTCTGTCACTATATCCCTTCTTACAGATATATTCCAAGAGGCTAAAGCCACAGGCTTTCTGCTAAAAGAATTTAGTAGAGCTCACGTTACTCTTATTCCTATGCCACATAAGGGCCCGCTTTTCTGTGCCAACTACCGCCCAATTTCCCTCTTGAACTGTGCCAAAGTTCTGACTACGGTTCTAGTTAGTTGACTGGGAAAAGTGATCCATCTTCTTGTTCATGAAATCAAGTAGTATTCGTGCCAGCCCACTCTTCCCATCATCATTTACCACTTTGCTGCAAATCCTATGGCAGACCAGGGAGGATGTTGAGGACAAATTGTTACTCTCCTTGGATGCCGAAAAGGTTTTTAACCGGTTGGAGTTGCCCTATCTTTTTTATATCTTGCAGTGCTGCGGCATAGGTCCCAGCTTCTTGAAAATGGTCCGTTTTCTCTATGCAACTCCAACAGTCTAGGTCCTTTGGTTTCCCTCTCGGACCGGATACCAATCTGACGTGGACTGGGGCAGGGCTGCCCTCTGCTGCCCCGTCTTTTCCTGTTGGCCTTGGAAGCATTGGCTATCACCACACCGACGTCCACTTCGATATCTGGAGTAAGCACTCCAACAGGAGATCTCAAACTGCTTTTATACACATACAATGAGCTCTAGACGTTAATTAATCATGTAACTTCAGTGATGACTTTACTGCCATCTCTGGGTACAGGATAAATTGGGCCAAAACAGAGGCGATGCCCACGACACCTTCCATCCCATGGCAGCTGCCAGCGAAATCAGTGACCAACGGGGCTGAAGTACCCTGGGGATACGGATTAGCACTGTCGTTCCCACCATGGTCAAAGATAATATCCTCCCACTTTTGGAGAAGACAAAAGTAGACTTTAACACCCGAGCTCCCTCCTACTCTCATTGTGGGGCAGGGTCCAAATGATCAAGATGCTAGCAGCTCCTTGGGTCAATTATGTTTTCGGCATGCTCCCAATTAATACACCGGCAAGCTACTTTAGACCGATTGACACAACTATTCAGCAGATTGTCTGGGACTTTAATGTACCCTGGTTTGCGACAGTCAAGCAACATGCCACCACAACTCCTGGAGACATCTGCTTACCACTCGTCTGATCATACCACAGGGCTCATCACACCCACAGGGCTCATCATATATCCTACATGGCTTATCACCTGAACCCTCACATGGAAACTCTGTTTTGAGTTAGACTGGAATGTAGGCTTTACAAGGCGGTGGAACGTATGTCGCTCCAGTATGCTGGTCCCAAAACGTCATTGGACCCCCAAAATACTATATAAATACATTAGATCTGGAAGATGACACAGGAGCTCCTCCAAGAGGTCAGGCTCGATCAGCTTAAAGCCCCACTATGGCGTAAAGTGGCTGTGACCATTGACTAAGTCCTTCATTTGGCAGAACTGGTGCCTCAAAGGCATTGTTGAAGTGGACCATGTCATGACCGACGGAGCCTTAATGCTCTTTATGGTCCTCTCGGCCACATACGGCTTACCCAGATCCCATTTTTGGAGATACCTGCAGCTGCGACACTTCTTTCAATCAATGTCGAAGACACGCAATTGGCTCCATGCTTCTCATCGCTATGCAATTACTTGGTTTGCTGGGCCACTACAAGAAAGGAATAACAGGCCTCCAGGACCTACTTATCAACCGGATAGTCTCAGCCCCACTTTAGCGCCTTCTCTCACTACGGTGGCAACAACAAATTGACATCTCCTATTTCCCGACACAGTGGGTGCATCTTATGGCTGACTATGCTAGAGAAATTCGAGAATCAAGAGGTAAATTCAGCTACTTTAAAATTCTTTGGTATTGGAACTGGAAAACATATACTTAATGATGTAGTGGATCCATTTTCCTGTCCTGTTAGTAATAAAAAAAAGTTTGAAACAGGAAAGGCATGTCTACATATGCCCCATTGCAGCCTAAGTATTTAGCAATCCCTTTGGAAAGAAATTTCAGGGTGGCACTTTATAATGACTATATGCATTTACGTTTTACTGTGATTAATTGCAGCCATTTTTAGGTCTTACTACAGGCAGCTTCAGGTGGTTGGAAGATCTTTTGTTATCAATTGTTTCAAATATACAAAGAGTTGGCCATGGATCCACCTCAGAGGAGTGTCAATCTCCTACTGTGTGCTGGTTTCTGTTTGATGTATCATTCCATGCCTTTAGAGTGCTTGCATTGCAATGCATGAAGGACTATTTTACATCTAAAAAGTAGATTCCATCATCACACATTCAAATGTCTGTTATTCATGCAATCTATATCTAAAACTATACTTTTTGGTGTAATTGTATTTTTTACTGTGGCAGCCTTTTTCATTGCTTTTGTCAGGACTCAATTGCAAACCTGACCTGAAGATAGCTGTGCTATTAGGTTGTCCCTTTGCAGATTGAGAACGTCAGCCTGACCTCATTATGACCGCTAAATCTTGCAAGACTTGGTTGACTGTAATAGGGTCAGGTTTTTCTGTATACCATCAGTGCCTTTATTTTTAGACTGCTATGAACAGATTTCTTTTTTTTTTTTTAAAATACAAAAAGAAGCTTAGCGAGCCAGTGGGCTTTGGGTCACCCCCTTAAGTGACCCTCTGTCCTGCCTTTTACTATAGTAGACATTGGCTTAATGAGCTGACAGCGGAGCCCATGTCATTTCACTGATATTTACTTCTTTTTAAAAAATGTATTTTAAGTTAAGTTTTTGCTGTTTGAGCATAAAGTTGTTGTGTGATGGTACTCCTTCATGTATCCCTTCTCTTGCTTCTGGTCAGTTACTTACACTTTTAGTTTACCCAGCAGCTCAAGTGATGCTGTCACATTCTGCTTCCACCAGGTCCTTTTAACAAATCGGATTTCCCAGTGGCTCTTCTCCCAAACATGCATGGTGGCTCCCCTGCTGGTTCACTGGCTCTTTCCCATTGCCTTACTGCACAATAAAGACTGCTCTCGTCTCTCCATATCCTTCCGCCTGTCACTCATTTCTCTTGCGACTTCTCCTCATCTTCCTCTTCTTAGCAGGCCTTTCATCAATTGCTAATAAACTACTTTTTACCCTACAAATTATTCAGGTGAGAAAAACATGAGTGTGAGAGCACTACCACCACCAACACTACCATCATCATTACGACCATAATCACCATTACTATTTCCTCCAGCGACATTACCAAAAGCCACCACTGCTACCATTACCACCACTGTTACTATTACCACACCCTCCACCAACATTACCACCACCACCACCACCATTAAATGGCAACACCATTTCTTCTGAATATAAATGAAAATTGTGAGGAAATGGGGTGTAGTATATGGTGTGGGATTGCAATCTCACTGTGTAATACACTTACCAACCCCTTTAGGACCCTTGGGTTTTGTTTGTTAAACCCTCAGCTCAATTCCTGAGTAGCTGTGGCACTGAGCAGCAAAGCTTACACAGAGAAACAAGTGTTAAGCATTTATGGTTTAAAGCATTTTATTTCAGTTTTAGGTGACCAATTTAATCACAACACCCACCTACAACCAGTGGCCGGTGGGAAATAGCAAAATATATACCTGTATTGTAAAAGATAGAGAAGAAAGAGAGAAAAAGAAAACCAGAGGGATAGAAAAGAGGCCTACACATATTTCCCGTCACTCGGCTGAGTAAGGTTCTAGCCAATGGGGAGCACCACCGCTTCCTAGGTGGTCTGCTCACCAGCAAGGGGTGTAGTGGGAAACCGGAGTACTCGTAGATTCCTTGGGCATGTGAGTTCTACAAACTCCGAGGATAAATAAGCCACGGTGGAGCCCCAGGGCTTATCAAATTTGGACAATGTGCGGTGAATCCCAGCTGTGATCCTTTCCATACCCACAACCTCCCAGACTCTATGAAGCCAGTCTAGCTTTGTTGGGATGTCTTCCTTTCCCCACCTTGATAATAGCACTTGTTTAGCCACCCTCTAATGCCAAAGTAATCGCTCTGCCCTTATAGGATATGTAAGAGGGTTGGGGACCCCTGAAAGGATATAACTGGGAAATCTAGGCAGTTCCGTCTGGTAAATGGTGTCAATATCAGATAGGATAGAGTCCCAAAAGGCTTGTATCTTAGGACACTGCCATAGAATGTGCGTCAATGTGCCTGTCTGCCCACACCGGCGCCAACAGCGATCGTCGCTGTGTGGTTTCCGCCAGGCGATGCGTGCTGGAGTATAGTTACCAATAGTGCGCAATTTTCAGGAACGTTTCCTTACCCGTGGTACGTGTTAAGCATTTAAACTGCACCAAAACAATTGAAGAGGAAATAACACTAAACTGAAGAAATCTTACACCAATTTATAAAAATAGACTGTATTTTTATAAGAATTTAGGGCTAGGACTCCCAATTTGCGAAACAGTATTATGCATGTACAACAGTGTTATTACACTATTTTGCGATTCCCAATGGGGTCGCAAATAGAGAGGCTCATGAATATTAATGAGCCTCTCGCAATTTGCGACCCCATTTGGAATGGCAGGCCCTCCGAGGTATGGTGGCCTACCTGGCTCAGCAGACCACCATGTCTGGGACTGCTTTTAAATAAAGCAGTTTTTTTTTTCAAATGCAGCTCGTTTTCCTTAAAGGAAAAGGGGGTGCCTTTTAAAAAAAAAAAAAAAAAAAAACGTTTTCCTTTCATTTTTTAAAGACTGGCAGTGGTCCCTGGAGAAAAAAACAGCAGCATCTGTCGAAAAACTTGGGGGTGGCCATACAAAAAGAGGCATTTCATTACAAAAATGAAAGCCAAGCCTGTTGATTTTGCCTGTGTTTGTTTGTTATTTGTTGTACTGTCGGTGCACCTACAACAGCTTGTTGTGCTAATCTTACAAAAACAACATTGAGCCAATTAGCAAACATTGGTGATTGGAAAATAGTTTTTGTGCACTGGTACTTCTTACTACCTATTTGTCTTACCTTTATGTGCTTAAATTTCGTATGCAGGATTTCGATCGGACTTCGAGAGTCGCTGTCATGGAACCCCTGGTGAATCATCTGGCCCACTTGCAGGAAAGAACCTTCCAGAAGTTGTGAACAATATAGTTTGGGTGCGTCAGTTGGAACTAAAGGTAATAGGTTTATTTCTTAGCATAGACTATCTGAAGTTATTTGCTTTACAGTTAGCCATCAGTAAAGAAACCTGGTTGAAGAGTTAGTTAGGTTCAAAGCACTAGTGTTGTACAGTCTAAAACACAAAATATCGAGCAGACTGGACAGTATTTGTAACAATTTACTGTTGCAATAAACTTGTATTTTTCTAAAAAGGTCTAATATCCCAGGTGTTCTGTTCTGCTTATTTGTTTCAAAGTCTTTTTATTTAGTTTGTACCAATACAAAGAAGAACATGGTAGTCGCAACAAGTTCAGCATACAGGCCAAGAGTTACAGATAGCTTCCAGATACACACCTCTTGTTAAAAAGGACTCGGCCCCATAGGTGTTTGTGCTATAATGTCCCCTCCTACACATTTAATATTGTGTATAGCTTCACTTATCAAATTGCCATGGTGTGGGACCTATGCTGGGGTGTACTAGTGCATCCTATCCCAACTTTAAGCCCTACGTAAAGAAGAGGAAAAATTTAAGCCCAAGAATTATAAACAGAAAAAGAAAAACTAAAGTGTGAACCGAACAAGTGTATCATGGTGATTATGTTCGAAAGCGGGCTCCAAGGTGGGGTGGTCTCGTGGGCGGGGGCTGGGGCCGGACCTCTCTCACCTTATACACGCCTGAAGGTCTCCCCCTTCAATTAAATGCGAAAAAGGTGAAGTGCTCGCAGTCTGGGGCTACATGCGAATAAAGGCAGGCCCTCTGACAGATATTCCTCTAGCGGAGACCAGATGTACTCAAACCCCTTTCTTGAATCATCTGTTATGTCTGTCAACCTCTCCAGAGCCAGCGCTCACCACAACCTAGCGTGCCACTGCGTAATTGACGGGGCCTCTGCCTTTTTCCAGGCCAGTGCAATAGCCATCTTAGCGGTGCCTAGCTCAGCTACATGATGGAGCGATCGCCATACGTTTGCCGCTCAGTATCGGGTCCCGAAGCCCCAGGAGGGTGTTTTCCATGGTTTCCAGGATGGGGTACCCTAGTATCAGTTTGATCTGTGAGAGGATTTCCTTCCAGAAAGGTTGAATAGAGGGGCAGTCCCACCAGATATGCCGGAAGTCTCCCAAAAGCCCACACCCCCTCCAACATCTATCCGTCGTGTTAGGGAATCATTTATGTAATATCTGGGGATGCCAGTACCAGTCATACATTAATTTATAGCGAGCCTCTAGTAGGTGCATAGAGCGGTTGTGTTTGGCGTTGTCCTTGTACAAGCGGTTCCATTGTTTCTCCTCCACTGGCCTAGAAAGAGTAGGGTCCCAGAAAGCCCTGTGCCTAGGAGTCGACTGTGGGCTCAACACCCTAATAATGAAGTATAAAAAAGAGATAGTCCCCTTAGTGGATGCCCCTGATTGTGCGAATATCCCAAGTGAAAGCAGGTCCCTGGTAGCGGCCAGCCAGGGTTGCTGCACCCAGTGTTTGTGCTGTGTATAATGGAAGCCATGTGCGGGCTGTAATTGGAAAGCTTGGGCGCACTCCACAAACTTCAGAAGTTCCCCTTTTTAGGTCTCGCCTAGCGACGCAGCGCATGCGTTGCTCGCCTGGGCGAGATCTATTGTTGTGGGTTTTGCTTCCGAAGGGGGACAGGAGATGTGCACGCGTACGGAGAGGAGATGTGCACGTGTACCAGGGGTGTAACACAGGTCCCCGCAACCCCTGCGGTGCAGGGGGGCCCCCAAGCTCCAGGGGGCCACCTCAGCACAGCACTCTGGCTGCAGAGCTCCTGATTGAGCCTGGAGGGGGGCACTCAACGTGCCTTGCAGGGAGGCCCCCTCGAGTTTCGTTACGCCAGTGACGCGTACGGGTCATGTGTACACGTGCACATCTCCTGTCCCTTACGGGTCATGTGTACACGTGCACATCTCCTGTCCATCTCTGTCTCCTGCTCGCTGTTCCTGCGCGGACATGAGAGGTGCACGCGGAGTCAGCTTGTCAATGGGATTGTCCAGATCACTTTCAGTCTCACATTGTGTGCTCCCTAAAACAGAGTCATGCTGCCCCCCAGTTCTTCCATCCGAGGGAGCTGCCTGAATGCTCCCTTATACCACAAGAGACGTAGAGCCCTTGGAATGTGTGCATCCTGCAATGGCACACTGATGTCGTAGTGTTTATATTCTGTTTGCATAGCACAAGGTTCAAAATGCTATTGTTTCTAAGCGATTATGCAATGGTTTATAGTCAGATTTGTAATTTCTTCCATGTAGACCGAATTGTTGTTGATCGATATTGAATTTAAATTGTTCTGAAGACTCTGCTGAACACGTCGCCATTTTTCAAGGAAGTGCAAGTGAATATAAAATCCCCTCTGCAGCGTGAGGGCCTGACTGAGGCTGTTTTCAGGAGCTCGTCCAGTCTAGAAACATGAGGCAGATGCATTTGCGGAGTTTTGGCAGTTCATGACACGTAAAATAATTTTAGCAGGTCCTTTTTCTGGGAATCCAACACATGGCGATCCTCCCCAGAGGGCGCTCTGTGTGATCTTGGTCCTGTTTCCAGGAACTTCTCCCTCTGGAGAGGAGTGCGCTCCCTTCCTTGGTGCTGGGCTCCGGCACACAGACGCTGTATGTATTTGTGACACTGTTTGGGGTACATCCGGGCTCCTCCTCAAATGCATCAGGGGTGCCTTGCAGCAGGGCCTGAACATGCAAGGCATTTTACCTGATGTGGAGGTCCTCATACGGTGCAACAAGCATTGGCAAAGTCAATCAATCCTTTCTTTATTCGATCACAGGTAAATGGATCATACAAGAGCACATCATAAAGTACAATATACAATAACAATAGTTAAGATATGGTGCAAAAGTTTAAAAACTAGGGCATTGAGAGAGTCAAGAGGCCTCACTTTTGGGATCTACTGACTCTGCATATACCTTCTAGTGAAGCTGTTCTGCATTGCCAAAAGAAAGAACATTTTTAAAAAGTGCAATGATGTGGCCGAGTCATTTTGTAGGCACATGCATGCATTAGTTCAGACGTGCGTGCCAACAAAACGATGCAGGTGCCATTGTTCAATTTTCAGACTCGAGATGGATCGGTATAAACAAAAGAAGAAACAGAAGTTGTGCAAAAGCATTTTTTAAGGTGGGGGAGCTGGCAACAATTTGCTACAAGCGCCTCTTCAAAAAAGAAATACAAATATTTAGAAGAAAGGTGGTGAGAGCAACTAAGAAGCGGATGGAGGGACGCAAACGGGGACTGGGTGGGGATGGAAAAAACAGCACAAGAGGGTGAGCAAAAATGAGTTCGGGGGAGTTTGGTGGGGGAGAAGCAGATAAGAGAGAGTTTGCAACAAGAGGGAGGCAGCAACATGAGGCGGGGGAGAAGCACACAAGGCACAGAGCTGGAAAACCCATTCACAGAGCTGGAAAACCCATTCTCTTTCATGGAGGGCTTAAGTACAATCAAAAACAAGCATTAAAAATGCAATAGGTCTCGCCTTTGATTACATTAAAGCCTTTGCTTTGCTAATGGCATTGTATTCTAGCTTTGCATTATTAGGTGTATATTTGTGATATGTTGTAGTTGTATGTAGTTAGAATTGTTTTGTTAGCTGTGTAGTAGTTTAAAGCATAGCGTTAGTAGGAAAAGAGCAGTGTTTCAGATTTGGGAGGTGAATGAATAGAAGAATAGTATGTGTTAATTTCCTATAGTGAGGATTACAATAGCATGAGGCAGACGAAAGGGGCGAGGAGAGAGTAAATATATGCAAATATATGCACATATCACAAATATACACTAAATAATGCAAAGCTAGAATACAATACCATTAGCAAAGCAAATGGCTTTAACTTAATCAAAGGCAAGACCTATTGCATTTTCAATGCTTGTTTGTATAGATGAGAAATCATAAGGCAACCCCGTAATCTCAATTGCTTAAATGGTCCATTTCGCAGTGCTGGGGGGAACGCTGGGTTGAAATGAATGGGGGTGTAGGGTGAGGGGAAGGTTGTCTGTAATAGTGTTTTTGTGAGTATGTCCCATACCCGCAAAGTAGTGGCTGTGGGGGTGCTGAGGTAAGTGTTTGGGGCCCTATGCTGCTTCTTTAACAATAAAAGGTCCCACATGGTCCTGCCAGTTATTTGACTGTCTATATGGAGCCAATGTTTTTCGGACTCTCTGAGGGACCATTCCGTCATTACCCGGAGCTGAGCAGCTCTGTAATACTCCCAGAAGTCCAGGAGGGCTAAGCCACCCTCAACTCGTAATCTAGTTAAAACTCGATATGATAGTCAGGCTCTTTGTCCCTGCCATATGAATTTAGTGATCACCCTTTTTAGATCGATGAATAGTTCCCTGTCTACTGGTATCGGCAGGCCCTGAAAGAGATAGAGAAGCCTAGGGAGGTCATTCATCTTAATTGCGTTTATTCTCCCTATCCAGGAGGTATAGGCAGCTTTCCACCAAAACAAGGTCTGCCTTAATCTGTCGTAACAAAGGTGGATAATTGGCCTTATAGAGGCCGGCAATTTTTGGAGTGAGCTTGACCCCCAGATATGTGATGTCTTTGCCCGTGCAGGACAAAGGGGAGATCTTCTTTATTCGATCCAACTCCTCACCCGGCAGAGTTAGGTTTAGTAAGAATGACTTTGAATGATTCACCTTAGAGCCTGATACCAGTTCAAAGCGATCAAGCTCCTCTGGAATGGCTGGGAACGAGGTCAGCGGGTCAGTGATAGGAAGTAGAACGTCATCCGCAAAGAGGGAGATCTTATTGTCATCCGTGCCAAATGTAACCCCTTTTATATCTGTATTCGCCCTAATACTCTCCGCCAGGGGTTCGATGCTAAGCGCAAAAAGCATGGGGGACAGGAGGCAACCCTGCCTTGTCCCCCACGAGAGTGCAAAAGCATCGGATCCCACCCCGTTTACAAGGACACTCGACCTGGGAGAGTGATAGTTGGCCCGCACCATACCAATAAATGTGTCACTAAAGCCAAATCGTCTCAATGTTCGTAAGAGGAAGGGCCAGTCAACCCGATTGAAGGCCTTCTCTGCATCTAATGAGAGCAGGGCCACCGGAATGCCTTTCTTCTGTACCTTCTTGATTATATGGGCTATTCTCCGTAAATTGTCGTGGGTCTGCCTGCCCTTAATAAACCCCGACTGATCAGGGTCGATCAACGCAGGGAGGAGATTTTCAAGGCGGGTGGCTTGTATTTTAGAGTACAATTTTGCGTCCAGGTTCAAAAGCACAACGGGCCTGTATGAGGCGCACACTTTAGGGTCCTTTCCTGTTTGGGGATAAGTGTGACTAACGCCTCTCCCATGGTATTCGTCACCCTTTGGGCATTTACTGTATCGTTAAAAAGGGTCACCAAATGGGGAGTCAGCTCGGGAGCGAAAGTACAATAGAATTGGGCATTGAGCCCGTCTGGGCCGGGGCTTTCTGCAGTTTCAGAGCGTCTATCTCTTTATGTACCTCTTCCCTGGTCAAGGGCCGACTAAGTTACTCGTTTGGTGTGGTCAGAAACCTGAGGTAGGTTGTGGGGTGCCAGATAGCTTTCCTGAGCTCGGGCCTCTAGCGGGTCGGCGGTGTAAATGTTGCGATAAAACTTCCCAAAAGCGTTAGCTTTGCTCTCCTCATTATTATGGGATACGCCCATGTCGTCCACTATTTGCTTGATATATTCTTTTTCTGGTTTTGCCCTCAGTTGCCACGCCAATACTGTGCCTATCTTGTTGCCACTTTCATAGCCTTGAGCCTGAAGCCTTAGAATGGAAATCGCTGCCCTATTGGTGTAAATGGCCTTTAGTTTACCTTTTAGGGAAGTGACAGTGCGGTGAGTTTGGATCGACGGGGACTCATGGTGCATTTTTTCTGCAGTTTGAAGTTCCCCTTCTAATAGAAGTCTCCTCCCCTTCTGCTGGTTTCTAAGCGTGGTGGCTAACTCTATGCATTTGCCCCTAACAACCGCCTTGAAGGCGTCCCAGTTGGTTGCATAAGATGTAAGGGTGGGCCGTTGGTATTAAAGTACTCAGTGATTGACGTTTTTAGTTCATCCCTAAGGAGTCTATCCCTGCTGAGAAAATTAGGGAAATACCATCTCCTGTGTTTCGAAGACGGGGCTGGCCAATTTAATATTATCTCCAGGGGTGCATGGCTGGAAAGGCAAATGGGGTGAAACATAGCACCTGCAACTGTGAATAGAAGGGATTGGCTAAGAAAAATATGGTCTAATCTAGAGTAGGTTCTGTGGGAGTGAGAAAAAAAGAGTAGTCCTTTGACGTGGGGTGGGCTTCCCTCCAAGTGTCTAGTAGGCCCAAACACTGAAGAGAGGCTTTGAGGGCCCTACTGAATGCCCCTCCTGCTGCCCTGTGAGGATGGGTTGTGTCTAATACAGGGTCCCATATGAGGTTGAAGTCCCCCAACAATAGAATGTCTCCCATGCAAACCCCTCCGGTGTTGTTAAAAAAGCCTCCAGAAAGTCCAGTTGACCTGTGTTAGGTGCATAGATCGTGCCAATGGTGCAGGATTGACCCCTGATCTCCCCCCAAACCATCAGAAAAACGCCCTGCCACTCCATTGTGTTTCATGGGGGCCGAGGAGCGAAAAATCTGCAGCTACCGTTTGTGTTTCAACCGAACTGCCTCACTTTTCTTTAAATGGGTTTCCTGCAGGGTGGCTATCAGAATCTGGTGGTCAGTTAGGAACTTCCATAGGCTCTGTCTCCTGTTAGGGGACTTAAGCCCCATGACATTCCAGGAAAGGCAATTAACTGCCATATATCACTGTATACAGACCCCCCCCTTCTGCGGCTCCTGTTTCGACCTCCCCATAAGCAACCCCGCTCCCCACCTCGACCCTGCTAGAGTCCTCAAATTTGTGAACCCCATGATACACAACTTATAAAACAAGAAAAAACATGAACTGTGAGTGGTGGGGTCTTCAATCCCAGAAGTAGGCCTCACTATGTCCAACTCTAGGAGTAAGCCCACTTTGACTCCCAGGAACCCCTTAACCATTTCGCTAGTGTACTGACGTGCTCATTGTTGTAAAAATTTCTATCACCCTCAAACCTGAGTTTTAACAGGATCATAAGACCCGAAGTGCCTATCAGAATATGAGTCTCGGCTCTTAAAGCACCTATAAGGGAGCTATTACCCTTCGTTCTCCCTCCTATAACCCCCCTCACCATAAGTCTAGAGAAGACTAGCTTTGAGTGGTCTGCTTGCGTGGGACCAAGCCCGAGATCCCAGGCTCACCCAACTTCAGTCTGGTGCTTTTTTACTCCCTCGTCCAGTCGTCCACCAATGTCGTCTTCGATGTTGACGCTCGAGTCGAGAGGGGGAGTTTGATTCCCAGAGGGTCCGCCGCTTCATCTATCTCTGTGCAGTGGAGCTGCTTATTGTCCATTTGGAAGGTGATGCCAAAGGGGTAGGTCCAACTGTACTTTATTTGACGTTCATGCAGGGCTTCTGTGATCGGCCGGAACTGCTGTCGTTGTGCCAAGGTGCCCTGCGCCACGTCCTGGAAAAGTGAGCATGAGACGTTTTGGAATGTTAGTTTGTCTGTTCCTCTTGCTTTTTGAAGAACCAGTTCTTTCTTTTTGAAGGAGCTGAATTTTGCTAATCCGTCTCTTAGTCTCCTGTTGTCGCAGGGTAGCCTCGGGCCCACTCTATGTACCCGCTCCAGTTGCACCTCTGGGCTTCCTTCTCCGAGGACTGTGGAGAAGAGACCTACCATGAATGCCTCCAGATCAGGGCCCTCACAGCCGTCTTCCAGACCTCTTACCCTGATGTTATCCTGTCGGGAGCGATTCTCTAAGTCCTCGCACTTGAGAGCAGAAGCTCGTAGCTGATCGTGAAGCTTTGCAGAGCTCTCCTCCAGGGGCCCCATGCATTCTTCCAGTTCCTGCCATTTCGTTTCCAAATCTAGGGTACACGTTCCTACTGAGTCCACATCAGTCTGTAAGGCCACCAGCTTCCCCCTCATCTCTGTTCTGATCGCGTCGAAGGAGGCATCCATGTCTGCCTTGATATCCTCCCTCAGCTCCTTCCTGAAATCCCTGAAGGACGCCAATAAGTCTTCCCGGTGGGTGCCATGCTGCCCCCCGATTGCACCGCTGCCTCCTTAGCTATCCCTGCACCAGGTGTAGCAAAGTAATTGGAGACTTTGTTGCAGGTGGCCTTTTTGGGGGGCATATGGAGACAGGGGGTCTGGTCAGCCCGGGCCGCCTCTCCATAGTGCAGATCGCCACCAGAGAGGATTTCACCTGTGGGGAGGTCAGCAAAAGACCACGTGACTGCCAGGCCCTGCGTCTCAGCCCCTCTCTAGGGAGCTTCAAACAGGGCCCCCCAGGCCTCTCCGGAGCTGCAGACCTCCAGACTTCCCCTCCTCATCCTGGGCACTTCTCCGGTAAAGGGATTGTCGAGAGGGAGCCTGCGCCCGTTGCCCTAAATGTTTACTTTGGATCAGGGCTGTGTCCCCGGCTCATCGATCTCCCCTGCACCTATTCGAAAGTGCATCGCTGGCGCCATCTTTAGGTCAGGCATCAGCTGAAGGAGGTCAGGCATCCCTGCTTTAGCCCAGCAGTCACCGTTACTATTGTGGAGGGGCTCTGCTGTCAACCGGAGGGGTCCTGGCAACACCCATCTCCTGCCGGGGGGGCGGAAAGCCCCACAGCCCTGACCTTCCTTCGTTCAGCTCTTGAGGCTCAGGACCGCCGCGTGTCGCTGGGGGAGTTCGCCTCTCCTAGGGGTGTCTTCAGGTTAGCGCATCAGCGAATGCCGGGCGGTCACCGGCACGCTTTCCCCTGGGTAGGTCGTCTTGCATCTTCTATTTGCTGGCCAGTCCATCAGCAGTATCCCCTCTCTCATTACCACGATCTGCTCTTCCCCGCCATTTTGAAGTGCTCGGCGGCGCTCTGGATGCCTCTCTTCTCGCCCCTGTCCACGATCAACCAGCGGCACCCGGAGGCTTAAAACAACATTCCGGGGCCCCGCCTTCCCTTGCGCGGCTTGCGCCGGGTTCCGCGCTGAAGTCAGTATCCTGTTTTTTACTTAATACACGGGCCTGGGACAGAGCCGATCGGATTCACGTCCGAGCGGCCATGATGGTTGGCCTGTTCTGTTTATTCGATTTATTTATGCAATTTAAATAGTGTGGACATTGCACAAAAGTCATATAGCATGTTAAAAAAGGAATGCTAAGTTACATGAGAGAGATGAACAGACCAAAGGGATACAAAGATAAGAGCCGTGAGTAGCACAAAGGCATTCAAGCACTATACATGAGAAGTAATGTTACATTAGAAAAATTAACCACTCTCAGCCATAACAGTGACTCCAGTGAATTGAAATTGCTGAGTGAGGATGACAGGTGAAAGATAAACTGGTTAAACATTACACAATGCTTCATCATTTACATAACTGACTGGAAGTACAATGTAACTGTATAAGTGAAAGATATTAATGCAAGATCAGTGATCGTGGCATGGTTAAGATGATGTAAAAATGATAATAATCGAGTAGCGGAGGCAAGAAAGAGTGATGTAGGGAGGTAGTATGTGGAAGGAGGCTAAAGAATCAATGAAAAGAAAACTGGGAAGGAGAAGGAAAGGAAGTTGTGTAAGAAATGTAGGGAGCTCAAATGTATCAAGGAAGGAGTTCACAAGCAAGGGAAGCTACAAGCTAGTAGATTCTCTAGAATCAGGTTAAAAGTATCTTGAAAAGAGAAGAATTTTCAGATCAGTCTTAAATGTAAACAGCTAGGCAGTGGTATGTAAACCTGGGGATCGAGAGTTTCAACTTCTAGTAGCACTTCCAAAAATGGATGGTGCCATTGTGTGTTGATTTTTGAATGCCAGGAGTTCTAAAAACAGTGGTGTAATTTTTTTAAATTTTGTTTTTAGAGTTTTATATAGCGCAAACTGGACCCGAAGATATCGGGTATCAGAGCATTTTACATAGCACCAGTTTTGTTACACAAGGACACATTCATTTTTGTTAGGCACGGGGAGATTAAGTGATTTACCCAGAATCACAGGATGTTGAGCGTCGTTGCCGAGACTCGAACCCGGTTCCGCAGCTTCGATGATGACCGCTGTAGCTGGTAAGGCCACATCCTCTCCCCAATGGGGTAATCTGGTAATGGGGTCACATCTTTTCATTCCAGAGACTAATCGTATTGTTGCATATAGCACTTCTTTCACTGGAACAAGATGCACTTTGGGAAGTTTGGTCAAGAGAGGGTTGCCATAGTCAGTCCTTGACAACACAAGAGATTTTACAGTCGTCTTAAGTGCTTGTTAAAAGACAAATTGCTGATTTCCCCAGACCCTTTACAGTAGAAAAAGTGCACTTGTGGCCATAGAATGAGTTTGTTCCTTAGATAAAAGCCTGATTTAGAGTTTAGCGGAGGACGTACTGAGAAGTACTCTCTTTGCCAAACGCCAAGTCCGTCCGCCTGATTTATAGATGGTTGGAGTAAAGCATGTCAGTGACTGAGCCTACTCCCCTTCCGTTGCTGACATACTCCTCCAATGGTCCAACAGAGTACTGGCCATCCGAGGTGTTGGAAAGTGGATTATTGGTAGGGGCAAATGTAGGTCTGCCACTGGCAATAAGGCCACTAACCCATGATAGGACTCAGCATAGGTCTTCGAAAATTATTCCTATGCTCAACCCTTGGTAATGTGGCTGTGAGCAGACAGGCTTAACTTCAAAGACATGTATGTAAAGCATTTAAAAACACCAACTCAGTAAATAATTAAGACACAACACATAATAAAAATCCAACACCAATTTATAAAAATAGGAAATATTTTTATCTTTAAAAACACCAAAACGACAAAAATCCAATGTAGGGAACAAGAGATATGAATTTTCAAAGATTTAGCATTATATAGCACTCAGAAGCATATAGCGCCTTATTGGGATAGCTGGTCGCAATAGACCGGCTCAAAGTCAAAGTTTCAGGCCGGCTGCGATGGAGCCCTGATTGACTACCACTCGCGGTAGGTCCCGGTCACAGTTTTTACCTTCAGACTTAGAAACTTTTCTGGGGCTTTTCTTCCCGGGGTCCCTCGAAGCTCTCAGACAGTGCGGATTCAGTAAGGTTTCGCCGGATAGCCTTGCGATGAGCTCCCGGTCAAACTTATGGAAGTCCAACCTTCGGAGCGTTCCAACGGAGCAAACCCAGGATCCAGGCCGACACGCCGTTGAAGACAGGCGGCTTGGCTTTCGCGGTTGCTTCCGGTCACCTTTTCTTCGTTCTTACTTTTACTGAGCTTTTTCTCGCGGGGTCCCTCGATGCTCTTCACCAGGCCGGATTCGGTGAGGGTTCGCCAGCCTTGGATTTTTTTATACTCCTGGTCAAACTCTGGAAGTTGGACCTACCAAGCTTTTAGCGGGACGAACCTGGATGGCTTGGCCGGCTCACGGTTGAAGGCAGGTGGCTTGGCTGGCCAGGTTGAGTGGGTCCCTCTATGGAGTTTTTTTTGCAAAGTTGCTCCAAAGTTCTCCAAACTTCTTCCTGAAGTTCCTCAAGGGGTCCCAAAGTGTCTCAAACTCACTCCAAGAGTCTGGAAGCTCCAAAATGGTCCTTGAATGTTGAGTACTTCAGTTCCCACAATCCACTTGGACAAAACCCTTACAAATCCACTGGTGTTCTCCAGGTTGAGGGTCCTTGGTGGTGATGGTCCAGGTGAGCTCTCTTAACCTGTAGCTTGCAGGAGTCCACTCTTTAGTTCTTTTGCAGCAAGGTAATCCACAGGGCTGTAGTTTTAGCTGGTGCAGTCTTCAGAGGACAGGCCTTAGAACTTTGCATCCCAACTTCTCAGCATGGCAACGTCTTGCTTCCTTAAGTTTCAAGCAGCAGATCTGAGAGGCTCTGCCCCTGTCAGATACTTATTCCAAGTTCTCTAGGTCAAGCAGGGGATCACCCCTAAGATGGTGCCCGCCCTCGAACTCCGTACTGACCCCAGTTTTCTCCGGCTCGCAGGCGGCTTCCTCTCCCGGACACCGAGCCTCCTGCTGATTGCGCCTTGATAACCACCGAAACAATATCACCTTTCCCACCTGGATTCTGATTGGACTGCAATTTCTCATCTCTCCCTCATTTGATTTCAACATTCTTAGAATAAACCTGACCATTTCCTGACAGTGGCGTCCAAGCATTATTGCCGTTGCCCGGTGGAGCTGCCTAGACAGCTGGTTTATCCCCTCGGCCGTCACCTACCCAGCCGGGCATTGGGCACAGTTTCTCCCCGTCTCCCTGTTTTTGTACCCTGCCTCCCCCTCTCTCTGACGTATTACCGCAGCATTGCTTTTTTATCCCATGTTTGACTCTGCTTTTGTAACAAATGTAACTTGTAACCTGTAACTCATGTTCCTCATGTTAATCTCTGTGATACCTCCTGGTCTAGCCAGCGCCATATAAAACTCATTAAATAAATAAATAGATAAATGGGAGCAGGGCAACTCCCCATGAATATGACCACTTCCTATAGAGTGTGGCATTTTTTTGTCCCACAGTGCACCAATTCCTCCAAATTTATAATGGCTGATTTTCCAGCAGGTGAGGTAAGAGCTGGCTAAACTCACCCCTAGGGTGGCTTTCTTTCCACAAACTCTCCCCCTTGCATCTGTGCATTCCTTCCGTAAGCCAAGCTCTTGCTGAGGTGAAAAGTTTAGAGTTGTAGATGACATCAAGTCCTCCTCTTCTCTTTGAATACCATGGTTTACGACTCCTCCCCCTGCTCTGGCATTCCTGTGTAGCAGCACACTGCCCTCCCAGCAGAGCTTGTTAACCCCAGGGGCTCTTTATCACCTCTTCTAGGCAGACTGGCTAATCCACTTAACTCTGACCAATTAGGACAGACCACTGGAAGGCTGAACCTGGACTTACAAACAAGAAAATCTTAGAACTTCTTGTATGTACATTTTAGGAGAAATTCAACCATATCATATTCTTGAGTTTATTAATACCATTCGCAGAAGTCTTTAAATGGCACTTCTAGCCCTCTCCTATCAAGAATTATTAGTTAATAGCTTCCTGCTATGTTAACCTATGTGGCAGGGGATTTTCAATGGGAAAAATGACTTGGGCTATTTTTCCAGCACCAGAACTTACAAAAACATATTTTATAAGTACTTCGCTTGTATCTACAGGACCCCCACCCGATGGGTCAACTAGGGAAGACTTTAGGGGTTCTGAATCTGTAGAAATATTGCAGATCCTCCCTCCACAGGGCTCCTAGCATCAAAGTCGAATTTGAGCAGCACTTTATCACAATGTGGGGAGTGAAATGTAAAATTTCCCTTAACACAGGGCAAATAAAACTCATTTTATGAGGGTCTACCTTATAAATACCTGCTCCCCTCCCCCCCCCCCACGCCCCTGGGACACTTAGGGGAGACCCTGGGGGTTCCTAATGTGCCAACACATTGTCGGTTATCCATTTTTAAGTGCCCCCAAAGTCCAGTTTGAGCACATTTGACTTTTTAAAAGCAGTCCTGCCACCCAGGGCTACTTTTAAACTGACCTCAGGCTTCAGCAGTGCACACGTGCGAGTGCAGAAACAAAGCTACTGGCCTCTAAACTGCCATGCCTAATTGTGGGCTAGGGACTTCTAGGTGGTTTTAATCCCCCTGCCCTAATATTTAATAGGGTCTGATAGAGTAGGTCATGCTAACCACAGGGGTACCCCAACCCTTAGTGTACCCTAGTGTATGTAGGTGTTTTCATTGTATTCTAAATGTGTCTCTTTCAGCATAGCACTGGCCCTGGGCCAGGTTAGGCAGAGCCCAGGGTCAGTCAGAGTCAGTTACCGCCAGTAACATTCAGCAAATGTTGGGGGGTGCCCAGGGCACAGGATGACTTTGCAACAAGAGGTTTACGTATAACACGGTCATACCTCCGCCTTGCAAACTCTAAATCGGACCCTAACTATTTTATCGAGAATCACCCTGAAGGATTTGGCACAGTCAATGATGGCAGAATTTCAGCTAGGTACTCTAAGTGGATCAACCCAGGTTTGAGCCAGTAGTGGAGACTCAGATGAATTAATAAGAAGAAGTTCACTTTTAGTAGGATTGAGTTTTAAATGATGAGCAGTTTTAATTTGGGGTGTTGTGTGTGCATTTTCTTATTTAATCTTTGTAGCACATCATAAAGTGGCATGGGATGGTGCTAATAGTTTGGTTCACTTGTCCAGAAAATTGTGAAGATTTGGCAGTCCTTTCTAGACTCTTCAGTTTGTCCAAAGTATACACCTTAGCCCCATAAGAGGGAGAGGTTGGTCTTGTGAGTCACTTATATTACTAAAACTAAAGCTCTCCCTTTCAGTGGCAGAAGGAAACATTTATCTTATATATGGTCATTTGGAGGTGAACCAATCGAGACAGTAAAAGAGTATGTCTATTTGGGCCGTATTTTCACTTATAATTTACAAGACACAGCCCACCTCCAACATTTGTCGGAAGGTAGAATCCCACGTTGGGGCTCTACAGAGACTGTATCATTCCACGGGAAATAGACATTTTATGCCAATGCTGGAGGTTTATGGCATGAAAATCCCTCCGATTCTATCATATGCCATGGAATACACACAAATTAAAACATGGCAATCTATTAAAGTAAAGGAGGGAACCATACTCTGAAAATTGGCAAAAGTATCGCAGTCAATACCAGTCCAAGCTCTCCGCCTCAAGCTATCTCTAACGGGCATTTCTGCTCGAGTAATTTCCAATATCATAGATGGGCGTACAACCTCTTACATGCAGCACCAGACGCATTAAGGCATTTGTTAAAACTGGTGACTTTTAGAGAGGAGGCGTCTGGGTATACTTTCAATAGGAATATAATTAAAGCTTTTGAGGTTTCACAATGCACTGTTGCACTTTTACAGGAGTGGTCTCCAGCGCTCTTGAAACAGTTTTTAAAACATTTGGCCCTTAGAATCAGCTATGAAATGGATAAAGATTATTGCATTCAATTGAAGCATTATAAAGCGTTCGCAGAAAATATAGAATTTAAAACTTGTGCTCCCTATTTACGATTTCAACTAGAGCACGGGGTAAGGCGCTGTATTCTGCTTTTACGTTTGGGTATACTCCCTTTAGCAACATTCTTACCTAGCTGGGACGGTACAAATAACTCTAAAGGCATATGTGAATTGTGCTAAGGTGGTCCACAAGATTTGCTTTAGGTTTTATTAATCTGTTCTAATGCGAGTGTGGTAGAGGCTCGACGGCGATATATAACCCCAATTCTACTAAAGTATTATGCTGTCTTGGCCCATGATTTAATTATGTTGTGTAATTCTCCAGTCAATGAATTTGTATGCCATAACTTGTTTAAGTTTTTTAAAAGTTTCTTGAAGCTGTTCTAAAGGTAAAGCGCACAATCTTAACATCTTTATTTTATTTTATTGAATGTTGTATAAGTAGACGATAAAACATTATTACTTTTCCATTCTATAGTGTATTTTAAAAGTTTTACAATTTTAATTATTTTAAACTCAATAATAATAATCTTATATCTGTATTTGTTGATCTCAGTTGAGATCTGAATCAAATAAACTATTGTTTGGTTGTGAGTCATCTCAATAAATATTTACGTATCTGAGGTCCTTCAAAGGTAAATTAAGATGTATTAATTTATTGAAGATGTTCTGTAATTTTCCAATTATCAGTCAATAGTCTTTTTATTTTTTCTTATCTCTTTGCTTTGAGAGGCTGGATGAATAAATAAACACACTTGATATAAACACCTCAGTAGTCTGTGGTTTACCATTGAGTAGTGGTGCATGTTTCACTCATGCGCATGTCCTCGCCAGAGCTTGTATGAAACACTTAATACTGGTCAAGAAGAACTTAGTGCTCTTTAGGAATGTTTGTATTTTATGGGTGTACATTGGGTAATGAGTTGTAAACATATTAGACTCAGCATAGAGAGTCTGACTGCTGAAACTGTGGAGAGCAAACTGCCTGATAAATACTTTGCTTCTTAAGATATATTCACAACTCCATACATAGACACTGGTCCCCAAAGACTTAGGTCTTCTGGGTGCTGAAAAGTTTCTATTAAGGTTGCTCACTATAATTCTGACCAAATCATAATCTGAAAACCTAGAACTAAATCCAGCAGGGGATATAATCTAGGTTAGCCAAGATGCACTGCTGTTGGTAGAGTCCTTGCACTAAGTTTATTTGATGCATTGTTCTAGCTATAACAACATCTGCTTGTTAAATGTGTGCATTTGAAACCATACACAAATCAATTATTGCCTCATTCAGCAGTGCATTCCGATTTTCTTTAATTACCCTTTTAAATTGTGTGTACTTATCTGCTTAAGCAATTTTGTTCCTGCAAAGAGAAGGAAGTAAACATTAGGTCATCACAGGGGCCAGCTGCTGACCAACAACAAATTCCAGCTGTGTCCACCATTTACAGTATACTCCCACCGCTAACCTAACTGCTACAACAGTTTTTCACAGCTGACTATTTTAAAAAGCCCAGTCATATACATCATGTTCCCTCCTAAGTGTGATTTATGTAGGGAAACCTACTTCTCTCCCTGTTTTCCCACACTCTCTTCACCCTTTTTTCGTATGCCCTAAAGATGCAGTTTCCATTGTGTTTGACCTCTAGAGTGTTTTTTCTGTCATTTTGTTACAGAAAATATTTATTTTACTTTAAAAAAATACCATCTTGATATAGAAAACATCCTGCTTGTGGCAGGAAAAATGCAAGACATCATTCCATGCTCAATCACTACATTGCTGAATTACAAACTGTATGTGAATGCTTAACTAAGCAAAGCCTTAAAACATTTGTTACAGGTAAATATCTTGCTCTTATCGGTGAGTGTACTTTGGAGCCTGGCATCTAGTGCTTCCACCCCCCAAATATAAGCGTAGAGCGGTGCAAACAACCTAGCATCCACATCCTCAGAGGACTGACCTTCATTCTGGATCAAAATTATGGGATGCTTCCTAAGACTACACCTACACCTATACCTGTGAAGCACATTCTCGTCTTTAGCGTGCAGCAGACAAAGAGCAGACCTGCGATATAATTTTCAAAACGCAGTAAAGATCATCTGAGATAATATAGACAGCAGAGGTTCTATAACCGGACCATTCATCTTCAGGAGGCAGCTGTCACAAGTCTGCTGGGCTAGTTCAGTAGATCTACAGTACATAGGGTTACATCTGACAGCAGCAGGGCTTGCCTTGACCTCATGACACAGCAGGCACGTTGAACTTGCTAGACCCTCCTAACGTCCATATCAAGCTAATTTCTCTTATTTTCATTTACACTACCATTAAATGTGGAATATTAATGCAGTTAAATAACATTGCTTTTTTGCGGTTGTGGCCAGAAAATCATTGTGCCACTAACTTTTTTTTTAGGTGGATGACACTATCAAGACTGCTGAAGTTCTTCTGTCTGACCTGTCTGGATTCCGATCCTTCCATCGCGTTGGAGATGAAATCATGGAACAGTTTAAAATTTATGAACAAGAGCAGTTTGATGACTGGTCTAGAGACATTCATTCTAGCTTGTCCGATCCAAAGTCTGGCGTCTGGTGAGGAAAATAAATACCCAGAAATGTTATGTAAACACATTTTCAATGCATATTTAAAAGCAGACCATTCTCTTAATCTCCCACTGAACTCACATGGCTGGCACTGTTGTTCCTCATTTTGGTAATCCAAAACGGCATATTTTATATTTATAAGGACGTAAATCCCTCATAATTCACATGCACAATGTTATCCATTCCTGCTACTGCTTCATAATCTGTATAATGTATTAGAAGTCACTGTACAAAAATACATCGCCAACTGCCAAAACGACTATACATTTGCACTAGAGCAGCGCGAGGAGTCTAGGGTTGCTCATGCATCTTTACTAGCTAGATTGTACTTGGTATAGTGTGGACTATAAATCGCTATTAGTGAAACAATTCCCTATCTAACATTGTGACCCATTGCAAATAATTAGGAAATATTATGTTTCGCATCCACACGTTTTATGGAGTATTTCTGACTGTCATGCTTACACGTACACACGTCATCGAGCATCTATATTTGTTAAAAGTTGATGAGAGTTATCCATTGTATAATAATAATCTAAGTGGTGCTTTCCCATGAGCTTGCAATATTCTTGTCTCTGAAAGGTCACACTGCCGCTACCTTGTCACTTTGATTAGCTAAGATCTTTTTGTTCAGTGTTAGTAGCTGTCATACAATTTATTGGAATATGTCCTTGAGCTTCATTTGAAATGTTCTGAGACCATAGGACAAAAGTCTGTTCCTTTCTTCCACATGAAAGAATGAGTCCTTAGGGGGATTGTTGTCACCTCTGTCTCAGATATAAGCTCCATTTCTCACCCACTCACCACGTTACCATATATTTGTTTCCTCAATTTACCCTGGTTTCTTTTCCAATAAGTCTAATATTCTTTACAGAAAAAAGGTTGTCTTGAAATAATGTCCCATCTGTCAGTAATCATTAGAAATTTCTAACAACATAGAAACTTAGCCTTGTGCCTTTCAACATGTTGTAGCAAACACAGACATCAATCACGTCTCCATTTGTAATTCATATAGTTTGCAGTCGAGGTGGCTGCAAGATTGCTCTTCAGGCAATACTACAGCCAAGTTTCCAGGAGAACCAATATTCTTGCTGAAGCACCTAACCCATTTCTATTCATTAGAAAAGTCTCCCATGTCCATTTACCCATGAAGTTGTTGGCTCAGACAGCGAGCTGCAGGAAGGGACAACGAATAGCAGGAGGGGCAGAAAGCAAGCAAAGTGCAGCACTGTAAGACAGTACTCTGAGGTGCTGTTGGTAGTGCAGTCAGTAAGCAGACATTGGCAGGTTTCAGTTTAAGTGGGGTAGAGGATCAGCGGCTCCAGGAGCTGTCTTGCAGCACAGAGTATGTGAGTAGGTGAAAGTCTGCATGATACCTCTAGCTTTACCCTACTGTAAATATAAAAATTGAAGAAAGTTGCTTAACTCTTATCAAAATATGTTCAAATTAACAAGTTACTTTCCTGTCCTCTTATTCCTTCAGCTCCCTTAAGTCTAAGCTTAAGGATACTACCAAGGCAAATGCCTTGACATCAAAGGAGGCAGTGCTCATCTTAAGACTCATGCATGTTCTGGCTTCCTTGCATTGTTTTTCAATTCAATCTTTATTCGATCCAGTTAAAAATGATCATAAAAGCACAGAATAATACATAATAATATCAATAAATAATTCATGGTTCATCTTAGGATAAAAAAAGCCTATTGCAACAAAATCATTCCACATACTAAAAACTCTAGTTTCCTGAGCTGCCCCCAATATTATCCAAGAAAAAAAAACTTTACCTCATCGCAAACAACCCTATTGGCAGCATCCCCCTCCTCTTTCTTCTTTCTTATGCAGGCCCATAGGAACGTTGCTACCAAAAAGCAGACCAGGGGATCAGATAACGCTTTAAAAAAATATAGTGCAACACGACATTGATTAAAATTCCCTCGCTTAAGGATTGGATTAAGATAGTCATTCCTTTCTTTCTCATAGAGCCTGCAGAATAGGTGCAGTTCAGTTTGTGATGTAAGGTTGTCACAAAGGCATGCACCTAACTCTGAGCGGTTGTAAGTTTTTTCTGGATGAGCTAACATCAAAGGAATCATATTCATACAAAACCTCAATAATATGAATCTGTGTTGCGGACTGGTTACATTTGCTAGATAGAAATACCCTCCCTATATCAATGGTGGGTTCTGGCGATATGTACAGACTGCTTGTTTCTCTCTGTGATATTCCTTTCACTTTTAGTCCACCATCAATAAAAACATATTGGTGACCTTTTATTTTGAGACCTTTCTACAAGCCAGTGGGTCCTTAAACAATTCAGGGAGGCTGATCTCCTTCAGGACAGACTCTACATAGCCGAGTCACCTAGACATTCTACGATTGGCCATACTTGGGAATTCCTTATTATAGTTTGTGTCAGTGTCACTGTGTCCCTCCGCTAAATTGAATGCCACAGGAGAATTGGGGCTAAGTGTATTAAATTTACAATGTAGGGCAAGCGCAGTTCCAAATGTAGAGTGTAATTTGAGAAAGAGAGAGGAAGGCCCACTATGGATTTAAAAAAAATATTTTTGGTAGTTTGAAGTGTAGTTGACGCTACCACACCCGAGACACCAGCACCATATGTTACTGCCGCCTTTACTTTTGCCTGATAGATGTTTTTTATCGGTAATAATGGTCTTGAGCCCAGTTTTTGGGTGACGGATTTTACCACCGAGAGGCTTCTCTCCATTACTGACTTTCTTCCTTCCACCAACTTTAACCACAATAGATCTTTATCAAAGAAAAACCCCAGGTATGGAAAAGTATCGACCACCTCCATTCTTCCAGTATCCACATGTAAGTACGGGGTTTTATCTCTTTTTCTTGCCCCAGCTATAATTACAAAGGACTTAGTTTGATTTACCTTCAGATCTATTGAATCCATAAAGGAAACATACGCGGTTATCAAACGTTGTAGTCCAAACCCTGTTCTAGCTATCAACACCGCGTCGTACGCGTAAGCCAGTATTGGTGGCAGTTGGGAATCAAAAGCGGGGAGTGCGTCCTCGACTCCATTTGTATAAATGGAGAAGAGGAATGGGGCAAGGACACAGCCCTGTCTTACTCCCCTAGCGATTTTAAATGGGCGTGTGTAGTGCCCGTCTTTGGTGTAGCGAACTGATGCAGTGGCGTTTGAATACAGCTGTCTGATGAAATTTATTGTAGCTGGGTCAACCCCCATCTTCTCCATTATATTCCATAACTTAGCCTGGACCACACAGTCGAACGCTACCGACAGGTCCATGAAAGCCATGTAGATCTTTTCTCCCTTCATTCTAGTATATTTCTCTATTATCAGTGCTAAATTTAAGCACTGATCCACAGTACCCCTTCCCTGCTGGAACCCATACTGGGCCTGAATTAAGATGTTATTCTCCTTGGCCCACCCCTCTAACTTAGAGAGGAGGAGCCGGCCCATGAGCTTCGATGTGGTATCCAGCAGGGAAATTGGTCTGTAGTTATTTGGATTGGCCCTGTCCCCTTTTTTATAGATTGGAACAATGACACCCGCTGACCCGCAGACCTACCAAAGCTACACTGTTCAGGACATTCGTTAATAGGGGTGCCCATAGGTCCGGATTTTCCTTTAAAAAATCAATTGGGACCCCATCCGGCTCTGGGGCCTTTCCCGTGCTACAAGACATCAAACCTTTTTTCACTTCGGTGAGTGAGAAGGAGAAAGGTGCGTGAGAGTTTAACTCCGTATTAAAAAGTGGTGTTGGGGGGGGCGTGGCTAGCAGCCGTGGAAAATGGCCGCAGCCTAGGGAAGCTCCAGAGTCCACAAAGCCTTCCCTGCACATCCGTGCATTTATCAGGCGATATTCTCACCTTAAACCGGCCTTCTGTGCTGTCGGAAGACCCAGGGTGCCCGCGGATCTAGAGCTGAAGCTCTTTGAACGATCCGGGCGGCAAGGACACCGAGGCGACGAAGCGGGTCCTGCCCTGGCGAGGTGAGCCGGGGATTACAGTAGAAGCAGAACCAACCGCGGCGGCTCGGCGAGACAGGTGGCTGGAGGTGCGAGGTGTGACTGGCCAGCGGTCGGTGAGAGAGGCTGCTCTGACTCCCGGCGACGTGTTACGCATCAACCGGCAGCGTACCTAAGTGCGGGGCACCGGGGGGACGACGGCAGAAGAATAGCTTCTGCTCCATAGACCCGATGCGACTCCTGCCGGTACGTGAGGCGGGGTTGTGGAGTGGCTGAGCGGGTGTGCACCTTGCGGCCCCCTGCACCTCTGTAAAGGTGAATACAGCATAGCTACGGTATAATAGCAGCCATATAATAAGCTGGAAGTGCGCCTACAACCTGATTAATTCACCCCTACACATCGGCAGGGAGCAGCACAGTGTGGTGAACGACACCATATTGTCGGAGAGGAGAGGGATCCCTAACAACGACTAACTTTTCCGGACTGACAGTGGAAAAGCCATTCCTTGAATGTACATATAGTGTGAGCCCAAGCAGACAGTGACAGTCCAGGAATATTACAAGCAGCAGAGTAAAGGAGGGTAGGTGTGCGAAACCCGTCTGGCCGCTTGGGTTGTATTAGTCCTCTGGCAGGCGGTGGTGAATACCACCCCCCGAACCTGACCTCCAAGCGCAACTCTCCCACGCCAAAGATGAGCTGCAGGAATACAAAAGGTCTGACCAGGCGAAGCTCGAAAAATATGCCTACACGAAAACGCAGTCGGACCCCGCGGACCGAGATGCTGCACCTGCGCCAAGTTTGAAAAACGCTGAAACCCAGGAAGTGACACTGCAAGGCATCATGGCCAAGTTGAATAACGTGCACAAGTATCTGGACTCGCGCATAGGTACTCTTTCAGTTGAACTCTCCTTAATTCGGGCTGATTTCAACAAAATGTCCACCAGAGTATCAGAGGTGGAGGCCACGGCGGTGACCTTAACAAATGACTCTGACACACTCAAGAAACAAGTGCATCAACTCATGTCGGATAACAAGCTACTAGCTGCCAAGCTGGAGGACCAGGAGGGGCGGTGAAGAAGAAATAACATCCGCCTTATAGGAGTGCCGGAATGGACAGGTGGTCCGGCCCTTGACCTGTTTGTCGAAGACCTTATTACAAACCATCTCGAACCACGGGGCCTCTCCAATTACTTCTCCGTTGAAAGGGCGCATTGGGTCCCAGGCGGCAGACCAAAACCGGGGGCCCCCCCGCGCCCAATTCTGGCTCGTATTTTTAATTACCGGGATAGAGATGTGATACTACAGGCCGCACGTAATGCTCCTCCTTTACGTCTCGACAACGCTACCATCACCATCTTTCCAGATTACACTGCAGCAGTCACGAAGCAGCGTCGTGGCTTTCTTGAAGTCAAAAAGACACTTCGCGATCGTGGGATCAAATATTCAATGCTGTTCCCTGCGAAATTAAGGGTGGAAGCCAAAGGTAGAGCATGGTTCTTTACGTCTCCGGAGGACACACAGGAATGGCTGGAGGGTTGGCGCAAGGCCTCACGATCTGAACGCTCAGGAGGAAGCAACGGTCCACGCGGTGGGAACGGAGTAAGAGAAGGGCCGGAGTAGACGGCTATAATGGAGTAGAGCTTCCCGCACTGAGGAAAAGGGGACGGAAAGAGGCATTGACACGAAAACGGTCCAGACCTGGTGTATTATTATTACCTAAGACCCTCCTGGTTGGAATGGACGCAACTAGAACGGTACTTCCAGTCTAACAACGCAATGAAGAGGAGTGTCAATACGTGATTAGTGAGACAAGAACAGTCCACTGATGGGAATCCATACCCTCCTGACAAGTAACGTATGCGATCTATCAGAGAGGGAGAAGATGTCGCTACCAATGACAACAAAAGGGGGGTTCTCAAGGACAAAGGACAATCGCTCTCACCCCCAAGTTATGGTATCGGGGAAGGGTACTAAGCACTCTGCACTGTTGGGGTGGCGGGTAGTTTTAAGTCCGTCAAGAAGGTAGGCAGGGAGGAGGGAGGGGGGTAGGGATTGTTATTGCAGTATTGTGAGTTGTTGGTTAGCAATTTAAAAAGGGCATTGGCTAATGACTGGGTAGCATATGTTGGTCACCGGATGTACCTCCGATATGATTTCATGATTGCACACACGACTTATGACAGAAATGATGGTAAAGGAACCAAAACAGGCTAGATCACCACCGCCCCTCATATCTCTGGTTGCTCCACTGTCACTGGTTACATGGACTGTCCGTGGGCTTGGGGATAAGATTAAGAGGGGTCTAGTTTTACAATATCTGAAACGCTGCGCGCCAGCGGTGGCCCTACTACAAGAAACACACTTGACGGGATCAACCTGTAAAGCGCTGGACCAGTGGGGGTTTAAAATGATGGTACACTCAGAGTTTTCCTCTGGATCGAGAGGGGTGGGTATTTTAGTAAAAAAGCAATTTCCACTGATAATTAACCAGACATGGTCAGATGACCAAGGTCGATTCGCAGCATTACTTGGCCTAAGTCGGTCCTATTTATATTGTATGGCCCACCACCGCAACTCCCTAAAGATTGCAATCTTCAAATCGCAACGGAAAACTTTAAGTATTTAGGTATCTATGTGACACCTAGGCCTGATGAATGTATTAAAAATAACTTATACCCCCCCTGGAATGTCTGAAACGTGACACGACGCATTGGCACACTTTGCATTGACACTGCTTGGAAAAGCAGCACTTTTCAATCAATCAATGGATACACGCCCCATGGACAGACCCCGCGTTTTAGGCGGCCAGATACGGGATGGGGGACGAAGGCGTTAAGGCGGCACTATATACTAAAAAACGGTCTACCCCATTAATCGGCCCAACAGCACATACAGTCAGCATATGGTACTCGGCAAACAAAAAATTGGGATGGCAGGGGGTCATCACACAACTCACTCCACTCTGGGACACTCAGCGGCTTGGACGCCTCAGAAATAGTAAGGGATTCCATAAATGGGATGCAATAGGCATCTCCACGATGGGAGAATTATGGGTTAAGGGCGAGATGATCACGTTTGAGCATCTGCAGGAATATTACGAGCTGGCACCCTCTGAAATATTCACATACATGCAGATCAGACACGCACTACAGGCAGTTATACCACCTAACACCACATTGCCGGAGGCATCTCCCCTAGAGGATAGACTACTGACTGATTATATGCCCAAAAGAGCCACCTCTCTCACCTACCGTAAACTAGTTAATAACTTACCTGAACTAACACAGGCACTGAGGGAAAAATAGTCTGCGGACCTGGGGGATCTCGACGAAACGGACTGGCAGACGGCACTTTCGTCCCCACGCGAAGTAGCAATACCCTCAAGATTGAGATTAGTACAACTCAAAATATTGCATCGCACGTATTATACTAGATTAACCTTACACAAAATAGGGAGTGCTTCACATCCGTTCTGCCTGTGGGGAGAAGGGTACATTTTACCATACTATATGGCAATGTCCAAGGATTGTCCCATATTGGGTAGCAGTGATGAGGACTATATCGCAAGTAGAGGAAGTATCAGTGGTACCAGAACCCAAGAGATGCCTATTAAATATATGGGAACCCTATGATTTAACCCACCCAGCACAGGACTAGGTAGCTCTGGGGATGATGTTCGCCAAGCGAAATATAGCTAAATTGTGGGGCTTCAGATGCTCACCAAAGCTTAATGAATGGTGCAAAGACATGGACGGAGCAATGAGGAGTTGGCCTAACGGCTAGGGCGCTCGACTTCGGACATGGGGAACTGGGTTCGAGTCTCGGTAATGACGCTGAACATCCTGTGATTCTGGGCAAATCACTTAATCTCCCCGTGCCTAACAAAGAATGAATGTGTGTCCTAATGGAACGTAACTGGTGCTATATAAAGATCTTTGATACCTGATTGGATTCGGGTCAAGTTCGCGCTATATAAAACTCTGCAAAAAAAAAAAAATTATTGCAGAAAAAGCGGCATATGTCAACCGAGGCTGTCCCCAGAAGTGGGGGAAAGTGTGGGGAGCGTGGAACTAGTTCAGGGGCTATATCTGTGATCCACCTAGGCTGCCGACTGAAGAGATTTCCGATTAAGGGGGAGTGGGGATAAAACTGAATGTATAGATTATTAAATGGGATCTTTCCTGTATTGTGTGCAACAATGAAGTGCAACATGTTGAAGGAATCTGTGCCAACTGATAGCAAAGAGTGCCTAGTTTTTAAGACGTTATTATGCCCTGAACTTAAAAAAAGATTTAAAAAAAATAAAAAGTGGTGTTGGAGATTGAGCACTTGGGGTAAAAATATTTTCAAAGTGGGTAACCCATGCCTCCTCGTCTACATTAATGTCTGTTGTGGGATCTCTGGGTCTTTTAAAATGTGGTGTGTTTACTAACTTCCATAAGTCGTGGCTGTTACCCATTCTGGCTGCCTCATCAAGGTCCGCCCAAGTCTCCTCCCTAATAGTTTTTTTCTCTATTTCTTCGTGCTAATTTATAGGCGGCCCGCAATACTTTTATTTGATCCAGAATTCTAGGTCTAGTTTTCAGGGCGTGCATCAAATCCTTCCTTGCTTTTGTGCACGGAGAATCGAACCAGCCTCTACCAATCACTGTATTTGGCTCTTTTATGCATGTAAGGGCCAGTTTTACCTTCTCTAGGAGACCGCAAAAGGCAGAGCCCATTTCCCCTGAGTCAGCCTCTGGTTCTAGACATAATAAGATGTTATCCCTTATGTTTAATATAATTTCTGGGATCATCTTTATTTTGTCAATATGGGCCCACTTTAGTTGGACTCTATTTCTCCTTGCCACTATTGGTGTTCCAATGTTCTGGTTGCAGGGTGGGTCACCAATGAGTACCTTTAGCTGTAGGGATAAAATGGCATGGTCACTAAAAAGCGTGAATTGATTTCCTAACTAGGTGGCCCTTATACTGAGAGGGTTGGTGAGTAATATATAGTCAATCGTTGACTCAGACCCATTTCGCCAGAAAGTTCCCACTGAATTGTCATCCAATGAAGGGCTTTAGACATCAACTGGGCTGTGGAGTCTAGTTGACCCTCCCTCAATGGTGGTACGTTACCCAACACCAGTACCAGGGGTGCGGCTGCCGAGGAGTGATGTAAAGTCTATGTTCCGGTCGCCATGAGTCCAGTGTTAAGTCTTTCATCCCTCTGGTAATCAACTCGTCCAGCCCACTCTGGCAGGATTATACCCAGACTTGTAGAGACTGTGTTGGAATTGTGGCTTTGAAGGTTTAATGTGACCTCCACTACGTTGGAGTATTGCTGGTGTGGGTGACTGTGGGCAGTTGTACCGGGGGTTATACCAATATGGGTATACGGATTGAGAGGTGAACTATTGACCAAGTCGGTGGGTGCAGGCGCCGTATTTGGACATGGGATCCAGGGATAGGCGGCGTTCCGTCAGTTCGATTTCACGTGCTAGGACTGAAGTCGCCCTTATTAAGAAAGAATCAAGAGTCCCCGCAATGTTTCCACCCAGGTGGGCACTCTGACCCTTGTGCTTACTCATCCTGGGAGAAGGGTCTCAGATTAGTTGGAATAACAACAAGAAATGAAAAGATACTGAAAAGACTGTGCACTATTCCTTGTTGAAGACACCATTTTTTAGAGGCTCCTCTGGGCTCAGACGGGTGTGTGCGGGCCCGCACTTGGTCCGGGCTTTGCCCGGGTGCGTCCCCACGCTCGTCCTGCGCTGCGGTTCGACATCTCTGTTTTGAGTGGATTGTCCTGCGCTCGGAATGTTGGGCTTTGTGGTCCCCCCAGGCAACTGGCTCAAGCACCTCTGCCCTCCGGGAGTCCAGCTGAGGCACAAACGGCAATGCGGCTACACTTGCCGCGGTTCGGCGTCGCGTTTTTGAGCACGTTCACCTGTGCAAGGAATGCTGGGCTTTGTGGTCCCCCCGGTAACTGGCTCAAGCTCCTCTGCCCTCCGGGAGTCTAGGTGAGGCATGAACGGCAATGCATTATTTATGCTGTTCACCATCTACAGAGTAGATAGAAGTCTGAAGACATGGAGCACAGTGGTTCATGGGCAGGTCATTTAATTGACAGGCTAAGAATACATTATCACTGTTCTGAGTAAATTGTGCTTAGTCCTGCATCCTCTCTCTTTTCTGCTTCCCATTCTGTGAGTGCCATGCCATCTAGTAGTGAACCTGAAAGCTATTTCCTAAAATTGTTGCAGCCATACCCCTCAGCAGTCTTTTACCATGCATTCAATCAGTCTGGACTTCACCCGCCGTTCTCACGCTCAGGGATTTCCTGCAGTATTGCTTCTTCTCCAACTGTTTAGAATAGCCAGGAGACAGAATTATCTGTCAACCAACAATAATAATACATTAAAAAATCTAGTAATATGTAAAGTAGTTTTGGGTTAAGTCCCTTCATTCATTCATTCATTGCTTTGCTGAAGTGCCTTACACTTTCTGTCTCTGAGCATAGTTGACATACATACAGAGGGTCAGCCCCTTTCAGTTATTGGCTTTACTGCCAGTGTCATTTACATTTTGAATCAGCCCACATGATTGCCATTCTGTGTTTGGAGTGACACAGTGAGTGACAGCATTTTGCTTGTCTGGATTGGGATGCAGGAGAATGAGAAGTAGAAGAGTCTACCCTATTGCCTCAGTAGCAGTTGCCTTGGAACAGAGACCTTCCAAAACCTTTTTTTTTTTTAAATTATATGCACAGAGTTAGTCAACACATGTGCAGTCTAGTATCTTTCCAGTTTGTGACACCGGCCTCTTCTGGGAAGACCACTGTGCTGCAAGTGTACAGTGTAGGGTTAAAGCTGCCCCTGTGTTTTCAGGCAGGGGATGAGAAGTAGATGATATAGCACTGTTGCTGGTGTCACTGTCTTGCTGGTGGGCCAGTATGAATCTTTTCTTCTCAGTGCCTTTTTTTTGGTCCTCTCTTTTATGTCAACGTTTAAAAACGGTCACCACATTTCAGTATCAATGTGATTATGCAATTAACACACCAACAACCCTAAAGCAGAGTGGGTGTTACTGTTCATGGAGCCACAAGGGAGAGGTAGGACTGATTCCCCTTAGCTAGTTTGCTCTGCTGTTGTTTTGCTGAGATCTTCAGCAGTTGTGGAGGAAGTAGCAGAATCCCAAACCCCAGATGAGTATTCCCCACAATGAAGGCTATTACTCTGCCCTTGTGCAGCAAAGAGTTGAGTGGGAAGTTAAGAAATTATTTTGTATGGCGGATTGGTTGCAGGGGCCTTTTTGCAGACTCACTTGCATGCTGGTATTGGGATATTGTTGATTGATATTTCAGTACCTGAATAATTACTGGCATGCCTTTGCACCCCAGAGAAATCACACTTATGCATCAGGAGGGTCTAATTTCTTTGTGTTGCCACTCGCCACACTCCCTTGGACAGGGTCAAATTTTCTCACAATTAACCAATTCCCTTTTCATAGGGCAAATGTATAGGCTTAGCAAATATCTGCATATTTTAAGATTATCCTTTGTGGGTCAGTGGCCTCCTATTCCAAATTCACAGACAAGGCACTGCAAACAATCAAAGAAAATATATGTTTGTATTTCTAGCTAAATAAACCATACACACTTGTTGCAGGGATTCTGCTTATACACAGAACTATGCGTAGAACCCCAGGACCTCAGTGAGTTGTGGTGTACCAGAAACTCACCTCAGAACCCAGAACCCAGTATCCGGCTAGCATAAGTGTCCCATTCGTTATCCGAGATTTAGCTCGGCGGTCCCAATGAAAAGACAACCCAGAACACGCGACTCAGTACATACTCAGGAATGGTGGGAATCGGAAATACCTGTTCGTATATTATTCTCACATCAGTCCACAACAAGAATCAACAGAGACACGGTGAAAATAAAAAGAGTTTATTTTTATAGACCACGTGTCCTAATATGCAGTACTTTGGCTAATACAAGCAGACAAATGATTAAAATCAAAACCATCAACATAGTTACAATTCCATAGAATATAAAAGGGGTGATCATGTTATAATGACAGTGGATACTACCACTTTCCCTTTACTAAGAAGCTAATATTATTATTAGACTAACAGAAGGTCTCTTAGGCTTGAATAGGGGACCCCATACCTCAAAGATCAGCTTAGTGAAATCACATCACAGGAGCATCAGGAGTCTTCTCGCAGGAAGGCTCGTCTTCGGTCTGAATAACAAACATGATGTCTGTGATATTAAAAGCACCAACTTTCAGGTATGTGCAGCTGCTCGTGTGTTATGACTAAATAGTGGGTCGATCAACCTAGAGTGGAAAACATGCATTGTCTAACAACTCAGACTGTTTGTCACATCGTGTGCAGACCAAGGTCGCTTCGCAGAGCTCGGGATGGTAACAACAGATTGCTCTCGTGTGAGGCAAAACTCGAGTCAGCAGTTTGTTTAAGCAATAACATGTGAACGCAGTGTCGTGTGCAAAAGCAGCAAGATGGTTTTCTAACTTCTGACGTGGTTATGCTAACTTAACAATGTATGTACGTATTAAGGGAGTCCTTACTACATGCCCCCTTGATCGAAGCACTACTTAGTATGCAAGAAAAGAGAGAACGCAGAGTTCAAGCGCGACAGAGCAGAACAAGGCGTATCCAATTTTAAAAAGGAACTGGTCAGTTCAGGCAAAGTTCGAACAGGAAAAAAAACCAAAAAGCCATAGAAAAAACAAAAAACCTCAAACGTGCCGTGGGAGGTGAAATATGAAAAAACGCCTCACCGGGCAGAAGTGCAGACGCACAGGGACAGTTCAAGACACGTGAGGAAAACACAGTGGACGAAAGTTCACTCAATCCATGAAAGTATATGCAGCATATGTGGCCACAGCTTCCAGCAGAAAATCATTGGCACGGCCACTGAAGGTTTCAGCCATCCAGTTAAGTAAAGAAAAGGAACATACGTGTTCTTCTATCAGCGGAGCCTCTAGCACCATCGGAGGGCAACCAGCGTGTACTTCCAAGTAACTCATATTCAAGAAGTCATATGCCGCTCTCACGATGTCCCAATTACCCAGGATACCATGCGCCGCACCGCAGGCCATAATCCGAACACCAGAACAGGCAGACTCGTGAGACACTAAGGGCCTCATCAGTCGATCATAATCCGGGTCCGGAGACACCATGTTGGTTAAACACAAATCCATAGGCCATTCAAAGGGACAATCTAGGCAGTGGAAGACAGGTTGCACGCAGGTGAAGTAGGAATACCGGAAGGATAATCCATATGCCAGGCTCAAAGTCGCCAACGGCAGGACACCATAGTAATCAAGCATCCTGTCACGAAGAAGCTGCAGACGGGACAGGCTGTCGTGTGGCACAGAAAGAGCAGCCATTCCGCAAGATGAAAAGTAAAAGTAGCACACCTGCCACTAGAGCCAGAATTAACGGGACACCTCCAAAGACGCTGGAGAAAATAGAATGAAAAAATGCCGGAATCACACCAAAAATAGTTTGGAAAGAGGTCACGAGGCCCGAGCCCACAAGTTTAAAAAAATGAGCCAGGCCAGTCGTGGACGAGGCATTGAAAATTGTTTGGATCAAAGCACCAAAATGCAGGGGGAGGTCAGTATTCAAAAGCGCCTGTACCTCGGTGCGCGTATTTGCTACGTGAAGGACAAATGTTTCCCGGGAGGAAGTCAATGGCACCTCCTTTTGGGACAATAGCGCTCTTATTCTGCTCATTTTGTCTAACTCTGCTTTCAAGGTTGGAATTGAAGGCCAGATAGAAGCATCCAGCCTCCCATGCGGGGGTGGAAACAGGACGTTATTGCAGCAGACAACCCTCTGTGTTACAGTTACTATATACGGGATCCCTACTAACATCCCGCAGCAAGCTTCATTATTCAAAATTAAATAACTACCGTTATTAGACTAACAGAAGGTCTCT
The DNA here is from genome assembly GCF_964204655.1 of Triturus cristatus. NCBI lineage: Eukaryota > Metazoa > Chordata > Amphibia > Caudata > Salamandridae > Triturus > Triturus cristatus. The sequence goes on from NC_140591.1 coordinate 252,082,797, forward strand.
TAGGCTTGAATAGGGGACCCCATACCTGAAAGTTGGTGCTTTTAATATCACAGACATCATGTTTGTTATTCAGACCGAAGACGAGCCTTCCTGCGAGAAGACTCCTGATGCTCCTGTGATGTGATTTCACTAAGCTGATCTTTGAGGTATGGGGTCCCCTATTCAAGCCTAAGAGACCTTCTGTTAGTCTAATAATAATATTAGCTTCTTAGTAAAGGGAAAGTGGTAGTATCCACTGTCATTATAACATGATCACCCCTTTTATATTCTATGGAATTGTAACTATGTTGATGGTTTTGATTTTAATCATTTGTCTGCTTGTATTAGCCAAAGTACTGCATATTAGGACACGTGGTCTATAAAAATAAACTCTTTTTATTTTCACCGTGTCTCTGTTGATTCTTGTTGTGGACTGATGTGAGAATAATATACGAACAGGTATTTCCGATTCCCACCATTCCTGAGTATGTACTGAGTCGCGTGTTCTGGGTTGTCTTTTCATTGGGACCGCCGAGCTAAATCTCGGATAACGAATGGGACACTTATGCTAGCCGGATACTGGGTTCTGGGTTCTGAGGTGAGTTTCTGGTACACCACAACTCACTGAGGTCCTGGGGTTCTACGCATAGTTCTGTGTATAAGCAGAATCCCTGCAACACACTGAGATTGAGTGCCAATTTAGTGATGCTTTTGCATGGTGGCCTTTTTAGGTTTGAATGAACTGCACTATTATACAAACAAAGATTGATAAAGCCAGTAGATAAAGTTTTAATGAGCTAATGCATACAAATACTGGCATGCAACAATGCTGTTTCCTGGTATTTGCACATTATAGCCACACCTCTTGTCTTTGCTAAAGTTATTTATATTTTTAGCTGTTATACACTTTTCGCCCGATATTCAGCTTGGGAAGTCTATGCCAGAGGTATTAGCTGCAGTTTGTAGCAGGCTAATCTCATTCACTCTTCGTGTCCTGGTGGGTGAGCAGCCATCCAGGCCATGCCTGGCCTTTTTATTCTGTTGTGTCTACAAGGAATTGTTGTCAATTATGCATAGCAGTGAAGACCTGGAATAAAGTGCACATAAAACATTATTTTGTAAAAGAAGAATGAAAAGAGACTTCAGATGTTTGGAAATCAGGGACTGAATGAAGCTGTTCAGTGGTCTATGTGGAAGCAAGACACTCTATCCAAAAGACCTTCAACTCCATTTGACCATTAGCCTTTCAGGTGAGGTAGTGGTGGTTAATAACATTCATCAGGGTGAAAAAACAAAGTTATGTAACAGTTGTTTCCTGGTACCTGAACATTTGTTTACTTGAATCCAGTTGGAAGTGTTTCATGCTTAGGAGCCAGTACCCCTCTGGGATGAACATTTATCATCTCATAGAGACATCTAGATTCCTTACCTTTGAATTTCCCATGCGTCAGTCTGGATCTGTAAGATTTTTGCGTGAGCAGTAGCCCTGCGCGCCGGTAGGTGGCGTCGATTGGCTCGGCGCTGAATTGTCCACATTGGAAGTGACATCCGCGTCACCTATATAGGCGCCAACTTGGCGCACTGACGTCAGTTCTTTTCTTTCAGCACCAGTTAGCGCTGATCAGGAGAAAGAGCTAGTACCCTTGTGTCACTTTTTTCGACGTTTTGTCGAATTCTTTTTTGAGGACTATTTCCTCCTGGTTTGTCGAGGGATGTTTTTTAGAAAGACAGGGTTAAACCGTCTGGTGCCTGTCATCACATCATGTCGGTTACAGACCCACACCTTGTGTGTCTGTGGTGTCTTGAGCGCAACCACGACTCCACGTCATGCTGGGACTGCCGGGCCATGGCACAGAAGGCTTTGAGGGAGCAGTCCCTGGACTTGCTAGAGGCCCGGCAGGTGACGCCACATCGTAGACTCCTCAGAAGTCTCAGTGCCGATTGAGAGGGAGGTTACGGAACTGCTCCAGGAGCCCCAAGTCTTCTTCCTCCCATTCCATGTCATCGGTACATTTGGGTAAGAAGCATAAGAAGTAGAAGCGTGCTTTGACTTATGCTTGTCCGTCGGCGGGGAACAACCTTTACAACGCACTACCATTACAACGAAACTGTTACAACGCAAGTGGATTTACAACGCATGCCATTACAACGCAAGTCTTTACATCGACTTGCGCTAGATGGCGTGCTAACATTACAAATAGTGTAGTTTGCTATCCCAACACCTTCCCTACTGTTAAGTGGACTGGAGTTGGAATAGTAAATTACACTTTTCTAATGTTAGCACGCCATCTAGCGCAAGTCGATGTAAAGACTTGCGTTGTAGTGGCATGCGTTGTAAATCCACTTGCGTTGTAACAGTTTTGTTGTAACAGCATGCGTTGTAACAGCACGCGTTGTAACGTCATACATCCCCGTCGGCTGATGCGACGAAGGAGCATCTATCGTTTGAGGTATGGTTCTTTGGAATCGTTGCCAGGGCTGACTCCGACCCTCCCAGCTTTTCCGGGTGCCAGATCAACGCCCGCTCAGGTAAAGGAATTTTACGAGGCCATGCACCGTGTATTTGAGCGTTCCAACCCCTTCGGCAGCCCCTCGGGCTCCGCTGGCACCCCATCGGTTTCCATGCACACAACTCTGGCCTCGGCTCCGAGCGATCCCAATAGATCTGATTCTGGGTCCGGACCGACATTGATCATGATACAGCGGCCTCCCCCGACGCCAGCCCAGTCGCCCATTCTTTGGCACCCACCAGTGGAGCCACCACTATGTACTTCCACAAATCCAACACGGAGCCGACGCGGCGTCTGTCGATGCCGATTCTGGCGCCAACTGGACCCACATGTCCTAGGTCGGTGCCTGAGTCCTATTCTGAAGGGCTAGGCTTTGGGGGCAGAATGGGAGGGATCACTGGACCTTGGGGATGCCAGTGGTCTGGACACATCCTGCAGATACTGGTATGCTTTCTCCTCCTGCTGAGGCTACGGAGGAGGAAGCATCATATTCCATGGTGGTGAAAAGGGCAGCTGAGGTTGTGGATCTCGAGTTGCCTTCGGTGGCAGACAAGATGAACATCTTGACAAAAGTGCTACAAGCAGGAGCTTCCTCTTCTGAACCCTTGATCTCTTTTATTGAAGCACTGACAGATGCCCTACTGGGAACCTGGTCCAAGCGCAGTACAGTGGCTCCTGTGAAAAGGATAATTGCCGCCCGCACCTGGGAACCTTAACTTCCTCACCCCTGAGAGCTTGGTGGTCCAAGTCTCTAAATCCCTTGGCACATTCCCTGTTGCACCCCTGGACAGGGAAAGCAAGAGGCTGGGTAGCTTGGGAAAGAAAATATTTCCTTCACCCAGCCTTGTATTGTGGTCGGTTAACACCGCATGCTTTTTGGGCTGATAGTCCCACACACTGTGTGACACGGTTGACAAGTGCTGCCACAGGTCTCTGTGGAGGCCTGGGCCATTCTCTCCCAAGCGGTCGAGGACGGGAGAGATGCATCGAAGTTCACCATTAGGTGTGGTTTGGGTACGACCGACTCGCTAGGCAGAGTGGTTTCGACGACAGTGGCACTAAGACGTCACACCTAGCTAAGAATATCAGCTTTTCAGGGGATGTCCAGGCTTCCCTCACAGACATGCCCTTTGATGGAAACCATCTCTTCAAAGACAAGGCAGAGTAGGCTCTGGAGTGCTTTAAGGACTTGCTGGCTATGGCCAAGTCCTTGGTCCTTCTCAGTTGCCCCACGTCATCCACATTCTGCCTAACACCCCTTTCATGGCTACAGAAGGGGCTTTCAGCTGCACCAGCCATACTCCAGCCACTGTCCATCGCAAGCTTCCCAGACTGTGCTTGGGCGAGGACGTGGTTCATACTAACCCCGTGGGTCAGGAAGCCAGAGCTCTGCCAGAACCACCAATCTACTTGCAGCCGCAGCCTCCAAACCCTTCTAATCTTGCCCTACAAGATCACGTTTCCAGTTGGTGTCACAATCAGGCATCATTTCCACCACTGGCAGTCCATAACATCGGACAGGTTGGTCTTACAGATCATTCGGAGGGGCTACTCCCTTCCCTTCGAATCCTCCCCTCCCCCTTGGCCTCCATCTTCCAACCGGCTGACGGAGGATCATTTGTCCTTGCTCCACAAGGAAGTCATGGCTTTCTTGGCTGAGGGAGCCATAGAGAGGGTTTCAGTGTCGGAAGTAGGCAGTGTTTTCTATTTCCAAAAAGAACAAAGGGTTTTGCCCTATCTCAGATCTGAGAACCCACAACTTCTTCCTCAAAAAGGAGTAGTTCAAGGTGCTTACACTGGCTTAGCTTTGCCTGCCCTAGACCCAGAGACTGGATGGTTGTGTTGGACTTGCAGGATGTCTATTGTCATATTCCCATCCTGCCTGCTCATCGGCGTTACCTGGGGTTTATGGTAGGCCACGAGCACTTTCCGTTCATTGTGCTCCCTTTTGGCCATACTGGCACCCCTTAGGTGGTACCCAAAGGTGATGGTGGTGGTCGCAGATCATCTGCACAGATCAGGGGTGCAAGTCTTCCCCTATCTTGATGACTGGCTGCTGCAGGTGGGCTTGCCCCAGGCTGTCGTCTCCTACCGCCAGACTACAGCAAACTTTCTGCATTCGCAGGGGTTCACTGTCAACATGCCGAAGGCACACCGAACTCCCTCTCAGACGCTTCCTTTCATCAGAGCTGTTCTGAACAATGTGCAGTTTTAGGTTTATCCTCCCAAGCAGAGGGTTATCAGACTGTGATATTGAGGTTTCAGCCTCTATCCTGGATTTCGGTGAGAATGACTCTGAGGCTGCTTGGTCTCATGGCCTCTTGCATCCTACTAATAACACATGCTGTAATGGGACCTTAAGTTCCGGTGGGTGCAGCACCAGGGGAATCACTCCGACATGGTCCAGATCTCGGTTCAGAACTGCAAAAGACCTGAAATAGTGGCTAATAAACCGCGATTGGGTCAGAAGCAGAACTTTCTCCCTTCCCCAACCAGATCTCACAGTAGTGACGGATGCATCACTGCTGGGGTGGGGTGGCCATCTGGGAGAGGTGGAGATCAGAGGACTCTGGTCTCTAGTGTAATCTGGATTCCACATAAAAATGCTGAAGCACCGAGTGATTCTATTGGCTTTGAAAGCCTTTCTGCCCTCCATTAAGGGAAGGCTGACACAAATGTTCACGGATAATACTACTTACTGCATGTGATCCTGCAACAAACAGGGTGGGGTAGGGCTGTGGACCCTGTGTCTCTGGAAATGGCTGGAACAGCAGGGCATATCCCTGGTGTTTAAACATCTGGCAGGTTCCCTAAACTCCAAAGCGGAGAAACTCAGCCGTCAATGCCTAGCGGATAACGAATGGCATCTCCATCCAGAGGTGGTGCTAGGTCTTTTTTAGCAATGGGAAGAGTTCGGGTTAGATCGGTTTGTTTCTGCCGAACCCACAGTGTCAGCAGTTTTGCGTGCTGGAGTTTCCAAGCCGGCTCTCGCTTGGAGACTCTTTTTATCTCGAGTGGTGCTCAGGCTTCCTGTACGCTTTTCCGCCAATACCACTTCTGCCCAGAGTTCTCAAAAAGATCAGGAACGACCAAGCCCAAGCCCAAGTTATCTGTGTGGCTCTGGACTGGACACAGTGAGTCTGATATCCCGACCTTCCCTGCATGAGCATCGATCCTCCAAGCAGGCTGCCCCTTCAGGAGGATCTTCTATCGCAGCAGCAGGGAAGGATTCTCCAGGCGAACCTGTCAACTCTCTGCCGCATTGTGTGGAGATTGAGCAACGACAGTTGACAGCTTTCAACCTTCCTCCCGAAGTCTGCAATGTTATTCTGCCAGTCGGACATCCCTCCACCAAAATGGTATATGCCTGCAGGTGGAACAAATTTGTATTATATTGCACAGAAAATTCTATTGACCCTCTTTCTGATTCCCTTTCTGATGTCCTTCTTTTTATTCTTACCCTTGTCAAGCAGGAATCTTCTCTACACACTCTCAAGTGTTAACTTTCTGCTTTGTCTGCCGTTTTGCTGCTGCCTGACCAACCCTCTTTATTTAAGTCCCTTACTGTGTGAATAGGTTTCTTAAAGGTCTTGTAAATATGTTCCCCCCCCCTCTCCTTTTATTATGCCTCAGTGGGCCCTTTAATTTGGTTCTCACTTTCTTAATGTGTGCTGCTTTTAAGCCTCATCATAATTGTCTTTTCCGGCTGCTCACCATCAAGACAGCCTTTCTCAAGGCAATAACTTCTGTCCGCAGGGTGAATGAGCTGGAGGCTTTATCATCAAAGCCTCCATTCCTGTCTGTTTTTCAGACAAATTGGTGCTTTGCACTTGGGCCTCTTTCCTGCTGAAAGTGGTTACACCATTCCATGTGGGTCAATCTGTCACCTTGCCCACTTTCTACGCTCCTCCACATCCCTCAAAAAAAGAGGAGCGACTCCACCTTCTGGACCCAAAAAGAGCATTGTCATTCTACCTTGACTGCACACAAGCGTTCCGGGTGGATGACCAACTCCTTGTGGGGTATGTTGGAACGAAGAAGAGTCGGACGGTACAGAAATTAACCATTTTGTGCTGGGTCGTTCTCTTCATTAAAATCTGCTACATACTGGCCAAGAAGCAACCCATGAGGGTTTATGGACTTATTCCACCATGGCTAAAGCTCCTAGCACTGCATTAGCATGTGGAGTCCCAGTCCTGCACATCTGCCAGGCAGCAACATGGGCATCCCTGCACACGTTCACCAAACATTACTGCCTGGACAGTCCAATCCGCAAGGATGGGCATTTCACCCGTTCGGTCCTGCAGTACTTTCTAGTTTAGATTTGTCCTCAGCCCACCACCAGGCATGGTATTGCTTGGGTATCTATTCAAAGGTAAGGAATTTGTGGCTGGATATGTCTAGCAGATGAACAAGTTACTTAAATTTAGTAACTCAATATCTGGTTGAGACAAGTGCTACACGCAGATTCCTTACCGACCCACACATCCTCCCCGCTCTGCGGACAAGTTTCTAGGGTCAGAGATGACCCTTACAGGGCCCTAGTTTGGACACACTAGTGTCAGTGCACTCTGGCATGGAAAGTTGTGAAACGTAACTGACGTCACTGTGCCGAGGTGGTGCCTATATAGGTGGCACAGACGTCACTTCTGGCGCGGATGCCGCCGACTCGCTGAGCCAATCGATGCCACCTACTGGTACACAGGGATATGTTATGTTATGTTAATGGGTGACTTATATAGCGCACGGCTACTCCAAGGAGTGTCCCGGCGCTTTCTGACCCATTACTGAGAAAAGGAGAAAAGACAACAGAAACATAACAGAATTACTGATTAAAAAGCCAGGTTTTCAAGGCCTTTCTAAAGGCAAACAGGTTGGGAATGCGGCGAAGATCAACAGGAAGGGAGTTCCATAGTTTGGGGGCGAGATATTTAAAGGAACGTCCACCTATTCTGACTTTCCTAATGGGAGGCACCACTGCTGGATACTGCTCACGCAAAAATCTTCCGGATTTAGTCTGACACCTGGGAAATTCAAAGGTAAGGAATCTGCGGCTATATCTCGTCGCTACTAGATAATGTGTTACCGAAGACAAGTAACTTGTGTTTTTACTCATTGCATTGGTGAGGCAATTCTATTTTTCAGACTTTGTTGTTTCACTGCGGTGTTGAGCTTGTCTGTTATTCTTGCTATGGTGACTCTCGTGTATTGCCTCCGAGAGTTATTCCCTAATTGCTGTGAATACTCTGCAGGATTATACTTGGGAGTTGAGGGATCCTATTCTGATGGTCCTCTTCACAACAAAGCAACTACACACGGCCCATTGTGCTCCCAAAAATTTTGCTCCCCTTGGTGGAGTCCAGCTACCACTCGATGCAGGCAAATGTTGTAGAGAAGGGTGCCAGCTCTGAAGATCATGCAGCATGAAAATGCAGGGAAGAATAAGATTCCATGTGTCAGATTCTTTCACACAGATGCATCAACAAAGCAGCCATGGGTGATAAAGATGTTACACCACAAGCGTCCCTCTGGCCTACCATCATGATTAGTTTTGCTAATGTACTTCTGAACAGCAGTACTCCAGTTTTGCTAATGTACTTCTGAACAGCAGTACTCCAGTGCACCATCTGTACCAGCAGCCCATCTCCACCAGCCTCCTTTAATGCTCAGACTATGAAACTGACAAGGAGACAAGATCCATTTCCTACTGGAGATTTCACCCTCTTACAGTCATTCCTCCTAGTGTCAGGGTTTTTCCTATACTCCTTGTTGGAAATGGGGGTCTCTTGTTGGCGGAGGTAGGTACCTTGGTCCAAATAGGGACCCTTGCTTCTAGTCAGGGTAAGGGGGATACACACTTTAGATAACCCCTGGGTAGCTTGGCACGAGCAGACAGACTTATCCCAAAGGCAATGCGTAAAGTATTTGTACTCAAAACACTCAGTAATACAGTGATAACACCACAAATGGACACCACACCAGTTTAGAAAAATAAGGTACCTTTATCTAAACTGAACAAGACCAAAACAACAAAAATCCAACATACATGTAATAAGAATATGACTTTAAAAAGGTTTCAAACAACTTGGTCCATAGAAAACTATGGATGCGTGATTTCTCTCAAAGTACCTGTAGTTGCGGCAAAATTCACAAGGCCAAACAGCCGCAGAGATGGGAAGCGTTGAAAAACTAAGATGCTTCATTCATGAGACCAGGTGGAGGCGTTGCGTTTCTGTGCACGCATGAGAAGTGATGGTGTTGAATCCGGTCTGTAGGGGGAAGTGTCGTCGATTCCGAGACAGTTCTGGTCCGCGGCAGGAAAACTTGCCCCACAGGCACTATGCGTGGAAATCCGGGATGCGTCGGCGATCGATGCGGCGGCGTTGAATCGCCCGTCCAATCCTGCTGGGTTCATCTCTACTCTTTCCTTAATAACTCTTTGCATTTGACTTATCCCACACTAGTTCCCATATATGCCTGCTCTGTCATCATTGTGCTGGAGCACATTGGTAGCTGTTTCACATTTATCTGATGTGGAAAAAAACGGGTCTAGCAGGAAAAAAAGTGCACAGAACTTGAGTTGAAACACGCTCACAGTCTGTGAGGTCTGTGCTCGATTGTCTGATTTAGGGCAAACTTTCCAAAATCCGTACTTGTATCATTGCATATGATCCAACATATAAGGGACAGTCTAAACTTTGGCCTGTTTCAAGCATTTCCTCCCACAAGAGTTCAACCATCATCATAGGAGACTGTGGATGCCTCTCTCAAGAACAGGTATGTGACAGACTTATGGTTCCCTGGGTTTCTGCAACTACAATCATTGTCTGAATGGGTTATCTCCCAAACCAAGCAGATCAGATGGTGTGCTCATTGTCTGCATCTTACTTTAAATTCTCAAGGTAATAGATTCAATCCACATTCACATTAGCAGACCCTCATCTACATTGGAAAATGAGGTAGTGAGATCTCTCATTCTTAACTCCTCTTGAAGAAAACATTTCTTTCCATACTCTAATTCTTCTTTGGCTGAGGAGATGTTAGAGAACATTAATGTAAGAATTTCTCGTCAGTTTGTCAGGATATCACCAGAAAATTATATTCAGCTTGGCCAACTTATTGCCATATGTGAAATTCAAACAAGCAAGTCAATCTCCAATTACCCGATGGCTCACTTGTAAATAAGGCCTCATATCCTCTCCCTTTTTTTTTTTTTGTTGGGAAGTTTTATATAGCGCAAACTAGATCTGATAAATCTGGTATCAGAACACTTTACATAGCACCAGTTTTGTTACACAAGGACACATTCATTTTTTCTTAGGCACAGGGAGGTTACGTGATTTGCCCAGAATCCCTAGATGTTGAGCGTCGTAGCCGAGACTCAAACCCGGTTCCCCAGCTTCGACGTCGACTGTTCTAGCCACAAGGCTACATCCTCTCCCCTCCCTTAATAAAGTGGCCTGTTACAGCTCTCAAGTTGGCAACATTTACCCTGATTTACGGACTCTGGGCTTGTAATTGTTGATCTAATTCTGATTAGCAGGCAGTGCATACTTGTAAAAGATGAAGGAGCAAGGGTAAATTTGATTATGTTTTATTTGATTTGCCTCTTCAGTCTAGTTGACTTGATACGGTAGTGTCGGTCAGAACTAAGTGAACATCAGAATGTACTCACTCTTTTTATGAACAACACAACGCTTGTTGGTAGCTCCAACCAGTCTTCCTGTTATGCCAGCTTTTTATGCTAAAAATAGGTAATGCACAAAATGGCATTCAATAGAGGCTAGACCAGATGTGCTTACAAGTACTTATATCATAAACAACCTGAGTTATCAGGTAAAAAGAACCTAGCCTAAGAGAGAGAGAGGTGTCAGAAACCTATTAGATTCTGAGATCCACCAAAAAGAGAGAAAGAAAAAGATTTTTTCTTTCTTGAGTCCCCTCACTCACCAGGGTTTCCCCACGGTGACATGCTTCATCATTGGGGTCCTCTCAGTCCTCTACGGACTGAGGCGTGCTGCGACTTGCGAATTACGTAGGAGCACTAAAAGTACAAATTATGTGTAGTGCAGGAAAAAGTGTAGTGGAGTGGGGTGTGGAGAATGTTTAAAATAATTAGCTAGTGGGCCAAATAATTTTATTCTTGCTCCTAGCTAATAAGATTAAAAACGGGGTAATATGCTAAAGGCCCTAACTATAATGGGGTAGGTGTACCTAGCATATAGTCAACTAGTTTCGAGCTTCCCCCAGCTCTTAAAACAAAAAGATACAGCTTGGTTTGACAGTAGCTGCATTAAGGCAAAATAAGAATTACTTTTAGCAATAAAAAGCAGCAATAGGGCTGAGATAATGGAATGCAGGAAAGAATGTAAGCTAGCACAGATTGCTAGCAAGAAAAGGTGGGAGGAATCATGTTGGCAGGATCTGGTTAACTTATCGCTCTGCAAACCTAGGTTTCTAGATCTTTTTCGCATGTTTAATATATGGTAGACTGAAAATAACCAGGGAGGAGGAATTTAGTATCCAACCCCAGACTTGGCTTGATCACTTCTCAGACCTCTACTGTGTTCTAGCTGGAACAGATAACTCCACGGAGGATTTGGATGGAAAAAAACTTCCACTCTGCTGCTGATCCATGGTCTCCGATCTCCTTCACACTAGAAAAACTTTGGCAGTTATAGAATCTGTGATAGCTGGAAAAGCCCCTGGCATGTACAGGATCCCAGGGGACCTTTTTTGTTCTTGGACATATATTTAAATGATCTTTCCAGTGAAATCATAGCAGGTACAAATATTACTGAGACCAGGAGAGGGATTGAGATTATTCAGATTTTTTCAAAAGGAAGCAGAGACATTCCAGGGAACTTCAGGCCAATTAGTTTATTTGACAATAAACAAAAAATATTTAGTAGTGAATTACTGGCCAGCATACATGAGTGGATAGACGATTCACATGTCTTATTCCATTTATGGGTGGGGTTACGAACACACTGGCACCATTGATCAGCTTTTTTATTTAATTGCTGCGGAAAAGTGTTTTATTGAATCACAATCACTCATATGTAGCATTTGTGGGCCTAAGGCCAACCTTCCATTTGGTCCCATGTAACAAGCTCTAGGAGGTATTACGGAGTATGGGGTTGCCGGAGAATGTATTAGATCAAATTATAATTATGCTTGTGTCAAATGGGAGAGAAAGGATGAACTGACAGAGTGGATCGACATCAGGAGAAGGGTTCATCATGGCTGTGTGTGAGCCCCAAAATTGTTCATGCTATAAATAAAGAGATAATGAAGGGCTATATAATTGTGACAGTGATTCCTCTCAAACTGGCTTGGCAGAAATCCCTGCTCTTCTTTTTGCAGATGACACCCTACCTATCTCTAAAATTCCTATAGGCCTTCAAACATTGCAGATTCTCAATATTTTGTATTCAATGTGGATTGGAAAGTAATGCCGCGAAAACAAATTTATGACATTCCACCCACTTTTGCAGGTAAGTTAAAATTGGGAATCATCCCCTCATACGTTGTAAAGGAGTTTGATTACCTAGGGGTATGCTTAGCAAATACTTTGTCTGGAGCACCACAGATATTTGGAAGCCAATTGGCACTTAAGCACAGAGCCTCCTCACTCCCTAACCTGCGAAAATCTTCAATTTATCACCCGGTATCATTCACACTTGAAATATTTTGTGCTAAAGTGCTAGGGCCGGCTTGGTACGGGGTGGAGATTTGCGGCTATGGTAATTTAACCAACCTTGTTGGTGTAGAAAACAGATTCTTGATAGTACTTCTTAATTCACCTTAACCCAAAGTGGTCCACTGATCCTGTTGCATATGGAATTGGGACTTACAAATGTTGCTGAGATAGCAAATTTCAGGCACTTGTTTCACTGGGTCAGATTGTGGTCTAACAAATCTCTAGGCCCCTAGAAGAAAGTCTTTGCAAAACTGAGGGAAATGGATAAAGCATGCAAATTAGCATAGTTTGCTCAGATCAAGTCCTGGTTCCTTGAGCTTGATCTTCACAATGTATGGGATAACCCTGGGCCCATGTCTAAGAAAATTACTGCTACTTTCAAAACTAGATATTGGCTCTACATACAGGGAAGATGGTAATTAGATCCAAACCTTTGCTCCCTGACTCAGAGGATCCTTGATTTTGAAAATGTAACCGTGTTTGAGCAGTTCTTGGATCAGATAGAGCCAATTGAGACGAGATTGTTATTCATAAAACTTTCGAATTTTAATTTTACCTATTAACTGTCTTTGCAGTAAGTGGCGGGCATCCGTATATTACTTGAAAATTTGCCCCTCCTGCAGGGCCCTGTTTAAATTGACGCTTACCTATGTTTTTTTGCACAGGTTTTTTAAAGGATTTTTGGACTGGACAATAATGAGCTAACTTTCGTTGGCATGTCTAAATACCTATACTCTGTCTAACATTTGAAATTTAGGCTTAGCTCCTGAATATAGGCTATCTAAATAGTTTATCTGGCAAATAGCTTATCTGTGTTTTTACCTATTTTTTGTACAAATAAACATTCCTATACCAAACGGTTTCTGTATAATATACTCACACTTTGAGAATAGAAAAGAGGAAGGATGTAGGATAAAGCATTTTTTTCTGTTTTGTTGGGCCACTCATATACACATATTTCACCTATCCACCTACCATCAGTGAAACAATTACACAATATATTCTTATCATGGGAGGGGACTGGAAAGGGTAAGCGCCCTTGCATGGGAAGGTGTGTTGCCCCACCCTGCATGCATTTGCATGATTGGTACCGACGGCTCAGTGATTTGGTTATTTTCAGTTTTGAGGGGCAACTTTAAGTCCTGTTACTAGGTAGCTGAGCACCCACCAATTGGCAGTAGGAGAAAAGCTAGGGACTTGAAGTAGAAGTAAATGTGATCTTATTCTACTTTTACCCTCTTCAACATAAATATCTCGAAGGACAGCTTCAGTTTTTCAGTATGATCTGACCAAACTAGGCTAGCATGACTTGCATAAGGCACATTGGCAAGTTGTGTGGGAACTTCACATCTGTAATGCCACATTAGTATTGATAATGCTACACTAGAATTGCCAATGCCACTTGGTTCTAGAATGAGAAATGACTACAGTACTCTTAGTTTTGCACTCTGGAATGGGTAGTAACTGCAGGATTGGTGTTTGCATATTGATTCCCTTTGGTTTTCCTCCTTTCCGAAAACATATTTTGCCAGGTTTTTCTTGGTGATAAATGCTTGGGGAACAGAACACTTGGTGCTGTGTTCCCGCAAAACTTGTAATTACGATTCATGCTGAAGTCCCTCTTTCCACTTGAATCAGACTTACAAAAGACATCTTAATGATGACTGTATTTTACAAGGAATAGTAGGGCCTTGTACAAATGGGTGTATGCCTTAACAGAAGCAATACAGTATCATAGTTTTCGCCCTGACAGAGTAACTGTTTGAAAAAACCCACCTGTCAATCCAATTTTATTTTGGATCTCTTATGACACTAACATATCCCATTAAATTAAGCTAATGTTAGGATTGTGGTCCCACAATATTGCTAAAAGTTAATTTTTTTATATTTGTTTGTCATTTTAGCATACAAGCTAGTAGCAACGTCATGGAGTTGGACCATTCTGATGGAGCTTTGAAAATACATTACTCTGATCGCTTAGTTACTCTTCTGCGTGAGGTCCGTCAGCTTTCAGCTCTTGGATTTGTTATTCCTGCCAAAATACAACAGGCTACCAAAACTGCTCAAATGTTCTACAAGCAAGCAATTATCCTTAAACAGGTATGAAGGAACCATTCTAGTTCATATATCCTGCATTAATTGGAAATGCTTTATTACATTCAGATTCATGGTATATAATTGAGCTGTGCTTCATTTATTATTGATACTTAATGTAATATACCTCACTGTTGGCTATTATCCCACAGCAACCTAGATCTGCTGTCCATGAAAAAACCACCCGCATTACCCTTGGGAAGTTGGACTCTTAAGTATATTCATTTGTGCGCCATGAATCAGGCTAAGGCTGTTAGACCCCTGTTAGACCCCTGTCCATCTAGGTTTAAGGGATGGCCATTGTCTTCCAAACTAAAAATCAGCCACACATCCAAGTAATGATTAGTACTTCAACAGAGATGCTAATCAAGGGGTGTGTATTAAATGACACTAATCATGGGATCCTTTATTACCAAGACAACTCCTCGCCTTGGTCATGCTTAATAAAAACAGATTAAGCCACAGTTGACAACAGTTGTATGGCACAATACAACCTGATCGCAGAGGTATTTCTGTGACCAAGCAGGTCTACTCTGACTAGGTAACGAAGCTGTCACCTAGTCAAAGGTATTATAATTGTGCCAAAGATACAATGGATTGAGGCTAACAACTAGATTAATATTCCGGGTGAATTTGAAGGGAGGTTGAAAACTGTGACTTGCTGGGTCCTCCAAATGGGTCAAGAAAGAATGGTAGCCTTCCTAAGCTCTCAAGGACTTGACATTGAGAAGGTCTGAGGAATCCTCTTCCTGATAGCCTGAGGAAGGGCAACACCTTAAAGGAACCATGTGCTACAAACTTGCAATGAATAGTACATGTGAAAGTTGTTAGGTTCTGTGAGAAAGTGCCCTCTTTCCTCATGGTTGCTCCCACTTTTTGCTGAATTGCTGATGTAGTTTGACTGAGTGTGCCCTGGGCTCCTGCTAATCAGGTACCCAGGGCCTATGTTCTTTCCCTAAAACTGCATTGAAGCCTACACCCAATTGGCATCTCTGGCCACAGGTCAACCCCTGGTAAATGGTACCACGGGTACCCAGGGCACTGTGACCAGAGAAGGCTTCTAAGAGCTGCAGCACTTATTGCGCCACCCTTAGAGGTCTTGTACCATTACACTCACACACTGCCTTTGCAGGCTGAGTGTTTTGGTGCAGAACAAAGTGAAGAATCGACATGGCACACATCTCTGTGTTCCATGCCTACAACCCACTGCCCTGGCATAGGTCAGTCACCCCTCTAGCTGGGTGTACTATACCAGTGGTGAGGGTACTGGTGCATGAGCCCTGTACCCCTACAGTGCCTAAGTCCATTCTTAGACATTGTAAGTGCAGTGCTGCCATTAAGAGTATATGGTGCTGGGAGTTTGATGCCAGTATGGGATTTAAAGAAAAATGCACACAGAGGGCATCTTGACGATGCCCCCTGAAAACTAACCTACCTCTAGTGTCCAGGCTGAGTGGCTGCTTTCAGCTGCCACCCCCAGACATGTTTCTGGACCCCTGGGCCGAGAGCCTGCTACTCTCTGGGGCCTGAAACAATGCACATCCTGGCCAAGCCTCCTCCCCCAGGATGGACAGGTTTCATGAAGGGGAAGCTTCACAGACTTGCCGCCTTTGTGTGCTTCACCAGGCCACTTGCTGCGCTCAGCAACTGGCTCTTACCCCCCATTTTGGGCGGGAGAACCGGCGGGAAAAACAAGTGAGGAAGAGAGGTGTGCCCACCTCTGCCAACTCTAACCCTCAGGTGGGGAAGGCGAGGTGAAGCACAACTCTAGGTCCACGCCATCTTGAAGATGGGGGGACTCAGCCAACCAGGGACAGGCACATGCCCCCTCCCACTGGAGGGTGGCATCATAGGAGGTGTACCCACCCCAGGGAAGGGACCCATTGGTCCCTGCTTTTTACCTACCTGTAACGCCTCTAAATCTAGTATTTAGGGGCACCCCTGAACCTTGCTACCTCAAAGAAGAACCTGCAAGAAGAAGAAGAACAGAACAGCAGTGCAGCAGCAAACAAGAGGAAGACACCCACTGACTTGGCCCGAGCCCTACCGGCCTGTCTCCCCCTCAAACCTGCTCCTGCGAAATCCCGGTGTGTCCTGCAGCCAGAAACCTCAAAATCTCCAGAAGACGTGCCTGCCTTCAACTACAAAGACTCTGTCTCCTGTGAACACCGGATTTGTTCATCTGCAACCTCTGGCTCCGGCCGGACACAGCGGATCCGCCCCACTCTGCACCCACCGTCCACGTCCCCAGCTCGAGTGAGCAAACACCACGAGGAGGTCACCTCCGCGATCCCGACCCGAGATCCGGCGACCTCTGACCTGCTCCAAGCCTCCAGCCGACGCCTGCAGCATAAAACCAGAAGGTTCCCCCAACCGCGACCAGGAGCTGGTAAGAACATCCGACCCCAAAAGGCACCCCTGCACCCGACGCCTCACGGCCTTGTGTGCCCAAACCGACGGTGCCTAGCCAACCCCTAACTTCCCAACTTACCTCTCAAAGTGATGGTTGCACCCAGAAGACCTTTGTTCCTGAGCCTGCAGTGCCTTTGCAAACCGGAGGTTCCCCATTGAAACCAACAGGGAGCCTGACGTCAAAACAGCATCCTGCACTCGGCTGCCCTAGTGCTGCTGAGGGTGCTAATTTGTTTCCTCATTTGCCCTGATCTAAAGTCCAGGAGCTTTGCTCCCACAACCCAGTGGCCTGCTTGCCAGTAGCCACCAACCGGAGGCCCCCTATCCCCTTGGGATAACATTGGGCCCCAGCACTTTGCACCCGGCCACCCTAGTGCCGCTGAGGGTGTAACGAGAGTGCATCCTTGACCCTGGGGGAACCCTTGTTCTAACCCCAGAAGCTCAACTCCAAAGATCGATTACTTAACTGGTAACCGTTTACTTAATTTCTCTCCGAAAAATTAGTTTTAAGTGTGGAGTTGATTGGTATGGAAACCTAAAAAATAACAAATGTGCAAAACTGACTTTACTTACCTTTTCTCTAGGAAATGACCCAGTGTAATATCTAGGCATATCACACTGAGTAAAAAAAGTAATCTCAAAAGGAATTTCAAAAGTAACATAAAAGTAACTTACCTGTAATTCTTATTGCAAAATCGATACAAAGTATATGTACAGCATTCCACAGTATTGCATTACCAGTAATCCAAACTGTAACCATTTCAAAGTACATTTACAATTGCCTTTCAAACTGTATATTTACTGCAAAGTATTTATCAACTTACCTGTGTCAGGCTTGCTTGGTTCTAAGAAATAAAATAACTAAAAGAATATTTTTATACCAAAATAATTGGTCTGAAGTTCAGTCTTTGAGTGTGTGAATTAATTTGGTCACTGAGTGTGTGCAACAAATACTTAACACTGTCCTCTGATACTGCCTTACTGCTCGACCACAGTACCAAAAATAGAGAGTGGGGTGCTAACTAACTTTACCTTTGCCTACCTTTGGGAATCCACTGAACTCTGTGCACACTATACCTCACTTTGGTATAGTATATACAGAGCCAGCTTCCTACAGGTGCCTCCTTACGAGGGTGCCCATTAGGAAGGAAAAAATACCAATAGGGGTACAAAAAACCTTCTTGGCAACTTAGTACCTCTTGATTGAAGATACAGATTAGGGCTAAATTTAATAACAAGGCACCAAACTCTTCCTGGCATCAGGGAATGAGTCAAATAAGGTTATCCAGAAGTAAATACAGTAGAAGTTCCAACTGCTATGGAAAGAAATCAGGGACAAAAATAGTAGCCAGGGAGTGAAGAATACAACAGGAAACAAGAGACAAATGTGTTGTGATGCATGCATCACTTGGAAATAAATTCTTAGAAATGATTCATACAGGAACTGATGTAATAGAAAATGTATGTACGTCATCTTGGGGTGGTAACCTCTGATAGCATTCTTTGGACAGACCACCATCTTGGAAAGGGCAGTTTATAAGGGTTGTCAACACTCCTTTCCTGAATCTCATCTCCACGGTTTGATACACAGAGATTCCCAGTTTGACTTCTTTTTTCGAGCCCCGTCTTTCACTTTCTGCACGCTGCCCTTCATGCCTGATGCTCAACGTGACTTTCAGAATACACCTCTGGGTGGCTGTAAGTACAGAAGCGACAGTGTGATCTAGGCACTAAGGACGTTTATCCATGCGCTGAGCACAGCAACCAGCAGCATGCTGCCTAGAAGTACGAGGGATGCTGTGTCTTCTCTAGTTTGTGTATGTTCTCTGATAAGCTCTCACCACACAAGTAACTGCACGCGCCCCTCTGATGCTCTGGGCTTATTGGGGTGCCTTTAAAAAAGTCTACGAACTAAAAAAGGAACATGAATTGAAGAAAATCTTTCTAAGCATGCTGAATAGAAGGATGATCTTTCCATCGCACCAGACATTGAAGAGAGCCTTGAAACCTCTGACAATTACATATTTTTTGATCCTTGGATTTCGGGTGCCCAAATACCATCACTGACGGAAGTCAGATTCAGGCCAATAATATTTATCAGCAAGATAAGGTGTCAGCTTGAATAAATGAAAGACATAATGAGCATCTCACATGTGAGGCAACTTCAAACTTAACGCCACAGGACTCACCTGGGCCCAGATGTACGAACCTTTTTTGCGGCCGCGAACGGGAGAACCTCCAGTTTGCGGACGCAAAAGAAGGTAATAGCATGTACAAATGCTATTTTGCGAGTCCCTGACTCGCAAAATAGCATTTGCGACTCTCGCTATTAGGAAGGGGCATTTGCAGTTGCAAAACACTTGCAGTTTACCACCTACTTCAAGTAGGTGGTAAACCACTCGCAAAGGGGAAGGGGTCCGCAGGGGACCCTTCCCCTTTGTGAGTATGTTGGAAACAATTTTTTAAGAGCAGGCAGTGGTCCCACAGACCACTGCCTGCGCTTAAGAAAATGAAACTGAAAAGTTAAATTTTTCTTTTTTAAATGCTTCCCGTTTTCCTTTAAGCTGCTTTATTAAAAAGCACTCCCAGACATGGTGGTCTGCTGAGCCCAGCCGGCCACCATCCCTGGGAGGGCTGTCATTCCCAATGGGCTCGCAAATTGCGAGAGGCTCATTAATATTAATGAGCCTCGCAATTTGCCCTTCTGCTCTTGCTGCATGTGTGGGAACAGTGAGCGAATGCCTTCGGGCTTTAAAACTTGTTCGTCGTGTAGCCGCCTCATGTCGGCGACGGATTCTCACCCCATCTGTATGTGGTGTTTGGGGG
The DNA here is from genome assembly GCF_964204655.1 of Triturus cristatus. Lineage (NCBI taxonomy): Eukaryota > Metazoa > Chordata > Amphibia > Caudata > Salamandridae > Triturus > Triturus cristatus. Next base: position 252,102,321 of record NC_140591.1, read on the forward strand.
AGCACCACGACTCCACTGATTGTGAGGCGTGTTGGCAGATGAAGCCGAAGTCCCGGCGGGAGCGCCGGATGAAACGTCTTTCAGCTCGGGTGTCCAGGTCGGCGTCGACACCCCGCCCATCCCCTGATGAAGGTTCTCGGACCCGCGGCTTTCCTCGGCGACTCCGGTCTTCTCCCAGGTCGCAACTGCGCCGCTCTCCTCTTGGTAAGTGTCGCAGTTTGTCCCCGAGGGTCGGGTTCCGGCCTGAAGGGGGCATGGGCTCTCCGCAGGTGGTGCGGCCCCGCTGGTCGTCCCCTTATCCGCCGTTTCCCGTCGTGGGGGCGACCAGAGCCCAGATGGAGACATAAGTGGCGGCTTTGCAGGCCTCGCTGGCTTCTCCTCCTCCTCCTTCCCCTCCTGGGACGTCGGCGGATCCCTTGTAGTGTGTGGGGCCCTCCGCTGCATCGCCGGCGGCTCTGACCCCGGCGACGACTGGTTCGGTTCCAGGCTCAGAGGATGTGGTGCCGTCGGGGTGCGGCACTTCGGGGGTCCCTCCTTCGGACCACGGCGCCTCTGCTTCGCCGCACACTCCCACGGGAGTCCCTGTGGTGTCGCTGGAGGTCTCCGGGGCTCGGGTCGCACCCCCGAGCTCCTCTCGGTCCTCGGGACAGGCGGCGGCCTTGTCCGGGGCCGAGGTGACGCCGCATTGGTGCCGGCGGCTGCTGGCCCTGGCGGTTGCTGGCTCTGGCGGCGCCGCAGGGGTCCGCGGAGGGCCCTTCTCGCCCGAGCCCCTCTCGGGAACGGCGGCAGCCTTGTCCGGGGCCCAGGTGACGCCGCTACAGCGCCGGCAGCTGCTGGCCCTGGCGGTGCCACAGGGGTCGGCGGATGGCCCGTCTCGACCTGTCACAAGTCGCGGCTGGCGGGGGTCTCCTCGTCCCTCTCCGAGCCGTTCTCGTCCCTCCGTGCAACTGGCTGCCTCGTCGGAGGTCGGGTCGGCGCCGTTCCGGTGCCGCCCCTTTGCCACCCCGGCTCCGGTTTAGCTCCGGTCTCCTGCGCCGGGTGCTGTGTCGGAGGCCGCCCCGGTGTCTCCTCTGGTGCCGGTCTTTGGCGGTGTCCTGCCTCAGGTTGCGGACTCTTCGGCGCTGGGCTGACATCGCGTCGTTAATTTGTCTTCGGTCGCCTCCTCTTCTCCAGAGGTTCGGCGGTTGCTGGTGTCATCCTCGCCGGAGACGGGCCGCCGTGTCGTGGCATTTTCCCCGACGTCATCTAAAGGCGGCTCCTCGCCGTCCCCTCGACCGCGGTCTTCGCCGGAGGAGCCGCAAGTCCCCCACTCTTCAGTCCCCCTTCCTTCCTTTCAGCCTTGGCCCTTCCTTCCTCCAGTTGGCTTGGGGGATGGCCGCCTTACCTTGCAGCCGTCGCCTCACGAGGAGCTGCTTTCAACTCCACGGGGCCCTACGGAGGTGGGTGCGGCTTTCGCTCGAGCTGTTTCCACGGCGGTGGGAATTTGGCGGATGGGTGATCCTGCTACCCATTTCCCCACAGATCATCTTCTGGAGGTTCTCTGGTGGTAGGGAACTGTTGCTTCCCTTCGAGGGTTCACTCCACTCTTCTCTCTTCGGGACTTGGGGCCGTCCCACCGCCACGGGGGACCCGGTGCCCCAGCACCTTCTGCACCTCCACCATCTGGCACCATGTGATCTGGTGTGCCTTTCTCTTCACCCTTCGACTAGTGGCCCCCTTTTGCAGTCTGCCTTTCCTGCTTTGCCGCTGCTGTTGTCTCCCCCGTCACGGGAGGCCCGTTGGCTGGACTCCTGGGGGCGCAATATGTTTGCCTCAACCAGTGCAGCTCTGCGGGTTCTTAACACGCTGTGTGTTTTGACTAGGGCCACTTCTTGCTTGTGGGACTTGGTGGAGTCCCTTATGTCTGCCGCTTCTCCGGAGAGTGCCTGTGTTGATTTGAGGCACCATGTCTTGGATGGTTGGGAGCTGTCGGCGTTTATCCTTTGCTCCGCTCTGGACATCTCGGAGGTGCTGGGTCGTGCCATGGCTTCTTTGGTGGCCCTTCGTCACCATGCCTGGCTCCGGGACAGTGTGTTCCCGGAGAATGTTCGAGAATGGCTGGTGGACCTTCCCTTCGATGGTGCTCTTTTGTTCCATGCCCCTGCGGACTCAGCCATCCAGAGGTTCTTGGCCGGGCTTCGTCCTCCTCCTCCTCCTCCCCCCCCTCCTTCTTCTCCTCCTCAGTGACCTGCGTGTTGCTCTGGTTCTTGGAGCTCTTCTTCTGTTGGGGCTGGTCGCCCTGGTTGTCTGGCTGAGGTTGTGGTTCTGTTGGCTGCTGGCCAGCCCTTTTTGACTGTGTGTTTTTCTTTTGGGTTTTTCCCACCATGCTGGGCCTGAGATTGGGCCTTCTGCGTTTTCCCCCCATGGCTGCTTGATTGGCCTCCTGCGGGGTTTTTTGCCGCAGATCTCTTTTTTGTTGTCCTCTGCTGCGGAAGTTTCTTCCTAAGAGGTTCCCAGGTCATGGGATATGACATGCCCCATGTAGGGCAGGGTTGGCTGTTAAATAGCCCTGGTATGTGCTGGGGAGTTGTGGTCGCCTGCGGGCTTCTGCTCTTCGTGGGGTTATAGTATGTTGCGGATGCAACCTTCTTCTTCGCCTTTTTGCTTTGAGTGTTCATTCTATGGTGTCCCTGGCGGCTGGCGGAGCTTGCCAGTGCCGCCCTCTTCTTCTTTCTGCACCGTTGTGCCTTCTTGGGGCTTTAGTGGGACTGTCATCCTGTCTTCTCCGCTGCTTCCAGTGGGTCTTCCACTCGGTTCTGCCTCTTCTCCCTGTGGGGGTAATGGTCCCTGACTTCTGGACCCTCTTGCGGGCACTGTTTGTCCCTGCGGGGCGTTGGACTCTTCCTGGGTGACCTTGAGTTCCCCTACTAGGCTTCCGCCTGCTTCTTGCTGCCGGCGCCATCCTGTCTGGGATTGCCTTTGATCTGTCTATTCTCCTTGGAGGCCTCTTCTCCTTGGAGTCTCTAGGTTGCTCTTCTCCTTCGGTGCTCCTTTGCTTGCCTTGGCCTTGGGCGGAGGTTTTGTTGCCACACGTGGGCGTGGGGTGTTTGGCCTCTTTGCACCTTGCCTTGTTTCCTCTGCTCAGTGAGGACAGGCTAAAAGTTTTCCGGATCCAGTCTCACGCCTGGGGATAATTCTACGTGCAGGAATCTGCGGCTAGAATCGTCTCTACCAGATACATCGTTACCGAAGGTAAGTAACTCGTACTTATGGTCTTGAAGACATCTCATCAAGAGATGAATCTCTCCTGAGCAATATGGACTAACCTAGAATTGTTATGAATTTACAATGGTTTGAACTAATGTTAAAACAAATAGGAGAAGCACTCTTTGTCACGTGTTCAACCTCCACTTTAATTCACTTTCTAAATTACTTAGGAGTCACTATCAATATGAAAATGAGAAACGTGTTTCCTTTAATGGAAATGTGTTACAATTGACTTAAAAGTGTCCGTCTTCAGAAAAGTCAGAATCTCATGGGGAGGCAAATATCTTCTCATCTGGGCTTCAGGATATCTTGCATCTTGATAGTCCCGAATGCCAGGCACCTCTTGACATCTTTCCAGCAGAGCTTGGAGGATCAGTGGGATCAAACTTAGGGAAACTGGGAGCACAGTCTCCCATCTTTCATTGGAAGCAGATCACTCTCGTCCATGGCGGCACAACTGATACAAAGAGTGCCGCCTCAAGCTGTCTGGACAGATGAGCTCCTTTTAGAGTGGAGAAACTATCTAGACAATTTAAACTTTCAAGAAACATGGGCTGAGAAATTAAAGCCACATCATATCAGTATATTGGCGCTCATGACAGTCCACCTAGTCCTGACCTGAAGGTTTTCCTTCCATTTCTAACAATGGGCAGGATTCAGATAAAAACAGACATTGTTATGACCATGTACTCAAGCAGGGGACTCTTGAGATTTGCTCAAGCAACCTGGAAATAGCTCATATCCAGCTTATTGTCAGTAACTGCAATTTGTCTGCCAGGAGTCAAAAACAGCTAAGCAGATGTACTCTGCAGAATCATCATGGAGAATCCTGAGTGGGTTCTGGACACCGCAGTGCAGAAGGTATTTTTGAAGTATCTGGTTATAGCATAAACAAAACAATACGTAGAAACTATATTTCCAGATTTCCCAGGGCTAAAATCTAAAGAGAATGCCCCTTGGAACTGGCTACACTTACATAACACTAGCTATGGCAAAACCTCCACCCCAATGACCACCTTCCCACACTCTCAGTACCCTCTTCTGGGAGCATGCATCTGACATTCTCCTGGGCTACCTGAAAGAAACAGATACATCACTTAAATTATTTCAGACTTCAGTGTCACCCTTTTACATTACAGTGCTGCTTTGCAGAATGACTTGATATTGGTTCCAAAAACTGGGACAGACATTTACAATTCAGAAAAGCACCGAACACTGGGACAGTCCTCTGAAAACTGGGACTATCCAGGGACATCCGCGCTGTATGGTTACTCTAAGAATGATCCTTAAAGCTCAGGATTGGCCAAGACAAAGGTGGCAGACAGAACTTCTTCACCTATCTAAGTGCGCCTTCGCTCCCCTGCAATGTAACTCGCCTGGTGCGGTTACCTCCAACAGGGGAGTCAACTAGAAAGCGGAATTGTACGTTGTGTCTTCCGACACCCTTACCGCACTGGGAGCGGCGAAAAACGAAGCGTCCTGCTTCTTCTGTTGCTGAGCTGAAATAATCGGCAACGCGGTCCGGAGCGCAGGATCTTTATTTCCTGCTTCCGGAACCGCCTTTCCTACGTGCTGCGTAGCACGCAGGGCATGTTTCTGGTGTCCCGCGCCTCGTCTGTTTTGCCGCAGCAGCGAGCGCGATTGCCGGGACCCAGATCATGACAGTACATCCCCTTCAACGGGAGCGCACGCTACTATCAGGTTTCTCAGGATGTTGGCGATGAAACCGGGATACCAACTTGGGCGCATGCACCGCCTCCTTCGGTTCCCAAGAGTTTTCTTCAGGGCCGTACCCCTTCCAAGCTACTAAATACCATATCTTCCCCCTCACTCTCTTGGCGTCTAAGATGTTCTGTATCACATATTCGAGATCACCCTGTACTAACACGGGAGCTGGACGTTTCTGTGTCTTACCCTGAGCTGGTTTTAGAAGGGATACATGAAACACTGGGTGTATTCGTAGATGGGAGGGGTGCTTCAGCTTAACTGCCACTGGATTGATGTGTTTCACCACATGATAGGGGCCTATATATCTTGGGCTAAACACGCTGTGTTTCTTAAATCTAATATGTTTTGTGGACAACCAGACTCTATCTCCTCTCAAATACGTAGGAGCGGGTCTACGCCGTTTATCGGCCTGTACCTTGTATCTTTCTTTGGCTTTCGTCAAATTGTCATGTAGTGATAGAAGCTTTCTGCGCATCTGCTGCAGCCTTGTGTGTATCTCTGGTAGGCGAGTATAAGAATTGGAAGAACCAATGGGTTGAATCTGGGATGAAACCCATAATTGCTATAAAATGGAGAGTATAAAGTGGAAGAATGACGGGCACTATTATATGCAACCTCGGCCGCCCATAACCAGTCCACCCATTCTTCAGTATTTGTTTCAACATAACACCGAAGGAACTGTTTTAGCGTCTGGTTGAGTCTTTCTGTTTGGCCGTCCGTTTGTGGGTGGAAGCTAGTAGAAAGAGATGTTGTCATTTGAAGCTCCGCACACCACGTTTTCCAGAAGCTTGCGGTAAACTGGGCCCCTCTGTCGGAGACCACATCTTTGGGAAGGCCGTGGAGTCGTATTATGTGGACTAACAAGAGTTTTGCCAGTTGGTTGGCGGTTGGTGCTTGTTTCCATGCGATGAAATGTCCCATTTTGGTCAAATAGTCTACTACTACTATGATAGCGGTGTTTCCTTTATCCCTTGGCAACCCTACTATAAAATCCACCGTAATCCGTTCCCAGGGTATGGTGGGTGTGGGCATGAGCTGCAGTAGACCTTGTGCCTGTCGGTGATCCGTCTTAGCTTGGGAACATTTGATGCACTCACGTACCCACGTTAACACGTCCAGGTGGATGGTTGGCCACCAGAACTGACGCATTATCTTCTCCAGGGTTTTTGTGCCTCCTAGATGTCCAGCGCACGGTAGGTCGTGACACCAGGTGAATACAGTTCTGCGTAGCTTGAGTGTAGGGAGCAGCAATTGTTGTCCCTTCATGGGGAGTCCTTGCCGTACCCACCATTCCGGATGTGACTTGAGCCAGCGTCGCCAGGCGAATGTTTGAATCCCAAGTCGCACTTCCCTCAGGAACCCTTCGGTTTGTATGGAACAAACCACTTTGACGGGTTCAATGATGAAATCCTTGTTCATTCTGTTTTCAGGTGGAGCGACTTCTTGTCTTGTTAAGGCGTCTGCCTTTCTGTTCTGGCTTCCTGGCCGGTAGGTAACTATGAAATGGTATTCGGCGAAGAAGAGCATCCATCGAAGCTGCCGCGGAGTGAGATGACGCGCAGCCTTCATGAACTGAAGATTCCGATGGTCGGAGTACACCGTGACCTGATGGACCGCTGCCATTAGCCAGTGTCTCCATTCCATGAAGGCGTCATTTATGGCTAACAGCTCCTTCTCTGCTATTGTGTAGTTTCTTTCCGCTGTATTGAGTTTCCGAGACATAAAGGCGATAGGATGTAAATAACCCGAGGTTTCCTGTCGTTGCGAGAGCACTGCTCCTATCGCCACTTCGGAGGCATCTGCTTCCACTATGAACGGTAGAGCTAGATTGGCGTGGGTTAGAACAGGGGCTGTTACAAAAGCGTTTTTTAGCCGGTCGAAGGCCTTCTGAGTATCTTCGGTCCATAAGAACGGAATCTTTTTCCTCGTTAACCTAGTCAAAGGAGCAACTATCTCAGAGAATTGCCGGGTAAACCGGCGATAGAAATTCGCGAAACCCAGAAGGCTCTGGATTTCCTTGCTGTTGTGAGGACAAGGCCATTCAAGGATGGCCTTTACCTTTCGTTCCGCCATGACTTGGCCAGAATGGGTAGGCATAACCCCAAGGAATTACACTGTTGTAACATGGAATTCGCACTTCGTTATTTTGCAGAATAACCGATGTTTCCTTAACCCCTTCGCCGCGGCAGGAATTCCGCCGCGGCGCTGGGGGTGTTTGGGGGCAGTTGCGGTGCCGCCGTGCTCATGACGGAACCACTCTGTCATGAGTCACGGGTGAGCTGTGCTCATGACGGAGTGGTTCCGTCACGACTCCGCCCACTGCGCTAATCGCCCGCACAGGCGGGGAATTAGCGCCGCGTGGGCGGAGCAGCCGCCAACGGCCGCAGCATGACGGAACCACTCCGTCATGAGCACAGCGCACCCGTGGCTCATGACGGAGTGGTTCCGTCATGAGCACGGAACGGGTTAAGGCTTGTAAAACCAGGCGTACATGTTCCACATGTTCTTCTTCATTGGCTGAGAATATCAAAATGTCGTCTATATAGACCACTACGAAGAGGTCCAGGTATTGTCTCAGGACCTCATTGAGAAAAAACTGAAACGCCGCTGGGGCGTTATACAGCCCGAAGGGCATCACCAGGTATTCATAGAGCCCGTACCTTGTTTTGAACGCCGTCCATTCGTCCCCTTCTTTTATTCGGACCAAGTGGTAGGCACCCCTCAAGTCCAGTTTAGTATAGATGCCTGCGGCACGAACTTGCTCCAAAAGTACGGGAATCAGGGGAAGCGGATAGCGGTTTTTGATTGTAATCGCGTTCAACGCCCTGTAGTCGATGCAGCACCTTAAATCCCCGTTGGCCTTTGGTATAAAAAAAAGAGGAGAGGCTGCTGGCGATCGAGAGCGGCGTATAAAACCCAGCTCTAGGTATTTATCCAAATACTCACGCAGGTAGGTTGTTTGAGGGACCGTAAGAGCGTATATCCTCCCACAAGGCACTACCGATCCTGGGACCAGGTCTATGCGGCAGTCGTATTCTCTGTGGGGGGTCAATTGTTCTGCTGTTGTATCGCAAAACACATCGGTGTATGATCCGTAGCACAGAGGCAGTTCCACGTCTTTCTCAACCGCCGTGGCTATGTGTTGAATGGTGGCTAGGACTTTCGAAGGTCTTGACAGCGTAGAGGTACAATGGCTTCTACAATATCCAGAATCGAAGCTCAACGTATTGTGAGACCACCTAACCGTTGGGTCATGCTTCTGGAACCATGGCAAGCCTAGAATAACTATCGTACTGAGGGGCGTGTATGATGCAGAACGATAGTTCCTCACGGTGGTTTTCCTCGTACCAAAGTTCACATTCCTGAGTGTGGTGTGTAATGGGCCCGGTTTCCAACTCCTGACCGTCTACTGCATACACTTTCTCCGGAGTAGATCTGGGTATAAGTTTTACGCCCAGTTGTTGTTCCTTTTCTTTGTCCATGAAGCATCCGGTGGCTCCTGAATCCACCATTGCCTGTATGTGTTGGTTCTCATCTTGTATCTTTAATATCAGATCGATAAAAAAATGGTTCTTCTTTGCGAACCCATAAGCATCCACGGAAGGGATGGCACATTCGCTTGAGGATTCCCCTTCCTTCTTCCTCAAGCCCTGCAGTTTCCCTCCTCTTTTTCGGTGGTGAGGGCAGCTGTTTGTCCGACCCTTCCCCTACCAAACTTAGGTTTCACAGGACATTCCCGAAGGAAATGCCCCTTTTTCCCACAATAGAGACACAACCCTTGTTTACGGCGATGATCTCTTTCCCTTAGTGTTAAGGAAGCTCGTACCGCTCGTATTTCCATCGGTTCGGGTTGAGCCGTTATCTTGTCCGAAAAGGAGGTTCGATCGCCATGTGTGATGCCTTTCTCCTTCTTTTTATTTTCTCCCCGACGCTCTCTTAGTCGATGATCCAGCCGGAGTGCGAGGTCAATAAGGGCGGTGCAGGTACGGGGCTGAGGATCGATTTGTGCTACTACGTCCTTTAGTTCTTCTGAGAGCCCTCGATAGAATACTGCCGATTGCTTTGATTCAGGCCAATCGGTTTCAGCGACTAATCTCCGGAAGCTATTCAAATAGCTTCCGGATGATCCTTGGCGAAGATCCAGCAGATCCCTATCTGCTGAGAACGTGTCGGCTCTTCGATCGAACGTCTTTTCGAAGCTGTCACGGAACTCGTCCCAATCATATAGCTTCGGGTCGTCTCTTCGCACTAAAGAGACTGCCCACTGTGTGGCCTCTCCGCCCAGGTACGAGATTAAAAATGCCACTCTTGCTTGATTTGTATTAAACATTTTTGGTTTGCAATTGAAGTGAAGGAGAACTTGAGTAAGGAATACCTGCACTTTCTTAATGTCCCCATAGAATCTTTCTGGGGGTGCTAGCGGGATTTGTGTGGGCATCTCTACCACTACGGAATGGGGTTGTGGAGAACTTCCTATATCGAAGGTTTTTTTTTTAAGTCTATCCTCTCGTGAATGAAGAGACGCTGTCTCTTGACGTGACGCTGCTAGTTCAGCTTGCACTAGTGACAAGGCCGCGACTACATCCTCTAGGGTGGCCATGCCTAACTCAACACAACAAGGAGGAGACCGATTAGTGGGCCGATTATTCTGTCGTGCTCGCTGGTTCTGTATCCCCGGGGTTGTGTTGATGCTCAATGGGGGCCCACCTCTGAATCGACCCAAGTCTGGATTATGTAACCATACGCAGACTTTTGGGGCAATTGAGCGGGGGAAGGAAAGGGTGGGGACTGCGGGGAGGGAGTCCTGTTAGAAGACAAGAAAACACCATGAGAATTAAACCGTAACCTTATCTTCCCTTACTCTATTCTCTTTGCCCCCTCCACCTCCCTTTCCTACCTGTAAAGAAAAAAGAACGTGATTTCTTCACACTTCTGCGGAGCGGAGAGGTAAACTACTACCAGAGCTGGGCTCCGATGAATAGCCCTTGATTTGTCTTTTGAGGCTTGTTCTCCTTTCCTCCTGTGTAAATACTAAGAAAGAAACACCACACCACCAACAACAAAAGAATGCAAAGCAGACTGGGTAGACTGACACAAGAACATATAATGGCTCCCTGCAGGATATATGGCTGCGGAGAAGGACGTTGTGCTATAGGGTTATCCCTCTGATAATGCACACCTCAATTCCTACAATGTCACGTTGTGCCATTCCATCCAGACACTCAGCTATAGTACCAATGCTACACGTCAACGAACACCCATACCACGTGTTGCCCCGAAAGTGGTCGTGGTATAATGCCTCCGTGTATCACACACAATGCTTATAATACAGTCTTGTGATGCTGAGTTAAATCTCACTCGCGCATACACACACTTATTTTGTTAAAGGAAAATCTTAAGGGCTTTAGTTCTACCCCGCTTGAAACCGTGTCAGGTTTCTCCAAAGGAGTAAAGAGCAGCCCAAGCGCCTCTGCGTGCCCCTGTTAGGTAAAAATCACGGGCGCTGTTCTCACCCCGCATGAAACCGAGTCAGGTTTCTCCAGCGGAGTGACGAGCAGCCCAAGCACCACTAAGTGCGCCTTCGCTCCCCTGCAATGTAACTCGCCTGGTGCGGTTACCTCCAACAGGGGAGTCAACTAGAAACCGGAATTGTACGTTGTGTCTTCCGATACCCTTACCGCACTGGGAGCGGCGAAAAACGAAGCTTCCTGCTTCTTCTGTGGCTAAGCTGAAATAATCGGCAACGCGGTCCGGAGCGCAGGATCTTTATTTCCTGCTTCCGGAATCGCCTTTCCTACATGCTGCGTAGCACGCAGGGCATGATGGGGGCTGTAGTTTCTGGTGTCCCGCGCCTCGCCTGTTTTGCCGCAGCAGCGAGCGCGATTGCCGGGACCCAGATCATGACAATTGCGGCGGCAAGGGGCTCAATAAAAAACGCAAATAAAACTGGGGATAAAGGGCAGCCCTGTCTCGTGCCGCGCTTAACTAAAACTGTACCGACCATTACCGTATTTATGATAATATTTGCTTTGGCCGTAGTATAAAGATTTCGAATTAAATTTACGATTTTATCGGGAATACCAAAGTGCTCCAAAATAATAAAAAGTGTCTCCCATACCACCAAAGCAAAAGCTTTTTCTGCGTCCAATAACAAAATCAATGCTGGGATCCCTCGTGTCTCAAAATAATCTAAAGCTTCAATTAAGTAATGCGTGTTCGTGAACAGTTGCCTTCTGAAATAAAACCGTTCTGATCTGAATGGATCAACTCTGTTGATATTCGATTCATACGCATTGATATTAATTTTCTAACAATTTTATAATCTATATTTAGTAAGGTAATAGGTCGGTACAAGTTCGGATCTTTAGCTTCTTTCCACTTCTTCAACAAACTCACCACAGTTCCTTCCCGGAAAGAGTCCGGGATCGGGCCTCCTTCCAGCATCGAATTCAATAATTGCAAAAAATGTTAGAGAAAGCACAGAATTTTTTTTTTTTAAATTCAGCAGACAATCCGTCTGGGCCACAAGCCTTACCATTTGGGAGATCTTTAACTACCAATTCTATTTCTTCCAAAGAAAATGGGCACAGCAATGTTGATTGATCAGTTTGGGAGAGATAAGGCAATGCACAATTTTCTAAGAAATCTGATAACTTTTCCTGATCAATATTGTGTTGCTGACTGTAGATATTATTATAATGAGAAAGCATTATCTTTCCTATCCCGACCAAATCTGCTGTGTCTATTTGGGTCACTGGGCATTTTAATCCTCTAATCAAATTAGCCGCAGCTTGTTCTCTCACCTGCCAGGCTAAAAACTTCCCAGTAAAATGACTCTCTTCGTATATTTTTTGAGATTGTCTATAAAAAATCTCCTCACTTTGGGCATAGTAATACGCGCTAAATGCCCTTTTGGCTTCATCTAATTGATGTGAAATCGTACTGGAGGGGTTCAACTGCCTTAATTCATTTAAAACTTGTATTCTTTGTTCCAAAGCATCTTTTTACATTTGGCTGCTTTAAATACTGCTGCATCTTTACCTATAATTATTCCGCGAACGAAGGCGTTCATGGCATCCCAAATGATATTGATCGGGCCGTTTCAACATTACAGGATACAAAATCACTAATCTCTGATTTCAAAGATGTTACCCATGTTTCGTCATTCAAGTATGTTTTGTTGTATACCCAACGCTTAGGAGTCTTTAGGTTTTGTACTAAAGCGAACCTAATGACTAACATTGCATGGTCTGAGAACCCATTATGAATGTGCCTCTGATGCAGCATATTAAGCTGTCTTTAGACAAGAAAGAAATCGATCCGAGATGAAGACTTAAATCTCCCTGACCAGCATGTGTATTCTTTTCTTAACGGGTAACGTGTGCGCCATGGGTCACAAAGGTTTAAAGTTTTTTTATAATTAAGAATGACTTTCAATGATTTAGGTTTAAATTGCTTCCTTGACTGCGTGGTTAAATCCAATTTTATGTTCATGAGCAGATTAAAATCTCCTCCAATAATAATGTCTCCTACCACCATCAATAAAGATTGAAACAAATCTTCATAAGCTGAAGAACTATCATCTACTGGGGCATAAAAGCTAACAAACGTGATAGGTCTTAGTCTATTTGTAACTTTACAAGTGACCCAGCACCAACGCCCTGAGCCATCCTCATCTGTGTGTACAATCTCAGCATAAATATTCTGATTTAGAAATATCGCAACCCCTCGCTCAGCTTCAGAAAACGAGGAGAAACCACGATATGAGGCCCATGTTTTATTTTTTCTCTTTCTTTTTTTTTTTTTTTTTTATTCATCATTGCGAAAGAAGATCAATTCATACATTTCATTAGGCAAATTCCATTTGGCCAGTTATACAACAAAAACAGCAGAAAGAGCGGAGTGGCACATGCAAAGATAAACAGGATTAAAACATAATCGAATCTCTATATAGTAACTTTTATCCAGATTTGCCATTGTGGACACCTACACACAGTTAAAAAAAAAAAAAAAAAAAAAAAAAGGGATTATTTCAGTCGTTTTCAAGACTATTTTTCCAATCGGAAATTGGAGTCCATATCCGTTTCCCCATCTGCTGTGTCTTCCATCCTTTTTTGTCATACAATGCTTTTTCTAATACATATATCGCTAATAATCGTGCCATCCATTGTTGGAATGTTGGCGGGTTAGGGTCTTTCCACATCGCTGCCACACATAGTCTACATAGGATCATGGCTATATAAATGAACTCATGATGAGATGATTTTATATCATCCCTAGTTACTCCCAGGATCATAACTTCATTGGTTATACTTATTTTAATCCCGAGAGCATGATTCAAGAATTGCTCTATTGTGTTCTTAAATAGATCCAAGGCGGGACAAGCGGAAAACATGTGAATGGTATCCGCCTGTGCAGCTCGGCATCTGGGATAAACCACTCCCGTTGTTCACCCCCACTGAGCAATTCTATATGGTGTATAATATAGCTCATACAAGGTCTTATATTGCTGAATTTGCAGAGTAGCAGCTCTTAGCACTGAGTTTGATAGTTTAATTGCTTTTTCAACCTCATTGCCAGTTAAGTTCAACTTGTTATTCCATTTATCAATCACTTTTCGACAATCATCCTCCTTATATCTAGTCAATTCTCCATAAACCTGTGAGATTGAGCAGCCTTTATTATCCCTAAGGACTTCGATAATTTCTACCCTTTTATAATTAGTGTCTCCTCCCTGTTTCTTTGACAGGACCGATCTTATTTGTAAATATTTAAAAAAATCCCTGCGATCTAAATTATATAACTGGCATGCTTGTTCAAATGTTATAAGTCCCGTTCTTCCCACCAAGTCTCCTATTGTTTTTATCCCCTTCATATCCCAACGCTTCATAACCGGGTCATGGAATACCATTGGTAACAACTCATTATTAAATAGCGGAGTATAATAATTTGTCCTCCCAATTTGTGTTCTCTTCCTTACGATTGACCATATTGCCATTGCTGCGCCCACAGTCTTGAACTTGACTTTCTTATAATAACTGTCTTCGTTGAATGTAAGGAGCCATTTATTAGAATCCTTAATCAATAGCTCATATATATCAGGGATGCTCTCCCCCACTCTCCATCGATCCTCTGTGTTTCCACCCACTAGCCCCTTAATGTATTGTAGGACGGTTGCCCAATAGTATGCCCTGTAGTCCGGTGCCGCTAGACCCCCTCGCTCTCTTGATAATGACAAAAATTTCAGTGCTCGCCATGTTTTACCTTTAGACCATATAAAATGATTTGTAAATCCCTCTATTTCGCTAAGCCAGTTATTGTTGAATTTCAGCGGAATCGTGCGGAACAAATATAATATTTTAGGCAAGAAGATCATTTTTATTAAATTACATCGACCTATTATTGTTAAATATAGATTATTTAACCTATCTAGATCCCGCGTAGCCTTTTTGATTACCGGTCCCAAGTTCATTTCCACTATCTTTGAGAGGTCAGCGGTTATTATTATCCCTAAATAGATTGCTGAGTCTGTTATTCTTTTATCTACCAACCTTACCTTTTTATTAACTACTATTTGAGTTTTACTCTCATTTAGTTTATACCCTGAGAGCGCCCCATAGGCTGTTGCTTCTCGTTCTATCTCTAGTAGAGCTGTCGCCGGATCCGCAGATATTACAGCTAAGTTGTCAGCGTACCCTAAGATTTTCGTTTCGTGTCCGTTCAGGACAACCGGCATAATATTTCTATTTGACTCTATCTTTCTTATAAACCCATCTATATAAAATGCGAAGAGTAGTGGAGAACATGGGCATCCTTGTCTGGTACCCCGTCCGATTTTTATAACCCCGCTCTGCTCCCCCATGAGCCGCAATCTTATCGTAGGGTTCAGATACAGAGCTCTCAGTGCCCCGATACAGACATCCCCTATATTTACCTTTCCTAGAGCAGCCCAGAGGAAGCCCCACGAGACCCTATCAAATGCTTTTTCTGCATCTAATAAGATTAAAGCCATAGGGTCTCGTGAAGCTGCCGTCCCATCAAACAGAGTACAAACTCTGCGAATATGATCCGCTGTACCCCTACCGGAGATGAACCCATGCCGGCGAGGGGAGATGATCTTGCCAATAAAAGCACTTAGACGATTGGCTAGCATCTTAGAATATATCTGGGTGTCGCTATTCATCAAGCTTATGGGCCTGTATGACCCGGGGTCAGTTGGATTTTTGTTCTTTTTGAGAAATACAACCATGGTTGCATCTCTCCAGGACTCAGGAGGAATCCCCCCTCTTTGCGTCTCGACCATTAATCGATAAAGATCCTCTTCAATACTGGAAAGAAATTTTTTATAAAATTCAAGAGGTATAGAGTCAGGACCCACCGCTTTCCCGGCTGGCAGATCTTTGATTGCCCCTCTTAGTTCTTCTAATGAAAAGTTGGAGTCCGTCATCGCTCTATCCGCATTTGTTAGGTTCTCTAGTTGCGCGGTCTCTAAGTAGCTCTCAATTTCACCACCTACGGCACCATTTTCTGGATTATACAAGTTTTGATAGAATTCTTGAAAGATAGCGCAGATCTCTTTTGGCGTTGTGGCGACAGCTCCCATTGCAGAGTTTATCTGTGAGATATCCCCCTTTGTAACTGCTTGTCGAGTCCTGATGGCTAAAATACGCCCTATCTGTTCGCTATATTCATATTGGTCCTGTTTCCACGCCATATATTTCCCTGCCGCTTTATTTGCTAATAGCTCACCCACAGCTGCCTTTGCCATAGCTAACCGTTGTGATACTTCTACCGTGAGGCCCATGTTTTAAATATTAAAAATTGATCTAATTTTAAAGATGAGATATGAGTCTCCTGCAACAATATTACCGAAGGATTTTCAGACTGGATCCACATTTCTATGGCCCGCAATTTCTTTTTGTTATTTAAGCCATTAACATTGAAAGAAATAATTTTCAAACAATCACCACTCAGCATTTAAAATAGATTACATATTTTCCGCAAATATCTCTCTTTTTATCTTTTGGAAACAGAGAACCACCTATCCAAAGCAAAATATTTAATAAACATAGCACTAAAGACTTCATTTTTTTTACTTTTTCCACCCTGCTCCCCCACCCTGTGCATCCCCATCACCCCTACCCCCCACCCCCACCCACGTGACTCCCACCCCCCCACCTGCGGCCCTACTTCCCTCCCCCACACCGGCCACAGATCTAACCCCCTAAACCTTGGGTGTCCTGGTATTACACCCCTTAGGTCCTGGACTCCTCCTCCCCCTCAAGGGAAAAAAAAAGATTTTCCCCAGCCATCACTTTTCACCCTTATGCCCCTGAGTGATTTCCTTCAGTAAATCTTGTGCTTCATCCAGGTCTGACAGCATATACTGCTTGCCCTGTGCCAGAACTTTGAGTTTAGATTGTTGAGCAATCATGGACTGGGCACCGTTAGCTTTAAACAGGTGAAGCATTTTCATGAACTCCTTCCTCCTACGTGCGGCAGTTGCCGACATTTCGGAGAAAATCCGGCATTTAGTTGTCTCATTCACAGCAAATTGTCTTAACTGATATGCCTTAGACAAAATAGCTCCCTTTAACCGACTATCTGAGAAATTTAACAGGATTGTGCGAGGTAGAGTAGAGTGGGGAAAAGGCTGGGCAGGCACACAATGTGCTCTAGTTATTGTTAGATCCCCCTCATATTCTGGTATTACTTTCTGTTTTAAAAAGGAGGTCGCCCAGTGCACTGTATTGGATCCCTCTACCCCCTCCGGTACTCCTACAATACGCAGGTTCGATCTTCTAGTGAAATTTTCCAAATCATCGAGTTTTATTTCCAAAGCACGTCTGCTTCTATCGATTATTTTGACATCTTTTTTAACTGCCGTCATTTGATCTTCCAAGGTAGAGATTCACATCTCAGCTTCTTGAAGACAGAGTGGAAAGCTTGAAACTAAGTCCTCTATCTTCTCCAGTCGCTGATGTATTGAGGCAAATTCAGCTTTTTGGAATCTTTTTATTTCCCGAACTTCATCCAAAATTAAATTCAACATGTCTTTAACTGACATCTGAATTTCACCTATGGACTCCGTATTCATGTCTAAGACAGGGCTGAAGGGGTCGGCTGACCTTATGGAAGGAGTGTCCATGGTTGATGATAATGAAGACGGCTTCGTTGATATTAATTGGGCAGTATTAAGATCCATAGCGGTCGAAGAGCCAATTCGAGTAGAATTTTGTGATGCTATTTCAGGTATCAATGTTAGATCATCCTGCTTTTGTGCGATCAGCCGGGATGAATGCTCATCTTGATAAAGAAATCGAGGAGGTACTAAAATAGAACTAGGTGCAGACTCAGACTCAGGCTTGAACACTGTTTCTGAGTACTGGATATCTGCTGAAGAAGTTGCAGTTTGAGGTCCCTCTACGCAAGATAAACTATTTAACAAGAGCATACTGGATTTCTTCCCAAACAGGGGGAACTGCTTACCACCCTTCAAACCATCCGCCAATTTGGTCGTGATTTTAGCTTCATTACCAAAGTCATACTGAGTGGGAGACAGTGATTCAGGTGGTTGAGCTGGTTGAAAAACAACCAAACTAGTGCTGAGCTTCTTTGTTCCACCCGCACCGAACTCTCAACTGTACTGAATTGCCCTATTGGTGCCGTAGAGGGTCCTTCTAACTCGTCTGAGCTCTCTAGTGACTCCTTATCAATTGCCGTGCTCGCATTCTTTATCTCCATAGGCAGCTGGCGGCGAGTTTTTGCTTTTGTATTAATGCGTGCGTTTGCTAGTTTGCCAATGACTCAAGCAAAGTTCACCAAATGGTTCTGCAGTCTATTAAAACTTTTTTTCGCCTCGCCTCCTTCACCTCCTTCACTTTTTTCCAGCCGGAACCGAATCAGGACGCCAATTCCCGACCACCTATACACCAACTATGCCTTTCAGCCCAGAGCAACTTGCTCACCTGCTCTGCGCTCTTCTGGTATCGAAGGGCTTGGATTTAGTCAGTCGCGGGTGATTTCCGATGGCAGTAGCGACATCGTCCTTTTCCGAGCAGCAGCACCAACTCCGCCAGCAGAGCCGACTCGAAGAGAGCCAACCAGGAGGACAAATCAGCAAAATTGGCAAAGTTCAGAGCCCCAGCACAACGCGTCTTGACGGAAAACGCCGGCGGGCGCGAGCCGCCATGATCGCCGAGAGCCGAGGAAGAAAGAGGGGGAGGAGCCAAACGCCAGGTGACCGCGCGGAGGTGTGGGCTCCGCCGCTCAACCCATCTCCGACCCAAGAGGCAACCATGCACACTGAATCTCCTGTCCAAATTCCAGGGACAAGTGTTTTATCCAGGTCTGACATTCTTGAACTTGGCTGCATGGCTCCTGAATTTGTTAAGTCTGATCGTATGGACATTCTTATAGGCCTATGAGGCCAAATACTAGGGAGTCATATGCCTCCAAATGGAAGAGATTCTATTTGTGATGTTAGCCGAAAGATTTGGACCTTATCTCTTGCCAAGCACAGGTGATTCTTTTGGCTCTTTTGCATCTAGCCCCATTAGAGAACACTTAGCAGCCATTACGGCCTATAGAATGAACCCTTCACAGAAAACCTTTTTTTACTGTTCCAGTTATTAAGCATTTCCTGGAAGTTGAAACAAAAATAAAAAAATAGATTTTTGTCCCATTTGGAAACCATCTTCCCAATGGAATTAAATATGGTTTTGGAGCAATCCTGCTATTCCGCCTATTTTGATTTGAAGTGTGAAGTCCTCCAGGGCTCCTCCCTAAGCCCTACTCTCTTTAACATTTATATGGTCTCCCTTGCTGAGATTGTTCACTCATTTGGTCTGCCATTGGTCTCATACGCCGAAGACACTCCGCTGGTTGTCTCAATTTCCCTGCTTCCCAATGCGAGCCATCTCTCTCTTACCCACTGCCTTCATGCAGTAGCCATTGGATGGCTGGCTGTAAACTGAAGCTCAATGAGGACAAATGGAGGTGATGCTTCTTGATAATAACTTTGCTAATAACCTTCCTAATCCCCTACCTGACGCCTTGAGTAATTTGTAAGCCCCAAAAAAGAGTCTCGTGATGTGGCTCGATACTAGTCTTTTGATTGACCATTAAGCAAAAAAGTTAGCCGGCACATGCTTTGGTGTTTCGAGATTATTGAGGAAGGTTCTTAACCTTCTTCTGCTTGCTGCAAAGAGAGTGATCGTCCATGACCTTGTGTTCTTGGCTGGACGACAGAAACACCTTATCTCTGCTCCCCCTTCTATGTCCTAAAAAAATTACAGACCATGCAGAATGCTGGCAGACTTTTAAAGAACATCCCCAAACATCAGTCTGCTAAGATGGCACTTAGAGCCCTTCACTGGTTGTCGGTGGAACACCGAGTACAGTTTAAGTCACTCTGGATTTTGCATAGGACTATCCACAATAAAGGTCCCTCTCTGCTCGCTAGCCTCCCCATATGTGCCAGAAAGAATGCTCTGATCCTCTTGAGCTAGTCTGCTGAATGTTCCTAGAATTAAAAGAAGCTGTTGGGGAGGGCTTTCCACCTTGTTTTTGGTGCCCAAACTTTGGAATGCCCTACCCCCAGATCTGTGCTTATTAGGGCAGGAACTTCCTTTCCGCAAAGCCCTGAAGACCTGGCTCTCCGGTAACGGAACCCCCACTGTCTCGCTATCATTACTGTGTCTGTAACAGCACTGGGAGGCCATTGGGTAGGCATCGCTATGCAAAAACACTAGACTAGACTAGACTAGACTTGTCAAGGTTACTGGCTCCTACATTTGAGCAGATACACAATGTCTTTGTGCAGCATCCTTTGTTTTTGCCCTCACCTCAGTTCGTAGAGTTAGTGAAATTTAGATTTTGTTGATTCAAGAGTCTTACATGTTTTTTTCACTTAGAGTGGTACTGAGGATTCATCCATTGTTACTCCCCAAGTCTGTCTCAGATTTTCATTTAAACTAGGCTATCTCCGTACGAGTATTTGTCAAGAACTCTGGTACTCTGGGGAAAAGGTCCATTCAATCTCCTATAGTACAGTGCTAATGTTCTGTTTAGACAAAACTAGAGAAATAAGGAAGTCTTCTCAGTAGTTCATTAACTGTGGTTCATTAACATCATGTTATCCAGCCTCCTAACAATCTCCATCAAGCTTGATTATCAGGAAACCCAGGACTTCCTGGGCCCACTTGACAAGGGGAAAAGCAGCTACATTAACTTGGTTTGGAACTGTCGTACTGTCACAGATTTGTAAAGCTATGATGTGGAAGTCTGATGTAGTGGTATGTTTTTCCATCAAAAGAACTAATGTTCTACAGCAGCTTCCATTACAAGGCGTCATGAGATAAGGAATGTTACTGACTTCTTAAATAGACAGTTCCTTATTCTCTATATTGTAATGCTGCTGCCTACCTAGCGGTATTTCCCTTCATTTCTAACATGTTTTTCATATTAGTTTAGCTACAGCCAGTTGGGAAAATGCTGCAAATCCTATGATACAGAACTAGGGTTATAATTACAAGTAACTAACTTTACTTTACTTACACTAAGTGTAATGTACATGACCGGTCTTATTTTTTTGTATTTCCTTTTATTGACTTTGCATTTTTTTTATAGGTTGCACATTTTTACAATACTATAGATCAGCAAATGATTCAGAGTCAAAGACCAATGATGTTGAAGTCTGCTCTGGCATTTGAGCAGATCATTAAGGTAATTTGTTTTATGTTATAATTATGTGAAATAATTTGAGTTTAATCAAGTTTCCATTGGGTAGCGTCTGTGATTTCATTCTGATATGATTGAGTTTGTTTTTCTGCTGATGGCATACTTGTGCTTAGTCTTGTTTTTTAATGAACCGAAAATATACTTCTTGCCACACCATTCTGCCCTGACACAGAACAGATACAAGTATGGTGCAAAGATTTTGCTTCCTAAATGGCCTTGAGGGGAAATACGCCAGTGCATCCCGAGAAGGACCATAAAATCAAAATGTGCAAAGGATTCGGAGCCACAGCATCAAGTAATATCAGTTGTTGTAACAGATATGACATGGAAGATGTGAGTTTCAGGGTGTCAATAAAATGTGAAATAAACACAGTCTCCTGCCTGTATTGATGTAAATGAAGAATATATATGTATTTATTTATATTTTTGTCATGTGTAAGAAAATAGGTTAATAATTTGGCAGAATGTGAATTTGATAACTTATTAAAATACAATATTGTTAGGGCAGTACTTAGCTGAGTGAGAAATTCTATGTGTAATAGACAAATTATTAAAAACATAGTTAAAATGGTGTAAGGATACTGGAGATATGGATTTTAAAGTGTTACGTTAAAGCTCAAAGAACTATCAAAGTACCAATCAAAGTCAATGTTTGCATTATACTGGGAACTAGAAGCATCCTTTTTGCCATGATCACCCCCATTTTCTGACTGATACTGGTGGTAACTGACCCTGACTGCACCCTGGGCTCTGCTAGCCTGGCCCAGGGCCAGTGCTCTGATTAAAAAGGTATGTGGTAATTACAATTGGAACTGATAACCTACCTGTAAGTCCCTAGTATATAGTAAGGCATGTAGGTTTACAGGTCCAGCAGCTTTGAGAGACTTACGTGTGCACTGCTATGTTGCCTGCTGTCATTTTAGATGTCAGCCCTGCTTTGTAAACTGCTTTTAAATGGAAATTATTTGCAAATTTGAATTTAAAGGTACTTCCAAAGTATTAAACTACCTTATTCTTACATATAGGTCACCCCCAAGGTCTACTTGGGTGCCCCCAGGGTAGGATGCCATGTACAAATAGGCATGGACTTTTTAAAAGATGTTTTATATGCCTTGGTGAGGGAAAACGACCAATTTAGTTTTTCCTCCATTGTAGCACTTTAGCTCCATAGGCTATCATGGAAATACTGTAATGCAGTGTAACTATCGATAGGAGTGAGCTCAAAAAATATTTCAGTACTTAAAAGGTTGGTAATGATAAATCCAACAACTTGAAACAATCTAATTTATCATAACTAATACAGAAAATATGTTATATAACCTTCATTATGGTAGCCAGAATCCAGCCTTCTAGCAGCCTCTCCATATTGGCCTGCCTTAACTGGCTTAACCAAACTACTTTGAGGTGATAAATGGCCTGCAGAGCGACAGAGGTTATCTGATGGGGGAGCTCTGCATCTGCAGAGAATAGGCCAGGCCGGGGACTGGTTGATCAAACTGGGCTTCCAAGAGAGCAGGGCAGTAAGAAATGCCAGCCAGGCCTACCACCTCATCCTGTACCCCCAGCAGGAAGGCAGCCCAGGAATGGAATTTGCAGGAGGTCTGGAGAGGGAATGTTAAGGGAAATGAGACACACCAGTGGGTTGGCTTTGTCATGTCTTACTGCCAAAAAGAGGAATTCTCCAACTTGAATTTTGAAGTGTGGTGCTTTTGTGGGACAAGAATATGCCACACTTTGGAGGAAACTGTCATTCTTCTGGGTGGCACCCTGTACCCCATTGGTTAGGGGTGCCCCCCTGCTTGTTGCCCCAGAACATTGAATAAATATGTGAGAGCTGCATAGCAACTTAGATCTGCTGCCTCATATTACAAGGAGGACTGCCCTTCTGGAACCCTGGTCTGCACCCCTATGGATTGCACTCTGAACGACTGCTCCTGCTGCACACTTGGAACTATAGACTTGAGGACTTTGCCTGGCTTCAAAAAGGATTAAGGAGTGGACTTCCTGAAAGCAACAGGTTAACAGAGCTCACCCTCACCATTGTATTTTGGACACTTTGAGCCTTAAAGAGGAACTTCAGGAAGAAGTTCCAGAAGTTTCAATCAACTTCTAGAAAAAGCTCCATAAGATAACGACCCAATGTCGAGTGTCAAGCTGACTACCTCACAACGCGACCCAGCCTGGATTTCAGGTTCATCCCGCTGAAAGGTCCGGGGCTCAATACTTCCAGGAGCTGACCGGGGTCTCCCACTGAACCAAACCAACGAAGCAGATGAGAATCCGGCCTGCTCGACAGTGAGAGAAAATCCTCCAGAAAAGTTTCTGAGTGCGAAGGTAAAATTCGGACCGAGGCCTCCGCTTAGTGTATCCGACCAGAGCTCCATTGGGGTCACTCTTAAACTTTGACTTTATCTTGGTCAAGCGTGACCAGGCAGCCCAAGTTGGCACTTTATGTTTTTAAGCACTAGAAAGTGTTTATTCTTTCAATATTCATATCTCCGGTTCCCTATTTTGGATGTTTGTAGTTTGGGCGTCATTTTAACCATAAAAATATTTCCTATGTGTGTAAATTAGTGTATTTTTATTGTGTTGTGTATCTCACTTATTTATGGTATGGTTGTTTTTAAATGCTTCACACAACTGTTTCCTAAGTTAAGACTGCTTACTCGATGCCAGCTAACAAGAATTGAGCATAGGAATAATTTATTGAGACCTTGTCTGGACCTTATATTGAATTGGTGGTCTTATTGGTAGTGGTAGCTGCATAATTACCCCTACTAATAATCCACCTTCCAACGGTGGGTTAAAATTTTGCCTTGACACTTTGTTGGTTTTCTGGTATTCGTTTTCTGACAGAGGTGCAAGGCAGCATGCTGAAGCTGGTGATGGTCTATCACTGTCTGATAAGCTGTCATCAAGCTCCTGCTGTAGACTTCAGTTGGGGCGCGTAAAGCTAAGAGTGGGACAGAGTTGGATTTCATAACTGGGGAAATTGCTATGTCACTTAGATACATTTGTTGTCTTGTCGTGTTCCCAAGTCCTTCATTCAATCAATCAATGGTTTTGTATAACACACAGCTAGTCAGAGCATGTCCCGTTGCTAATAGACACATTGACTGCCTCTACCCAAAAAATTGTTCACTGGTGCGCCAATTCAAGCAACCAGGTTTTGAGGTTGTGTATGAAGGAAAGTTTGTCCTTCATGGCTCGTAAGGGAGTAGGGAGGGCATTCCATGCAGAGGTGGCAAGAAAGGAGAAAGAAGTGCTACCCCACATTTTCCTGGAAATTCTCTGGACCACTGCCATTGTGGCATTAGAGGAACATAGGATTCTTGACGGATAGTATGGAATAATCCTCTTGGCCAGTGTTAAAAATGGGGGTCTCTAGTTGGCAGAGGTAGGTACCTTTGTCCAAATAGGAACGCTTCTTCTTAGTCAGGATAAGGGAGTTGCACTCCTAAAATAACCCTTGCTCACCCTCTTGGTAGCTTGGCACGAGCAGTCAGGCTTATCTTAGAGGCAGTGTGTAAAGCATTTGCACATAACCAATATTAATACAGTGGAAGCACTACAAAAGGACACCACACCAGTTTAGAAAAATATCCAATATTTTTATATACTTAAGACAAGACCAAAAACGGTAAAGAATCCCTAATACAGTACTTGAAAAAAAGATACTTTGCAAGATGTCTTCTAAACTGTAGAAATACCTCAAAAACACAGTTTGTACAAGTCGGTAGCTCCGTCCGGGGCTACCGCAAAGCTGAAGACAGAGTCTAACAGTTCCAGCCGACCCCTTCGATACGGGCCAGCAAAGCGCGAACAGACTCGGTATCAGTACCTTTCTCATTGCGGCCTACATGAGGGTGTGAGCCAGTCGTGGCAACCGCCGTGGTTTCGTTGCAAAATGGAAGTGGTGCAGGGCGTGGTATCCTCTCGATGCGGTGCAGGCAGCGGCTTGGTGACGATCATCCAGACGGCGTCGGTGAGACCAAGGCTAACGGTGCAGGGCGAGGCGGGGCTCGATGCGGTGCTGGCAGGTTGCGGTGCAGGCGACCTAGCCAGGTTGCAGGAGCTGGCATCGGTCAGCCCAGACTGCTGTGTGGGACGAGGCGGTGCGTCGTGAAGCTTTACGAGCGGTGCCCCCAACCACAATGCGGTCATGGGTGTCAAGTCAGTAGCAGCAACCGCGTTGCTGAGACCGGGATGGTGAACTGAAGCGAGGCAGTGCGGACTGCAGTGCACACAGGTCAAGGTGCAAGCAGTGGCTCGGTGGCGTCGGCTGTTTGTCATCTGTGAGTCGTCAGGGCACAGAGCCAGCGACAGAGTCGGTGATGGAGTCGGTTGTGGTTCCCTTCTCTGTGGCAACTAAAACAGCGGTTCCAGAAGCGGTACCCAGAGGTTGATTAAGTCTTTGCAGTCCCTGAGACTCCAGAACAGGAGGCCAGCTCGATTTCAGGCCCTTGGAGATATTCAGCACAAGTAAAGAAAGTTCAGACAAGTCCTTTTACTTCCCAATGCAGAAGCAGCAACTGCAGACCAACACAACAGAGCAACACACAGCAAAGGGGCAGTACTCATTCTGGCAGCTCTTCCAGGTCTTCTTCTTGGCAGGTTCCTTGATTCCAGCGAGTTCTACAGTCTAGGGGATTGAGCCCCACTTTTTGTAGCCCAAAATCCTTTGTCCTCCCACACCAAGAGTGTCTGCGCCCAGCCAGAACCAGTTCTGTCCTCTCTGGTGCAGCTTCCTGGCAGGAGGTGGAGACAGCTTTGTCAGAGGCAGACCAGGCCCATTCAGGTGAAAGGAAATCTCTTCCCCCTACTCTAAATGCAGCCCAGGCCTATTCAGCCCTTCCCTGACCCATCTAGAATCTCTGGAGCCACTGCTCCTCTCAAGCCTCTGTCATCCAAAACCCAGACAGTCAATCCAGAAACCTAGCAGAGGCCTACTGGATGGCTGCACAAGAAAATTCCTACTTTCTAAAAGTGATATTTTCAAACACAGAATGTAAACATCACCTTCACTAAAAGATGCATCTTTATATTCTGAGTTCAGGTATACTAAACTGTATTTCTCTACCTTGTTCCCAGGGCCAGTTATGTTTATAAGATGTTATAAACAAATCCCCGAGTATGTCCTATGGAAACAGGTAGCCTTGCCATAGTGAAAAACGAAATTGGTAGTAATTCACTATCAGGACATGCCACACACACCAGGGCATGTCCTATCTTTCTCATACACTGCACCCTGCCCACAGGGGTACCTTGGGCCTACCTTAGGGGTGACTGACATGTAAGAAAAGGGAAGGTTAGGGCCTAGCAAGTGGGTACCCTGGCCAAGTCAACATGGCAGTCACAGACTGCATACAGGCTCTGCAGTGGCAGGCCAGAGTTTCATTTACAGGCTGCTTGTGTGGGTGGCACAAACCAGTGCTGCAGCTCACTAGCAGCATTTGACGTACAGGCCCTGGCACACTCAGTGCACTTTACTAGGGACTGATAAGTAAATCAAATATGCCAATCATGGAAACACCAATACATAACACAATTAACAACAGGAGCACTTGCACTTTAACACTGATCAGCAGTGACACTAATCCAGCAAAAACAGAGTCAAAACTGGGAGGTCAGAAAGCAAAAAGTCAGGGGAAACACGCCAAAAGATGCCAAGTCTAACAGCCAGGTACTGCGGACCTGCCTTTTAGAAGGCTCTATGTGCCAGAATTAGCCCCTTGAACCATACTCTCTCCTTGATCGGCAGCCAGTGCAGCTCTTTAAGGTGTTGATGGATATGATGGCCTCTAGGAAGAATTTATAAAAGCGGAGCAGCTGCATTCTGTACCAACTGGAGTCTTCTAAGTTGATATGTCAGTAGACCCCAGTAGAAAGAGTTGGCATAATCAGCCCGAGAAGTGATAAGGGCATGTATTAACATCTCTGGGAACTGAATTGGTAGCAGGTACAGAAATTTCTTTAGTGATTTTAGAAGTCAGAAACATGTGCCCACCACGCAATCCATATGTGGGCCAAAAGAAGTTGTCAAACTTCACCCCTAATCTATGTGCTGTGTTGGCAGGGACTGGCGGAGACAGGACAAGTCTGGGCCAACATTCGCTATCCCAGAGGTATGCCAAATGTTAGGATTTCTATATAGCTCGTGTTTCACTGTAGATTGCTAAAATGCATCCACTGGAACACAGCCATTAAGCAGGCCCTAAATATTCTCAAGGCGTTTGGTACATTTCTGTCAAGAGTAAGAAGGATCTGCCTATCATCGGCATAGGACACAACCTGAATACGAAAAGATTTCACCAACACTGGCAAGGGGATCATATAAATGTTGAACAATGGCTAGCTCAGAGCAGAGCCCTGGGGGACACTGAACTTTAAAGGTTTAGGATCAGAGGCAGAAGGCGCCATATAGACCTATCGGCTTCTAGCAGGCAGAAATGAACAAATCCAGGCTAGCGCAGATCCACTTATGCCTGTATTTTCCACCCGTTTCGAAAGAATGGGATTGGCACCATGTCAAAGGCCTCATATGAATCTAAAAGTAGTAACGTGACTTGTTCCCTTGATCTACTTCCAGCTTAATGGTGTCAGTGACCTCCATAAGGGTGGATTATGTACTGAAGCAAGAAGCCTTTTGAAAAGGGTGCAGCAGCAGGTATTGTTATAAATACTCAATTGGCGATTATTCAGCTTCTCTAATATCATGGAGAAAGAAGGCAACAGAGAGCAAGGTCTGAAGTTAGCTGAAACCAATCTGTCTGCAGATGGCCCCTCCTTCAGGGGAATTAGTTTGGCTTGTTTCCAGCAGCTAGGTACCGTGGCTGAGAGTTTGGAGCTATATAAAAGGAGGTTGAGGATGGGATTGATGGGTGTGTTATTAGCAGAGAGGATGTGAGGAGGACACTGGTCATCTGCTGCGCCGAACTTGTATACTTTTAAGGGTTCTTCAGCCTCCTCCAAAGTAATGGGTGCATACTCATGTACAAAGCAGAACGTAGTCTTCGCTGGGTTCACTAACTGATTTTCAACCCGCCTATGTCAAGGGGACCACCAGGCATGGCAGTTTTAAGTTCATCTACATTGCCCCTAATTTTATTATCAAAAAAGTCAGATTGCTGTGCATACAGTTTAGGAGAGGCGTCTAACAACTGTTTTTCGATTTGCTGCCATATCCTGTAATTTGATTGGCAAAGAAATCCGGTTATGCCCTCTTGATCGATTGGTGATATATATTTTTTTTTTTGAAAATTTTTTATTGTGCAGAAAGAAGGTTACAAGCACGGGCCTACAACCACCAGGGCCGGCCGCTAGTAGGTAAAAGATCAAACAGTGCAATCACGATGACTGGCCCACCGGGGCTCCGCACCCTACAGAAGAGCAGACTGCACATAGAGGAAATCAGGATACACCCTTTTAACATAAATAACAACTTAAAACAAAGGCGAGGCAAGAAAACATAAGATGGGCGTCGGGCCACAGCAGGGGTGCGTCCATATCCGACCACCCGATGGCAGTCAAAAAGCAGGGAAACAAAGAGGTAGGGGGGGGGGGGAGAGACGGGAATACAAATCTATACTCAGATGTACCAGATAAGTAAGGAACCATCAAGGATCAGAGGGACATGGCTACATCAGACGTTTCCACCAGGGGGGAGCACAAATACTTCCACAATACGCATTCCACTGTCCCCAAATTCTGTTCCAAGCCCCGGGTTTACCACGAGCCACATAAACAGTCTTTTCCCTGAACATGCACCAGTCCATGTTCTCCTTCCAGACAGACACGGTGGGGGGCCGCTGCGAACCCCAAAGCTGCGCTATGTCCCTCTTTGCTATCATGTTCCCCAGGGCCGCCCACCGAGTCTGGGCCGCGTTATAGTCATTGGGCTCCCACACATTCAGCACACAACGACGCACCTCCGGCAACAGCGTGACCCCGGTGACTCGCCTCATAACCTCATGCACCTGACGCCAGTATTCCACCACCTCGCGGCACTCCCACAGGATGTGGAGAAAGGTGGCACTGTGCCCACAGCCACGCTTGCAGAGCCCGTCCTCAGAAAACCCCATCGAGACCAAACGGGGGCCCGTCACGTAAACGCGATGGAGGATCTTAAGCTGGACCAAACGGAGACGGGCCGGGATGGCTACCTCCTTAGGAGATGACAACGCGGACTGCCAGTCCTCGTCGTCCAACTCAACCCCATCCCCCGTCCATGCCTCCCGTAGACGCACCAAGAGGTCAGCCTGATTATTTATCAATTTTTTATAGATTAAAGAGATAGTACTATCGGGAACGTGACCGTCGAGTATGCGGTCCTCGAGGGGCGAAGAAACAGGGACCGTGGACCCTTCCCCAAAAACCGAGAGCAGGGCATGCCGAACCTGGGCGTAGCGAAAAAACTCCCTCTCACTAAGCTCGTACTCGCTCCGGAGCGCCGCGAAGGTCTTGACCGCGCCTTTAACCCACAGATCCCCCACTCTGCTAATACCGATCGTGTCCCAGTGCTCAAAGCCTTTCGTCGTCCAAAGGCTCCCCAGGCGGTCTGAGGCAAACAAGGGAGTAGCACACGTTAAACGCTCACTCCAGCCCATCGCTACATTCGCCGCCTTCCACACCCTTACCGCAATCTTGGTAGGGCCCGTGAGGGTACCACCAGCAGATCGGGAGTAAAGCGCTCTGTTATAATTACCGCCGGGAAGCAGGAATTTATCCATCTCATACGCCGGGTTCAGACCAGGAGCATACGTGGCATGGTTAATTGCCGACAGTTGGGAGGCCCAATAGTACCGTCTAATGTCAGGAAGCGCGATGCCCCCGTCGTACCAGGGGAGAGTAAGCTTTGCCAGAGCGATACGCGCCCGCCCGTCCCAGACCAGTCTCCTCTGCAGGCTCTCCACCTCCCGAAAGTAGGCCACCGGAATGACATCAAATGAGTTCTGTAGTGCGTAAAGAAATCTGGGAAGGGACATCATTTTAAACAGGGCCGCGCGACCAAGCGGAGACAGGGGCAACCTACACCAACGCGCCGTATCCACCCTCAAACGTCGGAGTGGAGACAGGAGGTTCTGCTCATAGCGGACCGCCGGGTCCAACGAAACATACACCCCCAGGTACTTAAAGCCGGATGAGGACGTCTGGATAGGAAGTAGAGGCGGCAAGACGGGAGGGCCACCGGAGAGAGGGTACACGCAAGATTTGGACCAGTTGATTATCAAACCCGAGTTTTTCCCAAAGGAGGTGAGGACATCAAAGAGAACATTAAGTGACTGTCGCGGCGAGGTGAGGTACAGAAGAATATCATCCGCGTACAGCGAGACCCGATCCTCGAAGCCCGGGGCCCACCGGATCCCTCTGATAGAGGGCTCCCAGCGGAGCCAGGCGGCGAGCGGTTCCAAGGCAAGAGCAAAAAGCAGAGGGGACAACGGGCACCCCTGCCTAGTGCCCCTCCCGAGAGCAAAAGGCCGGGAAGCCCGCCCATTGACAACCACCTGAGCCATTGGTCCGGCATAAAGAAGCTTCACCCAGCTAAGAAATCCCTCCCCAAAGCCAAACTTCTCCAGGACCGCCCAGAGGAATGACCACTCGATGGTATCAAAGGCCATGGTGGCGTCCAATGAAACCAATACGGCTGGTTCAGAAAAGTATTTCGCCCTAGCTAGGACGCCGTGCAGACGCCGCAGATTAAGAGCGGTATTACGGTGGGGGATGAAACCGCATTGATCCGGATGAATCAGATCACAGATAACGCTCAGCAAGCGGTTGGCGAGGACTTTAGCCAGGATTTTGGGTTCTGCGTTTAAGAGGGAGATAGGCCTATATGAAGCACAGCGGTCACGTGGTTTACCCTCCTTAGGAATCACGACTATAGTCGCCAGACGCTGGTCGGCGGGAAGGGAACCCCTCTCGTTCGACTCCTGAAACATACGACGGAGGAAGGGCGCGATTTTATCCGGGCGTAGTTTGTATAGTTCGATCGGCAGGCCATTAGGGCCCATAGCTTTGCCCGAGCGAAGGGAGCCAATCGCGGTAGCAATCTCATCGACGGCCAAGGGGGCATCCAACCGCTCATGGTCCTCGACGGATAAGCCGGGCAGGACAATATCCCGTAGTAGAAGACGAGAGTCGTCTTCATCTCTGTCAGACACCGGGGAATACACCGTCCGGAAGTGGTCAGCAAAGCACTCCACAATCTCGCCAGGCTCAGTCACACACACTCCATCCGCAACCCGGAGCTCTGGGACGACACGATTCACTCTCTCCTTCCTATCCAGCCAAGCAATCAATTTACCAGCCTTGTCTCCAGCATCATACAACCTACCCTGCTGCTCCCTAAACATGGTCCGGGCAGCGTCAGTAACAAGGGACTTATACTCGAACTGTTTCAGGCTGAGGGCATGTAGCCCATCCGGAGAGACACCCGTCTCCAAGGCCGCCTCCAACCCCAAGATGTCGGTCTCCAGCTTCTCCACCTCCTCCGTCCTAACCTTCTTAGCCGCCACAATCTGGGATAGGGCCTGCCCACGGAGTACTGCCTTAAAAGCTTCCCACAGGGACACTGCGGACATCACCGACCCATCGTTCTCAAGGAAGTATTGGTCAATCGACTTGACCAGACTATAGCGGATCGTGGGGTTCCGCAGGTACCAAGGGTTAATAGGAGCGATCCGCCCAGCAGACCGCGTCCCAGTGTCAAAAAGCAATCACAGTGGGGAATGATCAGAAATACCCCGGGCCAGATGCTTAACCTCTCGAATCCAGGCAGTCTGGGCCGCGGGCATAAGAAAGTAATCCAATCTGGAGAGACTCCCATGCGCCCCAGAGTGAAAAGTGTACTGACACTGTGTAGGATGCATTAACCTCCAGCAATCGACCAGACCGAAGGTCTCCATGAATCCGCCAAGCCACGCCTGCGCAGCAGGGAGGGCCCTGGGCGGGTGGCGATCCCGGTCGCCCGAGACCACCGAATTGAAATCCCCACCCATAAGCAGAAGACTGTCAGGAAGCTCAAGCAGCATCCGACCCAAGTCTGAAAAGGTGGAGTTCTGGAGGCCCGGGGGAACATAGACAGAGACCAGGGAAAGGGACTGCCCCTCTCACCGCCCAGTCAAAGCCACATAGCGCCCTCTGTCGTCCGGGACTACCCTGGTGATCTCCAGCGGAAGTGAAGAGCGCAGGAGAATGCCAACCCCTCTAGAGCCAGTGGTGAAACCAGAATGGGCAACGAGTCGGTACCCCCCCCCCTGTTCATGGCATGACAAACGTTACCCACCAGATGCGTCTCCTGTAAAAACACCACATCAGGAGACATACGTCGCAGATACTGCAGCACAACACCCCGTTTGATACGGTCCCCCAATCCATTGACGTTCCATGACATCAACCTCAACCCGTCCCCCCCCCATCCCCTCCAATCGATCAAGGGTCCCCCAGCAGATAGCGCAACGCCCAAGACTAGAACAGAATAAAGACCTCGCATTAAAAACAAAACACACAAATCAAAGCCCCCCAACCCCCCCCAACTACCAACTCCCCCCACCCTGCACCCCTGCGACCCAAAAAACCACCCCAACTTGCAGTGTGCCTGTCGCCCCATAAACCCCATTCTACGGAAAGACCCCGGAGGAGGAGAGGGACCCGTCCCCAGCCGCCCCCCACATAGATCATAATGAAACAAAATGCAAAAGAGAAGTTGAACCCAGCCGAACAGTACAAAATGGCAAAATCAAGGACCAAAGTCACTCCGAGGGAGACCCGCCACCCTCGGTACCAGTAGAGGGCCCAGGCCGGTCCCCGCGGCCCGGCAGCGAGTCAAGCCAGTCACTCACAGTCGCGGGAGAGTCAAAAAAGATTGTCCGATCTTCGTGCTCCACTCGGAGCCTAGCAGGAAAAAGCATGGAGTACTTGAGACCCAGGTCGCGGAGGCGACGCTTTACCCCCTGGAAGCCCATCCTTTGCTTCTGGACAAGTTGGGTGAAGTCCGGGAAAAAGTTAATAGACGCATTCTCATGGCGGACCGGGCCATTGGCCCGCGAGGCCTGCAAAATCACATCTCGGTCTCTGTAGTAGAAAAGTTTGGCAACAATGGGCCTCGGGGGGGCCCCCGGCCGTGGCCGACCGCCCGGAACTCGATGGGCCCGCTCCACGGCGAAGAACTTATTCAGGCCGGCGGGGGCAAGATGCTTGAGGATGAGCTCTTCCACCAAGAGATCCACCGGGTGGTTGTCGGAGGACTCCGGGACGCCCACGACGCGGATGTTATTGCGGCGGGCCCGTCCCTCAAAGTCCTCCAGCCGCCGGGCCATCAGATCGTTGGCCGACTTGAGGTTGCCGAGAGTGGCCCGCTGGTCCGACACATCCGTAACCAGGGTGGACGTCCGCACATCAAGCGATTGAACCCTCTCGTTGGTCTTGGAGAGATCCGCCCGAATCAGTGCGACATCAATAGCCACCGTGTCGATTTTACGGGCCAAGGCCTCGTATTGCGTAGCAATAGTCTCCTTGATGCCGTTAATGGCGCCCATAATGTCCTGCAGGGACGGATCCGAGGGCATGGACGAGCCACCACCAGCTTCGTCCGAGGGGGCACCAGCCGCTCCAGGGGACCCTCTTCCTTGAGTATAGCGGTCCATGTTGTTCGTCTGGACCGGACCCCCGCGGAGGGAAGTCTTAGTCTTACGCCCCTCGGGGCCCCCCCTGCCACCCATGAGAACCACGCTACCAACGGGGACCACCGGCCCAGCGTCAAGGGGGTGCCAGCCACTCAGTCAGAGGCCGCACCAGATACCGTGATGCGGCCGGGCGAGGAAACCAAAGTCAACGGACACACTGGTGGCAAGCGGAGACAAGGGCATCCAGCGGAGATAAACACCCTGCCGCTCCAATCAGTTACGATCTCCAGCCCCTCAGGAATCCAAAAGTGAAACCGAAAGTAATGGAGCGGCCACTGGCACAGATCCGCTGCCGCTGTTGTTCAATTACACCCCGGCTCCACAGGTCACCCTCGCACTGGGCACAGCCATCGATTGGGCCTCGAAAGTTCCAACCACCGTAGATCAGGATTCCCAGGTCCGATTCGGTTTCTGAAAGAAGGTCAACGTTCAGCCAGAGTTCGCCTTCCAGATTCCGTCAGCCAAGTCAGGATAATTTCAGGATAAATTCCGAGGAGCAGCCAGGGTCCGGGGAGCCCTGTGCTCACGCGACCATCTTGGATGCGCGCTTGGCTCCTCCCCGATTGATTGGTGATATTTTTAGCGTTGTTTTGTGATGTTTCTTATCTAAAGGCAAGTAATTATTTTTCCAACTTTTGACATTGCCTGCGCAGCTTCCTGAGTTTTTCATCAAACCACGGTCCATGGAGTCTGGTCTTGGAGAAAGCAGACCTTTCCTTGATAGGAGCAACAGTATTTGCCGTATGTTGCAACCAGGCATTAACCGCCAGAAAATCAGCCTTCAGACTCAGAACCTTTTTTGGTTCTTGGATTTCTCCTTAGGGGCAAGGTGAGAGGTTGTAGCCAACATAGGCTTCACATGGCTCAGTACTTAAGAGAGGTTCTCCTTCTGCCTGAAATGTTTTGTTGAAAAGCTCCAAAGGAAACAAAGTGGCAATCATTAGCAATCTAGGGTGTGTCTTTCTTTGGAAACTTTGATGCCTGTCCTGGTCCTCCAAAAGCCAGAATATTGACTGAGTTCCAGGCCCAATATTTTGTGATGTTTGGAAAGTAGCTCTTGATCTCTCCTAGTGTTCCCAGGTGCTTGGGAAGGCTTTTAGGTTTCTTGTCTCTCTCCAGCATGGGCTACCTGGGTACAAGTGGAGATCGGTAGTTCTTCCATCTCTGTTTTTCAGAAGGTTAGCCAGAATACTGCTAAAACTTTTTTATTGAGATGTTTCTACCTGTTCAAGAATGTTCTACAGGGGATAGATCCAGAACTGGATAATACTAACTCAGGCCCCTCTCCCAGGGCCGAAGGAACACTGAAGATATTTGGGCAGACTCTCGACCAAACAGACGTATGCCGTTGATGCCATCCACTAACCAGAGCATACTCCTACTATTCTGGTGCACACAAGGTATTTTCTAGACTGGATTATATCCTAGCCCCAGCAGGTGAGATGGAGGGAATGGAGCGGGCAGACTACCTCTCTTGGTGGCTTTCACAACTCTCACCCTTGTGTCTACCTATTAGGAAATGTACCTACAATGCAGGAGAAGGGTGGAGATTAAAATGCCTGGGAGTTACAAGACAAAAAGTTTGCCCATGAAATTCGAGTGGACTTTAAAGATAACAAGACTCCGTATCCTCCGCGGTTACGGATGGGAAGCCTACAAAACGGTGCTAAGAGACAGGGCACAAATTAGAATAGCACATAAAAAACAGAAGGAAACCAGAGATATTGAAGAGATGGAGAAGCTCCTACTGTCGCTAGAATCTTTACCCAGGGCAACTACTGAACCCTCCAAGTTGCTCACTATATCAATACTCCGCAGAGAATTCCAGGCAATGGCATTTCATGAGACTAAGGCTGCACTCCTGGAGACTCACTGACACCTACATGATGCGGGTGTAAAGCCGGAAGACTACTGGCATGGCTAAGTCGGAAAGAAACAGAGGCGAGATGGGTGACTGTCATAATGGGAGATAAAAACACCACATATTCAACAGCATGGGAGATTGCTCAAGAATTTGCCAAGTATTATGCCGCTTTCTATAAAACACACCAGTTGGCAGCTGAACGACAAATAACAACATACCTCGAAGAGGTGCCTGTCCAGACACTGACACTAGATGCCATGAAGGAGTTACAGGACTACATAACAGTAGCTGAGGTCCAGTTTGCCATGGGGAACTTAAAACCTGGCAAAGTGCCGGGGACAAATAGCATGCTGGCGGAATTCTTTAAACGGAATACCGGGCTAGATTAAGCCCCTATCTCCTTCAGGTTTTTAATTAGGCTAAAAAAGATCTGCACTCTACCACGCGACCTCCAGAAATCCACGATTGTGGTGATTCATAAGCCTCACAAGTGCAAGACTAATAGTGGTTCATATCAACCAATTTCTCTGTTAAATATTGAAACAAAAATGTTAGCTTTGATCTTGGCCAGTAGGCTCCTGAAGGTCATCACTATCCTAATACACCACGACCAGTCAGGCTTTATGCCAAAGAGATCTGCAAGATTTAATCTTCGGCAATTATTAAATGGTCTCAACACGATACACGGTAGGACAGATGAACATCTGCTATTGTCGTTAGATGCAGCGAAGGCATTTGACGCTGGACACTGGCCCTTTCTGCGGCAGGTATCAGTAAAGTATGGGTTCGGCCCTGAATTCCGGGCTTGGATTGATTTATTTTACAAAGACCCAGTGGCCTGAGTGAAAGTGAGCAGCATGGTCTCAACAGAATGTTCCCTTGAAAGAGGCACGAGACAGGGATGCCCCCCTGTCACCATTGTTATTCGCTCTGGTGCTGGACCCTCTAGCATGCATTATACGCACACTCTCTGACTTCAGAGAGCGAGCCGAGATACTTGATGAGGAAAGGATATCCCTCTATGCGGATGACATATTACTATATGTCACAAATCCACAAATGACACTCCCAGAACTCCTCCACATCTCTGAGAAATATGGAGCACCCGCAGGATACAGGATTAACTGGGACAAATCTAGATTATATCCGAAGGGTGGATTTACTTGACTTCTGTGATGTCCCAAGGAAACAGAGAGTAGCCAGGGGAGGGTTTAGATATCTGGGCATATATGTCACTGCAGACTAAGATGTAGGTATGAGACGCAATATTCGGAGGGTCCTATAATACTTTCAAAAGGATGTGGAGCGCTGGAAAACACTACCACTGACACTCCTGGGTAAAGCCGCACTATATAAAATGATAACGTTATCCTAGACTCCTCTATGTGTTGCAAAACACCCATCTTAAACTACCAGAAGAAATATTTGTTAAAGTTGAGGGGGTAATCCAGGCGTTTCTTTGGGATGGTGACC
The DNA here is from genome assembly GCF_964204655.1 of Triturus cristatus. Lineage (NCBI taxonomy): Eukaryota > Metazoa > Chordata > Amphibia > Caudata > Salamandridae > Triturus > Triturus cristatus. Next base: position 252,139,056 of record NC_140591.1, read on the forward strand.
ATCCCAGAGAAGCACTGCGCACTCTACAACTAAACCAATATAATGGGGGCATCGCCCTCCCAGATATTTAAGCCTATTACTGGGCAGCCTATCTGAACGTAATTAACGTCTGGGGGCACATGCCAGAAGACTACCCCACATACGCCGTAGAATGGGCCCAGTTTACATCATACTCCTATCCACATTATTTATTTGGTGAGAAAGGGACAAAGAACGTATTACCTGCCACACAGATAGCTATAGAAGTTTGGCTGGGAGTGGAAAGATGGATGAAATGTAACACTAAAGTCACCCGAGAAACCCCCATATGGGAGGGGGTTTGCCTACAAGAATTTAGAAATCTGCAGGGTTTTAGAACTTGAGACATTTTAGGGATCTCTAAACTCAGGGACATTATTGAAAGTGGAGGCCTTATTTATTTCAGCTCGCTCCAAAGAGACTACCAGCTCAGACACAATACTATAAATATATGCAAGTGTCACATGCATGGCAGGCAGAGAAACTAGATGTAGAAAACATACCAGAATATGCACCATTGGAAAGGAGGTTGCTCATGGGAAAAATGCAGTAAAGGCAATATCCTGGACGTATAAAACACTTATCAACCATTGGCTGGACACTCTGGGAAAACTGTGGGCCAGTTGGGAACAAGAGGTTAGAAGACCTAGATTAGGGGACAGCGCTTATGCACTCCATGGAAGTTATAAAATCACGACTTAGACTGATACAATTTATAGTCTTTCATGGAGTCTACTATGACGGGCCTGTCTTCATCGATTTGGAAGAGCTGCCACGACTCACTGCCTTCAATGTGGAGCAGAAGAAGGATCATATATACACATCATTTTTTATTCAACGATACTGGCAGTTGATGTTGACAGATCCCAGGAAGGTGTTGGAAGTGACGATGCCTCTATGCCCCAAATATAGAGGTAGATTTCCCCAGAACCAAACTCCTATTGACCAATCCAGGTCTTATTGTGGCAAAACAAGATGTGGCCAAACATTGTGGGGTATTCCATTCATTGCCGGAATGGAAGAAGGGGATGGATATGTACATGTCTGCCGAAACAATCACACACAAGGCCAAAGGATGTCCGAAGAAATGTAATGAAATTCAGGCTCCCTGGCTCTGTTATTATAATATCACCTTAGGTAATGACACAGGAGATCCTGCCCTATCCAACCCCTGAACAATGGGAGAAAGGGTATGATGTGTTATGGTCTTGTCAATATATTGAGATGGTTGCGCATATGTCCAATTGACAATTTGTAATGCTGCTTCCTAGTGCATTTGGATTTGTTGTTATGTACAAATGCTTGCTGCATTCAAGAAAATAATAATAAAAATATATATTTTTTAAAACCATGTACAGCATCATGAGGTCTTATATGCACATATCATACTCAGTTGCTTTCCCAAACTAGTGTGTCACCTCCGAATGAGTTTTTAACTCACCCACTACTAAATGATGTGTCGATCACACTAACCATATGTAATATCTGATGGTTCAATTAGTGCATGGCGAAGGTGCGAGTTATTGTGACTTTAGAGCATGAGTTTTAGTTACTTGAAGTAATTAACTGGTGAACTTCAGTGTTTTTGTTAGTGTAAAGTAGTATGTTTTACTGATATTGTCACCTAACTATAACATCGCTTTAACCTTTGTTTTTTTATGTAAAGTAAGGTATTAAAATTCTTAAATGTAGCGTCACTTTGACCTCTTTTTTATTCAGTGAATTACTATATTTTTTATAGAGTAAAGTAAGATGTCTTCAGCTGTGTGTGGCGGAGGGTTGGGCTTAAGGCCTAGCCTGCTTTCAGTGCGTGCCCACCCCCTCTGCCGCACATGGCTTTTATTTGTTTTTTAACGTATTGTGTGATCTCTAAGGCTGTGGGCAGTGTTGGGTGGAGCACAGAGCCTGGCCTTTAGCCAGGCCCTACACACAACCCCCATGGGCACCCAACACCATGTGGGTGACCAGTCCCAACTCCGGGCACGGCCTGACTTTGAATGCAGGGATAAAAAGTTGGAAACTGGAATGAAAGGGTATGTAAGTAGAATAATGGGGTGAAGGACAGCATGAATGATGTGCAATGCACTGAGCTTTTCATATGGAATCATGCCCAATTTAATGTAATTCTGTATAATTTTGTATTTATAGAGAAACTTCTGTTGTCAAAAATATGTTCTGTCCTGAAGAAGGTGGGGTCTATCAAGCTTTATCCACCGAAACTTTAGAATGTGTGTGATTTCTCTGTGTATTATGATAGTGAAATTATGTAGTTAAATTGTACATATTGAATGTGACATTATTGTGTTTTTTACGCAATTTTCTCAAATGTGCTTTTAATGCTGATGAAATATAGTGTAGAGTTTTACATTAAATAATTTGATTTTTAATAAGTGTAAAGTTATGTTATTTTAGGAGATTATTTTAATGAATACACTTTTTATATTATAACAAATGAGACATTTTTTCATATAACAAGGTTCAGTGTGTAGATATTAGAGTGAGTGAAGTGAGTGTTGATTATATTATTAAAACATTGAACACGAGAGGGACTAACTTTTGTTTAGATTGCTGTAGCACATCCAAAGGTCATGCGAGGTGGGGGGGGGGGGGGGCTGGGTGCAGGCCTTGCAGCCAACACTGCGTCACTGTGCACGGTGGGTCAAGGGGCACCCATGGGATGTTGGGTGCAGAGCATTTTGAACTTGATTGCGTTGATTATTGTGATGTTCTTCCTTGCAGAATTCAAAAGCTAACTCTGGGGAATCTGGACATAAAATTCAGATAACTTGGGATAATCCTAAAGAATTGGAGTCTTACATCCAGAAACTTCAAAGTGCTGCTGAACGACTTTCAACTGAAAATAGAAAGTTGCGGAAATGGCACATAACCTTCTCTGAAAAGGTAAATTGTATTGTAGTATTCCTAAATAAAACATTTGCAGTCTAATTATTCAAGTGCTGTTCAATATAGTTATAGTATTAGATGCATATTTATGAATATGAAAGTCTTTTGTTATGGGAGATTGCGGACACATTGTATACTGTTTGATAAGTGAATAAAACAATTGTAATTGTAATAAAAGAGCATGTACTGTGCAATCCTCACCATGGGGCTAGCTTTAGCACATAAATCCGCACTGCTTAGCTACCATGTTTCCAGTCCTAGGATTTCTGTGTGCAAACTATTCTGTTACTTCTAGTCCTTCTAGTTATATTCTGAACCAAGACTAAAATGCCTACATTGCATTTGTCTGTTAAAGGAAAAAGGTGGGTCCTGATGCGTAAGGGTGGAGGTAGTTTCCCAGTGCCGCTTAGTAACAAGCTGACTTTGTCTTGGTCAGTCAGCACTAGGGAAGGGCACACTGGCAGACGTTTATCTGGTGGCATGATGGGGACAGAATGCGCTCCAGAGAGAGCCAAAATTAACTTAAATGTCTGCAGCAAGACATCCTTAAAGGCCATACTTTTGAATCCTCTATCTGAAAGAAACACGTTAGATAGATTCCTTACCTTAGAATATACGCACGCGTCAGGCTGGATCCGGAAAGATTTTCGTCAGCAATACCCTTGCGCGTCGCTAGGCATCGTCTGCGGCTCCGCGTCCGTCGTCGTGATCGCCGGGATGACGTCGTCGGAGTACTTAGATGCCGCCTTCGCGCGCTGACGTCAGTTCTTCTTTTTTCCGCGCCAGTAAGCGCAGATCCGGGAAGAGCATACCCTTTTAGTCACTTTTTAACTAAACTTTTTGAACTTTTTTGGTTCCTATTTCGAGTCGACCTCGACTCCTGGTGCTGGTAGGGATGCCTGGGTTCAAGACGTGCGACGCCTGTCACCGCCTGATGTCGGTCACGGACCACCACCGCCTGTGTCTCTACTGCCTTGGGGCCGACCATGATGCCGAGTCGTGCCTCGACTGCGGGGCCTTGACCTTGAAGGCTAGGTGGGAGCGGTCCCGCAACCTGCTCGAGATCCGGCAGTCGGCTCTGCGCCGCTCCAGGTCCCGGTCGAGGAGGAGGTCGAGGGACCGGTCGCGGAGCCGCAGCCATCACCGCTCGTCGGGGTCAAAGTCCTCGCATTACGTTAAGTCGAGGCGCAGTGAGAAGTCGAAGAGGCGACATCGCTCTTCTGAATCCCCTCGCCGTTCGCGCATCTCGGCGAGGGTTCGGGTGACACCACCCGCGCGGCTCCGTCGGAGCCGCAGGGGTCGCATCCGGCCCCATACCCTTCGGTCCCTGGGCCTGATGCGACTCCGACGGAGGTCCGAGACTTCCTTGTGGTCATGAGGAGTCTCGCTCCGCCGTCGAGGCCTGCCGGCGTGCCTTTGGGCCCTGCAGGCCCAGCAAGCCGGCGGCTCTGGCCCCGGCGCCGTCGTAGACTTTGGTCCCGACGTCGCAGGCCCCCGTGGGATCCAGGCCTGGATCCCGGTCGACGCCGGTCGACCTTACGGCCCCTCCGCCGGTGCCGACCCCTTCTGTGCCGTCACCGGCGCCGTCTTCGGACGACGTCGTCCCCAGGTTTAGTCTCGTTCCAGGCCCGGCGGCTTCCCCAGCGCCGATGGATGACAGATTCATCTACTGCCCGGCTCCGACCTTTCCGCCTGTCTACCAGGAATCGGATGACGGGGACAACTGGGAGGGGTCTGAGGACCTTCTGGCACAGCAGTGCCATCTAAGCCAGGACTGGGCAGGAGAGCTGGGGGATGCCTGTCCGGCCTCCATCTCCATGCGTGGATATTGAGCGGCGGCAGTTGATGCCATTTGACTTGCCTTCTGAAGTCTGTGATGTCATTCTGGCAGCCAGGCGTCCCTCCACTAAAACGGTATACGCCTGCAGGTGGAACAAATTTGTGGCATGGTGCACAGCAGAGGCTGTGGATCCCCTTTCCGCCCCTCTTTCAGAAGTTCTTCTCTTTCTTCTTTCCCTGGCCCAGCAGGGCTCTGCTCTGGGCACCCTCAAGGGATATCTTTCAGCTGTTTCTGCTTTCTTACGGCTTCGTGATCAGCCTTCTATTTTCAAGTCCCCTGTTGTTACTCGATTCTTTAAAGGCATTACTCATATGTTTCCTCCTGTCCCTTTCGTAATGCCTCAGTGGGACTTGAACCTGGTGTTGACCTATCTGATGTGCGCTCCTTTTGAGCCACTTCATAATTGTCCTCTTCGTCTTCTAACTCTTAAGACTGCTTTCCTGGTTGCCATCACCTCTGCTAGGCGGGTGAGTGAGCTCCAGGCTCTCTCTTCTAAGCCTCTTTCCTTTCTGTCAATCCTGGCAAGGTTGTTCTCAGGACTCGTCCTTCCTTTCTCCCTAAGGTGGTAACTGCCTTTCACATCGGCCAGACTGTTACATTGACCACCTTCTTTTCGCCTCCACATCCCTCGAAAGAGGAAGAGAGGCTCCACCGTCTGGACTCAAAACGAGCACTGTCCTTCTATCTGGACCGTACGAAACAGTTCCGGGTGGACGACCAACTCTTTGTTGGCTACGTGGGTGCTAAGAAGGGGCGGGCAGTGCACAAGCGAACCATCTCTCGGTGGGTCGTTCTGTGCATTAAGACCTGTTATTCCTTGGCTAAGAAGGAGCCTCCTGTGGGGCTGAGGGCCCATTCCACTCGGGCCACAGCGGCTACTACTGCCCTGGGTCGGGGAGTTCCTCTGCAGGACATTTGTCAGGCAGCTACGTGGGCCTCGCTGCACACGTTTGCTAAGCATTACTGCTTGGACAGCCAAGTCCGGAGAGACGGCTTCTTTGGCCGTTCCGTTCTCCAGGACTTCTTGGTGTGATCTTGGTTCGCAGACCCACCACCGGGGTTGGTATTGCTGGGTTATCTATTCTAAGGTAAGGAATTTAACTAACGTGTTTCTTTCAGATGAGCAAGTTACTTACCTTCGGTAACGATATATCTGTAAGAAACATTAGTTAGTTAGATTCCTTACCGCCCCACCCATCCTCCCCATTCTGCGTACTGATATCTAGGGTTAAGGTCATCCCTTTCAGGGCCCTAGATTCATGGCACCTGTGTCGGTCTCTTGCATGGCTCTGCGTTCCTGGCGCGGAAAGCTATGTACAAGAACTGACGTCAGCGCGCGAGGGCGGCGTCTAAGTACTCCGACGACGTCATCCCGGCGATCACGACGCCGACGACGGACGCGGACCCGCAGTTGACACCTAGCGACGCGCAAGGGTATTGCTGACGAAAAGCTTTCCAGATCCAGCCTGACGCCTGGGGATATTCTAAGGTAAGGAATCTAACTAACTAATGTTTCTTACAGATATATCGTTACCGAAGGTAAGTAACTTGTTCCTCAGCACTAGCTACGAACCTGGAAATGTCTGCTCAGTATCCAGCTCCTGCCTCGGATCCAGGACCATCTTCAGCAAGAGCCTGCCCACTGTCAAGGTAGATTTCTATAACAAATGCTGAGAATGATGAGGGCTGCCCTCTAGTCCATTTGACCCTACAACAGTACATCTAGAGGATGGAGTTATTTTTTGGGTTAGATTTGGTTGCTGTTCAAATCCTACAACACGCCCCACATGATGAGGTAGAGGCAGATGATTTGCATCCACCTCATTATGTAGATGCTGGCCTATATCTCATTTTGCAAAACTCCAGCCGCTATCTCTCCAGAGTATGCCTGGGATTCACTTTTAATGTCTCAAATTGAGGAAAGTGCCTCCTTTGTGGTAGTAGTTTGCAGGGTGGCGGTAGTCCTGAAATTTCAGCTTCCCTTAGAAGAGGCTAAGCTAAGCTCCTCACAGACATTTTTACCATTGAACTCTCGGTCTTTGATGCCTTTCAACAATGCCGTGTCAGAAGACCCGCTTCCTACTGTTTGGTAAAAACCATTTTCAGCTCCTGCTGCTAGACACCCCAAAATTTTGATGTAATATTCAACGCTGGAAAGCCTTCTTGTACAGACCTTCAAGAGTCAGGTAAGCTCTAATGTTTTTCCTATTTCTCCACCAGATAGAGAATCAAAAAGAATCAATGTTATGGACAAAAAAATATTTTCTTCTGCCAGTTTCTTCTGCCAGCACACTTCTTGAATGCAGTTTATGTTGGGCTGTTACACGCACTTTTGTGACATGGCCTGCAAGGTAGTGCTGGCTTTGCCAAAGGATAGATGCAAAGGCTTCACTCAGACAATACATGATAGTCAGGATACTGCAAAGTATGCTCCATATTTTGGACTGAACGTAATGGACTCTTACGCCTGTGTTATGAGCACTGCATCATAACTGAACCACTCGCCCTACTGCATTCCACTGGATTCTCAGGTGGACTCCAGCCTCCTTAGCGGTGGACGTCACCCACGTTTTTCATAATTGCCCCCGGTGAGCATGTTAAAAACTGGAGAGGGGATTGAATAATGGGATCAACATGTTTCTGCCAATCCTAATAACCCTAAAAGGAAGTGTATGGCATTCTTCAGGACAGAATATCTAAACCTTATCACTCTGTGAGTAAAGTATGCGTGAAAAGAACCAAGAACAAAATGCACGTACTTTCAATGCTACAATCACTGGTCCACAGTCCTTGTGGCTTTGACCATCGTTGTCCGCATCCGCAGAGATAGGGTATGTTGGCCCCAACTCGCCAACCTTAGACAGACCAGAGAAAGGCTTCCAAAAATCCATTGCCGTTAGAGACAGTCCGTCAAGAGCCGGGAGCCACCATGAGTCATTTTTTATTTCCCTTGACGTTCTTCTCATTTACACTCTGTCCACCCTCTGTCCAACATCATACAGCTCACATGATGTAACCTCTGACACACCATCCGCAAGTGCTCCTATCCATTTCTGGTAGATTTGTAGACCACACCACTTCCATTCGTGTTAGTGGTGTGAGGTGGAACCCGATGAATAAGCATGCCACCCAAGGGTGAGTGAGGGTATCTGTCCTTAAAATACAAACAGTTTTATTTGCTAATCTTCCTGTTCTTTCAAAGAGATTTGCACTTTGAAAGCAAAACAAATTAGCCAGTTGCTTTATGTATACTCCTATGCCAATTTGATGTTACAATTATTACTACAATCTTGGGATTTATAACTAAGTCAGAGCTAGCCCAAGCAAAGCTCCAAAAATGTCACATCACACATCCCTATCTATTATTCAAAAGCATCTTCAGCCATATAATTATTTGCATATATCACCTAATTAATTTACAGCATGCCAATTCATGTTTGTTATCCCGAATACCTTACTTCACTATTGTGCTTGCAGTTGTAATACAATCTTTCAGCATGTCCCCCTCAGCATCTTGTCCGTGTGCCATACTCCTCACTTTTCTTGCTTGTTTTTTTAGCGTTGCTTCCAGTGATTTTCTATGGAGAGGGAAGGGGGCACTCCTGCCAAGGACATTTGTTGCCGCATCTGGTCGTGCAGCTCCGAATTAGCTGAAAAGCCAGGTCTTGAGGCTCTGCCTGAAGATGTGCAGAGTAGGGGAGCGTCTGATGTTGACTGGGAGCTCATTCCAGGCTTTGGCTGCGAAGTAGGTGAAGACTTTTCCAGCCGCTCTAGTTCTCCGGATGCACAGGGTTTCTTCTAGTGCGAGGTCGGCGGAGCGGAGGTTCCTTTTGGGTACGTGGAACGAGACTCTTTCGTTGAGGTATTTGGGTCCGGTGTTTTTGGAGGGATTTGTAGGCGTGGGTGAGTAGCTTGAAGGTTACTCCCTTCTCGACGGGGAGCCAGTGGAGGTCTTGTATGTGTTGGTTGATGTGCTCATGTCGTGGGATGCCGAAGACGAGCCTGGCCGTGGTGTTCTGGATGGTCTGGATTTTGTATAGCAGGGATTTGTTGTTCCCAGGGTAGAGGGCGTTTCCGTAGTCCAGTCTGCTTGTTAAGAGTGCATGGGTGACGGCCTTTCTGGCTTCGGGGTGGGGGGATCCACTTGAAGGTCTTGCAGAGGATGCGGAGGCTGTTGAAGCAAGTGGAGGTGACGGCGTTGATCTGTCGGATCAGGGTGAGGGAGGAGTCGAGTATGATGCAGATGTTCTGGGCGTTGTCCGTGGGGATGGGGGTGTTGCCGAGGGCGGTGAGCCACCAGGAGTTGTCCCAAGCTGAGGGGGTTGGTCCAAGGACGAGGACTTCTATCTTCTCTGAGTTGAGCTTCAGACAGCTGCTGCTCATCCAAGCTGCAACATCTTTAATTCCTTCTTGGAAGATAAGTCTGGAGGATTCTGGGTCCTTTGTAAGGGAGAGGATGAACTGGGTGTCATCGTCGTAGGATACTATGCTAAGTCCATGCTGTCTGCCGGTGGCGGCGAGAGGTGTCATGTAGATGTAGAATAGCGTGGCACTGAGCGATGATCCTTGGGGTACTCCGCAGTTGATCTCTGTGGGTTCGGAGAGCAAAGGCGCATGTCTTATACTTTGTGTTTTGCCGGCGAGGGCGGAACGGAGCCAGTTGAGGGCGGTTCCCTGTATGCCGTCGTCGTGGGATCTGGCTGCGAGAGTGCAGTGATAGATGGTGTCGAAGGCTGCAGATAGATCAGGTAGGATGAGGGCTGCGGTGTGGCCTTGGTCGGGGAGTGTGCGGCTGTTGTCTGTGGCGGCAAGGAGGGTGGTCTCAGTGCTTTGGTTACTGCGGAATCCGGACTGGGAGGAGTCGAGGATGGTGTTCTCTTCGATGTAATTTGTCAGCTGGGCGTTGATGATCTTCTCTGTGATTTTGGCTGCGAAGGGAAGGAGAAAGATGAGTCGGCAGTTCTTCAGGTCCGTCGGACTGCAGAGGGTTTCTTGAGGAGTGGCTTAACTTCTGTGCATTTCCACTCGTCGGGGAAAGTGCCATTATCTTATACTTTTAGTTAAATTCACTATACAGCTTTCCAGAAGCTCTTCACAAGTAACAGGCGGGTGTGAAGCCTTTTCAGTGGCCATCATTTGTGAGATGCTGTTGAGGGTGGTTAGGGCAAAATCGAAGTGTCCTGAAATAGTAGCAAGTTTCTCTTTTGTTAAGCTGATATGACCCTCATTACAAGTGGCCCACTAAAATCCTCGAAAATTCCCCCCACCTCAGAATTGCTGTTACTGGGGTAACAGGGCATTATAAGATTTTGTGGAGAGTGATGTTCTCGTGCCCGTTCCTACATGTTTTCCCCAGTGGTTCACATAGAGATTGCTACTGCTTTGAGGAGCCCAAATCCCCACGTAAAACACAAACAAGTTATAATTCCCTTGGGCGCACTACCTCCAGTTGTTAGGCCCATTGGAATTATTAGGGTGGTCATAATGAAGGCCTAAAAGTCTTATGATATCCAATGAGACGGCATAAACTCAGTAGAGGAGTGACCCTGAATTCTCTGAGACTGAGTCCTCTAGAGCACTATATAATTGGACAAACTATCCCCTGAAGGTTATAATTGGAGAATGATAATTGCCCTTTTTGGAGTCCCTGGCTATGCTCTTTCATCATTTCTCTGGATGGCACCATGGCAGATGCTTAGTGGGTGTCCAAGTGCGCACCTTAGAGGGAACACAGCCTAGGTGTCACTTCTGCAAGACCTAGTGTATTAGCAGTTAGCAGTCAACAAGCAGTTCCCTCTCTGTCAAAGGAACTGTGCTCCTCTTCTGGCAAGCGAGAGGATTTATTATGCTCTCGCTTGCTAGAAGCATAGCACAGTTTATTATGGCTTGACAGTAGCGGTCAAAGCTCCCACCAAGCCATAGCAAACAGTTATGTCCCGGGGGTGGGCACCCTGGGACAACACAGGCCCCTGGCAGTCCCCAGGGCCTTTTTTATTTAGGGTCTGCCCGGGAGATAGCGGCTTCCAGGCCCAAGAATGGGCCATGTGGCCCCCATCCCATTTTTAACAAAATGATTTTGGCCTCGGGTAGGTGGTGGTCCCTGTTGCCTGGGTGGGGTCTGTGAGGTCCCCCTATTTGAAAATTAAACAGCCCTGGGGAGGTGATGGTCCCTGGAGCAGGGGCAGAATCCGTATGGACCTCCCCTGCACTAAATTAATAAATTAAATAGCCCGGGGGAGGTCGTGGTCTGCATGAGAGCATGCGGTTCCCCAGCATCCTTTTACTATCGTTTGCCCCAGGGAGGTGGCGGTACTGAGACCCCCCATTTCATTAGCATTTGCCCTGTGAAGGTGGCGGTCCCCGATGCTGCGGGGGAAGCCGTAATGGCCTTCCCTACACTAAATTTAAAAAATAATATCTATCCCCGGGGATGTAGTGGTCTACGGGGCTGCGAGAGTCGAGGGGGGGCATGCGGGTTTCACGTATCATTTTACTATTGTTTCCCCTAGGGAGGTGGCAGACCCCGGGGCGCGGTAGGTGCTCCCCCTCCCATAATTAAAACACACTACCCCAGGATTTGGCCCACCCTGGGACTTCCTGAAAAAGACGCGCTCGAGCCTGCTAGTCTTTTTTTTTTCTTTCTTTCTCAATTTTGCCGCTGATCCACCTGCAAATTCACAGAAATATGTCATTAAAAAAATGCTTTTAACCCTTGGGGATCTCCCTGTGGGGCCCCACCATGATATCTGGGGAGTGAGGGTATTCCTACCCTGCCACCGTTTCTTTATTTTTTTTTAAACAAATTTGCGGGACTCTGCTTAAAGCCGAGTTCCAAGATGGGTGCCAACACTTCCTGGTTAAAGTGTTGGCAACCAATCAAATTTCAGCACAGGGTCTGTGGATCCACAAGTCCACTTCAAGGATCCGCACCCCAGATATCTTTTTTTTACCTTAAATATCTGTAAAACTACTGAATGGATTTACACCAAATCACAAAAAGCATGCTTTCTGGACCAACATCTATCTTTCTGCCATCAGCAGTTTGGGCTGTAATCGTGTTCATAATTCCTATGGGAAAACGTGTTTTGGGGCCCCCCTTTTTTCTCGCCCCCTCTTGATGGATCATCCCAAAACTTTCAACACAGCAGCTGAAATGCTTAAAGTATAAGATTTGAAAATTTTGTGAAGATTCATCAAGCAGCAAAACAGAAAATGCTCTACCAATGGAAACTATAACTGTCTACTGGTGACCGCAATTCCCCAGGAGTTATGGCTAGCTCTGCAAAGCATAGCTCTCACACCTGCCATGAAGACCATAACTCACACATCAAATGCAATGCTTGTGACCTTAACCTTGATGTAACAGATGATTTAACAAACTATCTCACTAGTGTCATGGCCTATTAGATTACCATTAACATTATAAATTCCACAACTTTGTATGATGGATGATCTCTCTGCTTACGTGTTGAAGATTAAAGATGTGGTGTGAAGTCCTCTTAATTGTTGTGAGGTCACGGTCATTGAATTTGGAGTGTGATATGTATGGCTCATTTAGCTGCTGAGCTTTCTGGCTGATTTTTCCCAATTGTTAAAATGACAATCTTCCTGAACTCATCATCTGGTTGGTGACAAAGTGACTAGTAGTCCAAGGACATATGTGATGAAAATGTCATTCTCTTAATTTGTGCAGGTCGTCGCTCTTATGAATATTGACCTACTTCGACAGCAGCAGCGATGGAAGGATGGGCTTCTGGAATTAAGGGAAGTATTCTCCAATCTTGAATCTCAGGTAAGTCTATATTGTATAGTGATATTCAGCATGCGTAAATTAACTAATACAATGGAAACATATACCATAATTATATATATTTCAGATTGCTTGAAGGATACTTTTTTAAATTTCATGTTGTTCATCTGAGCAGGTCATTTGTCATTGGCACCAAACTAATTCAGTGTTTCCATAAGACTCTGCAAACAGAAGCAGCTTTTTGATACTTTTAAATGGGGAAGTACTTCTGATGCACCACCTTGTTTCAATAGCACTTCTGCTGCTGAGACTGTTCTTTCATGCCATCCTACCTACTGTAATGTGTATCATGATTGCATTTACTTCTTTAAAACTGAAGGCATTTCTCCCTCAACAGTTTATTTGACATTGTCAATTCTCCAGCATTTCCCTCAGTTTACTCTAAGCCAAATTGTTTCCAACCTTTTCTGTAACAAGAGCTACTTATATTCAATGAAAATCATCCTGAGCTACTAATATCATTAGCGTTGTATTAGTGACCACACTAGAAAAGATTACATTAGTGGCTTCAATATCCAAGATCACTAGCAGTGATCACCTCAGTACATCAGGCAGGATTGCCAGCAGTATTGTAAAAAAGGCTTTATCAATTTTCTAAGCTTCAACCAATGTATTAAATTGCAGCGATAGCTGCAATGCCTCTGGCACCAAGGTTATGATATTGTTAATAAGTCTGCAAAGCCACATTTTCTATTACTCAAATATCAGCTTTAAATATGTTTTGAAAATTGAGCCATTCTTCTCAAAACATCAGCTAATGAATTCTAAAAATTCACACATTTTCATCTCAAATACACACTTCCAATTTTGGTATATATATTAATTCAATCAAGTTAAAGCGTCTACTTTTAGCTACTCACAGGTAGGTGGAGAGCTACCAGTAGCTCAAGAACTACTCGTTGGAGAAGCCTGCCCAACCAATAAGGTTTACTCGAGATTCGGCAAAGCAACACATTGATATCTGAAACTGTGCTGCAAGTTAGTATGACAAATACCATGGCCAGACATATGAGTCCCTGATCCTAAGGGTAGCCTTGTGGGTTTATCTTAGCCCACACCCACTAATTGATATTCATTCTGTTGGCATACACCTATAGCTGAGACCAACCTGAGCGGAAGCCCTTGAAGCTTCTCATAACTGTGTGGGTCCATAGACTTTCCGTGCTTTTTAAGGGATTGTATTTCACAATATATATTTTTTGTGTAACAATTTTCATTGAGATTTTAACTTTACAGAAGGATGTACATAATATAAGTAAAAGAAAATCAAAATAATCAAGGAATGTTTTTGCATTAGACACAAGCTTAATGGCCATTCATGTCCGATAACATATACAAAAAATATGGCAGTGATATGCTGCCACCTCCCCTATGCATTTCATAGTATTGACGTATTGGCTTGCTGCAATATAAAGTGCAGTAAGTAAAAAAACGCAAACACACACACATACAAGTCTTTGTCGCGGGGTACAAAATCCATCATTAGTGTCAGTGCTTTTAAAAACAATGTGTAAGAAGTGCATTATGAGAAATGTAGTTCCCAAGATTGTAAAGAAGTGAAAAGAGTGTGATAATGCACTGATCTTGATTCTAATGTTAGGTAACTTAATCTCCTCATAATAAGTCCTTGCTTGTTAAGGACCAATTGTTAGCCATTATCAAGGATGCTGCGGACTAAGCACTACTGCCTTACATCTCAAGTATGCAGTTACTGAATCTTTGACAGAGCTGTATTGCATGGCATACTTGGTTAATCAACATTACTCCTACCTCCCAGTGAGGTATTGTTTTAGGACTCATTCATAAGACGAGGAATCTGCTGGAAGATGTGTACATCTGAAGAAAAATGTACTTTCTTTCTGTAATGATATTTCTGGTGCTTACGTAATGAAATTTTAGGTGCTGAAGATCATGTAAAATATTAGCTTGTCAGTGTAGCGCATCAAAGTTTCTTGGTATCAAACTGCTGGAGCCTGGAGGATGATGGTCGCTCTCCTTCAGGGCTCTGAGTGTTTCGCTTCATCTTTGACATATGATGGGAGACTGAGTTGCTGGTATGGTTATTTAGATGAAGCACTGGAGTGGGAAACTGTCAACTATTCAGGCAGCTGGCTGTTTGCTGCTGATTGTGCCCCCAAATAGGAGCTGGGACATTAGCCTGTGATGTCGGTACAATCCTAGATGGTGGGCATGCAGTGAGAGTGTGCGCAACTGGCTCGAATCACGTGAAATGATTATGTGGCGCCCTCCCTGCCCTGCTCCACACCGACATACCTTGGTCAGTGGTACAAGCCTGATCTGACCAGATGCTGGGGACAGTGCAAAAAGGCCAAATGAGAGGTGGCAGTAACAAACTGGCCTGCTGATAGCCCTGGCTGCTACACTTGAAAGTCACAAGATGGGGGGGGGGGGGGGCGTGGCTAGCAGTCAAGCAAGATGGCCGCAGCCTAACGTAGCTCCGAGGGTGAAAGAAGCCTCCGTAACTAATCCGGCCACTTATCCTTTCAGCAAACGGCTAATCCACAGCGGCTGTGCAGTGGAAGTCTAGCGCTGCCGGTTGCGGGGTCCCGCGACGATCGAGGAGCTGTGGAGCCACTAAAGCTATGACCGGGACGCGGCGGCCTACTAAGCGCATTGGCACCGGGGCCTGAAGTTTGCTGCTTCCCCGGGCGGAGGAGAGTTTGCGACGGCCGTCGGATTACAAAGGCGCCTCTTACCTACGGTGACCATCTGCAAAAGCCTGCGCGTCCTGCGGCCCCCCCCTGTCCCGGAGTGCTATTGAGACATACCGGAGGTGCGTTGTGTGCCACAGAGATGCTCCCAGGACCTCTGGTGAGTGACCCACCGACACGAGGAAGCGCCAGGGGCCATTTCACCGATCCCCGCAGGGACGGTGCGGCGGCGGTGCCGGCGGTCCCAGAAGTCATCCTGCCTGATCCAGGTTCCACCGGAATGACCCCCGGTGGAGCCACAAAGTGAGTCTCCCCAGAGCTGGTGCTCTTACAGCAAGGGCCGGGGGCCCTATTTCCAGACCTGGTCACGAGCGCAGCCCTATTGCCATTCAGGCCCACGGTGACACAACCTCGACCACTGTCCAGCCTACTGCGAGGTACCGGAACGCATTGCCCCCCCCCAAACTCGCACCGCCTGCCCTTCTGGGGGACCCACAACTGTCAGGCAGATCGGAGATTTGGAGACATCCAGCCCTACGACACAAGCCACGTATAGCTCACGCACACGGTCTGGAGCTGGGATGGGCAAGGGGGTGAGAAACCCGAAAGGCTGCGCGTGGCGCTCTATCACGCGGCAGGCAGCGGTGACTACCGCCCGCCCCGCAACCCCCCCACTCTCCCATCTGATTCACTACCTGGCTTGATGGTGTGCCGGGATGGCGGGACGGGGCCCCCGCGGAGGACCTGCTGGAATGCTTGAGAAATTTGCCTATGCCAAGGACCAGGGCGACAAGCAGCAGCCACCACCGGCTCCTACAGAGACTCCCATACAACAGGGTCCGGGTGCCGTCACGCTCTTAGACATCATGGCCACGCTACAGCAAGTCCAATCATCGATTGGGACAATCTCCACGGATATTTCATTAATCCGCGCAGACTTCTAGAAACTCTCTGGGAGACTGACCGAAGTTGAATCCATGACGATGGCGCTTGCGACGGACACAACCACGTTGCAGCGCCAGGTACGCCAACTAGAATTAGAAAATAAGCAAATCCTGTCCAAGCTCGATGACCAGGAAGGCCGCTCGCGGCGCAACAACGTACGCATCGTTGGCGTGCCGAAAAACGCAGGGGGGCCAGCCCTTGATCTCTTCGTGGAGGACCTTGTGAAGACTCAGTTACAACCACGTGGCCTATCTACCTTCTTCTCTGTGGAGAGAGCCCACCGGGTGCCCGGTGGGAGGCCCAAGCCTGGGGCCCCTCCGAGACCGATCCTGGCACGTATCTTCAATGTCCGCGATCGTGATGCTATCCTGCAAGCCTCCAGGATCGCCCCACCAATTCGACTGGACAATCATGTGATCACGATGTACCCGGATTATACAGCGGCGGTGACGAAACTGCGACGTGGCTTCCTGGAGGTAAAAATGGAATTGAGGGCCAGAGACATTAAATATTCAATGCTCTTCCCAGTGAAGCTGAGGGTGGAGGCCGTGGGTAGAGCGTGGTTTTTCTCACACCAGAGGAGGCCCGGGAATGGCTGGACGGATGGCGTCCAGCGACGAAGCCCGCAAACTTAGGTTCCAGCAGCAACACCACCTCCCGGAGTCGCAGAGATCGGGATCCGCGGATTCCGAGGACAAAGAAGAATAAGAGACTTTAATATCCATCTTAAACTATCAGACCACCTCGAAGGACGAACTGTTTATTCTGTCTGAATGCGTTCCGCTCCAGAGGCACGTGTTGAGGGACGACCACAAACTGTTAGCCAAGAACTGCACCTCAAAGAAAAGACCATGCCGCTGCCTCATCGACATGCACGGGGGTTTCAATTACTCTCGGACAGACTTTTCCCCCCACGCAAGTATTGGCAATGGGACTTAAGCACTCTGCTCAGTTGGTGTGGCGGGCAGTTGGGGGTCCGCCGGGCAGGGAGCGGGGAGGCTGATGAAGGGATCGTTCTTCTGTTTCAGGTTGTTTGTTTTATTTTGATTTTACACTGCCACTTATACCGGGAGACAGCGGTAGGCCCTCCACGTGAGTCTAGCATCCAACCCCTATGCTTTAGTAGATGGCGCACACTGCTAAGATGACAGAAATCCCGAACGGTCCTTTTCGGGCGCCCATAGGTCCTGCCCCCCCCCCCCCCCCCTCCCCTTACGATCCTATCCTGGAACGTGAACGGACTTGGAGACAAGATTAAACGGGGACTAGTTCTTCAATATATCAGACGTAAAGCGCCGGCGATAGTCCTCATACAAGAGATGCACCTCGTGGGCTCAGCCACTAAGGCCTTGAACAGATGGGGATATAAAATGGCTGCACACTCAGGGTTCACCTCTGGTTCTCGGGGGGTAGGTATTCTTCTTAATAAACGCTTCCCACTTATACTCACCGATTCTAAAATGGACCAGCAGGGGCGCTTTGTAGCACTGACATGCAGCTGGGAGGATCGGTCTTATAATGTGGTCTCAGTATACATTCCTCCGGCGCTACACCAAACGGCGCTCCCAGCCCTTAGTGCATTTCTGTTATCGTTGCCCACAGGTGACACCATAGTGGGCGGGGATTTTAACGCCGTGAGTGACGCTGCCCTAGATAAGTGTCCTCCCAGGGAACCACGTAGCACTCAGTTCAAACTATCGGATTTCACCAATGCCATAGGCCTAATAGATGTCTGGCGAACTACCCACCCACACGACAGGCAGTACACACACCATTCGGGAACACATAATAGTCTCTCCAGAATTGACTATATGTTCATGTTAGCAACAGGGCTTAACCGCGTAACAGAGATTCAACACTTGCCCCGTGGAATATCAGATCATTCGCCCCTATATTTGACACTCTCCGCTCACACAGTGATACAGAGGAGGGTGTTCCCCATTCACCCCGGGTACCTAAAACACGCTGCGATCAGAAAGGATCTACACAATACTTCTCTGAAAACGACCAGTCCGTTGCCTCCCCGGTAACGCTCTGGGATGCCTTCAAAACGGTGCTCCGTGGCCAGGCGATCTCCCTGATTGCCGGACACAAGAAAATGCAGAAACAGCAGGCCGAGGACTTGGAGCAGAAGGTAGCGACTGCTGAGGCGGACCATGCCCTGGCGTCAACAGATGACTCCACATATGCACTCACTCTGGCACAACAGGCATATAAGACGTTGGCATGGGAGAAGGCAAGAGCGCAACTCCAGGCCTCGAAACACACCATCTACGAAGCGGGTGACAAAACTGGTAGACTTCTCGCATGGCTCGCCCAAAAGTACCGGCCCAGTGGGTGGATAGCCGAGATACGCATGGCGAACGGCGAAATCACCGGTGACTCACAGCAAATTGTCGACTCCCTCGCCGCCCATTATCAGAGGATTTATGAACCAATAGCCACTAACACTCTAGACGATAACCTGGTTTCCTGAAGGATATTCGCATGCCCTCCTTATCAGATGAGGCAGTCGCAGAGCTGGAGGTTGATCTCACTGTGTATGAGTTAGCCACCGCCATAGCGGCACTCAAACCTGGGAAAGCTCTCGGCCCCAATGGTATACCGATAGAGTGGTATAAAAGAATGGACACACACATTACAACACACCTCCTCAATATGTACAAGGCCAGTCTGGAGATGGGGGAGCTCCCCAGAGACCAGCGACTTGCAACAATAGTCACAATTCATAAATCAGGAAAGACACCGGAAGAATGTGCCTCTTATAGGCCGATATCGTTAATCAACGCGGAGGCAGCCCCATCTCGCTACTTTAATTCATCCCGACCAATCTGGCTTTATGCCTCACCGCAACACAGCCCTGAATCTTCGCAGGCTTAATGGGGTCATAGCCCGCAGCTCCACCATTGCAGAAGACGCGGTCATTCTCTCTTTAGATGCTCATATGGCATTTGATATGGTGGAGTGGCCCTTTCTTTTCGAGGTCCTCCACCACATGGAATTTGGCCCTCGCTTCTGTGCCTGGGTGCGCCTTCTTTACAACAATCCCATGGCGCACGTCGTGGCGAATGGTTGTACTTCCAACGACTTGCCTTTGGGCAAAGGTACGAGACAGGGATGTCCACTCTCCCTGCTACTGTTCGCCATAGTGCTAGAGCCTCTGGCAGCGTGGATCCGCCAGGACCCGGTCATAAGAGGACTCAGATGGGCGACGGGATGGGAGGACCACATTTCGCTATACGCGGATGACATCCTACTATATATGGCGGCACCATCCCGATCATTGAATTGCCTCCTCGACATCTGCGCAGCATATGGTAGAGCGTCCAGTTACACTATAAACTGGGCGAAGTCGGTACTCTACGTTCTACACGACCCCCCCAGATTGCCACGAAACTGCAATATCCAGCTGGCGGAACACGATTTTGTATACCTTGGTATATATATTACCCCACAGGTCAAACGCTTCATTGCGGAAAACCTCATGAAGCTGCTGGCCCACTTCCGAAGAGACGTTCTACACTGGCGTTCTCTCTCTCTCACGCTGTTGGGCTGGGCGGCGCTCTTCAACTAAAAATCCTACAGAGAATCTATTACACACGGCCAATGCTCTACAGAATTGGGCGGGCTGACACTCATTGTTTACGTAAATGTGGAACCGAGGGGACTTTTTGGCACATGATCTGGGAATGTCCGAGGATTGCACCCTTTTGGACTTCGGTTCTCCGCACCATGTCCCAGGTCTCTGGCGCGGTTGTTCCACCTGAGCCCAAATGCTGCCTACTCAACATCTGGGAACCCACGGATCTAAACCGCACAGACCAAGCCTGGGTAACACTGGGGATAACACTAGCCAAACGAAACATAGCGCAGCGATGGGGTTCAGATCAATCCCCGACGCAGAAGCAATGGTGTTGAGACATGGACCTCACAATGGTAACGGAGAAATCTGTCTACATACACAGAGGCTGTCCAAAGAAATGGGAGCAAATTTGGGGCAAATGGAATCACTACCGGGGTGATATATGTGAAGCTCCCCCGCCTGAACAAGAATCAGATGACAGTGACTGATTTAAATACCACACTGAGGCGGGCACACCTACACTCTGTTTACACTCACGGGACTCGGAGGGGTCGAGGCAGTAACAACTGTCACATAGAATCCTATGGTATAACTGTATTTCTCTTGGATTATAACTGGTATCTACCGAAGATTGTCATCACTTTATCGTGTATTATATGCTAAGTGCCAACTGTTCAATAATAATCTGAATAAAAAAAATAAACAAAAATCACAAGGTGCTGGCTGCTGAAATGTTGGAGAAGGTACAACATAAGGCAAAACAAAGTTTTTTCCAACCTTCGAAGCAGATAATCTGGTGAATCTGACTCAACTGATTTGATGGCAGTGAAGAATCTTGCCAGGGGACAGAGAGAGATGTTTGGAGTCTGGGCTCTCTAAGGGAAAAAACCGGAGAAAGTGCAGTAGTCCAGAAGGAGGAGAGTTTAAACTACTGTTGGGGAATGGGAGTTTCAGAGAGAGAGAGTGGCTGACACATTGTGCACTTTGGAGGATAAGATTGAGGTTTTTAAAATGCTAAGAGGGCAGTTTCTGTTCTTTTTCTGCCCCGCCCCAGCAACTGCGGACTACCGCTGCTTGAGGTGAGGTGCTCCTTTTTGAGAGACCTTTTATCTCTTTAGGAAGCCATAGATGTTAAACTATGCACAGAGTATGTCATAGGTCTCTGAGAGGTGACAATACGGTAAGGATGGCAGTGGGTGGCACTGTAATTGTTTTTCCTATGACCCTTCCTTAGAGATCGATTGCTACAAAGGCCTCATCATTGAAAGAGTTTCATTACTTGAATTTGCCTTTCTGTTGACGGTATGGAAGCAAGAGGTGTTTTTTTAGAAGGTTGTTTGTTTGGAAATGCTTCTCTCCTCACATTTCCGCCTTTGATTTATTCTGTCTTTTTTCCCCATCACACCACTCTACCTGCCCTCTCTTTGTTTACTTTCCTTTGTTCCAGTCTAGATGCTTTGGAGATATCGCCATGTTGTTAAAGTTTTACAGAATTGTTTATGGTTATATATGTGGTGTCTTATTTACTAATAACATGGTCCTTAGCCATTCTTCTTTCGCTGAGTCGGTGGTTGAGAAAGTAGTTTACTGATGAGCAATGATCATAACAACAAGTTACTTATATTACAGAACATTCTCTCTGATATTTCTTATCACCGTCCCACCTCTTTTCTTGATGGTATGGTTCGATTTGATTGTTGTGCTAGTGTGGCTACACGATCTGTGTCCTCAGCCTCACTGCTGGTGCAGGAAAAGCTGGTGGAATGGACATCACTGGCGTCATTGGTTCCTGACATGGGCCTTTTATGTCACTTCTGGTAAAGATTTTCGAATCCACAAATGTTGCTGCGCTGTGTCACCTGATGCAAGTGAATTATCATAGCTAAAATAAATGCAGGATCCATTCTGGCCTCTGGGAGAAACTTCATAGAAGGAATCAGGGATAGGCTCTGTATCCATCAGAAAGAACATTACGGAAGAGAAATCAATTGTTCTTGTATATGCCTCACTGGTAAAAAACGTAGCAGCCTCACATTGTCAGTGCCTCCTGTTCTAGTGTCACTATTTGATATGCGTTCTCACTCAAACGAAAGGCGTCACTCTCAGGCAGATCACATTTGGGATGCATGTATTTTTTCTTGATGTTGCAAACTATTTCTTTGGGGAAAACTGGTTTGGAAACTATATTTGAGACATGCAGGTCTAATCTTTCCAAATCTTGTGACTTAGGTGGAGCATCAACTGTAGGTTCATTTTCTTTTGAAGATGTTCAGATGTGTAGTTCAATGAAACATTTGCTGGTAGAGGACTTCAGCAATTTTTCACATGATGGAAGCATGAGCAAAAAATCTTTTTCTGTAGACTGTACGACATGTACGTCCATCACAGCCTATTTCCACCCCTCTACTCTGTGGAATCTCATGATAGATCCTTTCCAGACCTATATTGTTTTAGTATGCATATCTTGATTGTAGTGCCGTCCCATACAATAAACTAGAAACATACAATTTCAGAGTATGGATTCCCATTCTGTTACTTGTATTCTGCAATGGAAGTAAGTTTCATGTCCAGAGGAGCACATGCACATGTTTGTCATCTTGAGCTACTGGTTCCCACAATTCCTTGCAGTCTTTTGTGGGGGTCCTAGTCAGTGGGATTCCTGAATCTGTGAACATGGAAAGGTTTGACTCTGCCAATCTCGGTCACTATTTATGCCAATGTGGGTTGATGCCAAGTGTAATATTCTCCCATATCTAATGATGGTTCATTTGTGTTTTTTACCCTCTTGCAAAGAAAGTTATTTCCCTTTGTAAGTACGTTTCTCTATCCTTCCAACCTCCAGTGTTATCTATTGAGTCAAAAATAAGTTCTGTGCTCTTTACATCTAAATGAAGAGAGGTGAAGAGAAGTCATGGGCATTCAATGAGTATGTAGTAAAGTATCACAAAGGCCTGACCTAATGGCCTAAAACGGTAAATTAAATTTAGTGATAATCTACATGAGAAAACAAACTGTTATAATCAGCATCACAATGGAAATTTAACCTTGAGAACTGGAACTTGTTACTGTTAGTGTTTGACCTCTTTTTACTGAGAGTGAATTCTGCGTGTGAAAGTTGTAAATTGAAGAAAAGATAGAGGTGATACCCCCTATAGCCCCTTGCTTATGATTTGTGTCCTATAACCGATACATTTTTGCATGTGGGGGATGTCATGAATAGGACTTGATTGGATGTGGCGTATAGTATGGTATTATTATTCTGCACTGTACTTCTTGTTTCCTGTTTATTCCTGTTTTCCTATTTCTACAGTGAAATTTACAACACATTTACTGCTGTGACTGTCCTTTTTTTTGCTTTTGTGTTGTATATTTAATATTCATTCTGCTTGCGCTGTCGAGCGGCAGGTTTTCGGCATTGTGTTATTCTAGTGTTCAGAAGGTCTGCAGATGCCCTCAATATGAGGCTACATCGAAAGATCACTTCCGCTCTTTCAGCCTTTTAGACACTGGACATATATAAAGTGGACGAGCTAGCTATTAGCAGGTGTATTATTCTATGTTGAAGATGCAAACCGACCTCTCTTATTGAATGGGTCATTTTTTCTACATTGTTAAACATGTTCCCATGCTGCGTGTAAGTGTCTTAAGCATGTCCCTGCCTGTTGTGGCCGTTGACTCGTCCGTACTGACACGCACATGCCAATAAAGTCTGCAACTCCACACATTTTGAGGACTCAAATTGCCTTAAGCCCTCAGAGGACTAAACCATTCTTCTGAAACACTTACGTATCTTACTCTTAATTGTTTTTTCTTTTAATGCTGTATATGTGAGACAGTAACTGCATAGTTCTACTAGCAACCTTTCCATGCTGTTTTCTAGGGATTCCGCTCAGGTGATATGAGGGCTTGGAGGCAACACTGGAACCATCAGCTTTACAAAGCACTAGAGCATCAGTATCAGATGGGCTTGGAGGCACTGAATGAAAATTTACTGGAAATTAACATTGATATAACCTTTAAGTAAGATATTCCTCCTATTTCTAACAATGCAGTTAATGATGCTGAAGAAAAAGTTTGTGATTTATATGGTATCATTTATTTTCCAGACAAGGACGATTGCAATTTAAGCCTCCGTTTGAAGAAGTACGAGCTAAATATTACAGAGATATGAAGAAGTTTATTTCTATTCCAAATCAGTTCAAAGGAGTCAGTGAACCTGGCGAAGAACCAATTTACACTGTAATGACTGAAAGAAATGCTAATGGTTTCATCACAGTTTTTAGCAAAGCAGAAGATCTGTTTAGGAGGTTAGCAGCAGTCTTGGATCGATTCAAGGTTGGTTTTGTTTTATACTTAATATTCTTTTGTGCATATTGTTCGTGTAGTTCATAGTTTTAAATGCATTTTCTCATTAGTTGGTAAGTTATGTCCGTTATGGCCAGTATGTGTCGAGTGAGTTATTTCACTTATGGCCAATAGGTGTTTAACCATGAATATTCAGCTTTACATCTGGGACTTCTTGCCACCTTAGCAATCAACGCAGAAGCCATGAATTCCAGGGTCTCATCCATTCGTGAAATGGATCTTTGAGTTCTGCAGTGACAAACTGTGAAAAAGTTTTAGTTATATCTTTGCTTAAGGATGCCCTAGTTTTTCTACTTTTCCAATGTATATCCAAGACATTGTAAATTCTCCAGCACAGGATTTTCCTCATTATCACGTTTCTCAAATATGTCCTTTGCTGACAGGCCAATCCTGAAACATTTCTAAACAATATTTCAATCTTTAAAAACGAGTTTGCTTATGCTAAATGTGTGGAGTCAAGCAATGTGAAAAAATGAACACATTTCCATTGACTTTGATGTTATTTCTTTGTCTCTTAATTTTTGTTTTTACTCAGCTTCTGCTTATTGTATTTCAGAGGAGTAAAACATATACATGGCAGAGCCAACATATACAAGCAGGTGTAATGCACAGTCTTATTAGAAACCAAGCAGGGGCCATATGCTCATCATATAGCCAGTCCAGGTGATGCAGAGGCAATGTCTGACATGCCCAGTACACAAAGTTGTAAGATACATTATATCGCATTACAGAAGGGAAGGAACACAAATCGCATAACAAAGGTATAAACATCAACTAGAGGTCAAAGATTTCTGTGACAGGCGCAAATGTAGGAGCAGTAACATGGCATAGTGTAGGAAGCACAGTTCTCCTGTTCGAGCAGCAGCGGTTTTTGTAATACGGGAAGGCGTTAATATCAGAATCGATCAAAGAGCGAGAGCGTTCGGAGCTTTGGTGGGTTAAAACATGTGAACTCTATACAGGAATGGTAATGGATCAAGGGGCGCCAAACATATTGGAGTTTAGTCTCCGTTTTAGTTTAGATGTGGTAGACCTGTTCCAAACCTAAAATGTGGGTAAACCATTGTCCCATTGAAGGGAGGGAGGTTTGCCTGTTTCCATGCTGGTGCCACGAGTCACCGTAGTGCTAGGAGCAGGTAACTAATAAGCTTCCAGTCATCATTGGTCATTTTTTCTACGGCCGGGGTTGGATACCCAGGATAATCAAGAAATAAGAGGAGGGTAGCCCACAATAGTTTTGATGTGGCCCAAGATCTCTTTCCCGTAAGTGGTGTTAAGGCAGCAGGACCACCAGATATGGCAGAAGTCTCCAATTGCCTCCTTACAGCACCAGCAGAGGGAAGGGGTGCCTGGGTAGATGGTGGAGAGGTGAGTCAGCGTGGCATACCATTGAAAAATCAGTTTATATGCCATTTCCCATAGAGAGAGACTACGATAAGTTTTGGGTATGTCCCGCCATAATGTCTCCCATTGTTTGGGCGTAATGTCTTTCTGAGTGGTGGTGCACCATTTAGACTGGTAAGTGTGAATGTGAGCAGGTGTAGAGTGTTGAAGTGTATGATATGTGTTGTATATAAGGCTGCTTCGTAAGCCCAGACAAGTTTCTCCAAAGGTGTGCACGGACTAATAACCTCAGGATAGTATTACAATATCTGGGAGCTGGTAGTCTGCCTTGCATTGTTCAAAGGACTTCATGATATCTCCCTCAAAGAGGTCTCGGAGTGTCCTGCAGTTGCCATCCCTCCAACAGTGTGTCTCCACACAAAGGGCTACACACTCCTTGTAGTTAACCTGGAGCCAGGGCAGGGAAGGTAGGGAGCCTGTGGACTGAAAAAGGAAACGCCTAGAAGCTTCTCCCACTTGAAAGGAAGGCCCCGGTATAAGTATTGGACCTCCGACACCAGCCTCAGTACACCTCTGAATCTGTGGATACTCCGCCAGGAAGAATGACTGCTGTTCTGCTGAAAGTATTGCCACTCTGCTGGACCTTTGCTCTGAATGACTATTTCCCTGCTATGCTGACCTGCCTCCTTCTTGCCTGGGTAAGAAGGACTGGACCTGCATCTGTTGAATCCAAAGCCACAGAGTGACTGCATGGGCTAGTTAGCTGGCCTCCTGACTACAGCCTCAGGGACGAAGGCTCCAACAACCTTGGATCCAGCACCTGGACTCTGCCACCTGTGAGTCCTACTCAGCCAAGTGGCGCCACCTACGTTTTGAACCCTTGAAAGTGGGCCTGAAAGTGTTCTGCCAGCCCATCTGTGGACCCAGAAGAACCGACGCATCCCCTCTACTGCGCAGCGCAAACCTTTGCTGTGAAGTTTCTTTTAGTGAAAGGTCTCTCCATCGACCTTGCAGCCCAGGGTGTTGAGCACAGTTTAATTTGGTGTTGCTTGTGACTTTACCCTGACAAGCATTGTGGTTTCTGTTTGATTAGGGTTTTCCCTCCCCTCAACCAGCAACTCAATTTCTTACAGGCCATTTCCTTGACTGTTGGCCACCACCAGGCAAGGGCAGAAAAAAACAATCATAATGTCACACCACCATGGGAGATGACTCCCATGGTAAGAGGGGCATTTATTTTTCTATTTAAAAAAAGAGAATTCAGTTTCAGGATTTTCTTGTTGAAAATAAAAAAGAATACTGTTTTGTCTGTCATGTTACTGGAGCCCTGTAGCAAACAACGAAGAGCATTGACAGGAACAGCCATGACTTTGTTTCTTGACAATGCTTTATAAATTACCACCAGCTTGACGGTCATTTATAAATTTGGCGGCAGTCCCTCCATCAATCTACTCCTTCCCCCAGGCGGAACAATGAGCCATCCACCAAAATATAAATTGGGTCTTTAGTCAGCCCCCTTTGTTCATGATGCCTAGGACCCAATCAATGATGACCAAGATACAGTCGACAACGACAAATATCCCATCAACGACAACACAGATGAGTGCACCTGCACTCTGGAGTGGTACTTCACCTGAGTGACAGTGAGCAGCATTACAAACACCCCCAAACTAACCTGTTACTCTCTGCTGATGAAGGACAAAAATCCAGTAACACGGGTCCAGAGATACTAAACACTGTCTGTGCACTGGCTGTACCAACCCTTAGCAAACACACTTCAAATGTATGTGTAAATGAAAGTGATTGTATTCATGTACTGCATCTAGCATAATATATCTGTGTGAACCTAAGCTGTTATGCCAAGCAATTTGCTGCCCTCCTCCTTTGACAGCCAAGAGCCAGTCAGGGAGGACCAGGTCCTGATTGATGGCTAAGATCCCATCAACAATGAACCAGATACCATCAAGGGCGATAAAACTGCTGCAGACAAGTCGCCCGCTAATTATAACATTTCCATAAATGACATACAGGTTAAAAATGAAAGTGACAGTAATAATCACGACAACAGAGCAACCACTATCAATGGTACCAGCAATGGTGACCTCATTGACCAGGAAAATATCAATAACTTTAGCCACTATACTGCCAACTATTTGTTTGGTGTCTACTATTCCTCCTCAGTTGGTTTGCTCACTGATTGAAATGACCACAAGGACATCCGCCACAAAAAAAGAAGAAGAAGAGGAAGAAGACCACCTTTAAGGTATGATGACATGGAAGAAGAGTTGATGCAGGGCTATTCTAATACCAGTGACAGTCGTGAGTAAGATCCTTTGGCTCATCCGCATGAAGTCTTACAAATATAATTTATATATAATAATGACTCTAAGAAGAAATGTTGAGAAGTTGCGTTTGGGAACAGCCATCTTTTCCTGTGTCACAAATGGTTCAAGTGACTGGATTTTTATTTTTTTTGTTTTTATTTTTCAAAAAGCTTCATTGACAAATATGCACATCATGGTTACAAAATCTCACTATATCAGAGCAGTACATACGAGCATTCAGTATTATGTAGCAGAGGTTATCTCATACGCGTAACAACATAATGACGATACAAAGAAGAAAATGTAGTGGCGGCGCTGGGGATGTGGTGTAAGCTATGGGGAGAGGCCCATCGAATAGGGGACGGAGGCAAGAGGGGCAGGAGGGAGGGTGAGCGGGGAGCCAGCAGCTCACTGACCATCACCGGCGGTCGCCGTGGGCGTAATGCCGGCTGGGAGTGAGGGGGAGGTCGCAGGAGACTGAGAAGCACGACTTGAGAGATAAGATACATGTGGACCCCATATTTCAATTGGGCGGGATTTGGTCGGCATTAGGTCCCAGAATTCGGACAGGAGTGTCTGACACCGAGAAGCATCCTCAAACCAAGTGTCAACCTTAGGTATAGGCCTACGACCCCAGCACATGGAGACCCTACGCCGCGCAAAGACTAGAAGCATTGCAGTCAAGCGGCGCGTAGCATCTGGGTAAAATTTCACAAAGCCTAAAAGGCAAAGTAGAGGGTCAGGCTGGACCAGCAACGAGGTGATCTCAGAAATAGTGGCACACACCTCGCACCCGTATACGGAGATATGTGGGGACAGCCAGTCGAGGTGGGAGAAGTCTGCCGCAGGAGCGGAGCATCGCGGACATCTGTCATTGGGGATAAGTCCCATCTTATGCAGCTCGGCTGGAGTTCGGTAAAGCCTATGCAAATACTTAAAGTGGATAAGGCGCAGGCAGTAATTGGGGTATAGGTGCTTAATCTGATTGCAACAATAAAGCCAATCTTCTTGAGAAAATTCGACACCCAGATCCTCACTCCACGCCACTTGCGCCCGGGCTGTAGAGATGGGAAATGCTGCCAAAGCAAGGGCATACATCTTGGTGACTAGCTTTCACTGGGAGGAGGATGTGTAAAGGAAGTCAAGAGTAGCCATCAAGGAAGGAGGCTGAGGGAACGATGAATGAAGCTCCCTGCAAATAGCCCTTAGTTGGTAGTAAAGCAGAGTGTCCATGAGGCCAGAATCGGGAGCAAGAGTGAACAAAGTGTCTCCAAGGTAGAGATCCGACACTGTGGAAAGCCCCAAGCAGGTTGCGTGCTTAACCACCCCAGATGACTGAAGGTGAGGAAAAGATGGATGATGTGCAATAGGCATGGCATTCGCGGAGAGCATGCTGGAGCCGGAGAGTCTACGGAGCCCATCCCAGGCCCAGCGCAGAGTCTCCACTGTGTCAATCTCGGTGCAAGGGAGTTTCGCTGGGGCAAACAAGGCGGTTGTAAGCGGCCATGGGGCAGCAAGGTCAGCTTCCACTGCAACATGCGGCTGAAAAGGAGTGGGGTGGAGCCAGAAATGGAGAAAACTGGCTTGGGCACTAAGGGCATAGAGTTGAAAATCAGGGGCACCAAGACCACCGCACGACATCGGGAGGGTAAGGATATTATATGCAATTCGGGCTGTTGACCGGCCCAGACCAGAGTGATGAGCAATGAGCATACCTTGTGAAAAATGTGGGCAGTGAGGGGGATGGGAATATTGACGAATAAATATAAAAACTTTGGAAGCACCACCATCTTGGTGATGGCTATGCGGCCTACCAGCGACAAGGGTAGCTTATGCCAAAGGGGAATCTTGGACTCAAAACAGTCCACAGCACGGCCAAAATTAGCTCTCCAAAGTGCGTCTATGTCCCTACTCAACCAGATGTCTAAGTATCTTGTTGGACCCGTCACCCACACAAAGGGGTAGTCCGGAGTGAAGGGGACCGTGGCATCAGTAAGGGGGAAAGTACTGACTTGTTCCAGTTCACCTGGATGCCGGTGTAGCCCCCAAACCGTATCACCTCGCGGACCAGAGGGCTGAGATTCTCTTGAGGGTTGCGGACATAGAGTGTGATGTCGTCCGCATACATAGAAATGACAAGAACATGGGCCGCGAAGCCGAGACCACTCTGGGTGTGATGCTGTCGGAACCTAGCAGCGAGGGGTTCCATGGCGATGGCGAAAAGCATGGGTGACAGCAGACACACCTGCCTGGTACCTCTCACGATGGAGATGGGCACTGATATTTGACCGTTAATCCGGAGGCGGGCAGTGGGGAGGGTGTAAAGAAGTAGTATTTTGCGTATGAAGACCGGGCTGAAGCCCAAGCGGGGGAGGAGATAAAAGTGGAAGGGCCACTCTTGGGTATCAAAGGCTTTAGTGGCGTCAAGCAGGGCATCTTCTGCCAGGAGCTTGGGATTAATTTGATGGAGGACGGAGGATATGGTCTGAAGGTTATGGGAGGTCGCACGGCCAGGAATGAATCCGGACTGGTCCGTGCGAGCGATGAGCGGCATGAGGGGAAGAAGGCGAGAGGTAAGGAGCTTGGCAAAGATCTTGTTATCCGTATAGTACTAGAAGTAGTGTGAGTAGTGCCTCGCAGAGTGAAGGAGGTAACTGGCCGTTCTCGAAAGATTCGTTATACATGGCAGCAAGGTGCGGGACCAGGAGGGGCGTGAACGACTTATAAAAAGATGCTGGCAGGCCGTCCAAACCGGGGGCCTTATCCCCAGGCATGCCATTATTCGTAGCAAGGATTTCTTCTTTGGAGAAGGGCTCATCAAGGAAATCCCGGTAAGGGTTGCCAAGCCAGAGGAGCTGAAGAGTATCGAAATATTGATCGGGAACCTCGTGTGGGGGCACAGTCCCAGGCGTGTAAAGTTGTGAGTACAATTCTGTGAAACACGCCTTGATATCCATAGGGTAGGTGGTTCTGTCAGGGCCTCCGTCCTGGAGGGCGGTGATATAGGAAGCAGCGTGAGGCGAGCGGAGAAGGTTGGCAAGGGTCTTTCTGGGGCATTCACCCTCACTGAAGCGGCGTGCCCGCGCCTCCCTGCCCAGAAATTCGAGCTCTCTGTTGGCCTCATCAGCGAAGCCGGTGAGCTTCCCCCAGATCTGAGCAAGCGTATCAGGGTTCGGGTCCCGGAAGTGGGACGAATCCAGAGCCTTAATCCCCAACTCTAATTTATCTAGAGTGCCGAGAATAGACCGTAAGACGCCAGACTGCTTAGAGATGCATTCCCCACAAATGACGGCCTTAAATCCCTCCCATGATTCCCTCTTCTGTGAATCCTACCTTAGTTGCATCCAAAAGCTGAAAAGGAAAAAGAGGCCAAACTGTTAATGGCCCAGGTCCGTGAAGACAAGGGAAGTTGTAAAAGATCAAGACCTCGTTCCAGGTCTCCTTCCTCCCATTCGTCAGGAACGAAAACACAGAAAGCATATGAAATGCTCTGCAAGAGGTATATCTTTCAAACGACCCCAAGCTCCCACAGAATTTTCTTCCTCGGAGATAGAGTTGATAATGGTGGAGCTATTTGACACTGCTCCAGGCGGCTCTCTGCCTGTGCCCAGACAGATGCAATCTGTGATCCAACTCCACCGGCGCTGACACTGTCTTTCTCGATGCCACAGGTGCCGACGTCATTCCTCTTGGATTCATCAGTGGCAGCATCCTCCTTCCCCAGGACCAGGAGCACCTTTTGGCATTCCAATGTTTATTCCAATTGCGCCATTCTGCGCGGGAACAGTGTTGTCAGCCCCAGGCTTCACACCTCCAGCTTTTCATCGGATTTATAGTCTAATTTGAATGACCTACCCTTTGACAGAACTCAGCTATTTGTGGACAAATCTGATGCCACCCTGGAAAGATTCAATTCCAGCAAGGCAGCCGTCCACTCTTTTGGTCTTCAACAACTGCCACCCCAAAAAGTCAATAGGATTTTTTTTGCCACTTTTGGGGATTCGCCACAAGGTTCTCCTTCCAGAAGGAGCAACCCTATCAGGCTTGGACGCAAAAGCCCTAGACACTTCTGGCTGACAATACAGGGTAGAGGCAGTGATAAGTGCAGTGGATCACTCCAGCAAACCTCCTCCTTCTTCTCCTCTTCCTCGCTTGCCCCCCTCCCCCAAGATAAGAAGTCTTAGATATCTTCCCGAACCGCATTCAGATCCTGTAGGAGGGCAAGTGTCCTTCTGTCTTCAGGCTCTACCCTGCATTCAACCACTGCCTTCCTCCCCACCCTAGATCACCTTGCCACCTTCAACAAGAAAAGGCAGCACTCCTTCTGAAAAGAGAAGGGGAGTTAGTACCGTAGCAGGAAAGAGGACAGGAATGAGACTTCTGTTATTTCCTTGTGCCCAAGAAGGATGGTTGTCTGCATCCGATCTTCGACCTCAGGGAGTTGAATTTCAAGATGCTGATCCCAGCCCAAGTGTTACTTACATTGTAATCCGGAGACTGGATTGTGTCACTCAACTCGCGGGTTCCCAGTTATGTGTCCACTTGCACCTTGGGTCTCTCCTGATTCTTGAGCCATGATATCTTGTCTAGTTTGGGTTGGTGTAAGCCATGGTTTCCTTTGGTGCTGGACATGGTGAATCTCCTGAGGACTTCGAGTAGAGGTACGTCGAAATTACCTGAAGGAATTACTCGTAAAGCACGCCGTTTTAATGTCAGCCAGGTCAGCAGTAAAAACCAAAATACAATAAACGTCCAAGTGGAAAGTTAGATGTTTTTCTTCTAATGTTTATATTAGAGACTTTCCACACTTACATCACAACTTAAATGTTTATGATGGGACTGCAAACAAACTGTCAAAGGCTACCAAGTTTTGTAAGTAATTTGATAAAACAGAAAATCTAATTCTAGAATTAGGTAATAATGGCAAAAAAAAACTAGGCAGGGCCTTTAATCATCATGGATTTCTTTGATTGGTTAGCTGAGTGAATGAGATTTACATTATGCCGCTTCCTTGATATGATCATGTGTGTATATTGTTTAACATAAAGTCAGAGGCCTTTTAAGTTTCAAAGCATGACCAAACCTCTAAACTTTCACGAAGCATAACCTGCGACCCCCCTCCAGCGCAAACGGACCCCACACTACAGGACATTCTTACTGCTGTTACAACGGTACACACGTGATTAGAATCAGGTATTGATTCCATTTCCATTGAAGTTGGCCTCATCCGGGCGGATTTTCACAAAATGAATGACTGTGACTGAAGTTGAAGAAGTAACTTAGAGCCTGGCCACCACCTCCAATAGCTTAGAGAAACAGGTCCAGGACATGCAGAATACCAGCCGGGCACTTGCAGACCAACTCGATGACTACGAAGGAAGGGCCAGGAAAAATAACGTGCAAATCATTGGGGTTCCCGAGAAGGCGGAGGGCCAAGCAGTAGACGTATTCGTGGAGGAACTAATCACACAGCAGCTCCAGCTTAAGACTCTCTCCAAATACTTTTCGATTGAACATGCACATCGAGTGCCTGGAGGCAAACCTAAACCTGGACAAACCCCCAGGCCCATTTTGGCTCGAGTATTCAGAGAGATAATGAGCAGCCCTGTCTCATTCCACGGCACAGGGTGAATGTGGTGGACACATGGCCATTCACCACCACCTTAGCGAGCGGTTTTAGCATACAGGAGCTTAACCCAATAGAGATATTCCTTTCCCAGGTCCATACGTTTGAAGACAGCTAACATATATGGCCACTCCACTGTATCGAAGGCCACACGTGCGTCCAAGGAAAGTATGGTCGCACACTCTCTAACGGTGTGTTTCCTAGCAAGTATTCCATTTAGCTGGCATAGATTCATAGCTGTGTTGCGGCCAGGCATGAACCCAGATTGGTCCGGGTGGACCATCTTTGTGATGACAGGGAGCAATCTATTAGCCAACATTTTTGTGAGAATTTTGGCTTCGACAGTTAATAAGGAAATTGGTCGATTTGAGGTCAAGTCTTCTGCCGGTATCCCTGTCTTGTGTATTACACAAGACTGGGCCTAAACTGGTCCATGGTGGTATGATGGGAGAATTGCCCTATCGGACATCCGATGTTATTACTGGGCCGCCCACCTGTCAATCATAAACAAATGGGTATATGGAACACAACAGGACCCAGCATGTCGGATGGATAAATGGCTGATGGGTCACGGAGGGTACAGAGAGGCACTATACACAAAATTGCATAGACACAAGCTTACTGGGCCCACTGCTCTCACAGTCGCCATATGGCACACTACCACTACAAAGCGTGGCTGAAGTAATAATTTGATGCAAATGAAACCCTTATGGCATGCTGCCTTAGTGGGCAATTTAAGTAGGTGTAAAGGGTTCGATAAATGGGTTATCATCGGAATATCACAAGTTAGCGACCTGATAAAGAAAGGTAGAATATTGACCTTTGTAGAATTGAAAATTGAGTGTGGAAATATACCTTTTTAGGGGTACACTGGTGCAGGGTCACCCTTTTGTCCACGGGTTCAAAAACCAACAAAGTAGAGATCTGCACTGGAGTAGGAATAAATAACAAGTTTATTAATCACTCATGAGTGGGACCACATCCACACAGCACTCTCAAGTGCTGCCTGAGGTAGTACACTGAAGTCACAGAACACAGAGCTTTTATACAGTTTTTCTGCAGTGTAAGCATGTAAACAGAAATAGGAAGGACACGTTTTTGAAAAAGTTTTCAACAACCAAGGGCAGCTGAATAACCACTTAGTCAGCAAAATGGGAGGGGGAGCTAGAGTGCTTATGGCTGCAGAAATGATTGACAGTTAACAGGTGTACTGGCATCTACAAACTCTCAGCACGCACATTGCTTTTAGCTGAGTTAGGAAGTCAACTAAAATAGATAGCACAGGCAGAGTGAAAAGATGAAAGAATTACGAAGGAAACTTAAATGGACACCACAGCCAACAAGGCTGTCGCTTATGCCAAGTAAAATATTACACGTTTTTCACACAAGTATAAACTATCAATAGACGAAACCTTCCGATACTTACAAATACGCCATGCCTTACAGGAGGCAACTAAAGAGTTAGATGGGATCCCGGAGGCCACCCCATTGGAAGACCGATTACTGGCAGATCCCATGCTGAGTAAAGCAATTTCACTCACGTACCAGAAAATAATCAATAACTCACCAGACCCGATGACTCACCTATATACATGCTGGCAGAGTGACGTGGGAGACTTGGAGGAAGAAGACTGGCGTGATGCGCTATCCTCCCCACGCGAGGTGGCTTTACCGTCAAGGTTGTGACTGGTAAATTGAAAGTTTCACACCGCACATATATCACATGCACGACATTGGTCAAGATGTGCCGCAGTAGTTCAACAGACTGTAGAAGGAGATGCGGGGAGGTGGGTAGGCTCTACCACATACTCTGTGAATGACCCTTGATACAGATATACTGGGAGGCGGTGAACCAAGTTGTGAGTGAGGTGAGTGGAATAGCCCTAACACTATCTCCTAAGATATGTCTCCTCAATATCTGGGACACCACTGACTCCAACTGTATGGATCATTTGTGGGATGCCCAATGGTTTTACACTTGCGAAGCGTAATATTGCCCATAAATGGGGAGTTCCAGACCCACCAATGATTGTAGAATAGAAACGGGATGTTGATTGGTGTATGCTGGCAGAACAAGCAGCCTATACGAATAGAGGTTGCCGTAAAAAATGGGATAAGATTTGGGGGGAAATGGAATGCATATCGAGGTAATATTTGCACCTCCCCCTCAGAGCAAAGACATGGCCAGCTTTGTTAAACACATGACGCAATCCTGAATGGGAGGGAAGGAGAGGGGTCGGTAGGTGGGATGTTCAGTATTAAATTGTAATCTCCTGTCACTGATCTGAAGTGATGCACAAGGTTGTATTGTACATAATATTCAATAGGTTTTAATAAAAAGAGTATTTTTTTTTTTTTTTTTTTTTCAAAAACCTTTATTGATCCTGAAAGAGTAATACACAGCTCCACGCCTACATCCTGAAGTAACAGGCCGGCAGCGACAAAATGCAGTGCAAGAATCAAGCAGCACAGTTTGAAAAGCACAACTACAGTACACAGCATGTCGCCTACAACCCAGTCGGGCCGGCCGCGTAGTGGTGAAGGGTAAGCTGTTGGAGAATGCAGTAGTAAGTAGGCATACCGGCAAGCGGAATTCAAGCGTGAAATACCTGAGGTTTCATTCAACTTTAATAACAAACCCAAAACAAGTGCATTGTGAACTGGTCCCTCCCAGAAGCAGCCCTCCATACTCGGTATGAGGTGTTCAAAGGGTGAAGCGTGGTGCTGTGAGGGCATTGCCGTACATCCTGAAATGCAGTCGATAAGCAGCATCGCGTCGCACTACGCCCCACAGACCTATCTAATGCTCTGGGAGGAAGTGGTAGTGACCCAAGTGAGAAGCGCGTCATGAATCATCTGCTTGTAGTGCCATGTATGTGATGCCATTCCGGGGGCGGACTACGCTGCGTTCCAGTCCCCGGGGGGGGGGGCGGAAGGTCCGCCACTCCACTAACCTGTGTCAGCGGGAGCTCCACGGGACCCATGCTGCCCTGACATTCATACTAGGGACGTAAGCCCTTGTGCATGGGGAGCAAGAGGTCTGAGGAAGGGGAGGGGAGCAGGCCACGTCAGTCGTCAGCGCCACTTGGCGCATCAGCGGAGGATGCGCCTGGAACCTGTGAGCGAAGGAGGTACGCAGCCAGGGGGCTCCAAAGGTCCCTAGGGCGCGACTTGTGCGGTAAAAGGTCTGCATAGCTATGCTGCTGTTCCTGCCAAGTTGTCATCGTGTCCAGCCAGGTTTTGAATTTGGGCGCTCGCCCCCGTCCCCACCGGCACGCGACGTGTCGCTTAGCCAGCAGTAATCCCAAAGCGAAAAATTTCCGGTGTGTTTTGACAGCGGGGTCAGAGTGACCCAGCAGCGCTATCCGAGGACAGGGCTCAATGTTTACCCCGATCATGTCAGAAATGGCAGCAAACACCGCTACCCAATAGGCTGCCACGGCCTGGCACGTCCATGCTAAGTGCATGAAGCCTGCTCCTGGCCGTCTGCATCGTAAGCAGCGATCGTTTTCACGGAGTCCGAGACGGTGCAGTTTGGCGGGGGTAAAGTAGAGGCGGTGTAGAAATTTAAAGTGAACTAGCCTAAGACGAGCATTGCCTGTCACCGCATTGGTATGAGAGCAACTTTCTTCCCACTGATCATCAGACATTGGCTCCCCCAGATCTGTGTCCCAGCTGGCGCGTGCACGAAGAGGGGGGGGGAGATGGAGCTGCCTGCGCGTGTCCATACAGCATGGAGACCACGTGTGACGGCATTCCCTTCTGCAACAGAGCATGTAACGGCGCCACGGTGTCCGGTTCCCCCGGAAAATCAGGCGTGACAGCCCTGATATTTTGCCGAAGTCTAACATATATGAAGGTATCCATAACCGAGGGAGAGTTGTCCCCAAAGAAGTGCGTCGCCGTGCGAAAACTCCCCTGGTGGTATAAATCCCCCCAAGTGTGAATCGCGAGTTTTGTGAGTAGCCTACGGCCGATCTCCTCACGAGTGACGCTCAATCTGGGATCATTCGCCAGAGCCATGCGGGGTGAGTATAGGAATTTCACGTCCATATATCCTGCCAATCGTTTCCAGGCATTGACCGTGCAGTCGACCGTGGTGGGGTCTCTACGCTCCGTGCGTGCCGTCGTGTATAAATACCCGGAGGGTTGCTCTGGCCTCATATATCCATCCTCTACTGCCAAGTGCGCCATAAAGGGAGGGGGGTGGAACCAGTAGGCCGCGAAGTGACCCTGTGCACAGTCATAATATCGCCGAAAATTGGGGACCTCAAACCCCCCCTGGTGATATGGCAACATGAGGGTCCGCAGGCTAAGTCTGGCCTGCTTCCCACCCCAGATAAGTCTCGACAACTGGGAGTCAAGAGTGCGAAAGAAACATGCGCCAGGGCTATACGGTATGTTGGTGAAGAGGTACAACAGTTTGGGAAGAATCACCATCTTTATCAGCGAGATGCGACCCGCCATTGACAGCGGGAGGCGTATCCACCGAGTAATGTTGTCCGTGAGTTTGTCAATGACAGTCCCGTAGTTGCCTCTAATCAGGGCCTCCCGATTCCTAGCCACCTGAATGCCCAGGTACTTTATCTCGGCCGATTCCCACACCAGGGGGTAATCTAGAGGAAACTGCGTGGTGTTCTCAGTCAAGGGGAACAGGGCCGACTTTGCCCAGTTGATTTGTATCCCCGAGATGGCTCCGAATTTGGTGACTTCACGCAACAGAGGGTTCAGGTGTTCCCGCGGCTTGTGCACATATAGAGTCATGTCGTCTGCGTATAGGGCAATGAGTAGTTGGCGCTCTGGATAAATGAGAGCGCGGTGTTTATGATGTTGCCGAAGCTTGGCCGCAAGGGGCTCTATGGCGATTGCGAACAGAACCGGGGAGAGAGGGCACCCCTGTCGGGTACCCCTATGGATCGCGAAGGGGGGGGAGCGGGCGCCGTTGAGCAGGACCGTAGCTCGAGGTTGGCAGTACAGCAGCCGTATCCAATCTAGGAAATTGAATGGCATGCCCATCCGTTCCAACAAGGCAAGAAGGTAATCCCACTCTAAGGAGTCGAACGCCTTGGTGGCGTCAAGGAAAACCGCAGCCGCCTCGCTCGAAGGGTCAATATCCTGCATCACAGCCTGAAGCGTGCGCAGGTTGTGGGAAGTCGCGCGGTTGGGAACGAACCCGGCCTGGTCCGGGAGGACGAGGCGCTCCATCAGGAGGTTAAGGCGCGTTGCTAGGACCTTCGCCAAAATCTTAACGTCCGTGTTTAATAGCGAAAGGGGCCTGTACGAGTCGCAGTGGTCCGGTGACTTACCAGGTTTCAACAGTGACGTTATGAGTGCCTCCCGCATCGTGGCCGGCAGGGCGCCCCCCTCCAACGCAGAGTAGTACACCTGCTTTAGAATGGGGGCCAGCACATGCTTGAAGGCCTTGTAAAAGTCAACCGGCAGCCCGTCAGATCCCGGCGCCTTGCCCGACTTCATGGCCATTATGGCGTCTGTTATTTCGTCTAGTTCTAGTTCGTGATGAAGGAACTTCTGCTGGGAGGGGCCCAGCCATGCGAGCGCAGTGTCGTCAAGGTACTCATGCAGTACGAGCGGTGTAGTCCTGTGGGATGTGTAGAGTTTAGTGTAGTGGTCTGTGAGGACTTTGAGTTGGGCAGCAAGGTCCCGCTGTGGGGTGCCTTGTTCATCAAGCAGGGAGGAAACGTAGTTATGGTATCTTGGGGGGCGAACCACGGAGGCCAGCGCCTTGCCCGGTCTGTCACCCTCTCCATACACCCTAGCGACAAAGGGTCGCCCCAGAAATTTGCTTTCTTTGGCAGCAGCTTCCGTGTAGTCATTGAGTTTCTCTCGGAGCCGCGCCGCAGTGTCAGGCCCCCGCTTGTTCCCTTCCATTTCGCGCTCTAGCACTCTCAGCTCGCTCTCCAGCCTGCGCAGATCTCCCCGCAGAGACTTGAGGACGCCCCCCCCCTTAGCTATGCACCAACCTCTTACGGTGACTTTGAACGCCTCCCAAACAGTAGCGAGGCTAGATACGGAATCGATATTACGTTCAAAAAAATCTTTTATGTCGTGCTCTAATTCCGCCTGAAACACGGGGTCCGTGAGGTGCGCGGGGTTTAGGCGCCAGCTCAGGTACGGCGATACCGCAAGGGGGATACGTATGGACAGCAGGACAGGGGAATGGTCCGAGAATGTGCGGGGGAGATGAAGCGCCTCGCCCAGCCAAGGAGAGAGGCCGGGCGTAAGGAATATGTAATCAAGACGTGCCCAGGAGGAATGCACTGCGGAGTAGTGCGTGCCCTGCCGGAGCGTGGGGTGGCAATGCCTCCAGGCGTCGACTAAGTGGTGCTCATCCACTATGTTTACTAACGCACGCTGTGTGTGTGTGTAGTGCGATGCCTGCGGGCGTGATCTGTCCATTGCAGGGTTGAGTGCAGTGTTGAAGTCCCCCCCCAGTAGAATGTGCGATATTCCTAGGGTCTGAATCCTGCCCCACATAGTGAGGAGCGCGGACGGGTCATCCGTATTAGGGCCGTAGTAGCACGCAAACAGCATTGTATGTGAGTGCAGTGTCCCCCATGCCATGCAGTACCTCCCGCCAGGATCTACTTCGGCCCCCGCAAGTATAAACCCTACCCCGCGTCTCACCAGGATAGTAACACCCCTCGCATAGCTCGAGTAAGACGAGAACACCCTACTATCCGCCCATCGTGATGCAAAGGGGGGAGTCCCTCCCGGTTTCAAGTGTGTCTCCTGGAGCATGGCAACGGACACTCCCTGCCTGGTCAAGTAACTCAAAACTTGCCTCATCTTCCGTGTGTCGTTTAATCCGCGTACGTTCCAGGAGAGCAGCCGAAAGTTAGGCGCAGGGCGCGTGTCAGTTAGGTCCCCCATTCCCCCGGGTGGAGGTGTGTGTGGCATGTATACTTAGGACTGGATTGCACATAGCACTCAGCATAACATTTCAAGCCTAGGTCCCACTTATTTACCCAACCCATTTGACTGTTCATACCCTGTCCGGAGCCATCAATAAACCTCGGAGAAAGTCGGAACAGCAACCCACCCACGCCGGCAACCCCAACTGGCCGGGTACACTTTGCCCTCCCATCCCCTACCCCCCCAACCAAACCCATCGTAACAACCAGAACATTAGCAGTAACCACCCCTGCCTTGATGAGGAAAGGGGCGTAATGGGGAGCGCCCATTGGGGGATCGAACTCTAGGGGCGCCAGACCTGCCATCCACCTCCCTACTTACACCCACGAGGACCCAGACATAATCCAGGGCCCCAGTATGGGACGGAGGTGGGCGACCGGGCACATAATGTGACAACGATAGTTCAAGTGACATGTTGTTGAATAAACATAAAAGTACCTCACCAGGAGTGACGGTGGCCCATTCAGGCAAGTCCGACCACGGCGACATACCAAGCCAAGGGGAGCATCCTCACAATTCACTCAGTCCAGCCGTTCCATCGGCGAGGACGACCGAGAGCGCCGTGGCTCCGCGCCCTCTTTGGCCGAGTCCCTACTGTGTTGTTTGAGGAAGTCCTCCACCTGCTGCGGCTGCTGGAAGAACAGTTGTTTGCCACGGTGCGAGATTTTCAGCTTCGCGGGGTACAGCATCGCGTACGGAATCTCACGGGACTGCAATTTTTTCTTAACTACAGTGAATTTCCGACGAGCCTCCTGCACAGAAGCGGTGAAATCAGGGAAGAAGGACAGCGTAGTATTGCAGTAATTCACAGTTCCCATCTCTCTCGAGCGTCTGAGCACCACGTCCCGGTCCCTATAGTTGAGGAAACGTGCGATAATGGGTCGTGGCTGAGCGCCAGGAGGGGGACGGGCCGCGAGGGACCTGTGGGCTCTCTCCACTATGAGGTGCGGGGAGAAGGAGTCTCTGCCAAACAGTTCGGCCACCAGGTTCTCGACGAAGACCTCCAGTCTCCCAGTGTTGGTGGTCTCCGCCAGGCCGAGGATGCGAACGTTGTTGCGACGGGACCTCGCTTCTAGGTCCTCGTTCTTGTCGGCGATTATTTTGAGAAGCCGGTCCATTTGTGTCATATGCCGGCCTGCAGATGCGGCTCCGTCTTCCAGCGTGGAGATCCTGTCCTCAGTCTCCTTTATGCGGGCGTCATGCTGGTCCAGTTTGGCAACCACTCCATCCAGCCTGGTAGTAATGTTGTCGATCTTGGAGTCTATGGTCGATAGGCTTTGTTTCAAGCCCAGCAGGAGGGACTTCCAGTCCTCGTCCGGAGGATCGGCGACGGAGGGGCCAGGCTCGGGCGACGACGTGGGGGCTTTTTGGGTTTCAAACGGCAATTTGGACTGCTTAGCGTCTTTGCGCCCCATGGCGCCGGGCATCCGACCCTCCACGCCCACCCCACAGCCAGCGAAGTCGAGGAGAGAGGGGGGTCCCACGGCCAGCAGGCTCACCCCAGCCGGACCACACGAGGCAGCGCTCCCAGGCCCGCAGTAGACTGCAGTCAGCGTCCCAATGGCAACGGGGGGGAGGGGGGGTGTCCGGATCGCGATCCTCCCGCTCCAAGCGGCCCCACAGCGCAGTCCACCGCAAGCGGCCCCGGCCCCAGGCCCGCAGCCAGACAATCGAAGGATCACAGCCCCCGCCTCTCACCCAAGCGGCGGGGGGGGGGAGGGGGGGGGCAACAGCAACCGCTCCGGTCCCTCGGTACCTTCAGCCGTATGTGTCTCCGTGCTGGTCGAATGTTCATCAGGAAAGGCGAGGGTGACCCCAGAGCCCAGAGGTCAGCCCCGGCACGACCGCACACCGCTCCCCCAGAGGACGGGCCGCCGAGCCAGACCAGGCCGGGTCGCAGCAGGCTGCTACGAGCTCCCTCAGGGCAGCGGGGAATGTCCGGGCCAAGAGCCGCCCGAACCCGGCAGCCCCCCAGGGCGGCCCTCAACAGCAGGTCCAGGGGGGGGGGCCCGGCCCTCGGCGTGGTCAGCAGCCCACAGGTCAGGGTTCAGGGCGGAGGTCCCAGCCAGAGGCGCAAGGCCGGATGAAAGGCTCTATGTGCTCCTCGTCCCCGGAGGGGCCAAATCCTATCTCGCCACACCTCCCGTCACCTCAGACAAAGGTAGCTATTCCGGCGTCACGGGCCGCCCCGCGGGCCGGGGGGAGCATAGCGCGACAAGCAGGCCGCACAGCACCAGCCTCCTCAATGTACTTCCGCAGCCAGGTGTCAGGCCTCAAGCAAGTGTCTCTGCTCCCAGGGAAAGCCTCAGCGGACAGCACGGCACCCAAGCCCCACGTGGCAGAGCAGGGCGTGTCCAGGCCCGAGTCCCGGGCATAGACGCCCCGACCCCGGAGGGCTCCCCGCTCACCGCTCGCAGATCACGCCGCCCAGGCAGGGACAGCCGCTGGCAGTCCGGCACCACACTCCGTCCAACGGGGCTGAAATCACGGGCGTCGCGTAGGCCTCGAAGCACCGGGCTCTATTAGATAGTCTCCCCCATGAGGTGCAGGTCGCAGAAGGGCACGCCACTCCGCTCAGGGGAATCGTAGCGGATATCTCGGCACTCCGGAGGGCTTTTAAGTAGTGTTTGGCACCGGAGCGTAGCCTAGGACATAGCGGTCACAGCCGTGAGGATGAGGCACAGGATAGTGCGGTCAGGAGGCAGGAAAGGGTCATGAATGTGCCCGGTCCGGCGGGAGCCTCACTCTCGTGCGGCCATCTTGGTCCGGCGCCCTCTAGCGCCCCCTAAAAAGAGTATTACAAAAATAAAAAATTGTGTCTGGTGAAGGCCTGGTACTCCAAACACCAGTGGCAGTATGTATATGGATATAAAAAGGGGCTGATCTGAGTAATAAAAGCATTCTTCTAGCTAGCAGTATGAGACTGATTGTGACAGTTTAACATGTATATGCAGTCAGTGTGATATGTTAATTGATTTATCCATCAAAACTATTGACATTACCACCCAGAGAGAATAGGTTATAGGTTGTATATCAATAAACACATAACATTTTGGGTTTCACCAACCCCAGTGTAATATTTTGTAGAGTTTCAACATTTCCTATCCCCTTCTCATGATTCCAGAACCATTGTTTTTCTTAACCCTTCATTAAAGACTTGAAACGCTGTACACCCCAGATAGTGTAAATAAAATAGAATAAAAGTTCAGTCCTCTCCATCACACTTCAAGCATTTATTTCCAGACGGCTGACCCATCACATAATCTTGATTAAGTAAAATATACCATTTAAGAGCACCTTATATTGACTTAATCTGAAAGTAACCTTCATAGACACTTCTATGTAATGCATCACTGCCTCTTTCAAATTAAATCCTCCAGATCTCCTACATCTCTCTACCATTTAGTTCTTAGAAATATGTTCAAAAGTGGTTTATTACTTGGTGTAGATTGGTCTCCACCACAAGTATTAAAGTCACTATCCTTTTAGGTCAAGTAAAAGGTTTCAATAATTTAAACCTGGCTCAAACACTGGTAGCTATGGCACAGAGAAGACAGACTTAAATTAACAAAAATGTGTAAAGCATTTAAAAGTACTAATACAGTTAAAGTCTGAAACACAACACAATAAAAATCCTACTCCAATTTATAACAATAGTGAAGACTTTACTAAGCAGAATGACACCAAAATGACAAATAGCCAATAAGGGGACCCGGAAATATGTATTTCTAAAGATTTAAATGTGAAAATAGCGCCAATGGTAGTAAATGGTCATGGTGGAACAAAACCTAGCTGCGATATGAGGCTTACCCAAACTCCGATGGAGTGCGGATCGGATTTACCAAGTTAATTGGTCCTGCTAGTACCTGGAAGTAGGTAAGTTCAAAGATGTTTTTAAGTTCCAGTCTGAAAGGGAATATTGTCGTTTTTCCAAGGAAAAACTCTTCTCTACACTGGACAAACCTGAAATTAAATCTGATGTCATAGAGCTGCCAGTCGGATACTTTTCATTGTCATCCACTTGAAACTCTAGGGCAAAAGTTTTGAAAAATTCCCAGACGTCTTTTGGTGCCCAAACAACCCAGGAGTAAACTTCCAAGGCCCCACCTACCTCAGACGTAGCACGTAGAACTCTCAGGGCATCAAGAAGAGGGCAACATCAAAGTCCAGATCCAGTTGCCAATGGTTAGCTGGGATTCTTTACAGGAATGTCACTCGGCTGGGGCTTTTAAAATGCCCCAGCCGGGTGGGAGCAGATATTTGTTTCCCTTCCCACGCTCTTGAAAGCATGGAAACACACATAGTTCCTGTTGGGCTGGTCCAATGCTAGCTCCTGCAGCATGCAGGTGAGCTAGCTCAGGCCGCCGATGCCCTGGGCTCCTTCCGCACCCTGCAACTTACCCTGGGTTGTTACCGGGGAACTCACCCAAAATAAAGACCAGCCCAGGGGCTGGGGTCCCTGGGGCCACAATAGGCTGCGGAGGGGGGTTGTGTGCCCCCTCCACTTGGCCCATCCCCTTTTCTAAGGAACTCAGCCCCAAGGGATGGGGTCCC
The DNA here is from genome assembly GCF_964204655.1 of Triturus cristatus. Lineage (NCBI taxonomy): Eukaryota > Metazoa > Chordata > Amphibia > Caudata > Salamandridae > Triturus > Triturus cristatus. The sequence continues at coordinate 252,183,974 of NC_140591.1, forward strand.
CATTGTCTATTAAGGCTCAGGGAGGAGAGTGTGCCCTCCCCTCATGTGGGGTACAACTCCTGAAATGGTAGGAGCTCTTTGATATTAACCAACCCTATGAGAGTTAAGTTGAGGTACACCTATAATGCAATCACACTATCAAGGTATCACATAGGAATGAGACGGGGTACTTACAAATGCACAATGTTATGACGATGTATCATTTTACTTTACATGCACCCCAAGAGGTGGATCGTCTTTGCTCTTTGGTAACCACTGTTTGTATCAGTACCTTTACAATTTTATACCTAATCACTGTATTTTATAGCAGAGTGACTCTAAAAGGTCCTGGTAAATGCCCACTACACCTCTTTAAGGGTAATGTTAGGCTAGAAACATGTTGACCAATCTACATAGTCAGTGATGGGTCTCTTGTGAGAAAGTGCCATCTTTCTTGCATGGTATGCCCCCACTTTTTGCTAAATTGCTGAATGTACTTTGACTGAGTGTACCCTGGGTTCCTGCCAATCAGGTGCCCAGGGCCTATGTTCCTTCCTTAAACCACACAAACTCCAAATTGGCAAACCCTAGCCACATGTCAGCCCCTAGTAAATGGTACCCTAGGTACCCAGGGCCTTGTGGCCAGGGAAGGCCTCTAAGGGCTGCAGCACTCATTGTGCCACCCTCAGAGGCCCTGTACCCTTACACACACACTGCCCTTGCAGGCTGAGTGTCTGGGTGCAGGACAAAACAAAGAGTCGACATGGCACACATCACTGTGTACCATGCCCATCACCTACACTGCCAAGGCATATGTCAGCCACCCCTCTAGCTGGGTGCATTACGCCTATGGTGTGGGCACAGGAGCAGGAGCCCTGTGCCCCTACAGTACCCGGGTCCATTCCTGGGCACTGTAAGTGCAGTGCTGTCATTTAAGAGTACATGGTGCTGAGAGCTTGTCAAACACGAGCTCCACAGCACCATATTGGCAACACTGAAGCCTGGGAAGTTTGGTATCAAACTTCTCAGCACATTGAACCCACACTGATGCCAGTGTAGGATTTAATGTACTAAGCACCCCAGAGGGCATCTTAGAGATGCCCCCTTACAGCTAACTTACAATCCACGTCTGCTCTGAGGCTGCCCAGGCTGCCACACAGCAGACACGTTGCTGGACCCCTGGGTGGGAGAGCCCCTGCTCTCCCGGGCCTGCAACAATGCACATCCTGGGTGAGGTGAGAAATCTCCTCCCCCAGGATGAGCAAAGGGAAGCTTCAAAGGCAGGCCGCCATTTGGAGTTTCCCCAGGCCACTGCAACCCCCCACTCTGGCGGGAAGCTTGGTCGGAAACCCCATACAAGGACAGGGGATGTGCCAGCCTGCCCACCCCACCCCTCAGGTGGGGGAGGCGAGGTGAAGCACATCTCCGGGCTCTCGCCATCTTGAAGATGGGAGGCCCTACCCTATCAGGATTAAGCTACTGCCCCCCTCCCACAGGTGAGAGGCAGGATAGGGGGTGTACCCACCCCAGGACAAGGACCCATTGGTCCCTGGCCTTCACCTACCTGTAACGCCCCTAAATCTAGTATTTAGGGGCCCCCTGAACCTTCCTTCCTTAGATTCCAGATAGAAAATTACAAGAAGAGCAAGAAGAACAAAGACCTGCCCTGCAGCTGCTAAAAAGAGAAGAAGACACCAACTGCTTAGGCCTCAGCCCTACCGGCCTGTCGACTCTCGAACCTGCACCAGCGCGGCATCTCTCGTGGCCAGCAACCTCACCAACCCCGGAGGACCTGGCTACCTTTTGGCTCTAAGCCCCTGGGACTCCCATGAGTAGAGGCTCTACTCAAGAAACCTATTTTTAACCCCTGGCAGCAGCCCGGAACCGCGGACCCAACACACTCTGCACCAGCCAAGCCTGGCCAGTGCCGGAGTGGACAAAGACCCTGAGGACGACCCCACGGCGACTGTGACCCCGAGTCCGGCACCCAAGGACCCCCCTCGACATCCCGGAGGAAGCCTGCAGCCTCAGAACCAAGTGCCACCCCAACCGCGATCAGCCAGAGGGTAAGATTCCCGACGTCAAAAGGCACCCCTGCACCCGGCGCCCTGCGGCCCCCTGTGCCCAATCCCGGGGTACCCACCTAACCTACAACTACCCAACTTACCTCTCGAAGTGGTGGTGGCACCTGAAACATCCTCGTCCCCGAGCCTGCAGCCTTTTTCCAAACCGGAACATTCCCATTGATTTCCATTGAGCGCCCGAAGGCTCAAAAGCACCCTGCACCCAGCCGCCCGAGTGGCCCTGGCAGTGCCCTCTCTACACTAACCTACTTCCCCACTTGCCCTGGGTAAGTGACCAGGAGCCCAGCTCCCACAGCCGCTTGGCTTGTCAGACAGCAGCCACCAACCAAGGCCCCCCTATCCCTCATAGGATAACATTGGGCCTAACTCTCTCTGCACCCGGCCGTCCTGAAACCGCTGAGGGTGAACCAACTGTACCTACCTAACACTGGGGGACCCCTGAGTCCATGCCCGGAATTTCAACTCTGCCAGTCGAGTACTTACCCTTAAACCGCTAACTTCATTTTCCTCATAGGGTAACATTGACTGGCTTTTTCTTCAAAAATCTTCTAAGTGTGAACTTTTCAAAACTGCAAAAATTCACCAAAAATCAGCCAAGTGACAAAAACGAATTTACTCACCTGCTCCTAGGTGAGCTCCCAGTGCTGGATCTTGGTGCCCAGCCCTGACCCTGAAAAGTGTTCACAACTATACTTACCTCTAACTCATTTTTCTCCCATAGGAAACCATTGTCTGCTTTTCTGTGAAATTTCTTCTAAGTGTCTATTTTTGCAAATTTGAAATATTCTTTTAAAATCGTACCATTTCTGCAAACGAAATTACTTACCTGCTTTTGATAAGGACCCCAGTCCTGGGTCTAGGTACCCAGTCCTGGATTACTAAAGTAACGATAAAGTACTCTACCTGTAATTTGAATTTCTTGCCATAGAGATCCATTGAATGTTTTCTTTGAAATATTTTCTAAGTGCTAACTTTTGAAATAGCTAAATATTATTTAAAAATCATTACAGTTATTAAGTCGACTTTCATCACTTGATTCTGAATACTGACCCCAGGCTGGTTCTAGGAGCCAGACCTGGAGTTCCAAAAGTAATCTGAAAAGTAATTTATTACAAATAACCTGAATTTACCATTGAGCTCAATGCATTGTTATGTTTAGGAAATAGGATTGTTTATTGCAACCAACTGTGACTGTTTACACAAATTTATTGCTTAAGACAAAAGTATTTATATTCAACCTCTCATTCTGAGAAAGTATATTTTTACCCCCTTTGTGGTTCTAAAAATAAAACAAGCATATATTTTATATATATAAACCATTGGCCTAGAGTTCAGTTATTGAGTGTGTGAAACCATTTGCTGACTGAGTGTGTACAATAAATGCTTTACACTGTCCTCTGGTACTGCCTTACTGCTCGACCAAGCTACCACTTTTGAGAGTAAGGTCATACCTAACTTTGACCTCTATCAGCCTCTGGGGGACTGTGGACTCTGTACACCCTGTACCTATTAGGGAACAGTATATACAGAGCCACTTTCTCACATCTCTTCCCTTCTTCACTTCACTGTTTAGGTCTCGCCTGACCCAGCGCATGCGCTGGTCTGGCGAGACTTTTTGTGAGGGCTTAAAAAATTTGCTACTGTGGCTGACATAGAGCTACAGTGCTTGTGCGCAGGCGCGCGCCGCGCTTGATCACGATTACTTTCGCGGCCGCTTTGATGTGCTTGTTGTTTTAGATTTAGATTTTAAGACTCAAAGAACAGGTGACTTTATGAGGTACTAAATAGATAGAAATAAGCATGGTAGGGCTAAACAGTACATCTTATGTCCTCATGCAGTTTTAACTGTCTTACCTTTGGCGTCTTTTATATGTGGCGGTTTTAAATAACTTGAAACAATAAAAAGTATCTATCGCATGGTTGCATTTTATAGGATGTGGGAGTGGCTGAGGACCTAAACATGTCTTTACTGTAGTAACAAATCCTTAGTTTATTGAAAGTATTGAGTCATTGATCTGCTCTGTGACAAGCCAAGCTAAATAAAGTGTCCCCAAAATGCAGAAACGAGCAAGTTGCTCTGTTGCGTTCAGCCCATCCATGCTTGTTGATTCACTTCAGGTTCTTACAATCACTTCACTGTACGTGATAGACCTCCCCAATAATATTTATCTGTTGTAGTGTTTTCAACAGAATGCTGAGCAACACGTTTCTGAGAGCCCAAACATTGAACAATTTTTTAGGAACACAAAAGGCTTAGGCTGTGTTCATCTAGAATACTGATACAGATGTCCAGTGGCTATTTAGTTATTATAACAGTTTTTTTTTTTTAATGTAGTAGGGCTGTCTTTTTGGGCACATGCTGGTTTGAACGTGTTTTGATACAGGGTGTTAATGAGCATGAGAAAGCCATTGAATAGTAGTCTGGTTCTGCTAATGAATTGTGGCATGATCCTCAAGTTCTCCTTTGCCATAGGAATGTATTTGCGATAATTGTTGCACAGATGTGCATATCTATGCCCAAGTGATGGCCAGATTTGGATTTTTCTCACGGCACAAAAATAAAAAGAAGCACAGCAAGGTGCGTGCATGTGCTCTGAACTCCAATGGGTTAAGTTGCAGATACCTCCATGTTGAGCTGGATTTAAAGTGTTCGTTTTTTAAATTGAATAGGAGCTTATGTATCTGCGGATCCAAGATAAACGCACATATTGAGGAGTAAGGTGTCTAATTTGTGGTATACGGTCAGGAAAGGGGGTGTTTTATGGGCCTGTTGTTTGGGGTGCAGTGTTTAGTTGCAGAAATATGGGTGATGTATGCTTGTTTATATTAGGTAATCAATCAATCAATTTATATATCGCGCTGCTCACCCGCAAGGGTCTCAAGGCGCGGGGGGGGGGGGGGGGGTCCGCTACTGCTCGAAAAGCCAGGTCTTGAGTTGCTTCCTGAAGGAGAGCTGGTCCTGGGTCAGCCGTAGGTGGATGGGGAGGGAGTTCCATGTCTTGGCTGCCAGGTAGGAGAAGGATCTTCCTCCGGCGGTGGCTCTGCAAGGGCGGTAAGTATTTATGTACTATATAACATGGTGCCACTCGGCACTGCATTTGTGCATAAAGTAGTGTTTCTGTGTGGCACTCATTATTTATCAATTTTGGTATTTAAATAGGTTTACCAAAACAAGGCACTTGATTTGAAGGCAAGTTTTATTTGTAATAAGGTAAAAAGAACATCTATGTGTTTTTACCTTTTTCGCCGATATTAGTAACTTTCTATTTTTCTGTAACTTTCTATTTTTCTGTAACTTTGTGGCTTTCAGAATCACTCTACTTGAAACTTGAAAGTTTGTTTTCTAAAAATGTCAAACTCTTTGGGTCTGATCCACAAACTGAACTTCTGAAGTAACTTGCATTTTTAGGTCTCGTCTAGACAGCGCATGCGCTGTCTCTTCGAGACTATTGTTAGGTCTTGGCCCGACAGCGCATGTTCTGTCTCTTCGAGACTACTGTTAGCTTATGGTGGGCATAGCGCCCACCGTTACTTACCATTGGTTGGCGCCATTCTCACCTTTATTTCTTTACTTCTTAGTGGTTACCTGTTGCAGGCTTCCTTACTGTTTGTGTGCTCAACCATGCCCCCAGAGCATGGATGCATTACTTGTGTCCCACCACGGCTAATTTTTTTAGGCACTACTTTTTTCTCGGTGTGGAAGCACTCTACCAGAGTGCGTCATATTAAGCAGACTCCCTTGTGTAGTTCACCACCTACCACCTGCCCTAATTCTGTTTTCTGGTGTTTCCATCTCCCACTCGCCGTCCCTCCTTTCCCTTCGGTCATCTGTGGTGTTGTCCTCGATCACCCAACTACTCTCTACCTTCCGTAGCGTTACCCGTTATTCATGTTCACCTTCCGATCGTGCCCTGCCAGTCTATATTTTGGACTGCCCCCCACCCCATCACATGCTGAACTTTACCTTCTTTTTTGCAGATTTATATAGCGCAAACTCAACCCAAAGGTATTGGAGTGCTTTACATTACACAAGGACACCTTTATTTTTGGTAGCCACAGGGAGATAAATGATTTGCCCAGAATCATAGGATGATGAGCAGACACCGAGATTCAAACCTCGTTCAGAGTTGGCAGCTGTGGCCGTTATGCCACATCCTCTACCCTTACGCAGAAAATTATACCTGGGCAGCCTTGCAAAGTGCCACTCATCAGGGTTTGGTGTAATGCATGGATAACGCTCACGTAAACTAAATGCTGCTTGAAAATATTTCCTTTTTGTTTTGTGCTTTAAAGTCTGTTGCCAGTCAGGCTAAAGCTCATAGTCATTGTATGTATGGCCGGACCCCTGTGCATGCCTGATATCTGTATTGGTTGTACCCTTGCTACGTCCTTCCCGGCTTCCCTTATCACTCTAGTTCTGTTTGCTTGGCGAGGTCTCATATGGGACTGTCTCACATGCACCCTGCAGCTCCCACAAATCTGGTGAAGTTAAATTCCAACTGTTGGACATTTGGGGCAATCGTGCCGGGTGCATTTTCAGGAGAGTGCTGAAGTCTAGTCCTGTGTGCAGTCTAGTGTTGAGAAAGCAGCAGATTGACAGGAGAGTAGAAAGGAAGGCAAACTTAGTGAAAAGTCATGTCGCGGATGAGGGCAGTGAAATAAACAAGCATTGGCATAGCCAATAGGTCTCGCCATGGGGACATTATAAGTCTTAAGCCATGCAACAGTTGATGTTGTTGCAACAAGGATATTGTGCTGCATAACTAAATACTTATAAGGTCCCAAACGCGAGACCTATTGGCTATGCCAATGCTTGTTTTAATCCTGTTACTGGTAGACAGAATACAATTCTAGGGTCTGACTAGGAGATAGTTTTTAACCACATTCTATTCTTTGCACTCTGGTCAGTTCACCCACACCTAAGACTCTCATAGGGCTGGTTTAATATCAAAGAGCTCCTCCTATTTCAAGAGCTATAGCCCACATCACAACAGTTCTTGTGGTGTGAGGAGTGACCCTATGATTAAGTATGCCACCTCAGGCTGGGCTCTCTTCTTTCTCTTGTCAAAAACATTTTTATTTAGTGATTGCTCAGATGAACAAATCATATCTAACTCATTTTTTTCTTAATCTTTGGTGTAAATTAAATATCACAGTTTGTATAGGGGTTTAGATATTGTCCACAATTCAAAGTTCCGTTCAACCCTTCAAAGTAAATGCACATGGTCCTTAAGGTTATCCGCAGCTCACTATGTTAGCTGTCTCCCTTCAATTCATAAAGTCATTATAGACTCTTGTACTGGTGCCTCTAGTGGTGCAGTCCTCCACCTGTAAGAAGAGGTTCTTCATGTTGGGGATGACCTCCCAACCTGCATTCACCTTCTACACCCTTCCCTGGTTTTCACTTGCCTGTTGCCTGTAAGAAGAGGTTCTTCATGTAAGGCATGGTCCTGCCTTCAGCTTGCATTCACCCCGATTGTGAATGGACAGGGTTTTAATGAGAATGGCCCATACCTCCTTCATCTCGCTCCCCTCCCTCCAAGTAGCCCCATTTGTGGCTCTCCTTGTCTAATCCTTACCACCCCTATCGGTTCTTGACCCTAGGACTACACCCCTGTAAAGCTCCCTACTCCTCCTCTTTCCCCTCATGGTTTGCTCATCGCATCCTCTTTTTGTTCCCCATTAACTTCAAGTAACTCCGAAATTCCTCACTGAAGTCTGTGGTCTTTCCTACTCCTTCAGGTAAGTCTACTTGTGGTCTGTGGTCTACTGGTGATTATTAGGCAAAGGGTGTATGTACTGAGCCTAAGGCTAAAGCCCTGGCTACTCAGCCTGACAGCAACTCCATAGTCTCATGCTTAGAACCTCCTAGCCAAACCCCGGTTTCTCTGCAGTTCCTGACCCTCTTATGGGTGTCTACTGTAGGGGTCACTCTGAGTCCAGTGGACACAAATCTGTACTAATTTCCACCTTCTCACTGCTGGTTATTCAAGAGAATTTTTAATGAAGAAAGTGACTTAAATATTTTACATGGCTCTCACGCTCTGTTAGAGGTTGTTTTTAATGATACTGTTTGTTCTGTTATTAAGATTGTGATATATATGTAGCATAGCGGGCACTGTACATTTTTTAAAAGTGTTTGGGAAAGCTACGTGGGTGTAATCATGTCAAGCCGTCTTTGTAGCTCTTAAAATAAAAACGTCATGGCTTCATTCTTTTTTCTGTAAAAATAAAATATGTTTCCCTACTATTTAACAGGAATGGGTTGTTATTGGACAAGTAAATGTGGAGACGCTTGTGGACAACCACCTTCTCAGTGTGTATGATTGGGAGAAAAACTTCAAAGCCTTAAAAGTGAGGGGCAAAGAAGCAGAACGTCTTCCAAGGTAAAGAGAAATCAATTTTTCTCAAGGCTGCTGTTTTTCATCTTTCATACTATTCTTTATGAATTGAGGTCATTATGTATTGAAAGTGCTGCTGTAAAAATATGGCATGTTTTATGAAATAGAAATACAAGAATGTAGTGTACCAAAAGGACATTTCGAGTATCAAATGACTTTGTGACTCATTTTTCCTAGTGAAGTTTCCTCAGTATTGTGTTCTTGATTAGGATTGTCCTGTCAAATATCTTTTTTATTGATCTTTATCAAACATCATCTTATAAGCAGAAAACATAAAATCTCCCCTCCCCAATCTGAGTAGTGCTACCCCACATTGTGTCTTCACAAATGCCTTGCAATTCTTAATCCGTATTCTCCGTTCCTGTGTTAAGGACCAACACACCCACCCATCTTGGTGAGCACATGGAGAATAAAGGTCCGCTGTTTAATATATCAGTTATTTACCCATTTATCCCTGATTTCCCTCTGCTGGCCTTCCACTTAATGCATACATTTCTCTATGGCACATAGTGTCCATGACCTTTGATACCATTGTGTTATCGAAGGAGACGCCATGCTTTTTCAGTTAAATGCCAACACTAGTGTTGTCACACTCAGACCCTGTTAAACAGTGTATCAGTCTGGTTTACTTAAGCATTTATTTCCTGGGGGCCTAAAACCTAATACAATTACTTTGCGGTCATCTTGGAGGGGTTTCCAAGTACCCTACCCAGAGTGTCCTCACTTCTTTCCAGAATGGTTGAACTAATTTGCATTTCCACCATAAGTGGAGGGCCATACTTTGAGATCCACGCCCTCTGAAGCACACTCCACTGGTGTTTGGGTAAATGTGCTGTAGTCGTGCAAGCATACAGTACCAACAGTGTCTGCTGTGAGTCAGGAGGTAATTTTATATTTACTTTAACACAATGCCTTATGACGTGCCGACGCATAGTGTAGACCCGGCCCTGAAGAATAAGTGCTGGTGCTAAGCACCGGCACAAATTAAGCACTGCAGCTGTACAATTATTGTATGGTGAATTTCTTTATTTTTAGTATTAGTGGAGCTCTTATGAATGTCTTTTCTTAGTAATTTCGATTGTTAACTGGAGATGTCTTCCTGAAGTGTTTGTTCCCATGCTAATATATGTGCCAATTTTAAGTCAGCAGTTGGTAGAGCTAATGTTGTTTAACCCCTTCCATGCTGCGCGAATTCCGCCGCTGTGCTGACGGTTTCTTGCGCGGGCGTGGTCATGACGGAACGGTTCCGTCATGAGCACAGCTCAACCGTGGCTCATGACGGAACCGTTCCGTCATGAGCACCGAAGGGGTTAAGTCCAGAAAAGCCTCCCTTTTTGCCAACCATTCTTGGCACTATAACTTTAAAGTGGGCCTGTTCGCTAATTGAAGTTAGTTTGTTACTCGACTGCAGAAGCCATTGGTGGATTTTGCATTTCTTAACCTTCCTCTTTCATCCAAATAACTTACTCGAGGACCCTGCACTTGTGTTGGGGCCTCAGCACTGCAGTTACTCATTGTGGAGGTTCCGCCATGCGTGTGGGGCCCCATCATGAGTGCAGACCTCTGCCACAAGTGGGAAAGCCCTTTGTGAAACAGGCCTACAACCTCTAACTACCAATACCTTCAGGATACCTGCCATGGGGTACATGCTTCTTTTTGATTTTGACATACTTTGTATCTTCAAAATAAAAGACACTGGTGGTTTCACACTCTAGGGTCAAATTCAGACGTCTCTACTGAAAACAGCAGATGTTAAAACTGTATTAGCAAACAATTCTGATGACTTGCAGCAGACTGACAAATTTAAATGAAGAAGATGCAGAACAAAATGTAACCAGAAACATGTGGGTTCCAATCTGTATAAGTGTGTCGATCAGAAGTGCTTCTTATATTCTTTTTTTTTAATTTATTTTTTTGTTGTTATAGTTTTTGGTTAATATTATGTATGTGAACATTACAACCTCTTTAAATTCAATTAACATTCTCAATAGAAAAATCAATATTTTTAAAAAATCCAAAATGATTAATCTTTCTTTATAGTTTGTCAAAGTTCACACAGTTGTCAATTTTAGATTATTTATCTGATACGGACAGTGGTCTAGCTCCTAAATCGGACAATGGCACCTGAAGAATCATACAATCCTAAAATATATGATTTCAGTTTTCAGAGCCTGTTTCAGAAAGGTGACTCAGCTGCTTATTATGTGTAACATTAACCCTATTTCAAATAATTTCACACAGCAGTGAGTTCCCAAACCTTAAATGTTCATATGTTTCATAAGTTTGGTTTCCAGCATAACTTTTGTGATACGGAGTGTATGCTGTCCTAGAGGATTAGCATGTCTGCTTCCATCTGCCCATTATGTTTTGCATTGACGTTTTTTTGACAGAGATCAGATCTGAACTTGATCGGCCATTGCTGCATCAAGTTGTAAAAAATACACCCGTTCCATACAGAACTGGATAGTCCAGTCATGTACAACCCAAAAGAGTGTCAGGAGGAGCATGGCTTGCACTGAATAGCCAACAAAGAGTGTTGTCGTGAGTCAATGTCCAACTGGGAAGGATTCCCAGTTATAACTACTATATAATAATATAGTTCTCAATGTGTTGATTTGGGCTTTGAAATCTATTCCACACAGACCGTTCAGGTCAGTTACAAAACGTGTAGCTTATTGGAAACTATAAGAGAACCCAAAAAACAAGATTAGCAGTGTGTCCTATAAAACAAATTTGAGATGAAGATCAGCCCTGAATGAAGGTCTGCTTTCTAATCAAAGTCTGATTTTAAGTCAAAAATCAGAACTGAAATGAAGATTTGAGAGCTGATGTACCTTTATTGCTACCTTTATTGTTAGTACATCCAACCCTAGCTCTGAAATGGTTTTAGCAACAAAAAAACATTAATTTTTTAACTGTCAGTTACCTCTAATTATAAAGAAGATATGTGAAGACGATACCACTAACCAAGAAATCCGTGTCACCAGATAGCGATAGATCAACACCACTACTTATTCGTAGCAAAGCAACAAAATTCCATGTTCACAAATATATATGCAGGACTAATAAAGCACAGTGTGCAGGTCTTAACAAATTTTCAGACTTGAATCTTGCAGGTTTCATTTTGGACAAAAATGTGTTAAATTGTAAAGCTTATTGCATCACATTTCAGGTGAAATATCAGACAATCTCATAGCTCAGCAATTTCAGTACATTCACTATGTATTTTATGAAATGCCACAAGAATGTTCTAAAAACTGAATGTGATAGAGGTATGCTTAAAAAAGTGCCACATCCGCCATAAAATCTTTGAATTTGAAAATCAAACCTATTTTCAATTTAAGACTGTAGTATTATGTGCTACAGCTTGGTATACCTACATAAAGGGGGGGCAGGGGGAGGAATGCAGGCATGGTGCTGCCTCTGTGTCCAGTTATGCTGGCGCATTGGTAGCACTTCGGCTCAAGCTGATTAGCAAAGCAGATAGAATTGTAAAATGACAGTACAAATATATTTGTTTTGTCTATTGATTTCCTATTTAAGCACCATAGTATTTAATCCACTTACTTTTTCAGCACCGTCAAGGTGGATTGCATCACTGTTAATTGTAACCCTGTGAAGAGTGTCATTGATGATTTCATTCAGAAGTTGTTTGATACCCTACTCATTGCATTGAAGAAATCAATCCAAGGTAAGCTATGAGTCTTTCCAAACACAATTTGGTGACATTTATAGGAAGCTATTTCATTTCAGTAGATGTTTGTGGAGATATATTATAATGCCATGCTGTGACATATTTTTGGCAGGCAATTAATAAAAAGACACTCTGCCTTTAGTGTTTGCAGTCATCATGACCAACATCTGAATGTTCAAGTTGAGGACTATGAAAGTTAACTAAACTATGTGTATGTTTTTCTTTTATATATCTTTGTACTGAGCCATGGACATAGTATTGATGAAAGTGGATCTGTCCCCTCTGGCCTAAGACAAATGTGCCATCAAAAACCTGGGCATTCAATTGTACCACAGGGACAAATATCTTCTATATGGTAACCTTGGTAGGCACTGATTGACCCCATTGCTTTTTGAGACACTGCCCCTTTTCTGGTAACAGGTAATGTGGTTTGATGAAGATCACGAGAACAGCATAATGTAGGAGAGCAGGATTTCCAGAGTTTATTTTGTGTAATTAGCTACGTATCCTCCTAGGCAAGGAATTGGACCACATGTGAGAAATCTGTGTTTTTGCAAAATTGTTGGTAGTAGGACTTGGGGAGCGATTCTTAGGGGCTGATTGGGAAAGAACAGTATCACATCCCAAATTGTTTTCTCTAATGCCCGTTTCATGTGTACACAATGTGGATACTTTTACTGTCCATATCTGACATCTGCTAAATTACAGTGCAGCTTTTACCCATTTGACATGGCTGTGCCCACATTTCCACTCATTGTGGACTTTGGTCATCTCAATACTAACCGAGATCCCTGGAGTTGTAGGACCTCCTCACATCATAAGTACATTTATTAGGCCTGATGGTGAGCCTAACAGATTAAATCAGCTGCATACATTTGCTGGTCTAGTGTTGTTACTGGTCATGGGCAGGACATCTTTGTTGTGGAAGTGCAATAAAGCAACATTACTTGGATGCTGGGTGTCTGATGTACATAAATGGGCCATTGTGGAATGTACAGCACTAAACGATACCCCGCTAAAACTGGTCTATATTGATCCCATCATAATTTGGGAAGCCCTCCAGCTTCCCACATCATGAAGGGAACAATATGATCCAGTGAACCCAGGGCAAGAGATCATAAATCATCTCAAGTTTTGTGGGAGATAACCAGGCATTGAGTTGATTAGGATCTTTACTCCTGGTTGGATAACATATAGATGACACTTGGATAGGAGCAAATGCTGCGCTTCATCTCTTGAAATATAGTAGCTGTTGCTACCTCAACACACTGTAGCAGTCCAACAATTGTAAATGAACAGAGACAGAGGGGATGGCGTGTATGGGAGTTGATAGTGGCCTAACGTGGTAGAGTGCAGTCTAGAAACATGAAAGGGGAAGGGTTAGTGGAGGAGATGGGTAAATATTGTTCATTATTCCCTTCACTGTAACACAGTTGCATTTTTGTTTGGCGATTGTCATTGTTGCTGGTCGTGACATTATATGTTTAACTTTTCAACAATGTATTTGACTCAAAATATTAAAAGTATGTAAAAAAACTTTGCTATTTTAAAGCATTAAAAAGTTACAACTGCAAAATCCTTCTCCCAAGGAAATTATCAGTTTTAAAGCCTGCATGGACACAAAAAATGCATCCCTCCATGCCCTACTTTTTTGGCTACTGGCAAGATGGTGTATCTTTGCCTAATTCTTCACTTTTTTAAATGTTATCTAGTATATTTGCTGTCACCTTTTCCTGGAAAAATAATTTCTTAAAAATGTGTTTTTTGTTTTCTTAAAGAATTTTTAACTACATTTACCTGAATAACTGTTTATACATCCTTGTCAAGTTCCTACTAGCATCCTCCCCTTTTCACAAGTAGTTCAGACCCTAAACCCTTCAATTAAGTCAAGCAGTAAGAAAGATAAAGACCTTAGCCATCATTAGAATGACACTACACATGCAGATTAGCAGTACTGGTATACTGTGCTTCTTTCAGCTGTATTTCCTGAAAATTATCCTCCTCTTGCTTTTCCTCTGTCACAGAGTGATCGTGGTGCGACCTCAGTTAATTCCTAGTTAGACTGTTGCAGTTCCCAAGCTCTTACTTCATAGAATTCAGGTAATACAGAATGTGGTAGCCAACATATTGCTGGATTGGAAGAAGAGTGTGACAGTGGAAGGAGATGAGGACCCACTGAGTAACTTTTATTAATGTATTTATTAGGTAAAGGGTCAGGTGCCAATGATTTAAACAATGGTATAAGCTGGTGGTGTTGTCGGGCTCAGATAGTCAGGTCAGTCTTGGCCTTGATCTTTAGTTTCGCTCTCACTCAAGGGTCCTCTCCCAAGCGTCCGGGGCCATACAGCAACACTATCATCCTCAAAAGGAATCCCAAATAATGGATCAGCTCTGTTTTTACTATATGTAACCCGACTCCGGAGCTACCACCACAACAAGGCGTGTTTCTTCCCCTCTGTGTGCACTCAAGGAACACCATTCACCCTAGTGCAATTCCCAGCCCACTTATGCTTTATTAGGTGGTTCGCGTGCTCCACCAATCCCACTAAAACAAATGAGCAGCCCCTGACACTTGCTGCTGGCCACGGCCTGTCTCCTGGATAGTGGCGTTGGGACCCAGGGCGTCTGTGTCACTTTTATGACCGACGGGCATACTAGCAAAGCACAGGGTTACCTGATCTTCTAGAATAGCCTCCCCTCCGATCTCAGGTTCGAAGCCGGCTCATTCCCTCAGTCAATCTCCTTCTGTAGTGTCCTCTGCTTGCTTGGCGAAGCCGACTGTCTCACAATCCCTCCATGTTGAAGCCTCTTCTCCATCGGTTCTTCCTTCACTGAAGCTGTCCTCTTGCTCTCATCCTTTGTCTGTAGCTGGCGCTCCCGGTCCTGGTCCATACGTGTCTTTCCTCCCATGTTGCTCCTCAGATGCCATGCCATTCTCTCAGTTCTCCTTGAGTTGCTTGAGGGCAGGGCCACTTGATTAACTCAGCCCCCAGAAGCACTGGAGCGCGGTGGGTCTCACTGTTCTGTCCTATCTTGCCAGCCTAGCTGGATTCTGTCCCCGGAACCCGTTCCTCCTCACATGGAGGAAGGAAAAGCCTTACACTGGCTCCCTGTAAGAGACAGATTTCATTTAATAATATCATGCCTGGAGATGAGGGGTGCGTGGCCCACAGCCGAAGGAGATGGCCGCTCGTTAACGCGGCTCCAAAACCCGCACCACTAATCTCTCCACTATCCTGCTCTCCATCCGACTACAGGATACAAATCCTAGAGAGTGAGCTCCCGAAAGAGGTTGGGTGTTGCACTGCTCATCCTGGGCATGATCGAAACCGAGGGATGCGGCCGGTGCTGAAGTGACCCTGTGGTGCGGTGCAGCCGCGAGCTTGTGCAACACTGAGCTCGGCCGCGAGAAGGTGGGTCTGGGCGAGCACATTGCGCGTGTGCCGGCAAACGGAGCGGGTGGCCTCCGTCCAAGACTGGGCCCCAAGCATACAGCCGTCTATGTGATTCCCCTCAATACGGCCGCCTATGTGATTCCCCTCAATAGACCTTGGCTACAGCATATCGTGGTGGCCGGCTGCACTGAGGAGCCTTGATCTTCCCACGAGACCGGAAGGGTGGCGCGGACGCCCCGGGGCAAGACAGGGCTGTATAAATTAACCGCTCACTACAAGAAGCTGCATTTTGAGGTGCCACACATTTAGATAGATCTGACCAAGTAGCTGCGTCACGCGGTCTTTCTGGGCTTGCATCGTTAAGGGGTGAAAGCCTAACAATAAGCAGTGGAGTCCAGCAGTCTGGGGCTTTGAGACTGGAGCTGCACGTGGCATCAATATCCGCCCAGCAACCTTATAAGAAAATCTGAACACACCGAACAAGCAGTTAGAACCTCCAAGAGTCTCCCAACCAATGGCTGTGGTGCGGCAAAGGGGGAAAGCCCAACAGGCCACGTAGTACCTACTGCGGTAGGCGACAGTGAGTACCTTCCAGTCGTAGTTTCCGCGTCAAAAATCACAAGATGGCTACGGCCAAGGGGGGTCGAACAGTCAACCAGCAGAAGATCGACGAATTTGCCTCACTTAAGACACAGGAGGGGGGACAATCAACAACGGGCCCGGACCACGAAGCCCAACATAAGGAGGGAGAACGAGAACCACCCTCACTCCAAGATATATTGGCCGCCATACAGGGAGTCCGCACTTCACTCAAGGGCCGAATTGACTCCGTGACAATGGACATCTCCCTCCACAGAGTGGACCTACGCAAGATGGACACCCGTGTGAAAGAGGTAGAGAATGTTACTCACGGAACTCGTCACCGATGTCTCCACCTTGGGAATATAAGTCGCAGAACTATAGCAAAAAGACCAAGCTCCTGGTGACACAACTTGATGACTATGAAGGGAGGTCTTGGCGTAATAACGTCCGCATCCTAGGGGTACCAGAGAGAGTCGAGGGACCGGGGGTGGACCTTTTTGTAGAGGACTTGGTGATCAAGCACCTACAGCCAAAACATCTGTCCAACTATTCCCCATTGAGAGGGCTCACCATGTACCAGGTGGTCGACCCAAGCCGGGAGGCGTCCTAGCGACCCCTACTGGCGAGAGTGTTCAACTTTCGTGATCGAGGTCATATACTTCAAGTAGCCTACTGTGCCCCCCGTCTCGAGTTCGAGAACAGTACAATTACCTTCTTCCCCGATTTCTCTGCCAAAGTCCAAAAACAGAGATGTTCCTTTTTGGAGGTGAAAAGGGCGCTCAGGGAACGAGAAATTAAATATGCCAAGCTGTTCCCTGTGAAGCTACATGTGGAGGCAGGGGGCAAGAGCTGGTTCTTCACAGATCCTGCAGCGGCGATGGATTGGCTCGACAGATGGTGTAAGGTTGGAGAGAATGGACGATCTGCCCGTAAACAGCGATGAGAGCTAGCACTATGGACCAGGGCGTGGACCCATCCGTGATAGGGAAGAGTTTTATTGCGTGAAGACACCCTCAAGCAAACGGGAGGCCTTTAATCAGACACATCCATTGGACATTCGTAGAACGGCTCAATGGGGCTGTAACAACCCATGGCGGGAGGTCCGGGCTGGGTATTTGATATAGACCGGTCATGATGTCGATATTCGCTAAGACCGGGCAACGGTTAGAGATGGATATGGACTACAGTTCGGATCCAAGAACTAGCTTTCTGGGACTGCGATGAGTATACTTTGTTATCCAATGCTTCCTGTAGTTTATTTAATATGTATGTTTCCAAGGGACGGGATGGGTGGAGCGGGTCGGGCCTTTATTTCCCCAGTTCAGGGTTGGGTGGGCGACGGGCATTCTGCAAGGTTGGGGAAGTGGGTCACTGGACTCCGCTAGGCAGGGAGGCAGGGAGGGGGTGGAGGGCAGAATGAGAAGATGAGGATAGTTTAGCTTGTAGTTTTAGTTTTACACAGCAATGCCACATTTGCATAAGGCCACATCTGACACACGACTCTTGTAACGGGGTGCTGGACCATCCTCTGTTGAAGTACACGCAATCACGTATACCTCTGATGCTGACACACTCGATTCATAGATATTTCTGCACTAATGGGGTCACATACAGAACTTAAGTTCCTAACATGGAATGTGAACGGGATGGGGGATAAACTCAAGCGAGGAATAGTCCTTCAATACCTTATGAGACAGACACCAGACCTGGCCTTTTTGCAAGAAACCCACCTGATTGGTAACACTTGTAAGGCACTGAGTAGATGGGGTTATCAGCTGATCGCACATGCTGGGTTCACTTCAGGCTCTCGCGGGACAGGGGTGCTCCTCCGGAAAAACTGCCCCAATATAGTTAAGAAAACCTGGACCGATGGTCAGGACAGATTTGCTGCTGTGTCTGGTTCCTGTGAAGGCAGTACAATTAATGTACTCTTGGTTTATGCTCCACCTGCGATGCAACATTCCACACTGCAAGATCTTAGCAAGCTTATCCTTGACTTACCACTCAGCACGTTGGTAGTTGGGGGGGATTTTAACCTCACAATAGATGGTGCATTGCACCGTCTACCCCGCTTCTGGTCCAAAACTTGCTGCATTTCTATTGGCTCTTGGCCTGGCAGACATTTGGCGACAACTCAACCCCTCTACCACACAATTCACATTCCATTCTGGGGCCCACAATAGTCAGTCACGAATAGACTACATGTTCACACACACTCAAGTTCTCTCCGAATTTAGCGAGGTCCGCTGCCTGGTGCGGGGAATTTCGTATCACTCCCCTATTCTTGTTAAAATGACTGCGGGGCCACCAACTAGATGAACTACCCTGACTATAATACCATGGGCGCTTAAAATACCACACATCAGAGAGTCGTTAATTAAGGATACCGAACTATATTTTAAAGAAAACGTTGGCTCGGTCACTTCAGTCCAAATCCTATGGGGTGCGTTCGGGAGGTGATCAAGGGGAGGGCCCTTACCCTAATGGTGGGTCATAAGAGAGAATTCACTAAACAAATTGACCAACTCGAGCAGGAGATCCTAAGGGGGGAAATGGAACTGGTGCAGTCCCCTGACAATGAAGCGCAGCGATTGCTAGCAGTCAAGACATTAGACTACAAGCAGCTTCTGACAGAAGCGGCTAAGGCAAAACAGAAATCGGCTTGCCATAAAATGTATGAACACAGGGAGAGAACGGGTAAGCTTCTAGCCTGGCTGGAAAAAAGGGAGCAAGTGTCAGGGTGGGTGCATCAACTGTTGGGGCCTGAAGGGGAAGTAATCACGGACCCCTAGCAGATTGCAGAGACACTGACTACCTATTTCGAATCGGTTTATAGATCTACGGTGACAGTCTTGCCTAATGCGGCAGGGGAACTCCTCTCGACTATTAAGGTACCCTGTCAATAGAAGACAGGGATTCCATTGAGGGTAAACCCACAGAGGAGGAAATTCAACTAGACATCTGAGATATCAAGTAAGGCAAGGCTATGGGACCAAACGGGCTCCTGATTGAGTTCTTCAAACCACTGGCTTCCAAATTGACGCCTCACTTTCGCCAGATATATTTAGAAAGCCACGAAACCGAATATCCGACTACCTCGATTGTGGTCATCCACAAACAGGGCAAGCCAGCCAATGATTGCAAGACGTACAGGGCTATTTCTTTGCTTACAGCTGAAGCCAAAATACTTGCAAAACTACTTGCAAATAGACTTATCCCACTGATTGCCAGGCTGGTACATCCGGACCAGTCAGGCTTCATTCCAGGCCGGAACACTGCCCTGAAACTACGGCGCCTACACCGGGTGCAGGGTAGACAACATACAGTTGGGGAAGACGAAGTTCTATTGTCCTTTGATGCAAAAATGACTTTTGACACCGTTGATTGGAATTACATGTTTGCAGTCTTGGAAAGAATGGGATTCGGGCCAAACTTTATAAAAAGGATTAAACTACTGTATACTGGCCCGATGGCCCAAGTAGTTCTGAACCGACATACTTCCAGATAGTTCCAACTAGAAAGGGGAACCCGGCAGGGATGCCCCCTGTCGCCCTTAATATTTGCCCTGGTGCTAGAGCCCCTGGCGATCTGGGTGAGTGGAGACCCTTTTTTTCCGTGGTCTTAAATGGACAGAGGACCATGAAGACAGAATCTCATTATGCACAGACGATATTTTGTTATACATGGCCTCTCCGACCTCTTCCCTCCACCATATCCTCCACATTTTCCAAATATTTAGCAACCATTCAGGATACACAATTAACTGGTCTAAATCACAAATATTTTTGCTCCAGTGCCCTCCACCGCGTACGCTGTGGGAATACGATATCCCTGTAGCATCGACGGGTTTCTGATTTTTAGGCATTTTTATAACTACGGACTCCGCTCGCTTTTATGAAGAAAACCTACTTGGTCCCCTGACGCGCTTTCGAGCTGATGTCAGACACTGGCGCTCTCTTCCCCTGACTCTATTGGGTCAGGCAGCCCTTTTTAAGATGCTGATGCTGCCGTGTTTTCTCTATGTGTTGCAAAATACCCCAGATAGAATTCCCGATGCTTATTTCTCCAGTATTGGTTGTGCCGTACGCATGTTACTGTGGGACGGTCGGGCACCACGTATTGCAAAACAAAAGCTTTCGGCGGGTTGGTATGCCCGACATCAGATCATATTACCAAGCATCCCAACTAGTTGCGATAACCGTTGGGCACACGAGGAGCGTGGATACCCGGATTTCCGCACTGACTGGTGGCTCATGGGACGAGGAGGGTATATTAGAGCACTATATACAAGCCTCAAAAAATTAGGCCTCACTGGACCAACAGCACGTGCGATAGAAGTCTGGCATAAGGTCAACAAACAGATGGGTTGGCATAATAGAGTCACTCGTGCAACCCCACTCTGGGAACCTGAGCAACTGGGTTGATTGAGCACCTGTCCCGGGTTTGATAAATGGGATTTAATTGGCATTTCTACAGTGGGGGACGTGGAATTCTAAGGGGCTGGCCACCTTTGCTGACCTCCAGAGAGAGTACGACCTCACACAAGCCGAAACATTTAGATATTTGCTGATTAGTCACGCGCTCAAAACAGTAATACCAGAGGGCGGCCTACTTCCTGAGGCTTCCCCACTAGAGGATAGATTGATATTAGACCCCATGACTAAAAAGGCCATATCCCTTACTTATAAAAACTGATTAATAACTGCCCAGATTTCTTAACACGCCTACGGCAACACTGGGAGACAGATCTAGGCGAGCTTGAGGAGGAAGATTGGCGAGATGCCTTGGCTTCCCCTCGAGAGGTGGCCATCCCGATGAGATTCCATCTGGTCCAACTCATAGTCCTGCACCGGGTCTACCTGACAGCAGGAATATTGGTCAGGATGGGCATGCGAGCTGATCCCCTTTGCCTTCGGCAATGTCAACAAGAAGGGACTTTCTTCCACATGATCTGGACTTGTCCAGCCATTCAGTAATACTGGAACGGCATCGCCAAGCAACTGTAGAGTGCTGGGTGGAAGAAATTAACTGTCACCCTGCAACTGTGCCTGCTAAATATATGGGACGACACTGACTTTACTCAAACCCAGAAAACATGAGTCTCACTGGGGTGGGCCATCGCCAAACGCAACATTGCACAGAAATGGGGTTCGGGGGAAGTGCCACGAACTAGAGATTGGAAGGTTGACATGGATAGAGCCATGATAGCTGAATAATACGCATTCAAGTACAGAGGATGCCCAAATAAATAGGATCATAAGTGGGCAGCATGAAATACGTATAGATGGGAGATTTGCCTGTCTCCAACAGTGGAGCTGTGACGTAGTGAGGTCGAAAGGCATGAAACATTCACTGCTGCAGAGTAATGATCAGAATAATGAGTCAAAGTGTTATTTATGCGTGAATTGTCCCCTCATACCGATTGTATAACGAAATGTATGCCGAGACTTGAAGGCATTGCTGTGCTGATTGTGGTGTTTATCAATAAAAACAAATATATAATAATATCATGCCTGGCTTTATAATGCCTTCAGCGAATAGCTGTTCGCTATGTGGTTTTTAGAATTGGCTGGCCTAAGCCTACAAGGTCCTTGTGTCATTACTTAGAGTACTTTATACATATTCCTATATTCAAACATTATTCTAAGAGTAATCTGATGTTGGCAGTCCAGTTCTCATTTGGAATAGCCTTCCATTATAAATCCATGCCTCTACCAATCTGACCAGCTTCAGATGCCTCCTTGAGGAGTACTTTTTAGGTCTCGCTTAGCGACGCAGCGCATGCGCTGTTCACCTTGGCGAGATCTATTGTTGTCGGTTTGGTGGGCGAAGGGGAACAGGACATGTGCACGTGTACGTCTAACAGCTTAGCTGAAGACACAGCAGATGTGCGCAAACGGGTGACAGGAGATGTGCACGCGTACGGCTCTGCTCGGTTGCTCCCTCTCTCCTTCCGTGTCTGTGCGCACAGAGGACAAAACATATGCACGCGCTCTGCTTCTGTTGTTAAGGACAAAACATATGCACGCGCTCTTTCGGTAGCTTGTTTATACTTTGACTGTCACTTTTAATGATGGAGTGCCTGTTTGCAGGTCCACCGTGGCACAAAATAAAAGCCTCGCAAATAACAGCCCGCACGCCCTGTCCACGGTCCCCAGCTCGCGATGGCAGCCTTCAGATTAGCAACACTCCCCTTGACATGGGCGAGGCATAACATTCTCCAGTTTGAGACACATTAGTCCTTTTCAGGGAGCGGTCAAAATGCACACACATCCCTCCGAAGCCCCTCGCTCAGCACACCAAATGGCCCGGACAACGCGCTTAAAAGCCTTGCTTGTTCCTCGTGTTCAGCTTGACTCCTCGAGACGTCCATTTTGATGAGGTGTGTCCCTGCGCGGGCAGGCCATTAAACCCCGCGGAGGTGTCAGGACGGCTCACTGTCACGCGTCCCTCTCATCCCCCTTGTTTTTAGTGGCGTCCAACACTGCAGCCTGACAACATCGGGGCCTGGTACATAAATGGTATTACACAAGTCAGCCTCCACCTTGGAAAAATGAAAAGCGGACTCGAGCCCTTTGGAAGTGCAACTTAAGTACTAACTCACCATGCTACTGCGCCACAAATATGTGAACGTTTAGTCTGTAGGTCACCCAAATACGTCAGCAGTATATGTATTAACTCACTAAGCGATACCTCACGTATTTTAACATTTAACCTGCAGGTTATATTCTGATGTTTCCAATATGCTCTTTAACTTACTAACCTATGTCACCAGTATGTTAACAGGGTGTGGCTTAACGGTTAGGGCGGACGACTTTGAAGCTGGGGAACCAGGTTCGAGTCCGGGAGGCTCAAGCATCCTGTGTTTTTTTGCAAATCACTTAATCTCCCCGTGCCTAGAAATCAATGTGTCCCTCTGTAATACACCTGGTGCAGTGCTCTCATACCTCCGAGTCGAGTTTGCAATATAAAACTACCACAAAAAAAAACATATAACCTTTAGGTTATTCACTTATCGCTCCAGCAGGTGCACTAACCCACTGCGCAGATTTGTAGCACGGTGCACAGGCATTCCGAGGGCGCCTGTTCCCAGCACTACCCCCTCCTCTCCCACTTGTTTGGGCTTTGCGTATAAGACTCCTCAGGCCTACAAACTCCCGACGCCGTCACATAAGGGGTCTGTTTAGTCTCTAAAATGGGTGCTGTCTGAATGTCCCAGTTACTGAGAGGACATTTTAGAGCGAAGGGTCACACGGCAGCTATAAACGCAATGATTTACGCCACGCCACAGGGAAGACAAACGGGTTATTTGACTTGAGGGGGGAAGGAAAACAGCACAGAACATGTGTAATGCATATTTCATGGCGGCATCTCACAGTCTCTACGACCAATTGTTTGTATATGTAGATTTCATGTACTATTCGTTTTTGCTTTACTTACCTCTACCCTCCCTCTCTTCAAGTAGGCGAATGAGGGAACACCTCTTTTCTACACTCGCCTCCATAAAATGGGACCTCAGTGTAAGAACGAACATGTCAGCTTTTGGGCCGGTCGTCTCCAAATGGGGGCAGTTGGGAGCGGTCCCATATTTGATGGAAAACTGTCAAACCCGTCCCAGTAAGTTTTAGTTTGCCTCTTATGATTCAGTGCGTCAGACAGTCGCCATTTTAATTCAAGCGATGGGCGTGTCAACACTGGGCGTAGCCCGCAGGGTTCATAGTTCCGGAGCTGGCCACTAACCCATATCTCTCTCTCTATTCCTGGCACTCTCTCCATTGCATTTTGCTGCACTCCACAGCACCTGACACTCTGTCCATCTCTCCTGTCTCCTCTACATCCGTCCTCCCTGCCCTGTCTTCTCGATCCCAGTGTCTTTGTTCCCTTTGGAATCCTATTGCCTCCGTGCTATACCCCCCCCTCTCTTTCTTCCTCTCTGTCCCCCATTCCCTCCCTCCCACTTGCTCTCTCTTCTTTCTTCATCTCTCCCTACTTCTCGGTCTCTTTCCCCACTGGTTCTCTCTCTCTCTCTCCCCCTCTTTCTTCACTCTCACTTCCCACCGTATCTGTCTCCCCGCCCCCCACCAAGTCTTCCTCTGTCTCCTCTCTCTCTTCTTCCTCCTCCTCATCCTGGGGCTGTAATAGGAAGCCCCGAGGCCCTCTCTGAAAATGCGAGCTGGAGGTGACGTTAAGTGTGAAAGCACCAAGGTGTGAAACCGAGAGAAGAGGCGGGGGCGGGGTGGGCGGAAAGGTAGAGGGTCAAAGGGGGCACTGGCTCTCAGAGAGGTGAGAAGGGGCGGGCAGCAGTCTGAGCACAAAAACAAAACCAGAGCTACAGGCAGACGCTCCGCTGGGAGCCTGGTGTAACTGTAAATTGAAGAAACGTACACTTCTTAGCACTACAAAGCAGCCGAAGTGCGCCTTTCACTAGAGCCAACAAGCGGCTGCCATTGCAAGTTTAACAGACGGGGATTAAAGAAATAATTCATTGTCACTTTAATTTGTTTGCTAGATGTGAAGGCTTTCCGTTCCTCTCCTGTTTGTCCCGACTCTGGAGCATGTGGGCATTGCTATGTCCTGTGGGGTGTGATTCTGACTGAAGCGGTTTTCTGCCTACCTGTTTCTTGTGCCACGCCAACGGCTGCCAGTGAAGGAGGACGCCCACGCCAGCGCTCTCGTGCATTTCCCTGCCGCTGCCGCTTCTAACATCCACGCGGCCGCAGAGAGCAGGGGAACTACAGCTCCCATCAACACCGGGGGGACGAATCAGCTGACGGCATTTTCATCGCGCTTGAAGGCGCATAAATACAACGGGAGCCCCCGCGACGCGGGATCGCGCGCGGGTCGGCGCCGGGCTAAGCCCGGGCAAAGGGCGGGCCCTCTGTGGCCCTCCGAGGCCAGAGGAGACAGGGCTGGGCCATGGATCTTGGATTCATCTGCAGTATAACTTGCTCATTCACTATGTTGTGATTTTAATTGTGCTCACCTCCACGTGTCAGTAGAAGTTAGAAATACAATAGGGACACCTGGACAAATTTGCCTTTGTTGCCCTTGCTATTTGGATTGACCGTGGATTCCTTGTATTTTGACCAACGCTTGGCCGAACCCGTTGCGCGGGTCCCGCTTCACAGAGGGGTGCTCTTCCTTGTGGGCTGCTAGCTGCAGCTGGGGTAAGATAGGGGCTGAGGGCTGCGAGCAAGAGGGCCGGGACTACATTTCCCAGGAGTCCCAGTAACCCCGCCTGTTCCACCTGGCCCGCTCTCCCTCCCCGCCCCCAACGACCGGGTAGCCTCTGTCAGAGTCATAAATTAACGCGTGAATACGCTGCGCGGGAGCGCGACGGAGCTTGTCGGGGGCTGAAGACAAGTATTCTACAGTTTCCTTTCTAGTAAGTGAATTTTTTGTATCCTATTGGTGTGAGGTAGGGCAATGTCTGCCTTAACAAGTACCGCCAGCGCCCGTTCAACTACTTCTCCGACTGAGACTGGTCTACTGGCAATTGGCCCTTTAGATAAATTCTTTTTTAACCGTTCATCTTTAATTGACAAAGAGTTAACCTTGGCCGAGAGGCGCGCAGAGCGCAGACTATCAATTGAATTGCTTAAAAATTCTACGGACAAGTACTTAACTCAAACATATCCCACTCTGGTGACTCCATTATCTTCTGTAAACTTTCCTGTTGCCAACGAACAACCTGAAGGACAGGCACAAATAATAAATGAGGAAATTGTTACAGATTTGAACAGTTCCAGAGGGAGTTATATCCATCCTATATTGCTTCCTGATCCAGGTGCTCAGGTTATCCCGAGTCGACCTAAGCTTGGGTCCAAAAGAAAAAGAACAGCCCCACAAAGAAAATGTAAAAATGTGGCCAAACCCCCTCTAAAGCATAGGAAGCTACACAAAACTGTGAGTACTAGAGAGGCTGTTATTGAAGGAAACCATAGCATAGGAAGTGTTCAGAACTCAAACCTTGTTCCCTCGGGTAGCCTAGACTCACAAGAGAAAATTTGCCCTGAGTCTGCTTTATCAACTAACGACAAATTGCTACCACTTGCAAATCTGCTCCCTGAGCTAGAAAGATTACTTAGATTAATTCTTATCCCGATAGAGAATAGAATTGCCAAGCTTTCTGATAGGTTAAACCACTTTGAGCAGGCAACACTAGATAATTTTTATTCTACAAAATCATTGATTAAAGCTAATGCAAGGGTGGATTTAAGTATAAAGCCCCATGATAATATTAACCTTGTCACTCAAGATAAGGGTAGAAGGTCTCAAAACAACTCTCCTTCACCCCCTAAGACAAGTAACACCATTGTCAAAACAACTACCAAATCTACTGATTTGGTAAATTTAGGCCCTGTCCAACTTCAGCCTAATACCACAAATCCATCCCAGTCTATGGGATCTCAGTCACAAAATCCATCTCCCGTTGCTGGTTTAGGGGTTACTGTATGTTCCTTAGTGGGAAAAACTCCAGTACCCACAAAAATAACCAACAAGCAGATAGTCCGAAACAATCTTGCGGTTGGGACAGGGGATAATGTATATCCTCCAGCGGGTAAAGTTCTAGTTCGAACCCAACCAACTAATAATCAGTTGGTGTTGAATCCTGCACCCCGT
Organism: Triturus cristatus; assembly: GCF_964204655.1. Lineage (NCBI taxonomy): Eukaryota > Metazoa > Chordata > Amphibia > Caudata > Salamandridae > Triturus > Triturus cristatus. Next base: position 252,210,732 of record NC_140591.1, read on the forward strand.
CCTGTTCCTATAGTTTCCAAATCAATCCCACCTCCCGTGATAAAGCCCCACCACAGAAAACCCCCAGTAAATCTTACTCCGGATTCCTTCCCCTATGTAGTAGTCCTTATAAATGTTCCACCACTTCCCATAGGGCAGAGAGAAACCTTCCAGATGCTTAAAAATAAGACCATGCACTGGTTAAGGGAGAATAGACCTCTCCCAGGAGACCTCGACGGGTTAATCATAGGGGTAAGGAGAATAGATTGGATAGGGTATACATCGAAAAGTTTGGGTGGGGACTGTGTTGTGGTTAACTTTCAAGATCCAAGGGTGGCGGGATGGATAACTAGGCAGGGATGGGGTGAAAACAAGGGAGATATTAGAATTGTAGATCTTACCTTTTTCTACCCCCGCCCAACCAGTGTACTGACTAGCCTGCATAACGAACCCCTGAACCCTTTTGCTGTATCATGGCCAATTACTTCCATACCAGCTTCATTATTTGGTCAGAACTATACCACATGTACTAACTATAAACCTCAAGCTGGACGGCTGGATCCAGGGTGGGGATATTGACAAATTACTAGAGAGTTGAACAGTAGTATTGGAGGGATTAATAATGAGTCCAAGGGGGCCTGTGAAGATCATGTTAGTTCTACTGTTACAATCTTAACTGTTGGTTACACAGAGAAGGGGAGTTTTGTTGTAGAGGGAGGTACTGGGATGGAAAATATAAATGTTAGTACTGTGAAACTACCTTTAACAACAGCTAATATGATTGCTGACCCAACTGACGATCTTGGGAAGGTCGTTATTAACATCAAAAGCCCAATGATTTCCCGAGTGTCTTCTTATACTGACAATCATGATGGGTCTGAGTTTAGCTTTGGTACGCTTTTATCCTGGAATGTGGCAGGGTTGAGTAGCAAGTTAGACTCCCAACTTTGGGTGGAATATATCTGTGGGTTCGATGTTTGTTGTTTCCAAGAAACCTGGGCTTGTGACCCCCTGTTTTGTTGCGGTTATTTAAACTTTTCGATACCAGCATCGAAAGGTGGTAGGGGTCGGCCCATGGGAGGTCTTACTGTATGGATAAAACAAGATTTGGACATTACCATCAAAATATTGGACCTGGGAACTAGCGATTTACAACTGCTAAGAATCTCAGCAGATAAGGGTCCGTCATTGGACTTGTATAATGTTTATATAAGAGGCAGTAATACAACCAATTCCTCCACCTTAGAACTGTTGTCTGCCTGCTTAGAGACCAAGTCCCAAGACAGCAGGGTAATTATAGCCGGGGATCTTAATAGGACTTTTGAACCTTTAGATTGTACAAATGATCCCTTAGGGAAGGATGAGGACAACCTTTGGGGAGTACCATCTTTATGTTTAAACCTCGTCCCAAGGTGGACAAAAGACATCCTATTACTAAATGCTATTTGTATGGAACATGGTCTAAGAGCATTGAATGGGAGAACTACAGGGGACAAGGAGGGTAGTTGTACCTTTGATAATGGTAACAGCAGGAGCAGAATCGATTATATAATATGTAGTCTTCAGTTGTGGCAGGGGGTTATTGATATGGCCATCAGGCCTAGAGTAGAAAGTGATCACAACCCCCTTTGTGTGGCTCATAGGTGGTGGAATGTAGGAGTGGGAAATTTGCACCTAAAGAACGATCAGATTCCAGTCATGAGCAACGACGAACGTAGGCTAAAATGGCCAAGGGTATTGGCTAACGAGGAAACCATGACCTATATCAACCATGAGGTTGATAGTGCAATTATCGCAATGGAGGCGGCTGATCCAATAGTTCCCGGGGTTAGGGATATCACTGATATCCACAATAAGTTATTTTCCCTCCTCAAACCATGTTTTTTGACTAAGAGTAAGAAAGGGAGGAAAACCCAGGATGTTGGAAGGTGGTTCAATCGCCAATGTAGATCTGTACGACTAGAACTGGGACAAGCTATTAGGAACAGGGACCGCGTCGCAATAAAAGAGGCAAGGAAACTGTACAAATTGGCCATTTTCCAAGCCAAAAAGAAATGGGACGAAGACCACTGGGCTGAGTTAAAAGAGGCTTCTAGCAATAAGGACTCTAGGTCCTTTTGGAAAATTATTAAGTGGGGTAGAGGAGGTGGCCCAGCAAAGCCCGATAATAATGTAGCTGAAGAAGCCTGGGTTGACTACTTCAGACCACAATATGCTGAAGTCATGCACCCCGGGGTAGGTGAAGGCATAGTGCCAGTCTATGCTATTGACAACATGTTCTCCCCCAAAGAAGTAGAAATCGCGATTAGATCTGTGAAAAGTGGGAGAGCGCCAGGGTTAGATGGGATACCCCCGGATATCTTCAAGTACGATATGACGAGATGGGTGAGGTATATTTTTTTAGTAGCAAACGCCCTAGCCAAGGGGGGGGTGGTCCCCGACCTTTGGAAAGGTGCAATTATTATTCCCATCCATAAGAAGGGAGATCGCTCATCGCCTGCCAACTATAGGCCCATAAGCCTAATAGCAACCATGCAAAAAGTAGTGGGAAGAATGGTTGCAAACCAGCTTATGGACTGGGTTGATGCCAACAACGCCCTTTCCTTATACCAAGCTGGATTTAGGCGAGCTACCAGCACCATTGATCAGGTCTTCCGCTTTACCATACTGCGGTGGAAGACGGTTTTACTGGGAAGAGGCTGCCTGTATGTCGCGTTTGTCGACCTGCGGGCGGCATTTGATTTAGTCCCCAGGTTTAAGCTATGGTTGGTCTTGCAAAAAATGGGAATTCCTATTGATTTGCTTACACTAATTATGCGTCTACACGAATCCAATTTCGCAAGAATACAGTGGGGTGGGAATGGCGAGTTTACTTCGGACTTCCCCGTGGAAAGGGGTGTCCGACAAGGCTGCTCCATGGCTCCCTTACTCTTCTCATTATTTATTAATGGGATTGTAGAGCGAATGTTGGAAGCAAGCGTAGACGCACCTTCGTTAGCGGACGCCAGGGTTCCGATCCTGATGTTCGCGGACGATACTCTTATCTTGTCTAAAACCCCTGTAGGGCTGCAACGTGCATTAAATATTTTTGATACTTTTTGCACAGAGCACGGGCTTGAAGTAAACGTGGGGAAAACAAAACTAATGGCCTTTACCCCAAACCATAGAATCTATCCCAAGGTAACCCTAAATAATTGCAAGTTAGACACTGTTAAGGAGTTTACATATTTAGGGGTACAGATAGCAGAGAGCACTGGCTGGTCGCATCATTTGGAAAAAGTGGCCATAAAACATCAACAACTTTCAGGTGCTTTGAGGGGAGAACACCGCAAATCAAAAACAAAACCGATTAAACCCGCACTTATAGTGTACGATGCCAAGGTTTTAGGTGCCACTTTATATGGTGCGGAGTTATGGGCCTGGGACAATCTTGCGGCCCTACAGATATCTGAGAACAAGTTCCTCAGAGGGATTACAGGACTTCCTCAGAGCACCCCCCTAATGCCATTGTTCCTGGAGTTGGGTAAACGCACAATTATTGATAGAGCGCGATTGCGCCCTGTTCTCTACTGGAGGCGTCTTTGGACAACTCCAGAGATTAGACAATATGCAGAGGGTTTTCTTTGGATAATTAAGGAAGACATCTTCCACAAGATAACATGGCTCAAAAATCTAAGGGCAATGCTAATTGATTTGGGGTTTTCCAATCTTTGGAATAACCCAGCGGAAGAGGAGTTCCCAAGCAAAGAAGCCCTCAAATTACGTTATTGGGATTGGGTGGGTGGCAATCTGCTGAAAGACGTTAGGTCTGACTCTATGGCTGGTCGTTTCTTGGAGACAAAAATTTTTCCTATCCTAGAAAATTATTGGGATACTATTACGGTACCAATGGATAGGAAGCTAGTCTTCCAGCTAAGATCCGGATCCATTCCCCTAAAAAAACTAACGTCACGCTGGCATAAGTCGACTAACAGGTTATGTCCAGCTTGTGGTAACGCAGAGGAGAGTGTAGGTCACTTTCTATTTGTATGTAAAGCCTACTCATTACCCAGGAGACTATGGCTCACTCCTGTATGTAAAAACCTGGGAACACGTGACAGTGCAGTGGCTTTAAGAATTTTGTGTACAACAACTCATGAATCGATAGTCATCGGGGTAGCTAAATACTTGGGTTGGGCCTGGGTCATCAGGCAACGTTTAATGGGGGGGACTAGTTAATTAGGTTTCCCTTTTATCTCTATTGTCTAATAATGTAAAATTACTTGTTATATGTAAACTTTTTTATGCTAATATTGTATGAGCTGCACAGAATGCCTATATGAATTTATATTTGTAAATGTTTCGTTTTTAATCTGTAATGTTTTTATGCTGTGCTTTTTTGAGAAATATCTCGAATAAAGCTTGTACAACACGCAACACGCTATGTCCTTACAATGCTCACTTTCTCATGTGTTCTTTTTCCCCATTCTCTTTGTGTTGCCTTCTCGCACGTGTGCTTTCCCACTACCAGCTCTACTTTCCTCTCTTTAGCACCTTTCATCCCCACGCCCGTTGTTTCTTCCACCCCTAGTCCCCATGTTGTTTCCCCCACCCAGCCCCTTGTAACTTTCCTGCCACCCTCTTTAAAGATAAATAAAAAAGCGCTTTCAAGCTTTTTTCCCCAACTCGGATTGCTAACTAAAAAGAACAAGCATTTGCAATGCAATAGGTCTCGCATTTACGTGAGTTTGAGCTATTGACATTGCAAATAACAATGCCTTTTATATTTGTTTTCATTTTAAAAACATAAATAAAAGGCATTGTCATTTACAATGCCAATAGCTTTAACTTGTGTAGCTGCGAGACCTATTGCATTGCAAATGCTTGTTAAGTCTGGTGCTAAGACACCTTTAGCTGTCCGTGAGAGCTCATGTAATGAAGAAAGAAGGAAGGTGTTTTAGTTCAACCTCCTTAAGCCATTTGTAATTGGAATTGTCTTTCAGATTTTAGATTAGCTCAAAGCACATTTTACATAGAAAGGGGCACTCGGCCAGCTATTTTAGTCATTCCTTTGATGAACGTGCCATTTACTTTGCGGGTGAGCTCTCAAGACTCCAGTTCATTGTTGTAGTGTTTGTCCTCATGGATGGTGGCATTTTGTTTGAGTCTCCATATGTAGGTATGACCATCTAGAAGCAAAGCCGTTTGTCTCAACAGACAGTTTGCAGCTGCACTTAATGTTGTTTTATTAGGATGTTTATTGTTTTTTGGGTGGTGGCTGTAAGAGTTTAGAATGAGTAATTAGGGGTAACAAATTTGCAGGCGGAGCAGGCAGCTTAGCGAAGCTGGTGACATTTTGAGAAATGGTGCTCAAACTCGAGTGCTGATCGTCTCTGGTCAGTGAACCTCATTCCAATCTCCTGATCTAAGATACCGTCCATGTCCGTCTCATGACATAAAGAAATATATGAGCGCAAGGAGTCGTCTTGCATTACAGAGGCAGGCATCACTGAGTAATAGGTTGTGCTCCTCCCACTTGCCACACAACTCTTCAGGCCCACTGTGTGGCACACAACCTCAGCCCTTCTCGTGCCACAACTTGTGTTGGCACCACAGAGCCGGCGTTCCAACAGTACCGTTACTCACCGATGTCTGTTATTGCAATGCCTGATGGTCTCATAGTCTGATGACTCCTATTGACTGACATATCGCAGTAAGGCGCAGGCACTCCAGCGGCAGCACTGTCCGTGTGTTATTATGTAATCATGAGATGCCTCTGGCACCCAACTTGCCTTACTGGCTCAAGAACACCTCAACAGCCTTCGATCTGTATTGCCAGGGAGACGTTTTGATGCCAATCTGCAGGCAAAAACTAGCCCAGGATCTGTTGAGCACTGCTGCAGCACATAAAAATTATCAAGCTAAATGCTGTGCAGTGCCATCTGCCTGGAATTCACTCCTCCTCAGTGCTGATGTAGGGTCATGTTGACAGTTAACTTGATTAGTTTATGTGCACAGTGAAAGGTAAAGAAAACATGATTTTAGGAAGTCCTATAATATTGGGTAGCTTTGTCTTCCCATCTTGTTACATTTTTAATGAGGACAGGCCCTCTACCTCCCTTGTTCCCTGGAACGCCTGTCTTTTTTGGTTATTTACTTCAGCATTTTTACATAGCACAACCATGATGTGAGGGTTTTAGAGCATTTTACAATGAAAGTGAAAGAGTTACAAAATTTGTCAGATTTCTGTAAGTGACAATTCATGTTTTGTAAAACCATTATAACACAGAATATATGCATGAGAGGGAGAAATATGCTGGTGGAATAGCTGCAGTAAACATTAAAAAATACGAAGAGATACAACTGCAGTCTGAGTGCACTTATGCACTCTAGCATTGGACCTTGGAGACAACATGGATAGTTTGGAACACCCACAAATGGAAGTTGGAACAAAGTAGAGATTCAGAGTAATCAAATTAAAACACAGTAACATTGGAATGGGGTCCTAGAGGAGGTGGGTGTGGAAGGTTTATAGCAGAGAATGAGTGGAAGTAGAGAGGCAAAGACAACGTGCTGCCTAATCAATCAATCAGGATTTATATAGCGCTGCTAATCACCTGATAGAGTATCCAGGCGCTTGCAGGTCCTGGGAGGCTCATTCGAACAACCAGGTCTTGAGGGTCCTTCTGAATTCTGAAACTGAGGTGAAGATCCTGATCTGCGTGAGGAGGCTGTTCCATGTCTTTGATTCGATGTAGGAAAAGGAGAGTGTGCTACTTCTGCTTCCATAGATGCGAGGAGTGTGGGCAAGTGATCAGGAGGCCGAACGTTATCTTCTCGGTGGTTGGTGTAAGCTCAGGCAGTGGTTAATGTAGGTGGGCCCTTAGTTGTGTAGGGCCATGTGTGCATGGGTCAGCAGCTTGAATTGGTATCTTTTTTGTACGGGGAGGCAGTAGAGCTGCCTCCCGGTACAGAAACTAGCACGGATGTGATGTACTCAAAACATTTGGTTATAGTGACATAGCATCACTGCATTCAGGTCTGACTTCATAGGAGTGAGGTGTACTTCAGAATGACCGATAAGAGAGTTGTCATAATCAATTCTTGAGCACACAGGGATTGGACATGTGTTGTGAGGTCTTGATTTGAAATTAAGTGGCGAATCTCCCCTTTGGCGGTCGATGACAGATGCTCATGTGGTCTGCAGCAGACCATTTTACAGTGGTTATTGACATGTCATCTCTGGGCTTGGGGTGGGGGACACCTGGACAATGGATGTGAAGATCAAATGTCTTTGGTCATCAATGGCTCAGCAACATCATATCAGTGTTTTGGAGTTGTGCATTGTTCAGCAGGCCCTCAAGACTATTTTTTTGTCTTCTATCACTGTTACTTCAGATCACTTCCTGATGGAATACACAACCTTATAATGTACTGCAACAAGTAGGCATTATTGTAATCCTCGGTGTGTTTCCTAGAGACAACCAAGCATGTGTTTGGAACCTCATGGGATTTCTTTGTCGATCAATGATGTGGCAGATTCCCTCCACCTCATTCAGAGAAACTCAGAAGGTGTCTTCTTGCCCATAGCAAGTGCCTTCTGCATCCAGCAGTGGCACATGGCATGTATTTGCTCAGTGTTGAGTACCCATATAGATCTGTTTATTACCTCCAAGAATGCTTAATGTGTAGCATTATGCTTCCTCAAGTTTCTTTTTTGAGTATTCCTAAAAGATGTGTTACTTCTTCAGTGGTACTAGGGCCTCCTCTACACATTTTCTCTTTTGCAGTTGATCCCATGAGTCATGAAGGACTATGCTCAGCTTTTTCGTATAGCCCTTCACTGGGTTTTGGAGGGTCTGGTATTCAGAGCTCATGAATCTCAATATATGCCCTCTGCCTTTACTACATTCCCTCTAGAACCTATTGTCCCACCAGCAAGGCAAAGTATTGCATCCAAACCAACACAATTTACACCTCCGTGCATTAAGATTGAGCAAACTCAACTGAGGGGTTTTGATCTTTCCCCTGGGGTGGTGGATCTAATTTTGACTGCTTGCTGTCCACCCACAAAGTCCATTTATTCTGGCAGTTGCTCTAAATTTGTCACCTGGTGTGATCCTCTACTGATGTTGTTCTTTTTGTGTTTTCTTTGACCTGGCAAGGATTGTCTTCAGACACTGTTAAAGGCTATTTATTGAGGCTTTCTCGATTTGGCAGGTCAGCACTCTTTAACCAAATCCCCCCTTGTGATGTGTTTCTTAAAATAGCTTTTGCACATTTCTATCTACTCTCATTTTCGCAAAGCACTGAAAACTTTTTTGTTCTCTCAGGCGTATTCTTGCTAAACTTCTCGGGCTGCCCTTGTGACTGTTGGTCTTAGCTATCAGCGCCAGGAAGCCGCTTGGCCACAGTGCGCTTTATCAAATACTTTTTTCATTCATTCATTTCTCACTGCCCCATCATCATGCTGAAGTGGGACTTGAATATACTTCTGATATACTTAATGTGTTTATAGTTGTTCCCTGAGAATTCTGACTCCGAGACTTGGGGCCTGATTACGATGGTGGGTAGACTTATGTCCGCCCGCCACCCTATCGGGGGTTGGGACCGCCTGACATGCTTTCTGTGGTCCCGCAGTAGGCATTTTGATGCCACCGCCACCACGGCGCTCGCAATGCCTATATTTTGTAGTGCAGTGGGTGCTGCAGCCAGTGATGCAAAAAAGGGTCATTTTACATATCCTTCACTACGTCGCAGGAACCATACGGTGACTGCCACATGTTGCAGGGCCCAGGTCCTGTGCCTGGGGCCAGGAGGTAAGGGGGCCATCTAGGGGCCTCTAATGTCCCTTTCTACCAGCCTTTTCATGGCGGGTTCACCGCCACGAATGGGTCGGTGGAAAGAAAATGTTAATGCCTACGGTGGTGCCTAGTAAGCACCGCCACCATTGCAGGCATTACACACCGATGGATTAGTGTCGGAGGTCTTTCTGCACCCCGCCCGCTCGCCATCCTAATGTGGCGGGCGGTATTCTGTACTGCGATGGCGGTGGGTCTGCCACTGACGGGTTGTCGGTGGCGGTCCCACCGCCATGGTAATCAGGCTCTTTGTTCTTCATTGCTATCACTCCTACATATTGCATCAGCGAGCTGCAGCCATTTTCCATTAGCCTCTGATTTCCACTTTAGTTCTAGCACATTGTGTCTCACACAGTTGTTCTTACCCTTTTATGAAGTTCAGCCCATCACCCTCTTCTGAGCAGGAAGAAAGGCCACAACAGTTGGATCCTAAGCAGGCTCTTAGTTCCTGCAATGAGAGGACTAAGGATTACTGAGTGGACGCTCAACTCTTCGTCAGATTCAAAGATAGGAAGAAAGGAAGGATGATACCAAAACAGACTTCATCAGGCTGGATTGTCATTTGCATAAGATTGTGTTAGGCAGTGGCTTTTCATCGAGCAAATGCTGCTACTATGGTTTTGGCTTGGGGTGTTGCTGTTTAGGACATCTGCCAAGGCACCTTGTGGGCATCCAGCCATACTTGACCAGGCACTTCTGTATGAACTCTCATGTCTGCAAGGAGGGGCATTTTGTTGGGGTCTATTCCTTAGGCCCATGTACTTCAGGGGCATTGATTTGGTATTGATTCATAAGCAGTAGAAACTGTGGTGAGAAGTAGCTATCGGAAGAACATGTTATTTACCTTGAGCTGTGCCATTTCTGGTTGATATTCTAACTGCAGTTTCCTCAAGTGTTATACTCCTTGTTCTCTGGAATGCACTTTTTCAAAAGCAATAAGGTTTCAAGTTGCAATTCCAGCTTTTGAAGTAACTAGTTGTTACTGAAACTCAAGTTAGTGCAGCAACATTTTGTACCATCTCATTTTTATCATTTTTAATTATTTCTTTGCTTAGAGGTTTATAGTGCTGAAATATTACCTTGGTCACTGCATTCTCAGTCACCTAGATTACAGAATAAAAAGCCAAGAAAGCCAGGGGATACCTAGATAAAATATAATCATTTCAAGTATTCATGAAATGTGCAGCCATTTGTCGGATTTATTTGCAATAATGTCCTCATTCTGATTGTAGATTATCAATAATTCCTAAGGAGGGAATATTTCATAATGACAATTGTATATGTCTTTTTATTTTTTGTATGTAGCTAATCTGCAAGACATTGATGCCTTTGTAACCACTGCAATGGAGGCCTTGTCTGACAGACCCCAAACAGTGGATGAGATTGGGGCAGCTAACACCAAGCATGGAGAACTTATGTCAAAAAAGCCAGAGGTACCAACTACTTTGCTGAAAAATAAAACTGCAATTTTGAGATATAGATGCATAACTGAAGTAATGTGTAGTCTCTTTGAAGTTATGATTTACTTAGTTGCTGTGGTCCGTTTGGATTCTCCACGGATTTTGAGTTGGGTGATAATGGAAAATACTAAACATTTTAGAGCAAATGCAAAAATCGTAGGATTATCATGCAGTGGTGTTTTCCCTCTATTCTGTTCCTGTGATGAAAGACATTTTACCACTGGGATATTGCACTTGCTCTTTCTCCCATTATTGCCATCTGGAGTGACTCCAAGATGTGTGATCTCCTCTTCTTTTCCTATTCTACTGTATATTTGGATTGTACCGATCCTGGGGCCTCGTGGTTTTAGACAATGTCGAGCAGCTTTCTTATTTGTGAAGACCCTGCCTTCTCCTTATATATGTCATGATGTGTCATTATATATAAGGTCTGTGATTAGATGTAAAAAAAACCTTGAGACAATGAAATGTTTCTGTTGTTGTAAATTGTTGTTTTTTAAATTCTATTTTAATATTTATGAAATGGTTTTTAACTTAATAGTTTTAGGAACTATTTATCCTTTTTTATAAATGTGCTGTATACACTTTTATGCTTTTCTAAGATAAAACCGAATAACGTTTACTTTGTATTGTACATTTCTGATTGGGTGGACTTCTGGTTGAGCTACACAATTTTCCAACGAGGGGGCAGTTGGGCCATGAATCCTGCCTTCTCTAATGGGGGATGACACTGTTCTTTGTAATCATACTGGCGTGTGAGGCTTAAGACAGTTTAGAATGCCTGGAAATGTGTTGTTGGAAAATGTTTCATGCTTAAGCATTGAAAGATAAATCATGTTTGACTGTCCTCAACTCTTCAACAAATGGTGCACCGAAGTGGAGGAACTAGTCATGTCATTGATATTTCAGTCTTGTAAAGTGTGCATGCAGCAACATCTTAATTTCAACTGTAAGTTCCATGCTACCAAGCATATCGATCTTTAACTCCAGTTTCAGAACACTATTAGCAACACATTTCTTAAAAGCAGCAAATGACTCTGGGTTTCTTCATTTGCGCTCTCCAACCAGGGAATCCTGGTGACTGGAGCTGTTAATTCTTGGTCAGCCACTCTGCTTGACAGACCTTCAACTCTATATTCCACTGCTTTCATTGTTCAGTGTTGGCCTATATTTGGATCAACTCTCCACGCAAGGCATTTACTGAAATTAAAAGAATTCTTTCTCCTTTGCTAAACCCAGTTTCTCCTTCAGGAGATCTCCACTGATAATCATCAACATTGAATATCCCTCCCACGTGCTGGGATCTGGGAGCACTTCTTCCACAGTCACATTTTGTGTAGTATCTGCTCCTTACTTTGGAATGGTCAGGAAGTAGATGTGACAAATGTATAATTCAGCAGCCTTAAATCACGCTGCATTGCCAATTCCATTGATTTACTTTAAAAGATGGAAGACAATACACAGCATAAATCTTGAAAAGTTACTAGAAGCAAGAAAAGTGGAATTTTAAAAGCCTTCTTCACAAACCCTTTTTATTTCATTTTAAAACTATAAGGGAGGATAAGGGAGACCATATAGCTGTGTAGGTTGCAGCTAAGTAAGAATGGCAATGGAACACTGCACCCGTAAGGGCACCTAGACCTCCAGTGTCCTATCATGCCTTAGACTGAAAGTCACTCAAAGTGTCACCAGAGGATCCGCAAACGTGCACTGTTACAATGGCAGTGGGACAGCCAGCATGTCCCTCAAATCACTGCCCCTTCACTCTTGTCTTTCTGTTTCCATTCAAGAGAATGAGAGTCACTCAGGGAAAGTGTATGGAGCCAGTTTCACTGCAGCATCTCAACTCACATACGTTTTTTTGTGCGGTTTGTCATGCAACTACGGTCTAACACTATTCAGGGCCATTGCGAAATTTAACACTAGTCCAAGGACTTGCCACCATCACCTCTAACTATTTTGTGTTTCGCCGCACATTCAAAGCTTACACCACTGGATGTGCAGTGATTGGAGCTAAACTCAACAGGAGAACCTCTTTGGGTTAGTCCCTGCACTCCCACTGATTCTGACACCTCAGTATCCATTATTTCTCTGCTACAGTGGCCTTGTCAACCAACAAGGCCGGAAGCACAGGGATAATATGATCTTCCCGCCATATTGGCTTCCAGCATGCCTCACCCCCAGCCAGGATGTATTTAACCAAGTTCATGTTCTTGACTGCTCTCAATCTACTCACTGCCCTGGGAAATAGGTCACAGGTGTCATGTCTAGGGATTATCATTCACTCTCAACTGTACTTCACTTTCTACACTAATACAGTTGTACGCTTGTGCTTCATAAGTCCCAAATTAATAAAACAAAAGGAGCCTGTAACATAGGACCAGCAGCCAGAAAGGTAAGTAGACACTTGTTTATTTAAGTATAAGGGTGGGAGAGCACGGGAACAGGTCCTGCGCAGAGGACCGCAATCTCCAACTGACAATATCAATTACATTCGAAACAGAACCCCCATGAGTGTGGCACTCTGTTGCCATAGAACCATGACAACAGAACACCACACACCTTCCCCCTTAAATAAAAAAGCATAATAACAACATAAAAGCGGAACAGAGGTGGTAAAGTAACCAAGGAAAATTGCTGAAGGAAAGGGCTGTAAAACAGGTAAGGGTACTGTACAATCAAAATGTAAAATTAAGAAAATGTACACTCTAAGGCTTGGTAACAAAATCCTTTAGATTGGTTGGCATGGTTACGTTTCTCTCACACCTGGTAACCTTACAACTGCCATCATTGGAAGGTGAGTTCATCTCAGCAGAGCTACCCTGAGAAGCTGGAACAATTTGACTAGTAGACTTATTCAATGTGACAGGATGAGGTGGGACCTCAACCGGGGCGCTGAAAGCTGAGAACATCCAAGTAAACCATCTGTTGGTGCAACAAGAGTAGGATCAAGTGGCAAAGACACATCATTCCAATCATCTAACAACCAAGAATTTGAAAGCCCAACACTGTTATTGTGCCTAGACAAAATGCTATTGCACTTAGCAGGTTTACTGAGGTGCCAGACTTTCCCATCGCTCAACCTAGCTGAACATTTAAATACTTCCAAGACTTTTAAAGGGGAAGAAAAATGACTGTCCCCTTTGCATACTTTCCCAGACAGTTTAACACAAACCGAATCCCCTCTTTTGAGAACACATTTTTTTACCTAGTTCCTTTGGTCATAGTAAGTCTTGTAGAGTTTGTGTGCCTTTTCAAAATTGTTTTTGGCTACCACAGGTGACCATTTGGTTTGATACTTATGAGACATCCAAACAAAATTGTCCTTAGTATAAGGATCTCTACCTCTCAAAATTTTCAATGGACTGAAACCTGTGACAGACGGAGAAATCCTGTAGGCCCAAATCATCTTGTTTAATTCAACTTTCCAAACCTTACCAGCATTGCTGGCCCATTGGACACTACCCATTATGACCCTGTTGAAACGTTCAACAGCTCCATTGCAGGCTGGGTGGTAAACAGGAGTTTTCCTTTCATTAACACCATTCCTACACAGAAAATCGGAAAACAATGTGGCAGTAAATTGTGGGCCATTATCGCTTAAAATAGATTTAGGAATCCCTTCTCTAAGGAAGGTTTTCTCTAAAAACCTCACAATACTAGGAGAGTCAGCCTCCTCCATAATTTCTAGTTCTGGCCACTTTGAAAATAGGTCAAATAAAACGACAATGCACTTAGCAGTACCTCCCTTGTCTAAGATGGGACATAAAATATCAACAGACAAATTTCAGCACGGACCAGAACGCGGTTCAACTTCACCTAAGAGTGGCCTAAAGGTTTACAGAGGTTTATCGGCTGAAGCACAATGGACACAATTTTGTACAAATTTTTCCATTTCTGTGTCAATACCAGGCCCCTAATAACCAGGCTTAACTCTTTGTTTAGATTTTACAATGCCAAGATGACCTTCGTGATTTAATTCAATAATCCTGGTCCGCAATTTAATGGGTGGAGCAACTCTATTCCCACGTTAGAGAAAACCTGAATCAGAGACTGATTCAGGTTTTCTCTAACGTGGGAATAGAGTTTACGGGGCCATCCAAGCCAAACATATTCATTAATCTTGTCTAAGGTTCCATCTTCAGCATAAGCAGATTGCCACTCCTCTAATCCAATGGCATGTCCCCTCCAATCAGAATCAATGCTGGCAACGCTGCAGTCATACCAAATGTCATTACTACTTTCAACCTCTAAATCATTGATGGGGGATCTGCTCAGAAAATGAGCAACAACATTTTTCTTGCAAGGCAAATAAATAACATCTTAAGCATAGTCTAACAGATTAAGTGACATCCCAGCTAAGCGTGGCGCGGCTCTACCTGCACCTTCAGTGGTAAGTACTTTGACTAATGGCTTGTGGTATGGTACACTTGGTACCCCACAAGTACTGCCTGAATTTCCTTGTGGCCCAAACACATTTTAACATCTCCTTATCAATCGCAGAGTAATTAGATTCAGCCTCTGTGAGAGATCTTGAAGCGAAGGAAATGGTCCTTTCTTACCATCTGTCAACACTTGGGATAAGACAGTGCCCAGGCCCTTGTCACTGGCATCAGTGGTAAAAAGGTGTGAGATTTTACATCAAAACCTTGCAAAGGAGAACAGCATTGCAAATTCCTTTTAATACAGATAAACTCATTTTGCAAACTCTCATTCCAAATGAACTCTTGGCGTACTTTAAGCAATTGTCTCATGCCAAAGGTTTTCTCAGCGAAGTCCCTGACAAACTTTGCATGGAACTCAGCTAGCCCTCAAAAGGATCGTACACCATCCTTAGTGGTAGGAGCAGGTGCTTCCTCAATCGCTTTAATAGTGCTGCTTTTGGGAAACACACCATTGTCACTCCCTTCGTGTCCAAGATAAGAAACAGAGTGTCTACAAAATTTACATTTTTCCAATTCAGCAGTGAGCCTACTGTCTTTAAACGTTGACAAGACAGAATGTAATGTAACATCGTGTTCCTCCTTACTTTTGCCCATAATGAGGATATCATCTTGGAAGTAGGTCACGCGAGGAATATCTTCAAAAAGTCAGTGCAACAAGCTTTGGAAAACCACCGCAGCGGATGCAAGCCCTAACTGCATGCGAATGAATCTAAAACATCCCATGGGTGTAAAAAAAAAGCAGTAAGATTTTTTCTGTCAGGGTGCAGTTCTATTTGGTGGTACGCTGACGACGGGTCTATTGTGGTAATCCATTCGATTCCTTTAGAAAGACTCAGTAACTCATTTATTTCAGGTAGAGAAAACTTGTCCACTAAAATTCTCTTATTTAGGTCTCTTAAAATCAATGCAAATTCTGATTTTACCATTGGCTTTACGAGCTACAACTAAAGGATCAAGCCATTCAGAACATTCCGCTGGTTCAATAAAACCTTTCCTTAATTACCCTTCTAGTTCCTCTGCTACTTCTTGTTTCACACTTAAGGGTATATTGCAAGCCTTGTAACAAACAGGTTCAAAATCCTTTTTGAGCACAATACGATGAACGAAATCCTTGAGTTTGCCCACAGTGCCTGAGAACACACTGGAAAACTTGTTTTTAATTTCTTCCACCGTTTTGTGTTCAACAGTGTCAAGTGAAAGGACTTGGTCAATATCATTGGGGTTAATGATTATTCCTAAGGATTTTTGGGCTACCCACCCCAAAATGGATGGTCCAACTTCAGCTTCATATAATTTACTATTGGTACTTCTACCTTTGAACTCGAAATTAAGGTTTCTGAAACCCAACATGGGTATTTTCTCTACTGTAAAGGTAACAGGGTGTATATCAGAAATGGTTGAATCAGCACCCAGGGTTGGTACAAATTCTTTTTTCCATAACTTTTGGTTAATGTTCGTATACGGAGAATCGAATCTGCAACATTCGTAATCCTAACACCACCAATTATTATTTCACAAACCGGTTCAGATTTGGAACAACCATCTAGATTAAGCACAGGAGCATCAATCCGTAATACACTTCAAGAATCGGGATTATCATTGTCCGATTGTTCTGATTCAGATTGTTCAGTAACTCATTTTATCATGTGTGGTTTTTTAATTTTGCGTCTGCACACTTTGGAAAAATGGCCAATGATACCACAATAAAGACATTTTGTTTGTAATGCGGGACATCCTTCATCCATAGCAAGATGCTCTTTGCTACCACACCTGTAACAAAAAGTGTTTTTCCTTTTAGGAAAGTCTTTAAACTTTTTTGGGAAAGACTTACTATCCATGCTTTTGCCCTTATTAGAAACTTTACAAACAACAGTTCTATTACTACTACCAACATCAGAAGAAGTGAAGGGATGCACTATGGCTTTGGCACACCTCTTAGACATTTCGCTTTTCTTAGCAAGAGCAATTACATCCTTAAGAGGTGCATCACCAACAACCGTTCTTGAAGATTTGAGTCGTTAGTGTGCATTATAACTTGATCTCTTACAAGATCATCATGAAGAGAACCACATTTACAAGATATGGCAAATCTTTTAAGGACTGAAACATAATCATCAACAGGTTCTGACTTGCCTTTTTTCCTTTGGAAAAAAAATTAATCTGTCTATTGCAGCACAGACATTGGGCTGGCAATAGTTCTCTAAATCTTCTAAGTCATTTAAGAATACATTTTGTGGGGGAGGAGCCAAGATGGCGACCGGAGCAGACGCTTGAGCGCCCGGCTCCGCCGGCCCTTGGCCTCGGACTATCATCCTGATTCCTATCCTCGCCGATTTTCGAGGTGCAACGTGCGCGACGACGCGCTGACCGCGCCGCCGCTTTCCCGGAGTCTGAGCCCGCCCGGATGCCGGAGCTCTTGGTGCCTTTGTTCTCCGCGCTGGACCCCTGCTCCATTGTGGCCTTGGTCGGCCCCCTGGAAGCTCCGCAGTCACTGGACCCCCGGCGCAAATCAGAGCCCCGCGGCCCCGATTCCGCCTCACACCACGGACTGTCGCCAGACGAGCCGGGGGAGAGACGCCCGGACACCTCCTTCACCTTTCACCTGCCGGGCTGGAGCTATAGGGTAAGCCCCGGTGTGGCGGGTCTCCTGCCCCGCTCTGTGGCCCGCGCTGTGGAAGGCTGCAGACCCCCTTCTTCTATTGCCTAGTCGGCTGCAAAGAGAGTCCGAGAGAGGGGAAGCGACTGTTGGCTTTCACCTGTTGCGGCGCAGACCTGCGGGGAATTGCCTCCTTGTTACGACCCCCCCCCTGGCCACTGTACCGTTCAGCGGTAAAACATGGCGTTGATTGCCTGCTCGCTGCTGGGGGGTGATGCTCCGGTCTCGCCCGCTGCCTGCTTCGCCCTCCCTCTACCAGACTCCAGCTCCACAGTGCCGTCCCGGATTGCTGCCGATGTGGGGGCGCAGCTTCCGCTGACATGCGGCTCCGTTCTGGCTGCCCTGCGGGACTTTCGTCTGCAATTGTGTGTTGGCTTGCAAACGCTGAGTGAGCGGTTCGACTCCATACTGTCGGCTGCGGGTCGTGAGCGCCCCGTTTGTTCTCAACAAGACGTGGGTCTGCCAGTGCTTCTGTCCTCTTGCGGGGACGCAACGACTGGGTATAACCGTGCTGCACTGGTGTCTGCATCTGGCTTTCCCGGCACCCAGGATCAATCGATCTCCTGCTCAATTGTGGACACTTTGTTTCCCTGTTCATTGCTGCCTGCTTTGTTGTTGCCTGCCTCACCGCGCCCGCAAGAGTATCCAGCTGAGCGACACCCGACGTCCTCGAGGAACTGTTCACGGTGGCCCACGGCTTCTTTTATGTGGAACTCCTGTACTTTACAGGCCAGGTCTGGATTTTATATGGTGCACAAGGGGACCTCAATAGATGATCGGCGGCCATTTTGTGACTCTACTTCTCCATCTTCTCCCAAGCGGCCATATTGTCTTTGTTTGCACGGGCTGCGGGGCCTTCATGTGGGGGCTAGTCTAATCTTACGCCCGCGATCGGGCCAGGGCTAGATTGCTTTCTATCACCATGGTTTCACGGATGGGCTGGACTGGGACTGGAACTGTCTGCATAGGTTGTGCGCACTCGTCGCGATTTGTCTGCCTTCCTTATATTGTTGTGACACGTTATCTTCACACGACCGCCTTTGGGTGTAGTGGGTTCTCAGTGTGTGGAGACGTAGTTGGCCGGTGGTTTCGGGCGCTCTGAGGTTACGTGGGCTCCTCCCCGCTTTCTTCTTTGTTTTCTTATTTTCTTTCCTTTATTCCTACTTTCTCTCTTGTCTATATTTCGGGTTCATTGGGCGACAGGCACTATGCTGGGGGGGGGGCAGGCCGTAGCCTCCGCATTGGTGTAGGGTGGGGGGGTAATTAACTGTTTCTTTTTAGTTCTATGGGCCTTTTTCTTCTATGTCTCTGCGCTATCCTTGTTTCCGATTCGGGGTCCGGGTGTGGGGTGGATTGAGTGGGGGCGGCTTTGGAGGGGTGCGTATTTACTCATGTGACTATCCTGTTATAAAACTGCAACGCCTCACTGTCTGAGATTTTCTATGGCCGTTTCTAATTATGCTGCTGCTCTCCTGTGTGATGAAGCCATCTTGCGGACTCGAATCTCCTTGGTTCTATCCTCTACTGACTTTTTTCCTCGATAAAATTATTTTGAAAACCTTAAAATTAACCTTTACTTCTCCTTCCCCTGGTGTCAAGGATCTCTCCAGTGTATAACTCCTGAATCGTTGCTAATCTTGACCATTGATGCACAGGGGATGTAATGTTTGTCTCAGTGCTTAACCGTTTTGTGGCCGGCCTGATGGTTGTAGGCCCGTATTTGTTCTTTTAATATGCACAAATAAAGGTTTTAAAAAAAAAAAAAAAAAAAAAAAAAAAGAATACATTTTGTTCTGCACCAACTCTGGGTTTCTTTTCCATTTGATATAAATTCGCAAACCGTCAGGTCCCAAATTATATAAAAGTATTTTTTTTCCCTTGCTGGAGAAAACCCATCAGTACCTTCTTCCTCAATGGCACTAATATAATTAAGAAAGTACT
The DNA here is from genome assembly GCF_964204655.1 of Triturus cristatus. NCBI lineage: Eukaryota > Metazoa > Chordata > Amphibia > Caudata > Salamandridae > Triturus > Triturus cristatus. Next base: position 252,230,053 of record NC_140591.1, read on the forward strand.
CCTTCCATTCTGGCCATTTCATAGGTGGTTCGCCTTGAGTAGGTAAAAATGGTAATGGTGGAGTTAAAGAAAATGTTTGTGCACACATTTTGTAGACTTAAGAAAAAAAAAGGATAAATAATAAAAATCTTGAAAAAAATAATGTAACATGTCACAGACACTGCAACTAACAAAGAGTGGACTTTCTTAAAAGTGACACAGCAAGGTAACAAGGTACAACTTGTAACTAGGTGTGCGTGTCACTGTGTAAAGAAGCTTTTGAAGGTGTGTGGGTCACCGGGCAATAATGGACCAGCAGGTGCAGCCATGAATAGAAGATGGATGATGGTGAAGAAAACATTGTAAGATCCTTGGAAGTATGTAGTGTACTTATAAGAATGTTTTAAATTGTTGTTGAAAGGGTGTGCGCGTCACCGAAGAAAGAAAGGACACTCAAGATGGAAAATCTGCTTGTAATTAGATGAGCTTGTCACCGTGCCAGGAAGACGATGAAAAGGTGTGTTTATCACCGAGTAGAAAAGTGACACACAATGGCATCCAACTATTGTAATTGAGAAGATGCTGAAAGGTGTGTGTATGACCGAGTAGAAAAAATGGTACACAAAGGCATCCAACACATTTTTATTTTGCCCCACCAACCATTTTAGAAATGTCATTAAGAACATTTTTGCTCTCTCATCTCCCCATGTGCAACAAATGTCCCTTGCTGTTCATTGGCCCTAGAGCATATGGCCTTCATGAGGTGCATCTTCTTTAACATGTAGTAACCAGATTAGTAAGTGACTTGTGGCATTCGGCCTCTGCCTTCTGTATACCTAATTATTCTAGCTTCTGCCCGCAAACTCCTAAGGGTACTTCAGTCATACAACTGTCCAATATTGCGAATACATTGATTATTTTGCTTAACTGCAGAACTTTAAAATACATCTAAATGGTGTTAAGAATCACCAAGCAGCTAGCAGACTCTTCCTTTAGCTGATGGATTTTTGGCACCAAAATTGTGGATGACAGTGACATCTCACCAACGAACACCAAGATACAGAAACAATTTTTTCAGTAATCACTGAAACTACATCCAGTTAGGTAACTTTTAAAGATGACTCCGTTGTTTATAATGTGCAGAGCTGTAGTGTCAGATGGAGCACTGTCAATGTTAACCACTCAGTCTCCTAAGTGAGCGGGAATCAGTTGTCAATTGACTCAAGCTGCAGGGTAAAACCTGATCCCTGGTTATTATTGCACAAATGACCACCTGCGCCTATTATAAATTTAAATGAATTGACCCCTCGACCTCCGTACCTAACCAGCAGAGAGAGTGTGGGGCCGGCATCATGTGGTGCACACTACACCTCATTGACGGTGCACTTTATTTAGCTAGCCTTGAAAAGAGACTTCGGCGCGCGACTACCAGGCAGGAAGTCTTTTTAATTTTGCTAAATACTGCCGGAAAACTATGTTTTCGAGGGTTCCCTAACCATCGAAACTGCTGCCAGCCAGAGCGAGACATGTCCTTAGGAGAGGAGACCTGCCCGTGACCCTCCATCTCGAAGGCCCAAGAAACGTGGCAGCTCAAGACGTGTAAACAAAGCTGCTGGCGGAAGCGCTCACCCCCAGGCTCTTGTGAAATGGCAGCAGGAAGGCTGAAAAAACGAAGACAGGAGGGTTCTGCTCGGCACTTCACCTAACTGGTGATTTTAATTTTTTTTTTTTTAAAGTCACTATTCTATTCGAGACGTTGAATGGCCTCTACATTTTAATAACTTCCTTTCAAAAGAAAAAAAAACGGAGTCTCAGAATGTGCGAAGCATATGAGGAGCAATCGAGCATAAGCAGGAACAGAAAAGCAAAGGGAGAGAGGGAGAGGTGTCCTGTGCCCAAGGGGGAAGAGGGTGAAGAAGAAGTGTGGTGGAAGATCCTTGGGGGCGCATCCCAAATCTCTGGAGCAGACTCAGCCACCAACTCACAAAAGCATGCTACCTTCAGTTCAGTGAACTACTGAAAAGAAACTGTTCTTAAAGTGGTTTGTCAAAATATCCATAACAAAAATATTGTCTGACATAACTACCGTGGCCTTAATATCGCTCCATTGAGGGTAGATTTTTTAGTATTAACTCCAATTGGGTGATATTTTATAAGAAAACATATTTAGAACGCAATATTTTTTGTCAACTAACACACTGTTGACAGAGCTTTGAATTAATAAGTGGAGAGTGGAATGGTAGTAGGTGATATGTGAGTGAAAAAAGGAAGTGTGAGTGACTAGGTGGGGTGTGAGTGCGTAAGAGGAGTGTGTGTGAGTGATTAGGCTGTGAATGAGTGAGTGGGGTGTGAGTGGTGAGTAAAGAGAGTGCAACTGAATGGGTGGAGTGAATGTCAGGCCAGAGGAGTGTGCTGGCCAGTAGAGACAGAGTGAGCTCCTGTGGACTGTGGGTCAATAGGCCAGCTGTCTGCACTCAGTGCTTTTATACTACCAAGCATTGTCCCGGTGGGAGCCATTGGAGACCGGTTCTATAGGCCCAGAGATGCTGCTGGTGCCTTTGTCACTTCCATTGATCTCTGAGAGTAGTGCACCAAGGACAGGGAGCCTCCAAGGGAGAGGGAGACGGGGAGAGAGGGCTGGGGGGAGAGTGAGAGATCAGAGATGGAGGCGATAGAGAAAATGGTTTGATGGAAAGAGAGAGAGCGTGAGCGGAGGAAGGTAGAACAGCCGGCTTGGGCATTATTACCAGGGCTGCTCTTGGTTTCCCATCCCACCCCCCTGTTGTACTTACAAGTCGTCAATGACCTGCCCCCCTGGACATTCACTTGTTAGGAGAAGGTGTAGGGCTCCCGCAATTCTGAAGGGCAGAGGTTTTAGGCACCTCCACCCAGCAGGTTGGTCCCACATATCATGTGGTCTTTGGAACAAAATTCGGCCCTCTGGGCCGCAAGCAACTACCAATACAACCCCTAAGGAAGACGTAAATAAAGGTATGAGGCCAGACGGCATCTTCCAAGGGCTATACATTAATGTCAGATCCATATCCAAGCATGCCACGGAAATTTGGGATCTTTTGCATGATCGAAAACCGGACATATGTTTCCTTACTGAGACAGGGCTACACACACATTCCGCTCCCTCTCTAGCTATCGCCTTTCCTTCCGACTACAAGCTGGATAGAACTGGAAAAAGGGGTGGAGGGCTGGCTATTGCGACCCGTTCTGTCTTAAATTAAAAAGTGCTGGACACAATATTGTCTCCTATGATGGAGTTGATGATTGTATCTATTGAACCGGTACATGGACACAAATTGATAGGAGCAGTTGTGTATCACCCTCCTGGGGAAAATAAGAAGGTCTTTTGTGCCTCACTTTTAGAAATACTGGCCCCATACGTCCTGCAAACGAAGGATTTTTTTCTGCTAGGAGATTTTAATTTTCATTTCGACATGAATTTTAATACTGACACTGCTGATTTGCTAGCAGCTATGGAGTCGTTAGACCTGTTGCCTAAAGTAGCTTTTCCAACTCATATAGCAGGCCATACGCTAGATAATATTTTTATGAATATCCCTAGTTGGAGCACAGAACCACCTCAAGTAGTTAGTTGGTCGGACTATATGGCCCTGAGTTTCTTTTTCGGCTCCTAAAGGTCCGGACAAACCGCAAGGGTGGAAAGTCTTACGTAGACAATGGAGGAAAATAACACCGAAGACGTTTAGTACAGTATTTTCTCCTCTTTTGTTCAATGAATGTTAGGACATCAACGTAGCTTTATGTAAATTAGAGTCAGAGGTCATAAGGGCTTTTGACAAGATTGCCCGAGCAAAACAGCTACAATATACGACAAAAAAAGTCCAGATCCATGGTATTCTGGTAGTCTAAAGACTGAGAAGGCTGCCTGCAGGGTAAAGGAACGAAAATGGAGGAACACAAAATCGGAGACAGATAGACTTACCTATAATATTGTACATAGAATGTATCTCAAAAACAATACAGCAAGACGAACATTCTTGGCCACTCGTATAGAGGGGGCAAAGGGTTCTTCTAAAGAACTTTTTAGGATTCTCAAGGAATTTACTGCTCCCAGAGTAGCCAATTCTACCTGTCCCCCCACACAGGAACTTTGTGATAAGCTTGCGATGCATTTCAAAAATAAGATAGACAACATCTATGACTCTTTCAAGCAGGTATCCGATAACAGGGAAAGAATCCTAATCACTGATAACCCCTCTCTGGTGAGATTGGAGACTTTTGCAACCATCACTAGGGAACAGGTACTACCACTACTGAAAGGCATCAAGTCAGGCTCCCTGTCTGATATAGCTCCCCCTTATGTGTTGTCGGATTTAGCAATGGAACTAGTAAATCCCATAATAAGTATGTAACGTATCTCTAGCAACCTCTTCTTTTCCGGCTAGATGGAAAAAGGCCTTTATTAAACCCCTGCCCAAGAAGCCTTCTTCAGACTGTGCCGATCTGCAGAATTATAGACCTATTTCGCTCCTCCCGGGCTGCTCAATAGTTATGGAATCTCTGATCAATCACCAACTTTCAGACCATCTGGATCAGCACGGCCTTTTGGATCCCCCGCAGTCGGGCTTCCGTGCTGGTTACAGCACGGAGTCCGCTCTGGTAGAGGTAACGGACACCATCAGGCTATTACTGGATGAAGGGACTCCGGCTGTGCTGGTCCTACTTGACCTGTCAGCAGCCTTTGACACCATCTCTCACAGAATCCTGCTGGATAGACTGCGCGAGATTGGTGTCACTGGAATGGCATGGGAGTGGCTGCGGAGTTTCTTATCGGACAGATCTCAATGTGTGCAGTTAGACTCATTTGTCTCTCAGACCACAGTCGTGGATAAGGGGGTTCCTCAGGGCTCCATTTTAAGCCCCACCCTGTTCAACATCTATGTGGCATCTCTTACCATTGTAAAATCCTGTGGATTCCAAACCATCTCCTATGCGGACGACACTCGGGTGATAATCCCCATAGAGAAGGACCCCACAGTGACCAGAGATAGATTTAAGAGCTGTATGATTAAAATATCCACATGGATGGAAAACAACTACCTCCAACTTAATTCCAACAAGACGGAGATCCTATTGTTTGGTAAAGCGGAGGAATTGTGGACAGATGAGTGGTGGCCGGAGGAACTAGGATTACCCCCCTCCCCTAAAAAATGGGTAAAAAATCTGGGCATCGTAATGGATAACAATTTATCCATGGAAGAACATGTTAAAACCCTATCAGGCAAATGTTTCGGTCTGATTCGCACCTTGAAGAAGGTTTTCCCGTGGATTCCTCTCTCTGCTAGAAGGGTTTTGATCCAGTCACTGCTAGTCAGTAGACTGGATTACGGGAATGCTCTCCTAGTGGGGGTGAGGGAGGACCTGCTTTCTAGGCTACAAGTCGTGCAAAACACGGCTGCCCGTCTAGCCTTAAATAAACCTCCACTTACACCTTCTTTACCGCTATTGAGAGAGCTGCATTGTCTGCCGATAAGAAAGAGGGCACTTTTCAAACTTTTGTGCCTAGTTTTTAAAGCACTCTTCGGACAAGGACCCATATACCTTACAAAGAAGTTGGTATGGTACACTCCGGCACGACTGCTAAGATCCGGTAGCCAAAAGCTTCTCCAAATGCCGAGAATTAAAAAAGCTAAGATGGGGGGCCGTGCCTTTTCCTGTCTGGCTCCTAACCACTGGAATACGTTGCCCCCAGATTTGTCCTCATGCCCCAACCTAACCATTTTTAAGAAGCACCTAAAAACCTGATTATTCAACTGATTCGCTTTGTTCTTAGAAGCCTGCTTCCCAAGGCGCCGAGAGATCCCTTTGGGGATGATTCGTGCGCCATATAAATAATAATAATAATAATAATAAGGTAACCCTCTTTAAATTGTTACTTGCATAAAATGCTATAACCAGGTTTGTAGTTAAAGACTATATAAAGCTCCATGTCACATAATATAACTTAAGATGTTGCACAGGATGTAATACACAATTGAAATAGCACCTGGATCTACACCTGATCTGCATTGTCTTCCCTAATTCCATGCGGATTAATTCCTAATAGCGGGAATTGCATGAGGAAATTCCATAAAGCAATAATTCCATCTGCGAGAGTTTCCTCGTGGAATTCCTCTATACTCATTATTGGGACCTTAATGTTCAAATGTGAATGGAGTGAGAATGTGATCTATCCAGGATGTAGGCGAGGGACAGGTACTTTAGTTTTGTCAGGAGGTTGAAGTGGGGGAGTCGGTTAGGTGGTACAGCAGTATTATTAACAGGGGGCATGATATTGACCACAGGTGTAGGGCAATAGACCCAATTTGAAGCTATTGGGGATTTTAGGGTATCATTACAACAAGATATGGATTTATTTATTTCACATTTTCTACAATACAACTCTGCCTTAGGTAGGCGTCAGTGAATTTCACAAATATCTACATCAGAGATCTGGATGTCTGTTTACAATATTACTAAGATAAGCGCTAAGTGAATATATGTAACACTGAGGAGCTATCTACAAAGTGCTAAAAAATTAGTTTGGGGTTTCAAAGAGACATTGCTGTAGGTTGGAAGGATTAGTCACTCCCGGCACACCTCCCGCCCCCCATGAGGTTGAGGCTTTGGCTATGAGGAGTGGATAACAGCTTGCTAATGAGAAGATGACCTATGATTTGGGCTATAAAAGTAAAAATGGATCCCTTAGAAAAGATTTCATGAGTTAGATTAAACTGTGCCAGGTGGTTTTTAAATGCAGTATAAATATTGACCATATTCACCAAGTCAAATTATTTCATAACATGAGATTATGATTGAATTTATCTTTTTTTATGGCTGCCAAGAATCTATAAAGGGATTCCTAGTGGGTGCAAATCCATTTACTATTGTAGAATTCTGCTCCAAGCGTGCGGATACATCTGCAGTATTAAATCCCACTCAATAAATGAGACGTGGGCATTACAAGGCATGGTTTGCCTTGGAAGTTTGGGAACGTCCCCAATATATACATTTGTTGGTGTTCCCAAACTCCGATCCCGATCCTAAGGATTGGAGTAATTACCCTTCCAGGATGGAAAGGGGCATGGATCACTTCCAGACTGGGGGTGTGGGTGAATGTACATTTGAACAAGAGGCTCAATTCCCTGTGGGCACAGTTCTCCGTTATGTAGAACTCAGCAAAGGAGAAATAGGAGTCTTTACATATTTAAAAAAATAAATAAATCACGTGACATTCACAAAAGAACACGTGGAAACCTAGGCCTGGTGGAAGTTTAAAGCACAGCCGTGGGAATGCTTGCAAATAGAAAGAGTTGCACAGGTACGTTTAGGCGGCAATCTAAATCTCTGCCTATACTTTTACAACTTTTTTCTGACGGGGGCCCATTATTGTAGATTACCACATCTGCAGCGCGCAGCCTGACTTTAGTAGTTTAGACCGTCCGCAGTTTCATTCGATTTGTGGAAGTGTCTGGTGTAGGGTGATTGTGTCAATTTTAATCAGGTGTGCGTTTTTAGGTCTCGCCTGGCGTTAGACTGCACAGACATGCGCAGTCTCGCTGGCGAGATTTAATGTTTTAGGGTAGATTTCTCTAGTGGGCTTTAAGCCCCGCCCCTCCTTTCCATTGGCTGGCGTCACCGTTTATGCTAAACGGTGGCCCGCCATTGGAAAAGAGCGTCTAGTGATGTACACTTTTCTCTTTTAGAGCCGTCCCAGTTGGACTGGCTGCCCCGACTTACTGCTAGCGTAAACGTTTTTTAAATCTTTATGGGGCCAAACACATGGCCCCATAAAGATAAGAAACCAGTCATGCGAGACAGTCCAACTGGGACGGCTCGCGAGCCAGTCCGACTGGGACGGCTCTAAAAGACTGAAGGCGTCCTCCCCGACTCACGTGCCGATAAATTAGAGTTATTGTCTGGTTATTTTCTGAGCCCCTCTGGTCTTCAGGTAAGGCAGAAACCATCGCCTCCTCCGACGCCGCCTGAATGTGCTGCGCCTACCCTCGTCAGAAAAGGCGTGGGCGCAGCCGAGTGGAGTCTTCCATCCATAAAAATAGATGCCATTGGGACCACTGTACTGGAACGATCCACCGCTGTGAATGGGGGGGTTACGGACAAACGCTGCGTTTTTGTCTCATTCGTGCAACCGCCCATGTTAAGAAAAACCAACACATCGGGCGAACTGTCGCTGTTAAGTTAGTAATTGTAATTCGTTTTCAAGCAGGATAAACGAGTGTTAACAATATAGAATAAGATTACAAAAAACAGCGGGTGCATTGCCCCTGGCCGTGTGTTTACAGTGCACGGTTATCTGGCACTGCATCTCCCTGGTGCCAGGTCTCTGAGGAGGCGCAGACACCGTTCTGCCCCTCGCGAGACTGGCGCACACCCAGTGCCGGGGCTTCCCGGGAACCTTCCACAGGAGCACCCGAGGGAGTCGCTGATGTTTGAAGGGGAGGGGAGCCACTCCAGAGACCCATGAGGAACTCTGAACTCACAGCTGCCCCAGTGAGTGATATTTGCTGAGAACCCCCACGCAGTTGTAGAACCGCCCCCACCTCCACACACATACAGCTTCAACCCCACAACTATTCAAACAGCTCTTGAGAGGTGTAAAGGGGTTTGTAAAAGAGATATCAGCAAAAACAGATCCACAAAATGGCGTTCACACTAAACACAAAAAAGACGTTAAACGAGAAAAGCACGTCAAAATACTTTTCTCTCACAGGTTAAAAATAAAATCAGCTGACCTTTGATTGACAAGAAAATAAAAAGAATTTGGTTATAGCATGTTATTTACTAAATAAACCGCTGCAGGAAGACACTATTATTACCTTTATTATTCGGGGGCGAGGGGTTGGCAACGGTTAGGCCAGTCATTAGAGAAAAAGAAACAAGCATTGGCATAGCCAATAGGTCTCGCCTTTGGGACCTTATACGTGTTTAGCCTTGCAACAGTTGCATAACTAAATACTTATAAGGTCCCAAAAGTGAGACCTATTGGCTATGCAAAGTGGCCGTGCGGCCGCGAAACCGAAAGTAATCGCAGTAAAGCGCGGCGCGCGCGCCCACGCACATGCACTGTAGCTCTAAGCTGGCCTAGTAGCACTTTTTGGAGCCCTCTCAATAAGTCTCGTCAGACAAGCGCATGCGCTGGGTCAGGCGAGACCTAAAAAGGTGTCAAGTGTCACGAGACAAATAATTTCGCTTCAGGTGTGGGTGAGAAAATGTAATCGTATTTCTTTAGGCTGTTATAAATAGCACATAATATTTACAGCGTCCAGATCGTCAAAAGTACACGTACAAAGTGCTATATGAAACGTTAATATATTTGTATTTAGGAAAAAGGTGAGCTGATCAGCAGGGGCTGAGAACTGGCTAAGTGATACATATCCCTGGAAACCACACTTGAAAGACATGCCCACTACCGGACGGAACAAGGGGCTTATTATGGGAATATTAGGAAGCAATCAAGCTGCGTTCGTTATCCTTCTGAATGGTCTCCGTCGCTTTATGGGAGGTTTAAAAAGTTAAGGCGTTTCTGGCCCCTGTTCTCTATTTTACAATGTGCTACAATCCAAAGTGTAGGATTTGCCGACTCCCATCTATCTCGGAAAAAACTAACAGGCACATGCAACAAAGGAAAAACCAGTCGCAAACGGGCAGATTCTCAGAATCTGCCCCTTTGCGACCGGTATTTTTGCATTTGGGATGCATCATCCCAAATGCAAAAATCGCAAATTAAGGAATCTCTAAATTGCGATTGCTTAAATTGCGATTGCATTTAAGGAATCCCAAATTGAGATTCCTTAAATGCAATGCATTAAAGTAAAAAAATTAGCGATTTTGCTAATAGGGGGAGCAAATTACCATGAAGTTGAACTTCATGGTAATTTGCAAAAACTTTGAAAAATGCACTTTTGTGCATTTTTCAAAGATTCATGTTGCGCATGTGTGTGTGCAACATATGTGCACAGATCAATTTCAGGGTTGCAATAGGGTGTCATTTTGACACCCTTGCACCCTTGAAATTGCATGAGCAATTTGCGAGTACCTAGTGGTACTCGCAAATTGCTCATGCAATCTTCAATTCATTCCTATGGGCCTGGAAGCCCATAGGAATGAATGGGACGGCATTCCTTAATTGTGAGTCGCAATTTGCGAGTCGCAATTAAGGAATGTGTAGGAATCGCTATTTTTTTAGCGATTCCTGCATGCATAGGCTTTTGCAATTCCTTAATTGCGATTCCTTAATAATCGCAATTAAGGAATCGCAAAAGCCTACGTTGATGCATGTGCCAGTAAAGCTGTTACTTCTGAAATCATAACGCGAAATCAATATTTTATGGACGGCTGTTTTCTTTTTAAAAAGAGAAAGAAATACTACTGTTGCAACCTTAGCAGGAATGACCATCGTGGAAAAGACACTTCCATTGACGTATATCAATTACGAAGGTTTGCTGATACTCACGTTTGCCTGCTTCTAAGCGCTTATCTAACAGCAAGGGGATAGGAAGCGGGCAGTAGCTATAGCCTATCAAATTCGGCATCGCATATGACATCCATGAAGGCAAAGCCAATTTCAGCTCGCATTGCCCCATTAATGACGTCACGTATGGCCCAGCAGTGGGACTCATTGACGTTTCCCTCACACCTTACCTATCAAAGGGAACATATGGACAGATGGTTAATTATGCGTCCTTTTATAGGGGCCACGCTCAACATATGTATGCATCTTGGGACAAAAAACTGCACATAGCACAAGAGAGCCAACATCCATGTAATTCATCTATGAAAAAGGAATTGTTTAAGGGCCCTATACAAGGCACAAGTCCTAAAACAAGCATTAAAAATGCAATAGGCCTCGCCTTTTATTAAGTTAAAGCCATTTGCTTTGCTATATAATACCATTAGCAAAGCAAATGGCTTTAACTTAATAAAAGGCGAGACCTATTGCATTTTCAATGCTTGTTTTGGAGAGTGGAGACTGGAGGGCTGTAGCAAATATATGTCTGTGGTAGGTAGCTGATGGGGACAAGTGATGTTCAGTGCCTGAATAGCATTATCGAGCTGTATGTAGGTGTGTTTTCCGAGTTCTGCCTTGTGTACTCTTGTGACAATATTGGAATGGAGCTGTTGATGATCCTGAATGTTATATACATACATGCACTAAAATAAAGGTCAATAAGTTAAGACAGAGGCACATGTTTAATAAAAAATGGCAACAAAAATATTTACTTACATTATTGTAGTTAACCTTTTTTTAAAACAACACTTAAAGTATTAATATTTCCCTGAGCTCTTCCCCTGTCGTGTGATTTGAAGATACATGAAGAATAATATTTCTTTTATCTTCCCTGATTTGAGATGTTTGATCATTAAATGTTTGCTGGGCCAATAATACTCACAGAAACAGTTGTTAAATTATAAGTTGTAACACCTTATAAGACGTAACACCTTGGTAAACGTGAATAGTAAACTTGTTTTGTGTTCACTTCTGTTTTTGGAATCTGTGCACGCTCGAATGGTTGAAATCTGTTTTCTAGATTTTACCGCTGTTTCAAGAAGCAGAAGACAAAAACCGTTTACTGAGATCTGTAGCTGGAGGAGGTCTAGAATCCATCAGCAATCTGAGAGCAAAGTGGGACAAATTTGAATTGATGATGGAAAGTCATCAGCTAATGGTTAAGGAGCAGGTAAGCCTTGCTGTTTAAAAATGCAAACCTTGGAGTTTATTTAGGAATGTTCTTCCATGTCCAAAATGTTTTGTTTATTTGATGTCAAACACTAAAAACACTTTAAACGTTTCATTAAAGATTACAACGATGTATACTTTCACAACTTGTTTAATTACTCATTTATAATTGCTTGGTTCCTATCAAAGATCATGGAGAGAAACTGACTCTCTGCATGCCTCTACACTAGGGTAACCCAGAAAGTTCAGGTTATCCCTCAGTATCACAGGACAGGAACCCTCAGGATGTGTCACATACATATAGGTTACTCTGGAAAATGAATCAGTGCTGGTGCTAAGATTTGAGCATTGGAAGAAACAGAAATTCGTTCAAAAACAGAATGATTGAATTGCATATTGAGGCTGACAATGCTAAGAACTAAGGACAGACTTTTGGCAGGATTCTTTGAAAAAAATCAAACGTACCCAGGGGCATGCAGACCTTAACAATATTCGGGACATTCCTGGAGAAATTCTAGCGACAAGAATGGAGAGTCAGAACCCAAGAAACGTAAAACGCCTAGTGTCCTTCTCTTGGTTTATACGATTGAGCAATCCGAGTGATTCAGATGGGGAAGAGTAGCAAACGTAGTTTATTTACTCTAATTTCAGTGGCACTTTTTCACTAATTTTAAGGGAAGTTTCCACATGACCGCAAGTGCATATAGTTGTAATGCACTATTAAATTGAGTCACATCATGTCTTCTTCCTCAGTGCCGGGTGGCACATTTCCAGAAGCTGGAAGGCAGCTCAGTCCACTGAACGTGAGCAGCTCACTCCACTGTCAGTGACAGATGGGGCTGGGGTTGCTACTGCCAACAGGATTGCTACTTAGGTACACAACCTTCATTGGGTTGCGCTGTTTGGATAAATGTTAGCTACATGGTACACATTGGAGCTTGGCCATCCACAGCAGGGTCTGTGGCCCTTGTGTGACATGATGACAGTAACTGGCTGAAAAGTACTGGTGCTTGGAGGGATCTGGGCTGACATTCTGACCCAAAATAAGAGGAGGTCCTAAGATAGATCTGTGGGAGTGAAACTCGGTCACTATAAGCTTTGTGAAAGTGACCCAGCGGCTCCATCCTTGGCCCAGTGGTGAATAACCTCCATAACTTTAAGGGTGCTGCAGTGTACCTGACTCTGAATTCATCCCATTGCCTCCCACTCCAAGAAAGGTTGCAAGTTGTGACAGGCAAGCGTGATCTCTAGTTTCAGTATTTTCCTATGCTGGTGCTGTCCACCTTTGTCTCCACCGCTTGATGCACACCAGACACCCCTATTTCCTGTCTCTCTGTTACTGGCCACTAGCACAGGGCGCACAAAGACAGTGTGTGCCAGGTTGCTGGTGCTGACAAGTGTTGCAAGAGAAATAATACTTTTCTCATTTTGCACCTCACTAATTTCATGCACACATCCAGCCACCGTATCAAGAACATCCAGCCAAAATTGAAGGAGAGAGTGTGGGCAAGACAGACATAAATCCAGAGGAGGAAATACAAAGGGAGAGAAGGATAATGAGAGAGACATCTGAAAATAAATTAGAGGAGAGAAATAGAGAAGAGAGAGAGAAAGGAAAAGTGACATGAAAGGAGAAGGAGAGGTAACGTTATAAAGGAGGACAGGGAGAGGTTAAAGAGAGATGAAGATGGGGAGAGAGAAGTAGAGACGGGAGGGGGAAAGGTGCAGATAAAGAATGGTGTTAAGAAGGTAGGGAGAAGGATGGGGAAGAAAAAAGATAGAAATATACAACGAGAGGAGAGAGGTCAGAAGAGTGAACAAGAGAAACAGTTGAAAGGGAATGAGAGACTAAATCTAGGAGCCAGCTGCAGCTGTGAAATGAGTACTCGGCTTGACTCTGATTGTGTCTGCTGCAATGACCCCCTGGGGTAGGACTCATAGGATTGTCTGCAGGGGAGGGCAGGTGGAGCTAAACAAAGATGATCGAGAGGGCAACATATAATAGATAAGGGAGAGGCTGCAAAGAGAGATGGGGAAGGAGGGATACAGAGTAAGGCGAGGAGAGAGAAAGAGTAGAAGAGAACTGCGAGATAAAAAGAGGGAAGACCAGAGAGACAGCTTTGGAGACTGGGTCAATCCAGGAGATTGGTGGAGTTGTACTGGCATCTATGAGCTTGACTTTGACTACGACTGCTCTTCTAGCCCAGGGACAGGGGTGATGGGGACAGTGATGAATACAGGCCCCAGCTAGGCCCGCAGGACACAAGGGTTCGCTCTTCTGTAATGGAATCTATAAGGAAGTTGGCACGGAAACTGCAAAGTACAAAGACAGCATTTATTAACCCTTAAGGGTGGTCCTACAATCCACACAACACTCTTCAGTATTGCATAGAGTAGCACAAAGAACTTGCGTACACGGTCCCCTTTTATACACAATAGAGGGGCTCGTAAGTGGGTGGATACAACATGAGGCAAGGAATGTTACCTTTTATGGACATTTTCGATACAAGATCAATATGTGGGCGGAGCTGACACACTCCTTGAGCCCGCGAAAACATGGTCAAGCAAGGCTAACTGATAGCAGATGTGGTCAAGTCTGGCCATGCGCCAGATGGACAAAGGAGCTATTTATAGACTGTTACTAGGCAGATTACAAGAGCAACTAACACAGAGGTTGGACTCTTCTCGTGGAGAACACGTGGAAGCATGACAGTACAAAATGGAGTCCAAACTTCGGTCAACATAACGGAGAAAACATGCTCTATAAGAGGGGAATTAATGTCTTTAGTAAATGCTTAATCACATCGCTGTCTCAATTTACAACAGACGACCCTTTCAGCATTTACTGAAGACATCCGGCTTGTTAGGATAATCATCATGTATGTCAATTGTCATCATTTCCTCAACTTCTTTAGCTAAACGTTTCTGGTGAGCAACATTGGCAATAGTTTTCTTATCGGGGATACAAAATGATACACATAATGAGCAGAGTAAAGGACCACATTGAACGCAGATACAGCATGAAAACAGAACCGCTACAATAATGCAGAGACCAGTTAGAACCTTCCATCCCCAAGCAGTAATTAACGCCCAAAACCATCCAGAAAAGGACCAAGTGCCGTTTTCTGTATGGATCTCAGCTGCAATTTTATGCAGTTTATTGATGGCATTATAAACTGATGGCGTATGATCAGGGATAAACACACAACAGCTACTTCCAATAATTTTACATGCTCCTCCTCTATCAGCTAGCATAACGTCTAATACCATACGATTCTGCAATGCAACAATTCTAGTAATTTGCAATTCCTCCGTAAGATTCCCAAGTGCAGCAGCGGTCTGATTTGTTACAGCTTCTACCACTCTTGTTAATCTTCGGATCTTCCTACTGTTCAGGGCAGCTCCAACAAAGAAAAACAGTCCTAAGTTAAAATCAATATACTGCTGCAGACTGGTATCAGTCTGATCTACATCGTCAAGTGATAAAGTACGTTTATACCTATTTACAGTCACATTATTCAATAATTTCAGATCCTTATGATAAGATGCGGGAGCTAGGAATACAGGAGGTAATAGAAATGATACATAGCATACCCCAGACCACCCAGCCGGCAGACGGTAATAACCTTTATTTCCACACACAAAGTACGTATTATGGGAGGCTAAAAAGGTACTATTGTTCAACCCATCAATATTCAGAACAGTAATACAATCACTAACACCAACAGGAATGAAACCCACACTCTGGACACATAGGTCCGCTTGAGCTTGTGCTACTTGAATCACAAATTTGTCCTTTCCCACAATGTCTCTTGTGTTCGTGAAGACATAGGGAATGGATTCATTGTCTGGTCGGTACTCTTCCCACTCCCAAATTGTCCCATTCGCTTGTGGATACCCATTTTTGTCTTGATGGCATTCTTTATTGAGTCTGAAGAGCAATCGTCCCACTGTCGGTTTCCGAGTAGCAAAAAGCAAAGTATACCATGCTCTACAAGAGCCATTATGAGAGAAAGGAAGTGGTATAAATGGCGTTCCTCCTTTCTTCTGATGAGCTGGCATCATCCCACATATCCAACAGTTCGTAGCATTCGTAGCAACGTGGGTATGATGCAGCATCTGGATGAAAGTGTTATTCAAGTAAGACTGTCGATGCTTCAACTCTTGATATGGTAATGTATAAAAGTAGTGCTCCTCAGGCACCGGAGTTGTCAACACAAGAATCTTCCGAGCGGGTGTTACATCCTCCACGAACCATGTGGTTATCCCAACAATGGCTACTGTCAACATGAACCCTAATGCACAAAGGATTCTCTTTTTCTCCATGTCAAGGTAAAAATAAAACCCAATATCTTCCTGAAACTAAAAGTCTGTCAGAACTCTTCCCCTTGGGCAGCGGTTGATTTCTTCACCAGCGGGCCAAGACGGGTGTCGCTACACTAATGCAGGGCTGATCCCCCCCCCCTTGCCTCATCGGCTCTCCGTTTCACTAACCCAAGGGCCGTTCTGACAGTATGTCCCGGTACTGGAAAACTCACTTCCTTGGTCGAAGATGATATCGCCTTCCTCCAGGAGTCGCGTGGTCCGGAAAGAGCTCCTCGATGGCGTTTGGCTCCGCAGCACGGCCTGTCTCTGCAGCCAAAATTTCTCGTTGATCGGTCAGCGCGGCAGGTTCCACCAATCCGGGCGGCACCTTCCTACAGTGCAGGGAATGGATCCAATTCTTTCTGTTGGAGACTCGCACAGCCGTCCTCGTTGCGAGGAGGACCTGCTCAGGACCCACCCATCTCGGTTCCAAGCTGTTCGTCCTGTCGAAAACTTTCACCATCACGTGGTCCCCAGGCCGGAGACCATGTCCTTCACCGGTAGACCGATCAGGGAGCGCCTCTCGGACCTGTTGATGGATAGAAACCAAGTTATCCGTTAACTGTGCCAGATAATCGCTCATCATTACACAAGGTACATCATACACAGCCTTAGGTCTTGGTGGACCCCAAATATTCATTGGGCGTCCGAAAACAATTTCATAAGGTGTAAGGTCAGTTCGAGAGTGTGGTACCGATCTAATTGACAATAACGCCAGTGGCAGAGCGTCTGGCCAAGTCAAAGACGTTGAAGCTTGAATTTTAGCGATCTTAAGCTTCAGTGTACCATTATACTTCTCAACTAGGCCTGCAGACTGAGGGTGAAACACGGCGTGGAACTTCTGAGTGATGCCTAGGCCCTTCAAGACATACTTTATAACATCCGCTACAAAGTGAGGGCCGTTATCACTCCACAGAAGTCTACAGACGCCATATCGAGGGAAGAACTCTTTCAGCAGCAACTTCGCAGTAGTCATTGCAGTATTGTCTTTCGTAGGGTACGCTTCAACCCATTTGCTGAAAGCGCAGACCACTACTAGAACATACTTCGGATTGTTACAGCGCTCAAGCTGGATGTAATCCATCTGCAAAACCTCGAAGGGCGCAGTAGGTGTCACAAATCCTCCTGCTGGAGTTCGAGTACCCTTTCCTGGGTTATACCTCAGGCAGATCATACAGGTCTGCACCACCCTCTTCGCTGTGCTAGCAATCTCTGGATGCTCCCAGACTTGGGTAAGCAATTTCACAATTGCGGAAGCTCCAACATGTGCTAGCCCATGTGCCATCTGAACCATAGGTTGTACAAAAGCCGTGGGTAATTTCCATCTATCCATCTGCTTATTTCTCCAGCAGCCCTCGTCATCCAGTTCTCCCTCACTAGCCCATTGTTCCCGCTCTTTGTCAGAAGCGGTCCTTTGCATTTCTCGCACTTCCTCCTTCGCATCATGCCATCTTTCCACCTGTGACTTTACTACATACATGGCAGTAGCACCGGGCTGCATCGCAGTCTCCCGTGCTACTCGATCTGCCAACGCATTCCCTTCTCCAACTTTATCAACTACTTTCCTATGGGCGCTACACTTAACGATGGCAATTTTCTTTGGGTATGTCAATGCGGTTAAAAGATTATGAACTAACTCTCCATGCATTATCTGTACTCCATGTGACGTCAAAAACCCTCTCTCCTTCCAGAGTAGGCCGAAGTCATGCGCTACTCCGAAGGCATAGCGGCTATCTGTATAAACATTCACACACAATCCTGTACTGAGCTCACATGCTCGTGTTAATGCTATCAGTTCCGCTGCTTGAGCTGATTTCTGTGGTATGCGTGCTGTCTCCACTATCGTTTGCAATGTGGTAATCGCATACGCTGCTGAAGTCGTACCATCTGGTAGCTTCAGACATGATCCGTCCACCCACAGTTCTCCATCTACATCTGGAAAGGGCGTATCCTGGAGATCAATACGACCCTTTGTTTGTTCCTCAGTCACAAGAATACAATCATGCGCTTTCCGCGCCTCAGGCTGGGTTTCGGGGTATGGCAACAATGTTGCCGGGTTTAACGTTACGCACCTTTTTAACGTAATATGAGGAGCCAAAAGCGTCAACTCATATCCCGTTAAACGGGCGCTGGTCAAATGCTGCGTCTTCGTTTGATTGAGCAGGGCATCGACAGCATGGGGGACTAATACCAACAGCTTATGGGATAACACAATTCCCTCGCTTTGGCGTATTGACACAGCTGTCGCCGCAACCGAGCGAAAACACCCCGGTAATGCTCGGGCGACAGGATCAAGTACAGCTGAAAAATATGCACAAGGGCGCTGCTTATCGCCGTGCATCTGCACTAAAACTGACAATGCACATCCATCTTTCTCATGCACATACAACGAAAAGGGTTTTGCATAATCAGGGGTCCCTAACACTGGTGCTGAACAAAGGGCCTGCCGTAGTTGCTGAAAAGCAGTATCACACTCATCTGACCAAGGGATTGGGATAGGCGTGTCCTTTGTCAAGAGGGCTAACAATGGCTTAGCTATGTGTGAAAACCCCAATATCCACTGTCTACAAAAAGAAACAAGACCCAGAAATGCACGCACATCCTTCTGTGTGGACGGTCTCGGTGTATCCAGAATTACTTGGATACGATCCGGTGTGAGTGCACGTCCCTCCTTAGACAAAAGGTGACCCAAATAAGTCACCTTTGGTCTACAGAATTGCAATTTCTTCCTAGATACCTTATGATTGTGGGATGCTAAAAAGGAAAGTAAGGATAACGTACTTTTTTCACACAACTCCAGGGTGTCAGCCGCCAGCAAGATGTCATCGACATATTGAATGAGGGCGACACCCTCGAGCAGAACAAAGGAATCCAATTGTCGTTTCAAAGCCTGACTGTAAATGCTAGGGCTTTCTGTGTAGCCCTGGGGGATCCTACAAAAACGATAAGATCTATTATTTAATGTAAACCCAAAAAGATATCGGCTATCAGGGTGAATGGGAATGGAAAAGAAGGCATTCTTCAAATCGATCACGGAGAACATAGTCGCCGTAGGTGGTACCAAAGTAAGCAATGTCGTGATATCGGAAACCACTGGGTACTGAGTTATCACGACCTTGTTCACTTCTCTCAAATCAATTATAAACCGATAAACTCTGGCATCCGTATCCTTTTTCAGTATGGGAAGAATCGGACTGTTACAAATGTTGTAGGGGACTTCCTCCACTACCCCTACCGCCATCAAATCCTGCACTATCTGTATGAGAGCCTCCTCCCCTTCCTGGGAAATACGGTATTGAGGAAGGCGCGGTAACACCGCCCCCTCCTGGACGCTAATGTGGACCGGTGGAATCACCATTTGTCCCACATCAGTATCCGAAGTTGCCCACAAAGCACGAGGGAGGGTAGCTAACAGCGCATCCTCTGACATCGTACACATTCTTTCTGATCGGGGGTAATTATCATTCAATATTACCCGTACGCCAGCAGGGGAGCAGCGGATCGTAGCCCTAAAATGCTTTAACATATCAAGGCCCATAATGTTGTCCGGTGTGTACGGGGCAAGCAGGAACGGACAGGGTGCAGAAAAAGAGTCAACTTTAAACATGAGGGGCTGCGAAAGAGGGCTTCGGGAGAGTGTTCCGTCAAACCCTACCGATGTGACCATTAAGCCGGATGGGGGAGCCCCCGGAACCAATTGCTTAGATAGCGCACTACGTGTCGCTCCTGTATCCACTAGGAACTGATCAGTAGAGCCCAAAACTTCAGCCGATACATAAGGGCCCTGCTGATCGACCGGCACCTCAACTGATTCTAACCCCCATCCAACGCATTCCTATGCACGCTGAGAGTCATGGTACCCCGACCGGTCAATCCCCGACGCTTGGTACTGATGCTGGCGATCAAAAACGTTTGATCTATCGCGGTGCTGCCCAGCAGAGTCAAAACGAGCCTGTTCGTTAGAATTCCCTCGAAAGTTCGAGAAACCCCCTCTACCTCGCGGGCCACCATAGGTATGCCCCTGACGCGATGCATGCAACACCGGGCAGTCCCTAGCCCAATGACCCGATTGCTTACAATACGCACATTGGTTCCTATTTAAATCAGATCGGCCCGAGGGAGGACCATAAGATCCTCCCCTACCTCTATTACTACCCCGCCGGGGCGGGCCATAGACTTGTGCCAACATCACCTTTGTTTTCAAATCTTTCGATTTCTTTTCCTCCTGGCCCTTCGCTTCTTGCTCCTGACGCTCATAATACTGGGCGATAGTCAGGAGGGCCGTCGGTGTAGCGGAGGACCAAGAACTTTCACTCGCTTTTAGACGGGCCGCAACTGCCGGCAGCAGATTAGCCACATATTTATCCGCAAAAAGGTGGCGGCCCGTATCGTCAGTAAGCGACTGGCCACTAAAATCATGAAACGTCTCCTCAAAGCGCGTAAAGAAGTCCGCAACTGACTCGTCAGCTTTCTGTTTACATGCAGCTAACATATTCCAGTCAATCTTTTTAGGGGGAATAATTGTCTTCAACTTAGCCACAATAGCAGCAGGGAGATCTAAAATACTCTTGGGCGGTTTCTGCGCGGGCTTCCGTTCCCTATCCTCATCCTCAAGGTCAGACCACCGGGCCTTAAAGGCAACTGTATCATCTACTTTTCGGACAGATCGCCACATATCCGGTGGTAGAATAAGGCCAAAGAACAGGTCTATATCTGCTAAAGTCATAACGCAAGAATTCAAGGCCCCCTCGACTTCTTCGTAGAAGGCCGCTGGATTCTTGCGGGGGTCGGGCAGCGCATTCTTCAATGCCATAACATCAGCCCTATGCCACGGAGTATAAACCCAATTATACACAAAATATCCCTTAGCATCGGCGGAGGTAATGTCCGAGCTAGTCCCCGCTCCTTTAGGAGGAACATAGAAAGGCGCCGCCTCGCGCATTGGCTTAGCATGCACTAGATCGCTCTTATCTGATTGAGAGGTGGATGAGTGGCCTTCTGTAGTACACGAATCCGACTGCGTCTCCTCCTCCTGCTCGTGGGCGCGCTTTTCCTTTATGGGCCAGCACCGCGTCCCGCAAGGCGAATAGCCGCCGAGCCGTATCAGGAGCCTTAGAGGGAGAAAAAACACCATCATGTAATGCTTTAGCATCCGATGTCACTTCTTCAGGCTCAAAAACACTAGAATATTTCCGAAAAGCAGCAATCACTTCCTCAGCGAAATGACTCAAAAAATACAATCTCTCTCTATCCTGCCACGACCCCCAAGTATGGAACAATTCATCCACGGACACCTTACCCTTAAGTGCACGGAAAGAGATTTGCCGAAGCTCAGCCATATGCTCAGCCGATAACATGGACCGCGTATCTACCTTACCCGGACCCGGGACAGAATCTTGCGGCCTCGGAGCAGATGCGCCAACATAAGGGGGCGGAGAGCGATCTAGTAAATAAAAATCATCATCAAGATTATTAAGGACAGGATAGAGTGGCTGCCGAACAGCATATTGACCCGAGACTTGCAGCCTACGCTCTTTCTCTTGTCTCTCCGTTTGTTCTTTGTCCTCCCGACGCCTCGCTTCCTGTGCTCGCACATGATCATTCTTCCGTTGTTCTTTATCAAACAGCGCTTTCTCACGCTTCTCTCGCTCACGCACCTCCTTCACCCAAAACCGCACACACTCAAACATATCCTGACGAGCACGCCGCTTGCACATACACTGTTCCACATACTCAATCTTACGTATATCAAACGATCCATACAAAGGCCATCGTAACTCAGGATCTTTTTTTGTATATTTCCTCCATACTGTGCTGTACATTATGGAAGAAAGACCATGCTTCACATACATATCCCTATTAGGAGTCCCCTCTGGGGGAGCTGGAGCAGATTCCTCGAGGTTCAACCGGTTTCCAAAACAGCAACACCACTTACGGAGTGCGCTAAAAGCAGGCATGCTCAGGAATAATGCAAAATATGCAATATTATAGAGAAAATGGCACTTAATCGTTGCGCCGTTCAAAGTTACACAGCTCCGGAGAAATCTCTCCACATTACCTGCCTATATGTGTTGCAACGCATATATTTTCACAAAGACAAATACAAAATATGACTAGTCATCACAAATCAAACTCAAATAGCCGGACCAGGCTTCAAAAACTCGGAGCAAGTACCGTACACCGGTTCTTACCAATCAAGAGTCCAGATTCCAACTGCCAAGCTCCACAATCGCCCAAACGGCTTTCACGGCAAGACCGACAGAAGAGGTCTCAGTCGAGGACCGGCGCCACCCAGACGGTCAGCTCGGAAGGGAAGGAAGAAAAACCTCGGGATGCCAGGGCTAAGACGCCGCTGGCAGTGATCACGTCCCCGGCCAAGTTCCTCACCTTCGTCGCGACCAGTCCTTCGAGCATCCGAGTCGCCGATGAGCCCCACGTGACGGGCGCCAATTGATGAATACAGGCCCCAGCTAGGCCCGCAGGACACAAGGGTTCGCTCTTCTGTAATGGAATCTATAAGGAAGTTGGCACGGAAACTGCAAAGTACAAAGACAGCATTTATTAACCCTTAAGGGTGGTCCTACAATCCACACAACACTCTTCAGTATTGCATAGAGTAGCACAAAGAACTTGCGTACACGGTCCCCTTTTATACACAATAGAGGGGCTCGTAAGTGGGTGGATACAACATGAGGCAAGGAATGTTACCTTTTATGGACATTTTCGATACAAGATCAATATGTGGGCGGAGCTGACACACTCCTTGAGCCCGCGAAAACATGGTCAAGCAAGGCTAACTGATAGCAGATGTGGTCAAGTCTGGCCATGCGCCAGATGGACAAAGGAGCTATTTATAGACTGTTACTAGGCAGATTACAAGAGCAACTAACACAGAGGTTGGACTCTTCTCGTGGAGAACACGTGGAAGCATGACAGTACAAAATGGAGTCCAAACTTCGGTCAACATAACGGAGAAAACATGCTCTATAAGAGGGGAATTAATGTCTTTAGTAAATGCTTAATCACATCGCTGTCTCAATTTACAACAACAGCATCACACATAGTGTGTTTGCTGCTGATTGTGCATCAGTGTCTGACCGTCAACAGTGTTCAAAAATTCAATTTCAGCTTGTACCATGTCTAAATAGGTCATTTTTAATCAAAGGGCCTCACACTAAGCCACTGTGAAGGATCCAGTCTCTGCGATTTCTCCCACTGAACCTCCCTCACCCCCTCCTATCATTCAAAACGTAATGTGATGCAATCATTGGTATCAAGTAGTGCCTTTTTGGTTTAATGACCACATAAACTTATGATTCATTGTAGAAAATGATGCAAAGATGATAATGCAACTCAGCACATCATAGTGGGTTAAGACTGTTGGGGGCTACTGTAGTCCATCCTGACTCCTTCACCATTGCTCCTTGACCGCATACTTTACCAACCACCAGCCATCATTAATCGTGAAACTGTAGCTCCCAGAATGCAATATAATGTTGGCAAAAAAAACAATACAGATGGAATTGAGCACACATGGTGAGGATAGGCCAGGTACTCGATCTGGGAGTTACATTGGAAAGCAACTTCTTATGACCCTTCCTTGTATTACAGCCGTAGCCTAATGTTATAATATGCAAATGTCATCAAGGTGATCATGTTCCTAAAAGGACATAGGTAGGTGACATTGCATTAGTGTTCCAGGAGCACTGTAACTGCTTTGAGTCATTTGAAGAAATTAGTTAAGTTATGAAATATTCTAATTACATGTACATAACTGCTTGGTTCTCTTCACACTTAAGTATCAATCAAAGTGTCTTATATAGGACAATGAAATGTCATATATATATGCACACTGAAAATGTCACATATACATTGAGATCAAGACACAGAATCTAGAAAGAGATTCTCTATGCATGTGAGATTTACTAAACAAAGTGGGATTAGAAGCTGTTGAAAGTAAAGAAAAAGGGACAGTGGTGTAATGTTCAGTTACAAAACAGAGTGACACGAGCAGTGCCAACTGGCATGAGAAGGCAGCATAAAAGGCAGCACCTGAGGAAAAGCCAAGAAGTACTGGGACACAGGCAGTGTAAGGTTGGTTCAAGAATTTGCATAATAGTTGGTGATTAATAGACTTAATAGGAGAATAGACATGGTATGAGTTAATATGAAAATGAGTACATGCTAGAATTGAGTGAAAGAGTAGTGCATAATATGTACAAGGTCATCATGCACAATATGCGTAGGATGTGGAAGCAGGGGGAGCTCACTGCATTGACTTGTGAAGTCATGTTGAGTTTGTCATTGAGAGTGATCTTCAGGTTTCTTGTGTGGTCAGTGTGGTCGGTGTTGGTGTTAGTCCTGATTCAAATGTCCACCAGGTGGAGACCGATGGGAAAGTCCGATTGGAAGAGGATGTAGCCTTATGGCTAGGGCGGTCAACCTAGACGCTGGGGAACTGGGTTTGAGTCAACGCAGGGAAGCTCAGCATTCTGTGATTCTGGGCAAATAACTTAATCTCCATGTGCCTAAAATAAATGTGTCCGTCTGTAATGCAGCTGGTGCTATTGTAAAGCACTCTGATACCTTCGGGTCAAATTTTCACTATATACAATTCAGAAAAAAAGTCTTCTTTCTGAATACCAACACTTTCGTCTTGTCTGAGTTGAGCTTCAGGCAGTTGTTTCACATCCATTCTACTACCAGGTTCATGCAGTTGGTGAAGCTGGTTTTGGTGATGGTTGTCGTGTCGTTCAGGACGAGGAAGAGTTGGGTGTCATTGGCATAAGAGATGATGATGATACCTTGGGATCAGATGATGCACAACCTGTTTCCAAGCAAGCACATAGGGACATATATTACAGTAGGGTAAATAAAGTCTCAATGTAGCGGGGTTATGACATACCATATTCCCGTATGTTATCTAGCATTCTAAATAGGTAAAGTGCTGGATGGTTAACATCTAGCCTGCAATCTGAGGGATCCTCTTCCAGTTTGTCTTAATGTTAATTCTTGGATAAAACCCACCAGAGCTTGAAAGAAGATGATCCTCCAATAGTCTAGGACCTCCCAGAGTTTGTACATTATATGAATATTGATAAAAACCCTGACTTTGTGCATAATGCTCAGGAAGTGTTTGTTATAATTTGGTAACCTTTGGTCAACTGCATGTTGAAAGTTCAGTGACTTGGCTCTTGTATGCAGAGAAGCAACTTATGAACTTGATCACTTGATGTCTAGTTGGGTCTCCCTATGCAGGTGCTAATGATTTGTTGACGTTTAGGGATAATTTACATTATGTGTCCCAAACTTAATTAAAACGTACACTTGTAAGTTGGGGGAAGAGGTTGGATGGAAAATCAGAGGAAGGCCTGCAGACTTTGCTTTCATAGAATGTCAGCTGATATGATTTCATGCCTGTCCGTTGTTTGGATCATTGTTGGAAATACAACATCTCTCTCTCTCTCTCTCTCTCTCTCTCTCTCTCTCTCTCTCTCTCTCTCTCTCTCTCTCTCTCTCTCTCTCTCTCTCTCTCTCTCTCTCTCTCTCTCTCTCTCTCTCTCTCTCTCTCTCTCTCTCTCTCTCTCTCTCTCTCTCTCTCTCTCTCTCTCTCTCTCTCTCTCTCTCTCTCTCTCTCTCTCTCTCTCTCTCTCTCTCTCTCTCTCTCTCTCTCTCTCTCTCTCTCTCTCTCTCTCTCTCTCTCTCTCTCTATATATATATATATATATATATATATATATATATACACACACACACACACCTCTCGCCCACTGTGTAACAAAGCACGCCTGTATCTGTGATACCAGAATCAATGATAACCAGGTTCCTAGTAATAAAGGTTGGGCCAATGTTGTACATTACTTGGTCTCCATCCATCTTTAACATCACCTTTATGATAGGTTTCTCATATATCGCTGTACCAAAGACTTGTTAGTCTGAAAACCTGTCCTTACATTCTTTGCCATAATTGAGTTGTAGAGTTAACAATGGTGTCATGTTTTTCCATATTGATATTCAAAATGTTCTCTGTTACAGATTAACATAATGAAAGCAAATGTGGTGTCTCGAGTCCAGATGTACCTTCAGCAAGTAGAAAAATTTAAGGCCCGCTGGGACCAGTTTAAACCTAGCGATGACATAATTGAAACTGGGCAACAAGACATGATGGAAAAAAGTGCTCGATCTGTAAGAGAGAAGAAAATGGAGTTTGATGAGCTTGAAGATACAAAGAAAAAACTACTGTATGTCAATCACCTCTACCACTACTTCTCAAATGATTTATGGACATGAAACATTTAGTTTGTTTTGTACACCCCCAAATCTCAATCTGACTGTATTTATTTAATGATTTAGATATATACTTAGTGAAATTGAGATGGTAAAGCTTACTTTTGTTACATTGATTAACACTGTGAATAATTGGTGTTTAAATCATCAGTTTCGTTATAACCCTAAAAGTGTTCTCCTCTCTTGTCGCAATACAATGTACAATATCAAACAGTAGGCTGACATTTTTAGGAGAAATTTACTTGTAGAAACCTCTTTACCAGTGTGGCTCTGAAGAACCTAATGTGCTAGAAGGCCAGGTGGTGTAGTATAAGTGGTGGGCTTGTTCTCATGGTGTCTGTAAGTTAGAGCCTCATATTTAAAATGGAGTTCAGTTCCAGAATGTTGACAGATGCATGGCATGTGTGTGGAGAGGCTAGTCAGAAATAGATTCCAACATTATCGAGGTACATAAATATTGAATCAAAAATATTGATTACAAAAATATTGTTTCCCTGTTCCTATAATACAGGAATATTGGGAAAAATATTGTTTTACCCTAATATCATTTAAAAACATAAAAATATATTGGTTTTTTATATGTGTATAGTTTAAAATAGTAAATCTTAAATATTTTTATTTTAAAACATTATTATAGTGTAAATTAAATAAATATAAGGCACACTTAATACTGTATATAATTATATGCATATATATACATGCACACATAAATATATATGTGTGTATGTATATATATACATATATATAAAGCACTATTATAAAAAATATTTTACATTAGATTGTTACTACTATAAAAGCATATATATTTATATATATGTGTAAAAAGATAACAAATCAAATGCAAACAATTACATTCATTACAAAATTAAATAAATATAAAAACGTGTCTAAAAATATTAAAAAACATTTTAGAAAATAATATACATTATATACAAATGTCATCAAATTAATCAATTAAAAATATTAAAAAATATTTAAATCTGGGAATTATGCATATACTATACCAAGTACAGACTTTGCGAAATCGTTGGACTCATGAGGGGTAAATTGTACTATTCCCACTCCAGTCTGTGGAAAAGTAGAGAAAGCGTTGGACTCCAGAGGGGTCACATTTACCATCCCAACTCCACCCCGTACAACAGTAGGGAAAGCGTTGGACTCTGGAGGAGTAACATTTACTATTCCCACTCCAGTCTTTACAACATTAGAAATAGTGTTGGACTTCAAAGGGGTAACAATTGTTGTTCCCACTCCAGTCTGTGCAACAGTAGGGAAAGCATTGGGCTTGGGAGGGGTACAATTTAATAGTCCCATTCTAGTCTTTACAACAGTAGGGAAAGTGTTGGACTATAAAGTCAGACCCTCCAGCATTTCGCGATTCGCAAAATAATCGCGAAATCAGCTGAAGAGCGCGCTATGACCGCGATGTTGACCTTTTTGGCCGTGAAAAAGGTCTCTTGCAGGCAGCAAAAAAGATGGTGACATCTTACTGGCTGTACGCGTCCACGTCAGTACATGGCGCCATACAGCCGTAATAGCTGCCTGCTTACTCCTGCGGTATTAAGGGATCTGTGTCTGTGCGCTTTAGAAGAAGATGCGAGTCTCCGAGAAAGTCGGGCAATGTTTGCCTTTCAGCTTCCGGAAGTGCTCTTTCCTTGTACAAATAGAGTTCTGAAAAGCATAGTACAATATGAGTACCCCTGAGAACACTGGGTTTAGAGCAAGAAAATAGCAACAATAGTTTTCCTTACGACAACTGCTCTTCATAGATTTTTCGCTTCTGAAAAATGAAACTAAGTGTTTGTGTTCTGAAAATGTTTAATCAAATGTATTCAAGCAAACAGGCTACGCGCATAGGCAATTTCTAGGTCTTCTGCCAGGATATAAAATAACCATGTAATTTTAGAGACCTGGAAATGGCTGCAAACTGTGTGTGTTGAAGAACACTGATTAGGAGGAAAAAACTGCAAACAGGGGCTAAAATAAAAGGTTCACTGTCCAAATAGCCATTTCTTCATTTGAATACACACAAATCAAGATTCCCTCAAGAACAGAGAGGGTTCTTTCTTCATGAAGCAAAACACCAACATTCTCACCTAGCATCCCAGCACTCCCACAACATTCCATGTGCACCTAACACTCCGCCTTTCATTCATCTAACATATCACCAAAAGCCACTGCGTATCTTCCGTTTCATGAAACTAACTCAAACAACAAAATCAAAGTACACAAAAGACACAAGATCAGAAGTAAATATTAGCCTCTAAATCGCATATGGAGCATTACAGTCTGCAATTGCAAGGTCTATTTCACATTTTCTCGTTACTTTCTCACTCACCTGACCAAGTTGCCTCCCTTCATTTCACTTCAATATCATCCTAGCTAATAGCAAGCTTGGCAACATAATTAGGAATCCACACCCAGACACGGACAGCATCTCAAGCAGTTGCTAACTGGTTTCAAAAAGACACAGGCACTTCTCCTTTGGAAACTACCCTAAAGGAACTTAAACCTCAACATCACACTGTCCTGAACACAGGTTACTTTCACAGACCTTCTAAAGTTGTACTTCAGCTTGTTTTACACCCTGACAACTTTCTGGTCCTTCCTCATCTCACTCGTACAACTTCACTTTTTTTGCTCCTCTTTATCCAACCTGGACACAACTGGGGGTTTGATTTCCAGCAGGGAACACATCAAACATCTTTATAGCTATTACAGCATGCAGCATCACAGAACGCAACAGTCTCTTCCACATCCATCTTTCTGATTTCTTCCTACCTCTTCTGACATTCTCCATAAAACTCCTAAAAAATAACTGTAAAAAATTGATTCCACTGACACAACACCCTCATATGCTAAAAAGACAGCTTTTAAAGGAAGGATGTAATCTGCCCAGGTAATACACCAATTCCAATTCCGAGTACACTGTGCCAACAAATTATGCATTACCCATGACAGAGACCAGGTCATTCACCGGAGGCAAATAAAACCCGTTCAAATTGTGAAGGTCAATGTACAATGTCATCTCACCCGACTCTTTATGTTATTACCCAGCCGTATGGTGCTCGGTTTACCCACCTCGAAAATATATATGAAATTCTGTGTCGGCACTGCGAGGACTGAACCTGGTCTGCACAAGGATCTCTGCAGTAGGTGTTTTCTCGCTGCAGTATTTTACATAACAGTGACCACTTCCAGGGCTCGCCGTAGTGCTGGTGGGTGCCTGATGCCACAATTTTTTTGCCGCCCCCTCATTGACCTCCTTCGGCACAAATTCCTTCACTACCACCCAGTGCTTAATTTGAAAAAAAAAATAGATAAGTGCCAGGGCCCTCGTCAGGAGCCCACTGCAGCTTGCACCATCCAGTGCCCCTGCCAGCCCCGCCTATGTCAGGACCAACACAATTACCAACCATCATACCCTACAAGTGAGACCGTTCAGATTATTATAAACCCCCAAATCGATAGGATTGGCTTGGGCGGCTGGTATTAGTCCCTTTTAAAGAACATTGAATGAATAAAAAGTATTGCTGTGTTCATCTTGAAAGCAGAAATACATAATTACTATGTGGTGTGGCAGTCAGTCATCAGTGCAGATGTTGATAATTAGGTGACGGTGCAGAGCACTGAAAACCACTGGGTCAAATTAAGCCATGCTACTACCCTCCAACAGTGCAGCTCATTTCTCCATAGCACTACTCATAGTTCACTCACACTCAATTCTGCCATCTCCATGGCACACTTTTTTTGCAGCAGGCAATGCACCTCCACCAACCACCACCCTGAGCACTAGGGCGCCTGGTGAAGAGTTGTCATGCCTCTTGGGTCCAGGAGGCAGCGGTGCCCTGGCAGGGATGCATACATGGGCACTAAAACATTCCAGGGATGAATAGGGCCCCCTCTCACGAGGTTAGGATTAGAGCCGTGCTTCCGTAGAGCTGCAGGCACCTTAAACATGCCTACTTCAAAGTGGAAAACTCTGCTACAATAGTTTCCATTGATTTAAGGCTGAAAAAGAATTATTACGAGTAAAATAAAGTGCTGCAAAAATGCCGCTAAATTTCCATTTTTGTGCTGCTAAATTTCCAAATCTATGCCGCAATAATCTGGGGGGTCTGTAAAGTGGTTGCATTTACTATTCCCACTCCACCCTGTACAACAGTAGGGAAAACGTTGGACTCTGGAGGAGTAACAGTCACTATTCCCACTCCAGTCTTTACAACAGTAGAAATAGTGGTGTACTTCGGAGGGGTAACAATTACTGTTCCCACTCCAGTCTGTCTATAAAGCTCTTAATATGAACTTTATTAATTAACCCCAAAATATATAAATATATATATATATATGTGTATATATATATATATATATATGTTTCCAGAAGTTTGTTGTGAGTTCACCGCTCTCCTCCCTCGCGACGCCGGTGCCAGCAACGGTCACAACTCCGCCTCAAATGTTTTACACCAGGATATGATCCGAGTATTCTCCGAAATAAATCCAGCGGCACACCAAGGACAACACAATACACCTTTATTGTGTCACAAAAACAGAACTACGCGTTTCGGCGAAGCCTTTGTCAAGTTGCTGACCTGTGCCCAAATTTCCCTAGAAATACAGGTCAAAGTTCATAAACATGAAAGAAAGAACAACTTTACGAGCGTCCCGTTTGAAACAAAAACAATTACATTCATCAATGATCGTTTTTCGTCCAAATATGTGCAAATAGAATTCACAGTTATATAATTTATAGAGGGCGAAGGAATAATTTCTTTTCCGTTTTCGAAAAAACATAAGTAATAAACCCAAATTAATTATTATTATCTCCTAGGCAAGTGCCTATGTCATCCATTGTTGCACATTTTTTTGTCAAGCGGAAAAGTTTCATGATCAAATTAATTAGGGGCACGATGACTCGAAAGAAACTAGATATACGGCACTTTCGGATTCATGGAAGATGAGAAAATACATACAAATTAAGCAATTATAATTATACAGACGAGGGTAATGTACCCACAATGTCAACATCTCATAGACAAGTGCCTATGTCATATAACAGCCCAAATTATGCATATTTTATCAGAAAAATTATGGTATGCACAATTGCTATAGGTAATGTACCCAATCCATCTATCTGCGAACAATCAGTAAGCAATCACTATGCACCGGGCTATTTTAGAGAGTTCAGATTCCGTCATCCAACCCCAATCAATTAGACGTATGGACACGTATGTATTATTTTTCTGCCGGTCAAGTTCATATAACATTCCACATCATAACGGGGGAATATATAAGTGGGCATATAGGTCAAATACTGTTTGTAATATGTGCAGGGCGACCCTAGTGAACCAATAATCATACAAATAACCAATGAAAAAACCACCAAGTGAAAAATAACAATAAAGGTAAAAATAAGATAGGTGCAGATAATCTCAGTTACTATGCTAAGCCTAGCTAATAGTATGGAGATAATGAAACATATTCAATCAATCAAATCACTTTTCCCAGATAATATTCCCATGCAATCATTATATCTGTCTACTCTATAATGTCATGTTAAAATTAGTGTGATGTTAAAAAGAACACTCAGTACGGTAGTCATCACATAAAAAAGAAGAGAAAAATACAGGGATACCTAGATTAATTACCACATACAATCGTAGATCTAATACTCTAAGGTACATGATGAAAAAACATTGGGGATTGCTGGAATCGGACCCTATAATTGGCTCAGATATAGGCACAACACCTGCGATAACATATAGAAAATCCAAATCATTGAGAGACCAACTTGTACATAGTTATCAAAATGTATCTAACAACACAAGTTGGTTAGGAACAGCAAAGGGTTTCAAAAAATGTGGTTCCTGCAAGGCATGTAAACACAGCAATAATCGTGATAGCTACATTCCGGACCAGAATACGAAATTGAGAAAGCCTATCAGGAAATTCATCACCTGCACCAGTGACTATACGATCTATGTCCTGGAATGCCCTTGTGGGTTAAACTACGTGGGCAGTACCAAACTGCAGTTGAAAACCCGCATACTACAACATATGAGGGCTGTAACAAATAATGATCTCAATTACCCAGTAGCGAGGCATTATCAAGATAAACATCAGAGCAACGCCGACTTGATTAAATTCTTCGGCATTGATAGAATCCTACCTCTTCCCAGAGGAGGTGACCGTGAAAAACTCTTGAGAATCACTGAGTCCAAGTACATTATTGAACTTAACACAAAAATCCCTAATGGGATGAATTATGGAGA
Source organism: Triturus cristatus (assembly GCF_964204655.1). NCBI lineage: Eukaryota > Metazoa > Chordata > Amphibia > Caudata > Salamandridae > Triturus > Triturus cristatus. The sequence goes on from NC_140591.1 coordinate 252,262,666, forward strand.
AGAACTTGCCACCCATATAGGTTAATCGATTTACCATTGTGCTACATTGTTTCTCTCTGCACTACCGTACTGAGTGTTCTTTTTAACATCACACTAATTTTAACATGACATTATAGAGTAGACAGATATAATGATTGCATGGGAATATTATCTGGGAAAAGTGATTTGATTGATTGAATATGTTTCATTATCTCCATACTATTAGCTAGGCTTAGCATAGTAACTGAGATTATCTGCACCTATCTTATTTTTACCTTTATTGTTATTTTTCACTTGGTGGTTTCTTCATTGGTTATTTGTATGATTATTGGTTCACTAGGGTCGACCTGCACATATTACAAACAGTATTTGACCTATATGCCCACTTATATATTCCCCCGTAATGATGTGGAATGTTATATGAACTTGACCGGCAGAAAAATAATACATACGTGTCCATACGTCTAATTGATTGGGGTTGGATGACGGAATCTGAACTCTCTAAAATAGCCCGGTGCGTAGTGATTGCTTACTGATTGTTCGCAGATAGATGGATTGGGTACATTACCTATAGCAATTGTGCATACCATAATTTTTCTGATAAAATATGCATAATTTGGGCTGTTATATGACATAGGCACTTGTCTATGAGATGTTGACATTGTGGGTACATTACCCTCGTCTGTATAATTATAATTGCTTAATTTGTATGTATTTTCTCATCTTCCATGAATCCGAAAGTGCCGTATATCTAGTTTCTTTCGAGTCATCGTGCCCCTAATTAATTTGATCATGAAACTTTTCCGCTTGACAAAAAAATGTGCAACAATGGATGACATAGGCACTTGCCTAGGAGATAATAATAATTAATTTGGGTTTATTACTTATGTTTTTTCGAAAACGGAAAATAAATTATTCCTTCGCCCTCTATAAATTATATAACTGTGAATTCTATTTGCACATATTTGGACGAAAAACGATCATTGATGAATGTAATTGTTTTTGTTTCAAACGGGACGCTCGTAAAGTTGTTCTTTCTTTCATGTTTATGAACTTTGACCTGTATTTCTAGGGGAATTTGGGCACAGGTCAGCAACTTGACAAAGGGTTCGCCGAAACGCGTAGTTCTGTTTTTGTGACACAATAAAGGCGTATTGTGTTGTCCTTGGTGTGCCGCTGGATTTATTTCGGAGAATACTCGGATCATATCCTGGTGTAAAACATATATATATATATATATATATATATATATATATATATATATATATATATGTGTATATATATAAAAATAAAAAACAATTCGCGTGATTAGGTCAACAAATGAATAATTATCAGTTTAAGAAATTGAATTTATTAGGGACTTAAATTACCACACTATACCCCTGCAAACCTACCAGCCCACAGCTCATGCTAAAAATATAACTAAAATAAATAAATGTAGCACAATTAACAATAAATGAAATATTAATTAGGAATTGAATAATTAATTGATAATTAACTTCCCACCCTATACCCATACAAATCCAGCAGCCCACACCTAATATATAGCTTAAAAAGTAAAATTATTATGCAATTTACATATTTATTCGGCAATTCAATTATTAATAAATTAATAATTAATGATTAATTAACCATTATTTAAAAAAACGCCCACCTTATACCCTACAAACCCAACAGCCCACATTTGAGATATAACTTAAAAAATGTCATTATTACACAAATCACATATTTATGAATCACTTAAGTTATTAATAATACATTATTAATTCATTGGTAATTTATTATTACTGAATCAAAAGTTGGTCGCACTCTGCTTGTCACACCAGCAAGTTGCCCCAAGGAACTGTGGTCAATGTAGTGGCGACGGCGAGTACGCCTATGCCACGGTGTATGTAGAAAAGTATGTGTCGCATTAGCCATCCCTGGACACGTGTTTCGAGGTAGTTGCCTCTCGTCAGCAGGGAGCAGGTCAGTGTAAAGGGGTGCCGCGTGGACTGCCAAAATGTAATTAAAACAGGTAGAGTACCTCTCATGGCGCGCAGGTGCAGGTCCAAGGCTCGTCAGCCCGTTGGCTCAAGGGAGCCGTAATAAATGAATCAAAAGTTGGTCGCACTCTGCTTGTCACACCAGCAAGTTGCCCCAAGGAACTGTGGTCAATGTAGTGGCGACGGCGAGTACGCCTATGCCACGGTGTATGTAGAAAAGTATGTGTCGCATTAGCCATCCCTGGACACGTGTTTCGAGGTAGTTGCCTCTCGTCAGCAGGGAGCAGGTCAGTGTAAAGGGGTGCCGCGTGGACTGCCAAAATGTAATTAAAACAGGTAGAGTACCTCTCATGGTGCGCAGGTGCAGGTCCAAGGCTCGTCAGCCCGTTGGCTCAAGGGAGCCGTAATAAATGAATCAAAAGTTGGTCGCACTCTGCTTGTCACACCAGCAAGTTGCCCCAAGGAACTGTGGTCAATGTAGTGGCGACGGCGAGTACGCCTATGCCACGGTGTATGTAGAAAAGTATGTGTCGCATTAGCCATCCCTGGACACGTGTTTCGAGGTAGTTGCCTCTCGTCAGCAGGGAGCAGGTCAGTGTAAAGGGGTGCCGCGTGGACTGCCAAAATGTAATTAAAACAGGTAGAGTACCTCTCATGGCGCGCAGGTGCAGGTCCAAGGCTCGGCAGCCCGTTGGCTCAAGGGAGCCGTAATAAATGAATCAAAAGTTGGTCGCACTCTGCTTGTCACACCAGCAAGTTGCCCCAAGGAACTGTGGTCAATGTAGTGGCGACGGCGAGTACGCCTATGCCACGGTGTATGTAGAAAAGTATGTGTCGCATTAGCCATCCCTGGACACGTGTTTCGAGGTAGTTGCCTCTCGTCAGCAGGGAGCAGGTCAGTGTAAAGGGGTGCCGCGTGGACTGCCAAAATGTAATTAAAACAGGTAGAGTACCTCTCATGGCGCGCAGGTGCAGGTCCAAGGCTCGTCAGCCCGTTGGCTCAAGGGAGCCGTAATAAATGAATCAAAAGTTGGTCGCACTCTGCTTGTCACACCAGCAAGTTGCCCCAAGGAACTGTGGTCAATGTAGTGGCGACGGCGAGTACGCCTATGCCACGGTGTATGTAGAAAAGTATGTGTCGCATTAGCCATCCCTGGACACGTGTTTCGAGGTAGTTGCCTCTCGTCAGCAGGGAGCAGGTCAGTGTAAAGGGGTGCCGCGTGGACTGCCAAAATGTAATTAAAACAGGTAGAGTACCTCTCATGGCGCGCAGGTGCAGGTCCAAGGCTCGTCAGCCCGTTGGCTCAAGGGAGCCGTAATAAATGAATCAAAAGTTGGTCGCACTCTGCTTGTCACACCAGCAAGTTGCCCCAAGGAACTGTGGTCAATGTAGTGGCGACGGCGAGTACGCCTATGCCACGGTGTATGTAGAAAAGTATGTGTCGCATTAGCCATCCCTGGACACGTGTTTCGAGGTAGTTGCCTCTCGTCAGCAGGGAGCAGGTCAGTGTAAAGGGGTGCCGCGTGGACTGCCAAAATGTAATTAAAACAGGTAGAGTACCTCTCATGGCGCGCAGGTGCAGGTCCAAGGCTCGTCAGCCCGTTGGCTCAAGGGAGCCGTAATAAATGAATCAAAAGTTGGTCGCACTCTGCTTGTCACACCAGCAAGTTGCCCCAAGGAACTGTGGTCAATGTAGTGGCGACGGCGAGTACGCCTATGCCACGGTGTATGTAGAAAAGTATGTGTCGCATTAGCCATCCCTGGACACGTGTTTCGAGGTAGTTGCCTCTCGTCAGCAGGGAGCAGGTCCACCCCTAACTATTTTCTCTACTGATGAGGGAAGTTATCCCGAAACCCGAGCCATGTCTCGGGTGATATTTTAAAACCCGGGACATGTATCGGGTCTAGAGATCATCAGTTCAACAAGTACTTACTTGCACCCACTGGGGTGAACCACTCAAGAACTCCATCAGAGATCATCAGTTCAACAAGTACTTACTTGCACCCACTGGGGTGAACCACTCAAGAACTTCATGTACCAGCTTCCCTTGGGGCGACCCGGAGGAGGGGCTAGCGGAGTGCGGTCCATTGCGATTGTTTCTAAAATTGGCTCCCTCGAGCTTTGAGCTGACGAGCTCCTGGACGACGCACCTGCGTGCCTGTGCGGGCACTGAGGCCTTTGACGGTTGCTTGGCGGCCCTCTCTTCCACCCCTAACTATTTTCTCTACTGATGAGGGAAGTTATCCCGAAACCCGAGCCATGTCTCGGGTGATATTTTAAAACCCGGGACATGTATCGGGTCTAGAGATCATCAGTTCAACAAGTACTTACTTGCACCCACTGGGGTGAACCACTCAAGAACTCCATCAGAGATCATCAGTTCAACAAGTACTTACTTGCACCCACTGGGGTGAACCACTCAAGAACTTCATGTACCAGCTTCCCTTGGGGCGACCCGGAGGAGGGGCTAGCGGAGTGCGGTCCATTGCGATTGTTTCTAAAAATGGCTCCCTCGAGCTTTGAGCTGACGAGCTCCTGGACGACGCACCTGCGTGCCTGTGCGGGCACTGAGGCCTTTGACGGTTGCTTGGCGGCCCTCTCTTCCACCCCTAACTATTTTCTCTACTGATGAGGGAAGTTATCCCGAAACCCGAGCCATGTCTCGGGTGATATTTTAAAACCCGGGACATGTATCGGGTCTAGAGATCATCAGTTCAACAAGTACTTACTTGCACCCACTGGGGTGAACCACTCAAGAACTCCATCAGAGATCATCAGTTCAACAAGTACTTACTTGCACCCACTGGGGTGAACCACTCAAGAACTTCATGTACCAGCTTCCCTTGGGGCGACCCGGAGGAGGGGCTAGCGGAGTGCGGTCCATTGCGATTGTTTCTAAAAATGGCTCCCTCGAGCTTTGAGCTGACGAGCTCCTGGACGACGCACCTGCGTGCCTGTGCGGGCACTGAGGCCTTTGACGGTTGCTTGGCGGCCCTCTCTTCCACCCCTAACTATTTTCTCTACTGATGAGGGAAGTTATCCCGAAACCCGAGCCATGTCTCGGGTGATATTTTAAAACCCGGGACATGTATCGGGTCTAGAGATCATCAGTTCAACAAGTACTTACTTGCACCCACTGGGGTGAACCACTCAAGAACTCCATCAGAGATCATCAGTTCAACAAGTACTTACTTGCACCCACTGGGGTGAACCACTCAAGAACTTCATGTACCAGCTTCCCTTGGGGCGACCCGGAGGAGGGGCTAGCGGAGTGCGGTCCATTGCGATTGTTTCTAAAAATGGCTCCCTCGAGCTTTGAGCTGACGAGCTCCTGGACGACGCACCTGCGTGCCTGTGCGGGCACTGAGGCCTTTGACGGTTGCTTGGCGGCCCTCTCTTCCACCCCTAACTATTTTCTCTACTGATGAGGGAAGTTATCCCGAAACCCGAGCCATGTCTCGGGTGATATTTTAAAACCCGGGACATGTATCGGGTCTAGAGATCATCAGTTCAACAAGTACTTACTTGCACCCACTGGGGTGAACCACTCAAGAACTCCATCAGAGATCATCAGTTCAACAAGTACTTACTTGCACCCACTGGGGTGAACCACTCAAGAACTTCATGTACCAGCTTCCCTTGGGGCGACCCGGAGGAGGGGCTAGCGGAGTGCGGTCCATTGCGATTGTTTCTAAAAATGGCTCCCTCGAGCTTTGAGCTGACGAGCTCCTGGACGACGCACCTGCGTGCCTGTGCGGGCACTGAGGCCTTTGACGGTTGCTTGGCGGCCCTCTCTTCCACCCCTAACTATTTTCTCTACTGATGAGGGAAGTTATCCCGAAACCCGAGCCATATCTCGGGTGATATTTTAAAACCCGGGACATGTATCGGGTTTAGAGATCATCAGTTCAACAAATACTTACTTGCACCCACTGGGGTGAACCACTCAAGAACTCCATCAGAGATCATCAGTTCAACAAGTACTTACTTGCACCCACTGGGGTGAACCACTCAAGAACTTCATGTACCAGCTTCCCTTGGGGCGACCCGGAGGAGGGGCTAGCGGAGTGCGGTCCATTGCGATTGTTTCTAAAAATGGCTCCCTCGAGCTTTGAGCTGACGAGCTCCTGGACGACGCACCTGCGTGCCTGTGCGGGCACTGAGGCCTTTGACGGTTGCTTGGCGGCCCTCTCTTCCACCCCTAACTATTTTCTCTACTGATGAGGGAAGTTATCCCGAAACCCGAGCCATGTCTCGGGTGATATTTTAAAACCCGGGACATGTATCGGGTCTAGAGATCATCAGTTCAACAAGTACTTACTTGCACCCACTGGGGTGAACCACTCAAGAACTCCATCAGAGATCATCAGTTCAACAAGTACTTACTTGCACCCACTGGGGTGAACCACTCAAGAACTTCATGTACCAGCTTCCCTTGGGGCGACCCGGAGGAGGGGCTAGCGGAGTGCGGTCCATTGCGATTGTTTCTAAAAATGGCTCCCTCGAGCTTTGAGCTGACGAGCTCCTGGACGACGCACCTGCGTGCCTGTGCGGGCACTGAGGCCTTTGACGGTTGCTTGGCGGCCCTCTCTTCCACCCCTAACTATTTTCTCTACTGATGAGGGAAGTTATCCCGAAACCCGAGCCATGTCTCGGGTGATATTTTAAAACCCGGGACATGTATCGGGTCTAGAGATCATCAGTTCAACAAGTACTTACTTGCACCCACTGGGGTGAACCACTCAAGAACTCCATCAGAGATCATCAGTTCAACAAGTACTTACTTGCACCCACTGGGGTGAACCACTCAAGAACTTCATGTACCAGCTTCCCTTGGGGCGACCCGGAGGAGGGGCTAGCGGAGTGCGGTCCATTGCGATTGTTTCTAAAAATGGCTCCCTCGAGCTTTGAGCTGACGAGCTCCTGGACGACGCACCTGCGTGCCTGTGCGGGCACTGAGGCCTTTGACGGTTGCTTGGCGGCCCTCTCTTCCACCCCTAACTATTTTCTCTACTGATGAGGGAAGTTATCCCGAAACCCGAGCCATGTCTCGGGTGATATTTTAAAACCCGGGACATGTATCGGGTCTAGAGATCATCAGTTCAACAAGTACTTACTTGCACCCACTGGGGTGAACCACTCAAGAACTCCATCAGAGATCATCAGTTCAACAAGTACTTACTTGCACCTACTGGGGTGAACCACTCAAGAACTTCATGTACCAGCTTCCCTTGGGGCGACCCGGAGGAGGGGCTAGCGGAGTGCGGTCCATTGCGATTGTTTCTAAAAATGGCTCCCTCGAGCTTTGAGCTGACGAGCTCCTGGACGACGCACCTGCGTGCCTGTGCGGGCACTGAGGCCTTTGACGGTTGCTTGGCGGCCCTCTCTTCCACCCCTAACTATTTTCTCTACTGATGAGGGAAGTTATCCCGAAACCCGAGCCATGTCTCGGGTGATATTTTAAAACCCGGGACATGTATCGGGTCTAAAGATCATCAGTTCAACAAGTACTTACTTGCACCCACTGGGGTGAACCACTCAAGAACTCCATCAGAGATCATCAGTTCAACAAGTACTTACTTGCACCCACTGGGGTGAACCACTCAAGAACTTCATGTACCAGCTTCCCTTGGGGCGACCCGGAGGAGGGGCTAGCGGAGTGCGGTCCATTGCGATTGTTTCTAAAAATGGCTCCCTCGAGCTTTGAGCTGACGAGCTCCTGGACGACGCACCTGCGTGCCTGTGCGGGCACTGAGGCCTTTGACGGTTGCTTGGCGGCCCTCTCTTCCACCCCTAACTATTTTCTCTACTGATGAGGGAAGTTATCCCGAAACCCGAGCCATGTCTCGGGTGATATTTTAAAACCCGGGACATGTATCGGGTCTAGAGATCATCAGTTCAACAAGTACTTACTTGCACCCACTGGGGTGAACCACTCAAGAACTCCATCAGAGATCATCAGTTCAACAAGTACTTACTTGCACCCACTGGGGTGAACCACTCAAGAACTTCATGTACCAGCTTCCCTTGGGGCGACCCGGAGGAGGGGCTAGCGGAGTGCGGTCCATTGCGATTGTTTCTAAAAATGGCTCCCTCGAGCTTTGAGCTGACGAGCTCCTGGACGACGCACCTGCGTGCCTGTGCGGGCACTGAGGCCTTTGACGGTTGCTTGGCGGCCCTCTCTTCCACCCCTAACTATTTTCTCTACTGATGAGGGAAGTTATCCCGAAACCCGAGCCATGTCTCGGGTGATATTTTAAAACCCGGGACATGTATCGGGTCTAGAGATCATCAGTTCAACAAGTACTTACTTGCACCCACTGGGGTGAACCACTCAAGAACTCCATCAGAGATCATCAGTTCAACAAGTACTTACTTGCACCCACTGGGGTGAACCACTCACAAACTTCATGTACCAGCTTCCCTTGGGGCGACCCGGAGGAGGGGCTAGCAGAGTGCGGTCCATTGCGATTGTTTCTAAAAATGGCTCCCTCGAGCTTTGAGCTGACGAGCTCCTGGACGACGCACCTGCGTGCCTGTGCGGGCACTGAGGCCTTTGACGGTTGCTTGGCGGCCCTCTCTTCCACCCCTAACTATTTTCTCTACTGATGAGGGAAGTTATCCCGAAACCCGAGCCATGTCTCGGGTGATATTTTAAAACCCGGGACATGTATCGGGTCTAGAGATCATCAGTTCAACAAGTACTTACTTGCACCCACTGGGGTGAACCACTCAAGAACTCCATCAGAGATCATCAGTTCAACAAGTACTTACTTGCACCCACTGGGGTGAACCACTCAAGAACTTCATGTACCAGCTTCCCTTGGGGCGACCCGGAGGAGGGGCTAGCGGAGTGCGGTCCATTGCGATTGTTTCTAAAAATGGCTCCCTCGAGCTTTGAGCTGACGAGCTCCTGGACGACGCACCTGCGTGCCTGTGCGGGCACTGAGGCCTTTGACGGTTGCTTGGCGGCCCTCTCTTCCACCCCTAACTATTTTCTCTACTGATGAGGGAAGTTATCCCGAAACCCGAGCCATGTCTCGGGTGATATTTTAAAACCCGGGACATGTATCGGGTCTAGAGATCATCAGTTCAACAAGTACTTACTTGCACCCACTGGGGTGAACCACTCAAGAACTCCATCAGAGATCATCAGTTCAACAAGTACTTACTTGCACCCACTGGGGTGAACCACTCAAGAACTTCATGTACCAGCTTCCCTTGGGGCGACCCGGAGGAGGGGCTAGCGGAGTGCGGTCCATTGCGATTGTTTCTAAAAATGGCTCCCTCGAGCTTTGAGCTGACGAGCTCCTGGACGACGCACCTGCGTGCCTGTGCGGGCACTGAGGCCTTTGACGGTTGCTTGGCGGCCCTCTCTTCCACCCCTAACTATTTTCTCTACTGATGAGGGAAGTTATCCCGAAACCCGAGCCATGTCTCGGGTGATATTTTAAAACCCGGGACATGTATCGGGTCTAGAGATCATCAGTTCAACAAGTACTTACTTGCACCCACTGGGGTGAACCACTCAAGAACTCCATCAGAGATCATCAGTTCAACAGGTACTTACTTGCACCCACTGGGGTGAACCACTCAAGAACTTCATGTACCAGCTTCCCTTGGGGCGACCCGGAGGAGGGGCTAGCGGAGTGCGGTCCATTGCGATTGTTTCTAAAAATGGCTCCCTCGAGCTTTGAGCTGACGAGCTCCTGGACGACGCACCTGCGTGCCTGTGCGGGCACTGAGGCCTTTGACGGTTGCTTGGCGGCCCTCTCTTCCACCCCTAACTATTTTCTCTACTGATGAGGGAAGTTATCCCGAAACCCGAGCCATGTCTCGGGTGATATTTTAAAACCCGGGACATGTATCGGGTCTAGAGATCATCAGTTCAACAAGTACTTACTTGCACCCACTGGGGTGAACCACTCAAGAACTCCATCAGAGATCATCAGTTCAACAAGTACTTACTTGCACCCACTGGGGTGAACCACTCAAGAACTTCATGTACCAGCTTCCCTTGGGGCGACCCGGAGGAGGGGCTAGCGGAGTGCGGTCCATTGCGATTGTTTCTAAAAATGGCTCCCTCGAGCTTTGAGCTGACGAGCTCCTGGACGACGCACCTGCGTGCCTGTGCGGGCACTGAGGCCTTTGACGGTTGCTTGGCGGCCCTCTCTTCCACCCCTAACTATTTTCTCTACTGATGAGGGAAGTTATCCAGAAACCCGAGCCATGTCTCGGGTGATATTTTAAAACCCGGGACATGTATCGGGTCTAGAGATCATCAGTTCAACAAGTACTTACTTGCACCCACTGGGGTGAACCACTCAAGAACTCCATCAGAGATCATCAGTTCAACAAGTACTTACTTGCACCCACTGGGGTGAACCACTCAAGAACTTCATGTACCAGCTTCCCTTGGGGCGACCCGGAGGAGGGGCTAGCGGAGTGCGGTCCATTGCGATTGTTTCTAAAAATGGCTCCCTCGAGCTTTGAGCTGACGAGCTCCTGGACGACGCACCTGCGTGCCTGTGCGGGCACTGAGGCCTTTGACGGTTGCTTGGCGGCCCTCTCTTCCACCCCTAACTATTTTCTCTACTGATGAGGGAAGTTATCCCGAAACCCGAGCCATGTCTCGGGTGATATTTTAAAACCCGGGACATGTATCGGGTCTAGAGATCATCAGTTCAACAAGTACTTACTTGCACCCACTGGGGTGAACCACTCAAGAACTCCATCAGAGATCATCAGTTCAACAAGTACTTACTTGCACCCACTGGGGTGAACCACTCAAGAACTTCATGTACCAGCTTCCCTTGGGGCGACCCGGAGGAGGGGCTAGCGGAGTGCGGTCCATTGCGATTGTTTCTAAAAATGGCTCCCTCGAGCTTTGAGCTGACGAGCTCCTGGACGACGCACCTGCGTGCCTGTGCGGGCACTGAGGCCTTTGACGGTTGCTTGGCGGCCCTCTCTTCCACCCCTAACTATTTTCTCTACTGATGAGGGAAGTTATCCCGAAACCCGAGCCATGTCTCGGGTGATATTTTAAAACCCGGGACATGTATCGGGTCTAGAGATCATCAGTTCAACAAGTACTTACTTGCACCCACTGGGGTGAACCACTCAAGAACTCCATCAGAGATCATCAGTTCAACAAGTACTTACTTGCACCCACTGGGGTGAACCACTCAAGAACTTCATGTACCAGCTTCCCTTGGGGCGACCCGGAGGAGGGGCTAGCGGAGTGCGGTCCATTGCGATTGTTTCTAATTTATTATTACTTAATTAACTTCTCACCCTGTACTCCTACACACCCAGCAGCCCACACCTAACATATAACTTAAAAAATACAATTATTACACAATTTACATAATTAATGATCAATTCATTAATATAATTAACTTCTCACCATACAGCCTAGCACCTAGAATCCCACTACAACAATATAAATTACCATTAGCAATTACATGAAAAACTTCTAAATTACCTAAAATTACAAACTAGATTTAAAAATATGATCGTTTTGTATTGTAAATGCATTTATATAGTGCTTACTACCCCTAATTAGGCCTCAAAGCACTGTTTTGCGAGTACTATGCTACTTCGGAACCTATAAAGTATTAGTGGTGAATTAGTATAGTAAAAAACAAAAGTAATTTGAGTGGTAGATATGTTAGTCAGTTATTTGGATTAAGAAGGATAGTGGAGGGATAGAAGAGGGAAAAAGGTTTGCATTTATATATCGCTTGCTACCCCTGATGGGGTGTTGAAGTGCTTTTTCATCGAGTAGCACGCTACTCCGGAACCCATAAAGGATTAGTGGTGAATTAGTATAGTGAAATATGAAATTTGAGTGTTAGACATGTTAGTCTGATATTTGGATTGAAAAGGATAGTGGAGGGATTTTTTGGAGCTCATAGCAGTAGAAGAAGTCTTAGAATGAGTAAAAGGGAGGTGGAGGGGGAAGAGTCAGAGGGAAGGGTTTAGAAGTGCTTGTTTTAGGGGATCGGAATAGTAAATGGTATGAGATGATGTTAGAAGGGAACAATTATACAAATAAAACACATAAAATTTATATATGTACTAACATACATAAAGATAGTTAAAAAACAATATTTTTTAGAACTATATTATTGAAAACGATATTAACAACACTAATATTGAAAACTATATCATTTACCTGAAAAATCACTATTCTTGAAAACAATAATTCTGCATCACAATACTTTTGTATCACAATATTTTTCCTCCGATATTATTGCAACTTGATATTTCTTATCCAATATTTTGTCCAAACAACACAGAATCTCCAGGCAAACATACATGAATATTGTTTGTTTCTTTCTTCATAATCATTTCAGTAACTTCCGATTGATACTTCTGCATGCAGATATCTCACCTCTGCATACTCCCATACTCCAAACTAGATCCAGAAGCCTTACAAAACCTCTCCACTGCCAACAAATGGCATTACATGGCTCCAGACCCTTCTCCAGAGATAGCATCACATAGCCTTCTAAGACGCCATTTCCATGTTGATGTCAGTTCCTTTTGTCACACCCTAAAGCACCAATTCGAAGCTTCTTTCTTTGGGGTTTTACTGACTTGATCTCTTATGTATCAATGCTTTCTCTTCGAGACAGAATAGAAAAAACCATTTGATACATCGGAACCCACATTCTTTAAATTCTAACTTTTTTGCCGTGTATAGTTAGGGCTATGTTGAATCAGAAAGTGTTAGGCTTCAAAGATTATCACACCTGTCTACAACTGATGTAGATCTCTGGCCGCCCACTATGTCTGTATTTGGTTTCTAGTCACCAACACTTGGTGTCAAGGCCTCAAGCACAAGTCCAGATCCTCTGACTAGTGTGGTATCATGCCGTCTAAGGCAATCCAAGATTCGGAAGACAAATCATTCATGGTTTAGAGATGCAAACTGTGGTATTGTTGCCCTCCAAATTGCCTTTCGCAGGTAAAACTTCTAAAAGGGAGCATTACAAGGAGAAGTCTTCACAACAGAGACAGAAAAAGCATCATAAACGAAAGTCCTCCGTCCTAATACCTTTTCTGTCCTGTTTTTAGTGTTTATTTTTTGTGGATTTCAGTTGTCTATATCAGTGTTTTCTAAACATTTTGAAATCAGTGCTAATCTGTGTTAATTCAGCCGCCTAACCCCAAAAATAGAAACTGTTTTCCAGTGTTTACAAAACATGTTTTTTGCAGTGATTGTTATAAAGCTTATATTTAATTTGAAGGAAAAATAATGCAGGTTATGTATTGTTATTTTCTTTCCATTGGCAGTGTGTCCAAAGGACTTATGTTAGACTGTTTAACAAAAAAGTAAGAGCTATATTCAAATGCTTTAATAATTAAATTATTGGACACAGTTGGGGGTCATTCACCCACTCCTTACTGAATACTATGACCAAGTATGCCAACAGCAAAGTACTTCCTAAAAGCTTTCTAATTTTGAATTTCCCCAGATTAATTTGTAGGTCTCATTTCTAAGGCACCTGAAACCTAATGCTTTATGCATGCCCACCGTGGCTTTTCAGCACTCTTTGCCTGACTATATATTACAATGGTGCTGCTGTTGTGTAGACTTTTATAGCAGGCAAGTGCCCACATGGCAAATGTCTCACTTTAATTCAGTCCTGAGCTTTTAACAGACCTTTTTCTGGAACTTGAAATTTTTCCTGTTAACATTGTAACTATGGGTCAAAAACCCCAGCAGTAAAGTGCAGTTGGGACAAAAGTCAGAATTTACTGACGATACCACACCTAACAATGGGTCACCTTGTAGCAATGAGTTTTGTTGGTATGTGTAAAGTCTTGTGTTATGTTTTCACCACTATTCCATGTCCATGGTGACAGCTCTCTTTTCACACATACACATTGTAATGAATGTTTAAAGTCTGAGGTGTTTTACAGTTGACCTGCTATCAATACTGACCTGTTAGAATAGGGGGTTGATGTATCAAAGGATTTTACACATTCTGATCCTTTGGGTAAATGTGATAGTATATCATGGCCAAGATGAGTGAAGGAATTATACACTGCCAAAAGATAAAACATTTTTAACAGATTCTCTACAGTGTAAAAAATAATTAAACCAGCCCAAAAATTTGCTTTTCAACCCTGCACCTTTTATTCAAGCACAGAAGACTGGTGGAAATAAAAGGAAGAAGAAACAATATTTTAGTGACATCTCTAAACAAACTACCTGCAGAATAATTTCACACCAGTCTTTTGTGTTGGCCCATTCAGGAATAAATAAAAATGACTCGTACTCTCACTTTCCTTTCATTAAATGACATTTTAGTTTGTGGTTGTGCAGATGTAAATCTGTGTTTATATGTTTACACTGATGAGGGCTGTTTCCCATTCAGTGAGGTTTTATCAGTTGTTATAGGTTTAAACCTACAACAGAATTGGCCTAGGAATAATTAATTGTGCGAGCCTCTTTCAAATTGAAAACAGCTCCCCAGGCTACATGTCCTCTGCCTGAATTTGATGTCATATAGATGCTTACAATTTCGCCCCATCCTAAAGATAGATACTTTGTGGGGATGAGGGTTGTAACAGACCACCTGACTCTGCAATAAGGGACATGTGCTTTTATTCTTGTATTCTTGTAAGCTGGAAAATAACAAAAAAATGCTTTGGGGAGAATTCCTCTCTATGGTTCCAGCTCCGGGTCGTCAGAGTTGGGTTGAGTCCAGGCTGGTCGGATCTCTCTCTCTCTTTCTCGTGAGGTGGGAAGGAAAAGAAAAGAGACCGCGGTCAATGGTGTCTTCGTGGAACACCCTGGCAGTGCTGCCGTCACCAATTCTATCGTGGTGGGAAAGAGCGTGTGGGACGTTTTGGCTGTTTTCTACCCGTGCATTACCGAACTCGTGCCTCCCCACCACCCCCACCAAAATGATCCCCTGAGAGGTACTCGTCTTAAGCCATGGTCCGTCTCCTGGACTGTGGTTTAGGGACCTGGGGCGTCTTCTCCTTCCTGCAGCCCACCAGGTTTGGTCGCCATATATACACTCCTCTGGACCTGTCTCGTCTTCTTCTCCTTGTCGTTGTTTTCCTCCTCGCTCTTCTCTCCCGTACTCGCTCTCCACCTCCTCTCCTCCTCGCTCTCCTCTTCCGTACTCGTCAGAGGCCCCTCTCGGCTCATTCCGGCAGACGCTAGACCGCTGCTTTCCTCCGGTTGTGCGGGATGGCACGGCTCGTTCCCCGACCCCTTCCAGTCCGCATTGATGCCGTCACCCTTACAGATCTCCCTTCCCAAGAATGCCATTCATTGGACAGGTGTCTGGACAGGTAATCCGCACTCACTTGATGGGCTCCGGGAATGTGCATTGTCTGGAATGAAAAAGGTTGTAATGCTAAAAACCATCTGAGGATGCGGGGATTAGTGTCTTTGTTGTGTACAAGCCAGGTAAGAGGGGCATGATCTGTAAGCACAGTGAACGAACAGGTAATATTGCAGTGCTTCAATGGCCCATTTTATCGCTAGGCATTCTTTTTCAAGGGTTGAATAATGCGTCTCCCGGGGGGGACCATTTTCTACAGCGGTAGTGAAGAGGTCTCAGGTCACCGGTGGAGTCAGGCTGATATAGCACGGCACCTAGCCCCAGATCAGAAGAATCATTATGGAGGATGAACAGTTTATGGAAATCTGGACAGCGTAACACTGGGGCTGTGCAGATGGCTGTTTCAGGGCCTGTAAGCTATCTTTGTGTTTGACGTCCCATGTGGGTATACGAGAGGGGTAGGTCTATATCAGGAGATCGGTTAGGGGGCTGGCCAGAGAGGAAAAATTCAGTATGAATCTACTGTAATATCCTATGAACCCAAGGAAAGAGCGTATATCACGTGTGGTTTCGGGAACAGGGAGTGCTTTGATGGCCTCTATTTTGCTCATCTGAGGTTTGATTAGATCTGCCTGTATCATATAACCTAGATACTGGATGTTATCTGTGCTCAACATGGATTTCTCTGGCTTTATGGTGAGTCCGGCTGCTTTGATAGCCAAAAACACGGCAGTTAGGTGCTTTAGATGGTTCTCCCAAGAGGGGCTGAAGACGACGATGTCGTCTAAGTAAGCAGCAGTGTAATCAACATGGGGTTTCATCAAGCGTTCCATCAGCCGCTGGAACATCGCCCGGGCCCGTTGTAGACCGAAGGGGAGCACTTTAAACTGGTACAGTCACGAGGGGGTTGAAAAGGCTGTTTTTTCAATAGCCTGTGGGGACAGGGGAATCTGCCAATAACCCTTGGTCAGATCAATGGTTGACATGTACTTAGCATTCCCTAGACGTTCAATCAATTCTGGGCATAGGGTACAAATCGAACTTGGTGATTCCGTTTACTTGACGGAAGTCTATACAGAAGCGCAGACTACTGTCGGGTTTTGGTACGATCACAATTGGAGAGCACCAATTGCTTTGGGAAGGTTCAATAATGTGGGCCTGTAACATGGCGGTCACCTCTTTCTCTACTGCTTCTCTTCTTGCCGCTGGAATGGGGTATGGTTTTTGTTTTACGATAGTCTGATCTAGGGGTATGATTTTGTGTTGTACCATAGTGGTCAACCCGGGCGTGGAAGATAAGAGACCAGGAAAACAGTCCAACATAGCGATTAGCTGGGCTTTTTGGTAGGAGGATAGGATATTCCCTGTTGGAACCGATTTGATCTGGTTTTCTCTAGTGCTGGCGGTGGGAATGTCCAGGGGTTTTTCGGTACTCCCAAGCAATACCGGTGTACCTGCCCCAGTAAGCGCTACAGGCTCTTGCCATTTTTCAGGAGATTCACGTGATATATTTGTTGGCCCCCAGCCCACTTTGGTAGGAGAATGCTATAGGTGACTGGGGTTACTTTATTTTCAATAACGTATGGCCCCTGCCACTGTGTCAACAGCTTGTTCTCTGTGGACGGGAGTAGAAGGAGCATCTTTTGCCCAGGTTTAAATTCTCTCAACTGGCTATTTCGATCATGGTAGGTTTTGTTTTTTGTTTAGATTGAGCTTTTTCCATATTGTCATGCACCAGGCTCCATATCTTTGTTACTGCTGATTTTAGATCAGCCGCATATCGCGTCAAAGGCAGTCCCTCCTCATCCTCCCCCTCCCGTTGTTCTGCTGCCATATCCAGCAATGTCCTGGGTTTTCTTCTGAACAGTAGTTCGAACGGGTAGTAGCCTGTGGATCTCTGTTCATGGGTTTTTATGGCAAAGAGGGCAAGGGGTAGTTTTTGATCCCAGTCCCTTCCTGTCTCTGATATGACTTTTCGTAACATTAGCTTAATTGTCTTATTATAACGTTCTACAAGACCGTCTGTTTGGGGGTGGTAGGCCGAGGTACGGATTTGCTTAATTCCCAGGATCTCACAGACTTGTGCCAATAGATGGGACATGAAGGGGGTCCCTTGATCAGTGAGGATTTCAGAGGGGAATCCTACTCAGGAAAACAAGGATATCATGGCTTGGGCTACAGTAGGAGTGGTCATGCTAGGTAATGGAAAAGCTTCAGGGTACCTGCTCGCATAGTCAACTATAACCAGGATATATTTATATCCCCGGGCTGAGGGAGGCAGGGGGCCAATCAGATCCATACCGACCCGTTTAAATGGGATGTCGATAATGGGCAAGGGGAACAAGGGGACCTTCTTTACTCCTTCTGGGTTTGTGTATTGGCATCGCACACAGGCTGCACAATGTTTTGCCACATCCCTGTATACTCCCGGCCAGTAGAACCTTCCCAACAGGTACTTGAGGGTGTTTTCTTTGCCGTAGTGTCCTCCCCCAGTTTGGTTGTGGGCCAACTGTAGAACATGCTTCCGAAAGAGAAGGGGAACGACCAACTGGGTAGTGGAGTGGGGCCCCCCTTTCACAGCTCTATATAACACACCTTTCTTTAACAAGAAATAGGGTCCTACATGGTCTGGCTCTTGTTCCTGGACCTGTTCCCACTTGTGGACAAGGGTATTGTTGTCCCGTTGGGCTGTACTGAAGCTAACTGGGTACACCCCACCCGGGTCTGCAAGGGAGAGAGGAAAAACATGGTGTGATGTATGTGACCGTCGATAGTCCTCCTTTTCCCTCTGTCTTTCTCTCCTGCTCTTTTTTCTTTACCCATCGTGCGTTCTAAGTCACTGTCACTGAATGGAGCCTCCTGTAACCAGTCCGTGATATCCCCTTTGTTTTCATCTAGATAGTGCTCAAACCTGGGGTGGTCGGTGCCAATAATGACAGCCTCGGGTAAAGAGGGAATGACTCCTACCTTCCATATGTGAGGGTCATTGGCTACATCCAACAGGACCTCTGCTACCGGGTATGCTTTGGTATCCCTGTGAACACATGTAACATGTAGGAGCTCATTCTCCCTTATGTGTGGTCGGGATACTAAGGCCCAGTCAATCACAGTCACATGACAACCAGTGTCCAGTAGAGCCTGTTGTTTCTTCCCGTTTACTAGGACACTCTTCTTGTATTGGTGGGGCCCTTTCCCAGCCATGAATATCCGCCTCCTAGTATACCCCACCTCCATGGGTTCGGCAGGAGGGGCCCGATGGGGACACAGACAGGCTATGTGTCCCCATTCTGCACAGTGGTAACATTGGGGCCCTTGCCCGCTTCTCCCAGGAGGGGGATAAACGGGTTTCAGAGACACACAGGGAACCGTCAGGGGTTTTGAGTCAGGTCGGGGTGCACTTCTCGGGGAAACAATAGGGGCCCATGGTATATCAGCCTTGAAATCCCGCGATCTGTGAAAAGCGCAGGCTAGTTCCACCGCCATCGTGGAAGACAGTTTGGGGTGTTGTTTTACCCACGAACGGGTGTTTGCTGGCAAGGCTTTTTGAACCTGTTCCATATATACCCTTTCGGTGACTTCTTCCATCCTAGAAGTGTGGGATGTCAGCCACCGTTTCCCCAGATCCTTGATTCTATAGTACAGAGCTCGTGGGTTGTCTCCGGTTGTCCACTTCTCCTTCCAGAATTTGGTTCTATAAAAATCCTGGTCACAACCCAAATATTCGAGTATCGCCCTCTTCACCTCTTAAAAGGTAGTGGTACCGTTGGGGTTGGCAGCCTGATATGCCGCTTGGAGTTCTCATGACAGGAGAGGGGCAATATACTGAATACACCTATTCTGGGGCCAGGCTGCTGTGGTTGCTACTCTCTCAAAATTAATGAAGTAGTAGTCGGGGGTCTTCTCCCTCCTGTAATTTTTGTAGAACGGACCCTGGGACGTTTGGGCACACTCTGGTGTTTACTATTACGTCTGTGCGCCATGGGATTGTGGTGTCTTGCAGCTGTTGATTTGCTGTCAGCAGTGTGGCCTGCTCTCTCAAAGCATCCTGCAGGGCTTCTCTATCTTTTTGGGCGGTTTGGACCTGCTGTTCCCACACCAGTTGCAGGTGCCTTTGTCCTTCCGCCAGCTGGTTGATCATACTCTCAATGGGCACGGGTTGTGTCATGGTCGACACTTTGAGACTGATCCCACTTCTGACACCACTTTGTGAGGATGAGGGTTGTAACACACCACCTGACGCTGCAATAACGGACCTGTGCTTTTATTCTTGTATTCTTGTAAGCTGCAAAGGAACACTAGTCAGAGTTCTGGATGTGATGTAGGAAGGGAAAATAACAGAAAAATGGCATAGGGGAGAATTCCTCTACCTGGTTCCAGCTCCGGCTTGTCAGGGTTGGGTTGAGTCCAGGCTTGTCGAATATCTCTCTCTCTCTTTCTCGTGAGGTGGGAAGGAAAAGAAAAGAGACCGGGGTCACTGTTGTCTTCGCGGAACACCCTGGCAGTGCTACCGTCACCGATTCTATTGTGGTGGGAAAGGGCGTGTGGTACGTTTAGGCTGTCTTCTACCCGTGTATTACCGACCCGTGCCTCCCCACCACCCCCACCAAAATAATCCCCTGAGAGGTACTCGCCTTAAGCCAAGGTCCATCTCCTGGACCGTGGTGTAGGGACCTGGGGAGTCTTCTCCTTCCTGCAGCCCACCGGGTTTGGTCGCCATATATACACTGCTCTGGACCTGTCTCATGGTCTTCTCCTCCTCGTTGTCATTTTCCTCCTCGCTCTCCTCTCTTGTACTCGCTCTCCGCCTCCTCTCTTCCTCGCTCTCCTCTCCTGTACTCGCTCTCCGCCTCCTCTCCTCCTCACTCTCCTCTTCTGTACTCGTCAGAGGCCCCTCACCGCTCGTTCCGGCAGATGCTAGACCGCTGCTCACTTCCGGTTGTGTGGGATGGCACAGCTCGTTCCCCGACCCCTTCCGGTCCGCCTTGATGCCGTCATCCTTACATACCCCTTCTGGAGCTCAAGTTAAACTTTTGCTCTGTTCCTCCTACTTAAAGAGGTTGCCTCTTTCATGAGAAATATCCGAAATGTGCCTGAACTTTCTTGTTCTGTATAAGAAATTCTACATCCTGCCTGTCTCTTCTTCCTTGCGCCTCTTCTTTCTCTTAATGAGATCCTCTTGGACAAGGTGCTTATGGCTTGGACCACTCTCGCAGTTGGTGCCATTGAATGGAGGCAGGGGACCTGAAGTTCGTCTCTGCACACCATATTTCTGAAAGTTTGGTAGTGCAGTTCTGATCATCCAAGCAGAACCTGAATGATTTGCCTGCCACTCCTCTGGAGCAGGAGACCAAGTATATTGTCACTGTGGTTAAGAAGTCGCTTGCTAGTGCTTTACTCCCATTTACTTTGAAAGATGGCAGAGTTTGCAACATGCAGCTAGTAAAAAATGGCTGACTTTGTTGCCAAGTCAATTGGCACTTTATTACTCTTTAGGCAAAATGCCTACATGTGTTTGGTTTCCCTGGGGAAACCTAGATGAATTTGGTAGACCCACAATTGGAAGGATAGCAAACAACATTGTGAAATTGTAGCTAAAACAAGAATGCTCTTCTAAAGAAGCGGTAACCCCATGTGCCGGGAACTGGACTCTCAGTAAGACCGTCATCCAGGCCTGCCTTTTTTCTCCCATCATTATTACATCTTATCATGAAACATAGAGAAAGAGGTATCATACTATGAAACATAGAGAAAGAGGCTCACATATCTAATATACACATCTTTAGAGAAATGGATAAGGAGGAATTGAACACAAAGATCTCACTGAGGTTACCAACCTATCTTTCTGTTGTAAAACCATAGATTATACGAAGCGCCTGATTCCAAGTTAGTTAGAAGAGTAGGTGCTATTTATTACACCTAATAAAATCTGATAGCCTTTAGTTCGAAATTTATTTTGTAATAAGTAGCACCTATTCAGAGTTTTTGGAGAATGATGTGCATTTTGGTAGCTAAGAGCACCAACATCCACATATCTGATATATACTTCTAGCTGCAAATTCCTTACCTTTAATTATAACAAAAAGCTAGATATTGTCTCTACCAGATAATGCGCTACCGAAGGTAAGTAATTTGTTTGTCTCTGTATTGTTTTCCCCTATTAAATCAGCAGGTTTGATCTGATGAAATGTAATGACGGGTTAGGAATTTGACGTACCGAGCAATTACCAGGTGTGGTAAATACCTCCCAACTCTGAATTCCAACCACTACACAAACTGAGGTTTGCACAGTGGTTGGGAAAAGGCATACAAATTCGGAATCAGGGCCTTAACCTCCAGGTTTGTCTTTGCTGTCAATAGCGATGTGTTATATTTACAAAGACTTGGGCAACTGTATTAAAGATAGATTATGATCCTCTTGCTTATTTAATCTGAATCTTTCAAGTGCTGCTGCTACACCTTTGATTCTCCTCATTTGCCAGACTTGAATTTGCTTTTACTTTGCTGATTGCATTACACAAACACACAAAAGTGCACGTTTATATATGTATAATATGAGGGAAAACAGCTATAAATAGCAATATCAAACGAATATTCACACTCTTTAACCAAGTACACTGCTCATTAACATGTTAGCGCTTTACTCTATAAAACCTTAAAACTATTGGCTTTGTCAGTGCTTGTTAATAAATATGTGTTTTATTATCTGCTATAAATTCACTAGAAATCGAACAAAAAGTGTGTTCTGTGTAGTTTAAAGTATCTTTCTTTACTGCTCATGAATAAAAAAGAATTCTCATTCTTATTTAGTGAGGACTGCCTACATTTCGACTTGGATGTTCCTGATTTCTCCCTGGCAGACGGCATACGTCGAGATCTTGAGAGCTGCACAGAGATCTGGTCTCTATATGAAGAGTTCTATCAAGGCTTCCAGGAAAAAGCTAATGAAGACTGGATCACTTTCAGGTTTGACATTTGCAAGTGATCATTTCTTATCATGTCTTTCTTCTGCACATTTTACCATTGGTAATGTGAATATGATTTCCAACAGATCTAAGGCCTATGTTTTTGAGGAGTTCCTGATGACTTGGCATGACAAGCTAAGAAAGATAGAAGAGCATAATACCATGTCTGTGAAGCTTCAGAAAGAAGTTGATAAATACAAAGTAAGTTCTTCAAACCAAAAGGGGAATCGATTAGTGCCTCTTTTGAGTAGTCAGTAAATGGTTAGTTGTTTGTGACCGGGATTGCCGTTGCGAACCATTGACATATAACATACCATTTCGCAATTTGGACGGAAGGTCTAACCATTCCAAATTCAACTTGGTATGGGTAGCAAAACCCATTTTACAAGTCGGAGAAACATTTATGAGTCATAAAATGGTTTGGTTACAGTAACAACTAGGGAATTTGTACTCTCAAACCCAGGGATTTTGTGAATGTAATGGTTTGCAATCGCCAAATTCTTTAGTACATCTCACCCTATGAAACCTCTAATCTGAGAAGATATCCCAATTGGGTGCAATCATTTTGAGCCATAAAAGGGTCAGAAACCCCCATTTTAATGCTCTTGTATGTGTAAACAAACTTCACATAGGATTACTAACAAGATAACACTACGGTCAACCTTATTTAACAGCGAGGGTAATCTGGGGATCCTAATCCAGTATAGATATTGTCTTTATATATTGCCTTTGTCATTCTAATCCGCGTTTACTCCTATTTGTTTTATATTAGGGCAATGTGGTCTCTTAACGTACTACTCTGAATTGTAACAATCACCCTATTCTTGAAATTTTACTCCAAAACTTGGCTTTTTAATTGGCTTTTCTGTTTTTGATAATACTGTTTGCATATTTTCCTCACCAACTTGCATTAATGAGTCTTTTTGAGAGGCTTCAGCAGGCGATCTGTCTTTCATAGTGGAATGGTTTAAAACAATGACACCATCTTTAAAACGTGTGTATGGTGGCCTTCAATTTCACTAAGGGTGGCTCCTCACAGATATATGCAGCCCTCGGCCAGATATATGTATAAATGCCAGAGTGTCCTTCTTGAGATGGCCAAGAAGTTGCAGCATTTATAACAAAGAGATAAGAGACACTTAGGAGAATTAAAAAACTGCCACAGTGATAAAATGTTCAACTTTTGACCTTTAGAGCAAGATCAATAACTCTATGGAAAATGGATGTCAAAAGGTGTGTCTGGCTGCAAAAGATTTCTGTAGGCTGCTGTTTGTTTCTGACATAGTTAAAAGGTTATGTGAAAGAGTTCTTACTATAGCATCATTGTTATCCAGCTGTGCTCCTAGTATTGACAAATCACGCCCCACTTTCAAACTCTTCCCCTTTATGATATGAACTGCATGTGCTTAACTCTTAATCCAGTTTATTCTTAGCTGAGCAAGAATCCTGTGAAATTCTCAAACTTCAGGTGCTGACGTGCATATATGTGTGGCATTGATAATTAGTTACTGCACTGCCCGTCGTAAAGCATTTTAATGCCTCCTCAGGGGTAGTAAGGTCTATATCAATGCAATTACAGTACAAAGGTATAACCTCCCCCATAGAGTCTTAATTTTTCTTTCCTAGACCAGTAAAATGTTTAGAACTTTATTTTCTGCACAGTTAAATACCTCCAAAGATTGTGGAGTTTTTTTGTTGAACTTTATTTATTGTTTTATTTGTAAGCTTAAAACAAACATGCAGTAACATTGGTAGGATTAATTATTTCCCATTTCCATATCACTTGATCTCTCCCCCAACAAATTGGCCTTAGGTTCATCCCCCTGCCCCTTTATGCTCCCTGTCTCCTTCCTTAAATAATCAAATAATTTTAATATCTTGAGTGACACCTTGTTTTGCGCCCACTGTATGCTGCCCATGTACGCCAAGCCTCTCCCATTGTTAATCCAAAACATTTCTCCTATCTGGAACAGATTCATGGAGGTGACAAGCCCCCGTTCACATAAAGTAGAGGAGTTCCCTCTTCCAGCATAATTTACAAGGAAATCTACGCCTGATTGAGTTTGGGAGGTGAGCTTGGCATGGTTAAGGAAACTGGTAATGAAGGATGGGAGTAATTAAGGGGATTGGAAAGGACATTAGGAATAAGGACTAGGTCATCCTGAAGGGAGGATTGCCAGGCTTTAGGCATATATGCCAGGGATTGCCCCAAAAAGGCCTTAAGTGTGCCGGAGTCTGTTGAATTTGCCCGCCAGAAACCTAGGGGTGGATTGGGATAGGGGCTTAATTTCCCAAAATGTCCTTACGTGCCTTAAGGGGGGCAGAATTAGCTGAGGTTAGTAATGGGATACTCCCCGATAAAGGCCACATAACTTTTGTCCTTTTCCTACCTCATTTTGATCCACCTTTTTTTGATTACTGAAAATTGCAGAGCCAAACCTTTTGAAAAATCCATTCAGTGGTATGTGGAAACTTTGGGAGACCCTGTAAGCTAAGGCTGGGGGGCAACACCGTGGTCAGATGACCCCTTGAAATGGCAGTTGAGCAGATTGCAAGACCGCTAAGCAAAGAGGAGCAGGTTAGGAAAGCGATGATTGGACAAAATTGCTATCCTACTAAGAGTGTCTTATTTCCACACTTAATTACAGGAAAACAAGTTTTATTTCTGACCGACAATACTGCTACCATGTGCCAAATGGGTGAGTGCAGGGTACAGGGATCACTGAAAATTTGTAGGGAACTGGTAATATTGAAGCATTGGACAATATCAATGGTGATATTCTAGAAACAATTAGTTGAAGTGATTGTGTAGATGGATGCACTTAGTAGACTGCTAACAGTGTCACTCAATTGGAACCTGGCTACTTGGTTAAGAATTTCCTGTGGTGGATCTCTGTGTGATTCACCTGTACACCCAGTGCACTGTGTTATGCTTTTGTAGGTTGAACATTTCAAGATGCAGTGTTGATCCACTTGGATAGCAAAACTAATCTTTGTATTTTTGCTTTTGCATATAATGCAGATAGTATAAAGCAGAGTCAGGACATTGTAGACTAACTTCATTTTTAGACCCTTGGTTTGGCTGAGAAAGGTGTGGTGGTGCAGATTTACATCTGTTTAGTTTAGGGAAGGGCTTGGAGGCTTCCTTTTTCCCCCTTCGCTTTCTTCTGTGGAGTGTCCCAGGGCTCGTCACTAAGCCCCACTCTGTTTAATGTGCATGTCCGTCCGCTGGCAAAGACTGTTCAGACGTGTTTTCTCAATTGTATCTTACGCAGATGACAGACAAATTGTCATCTCCCTTTCCCCCACACAGAAAAGACGTCCAGCCAACTCAGCAACTGCTTAAAGCTTGTAGTAGGCTGAATGCCTCAAGCAGTTTGAAATTAGATTTAGAAAAGATGGAAGTCCTCATGGTAGGAAACAATTCGGCCCGGTGGTTAGGGTTGAATTCTCAGCACTCAGCCCAGCCCTAAATCTGAGGTCAAGAGCTTGGGCTTTTGGATCGACAGCAAGCTCTCTATGGAGGGTCAGACCAAGAAATTGGCATCAAACTGTTTCGGCCTACTCAGGACACTGAGAAATCTTTTAAGATGACTGCCAGAATGATCACCCATTGTGGTTGTGCAAGGTCTAGTAATATCAAGACTTGATTATGGGAACTTTCTATACCTGGGATTTCTCAAATCTGTCGTAAAAATACTCAGGTAATTCAAAATGCCGCAGCCTGGATTCTACTAAAAATCCCTAAACATCAATCAGCCAAAGTGGCTCTAGCAACCTTTCACTGGCTTCCAGTGTTCAAAAGAATTCACTTCAAGTCACTCTGCCTCATTGAGCAATGTACAAGAAGGGGCCTTGGCTAACACAAAGAGTAAGGCCCTACAATCCCACGAGAACTTTGCGCTCTAAAACCCAGCAACTATTTTTGGTCCCTAAGATCAAGAAATCCAGGGGTCACTCATTCACCTTCCTTGCTCCTAAGCTCTGGAATGCTCTTCCATTGGGAATGAGAAAGATCGAGTCTGAAATAAGATTCAGACAACTTTTGAAGACTGTTCTACTCAGCTAAACTTTGAAAGACTGCTCATTTCAGTCTTTCAGCTAAACTTTGAAAGACTGCTCATTTCAGCAAACATGTTAGCACAATGCTATGCAACCAAAATAATGTCTTAGTGCTGGTAGGCCCTTCTGGATAGCCATGCGCTTCAGAAATCTACATGAATAGAACTATATCTCATGAGGAATGCAGACTACTTCCCCAGCCTCAAACTTAGTTATGTGATAGAATTGTAAAAAGGCGATGTTTACTGATTGTAATCTTGTGATGTAGTATCCAATATCATGATGGGGACAAAATGCATCTGGAGTGCAAAGTATTGTAAGCCAGTTTTTAGTTTGAGATTGTGCCTCTGGTGTGACCCGTGTTATTTGGGCTAACTTTCAGCAGCATCATTGGTGCTACTACACTGAGACACAGGTCACAAATATCTCATGTAAAAGGTTATGTGGAGGTAATGAAGATGTTTCAATCATTGAGATCTCTCAGACATTGCATAGTTTCATGAAAAGTCTCTACCAGCTCCTTATGTATCTGTTTGAATCTGTTCTGGTACAGTTAAAGGCATCCCCTCTTAAGTTTGCAATGTAAGTCATTCCAGTTACTTCACTTACAAGGCCATTTTCAGCTGACTTCTTTTCTCTATGCTTTCAATAAAGTCACTGGTTGAAATAATGTTTTCAGTGTAAGGATGTGTTGGTCGTTTTCGTAAACCAGTGTGTGCAACTTCCTACTTAATTGTTACCACCACTTTGTCTTTGTTACCTACTTTTGGTAATCATTACAGCCTGGACACAGTCCCTAGACCAGAGTTATTGTTTGTAATTTTTGTGGTGGTGCCCTTTTCATGTAAGTGACTCCATCAAAACTGGTAACTATTACTAGAAAACATTTTCAAAGAGAAAGAAGCAGCTGCAGGATTAATAATAGTGATTAGAAGTAACCGGCAATCACCTTGGAAAAGTCCACTTCGGCTGCCTGTTATTTGTAAAGGCCTTAACTCTTACTACAAAACAACTAAGAGTAAACCGGTTACTGTGACAGGTAGTGTTCCTGTCCAATTTGGATTTTTTATATTGTTACATTACAGGGAAAAAATACAGTTTCTCTTGCCTCTCGCGTGCTTGAGAAAGTAAACATTGAAGACCGTGGTAACATTATTTCTCTTGGACACTGTGGGCCTCATAACGATGTCGGTCATTGCAGTTTGGAACGAATCAACCTTAGGTTTTTACTTGTTTTCTACGCATTACACTTTAGACACATGATAAGCCCAGTAATAAAATCACTGGTGGGTACGGTTTTACTGAGTAAGGGTAATGAGATAGAAAATTCATCTACCATTACAGCATGGAAAAGGGTGATGTTGTTGCATGGGGGTAAAAGTATGCTAAACCATCATAGTACTTATGTTACCATACGCTATGCCTTAATTTCCCCAACTGAATGCTGTAGCGAGAGGTAAAGTCTTGCCAAAATGTTAATTTCCACTATTCCTCCAACTTAGCGTACATTGCTAAATGTGAGGCCTTGGGGAAGTCCTTCAGATGGAATTCTGAAGTCCAGCCATAGCACACTCCTTAATGCAAATAACAGTCCATCAGCACTGGAAAAACCCTTATTGAAAACAGTTTTTGTCCATTATTCATATTTTTGTAATATGTAGTACATGTAGTGACAGTAGCCCTCTTCAGATTTAGTCTGCGCAGTCCCTCCTTTAGATTGGCAAGATACGGAATGTAATATTAAATATGCACAAACAGATTCCGATTACATTTTTTCACATATTTTGCCAGAAAGCTGGTTTTACCCTGAAGATAGCTGTAGAAACAATGTCAATCCTCAGACAGTTTCTAAAACTCACCCACATTTTTGATTGATATAATTGCCACAAGAGAAACATTACTAATAATCAAATATTTTAAAGAAAAGTTGCAGATCATATGGGATCAGTGTCTGTGAGACCATTGTGATCTCAGGCAAGGGAGGTGGCTTATTTTCACATTTCTCCAGCATCAGAGCATTCACATAGTAACATGCTTGAATCATTCCCTGTCATCACATTTGGAATCCCCAGTAATTTTAAATTGCACTAAACTATGTTAAAATAGCGTTCGGTCTCAACAGCAGTATATTTGTTCAGTAGCACATCCACCTCATTTGAAAAGACCCAAACTTCAGGCAATGAGATGGAAGTCCTAGCTCTCCTATTCGCCTTAGAACCCACCATACATAGCTCAAATGTCTACTGAACATCGTGTTTGTGGGAGTCCTTGTGAAGAGCTCTACTCTTAACTTTTCAGTGAGTTTTCCTGATACTTTCTGGTTCTCTTTCAGAATCTTACCATTCAGATTAGGTACACCTATTCTCTTTGAAGTTTCAAATCTGCTGTTACCACTGCCCACCCTTTTGTGAATTCTGAAAGTGCTGATGTTTGTCAAAGTGAACAATCTTCAACTTTGGATGGTTACCTTGTACCATAAAATGTAAGAAGGTGCATGTAAATAGGAATCCTTACTTTCAGATTGGTATGGATATTCGGAGTTTATGAATTTAATAAAATTATCTATTATAGAGAAACAACATTGCAGGTATGTCACGGTTCATGACTGGACTAGACTAACTACTTCCTCAACTTTGACTACTGTTTTGCTGATAAATGCCTTTATATTCCCCAACCTCACCACAACACAACTCCCTGATGAAGGTATCTGTTCTCTTTCAATCCTAAAATAAATTTCAGCTTGCTGATGATCGGGTGAGAATAGCATACAAGTATGTTCTTCAACCTCAGTGTTTGACTTGAGTATTAAACTGGCAGTAGTGGCAGAGAGCATATAGGTTTTTAGGCTTCCTTTAAGGAGAGTGTTTTCATAGTTTTTGTCAAAGCTATGTTGGAAGCTCTTGAGCTATGCGTTAAGATTGTTAAAATATTTTGCTACATCGAATGAGGGCCTTCTTTTATCTAATGTGCTTAAGTCTGTCACTGGAATTGTGCACATATTCAAGATATGTCATTTGGAAAGAAAATCAGGTGGTTTATCTAGGCCATTTATGGATATGGATCATGGGAGAACATCGAAGTCTTCTTCCTCGAGAATGTTACTACTTCTGTTGCTACTACTTTTCTATTGCTTCAACTCTTGTTGCAGCTTCCACTACCACTGCTACTACTAATATTATTACCAATACTTAAATAGTGCTATATTTGAATATGGATTGCTCGGAGAAAACAACTTTAACCTTAAATGCACAGTCAGCTCAAATTTATGGGAACTATGTCAAGTGCAATGCTTCCCTTCAGATGAATGGGGAGTTGATTGTTCAATACACCTAGAAACGGAACAGATTCGCATTATTATGTTACATTAAATATAATATATTCGCTGAAATCAACTGAAAAGTGTATGAATATTTTGACTTGACATAGGCAGGTGACGGTGAAGTGGTATATCAACCTACAAAATCCAGTTAAGTGCAAAAAAGCTAACAAAAATAGTTAAAAGTAACTGAAGACTATCCCATTGTTAACAGCAGCATATTATGAGCCAAGATTTTTGGCTTAATGTTGTAAATACTTTCTTTAAAAAAAATGTTTTAGGCTCTTGATCACAGGACCTGCTGTGAAAACACAAGAGAACTTGGCGGAATGAGGTGCATTCTTTGTATGCGCATTGTTGAATAACGATAAACTTTGCATCTGCCGGAGTTGTGAGCCGGGAGAGACGCGGTACTGGAACTTTTAAATTGCGAATTTGCACATTTGTTTTAACTGATTGAAACTTTGGTCAACATTATTGGAGGGCAAACACTCGTTTTTAACTGTATTACTGTGTTTAGAAAGCGCATGACTGGTGGTTAGTGTCTGTGCCTCTGCACATGCGCGCTGACACTACCGGCTGCCAATTGACGAGAGGCGATTAGAGGACCAATCTTGCTGCACCAGGGGCAATATTTAAGAAACAGGCTGGCGCGAGCGCGCCCAACTGCATCCTCCTGAGGTGTGAGCCGGGAGAGACGCGGTACTGGAACTTTTAAATTGCGAATTTGCACATTTGTTTTAACTGATTGAAACTTTGGTCAACGTTGTTGGAGGGCAAACACTCGTTTTTAACTGTATAACTGTGTTTAGAAAGCGTATGACTGGTGGTTAGTGTCTGTGCCTCTGCACATGTGCGCTGACACCACCGGCTGCCAATTGACGAGAGGCGAGTAGAGGACCAATCACGCTGCACCAGGGGCAATATTTAAGAAACAGGCTGGCGCGAGCGCGCAGCAGACGCGTGCAGAGGGCGCGCCGTTGGCGCGCCCAAGGCAAGCCCGTCTGCGCCCGTCCGCGCTCGAATCGCGCCCAGCGCCAGCCATGCGGCCTGCAGCTCTCCCCTGTGAGCAGCTGCTTGCTTTTTCACAGTCAGACTGCTCAAAGCCTATATGTTTTGAACCGGATAAGATGTCAATAGGAGGAAGAGGGCATATCGAGTTCTAGTGTGGGTCTTGTAAGTTTGATTTGAATTGGCCTTCCTGGACGGAAGTTAGGGGTCCTGATATACTTGAGGAATTGCCTCACTTTGTTCCCCCCTACAGCCCCAGCTGTGGACAACAGATTAAGGCCGGTCTGATCAACTGCAGATCCCTCCCTAAACATGCTGCAGAAATTTGGTTGCTATTAAAAACCTATGATTGGGGCCTGCTTTTTTTGACAGAAACTTGGCTGAGAGAGAGCTCAAACCCCGATATTTGCTTAGCTATTCCTATGGGCTATAGAATAATTAAGGTCAACAGGGTAGATAATAGGCTTGGGGGGGGCCTTGCCATAATTTTGAGGGAAGGTTGGGAAATTTCATATAAGAAAATCGAGGGCATGGGGCCCATAGAAGCCAGGTCCTTTCATATTAAATTTTCCAATAACTCCTCGATGGCGGGGCTTTTGGTATATAGACCCTCGAACACCGTGGCCACCTATTGGCCGATACTGTTTGACTGTATCGCAAACCTTTCTGTACGATATTCTAATTTCACCGTTCTTAGTGATTTTAATGTCCATATGGACACTGCGAGTTGCCCTTTAGCCACCCAATTAGGAGATACCCTAAAAAGCTTAAACCTGACGCAAAAAGTACTATCTCCAACTCATGCAGCCGGTCATATTTTGGACCTCCTTTTTACCAATGATCCGGGTATTAAGGTGGAAGAGCCTCTACCTGTAACCTGGTCGGACCATATGTTGGTCACGTTTAGGATGAGTCGGAAGCTCTGTGACAGCCATAGCAGATCTGTCACAGAGAATAGGAGAAATTGGAGGAAGGTTACGCTTGATTCTATGGGGGATGAATTATACAATACCTCCCCCGTTTTGTCGGGGAACCCTAATTTAGATACTTCCCTTTTTAATTCATGGATCAATGTAGCCCTTGATAAATCAGCACCGACTAGATCATGTAAAGCATCTAGGAGCAAACCATCAGCACCATGGTTTAATATGGAGCTCCGGAGTGAAAAGAGTCGATGGAAGAGACTCGAGCGAGTCTGGAGAAAGGACTACGAATCCTCAGCTAAAAGGGTATATAAGGCAGCACTGAAACAATTCCATACGTTGAAACGTAGGGTTATGAGAGACTATATGGCAAAACAAATTATGGATGCTGACAACTCCCCCAGAGAGATTGTTAGGATAGTAGGGGGCTTCATGAAACCCCAGATCCTAAAAAGCACGATTCTACCTTCTCTGGCACTATGTGAGGAACTTGCTGCATTCTTCCATGATAACATTTTGACCATCTATTCTGCCTTTCCGGCGGCAGAAACGCAGGATATGGCAATTGTTGACACATTAGACAATTGGTCAACCTTTCGCCGGTTTGAGAAGGAAGCCTCTTTGAAGGAACTAATGAAAGTCAAGTCAGGTTCCCTTCTTGACCCCTGTTCGGCCAGAGTTTTTAAACTTTTAGCGCCCTTACTCAATGATACCTTGAATCCTCTCTGGAACTCGTCTTTGGAGACTGGAATTTTTCCTTCTGACTGGAAAAAAGCCTTTGTTCGGCCTATCCTCAAGAAAGAGGATGCCGACCCAGCAGAGCTAAAAAATTTCAGACCTATATCCCTACTACCGGCTCCAGCAAAAATCCTAGAAAAGGAAGTCCAGAGGCAACTCTCAGACTTCCTTGAATCTAATTACCATCTACATGATTCTCAGTCGGGTTTTAGGGTAGGATATAGCACAGAGACAGCTCTGCTAGAAGTTGCAGAGTCAATTCGTGAAACCCTTGACCTAGGAAACTGTGCAATGCTGGTGCTGCTGGATTTATCAGCAGCATTTGACACGGTCTCCCATAAGATCCTCCTTAATAGGTTACATCATTTAGGAGTGACGGGGACCGTGTTACGATGGTTTCAGTCATTTCTGGAAAGCAGGTCGCAACAGGTTTTTTTACATCCTCATGTTTCCAGTTCTAGGTCTTTGTCACAGGGGGTGCCACAGGGCTCTGCATTGAGCCCTTCACTTTTTAATGTCTATCTTGCACCTCTAGCGACAATTGTGGAAAAATGGGGTGTGCGTGTTGTCTCTTATGCAGATGACACGCAACTTGTCTTCTCTTTTAAAGAACAAAGCGAGACAGCCTTCACTAATTTTAGGCAATGCCTTTTAAATATCTCTTCTTGGATGACAGATAGCTGTCTAAAACTTAATACTGATAAAACGGAGGTCCTATTTTTGAATCAACCTACTCTGCCACGTACCGAGCTATCGTGGCCAATAGAGTTAAATCCCCCTCCGGTACCGGTAACCTCGGCGAGGAATCTGGGTTTTAGGTTTGATTCACAACTTACAGGTAAAGCACAAATTACGCATGTCTCCTCTCAGTGTTTTTGGAGACTGAAGGCATTACGTAGATTTCTTCACTTCCTATCGATGAATTGTAGGAAGTCAGTGGTGTATGCTCTTATCACTTCTCAACTTGACTACGCTAATAGCCTGTACATTGGCCTCCCTGACTATCTGATGATGAGATTGCAGCGTATCCAAACACTCAGCAGCTAGGCTTATTAGAAATGTGCCCTTACGGTATCACATTACTCCTCATTTGCGTAACCTGCATTGGCTCCCCGTAAGGAAAAGAGTTCAGTTCAAAGCTCTTGCGTTGGCTCATAAAGCAACAAGAGGGGTAGGTCCTCTTTACCTGAAACGGAGGCTTCAGAAATACCATCAAGCAAGAACGCTCAGATCAAACAGCTTCAATCTTTTGGTCACCCCGCGCTTTAAGAAGGCAAGGACGGGTGGGCGCGCTTTTTCCGTGAAAACAGCGATGCTATGGAATATACTGCCAAATGATCTCTGGCAGATGGATGCCGAACTGCCTTTTAGGAAGGCCCTGAAAACTTGGCTGCTTGGGTTACCTTAGACAATACTGCGGTCTTGTGCCTCTCCCTCTCTCTCCACTTGACGGATGCCAGCGCCGGGACACTTCCGTGGGAAGTAGCTGTGCGCTCTATAAATATTAATAATAATAATAACAGACTGTAAATTAGCTTTACAGTCTGGACTATTCTCTTCTCATTGTTGGGAAGCTATTCCAAACTAGCATGGAGATTCAGGAATGTCTTTAAAACAGTTGCCCTATGTTTAGGGAGCTTTGCAACTCAACCAAGATTTAAAAAGTATGAGGCAGGACTTGTGCTAGGATCCAGAATTCTGCAGCTTTTCGGTGTGTACTTTTTGAAAGCCACTGCTAACATTGCTAAAGGCTCTTCCAAAGGGTGTTGGTGACTAAGCCCTCCTGGCCTACATGATCCTTTTAGAATAACATGTATATTGAGATGTTTACAACCGTCCTCTTTCCGTGCACTTCTTCACTTCAGCTTATTAGCAATAAAAAAACAGACTACTGGCCATTGACTGGAGCTGGTGTGCAGGTTCCAGTCCTGTACACATCTCCAGTGTTCATACAGTTCAGTGCTTCCTGTAGTGACTACATGTATAGTTGGATGTGTTTTGAAAAGCAGGCAATGTTTACAATTCTTTGTAGAAAATTGTAAATCGTAGCTCTAAATGTTCTTTAATCTGCCTTACAGCTACCACTACGCCAGTCCAGTGGACTATAGAACTCACCGGCAGGAACCTTCTAGTAAAGATTTTTAATGTAATTGTAAAGGTCCCTCGTCCAAGTTAAAAACAAGCATTTGCAATGCAATAGGTCTCGAATTTACGGGAGTTTAAGCTATTAGCATTGTAAATGACAATGTGTTTCATTTATGTTTCAAAAACCAAAACATAAATAAAAGGCATTGTCATTTACATTGCCAATAGCTCAAACTCGCGTAAATGCGAGACCTATTGCATTGCAGATGCTTTTTTTTGTCTGTGTACATCAAGGTGACACTGGATTCTTGGCTGCTGCTGATTCATTATGACATTCAACATTCTCTACAAAATCTTCTTTACAAAATGGCAACGGATTGTCTACGAACTGCTGAAGAAACAACATACATTTACCTGCCTTCATCAAGATAACTTCAAAGACTAAAATTGAGAGCATACTGAAATATCGTGAGTTTGCATTTTCTATAAATCAGATTGTATCTTTTTAAAAGCATCCTTTGCGTGGATAGTCCTGAGCTCTGCAAAACAGGCTTCAACATCTAGGAACATTAGTAACGAAGCCACTCCTGTTGCTGCTTTTAGGGAACAATCTTTCAGTCCTGGGGCAGGATTAAACAAGGACAACACTGGATGTTACTTAAATAGTAAAGGGCTA
Organism: Triturus cristatus; assembly: GCF_964204655.1. NCBI lineage: Eukaryota > Metazoa > Chordata > Amphibia > Caudata > Salamandridae > Triturus > Triturus cristatus. The sequence goes on from NC_140591.1 coordinate 252,297,715, forward strand.
TTGCACATTTAGCATGCAATTTCTCAGCAGAGCACAAGCCAGCCATTTCTGTAGGTATTGTAATCCCACTTCCCACCTGCAATATTAGATCCAATCACAGCAGAATCCACAGAAGCCGATAGAAGACTAAAACAGACATCAACAGCACCATCACAGTGAGTCTCAAAAAACATTTGAAAGTGAATGATCTCGCACACAACACCAAGGCAAACTCGGAAATAATGCAGTCTGACATAACAGAGATCCACCAGGAAGGATCTCAGAAGCTGAAATCAGAATATACAATGTTGGATACTCAGAAGCAAAAATAAGAAAAGAGTAATTGCTTTGTCTAAATCCTTATGTTTATCTCGTCAAAGAGACTTAGCTGAGTTGGAAGTTCGCAGCTGCTTGTGGTGTTTAAAGAGGACCCTAAATCAAGCGTGGATTTTCTCGAAATGTGGTTCCCGAAGGCACTAATAATCAACGTAAAAAATGACTTTGAACGTGAAGTAGCCCACACAGTGCCAACTCATAAGCCTCAAAATACCAAAATTCCAAGGACCATTGTATACAAAGTCCTCCGATACCAACAGGTAGAAACTTTTTGGACTATTCGTGATATAACAAACAGATCCTGTGGGAAGGAGTGAAGGTCAACATTTTCCAGGAATACTCCAAAGACACTGCCCTCCTTCGGAAAGGCTTGTGCGCGCTCACCCCGAGGCTGATAAGTATAAATTTGCCATTTTGCATTTGTCAGCCAAAATGTGTGTCTTTCTAGGAAAAATCTCGGAATCGGAACTGGACTGTTTCATAAAATCTGTTTTTTGTCTCCAATAGTTTCGTTAAAATTACTTCTACCAAAATGCTATGAAGTCCCAAAGCAATCTGATGATGGTTTCTCTCAGCTACGCCATTTCTCTTATTGTTGCCTTCTTGAAATGCTCCTTTTGTCCTATGAATGATTTTCCAATACTTTTGGCATTATGCTGAAAGAAATGTTAGTGTAGGTAGGTTAAGTAGTGTGACACCTAGAATTATTTCAATAAGTTAAACAGCAGCAAGTAACTTTATTTCGGTTCGTTGAACCATAAAAGTGCAGAATACAAGTATTAAAAGGTTCTCTTGCTCCACATTTTATCCTCATCTACTGATTTCATCTCTGACTTTGGTTTGTGAGTCATAACCCGAGACGATAATTGATAAAGCAATGTATTTAAACATTTTAATTGCTTCACAAAAATATAAACAAAGTAAACAACATTTTAATGCATCACTTCTGAAGCACAGGTTAATGCCACATATTTATTTTCTCATTATATTGCTTTTATCAAACAATCTGCTTATACATGCACAATTACTAAAAAACGTAGTAGTGCACAACAGCGCTGGCTTAATCTTTATGACACGCTAACAAAAGATGTGCCTCCAACAAATTCTTAACTATCATTAAGGAATAAGCTGATCTCAGAGGGTTACAGAGGCCGCAACATCACTATATAAACACAGTTAAAGTGTGGATTGCAATAACGAAGAGGGCCGTCCCTGTTCAGATAGGATTCATCAGTATTACAAAAAAGACATATAAAAAATGTAAACATGTGGGAATTATGAAGCTTTTTCTTTTAAATGAACAAATTGGATGAGGTATTGTAAGTTTAACAACTCGCATGAGTTGGAAGGAGGCAGAAAAAGGGTAACTATCCAAAGCAGGAGACGCAAGCAGGGAGGGACAGGGTAAGGCACCAGCAAAAAAAAAAAAAATAACGAGCACCTTATTCTGGTGCCATGCGCTTTTTTCAGCTGTGCTCCCCTGCTACTGCTCAAGCAGAACCCGTCTAAACTTACTTTTGGTCGCAGAGGTCAGGTTCTTCTTGCCCTCTTTCAGCAGCTCTTTAATAAACTTGTTGGTTTTTTCCAGCTCCACCTCGTGAGCTCGTATCGTTTCCAGCAACCACGTACTGTCCAGGTAGCAGTCGCTGAACTCACGTGGCTGCAATCCCATGATTAAAAAGAGTTTGATATCTCCGATTGACTCTGCCGAGCGAGATGCCGGCCCTGCTCCCGAAGTATGCTCAGCAGCAGCACCCTCTATAAGGGGGTGCGGAGGACAGATGAAAGCTCTGTTGGTGAAGGGACAAGGGAGAGATAGCAGCACTGCCTTAGAATTGGGATAGCAGCAGCGATGGCATCGGAGCAGGCCCAGCACCCGGCCTCCACCACATCCCCAAAACAGTAAAGTAACCTCGGCCATGCAGATCCCCAGGTGTGGTGGTGTGCGGAGATAAAAAATAATTTTTTTAAAGCAGGCATCTCGGAACGGTGGTGGGGGCGGGCAAACACGGCACGGGAAGACGTAATATAAATGAGACAACAGCGTCAGTGGTGTGTGTGTGTACTTGCGCACTGAAAATAAAAACAAGCATTGGCCAGAATTGGGATAGCAGCAGCGATGGCATCGGAGCAGGCCCAGCACCCGGCCTCCACCACATCCCCAAAACAGTAAAGTAACCTCGGCCATGCAGATCCCCAGGTGTCCCGCAAGTGGTGTGCGGAGCTAAAAATAATTTTTTTAAAGCAGGTATCTCGGAACGGTGGTGGGGGCGGGCACACACGGCACAGGAAGACGTAATATAAATGAAACAACAGCGTCAGTGGTGTGTGTGTGTACTTGCGCACTGAAAGTAAAAAAACAATCATTGGCCACGCGGGCGAAATTGAGGCAGACGCGGCCGCGATTCACAAAAGCTTTGAAATAACAAAAGCATTAGCATACACAAGCTTTGGCAACGCGGCCGCGAAAGTGAAAGTGATCGCGATTACGATCGCGTGCTACGGAGGAAAGACACATGGCGCTGCGCGCGTGCACGTTCACGTGCACTGCAGCTTTAGGCCACGGCAGCACTTTGAAAAGCCTGTATACAAAATGTCTCGGCCAGATCAGCGCAAGCGCTGGATCAGGTCGAGACCTAACAAATAGTACATTGGTAGAAAACAAAGGGGGTAAATTGCTTCAGGAAAGGCCATAACATGGACATTCATGTGAATGCTGAAACAAGGTGTTCAATCCCCATGACTAATTTTAAAAATGTAATGTCTGAGTCACTATAGTTTCTGTACAGATGAAGTTACAGTAATCTACGGGCAGTAATTCTATGATCTTGAGTCACAGAATCTAGGCTGCTTTGTTCACAGATCTTATTGTTTCCTGCATATAACCTGCCAGTTTTGCAGATTATTTGTCTAAGTAAACCTTTCACCAGGGAGTGGAAAGGGAGGACATACTTGGTGTTTTCTGACCATCTGTAAACACCCCCTAACGTAGGTGCTGGTGGGTACTTTCGAAGATTTTGCAAATCCTTTCCCACAATGGATGTAAGTTGTACACTAGAATATTTCATGGGGTTTAAGAAATGTGAATTCCCCAAGGATAACATTTTGCTGTGAACGAATGAAACAGTAATAATGTGCAGTAGACTAAGAGTACCTCTGAAATGTATTTGCCTAAATTTCCATGTGGATTCTGTCAACTTTCAAAATGGTCAAATTGTTCAAGTTGAAGTTGTTAGGCTATGGTACATGACTTTTGCTTATAGTTTCATCCATTTAAAACTCAAAATACAAGATTGTAGACATGTTTGGTGTGATGTACACTAAAGTGTCAGCTTTCAGGTTTTAGAAGTGACTCAGTTTTAAGATTCTCTGAGGATAAATGATTACGGACAATTGGGTTACGGTTTCACCTAAAATGATTGACTGGAATAACTACTGTGCTGGTTATAGCTGCAGGTGAACGTTCATACAAAAAAGCAATGTCTATCAGAGCAATCTAGTAAATTGTTTGTTTTATTAATCCATAGATGGTAGTTCCTGTGCTGAAATATGTCAGAGGTGATAATTTGTCCCAAGATCATTGGCTTGATCTCTTTCGACTCCTTGGACTTCCGAGAGGCACTAGTCTAGAAAAGCTGTTGTTCGGTGATCTACTCAAAGTAGCAGATGTTATTGTGTCAAAAGCAGCGGAACTTAAAGTAAGACTTTTTTCTTATTGTTAAAAAGTAAATTGTGTAATTTGAATTTCATTTGATTGTATTGTCTTTTAGAATGAACTAAAGAATTGTATCTTTCATATTTATCTAATTTCTAAATAAATTGATAATGCAAAATAATTAACATGTAACTTGTGTCTCTGACCTTATTGTCACAAACTAAGAATACTGCACCTCCATACCCTTTGATAAACTATCTGTGTGATATCCCCAAACAAATTATAAAGGTCCTTGAGCTTTGAAAATAGCGGAGGGAAATAATAATTTGAATAGTATGTAGATTAAAACAGTACACATGCGTGCCATTCATCTACAACTGTCAGAGAATGTGATTCTCTTCTAAGTGGCTTTTTGATATTTTCTTGCCAGTTCTTTATGTCATGAAATTCCTCTTTTGTTGCCGGCCTTGTTATTCTCATAAATTCCAAAAGGCTCCCCAAATGTCTAGATGGTTAGCATTGCTACATTGTCACTGGAAGTGATGTTATCCTAAGTATGAAAAATGCTGCTTCTGTCGCTCCCTACCCAGCCTATTCCTTTACTGGATTTTGGATCTTTGTTTTTATTTAATATTTATTGATAGAGCACTTCAGGGACCCTGGATGAAGTGGCAGACCACTACTTAGGTTATGAAATTGCAGATGGAGAAGCACAAGTTGAGTATTTGTGTATAGATAATGTGTTTACAGAGAAAACAACAATTTACACCAATACATAGTAGTATTTTTCAGAAGAGAGAGTAGTAGTGTTCCATGAATATATCAGTGTTCATATGACAAAAGTAGGTGAAACATATAGCAAGGGATAAATGTAAACCCTTGTTTACATGATATGAGGGCAGCTAACCTAAATAAATCAGAAGGGCAGTGCTCAATAAAAGGTGAACAGAGAAGCAGAGACAGAGAAAAGAAATAGAGCTGTAAAAAGGAGAAGCATGCAAGAGTAGAGGAAACGGGGATTTCATGCTTGAATAATTTTAGGTAAGTCCTGCTATGGGTTAGGAAATGCTGTGTATGTTTAATTTAAAAGGCTGTAAAATGCCGCAAGTATGAAAAGAGTGTGTTTTTCTTGTTGTGATTCTGACCTGATTCCTTTCCATGGTATCTCAATTTGAAAACTGCCAAACCTGTTTGATGACCATGTATGTCACTTAATCCAAGGGCCACCTATTATAGCGCTTAGTAATTGTGCCTTTCGCCAGATGCTTTCTCTGCAGAAGGTTTTCCTTGTCAGTCAAGATTCATCTTTTGTTTAGCGTTTGTTTCTACTCTGGATCCTTGCCTGTCTAGACCAAAAGACTCTGTCAATCAGAGGCCTGAAAAATATGCTAGGTCCTCTGAGGGCCATAAAGACCATCATAAGGGCAGAGTTACCATCATGTTCACTGTCAGTTCTAGTTTGCAGGCCATCTTCTAGTCTCAGGCTGTTGGTACTCTGTCAACACGTGATGCTACTGAAAATTGCTTTCCAAAGCTTCTCAAAGCCCAGCTTACCCAATTAAAGTAATTCTCCACTCCAGAATGAGAACCCCTTAACCCTTTCTAGGTGTCAGATTAGATCTGTAAATCTTTTTTTAGGTATTCCAATTTTCTGTTGTGGGTTTCTTTGGACCTGTTAAAAATTTCAGGGCCACTAATTTGTAATACTAACATTATTTACAAGGTATGAGCTATTTTTATGGAGTTGTTTTTCTCTCTTTTACTCATCCCAATCTGCCTGCTTTGTTTTTTAAACATCACTCCATTGAGGTTTGATGGATGTATAATACAAATATGAATTCATGGTGATAATGCAACTATCAAAATACTTCCCCTTCAGAATATTGACCCCAAACCCTCAAATCATGTATCCCACTCCCCAAAGTTCCCCAACTCCTCCTTCCCCCACCACTGGTTGAAACACACAGAAAGCTGTTGGAGAATCTTAAATCATGGATACCATACTTGTGTCAATCAATAGATATTCAAGGATTCACACCTCTAAATCTTGATTGCAATGTCTGCTTTCTTTTCTGTTTAGCAATGTACATATTAATGTGGTGCTGCAAGCCAAGAATATGTCCCCATGTTAATCTAATAGGGTTGTTTTTTCATTTACTTTGCATCTCATACTTTTATGCACCACATCTCTGTTAAGGACCCTTAAGTTTGTTTTGTCTCTTTGTTACCATCATTTACTCTGTGATTGACTGTTGGTATTGTATCTTCCAGCCATTTTCTCCCATTTCCGCTCATATTTCAGGTGTCAGTCTGGGTCATCTGCGATGAGAAACCCCATATTTGTTTCTATTCCTGCAGGCATTTCCTTAAAAAAAAAAATTAGGACATGACCACCAAAGTGTTTCTCAGTCCCTACACCTCCTTATTGCTGTTCAGTTCTATGAGACTAAGTCTACATTTTGACATTTTTTACACTGTGTTACAATAGTTATTCCAAATCCTCCTTTGGAATCTTCCTACTCACGAGTATTCTTACACCTTTTTTTTTTTTTAAAACATTGACTTTCAAAAAAACATATCAAGTAAAAGCGAGTGAACTCCAGATGTACATACAATGTAGATCAAGATGAAAACATGATCCAACACAAAATTATCAATGTCAATGCAAAACTCACAGTTGTTTTGCAGTTCTCCCAGTTACCTCCCTTGCTCTTCCCATCCTGTTTTATTCATCTTGCTTCTCCTTGTACTTGTCTACAGAGCTAGTGGGGCCGTAGGTTCTTTTAACAGGGATAGCCTATTTGGTGCCTCTCTATGCCATCTCTTTTCCCATCAACCCATCCAGTCCCATCTCAGATATAAAGGCAGGCTGAAGTGACCACAGACACCAGCAGGATGTAGTTGAAGTCGGGTTTATTGCTGCTCATCTCAACAACAGCTTCCAGGGAATGAGCTTGTGCTTCAAGCACATACATTCCATCACCCTGGAGCCCATAGAACATTCATGGTGCCATAGCAACACCACATAAGCTATTACAATATCTCCCTTCTTCGCATAAATAAGGACAACAAAACAAAATAAATATATTTCAAAAAAGAAAAGAATAATAACAAATAGATTTGCTAAAAACACAATGAAAAGTTTAAACCACCCTACAAATACTGTAAGATGTCACAAATCCATACGTTTAGGAACAATTCTTTTACGTGTACTCCTCCTGATTGAAACAGAAGATCCCTCTGGAGACATTTCTTTGCAAGAACGATTTTCCCCATTCAACCCAATATTCCCACCCACAGGGACGGGATTACTGGAACCCGAAACAGAATTGTCTTGCAAACCCATTCGACATGCAACCTTATCTGGGATTCTATAAACTCTGGACACATTCCACCAATTTTTTCCCTTGACTCTCACAGCATGCCGCGAGACCAAATCTACACACACAGGTTGACTGAATTTTGAAAAACCTTTAGGTACATTGTGTGGGATCTTAATCTTAATCCAATCCCCTACTTTGATATTGTGAGACCACCTCTCTTCTGAGGCTCTCTCCTCTTGATATACAGAAGAATCATGGCCAACACCACCTTTATGGTTTACCTGAGAAGAGGACAAGCCTGAATTAGCTAAAAGTCCCCACTGCCTCATCCAAGCTGGACACATGTTGAACGTGGCAACTCTCCCTCTCAGTAATTCAAATGGACTCTTTCCGAATTCCAAACCAGGTGTAGTCCGATGAGCCCACAACATGCTCTGAACAGCTCCCCCTATATCCATATTTCCAGCAACAGCCCATTGCACACAATCAACTAAGATACGGTTCATGCGCTCAATGAAACCATTGCCCTGTGGGTGATAGAGAGCCACACGTTTGTGAACAATGCCAGATTGACTTAAGAAACCAGACATTTCCTTGGAGACAAATTGCACCCCATTGTCCGACACCAACTCTTTAGGAAAACCTTCCCTTGCAAACAGGCTTTCCAAAAATTTGATAACTTTGGTAGAATTAGGCTCAGTCATAAAACACACCTCCCACCATTTGCTGTAATAGTCCGCAACCACCAATGCAAACCTGTATTTACTGGATAACACATTGAACGGGCCAATGAAATCTAAGGCCAGTTTCATCCACGCCCCTGAAGGTAACTCGACCCTTACTTTGGGAGGGGACACAGTCTTGATTACTTTGTCACTAGAACAACACGTGTAGCAATTTTCAACCATACTTTCTATATGCCGATCCATTGAGGGCCACCAATAAATTGAACGAACCCTACGCTTAGTGCACGTCTGCCCCAGATGACCTTCATGTCCTGCCTTGATTATGCGATCTCTCAAACACGCTGGAGGCACAAACTTGTCACCACGCAAAATCATTTCATCTTCCTCTAATGATAATTCATCGGCCACTTTAGCAAAAGGCTGCAACTCAGAGTCCAAATGTTTCTCCTTTGGCCACCCCTGAATAATACACTTTCTAACTTCCTTGAGAACAGAGTCAGCTTTCAATGCATCAAACCATTCATCCTCCTTGAAACACCCCTCTTTACAAACATCAATACTTGCGATCAAACATTCTTCATCTTCCTCTGCAACACATTCTTCTTGTCTAACCGGCAACGGCAATCTAGACAAAAAATCTGGTCTAATGTTTTTCCCCCCAGGAATGTGTTCAACAATGAAATTATACTGAAGAAGCTTGGAGCTTAGCCTAGCTATCCTGGGCGTATGGTCCTTTACAAGCACACCATTAAGAATGGGAATGAGAGGTTTATGATCAGTCATAATCTTGAACGATCTGCCCCAAAGAAAACCTTTGAACCTCTCAACTGCCCAACAACAAGCAAGAAGCTCCCTCTCGATCACAGAATAGTTTTTCTCACTAGGACGCAGTGATCTGGAAATAAATCCAACCGTATGTTCTGACCCACCTCTCATCTGAGTCAACATGCCACCTAAACCATCCAAACTAGCATCCACCGACACAATGGATTCCAGAGAAGGATCATAAGGAGTTAAAATATTGCAATGGTTCAATTCATTTTTGATTTTTTCAAAATCATTTTGACATTCTTGATCCCAAATGAACACAGTTCCCCTTTTCAAAAGTTCCCGAAGATGGGCGGTCTTTGCTGCAAAGTTGGAAATGAATTTGGCATAAAACTCACACATACCAAGGAAAGATGATACCTGTTCCTTAGATTTGGGAGACGGAACATTGACAATAGCTTCAATCAGACCCACTCTAGGAAGAATGCCTTCACCTGAAATGCAATGCCCCAGGTACTCTATTGACTGTACCCCAAATACACATTTACTTAAGTTCCCCACGATACCTTTATCCTGTAATCTGTTCAACACCTCAGATAAGTTCTTATCATGAGAAGATTTGCTAACCCCAGCAACTAGAATGTCATCCTGAAACACTACTGTATCCTGCACACCCAGCAAAACTTTTTCCATGACACGCTGGAAAACAGAGGCAGCGGAAGCTAACCCGAACGGCATCCGTCTAAACTGGAAAGTGCCAGATGGTGAAACAAACGCAGTTAAGTGTTTAGATGATGCATCCAACTCCACCTGATGGTATGCTGATTACAAATCTATCTTTGAGAACCATTTGAACCCTTGAAACTTTGACACTATGTCATCAATACGGGGTAACGGGTGAGAATCCACCCAGATATTTTTATTGAGACTGCGTAAGTCAATGCAGACTCTAAGATTTCCATTTTTTTTTCATGCGACGACCAATGGACTTAGCCAAAGGGATGATTCGACTGGTTCGATCACCCCAGTTTCACACATTTTTTCCAACTCCTTTGCCAGGTCATCCCGAACACTCAAAGGTACATTGCGTAGCTTATGTTTACAAGGAATGGCTCCCTCTTTTACCTTAATGAGATGTTTAAAGCCTTTGATTAATCCCAGTGACTCTGAAAATACTTTTGGAAAACTGCTTCCCCACACGGAAAAATCTTTCTCACTCCTTGACTCATTAACAATAGAAACTGGTTCCTTAGTGCCTGGCCTAAGAGTCATTTTAAACAAAGCTTGGTGGTACCACCCCAGGATGTCTAGTCCCTTGATAGCTACATAAACTTTTCCCTTGATAATTTTTTCTTTGAACATCAATGTGCCTTCAAAGAAACCTTTAAGTTGAATCCTCCTACCTTCATAAGATACTGGACTTCTATCAGGAGGTTCCAAATGTCTGTCGCCCCAAACCGATTCAAACAACTCTTCCGTGATCATTGTCATGCGAGCACCAGAATCGACCAGCAATTTTAGGATTTTGCCATCCACAACTATGTCCACAATAGGATCTGCACAATCCTCACAATCATCCTTCACAACCAACATGAGGTCTCTCATGGAGCTCACAACCTCCGTGTTACTTTCTAGGATGTCACTCTCTTCCCACACAACGTTGACATTTCTTCTAGAGTTACATACTTTTGCAAAGTGACCTTGTTTACCACAATTCCTGCACATAGCATTACGAGCAGGGCAAACTCGTGAGTTAGGGAAATGTGCAGAATAACCACACTTTGAACACACATTCTTCTTCTGTAAATAGAATTGTTTCTTATCTTGTTTTGTGCTTTGCGACTTTACTTTAACTTCATTTCCATTTTTCTCACCAGTATTTTTCTCAGACAAGCCATTTTTGTCTGCACTGTTTTTACTATCACTTACAGCCCCCACCGTTGTTTTATCAGATCTCAGCTCATTGGACGATGACTGCGATAATTCAATGCTTTTGACAATAGAAATTGTTTCTTCAAGAGTTGGGTTTTTTAAAGTTAGTAACTTCTGTTGCACTTTTTTGTCTCTACAACGTACCACAATTTGATCTCTTATGAGTTGTGATGTAAACATCTCAAATTCACAGTCAGATGCTAAAATGCGTAGAGATGCGACATATGATACAATGCTCTCCGAGGTTTGCTGTTCCCTCGTGAAAAACTTATGTCTAGCTACTACTAAACTTTTTTCCACATCAAATTGTTTTTCTAGCATGTGAATAGCTTGGTCAAACTCATTGAGTGGCTCGTCCCCCTCTGCTAGCTCTGGCAAAGGTAAGTGCTCAAGAACAGCCTGACCTTCAAAACCCAAATTATGTTCAAGAATAAATCTTTTACATTCGGCGCTAAATCTGAGACCTCCAATGGCTCCTAAATACTTTTTTTTTTTTTTTTTTTTTTTTTTTTTTGAAACCGTTTATTGCAGTTTATAGAAGTTACAGGTATGGGCCTACAACCACACGGCCGGCCGCTAGAGCATCAAAAGCATATTACATACATACAGCAAAACATTTTCTCAGCGGTGCACAGTAGGAAGACAGGAGTGATCAATGGTGCAGGCCTCACAGCTCCATGCCCACAGTACGGTTCCATTTTCTTAATACAAAACAACATAAACAAACCACAACCGCAAGGCAACCCTCGATCCAAAGTGACAACACGTGCTCCATAAGTGGGGGATCCAAACCAGCAGCAAAATTCTGAAGAGTGGGACGGGAGTAGATCAGGGACTGGGGGACCGCGCGCCCGCGGCCAAGGGAGGGGCGCCATCTAGGGAGACGGAGCCGGCGAGGCCGCTGGTAGCAGCGGCGGCTCACAAATACCCCCGCGGTAGGCGTTCCAGGGGCCCCAGAGTTTCATCCACGCCCCAGGCTTACCCCTCGCCACATACACCACCTTTTCACGAAACATACACCAATCCATATGTTCTTTCCAGGCAGACACCGCAGGGGGCCTCTGGGATCCCCACAATTGGGCAATATCACGCTTGGCTATCATGTATCCCAGCGTCACCCACCGCGCCTGCGGGACCGAGTAGTCATTTGGTTCCCAGACATTCAGCAAGCATCTCCTCGCTTCAGGCAGCAGCGCGACACGCGTAACCATTCGTAGAACCTCATGCACACCACGCCAGAATCGCTCCACCTTCGGGCACTCCCACAGTATATGCATGAAAGTCGCCAACGCACCACAGCCACGCTTACACATTCCATCACCGGCAAAACCCATACGTAAAAGCCTTGGCCCCGTCACATAGACCCGGTGAAGGATCTTGAGCTGGACGAAACGAAGGCGAGCCGGGATGGCCACCTCTTTCGGAGAGGCCACCGCGGAAATCCAATCCTCGTCGTCCAGCTCCAGCCCGTCGGCAACCCACGCCTCGCGGAGACTAGTCAGCAGACACGATCTATCGTTAATCAATTTTTTGTATATGAGGGAGATCGTGCTGTCCGGGACATGGCCATCTAGCACTCTGTCCTCCAGGGGGGAAGACTCCGGAATGGATGCAACATCCGGGAAGACGGAGCCCAGCGCATGGCGGACCTGTAGGTACCGAAAGTACTCACTGCCCTGCAGCTGAAACTCCGCCTGCAGCGTCTCAAAAGTTTTGAATCCCCCCCTCGTCCAGAGATCTCCCACCGTGCTGATTCCGATCGTGTCCCACTTTTCGAAGCCCTTCGACGTCCACAGGGAGCCCAACCTCTCAGATGCATACAGCGGAGACGCTCGGGTCAAACGGTCCTTCCACCCCATAGCTGCATTGGCCGCGTGCCAGACACGCACCATGACACGCGTCGGTCCCGTCAAACGGGAGTCGGGCGCGCCAGAGTAAAGCGCTCGATTATAATCGCCACCGGGCAGAAGCGTCCTGTCCATCTCAAATGCCGGGTTCAAGGCGGGCCCGTAAAGGCCATGGTTAATTGCAGCTAGTTGGGAGGCCCAGTAATACCGTTTGATGTCCGGGAGGGCGACCCCTCCATCGTACCACGGGAGCGTCAATTTAGCAATAGCAATACGCGGCCTCCCGTCCCAGAACAGGCGCCGCTGGAGGCCCTCCACCTCGCGAAAGTAGCGTGCCGGGACCAAGTCCATGGTATTCTGGAGGGCGTAGAGGAAGCGCGGCAGGGACATCATTTTAAATAAGGCCGCTCGGCCGAGCGGCGAGAGCGGCAGACGCCGCCAGCGCACCACGTCCTCCCGCAGACGCTGGAGGGGGGGCAACAAGTTCCGCTCATAGCGGGCCTCCGGGTCAAGAGTGATATATATACCCAGGTACCGGAAACCCTGGGAGGCAATCTGGATCGGACAGTCCCGTGGCAGGACCGGGGCCTCCCCGGAGAGCACATAGACACAGGATTTCGCCCAGTTGATGACCAGGCCTGAGTTGCGACCGAAGGAGCGCAAAACATCAACCAGGACAATCAGTGACTTGCGCGGGGAGGCGAGATACAAAAGGATATCGTCAGCATAGAGGGACACTCGGTCCTCATGCTCGGGGGTCCAGCGGAGACCACGGATAGAAGGGTGCCACCGCAGCCACTCCGCCAGGGCCTCCATGGCCAGGGCGAACAGGAGAGGCGACAGGGGACAACCCTGTCGCGTGCCCCGCCCCAGCGCAAATGGGGCAGATACTCGCCCATTCACCACCACCTGCGCCAACGGGCCCGAATATAGCAATTTGACCCAGCTGACGAAGCCCGGGCCAAACCCAAACTTCGCCAGCATCGCCCAAATATAGGGCCATTCGAGCGTATCAAACGCCATGGTGGCGTCCAAGGACGCCAAGATGGCCGGCTCCCGCACAAACGGGACACGTGCGAGCACCCCGTGTAAGCGCCGCAGATTAAGCGCCGTGTTGCGATGTGGTATAAAGCCCGATTGGTCTTGGTGGACCAAATCGCCCACCACGCCAACCAACCGGTTGGCCAACACCTTGGCGAGGATTTTGGGCTCCGCGTTCAGAAGCGAAATCGGCCTATAGGATGTGACCCGCTCACGGGGCTTCCCCTCCTTATGGATCACCACAATTGTAGCCAGACGCTGGTCCGGCGGGAGGGAGCCCTGCGAGTGGGCCGCAAGGAACATCGCGCGCAGGTGGGGCGCCAGCACATCCGGGCGTAGCTTGTATAGCTCAATGGGAATACCATTGGGGCCCATGGCCTTGCCGGATGCAACCGAGCGAATAGCCGAGGCAATTTCGTCCGAGGTGGGCGGGGCATCCAGCGAATCCCTGTCCTCCACCGTAAGGGATGGCAGTGCGATGTCCCGAAGCAAGGCATGGGAATCTTCCTCCGAGCAGGGAGAAACCGGGGAGTAGACTTCGCGGAAATAATCCGCGAAGCAGGAGACAATGGCTTCCGGCTCAGTGACGCACACACCATCCACGCTCTCAATCAAAGGCACCACACGGCTCGCTCTTTCCCTCTTGTCCAACCACGCAATCAATTTGCCAGCCTTGTCACCCACATCATACAATCGCCCCTGCTGCTCTTTACTGAGGCCCCTGGCCGCCTCCGTGACGAGGGCCCGATAGGCCGCCTGCTTTAAGTGCAAAACATGTAACTTAGCATCTGTTACCCCGCTCCCCAGGTCACCCTCCAGTTCTGCAATCTCGGCCTCAACCCGGGTCACCTCCTCCCGCTCGCGCCGCCGGGCATTGGAGATAAAGGAGAGGGCCTCCCCTCTAAGAACCACCTTGAAAGCCTCCCACAGGGAGATGGCAGACGGGACCGACCCCACATTCTCATCGAAATAGCGCTGTAAGGATTTGATCAAGTCGGCACGAATGGTGGGGTCGCGCAAATACCATGCATTGATCGGGGCCACCCTGCCATCCCCCCTCGGGAAGACATCGAAATGCAACAACAATGGGGAGTGGTCTGAGATACCCCGTGCCAGATGGCGCACCTCCCCCACCCTCCCTGCATGGGCCGCCGGGACAAGGATGTAATCAAGCCGCGAGAGGCTACCATGGGCCCCCGAGTGGAAGGTGTACTGTTGCAATACGGGATGCTTTAGGCGCCAGCAATCCACCAGGCCCAGCGTGTCTAAAAGGCCGGGCAGCCACGCCTGTGCCCGGGGGAGGTCCCTAGGGGGATGGCGATCCATAGACCCAGAGGCAACCGCGTTAAAGTCCCCTCCAACCACCAATAGGCCACCCGGAAGGTCCAGAAGGAGGCGCCCCAGGTCCGCAAATGTAGTGGCTTGTAACCCAGGCGGGACGTACACTGATATAAAGATAAACACTCTACCCTCCATTCGTCCCACCAGAACAGTGTAACGTCCCCTCTCATCATGGCGCACCTCGTCAATCTCCAACGGGAGCGAGTTCTTGACCATAATACCCACCCCCCGCGAGCCCGAAGTGAAGCCGGAGTGGGCCGCCAAACGATATCCCCGCCGATTCATTGCATGAAAGGTGTTACCTATAAGGTGTGTCTCCTGCAGGAAGACAACATCTGGTGAAATACGTTTTAAATACTGCAGGACCACACCACGCTTAATCCTATCCCCCAGGCCGTTGACATTCCATGACAACACAATCAAATCCCTACCCCCCATCATACGTCAAAACAATCGGTCGCCCCCCACCGAGCATCTTAAAAACAACAAAACAGTTGCGGGTTTGCCTTGCGGTGTTAACAAACAACACACCCCCCCCACCCCCCGGTCCCAACAGAACTCCCCCCTCCCTGCACCCCTGCATGAGCCCAGACAGCCCCCCCAAAGTGCAGTGTGCCTGTCGCCCCATAGCTAAGTACTAACTAGTCCCCCAGAGGAGGAGGGAAGCCCCCAGCAGACCCCACCCGACCTCCATGGGAGGGGAACATACGAAAGCAATATATGGTAAAGGAACAATATCCCGAGCAAGGCCTATACAGTCACCCCTCAATTCTGATCCGGCGGGCCCTCCCCGCCAGCCGCGCCCCCCCCACCCCGATCTCCAGGCAAAGTATCTAACCAGTCCCCAGCCGCCTCGGGCCGGTCGAAGAAGTGCGTACGGCCATCCACCTCCACCCTCAGCTTAGCCGGAAAGAGCATTGAGTACTTGAGGTTTAGGTCCCTTAGGCGACGTTTAATACCAAGAAAGCTCTGCCGCTGCTTCTGGACCGCCGGAGTAAAGTCTGGGTAGAAGTGTACATCCATATTGTCCAGCCTGACCGGTCCCTGTTGCCTGGAGGTCTGGAGGATGGCGTCTCTGTCCCGAAAATTAAAGATCCGGGCAATAATAGGCCGCGGCGGGGCACCGGTCTTAGGGCGGCCCCCAGGGACCCGGTGGGCACGCTCCACCGCAAAAAGCTTACTCAGCCCCCGGGGCTGGAGATGGGTCAGGATCAATTCTTCCACGAAGAGATCGGCCGCCTCCGCCTCTCGGCCCTCCGGCACACCAACAATGCGAACATTGTTCCTCCGGGCCCGACCCTCGGAATCCTCCAGTCGCCGGTCCATCAGGGCGCTCGCCTGGCCAAGCCGGCGCACCTCCCTCTGGAGGGCCACCACGTCCGTCGTGAGGCTCGTTGTGGTGTGGGCCAGGGAGTCAACTCGGTCGTTCGTTTTTGACAAGTCTGCCCTCACAAGGCCCACATCCACCAGGACCGAGTCAATTTTTTGCGCCAGGGTATCGAAACGCTGGTCCACTGAGGCCTTCATCTCTGCGATGGCGCCCATGACGTCCCGGAGGGTCAGATCCACCGGTTGGGCAGGCGCCTCCGTCGGGCCCACCAGGGATGACCGCGATGTCTCCGGAGAACCCTTCTGGAGCGTATAGCGATCCATACTATTGGCCTGGTGCGCCGTGCCACGGCGGGTTGTCTTCATCTTCGTCCGGTCGCCATCTTGTTTGGTGGACATGCTGGCCCTTCCACCGTCGTGCCAAGATCTCCAAACGGGCCGCCACACCAAATCACGGGTGTCAGGGGGGGGGGCGGGGGCGACCACCGGGCCGCGGGTCAACCCACCGCCGGCGGGTCAGCCGGGCACCTGGACAAGGCAACACCACCGCACCCCGCTCCGCAGCCCGACCCCGCCTGAGGCAAGGAGGGTGCAAAAGCGAAAGTGAAAGTGCGGGGTACGCGAGTCGCCCAGCCCCGCTCGCCGCTGTTATTCACTTCGTCCCCGGATCGCCCCACTACTCCAATCCGGGGGGCCGGCGAGGAGAAGGCCGCAACCTTCAATCGACGCTCCCACCGGTGTTCGGGGTCCGATTCGAGCCCAAAAAACGGGTGGCGCCTCAGCTCGGGTTCACCGACACAGTCCCCTCAACAAGGACAGGATATCGCCAGGATTAATTCAGGAGGTCGCGGAGGTCCTCGGGAGCCTCGCACCTACGCGGCCATCTTGGTTGCGCGCTAGGCTCCTCCGGCTCCTAAATACTTGGTAAAGGCTCTATACCATACTTTCCACTCTACTGGTGGATCCCCTGGAAGCTGTAGAAAAGGAGAAGGGGCTTGTACATTTTGCATAGTGAAAATTAAGCTATAAACATCAATCAACCAATTAACAAAAGGTACCACAGAATTTTCACTGCAAAAGAACGTGAATTCCCTTGTTCTCCCTGACTGTTAGAGTAACATAAATATATCACTATATAATTTTGTTACTGTACATACTATGTATTACCCTTTTTTTTTTTTAAATACTGTACATACTATGTATTACCGTTGTTTGTATTTGACAAAATTGTTATGAAAACTAACACACTGCAAACAAAAAGCATCCACAAGATGGTGCTAGAGTATTACTATTTGAATCCAAAACACATAAAAGTAATGGTAATAAAACTGTCTGTTGACTGTACTAAAACTTGCACAACGTAGAGTAAAAGGCACCTTGACCTAGTAGACTGTCATATGACACTTTCCTTTTGAAACAAAGCGTCCGATTGCTTCCGTGGCAATTTGACGTGAAGAGAAAAAAAACAGAGTCTTTGGTGAACTGCTTCGTAGATTCGAACGTGGACGTCAACGCGCACTTAAGAGTGTGCCGTGTGGCTCAAGGCACGCTCTTGCTTTGCACGCTCTGCATGAAGGAACAAACAGCAGTGAACGAACACCATGGAACCTTGGAGGTGAATGGCGTGCGCGGCTGAGCAACGGCGGTGAGTACGCGAGCACATTCAAAATATAACAGATGAAACTGACGTTACTCGCAAATGTTGCCGAAGGCTCCAATTTTGATCACCATGAATAAATAAATCACCAAGATTCAGCTAATGCACTGTTAGACGTCAACCATGCCACTCACGCAGGAACATCGATCACCATACCTCGTCCGTGCACTCGACGACAATACTAGCGATAAGTCGAGTAAACGCTTAGCTGATGCGCTTGTCAGCACTGCAGTGATGAGGTGATGCGGTGATAAGATTGGCACGTCGCTGTATTTCCAAGCGTTAGCCACAATAGTCTTTACTTGTCCAGCCAGACTGCAAGCACGATCAGAACCGAGACCGAGTGTCCCATCGGTTGGATGACAGTCTAGATCCACACGCAAACTTGGATTACAAAAAAATTATTTCTCCTTTGAAAATAGGAATAATTTCTTGTAGAAATTCAGAGGTCAAGAAAAAAAAATAGTAGAAAATAGCGCAGTTCCAAATGTACACACGTGGGTACTGAGAATGAGCAGTAGATCCCAAAACTTGTCGCCAATTGAAGTGACCACAGACACCAGCAGGATGTAGTTGAAGTCGGGTTTATTGCTGCTCATCTCAACAACAGCTTCCAGGGAATGAGCTTGTGCTTCAAGCACATACATTCCATCACCCTGGAGCCATAGAACATTCATGGTGCCATAGCAACACCACATAAGCTATTACAATAGCCTGTTGTCATCGAAAAGGGTCGCCCCCGCCTGCACTCCCTCACCACCCCGTCCGGCCTACACCCATCCTGTGCCCCAGATGCTGGGGGGACAACTACAACCCGCCCACCCCCTCTCTGCTGAGTCCATCCTCTGTGGACCTACCAGTATTATTGGTCTGGGCATCTCATGCTCCCGATCCCATCTATCCCTTTGGGCATTCCAGGGTAAAAGACTCCCACTGGGTATGTGGGGGGGGGGAGTAGGAGGAAAGGGACCTGTGTCTAAAGAATCAGCACTTAGGGGTCTATACGGTGTAGGAATGGCCCTCAAACTTCAGGAGTTGGTCTTGCAGTTTGTAAATAAAATACGTCACTAGAATGTGGCTAATCTGTATAACATAAATATAACCCGATGCTGATGCAGTTTCAAATTCAAGGATGCGACTGCTAAATCTATAGTCTCCAATGATTCCTGTAAATCTTCTTTGGTTATAACTGTATTAAACATCCGATTTAGCTTTAGTGCAACCTGCATCCCATCATCACTTGCATTAGCTATCAGTGCCTGATAGATTTTACCTATTTGCCCTCGTCCTATAATCTGAAAAAATGCGGACAAAACCTCAGATGAAAAGGGCATCTGTGATAAACCAAGTCCCCGACTAAAGTAATCTCTAATTTGCAAATGCTTAAAAAATGTATTGTCCGGTATCCCATACTCTTCTTTCAGAGCGACAAATGTACGAAACCTTTGCCCATCATATAGCTGCCCAAGCTGTGCTAAACCCTTACTTCGCCACTTTTTCCCAACCGAGTCGTGAAATAACTCTGGTAGTGTGGGGTTCCCCCAAAGCCTAATATACACATGAAACTTTGGAAAAGAATATGCCTTAGCGACATACTACCATAGCCTGACAATGTCCCTAACTACCTGAATAACCTGAATACTCCTGAATTAATTTCTAAAAGGGCTGTGAACCAGTCATTATCATCTAACTCATATTGCCTGACATGTCAGGAATTTGCAGCCGACTTAAGACACATGTTTATTAGTTGCCCAAGGCTGAGCACATAATGGGTTGGTGTTAACCATGTTTTTTCTATGTTAGTGGGTCATGATATCCAGATGACTGAAAGAGAAATAATACTGGGGACAATTGATAAACGGGGGTGTCTTACTGGATTATCAGTTTCAATTGTAATTGTATGTGCTCGTTTGTGTATTGCTTGAGTTTGGATCGAAACAAGCAGCCCTAGCATTAAGGATTTTTGGGCCCTGCTGAGAGATGTATATGAAATGGAGATGGCGCTTGCCAAAGCAAGAGGCCCATGTTCTTGGTTAAAATGTAAGCGAGTATGGTCCTGTATTCAGTGGGGTTAATGTTCGTGCTTATGTTAACAAATTTATTTTTCATGTTTACTTTTTTGATTTTTGATTGTGTATTGTAAGCTTTTACCCTGTGTGCTCTCTCATATTTATGTTGGTTTGTGTTAATTGTAATTACCTACGTATTTGTTTGTGATGTACTGAAGTATACTTATGGCTAATAAAATATAAAAAAAAAAAGAATGTGGCTAATTTGAACAGTTACGGCGCCTATTCTAGGTGTATTGGCACTATTGAAGAGCACCAGTAGCAGAGAGTACATATTTCACTACCATCGGCACCGTCAACATCCTCCTCTTCTATGAGGATGTAGCATCATCAACGTCCGTCAGTTTGTGACGAAGGGTTAGCTTCGCTGATTCAGCAAAGGAGAGCAGGCTGGTATTATGCAATGTGCGCCAAATGTTTCCCATGCGCCGCTATGCGCCAAATGTGTGGGCATAGCGATAGAATATAGTAAAGGTCACTGTCTAGTTGTGCACATCTCTAGCATTTGTCGTCTGGACTGAGCCTTACTCATCCTTAGCTGAAAGGGGGTCCAGAACCAGTTATGTAGTATTTTGAAGTATGTGTATTTCAAACTGACCTGCCTCATGGTAAAGTTGTGTAAGTCCATGAGTTCCTTCCAGTCCATATCCCTATATTGTGTCCCTAGCCTATCCTGCCAGTATACCTTGGTGTCCGTATGTGTGGCGGTGGAATTAGAGGGGTCAATAAGTGTTTGATAAAAGTTAGGGACCTTTCCCTTTGCTTTCCTCGACACCTACAAGAATGTTTGGAGCAGGGATTGCCGTAGTGGGATGTGGTCTAGTCCCAGCACACCTCTCTTACAACCACTAGAGCTGCCTGAAGTGCCAGAGCTGTGATTCGGGTCGGGCAAATTTTCAGACGGAAGGTCTGATGGGGTTTGAACATGCCATCCTCATATAAGTTATCACAGCTTTTATACCTCCATAAATCAAGACCTGCCATCTAATTGGGTGGCGATCCATCTGGATGCAGTTGTTGAACCACAGCAGTACTCCTGGGTGTTTTGACTCATGGACACCCAAATCTTCCCCATCGCCTTCAACCGAGGTGGGCAGGTACTCATCTCTGTGGTTTAGTCCCATCGAGGACATTTAATGCAGGCAGCGCTCTGGGGAGCTTTATAAATCCCACTACCATAACATAACAATGTCCTGGACTCTGCCACACTCTGATTGTCACTACTAAAGGTTTCAAGGCTAGCAGAAATAAAAATGGGGAGGGGGCAGCTCTCTCGTGTTCCTCTGTGTAGTTGATAGGTTTGGTACATAAATCCTCCACAGTAAGTCTGGGCAGTAGGGTTTATATGTATCCAACAAAGTTTAGCTTTGAAGCCTGGACCGAATTCCTCTCTCTCCAGTGTATGGAAAAGATAGCCCTATACTACTCAGTCAAATTCCTTCTTGGCGTACAAAGCGAGCAGAATCTTTTCGTCCCTGTCGTCTCGCACCTGCCAAGGCTTGTGCGCTAAGATGCACGTGGTTTCTGGAGAAGTGGCCTGGAACAAACCCTACCTGTGAGTTGTTTATCAGGCTACTCAGGACTTACTTAAGCCCGGTCGCTAGCACCTTTGCCAGCATTTTCATGTCCGTATTAAGGAGCGATATTGGGCAGTAACTGATGCAGTGAGTGGGTCTTTGTTTGCTTAAATGAGGCAAATAATGGTATTGTATTCATGTGAGCATCCACCTCGTTCTTCAGCTTCCTTAAAGACCCAGCACAGAAGCTCAGTCACTATTTGTTTGTTCTACTTGTATAACTTTGTGGAGAAACCGTCATCCCCAGGAGTCTTGTTATATGGCCTTTCTGTTATATCTCCATCTAGCAGTTGCCTGCCAGCTGTGGACAAAGTTGGAAGGTAGACACTGTCCGAGAACTCTTGTTCACCCCTTGGGTCATCTGTGCTTCAGCACTGTATTGTGAGGTTGGATAAAGGGAAAAGGATTCCGCTATCTGCACTGGGTGCATGACCAAGGGACAAGCTGTGTCATGTACTGCAGTGAGCCTCGCACTATTGAAGCTGTGCCACCAGCAGTCAGCCTGCTTTCTCATCCTGTTTGTATTGTCATCTTTTTTAGGCGGAGTAGTGAGTGCTCCTCCTTGGATGTGAAGAGCAAATTCAGATCCATTTTAGCTCTTTCCAGCCATTGTAGGACCTGACAGGATGGTTGTCATGCATACCTTGTCATGCAGGGTTGCACCTTTTATTCTAGGCATTGCCGGTGTTCAAAGAGTTTCTTCTTACGGATCGCAGAATCTCGCATCAGATTGCCCCTTAGGAAAGCCTTTTCAGCAGCCAGGTATCTGTGCAAGTGTTCTGCCACCCTCTGCTTTTCCAGAGACTGTAATGGGACACGTTGAGATGCCAGTATTTTGCCACTAAGCCTACATGGTCCATGTCCAGGCCGAATATTGCTGGCGCGGGATCTGCTACCTTCTCCCCACCTTCCTGCATTATACAGTGCCTAAATGCTGTCAGGCTTGTGTGTGTGTGGGGGGGGGGGGGGGGGTGGCGTTCAGAATTAAATAATCAAACCTGGAACAGGAAATAGGTCCGCAAGACCATATTCTGACATGACGTTCATTAGGAGTGCACAGTATCTCACGTTCGCCTTATGATAACCTCCCATCCGATCTTTGTACAGGTCTAGGGCTAGGTTCCGGTCCCCTCCCACCACTATCTGTTCATGTCTAAATTCAACAAAGCGTTGTGACAGAGAAGACAGGAAGTCGGCTCGATCCGTCTTCGGAGCACATACCAAACCTATCACCATCATTGCCTACATGGTGCTGATCTTTGCGAAAACAAAGTGTTACTCAACATTTACCCAAGTAGTGTGTGCATTGTAGCGACTTCCTCAGTAGGATAGAAACCCCCAGACACACCCTGTGCTTAGCCTGGTACATCCAACCTACCTTTTAGCGCTAATGACGGTTCCCAACCAGTCCTGTGTCAGTTTGTCTGATTCCTGTCTTGAAAGGTGGGTTTCTTGGACAAGTGCAAGGTCAGGAGATATAGTAGGCTTGTAGGCCAGAACCTTTTTGCGTATGACGAAATGAGTAAGTCCATTTACATTGAGAGATAGCAGTGGCAGCCTCTTGGGCCGATTGTGATTTATCAGCAAACCGCGGGTTTAGCAGCTGCTAGTGATAGGGTTCGTTCTGGTGATGAGTTAGTGCAGAGGACATGGGGCAGAAAAGAGAAGGCACATAGCGGTGCCAGAAGTCAGGTGAAAGGAGTGGCAGCAGATGAATGTGGCAAAGACTGTCAGTTTGTGTAGTTCTATAGATGTGAGCTGTGGCGCATATAGCTGGGGCTGTGTCGATAAGCAGTGGCGGTGTGGCATGTGAGTCCAATGTACACAGGGGGATGGCACCAAGGGCAGTCACAGTCCACATACAATTCGGATGATCTCAGTGAATATAGAGCAATGCGATCAAAAGCAAGAAAAACACAAAAATAATACGGAGACAACAGGACAGGGCAGACTACAACCAGCATTAATAGAAAACTTTTAAACTAAGATAGGTACCCACCCAACTAACTACAGATGGCTTCCCTCTTAACCAACCTTGGACAGGCAGGCTTACTCCTAACTGCGCTCCCCAAAAGCCTATTGACATTCTGTATGTAAAACAGTAGTGAGTCCCAGGTAGCCTCCTCAAGATAAAGGATATAACCATAAGCGTGTAGGCACCGACGAGCCGGCGGTCTGAGCATCTCCCCCTTTTGTGCAGCCAAGAGTCCCAATGTTCCTTTCCACAAGAGACGATGCCCGTCTCCCCCTTCCCTCTTGTAGTCTCACATGCAGTGTGCTCTGGTGAACATTACCTGCGACATTGGTGTGTGTGCCTCTACTTTCAGGCTTCTGGTCGAAACTTTCTTGGAGTGAACTGCCTGAAGCTCTTCTAAGCCTTCAAGAGTGAGTGGGACTGGTCTCTGTCTACGTCTGCATCAGTGGGAAAAGCTCTTCTGCCCCTCCCCTTCCATCTTCATAGCATATACTCCAGTTGTTCCACTTCAGGAGCCTCTTGCACCTCTTGATAGGCCTCCGGACTGGCGTCCCAGGTCAGTGCCATGGCCTCCAGTTCTGTGGCAGAGCTTGACATGTCAATGTACTTAATGTTGAACTGTTCCAGAAATTGCTCAAGTTCATCAGGCTCTGTAAATTTGCTGTGAGTCCCCTTGATGGTGAGCACCATTGTGGCTGACTCGAGAATGCCATAACTTATGTCCAGTTTCCGACAGTGCGGTTGTAGTACCAGAATATTTTTTCATCTGAGCATAGTGTCATGCGAGAAGTCGTCAGCCATGTAGATTTTAGAGTCTTTATACAAGAATGGGACATTGTCACTTTTTGACACCGAGAAGAGTTGACGGACCTCTTGATGGTACAGTAGGCAGGCTATAATTGGCAACTGTGTTGGACCGTTTCTAGCAGGGCGAGTGTGGATACTGTGGACTCTCTGGAATTCTAGTGGAGGTGAGAACACAAGGCCAGTAAGTTCAGGAAGGAAGGTCGTCAGGAATCTCTAAATGTCTCCTGCCAGTAACACTTCTGGTAATCCCAGGAAGCAAAGGTCGTTTTGCCTGCTGCAGTCTTCCACGACTGCCAGCTTCCTCCTCTGGTGTCATAGTTCCTGTCTCAGGTCTGGCTCTTTTTCCAGCATCAACAACTAGTCTTCTAGGGCCGAGACCTTCTGATCAGTCACCCCCAGCTGTGTTTTAAACACACCCAGCTCTGCCCTGATGGATCTGAGTTCACTGGACCTTAAGCTAGTATCCTCCTGGACCGCGTTCATCATAGTTTTAATGATGGTCAGTTCCCTCATTAAAGTCTCTAATGCCGTTTCGGCCATGTCTTATTGTCGAGGGGTCAGTTTCCCAGCTACAGCTTCAGAGAAGATCTGGCGAGTGGCTTTGCCTTTGTACAATTGTAAGTGTCTTGGGTCCTTTTTTGAGAGGTAAGTAGACTTGAAGGGTGCAGGGAAGGGAAGGGCAGAGCAGCGAGGTGGAGTTCAACAACCCCTGTAGTGAGGTCCAGGGATTACCTACCACATCCTTACCCGGTCAGATATGGGGAAAATATCAAGCTAACAACGGACAGGAATATACAGGCCAGCCTCCAGGTCTCAAATCTCAAAAACCTCAAGCCAGGCCAAGGAGCATCCAGTTTCTTGTTAGCAGTGGTGCAATCTCCCAGGCATTATGCAGGGACTCTCTACACACTCTATTGACAAAGCCAACCACTCCGTTTAAGGGATGGTGGCCGACTGAGACCTCTAAAACATGTCATTAGGTGTTGGGGTTTACTGGCGCTTCAGCAGATGCGGACATTTTCATTGCAACCAGGCTGCGTTCCCCTCTCTCACACTTTCATATATTTCCATGTCACTTTTATTATAGGGTTCATGATTATTCTGTCCATGGTCTTCCTATTTTTAATTTGTGATTGATTTTATATAACATTGACTAGACCCAGTAGGGGCAGGGTGTGTTAAAGAGTTCATAGGGTAGGTCATTTTAAAGGCAAATATATGGTGAGACACATAGTGAACTTGGGAAATATCATAAAGGGGCACATAATTATGATATGCGCACTAAATGGGAGTCCAGATGTATAATATGTACGATCTGTAGAAAGTCCTGGTATTCTGACTAACTGGAAAAGTGGTCTCTCCCAGGCAAGGGCCCTCGTTCAAATTGGATAGTCGGTAAGAGATGTTTCCTCAGTAGATCTGTTCAGAACTCATTATTGCAGAGAACCAATCCCATCGGGAAGTATTGCTGGTACAGCAGCCCTTTTAATTCACCTTTGGAAACATTATAAAATAAGTTTACACTGGTAGCATTTGGAGTTCAATAATTTAATGCAATAACAAGAAGGATTGCTTAACAGTTTTTTCTTCATGTAAATCGAGTATTCAAGAATTACAACATTTGGGCTCTTCTGCTGTTGCTATCCACAGGAGACAGTCAGCATGTTTCAGGTAATTTTGTTTCTCAGAGTGTAGAATTTGCAGATAATGCAGGACTCCTCAAGAATGCTTGTAGCCTCAATTGGGTGCCATTTCAGGTTACTTGAACAATCTACTGGATGTGATGCTGCTTTAAATGGCACAAGTTTTACCATTGTGATTCCAATAAGTAAGGAGGTGACATAGTTTAATCTAGAATGATGAGTGCATTTAGCTAATAGTGCCCCAGGGTTGAGCCATATGGGGGAGAGATCAGGAGATATTCTGTTTTCTATGGAGCTAATTCGAAGTGGTAATGGGTAAGTGAAGACTGAACATTTTCAAGAGGCCATGAGAGAAAACAAGTGTTTTCCTAAGAGGATACTTTGAATTATAGATGAGTATCGTCAGTACAGAAGTGCTCAGAGATGGATTGTTTTGTAAAAGAGAATGGGTGATTCGTGGATGAACTTAAGAGTGTAGGCAAGAGGATAGACTCCCTGCTGGAGAAGAAAAAGATTTGAGCAAACGTTAAATATTGTTATGGATTATTGCCGATTATCAAGGTATGAGGTTAACCATTTTAAGACTCAGCATTTAAATCTCATTCTTTCCTCAAGATACTTTGATAGGGTGGGACGATTGACAGTGTCAAATACCCCAGATAGTTATAGGGAGATAAGAAGGCTGAAGTCACCTTTATAAAAGATGCATACAATGTCATTTCCGATTTTTGGTAGTCAGTGTCAGTACTGCAGTCCTGCCTGCAACCAAATTTTAAGTCAAGTAAGTTATTTTCTATTTGTAAACTTTTTAGCTTGTTCTGGACATAACTTTTTAGGGCTTTGGCCAGGAAGAGATAACATTGACATAGGTCAGAAGTTGTTCATGTGTTCAAGGTTTGATCAGTTTTTTTCAGAATAGGACTGACCTGGGTAATTTTTAGGCAATCGGGAACCTTTGAGTAATTAATACATTTATTAAGTTGACAGAGAAAGGTTTCAGGAATGCAATGATTTTCTTTACGATAGGTGTGTCTGTGGCGTGGTAAGAACGTCTAAGACTTGTCATGGTTTTGCACACTTCTGACTGCAAGAATTCTCTGAGCTCAGACAATGTGGTCTTAGATTTACTCATTCATTCTATATTCTGATGGAGACTTTTAGCCGCAGATTATCTACCTTAAAATTATTTCCAGGCATCAGACTGGATCGAAAAACCTTTTTGTGAGCAGTACCCCTGCATGCCAGTGGGTGGTGTTGTTTGGCTCCACGTGGTATTGTTGGCATTGTCTGCGCCAGAATAGCCGTGCCTATATAGGCGCAACCCCAGAGGGATGATGTCAATTCTTTTCTTTCCGCGCCAGTCAGCGCAGATCGGGCGAGAGCTATTCCCAGTCAATTTTTGACTGACCTTTTTTTGACTTTTGACAAAGTCTTGTTTGGGTGGCAGGGATGTTCACTAGGAAGGTCGACATCAAGCCCTGTGGCCCCTGTTATCAACAGATGTCGGTGACAGGCCCACAGCTTGTGTGCCTCTGGTGCCATGAGCTCTATAATGACATGAAGGTCTGCACCAATTGCTGCGCCATGCACCCCAAGGCCTTAAGGGAACGATCACTCAAGCTCCTTGTCACTGAATGAGCGAAGCCACAATGGTCTCGATCCCAGTCTAGAGGAAGGCCATGGGATTGGTTGCGGAGCCCAAAGATCCTCGTCGGACTCAAGGTCGTCTGGGCGTTTGGGTAAGTCCCACAAGAATTAGAAGAACAGAAAGTCTAAGAGGTCATCAACTGCGCCCGTCTGTCACGGTCTTCAGAAGAGACGAGGTAACATTGTCATTTGATGCCTGGCTCTGTGGTTTTAGACTGCACTATGGCTGACTCCGCACCTTCCCCGAGTTTCCGGGAGCTGGTGCGACCCCTGCCCAACTTTGTGAGTTTTTTGTGTCCATTCCCCTCCTATTTAGGCAGCCTGTCCCTCTGTTGTGCCTCCGGGCCCTGCGGGTTTGGGAGGGGCTTCTATTGGATGTCACTACCCTGGCAGCCGCAGCCTCTATAAACCCCTTTAGTTTGACCTCTTACCATCATGGGCACCCGTGGGAGGCAGGATATCACCTGCCCCACTGGAGGTATATAACCTCAGACCACTGGGTTCTTCAGATTGTCTGAAGGGTCTACTCCCTCTCCTTTGTGACTACCATTCCACCCTTGCCACCCACTTGCGACAAGCTGAGGAATGACCTTCTCTCTTTGCTTTAACAGGAAGTGATGACTCTCCTGGACATGGGAGCCATAGAGAGGGTGCCGGCGCCAGAAATAGGTTGTGGTTGCCTGCTACTTTCTGGTGTCCAAGAAGGACGGAAGCCTTTGTCCTATCCTAGACCTGTGTCCTCTCAATTTTTTTCCTCAAGCAGGAGAAGTTAAAAATGCTCACGCTCTCTCAATTCCTGCCTACCCTGGAACCGACAGACTGGATGGTAGCGTCAGGTTTGCAGGATGCATACTTCCACATACTAGCCTGCCTGCCCACAGGCGCTACCTGCAGTTCAAGGTGGACTACGACCGAGAGACTGACTCTGAGGCTGCTGGGCCTCATGGCCTTCTACATTCTGTTTACGACACGTGACCACTGACATTTGCAGGCTCTGGAGTGGGACTTCAAATTCAAGTGGGCTCAGTGTCAGGGGGAAGTACTCGAAGGGAACTTGTTAGACCTGGCACCATTGGCGTGGGTCTCCCTTCCATTTTTTGTTGTTGCCTCCTGTGATTTTGCTATGTTTTTACTGGTCTAGATGCTTTGGGCACTTTGCCACTGCTGATCAATGCCAAAGTGCAAGTGCTCCCTGTGTAAATTGTTGTTATGGATTAGTGACTCCATCATTGGTTATATGATTTAGTAATCAGACCCTAGTACAGTGCACCATGTGTGCCCAGGGCCTGTAAATCAAATGCTGCTGTTGGGCTTGCAGCACTGATTGTGTCACCCACAGAAGTAGCCTGTAAAATGTGCCTGCCATTGCATAGCCTGTGTGCAATCTGGGACTGCCATGTCAACTTGGCAAGTTCACACACTTGCCAGTCCCTAAACCTTCCCTTTTCTACATGTTAGTCACCCCTAAGGTAGGCCCAAGGTACCCCTGTGGACAGGGTGCATTGTATGTGAAAGGTAGGACATGCCCTGATGTGTGTGGCATGTCCTGATAGTGAAATACTGCCAATTTTGTTTTCCGCTATTGCAAGGCTATCTGTTCCCATAGGCCAGAATGGGCAGTTAGTTTATAACAGCTTATAAACATAACTGGCCCTAGGAACAAGATAGGAAATTAAAGTTTAGTATGCCTGAACTCAGAATGTTAAAGTGTATCTTTTAGTGAGGGTAATGTTTACATTCTGTGTTTGAAAATACCACTTTTTAAAGGTGGGTATTTTCTTGCCTAACCATCCAGTGGGCCTCTGTTAGGTTTGTCTATTGCATGTCTGGCTTGTGAGTGACAGGAGCTAGGGAGACGGCTGCGGCTCTGGCAGTCTGATGAGTCAGGGCTGGGATGAATGGGACCTTCGTTGAATTTAGAGTAGGGGGGATGAGATTTCCTTTCACCTGCCTGGGCCAGGTCTGCTTTTTACAATGCTGCCTCCACCTCCTGCCAAGAGGCTGCACCAGTGAGGACAGAACTGGTTTTGGCTGGGTACAGACAATATCTGCCTTCAGAGAACAACAAATGTGTGTGTATAAAAAGGGGGACCCAGACCCCAGAACTTTAGATCACTTCTAGGAAATCAAGATGAAACCTTTGCCAAGGAGAAGAGCCGGATAAGCTGAGGAGGAATACTGCCCCTGTGCTGCTTGCTGTCTGGGGTTGGCCTACAGAGGCTGCTTGCTGCCAAGGAAAGTAGAAGGACTTTGCTGTTTGCTTTGACACCTGCTTGAAGAAAAGATCTCCAAGTGCTTAAAACTGAGCTTGCCTCCTGTTCTGAAGTCTCAGGGACACAGAGACTTAACCAGCTCCCCTGAATTTCCTTGCTGGGAATACTAACCTGCAAAGAGGTGCCTGTTGCTGTTTAGGACCTCTAGAGACTGTTTGTTGCTGGGAGCTGGAAGATCGACGCAACAAGAAGAAGTGTGTTGCAGCCGCACCGATTCCCGGCGCATCACCAAGTCACGGGGAAGAAGCGTGCCGCATCCGCACTTGGTCCCGATGCCTCACCAAGCAACCAGGAAGAAGCCCACCGCATCCACTTCGGGTCCCGACGCATCGCCAAGAACACCATCGCAGCACCTGCCGTGCGGCTGCAAACGTACACACATCGTACCAGATCATCGCATTGAGGCTCCATCTTGTCGCATCGTAACCGGAACGCAGTAAGAAACCGCACATCACCTCATCTCCGATAAGGAACTGACGCATCACCTCTCCTGAGCTGCAGTAAGGAACCAACGCATCACCTTCCCCGAAGCAAGGAACTGACGCATCACCTTCCCTGTGACCCTTTTGTTTGTTTTGCGTGACACATCTAAGGTACTTTGTTGGAAAAGTGTCGCATTTACAACTTGCATTGAACTGAACTATTTCTACCATTTGAAAGTCTTATTTGTAATACTGTATTGTGGATTCTTTGTCATTTGGTCTTGTTAAGATAAAGATTACTTATTTCTCTAAACTGGTGTGGTGTCCTTTTGTAGTGTTTTCACTGTGTTACTGTATGTGTTCACAAATGCTTTACACACTGCCTCTGAGATAAGCCTGTATGCTCGTGCCAAGCTACCAAGGGGGTGAGCATGGGTTATTTTATGAGTGTATCCCCCTTTCCCTGACTAGAAGCAAGGGTCCCTATTTAGACAAAGGTGCAAACCATTGCCAACTAGAGACACCCATTTCTAAGAGAACTGCAAAAGATCTGCAGTGGTGGTTAACAAACTGGATGTTGGTCAGCAACAGACCCCTCTACCTTCCCCAAGTAGATATGACAGTGGTGATAGATGTGTCACTCCTGGGATGCGGCAGCCATCTGGGAGAGGTGGAGATCAGAGGCATCTGGTCTCAGGCGAAATCCATACTCCACATCGACCTACTGGAGCTCTGGGTGATCCAGCTGACATTAAAAGCCTTTCTGACCTCGATCAATTGAGGGTTAGGGCATGTGTTCACAGACAGCACCACTGCCATGTGGTACTGCATTAAGCAGAACGGGGTGGGGACGTGGACCCTCTTTCAAGAGGCCCTGCGATACTGGACATGGCTGGAACCCCAGGGCAATTCCCTAGTGGTTCAACACTTGACGGGCTCTGTGAATGCCAGGGTGATGAATTTGGCACTGATGCCTAGTGGATCATGAATGATATCTCCATCTAGAGGTGGTGCAAGGTCTCGTTCGGCATTGGGGAGAGCCTTGGTTAGATCTGTTCACCACCGCCAAGAACACGCAGTCAGCAGTTCTGCGCCCTGGAGGTTTTAAGGCGGCTCTTGCTCGGAGACTCCTAGCCAGAGTTCTCAAGAAGATAATGAGCCGCCGGGCTCAAGTCATCCTTGTGGCTCCAGAATGGACTCAAAGAGTTTGGTATCCTGAGCTCTTGAGCATGGCCATCAGTCCTCCGATCAGGCTGTCTCTTCTGGAGAATCTTCTATCGGAGCAGTAGGGAAGGGTTCTCACCCGAACCTTTCAACGCTCCGCCTGCATGCGTGGAGATTGAGTGGTGACAGTGGACAGCTTTCAACCTTCTGCCTGAAGTCTGCACTGTTATCTTGGTAGCCAGGCATCCCTCCACCAGGACTGTATATGCCTGCCATTGGGGAAAGTTTGTGGGGTGGTGTGCAGAGAAACAAATTGACCCTTCTGATGCTCCCCTCTCTCAGATCCTTCTCACTTCCTTTCTCTTTCCCAGCAAGGTTCTGCTCTGGGCACCCTAAAAGGCTATCTGTCTGCCATCTCAGCCTTTCTCCAGTTGCCTGATCAGCCTTCCCTCTTTAAATCCCCTGTTGAACAAAGGTTCTTTAAAGGTTTACGTTTCCACCTTCACCCTTCATTATGCCTCAGTAGGACCATAATCTGATCTTGAAATTTCTGATGTGTGCTTCCTTTGTGCCCATTGCACAATTTTCCTCTAAGGCTCCTTACCATCAAGACTGCTTTCCTCGTGGCAGTTGCCCCAACTCATGAAGGGGGCCACACCCTGGACGGTCTTTTTTCTAGCCACCCAGACCTGCTATATCTCAGGGCTGAACCCCTCCCATGGACCGATCATAGGGCGGTGTTTTTTAAGATTGGGCTAAAATCAAGGGCAAGAAGCGATCCCCATAAACCTACCAAGATCCTGTTTAGGAGATGGAATAAGGTTACCCAGTCATCCCTGACTGAGGCGCTGGGTAACTTCCCCCCTACCTTGGAGGGTAATAATGATACAGCCGTCTCCCAGTTTACTAATTGGATTGCGGATGCCATTAATCAGGTTGCCCCTCTCCAGTCAGCTACCCGGAACAGGCGTCCCCCGGGTGCCCCTTGGTATGGCCCGGAGCTTAAACTACTGAAGGTAGAGTGTAGACGGCGGGAACGGCTCTGGAGAATTGATTACAATAGGGGCCATAAGCAAGCCTACAATCAAGCCTTACACAACTACAAGCAGGCCATTCGGAAAGCCAAGCAGGACTACTTTTCCTGTAAAATTTCCGAGGCTGGGAATTCCGCTAAAGAACTTTTTAAAACAGTGTCCTTCCTGGCAAATCCTCAGCAGACTAACCAGTTCAGCCCGGATCAGTCTTTCTGTGACCAGCTAGCTGCCTTTTTTCAGAACAAAGTGGCCACTATCTATGGTGACTTACTAAACACACCGGGACCTCACACCTTGTGTTTTCAGCAGGAGCCGCCCATATGTAGTTTGACCACCTTTGATCCTTTAACCAGCGGGGAGGTTCTGACACTGTTAGGTTCTATAAAGTCGGGTGCTGCTTCCGACCCATGTCCCCCTCATATTATCCATCTGGTGGCGGACAGGATAGCTCCCAGTCTTACGGTCCTAATTAATCAGGTTCTAGCAGCTGGTACCTATCCAGTCACCTGGAAATCAGCGTGCGTCAAACCCCTTCTCAAAAAAGCCTCTCTGGACCCCTCTGAACTCAAAAATTACCTTCCCATCTCTGGCCTCCCTTTGATGGCTAAAGTCACTGAGAAGGCCATCAACCGAAGCCTGATGGGGTATCTGGATAAGAATGCCCTGCTGGATAGGTCCCAGCACGGCTTCCGGCCCAGGCATTCCACAGAATCTGTCCTCATAACAGCAGCCGAGGGTATTCTGGCGACAGTGGATGAAGGGGGGCGAGCTATTCTCGTCCTCCTGGATCTGTCAGCTGCGTTCGATACCGTGAATCATGTGCTGCTGATTCAGCTCCTTAAGGAGGTTGGGATCGCGGGCCGAGCCTTGGCCCTATTTTCTTCCTTCCTGGACAATAGAAGACAAAGCTTAAATTGGGCCGGTCTACATTCGGCAAATTTTGCTTTGCCGTGCGGCGTCCCTCAAGGTTCGGCTCTCTCCCCGACCCTTTTTAACATTTATGTTAGACCTTTGGCTAGTTTGGTCAGGAAACATGGCCTCATGTTGGTATCCTATGTGGTTGACTCACAACTTGTGATATCAGCTGCTGAGCACCCTGATCAAATAGCGGCCAAATTCCACGCCTGTCTTTCCGATGTGATGAAGTGGATGCACTTGAGCTTTTTAAAAATCAATACCGAAAAGACTGAAGTGATGGAGTTTGGGTAAGGTCCCTCAGTTTGGAACACCCTTTGGTGGCCATCGGCGGCCGGGCAATGTCCCCTCCCGGTCACTAAGGTGAGGAATCTGGGGCTGATCTTTGACGAAAAGCTGAACATGTCAGCTCAGGTCAACAGCCTAACATCTTCCTGTTTCTTTCTGCTAAAAACTCTGCGGAAGATCCTTCCATACATACCCTCGGCGTTACAAAAAATGGTGATGGCCGCCTTATTCATGTCCAGACTGGACTATTGTAACGCCTTGTTTTTGGGCATCGACAAGTTCCAGGTTGGAAAGCTCCAATCCTTGCAGAATGCCGCGGTTCGGGTAATTTTGAATCTACCCAGGGGTTGCCCCACCTCAGCGGGTAGGAACTCTCTCCACTAGCTTCCGGTTCAACAAAGAATCGAGTTCAAAGCACTCTGTCTGGTTCATCGGGCCCGCTTCGGTGGGGGCGCCAACGATGGAACCGACAGGTTCATACCTTACATTCCGCCACGGGCTCTGCGGTCGGCCAATCTTGGCCTTATCTGCATTTCCAGATTCATACTTGCCAGATGGGATGATCGCTCTTTCGCCATCTGTGCAGCCAGACTATGGAACCAACTGCCTGTGGAGATGCGTCTTCAACCTAGTTATGACCTTTTCAGAAAAATGCTCAGACATCGCCTATTCCAGGTCCAACTATAATTCATTTTCCTGCGAATCACACACACCATAGCGCCAAGACACCGTCTGGTATTCGAGCGCTCTATAAGCCTCTTTTATACTTATATTTAGTAACATCTGCCTGGACGGTAAGTAAGCTTCATGCTATCTTATCCAAGCCTCCTTACTTTAACATCTACCCAAACAAGCTGGTTCTTCACACTATAGCTTCCTTTCTGACGAACATTGCCACTCCTTTCCATGTATGGCAGTCAATCATCCTGCCTACTTTTCATGCTCTGAAACATCCCTCTAATAAAGAGGAACGATTTCACCAGGTTTCAAAGTCTTTATTTCGATTATTAGCAATCATAAAATACATATTAAAAAAAAAAAAAAAAAAAACAATAAAAAAAAAAAAATATATATATAACTGGTTCATTTAAAATATCCAAAGGGAATCAATAAACATAATTATTATTTAGACACTCACAAAAATACAGAAAAGCAAAAAAAAAATATTAAAAAAATTAGGATTACAATTCTAGATTGCGAACAATGAATGCAGTTAATAAGACATAGTCGTAGGGTCGTAGGGTGGTTTAGCAGGTTTATACTTAAACTAAACAGATTATGGCAAATAGCAGAACAACTTTTGCACTTAGCGCTAAGACGAGCGCTTTTTTAACCTAAGGAGCCAAGCCCAGCCCAAGTACTTTGCCAAGGCTACCACAAAAACATCTGAGGTGTTAGTCCTGAGCACCTGTATAGCTTCCATTACTGTTTTATATGGTAAATTTTGGAACAGAGGTTTTAACCATTTTTTCCGAGGTGCTCCATACCTAGGACAGGCAAAAAGGAAGTGACCTTCTGACTCAATATGACCTAAGCAGCACATACAATAAGGTGATATCCCTGTGGACCATTTGTTCAGAAAGATGTTTAATGGCAAAGCGCCCACTCTAAACTGATGGTACAGTTTCTTATCTAGCGGTCGGGAAATAACATCCCAGTATGGCTCTCTCAATAGGTCAATTTTGAATGTTAGAAACCTGCCGGTGAGGTCATTTTTATTGGGCAGCATCACTCTTTTTAGGCGGGTAGTGGCCCAATATAGAGATTTGAATTCATCTTTAGGTGGGAAGGGATTAGATTGTGGGGATGACCAAAGATGTTCCAAGCCCATGTCTATCAGAATTGTTTTTACAGCAATGAGCCATGGTATTTTCCCTGAACCCCTGATGGACCTAACTTCTGACAATTCCTTTGCAAAAAGGAATAAGTCTGGGGATGTCCATATTCGTCTCCACATTGCCACTAACCTAAATCTTGCCATTTCATTTATGGGGGCGGTGCCGAGATCTAAGCAAAGAGGGAGCGAGGGTGTAGACTGTGGAAGGCCCACTAGATTTCGGAGGAATCTACATTGAGTTTTATACAGATTAGACAAGTCCATATGACCCCATAGATCTGCGCCATATAAGATGGCTGTAGAAATTTTAACATCATAGATCTTAAGGGCCGGCAGGACCCGTCTAGTGATTGATTCCTTCTGCTCTATAACGAGACAGCCAGTAAGCCTGGCAAGTTTGAGTTGTTGCATATTGATCTGATCCTTCCATCTCAGACGACTATCAAGGGTGACCCCTAGATAGGTCATGGTATCAACCTGTTCAAGGTTTACTCCATTCATCTTCACTGAACTTCGGACTGGGTGGTTTTTTGTAAAGACCATAAATTTTGTTTTCCCCACGTTGACTACCAGGTTGTTGATGGCACAAAACTCCTCAAAGCGGTCCAAAGCCCGCTGTAATCCGCTGCGTGTTTTAGAGAGGATTAGAGTGTCATCTGCAAAGATGAGTAGCGGGAACCTCATCCCTGCCAACATTGGGGCATCAGTGGGAGTATCCAAGAAAAATTTAACAACTTGGTTGATAAAAAGAAGAAACAGGGTAGGGGCCAGGACACACCCTTGGCGGACGCCTCGGGTTACGGGGAAAGTTTCTGTGACTTGTCCCTGACCCCCCCACCTCACCCTCGCAAAGTTGTCCTCGTGGAGTCTTATGATAAGGTCCAATAATTCGGGTGGGCATCCCAAGGTTACCAGCACACCCCACAACCTGTCCCTGGGCACCAGATCGAAGGCGGACTTCAGATCAATGAATGCAGCATAGATGTTACCACCACCTAACCAAACCTCCTTCCAATAGATCAGGCAGAATCTAAAAACCTGATCTATGGTGCTCATTCCCGATCTGAAGCCCACCTGCATGGGGGACAGGATGTTCTCCATTTCTATCCAACCCAGGACCCTTCCCAAAACCATACGCGCCACTATCTTTTGGATCGAGTCGATTAAACTGATAGGGCGGTAGTTTGCTGGAATAGATTTATCACCCTTTTTATAGACTGGAACTATTTCTGCCCCTTTCCAGGATTTCGGGACTGTAGCTCCAAGTGCCAGAGTATTAGCTATTCTAGTGATATACGGAAGCCACAAAGTGGGATTAGATTTAAAAAGATCCGCCGGGATTAGGTCCATACCTGGGGCTTTGCCTCGGAGAGTAAGTGCCAATGCCAACTCAACCTCAGCAACCGTAAAAATGAGTTTCCCGCTTTCTGGGGTCTGCGTGAATGGATTGCCTGAGGGATTTGAAGTATCATCGTCCCCAGCTCTAAATTGGGCCGAGTAAAATGATACCCAATCCTCGAGTGGCACATTATTTCCGGGTGTGGAAGAGTCAATGTTTTTGCCCCATTTAACCAACTCCCAAAACCTTTTCTGGTTATTAGAGGATGATGCCTCTAAAAGATCTGACCAGAACTCATCCTCCCACTCCCTTTTGGCTTTGCTAAGGGTTTTTTTGTAATGGAGTCTAGCAGTTCTCACTTTGACCATGTCCCGAAATTTAATGGCAGAGATGAGAGCTGTATGTGCCTCTCTACAGTCCTTGTTATACCATTTTTGGGGCAAGGGATTAGTTTTAGTAACAACTTTCCTATATGGTTTGGATAGCATTGATTTTAAGCTGTCGAAGCACTTAATATGAACACCCATCACACTATTTGCAGCTCCAATCTCTACCCCCGACATATCTATTTGCAACATTTCATTGAGTGCATTTCCTACTACAGCATTAATATTATTTAATAAGCATTCATCTTCTATAACCTGTGACCACTTCAATCTCCTCCTATCATTAGTAAGTAGGACATCCCCTGTATAAGTTGCAGATGGTTCCTCCCTTCTACTTAAATCCGGTGTCTTCATCGATAGGGACAGTGGGTTATGATCGCTTTCCGGGCGCTCTAAAACTACCATATCAATTAAGAGAGCCCAATGCTCCATGTCCAGTAAAATATAATCAATGCAGCTTTGCCTATGGCCATTATCAAAAGTGCTTTTTCCCTTCGCATCAGAGGCAGAGCGGCCATTACATGCCCTAAACCCATTTTGTAAGCAAAAGGCCGTCCAAGACACTGCAGCCTCTGTAGCTTTAGCCATCTTCTCCACTTGTAAGTCTGGAATACCCCAAGCAGAATCATCTGCCATAGTCCATGTGTCTCCCATATCTAGCACAGGTTCTATAGTACAATTTAGGTCCCCAGCAATGATGGTAGTAATACCTCCGACCATTTTCGTTATCATGTGATCAACAAGGTTCAACAGGGGTGGGCATCGACCGCCAGAAAGGCCTCTAACATAGATGTTAATGATATTCATAGCTAGCTTGTTCCCTTTGTTCAAAACAATGGATAACAGATCCTGATTCTCCACTGGGAACTCTGTTGGATAAAAGCCCAGGGAATGTTTCACCCAGATTAACAGGCCACCTGCGGCCCGCCCTTTACCTCCTTTAATTGCGGGTTTGAAAAAGTTAGAATAGCCCAGCTTATGGACAGGTTCCGTTGCCCATGTTTCCTGCAGCAGGATAATATCGTAGTTGTCCATAAAACTTGACCAATCCGCAGACACAAGGCGTGCCTTAATACCCGCTATATTCCAGGACAAAATTTTTAGATGGTCATTCAAATTGCCTGGCAACAAATAGTGTAAGTGCTGTACAGATCCATGAGCAGCCCCTGTACTATCATTATCCACTAGATGCTCAACACAGTCTACCGGGGCAATGATTTTCTCCTCGATCTGGGACCCCTGGATAACTACGTGTGGTCTAGGGCTGTTTGGCAGATATGTTCGGCCTCCCTCCCCGTCAACTAGATTGGTCGGTAGAATTAGGCATACCACATTATAATCACTGGGGACTTGGGCTATCACACTACCAGTCGGAGACTCGCTAAAGGGTTTGTTAAGTCAATCTATAGCTTCCAAGTCAGAAAGGGGGCCAAAATGATTAAAGAGAAAGGGGCGCTGGCAGTCAATCGGGGTCAATGCCATGGGATGTCTTGCAGCAGGACCTTTACGGAACAGAGGATAAGATTGGGAGGGTATATGCCTGCGCGGGTAGAAGTAGGATAAATCTAATGTTTGTACATCCCCCTGCCTTGCAAATCTGGGTACTCGTTTAATAGCATCTACTACCCATGAGTCTTTGAACGATATAAGGATACAGTCTCCTTCTAGATCTTTAGCCTCAGGCCCCACCCAATCAACTCTCCTCACATACAATATCTCTGTAGGAGTGGAGGGGGGTAGCGGACGATTTTTGTTCAGCCAAAAGGTGACTTTATTACGAAGGTCACCATATGATTCCCTAAATCCTGGTTTTAATGGTGCTACGCCTGTCAAGACGATGGTGTGTAGAGCCGCTTCAGGTGGAAGATCAACACTGGGGATGTTCGGCCTTTTACGCCCCCCCTCCCTGCGACTGGTAGAAGCAATATTTTGAGTTCTTGAAGAGATTGGTGAAGGACAATTTATATTAGATTGTATTTGAGGACCCATGTGTTGACGCCCAACCATATTTTGTTTAGCCTCTATTTTCGTTTGGGGCTTTAATGTCTGAGTCTGAGAACTAACACCTGGTTTAAAAGAGATGGTAGAAGAGGTATTGGTTTTTTGACCCCCTTTAGCTATGGTGTTATTTATTCCTGTCATTTTATTGAGGGAATTTTTGCCGTTTTCCATATTTTTACTAATAATCTTATTAGGTGCCTTACTTGGTGCTGGTACATTAACAGTGCCCTTATTATTTAAGCCACACAATGCTTGCAGCATCGCGTGGTTTGATTGGATCAGACCCTCCATACTATCGATCTTTGAGGTCATGAGCCTAGTCTGCTCCAAGACTGGTAAAAGTAGTGTTTTAAACATGGCCTCCATTTTTGCCAGCAGAGCCTCATCACTATTGAGGCACATGGGACATGTGGTGGAGGAACCCAAAGCCAAAAGTGAGGGGCATAGCATATTATTATTGTTAGGCACCGAAGGTTTTAGCAAGCTTAATTGCGGCTCGGGCCCCTGGCGCCATTCCCCTTGAACTGTATTTGCTTTATTGGATGTCATATTTCTTTCCCCTGACATTCTAGAATCCCGTTTTCTCTTTTTAGTATTGGGGGCAGAGTTGGATATAGGTGAATTAGCCTTTACAACAGGATTAGAGATATTGGATTGATTAAGAAGAGGAGTTCCGGATAATTGACTAAAATCCTGCTCCTCATTAATCACAGAGACATTATCCTCCATCCCAATCTCCTGCGTATCTTTAGAGTCGTTAATACTAAGCCTTTTTTCCATTATTTTGTCTCTTGTGGACAGGCTATCCCCAATATTTTCTATATGAACTATTGCGTCCGTGGAGATTGTATGGACACAATTAAAGGCAGCATGGGGTACAGATGGTACAGGGGAGACAGATGTAGCTAAAGCCCCCAGCGAGGATCGTTTTCCACTAATCAGATCTATTGAGAGCCTTTTCTCAACCATGGCAATTTCCTTTTCTAAGATGCCAGTTGCCCGGGTGATAAAAGCGTCCAAGGGGCCAGAAACGACGCCATTAGATGTATTAATTTGTACAGTACGTACCTTCCCTGATCTTAATGGCATTTTTGGGTGGTCTTCAGAACGTCCAGAGGGAGTGGGCCTGGGCCGGACTCTGCCGTACTCGAACGGCCTCAAACGGCCCGCTCTTTGCCCGGTCTTCGCCCCGGCCGTTGCCCCGCGCGCGTCCCGCGTGCGCGTTGTCCACAAAAGCTATGAAGGAAAAAACAAGAGGAGGGGGCGGGAAGAGGACCAGCTGCGGCCGATCCACGCCGCTAGGAATGCTGGTCCTCGCAGTCCCGCCTCTACCCCTGTTGACCAAATGACAGCTTGCAAGGGGCGCGTTGGTGCTCAAAGCACATGAAGGGAGGCAGAAAGGATGTTCCCCAGAGAGAGTCTAAGCCTACGAGCGGCACCCGCGAAGCGGGGGCCGCGAGGCGTGGCAAAGTGGCCAGAGAGCAACAACACAGGAACAGCGCTTCTTTTGCAGGAAGGGTCCCAAGGCTCACTCACTCCACACAGTTTTTGAAGAGGAGGAGGAGGGGGCGGGAAGAGGACCAGCTGCGGCCGATCCACGCCGCTAGGAATGCTGGTCCTCGCAGTCCCGCCTCTACCCCTGTTGACCAAATGACAGCTTGCAAGGGGCGCGTTGGTGCTCAAAGCACATGAAGGGAGGCAGAAAGGATGTTCCCCAGAGAGAGTCTAAGCCTACGAGCGGCTCCCGCGAAGCGGGGGCCGCGAGGCGTGGCAAAGTGGCCAGAGAGCAACAACACAGGAACAGCGCTTCTTTTGCAGGAAGGGTCCCAAGGCTCACTCACTCCACACAGTTTTTGAAGAGGAGGAGGAGGGGGCGGGAAGAGGACCAGCTGCGGCCGATCCACGCCGCTAGGAATGCTGGTCCTCGCAGTCCCGCCTCTACCCCTGTTGACCAAATGACAGCTTGCAAGGGGCGCGTTGGTGCTCAAAGCACATGAAGGGAGGCAGAAAGGATGTTCCCCAGAGAGAGTCTAAGCCTACGAGCGGCTCCCGCGAAGCGGGGGCCGCGAGGCGTGGCAAAGTGGCCAGAGAGCAACAACACAGGAACAGCGCTTCTTTTGCAGGAAGGGTCCCACGATTTCACAGTTTGAACCCAAAAAGAGCATTGTCCTTCTACCTTGATCGAATGATAGAGCTCCGAGTGGATGACCAACTCTTTGTGGTGTATGTCGGAGCGAAGAAGGAAAAGGTAATACAGCAACAGATCATTCCTCAATGGATCATGCGCTGCACTAAGATCTGCTACACAATGGCTAAGAAGCAACCCCCTGAGAGTTTGCAAACTCTTCCCACCAGAGCCAAGCCTGTGACCACTGTGATACCATGCGGAATTCCAGCCATGGACATCTGACAGGCAGCAACATGGGCTTCTCTACACACCTTCACGAAGCATTACTGCCTGGATAGTCAGCTCCATTAGGAGGGGCTCTTTGCTTGTTTGGTCTGGCAGGACTTTCTACTTTGAAACCGTTTTGCAGACCCACCTCTGGGGAATTATTGCTTACCTGCCTATTCTAAGGCAAGGAATCTGCGGCTAGAAGGCTTTATCAGATGAACAAGTTACTTCCCTTTGTAACGCCTTATCTGGTAGAGACTCTATCTGAAGTTTCTTATGACCCACCCATCCTCCCAGGTCTGCAAACTAATTTCTAAGGACAGGGTTTTCCCATTTCAGTGCCCTAGTGTTCCACAACAGT
The DNA here is from genome assembly GCF_964204655.1 of Triturus cristatus. Taxonomy (NCBI): domain Eukaryota; kingdom Metazoa; phylum Chordata; class Amphibia; order Caudata; family Salamandridae; genus Triturus; species Triturus cristatus. Next base: position 252,339,742 of record NC_140591.1, read on the forward strand.
GGTCAGTGTTCTTTGTGGCTCTGTGCTCCTGGTGAGGAAAGTTGTGAAAAGAAACTGATGGCAGTGTACTGTGGTGGCACCTACAGTTGGTCAGATGATCTGTTGGCCGACTATTTGACAGTATCTTGTAAGTTTTTTGGATGATATTATTAACAGTTATCTCCACTTGTACAAAATGTTATTTGGCCTCAGTCGTGGCTGGTAGGAGGCGGGGTGCAGGGGAAGGTGGGAGGGAAATAAAGAAATAATAAAGCTGTTGCAAGTCGCCGCCTCTCCTCTGCAGGTCAGGAACCAAGAACAGGAAGCACCCAGGCTTCCAGACCCCCTAACCAATCACGACACTGCTGATAGCAGTGTTGTGATTGGTCTGAGTGCCGTGATTCAGCGGTCAGAGAGAGAGTGGGAGCCTGGGCATGTTCTCCACCTAGGTAGTAATGCAGCCTGGGTGGGGAACAGGAAAGTGCGCATGACTGTTTGGCCGGCCCCACAGGCCCGCCCAAACAGCCATGTGCACTTTAGGTGTAGCAGAAGCAGCCATTTCTCCTCCCTGAGATGTGAGAAGCTCATCCCCGCCATGCCCTAACCTGGTGCTGCGGCAACTGCAATACCAAAAATAAAATGATAACGCTCCGTTATTAAGATTTTTTTTTCTTTTCCACTGCTTTATAGCAGTGAGGCGACGCTCCTGCGCCTTAGCAAACCAGCTGCCACTGTTTGGCTTAAAAAATAAGTCTTAAGTAAATTTGTCATCAAGTTCATTTGTATTAATTAGCTAGTCTATAGTTCTCATGTGTTTTTGGGATACCTGAGCAATCACTTGGATGCCGGATTAAAGGATATCTAGCTTGATGTATTTTTAATCTCGAACTCATTGTTTAGGTTTTACCACTTGGTGGCCTCTAGGAGTAATTATAGAAGAGGCACGCTGTACAGAGCAAGGAATGATCTGACCAGTCATCAAGAGGTGGAGAATCTGCCTAAACTGATCCTTTACTAGCAAGAAGTCAGGAATAGCATGTCTCTCTATGTGGGGTGGCAGAGCCGTATGTAAGGTTATTGCTAAGTTAATATGTAGTCCTTCCTGAGATGAAAACTCTGGTCTTTCTAGTGCAATTTAAAGTCTCTGAGAAAGAAGTGATTAAAAGGTGATATTTATTTTTTCCAACAAAGGTTAATATAATTTTATTGTCTGTCAGACGATGATAAATAGGGTGTAGTTTCATGAGGATAGCCTTCTAATTTAATTTCCAGTTAGACTCACTGTAAAGTAGGAAAATTATTTCAGTAATATATTTATGGATAATTATGACACATCCACCTGTTTTCTCCCTTCAATCAATTTGAATGATTAAATGGTTTTGAGGTACCAGCAGGCCAATCAAATGGTTGTAAGGAATCACTGAGCCAAGTTTTTGTTTATGCTATCTCAAAGTAAATTCCTGAGACCAGGTCATTGCCCACTGTACAATGAAGTTATCATGGATTCAAGTTATTTTCTCAATCTTGTAGTTAACGTTCTCACTACATTATCTGTAGCTCTGTGTTACTTTTTGGCATCTAAACTTTTCCCATCAGACACTTTGAACTGACATTTGCATTTGTCAAAAGTTTTAATTGTGTTCCCTGTAAACATGTCTGACATAACGCAGCAGCCCACCTGACCCATGAAGCATCTCCTTAAAAGCAAGCATGGAATTGAAATAGGTTGTAATGGATAGATGTCAGTGAAGACCTGAGGCAAGTCAGGGACTTCTTAACGACCATTGAATACCAAACATCCAGGAAGGTGCTAGTGGCGTGACTACTGTAGAAATTGCATAGCCTAGGCATGCTGGGTATCCAGAGCATTTCCCATAATGCACTTCTTGCCACTGCCCGGTCCATGTGAGCCCGCTGTGTATTGGACTTCCATTGACCATACTCCCATTACTTGAAGTTGTAAGGCTTTCACCATTTCTTTCTGCCTACCTTAACTAAGGATGTTGCCAATTATGGTGCCCAGCATAAATTGTATCATATTTTTAGGTCTTCTAGCACTTTCCCTCTGTTATGGATAGGGCCTGGAAACTATACAATTAATTGCGTATGAGATTAATGGATTGAAACATGCCCCAAACATGAAATGTTTGTGCCACTTAGTCAAATAATTTCTATTGGCTCTGAACATGTTTCCAATAGGATGTGTCGGAGTCAGTGCCCAGGAACTTAACTTACTTCAAAGGGGCCTCCCCTGTCTCAGGGAGATGTCAGATAACACCTGCACAGGCCCCTTCTTTTATACCCCCACTCAGACAGGCACCAACTCCAATAGGGCGGCAGCTGTCCCTAGAACTGGCTTGAAGGGACAGAGAAGGGGCTGCTCATTTCCTTGACCACACCTCTGGGGTAGGCACGCGCGGATCTGCACGAGTGGAGAAGGGTCTCACTATTTTTGATTTAGGTAGAGAGGCACACTGCGCAGGAAATGCTATAACAGTGGGTAGAGTATCCTCAGGAAACCCTTACCACATTGGTTAGGGAGCATCCAGGAGTCACCTCCACCTATAATCTGATGCCAGGCACAAATGTGGCATCCACAGTATCCTCCTCAGAACATTACTGTATCTGAGGAAGATAACTGAACCTGCTAGCTGAGACCTGAAAAGTGCCCTGAACGACTGAACAACTGTACCTAGGACAAAACCAACAACTTCACAAAGACTTCGTTTGAGAGCTGTCTGACCTCATGGAATCTTCCTGGGCCCACGGCCTGCTGCCTGACTTTGGACTTCCATTTTTTATACTAGGCCTCAAGGTAAACCTTCCGACCAAGTTGAACCTGGCACCTGCATCCAACCACTCTCCATCGCGTTCAGCCTCAAACTGCCTTATTATATTTTTGTCATTTTGATGTCATTCTATGTATTAATATTTACTCTATTTTTCTAAATTAGAATGGGATTTTTTTGCCTTGTATTTTGTCTTTTTTACTGTTTTGGTACTGCCTAAATACTTAGCATATTTCCTCTAATTTAAGCCTGTCTGCTCTGTCCCACAGCACCCATGGCTTTGAGCTCAAAATAGTTGTGCAGTTTACCAGTTTAGGGGTTAATGTGTAGCAAATATTTGTTACATTTCACATAGAAATAATGTGGACTGGTTACCTTATCTACCTTCAGGCTTGTAATAACTAATGTTGTCTTTTTCATTCACTATCTGGACTGCAAGAGGTTGTCCAGATCTACCAAAACGGTCAGGAACTTGAGCTAGTTTAATAAGTCACCTACTCAGTTTCAACCCCTTTAATATGGAGTTTGATAACATTTCTTAATCCGCTCTGCGTTGTGTTTCACCTTGTACATAGTGTCTCTTCCTCCTCCATTGAGGGCTTTAATGTAACTCCTTTTAATTTTGTCCTTCGGCCTTTGGGCAGGTAATCATTGCACTTTATTCTCCTTTGAACAACATTTCTGCCTCAATGCCATAGGGGACCTCAGAACTATAATGCTCAGCAGTTTTTTACTCTCAGTACTGCCCTATTGTTTTTCACATTATCCTTTTGGCGGTGTAATATTTATAAACCTGAGCGCACACGTCTTGGGCACTGATGAGACTGACAAAGAGTAGGTTAAATTTCAATTAGGAATGTATTAAGTTGTATTTCCTAATATGACAAGTATAGTACCCTGTCAAGCCGGTCCGCGTAAGGAAAGAGCATGTCGCCCCCTGGTTTAATGACTCTTTGATTTCGGCAAGAAATCCTTGTAAGGTATTGGAAGGCTCTTGGCAGAAGTCATATGATCCTCAAATAAAATCTCCATATAGAACGGCTCTATTGATGCGTCCAATGACCACTGTGAGAAGTTGGCAGAATATTTTATTGGCAAAATGGAAGCCATTTATTCCAAATTTGTCCCTAATGCTATTGTCACCAAGTCTGACAACTACACTAAGACCATCCCACCCTTGCTCTGCCTTTTCCCCCAGTTGCACCTTAATGAGCTATTTAATCTGTGTAACAAATTTAAATCTGGTTCACTCGCTGATCCTTCTCAATCACACACATTTCTTAAAATCTAGAGGTTTTTTTTTCTCCCACCTAGTTTTGAGTTGATCAATCTTTCCCTGTCACCTGCCGGCATGATTGGTCCCTGGAAGCATGCCAAGGTTATCCCCTTGCTGAAAGCACTTGCTCTGGATGCTTTCAAACCAGAGAATTTCTGCACAATCTATCTCCTGCCTTTTCTTGCTAGGGTCACAGAGACACATGACACCAGATTCTGGACATCTCTCAGAATGGTTTTAGACCATTACACAGCACAAAACTGGCTCTTCTTGCAGTTACCGAGCAACTCCACTGCACATTAGATGAGGGCAGGTCTTCTGCCCTGATCCTGCTTGACTTAAGTGCTGCTTTCAACACTGTGTCTCATTAAAGTTTGCTTCAGCACCTTCAGGGGATTGGTATATGTGGGCCTGCCTTAGCCTGGTTCGTCTCCTATCTTTCGAACTGCTCTTTTCAGGTTATTTCCCCTTCATACTGCTCTAATTTGCACTCTCTGCAGAACAGCATTCCCTAGGGTTCCACTCTGAACCGAAATTTGTTTAATATCTACATCAACATTTGACTCGGTGTCCAACGCTAATGACACCCAACTTCTCCTCTCCTTCTTCAGCAACCCCAAGTCCAAGATGGCTAATTTCAAAGGGGAATGGTAGCCATTGCAGAGTGGATGGAGGCTAACTGTCTGCAACTAAACACAAGCAAAACTGAGATTCTCCTTCCAGGGAAAGATAGCGAATCTTAGGCGGGAACGGGGGGGGGGGGGGAGGGGGGGTTCTTTGGTGACCTCCCTCACTTAGCCTCCCTCCTTGTCCCAAGCTGGTGATCAAAGACCTAGGTGTTTGGTTGGACAATGCTTTAACTTTTGAATCACAGGTGAAATCTGTGGAAAGCGCGTGTTTTGGAATTGTGCGTGGCCTTAAACCCATTTTTTGGTTCTTTGATCCTTCCATTCGACAAGTAAGTCACTCAAGCAGCCAGCCTTTCCTGGTTGGATTGCTCTTATATCCTCTACCTGGGAACCAACAGGGCTGTGATCCGCAGACTCCAGCGGGCTCAAAACGCCACGGCCAGGCTGCTGTTCTCTCTTCCAAACCATTCTCCTTTCTACAGTCTTATTCACAAACTGCACTGGCTCCCTGTGGAGAAGCTTGTGCTTTAAGACCTTGTGCACCACTCATAAGATCTATTTTTCCCAGAGGGCCCACATCTTGTCCAATCTAGTGTCCCCTTATCTTCCCTCGCGGCCACTACATTCAGCCAATCAGAATCTGGCCTCTATTTCTCGTGTTAAGAGTCAGCGCTTGAGGATGCTTCTTCTGTGCTAAGGCCCCTACCATTTGACACACTCTCTATGTCTGTTAGGAGTGTCCAGAACCACTGTTCCTTCAGGAAAACTCTGAAGACATGTTTGTTCTCTTCTGCGGCACTCTGTGATAGGTCACTCGTGGCAGTTAGCTTTTCTAGGATTGGCGCTGGGACACTCCATCACTGGAGTAGCCAAGCGATTTACAAATTGTTTGACATAACATGACAATTTACTCATTCCCACAGCTTCAGTAGGTTTTGCATGTTTGCAGCCCTTGTATACATAAAAATGGCAAAAGGGAAGTTGTTTTGCGTAACAAAGCTGACACCAAGGTATTAGTACTAAGGATTGCATTCTGGTTCAGTGTTTCAACATCCTGATGTTCATTTAATGTCCTCAGGTGCCAGTGTCACCCTCAACAAGATGTAATTCTATTTATGTGACTCCATGTGATTCCATGCTTGAAAATGAGTAGTCTGATCATATGAATTCAATACATTTTAAAAATGTAGACTGTCATTCTCTATCTGTTGGCTGTACTTTGTTTGACCACCTAAAAAGTGACATTGTTGATCTCAAATATTCATATAATATTTTTGTGCATCTCAATATTACCATGAAGGTAGCGTGGTATGATAAATGGTGCTGTGCAATATGTTGAAGGAAATTTAATTGACATTTGTAATCTGGTTTTGTTTCAAACAGGATTTGAACAGTCGAGCTCAGGGTGAAATAACAATCCGAGAGGCATTAAGGGAGCTGGATTTGTGGGGTGCTGCTGCAATCTTTACATTAACAGAATACGAAGATAGTCAGTCCAGAACTATCAAGCTGATAAAGGACTGGAAAGACATTGTGAATCAAGTTGGGGACAATCGCTGCCTCCTGCAGTCTTTAAAGGATTCACCATACTACAAGGGGTTTGAGGATAAAGTGTCTATCTGGGAAAGGAAGCTTGCTGATTTGGATGAGTACTTGCAGAATCTGAACCAGATTCAAAGAAAATGGGTATATTTAGAACCTATTTTTGGTCGTGGTGCACTCCCTAGAGAACAAGCACGCTTTACCAGAGTTGACGAAGATTTCAGGTACATTCTTCCTTGTATTCTGCTTTCCTTTATAAAATGTTTGCTTTATATATGTATAAACTGTATTTGGTATTAAAACTCTAACTTTATAACTTTGCCTTTATACACTATCAGACCTTTCCTTTTTTCTTTTTTTTTAAACATTGTGAAAAGATCAATTCCCTTTGCATTCTCTTCATATATATCATGTCCCTGTGTAGTATTTTGCTTTTATGATTAGCCATGTAGGTTTAGGAATAGTAATAACTGAAGCTGGCTGGGACATTGGTGAGGGGATGATATGCGGTTGGGTTGTAGTAGTTTGGGTTTACTCGTCCAGGTCTGCTGTTCTTTAATCAAGGAAGTCTGTCTCGAAATTCATTTAAACGACTGAAACTTTACTTTTCTTTATGTGCAACCTGTCATGTCATTTTTGTTTAATTTACTGAAATCCTTTGATGCTACAGAAGCCTATGCTCTTCCTGGATGTATAAACCAATAATATTATATGGACCCCATGAAACCTTTTTGTTTCTCATGTTTTAGGTCAATCATGTCTGATATTAAAAGGGACAACAGAGTAACATCATTGACTTCCCGGGCAGGAATAAGGCATGCCTTGATTACCATTCTCGATCAGCTTCAGCGATGCCAAAAATCTCTTAATGAATTCCTTGAGGTATATCTTGTTTCTCTTTGTAGATAAAGCGCAACAGTAGTATTTGGTTCTAGTACAATAAATATATTTTTGAAATGTGTTCTTCCAACAGGAAAAGCGGTCTGCATTCCCTAGATTCTATTTCATTGGTGATGACGACCTGCTGGAAATTTTGGGACAGTCTACTAACCCAGCAGTCATTCAGTCCCACCTTAAGAAACTTTTTGCAGGTACAATATATTATATTTGGTATATGACACAAAATCCTTGTCAAATCTGTTATTAACTTTTTGTAAATGCTCCTAGACTCCAAAGCTGCTACATTATTTTTGGCAATTCTTATGTCCCTGCTTCATGAGCTTGGTTATCATCAGGAAATTAGACACATGTTTTAATACTGGGATTACAGGCTTCCATATATTAAACCATCCTTACATTACCATTGATGTGTCTAATGACCATGGGTATTTCACATATTTTTAAAGTCAATTGGTTATTGTAGCAACACAAATTGCAGAGTATATTGAAATTCTTTCTTTGCTTAGTTTGAAAATGTTGATTTTTTCACTAGGAATAACATTTTTATTATGTTGTCCTCAATATTTTCATCTGGTTGTGAAATCTTATTCAGTTGGAGCCTTTCTATGTCAAAAGATGTGGTAACTTCACATATTTTAATTAGCCTATAGCCTTGCACTCCTCTGTATACTTGGCCTCTCATTCTCCGTGGTGAGGAATGACCAACGTACATTTCCTTTTAGCAGTTGGTTTCAAAACTGCTTGTTTGCTGCCTTTCCTCTACTGTTTTAGGTCCGACTTTAGCCAAGACCTCTTTATTTAACAAAATACACATATAATATACTTATTTAAAGGTCCTTTCAGCCAGCTGTATTCATCCATTGGTCTGATGGTGTGTCATTCACATTTTGCTTCCACCCACTAGAGCATACAGCAGGGGCGGGGGTCAGCCCACTTTAGCCAATGGATAGGTTCACTTTGAATGACTGCATTTTGCTCTTTCACAAGGTTGACATCCCCAAACAAGGTCGTTTTTTCAGTGCCAGTGTTTTTGTTTCCTCTTTATTGCTCTGGTGTTGTCTTTATGTTTAGTGTGTGATAAGATAACCCAACGCCTTCTGCCCGCTCTTCTATGTGGAACACAAGGCACATTCCAGCTTTATCAGTTCCTATCTCCTGCTAATGGTGTTGTAATTTCCTTTTGGAGCGGTCTTTGGGTTTTTTTCCGGACTGCTTTTGGTTCTCAGCATACCAAATTCCATTTAAAACAGTGTTAATGAAGTTGTCATGTTTTTACTAAGCAGTTCTGCTTATATAGACATTTAACTATTTTATTACCAATATTCTATATTCTTGTACTATCTATCTATCTATCTATCTATCTATCTATCTATCTATCTATCTATCTATCTATCTATCTATCTATCTATCTATCTATCTATCTATCTATCTATCTATCTATCTATCTATCTATCTATCTATCTATCTATCTATCTATCTATCTATCTATCTATCTATCTATCTATCTATCTATCTATCTACCTATCTACCTATCTATCTACCTATCTATCAATCAATCTATCAATGTATCTAGCCATCTTTGTAACTCTATTTGTCCATCTAAGTTTGCAACCATGACTGTGTGTTTGTTCATACCTCTACCTTTGCAACCCTATCTATCTGTCCATCTACCTTTGCAACCCTATTTATTTGTCTATCTACCTTTGCAACTCTATCTATATTTTATATTCTGTTTGTCTGTGCAAGCCTCTCTGCCTGTCTGTGCAGACCTTTGTCTGTTCAAACATCTGTCTGTTTGTGCAAGCCTTTCAGTCTGTCTGTGCAAACCTCTGTCTGTCTGTGCAAGCCTCTGTTTGTCTGCCTGTTTGTCTCTCTGTGGAAGCTCTTCTGTCTGTCTAAGCCTCTCTGTCTGTGCAAGCCTGTATATTCAAGTCACTCTAGTGTAAGCCTGTCTATTTAAGTCTCTATCTGTCTGTCTGTGCAAGCCAGTCTACCAGTGGAAGCTTCTCTGTCTGTGCAAGCCTGTCTGCTTGTGCAAGCCTCTCTGTCTGATATGCAAGTCCCTCTGTGGAAGCTTCTCTTTCTGTCTGTCTGTGCAAGCCTTACTGTATGTGCAAGCGCTTCTTTGTCTGTGCAAGCCTGTTTTTCTGTAAGAAAATGTTACAAAAAAGCATTAGCAAAGCAAGAGTCTGGCAGCCAACAGAAAACTCATTGTTTTTTTTTAGGACTGGCGTTAGCCAAGACCTTTTGATTTTCTACATTTATGTGTATAACATAGTTACTTAGAGAGGTTTTCAGACAGATTCCATCCATTACAGATTTCAAATTGTTTTCCAGCCACTGCAGCATGCATCGTGGGGCAGTGGGTTAGCTCACTTAAGCCACAGGTTGGTTTCACTTTGAGTTACAGCATACTGTTCTTTCACTAGGAAGCATTAAAAAAAGTGATGGATGGAATGCTTGAATTAATCTCAGTCACTGGCAATTACTAGGGTCCACATCCCAGTCCATCTATATTCTGCACAACATGCCACCTCAGTTTGGGCCCAGCCATATGCACATCATCCTTGACCCTGCTTTAATGAGAACAGTCCAGGTCAGGTCCTCCCTGAAATGGAACACAAGCAACCCAGGACCGCTTTAGCCCTGATTAGTGCTCATCAGTCTGGTATAGCTTTCACAAGGAGCACATCCAAAGTAGTCCTCTTTGGCTTCCAGGACTACTATAGTAATGTGTGCTTCTTTTTAAAACCCAAAAATATTTTGTAGCCATTTTTTAGATGGATAGTCTGGTGGCTACCCCAACAGTAAGGTTTTCAAAAACTAAGACAGAACAAAACAAGAATTGCGAAAGCCAAAAGGCTGGCGGCCAACACCAGACCTATTGGCTTTGCCACTGCTAGTTTGCTTCATACCTTTTCAGTATTTTGACATCTGCATTTTCCATACTACGGGGCATATGTATGAAGCCCATTTCCCGTTCGCAAACAGACCGATTCTCAGAATCGGCTCGTTTGCGAACGGGAAAAAGCCTTTGGGGATGTATCATCCCAAAAAGCCCTCGCAAAATAGGGAATCGCAAAATTTACGATTCCTTATTTTGCGAAAGCATTTAAGGAATCCCAAATTGCGATTTCTTAAATGCTATGTAAAAAGCACCCAAGTTGTGCGATTTTTCCTTAAGAAATCGCAAATTACTACCAACTTCAAGTTGGTGGTAATTTGCGATTTCTTTGAAAAATAATTTTTTTTGCATTTTTCAAAGTGCCATGTGGCTCACATACATGCCGTTAGGGCATGTATGGGTGCCACATGTGCACACATGCAAATTTTGCGATTCCCTATTTTGCGAGGGCCTTTTGGGATGATACAGCCCAAAAGGCCTTTTCCCGTTCGCAAACGGGCCGATTCTGAGAATCGGCACATTTGCGAATGGGAAATGGACTTCATACATATGCCCCTTAATATATTAGGGGCCTCATGTAGGAAGCCAAATACCGGTCGGTAACGGCCGAAATTCGGTAAATATCCCGTTACCGACCGGTATTTAGGCATTTGCGATGTAGGGGGCTGATTTTCTGGATTCTGTATTTACCGAATCGGAAATTAAGAAATCGGTAAAATACCGATTCGGTAAATACCGAATCCAGAAATGCAATGTAGGGAGCACTCTAAAGAGTGAAAATTAGTATTAATAATTCGTTATTTACCACCAAATACAGGTTGGTGATAAATAACGAATACCTTGCAAAAAGCAATATTTTGCAGATTCAAGAGTGCCATGTGGCAGACATACATGCCCTTTGGGCATGTATGTGCGCCACATGTGCACCCATGCAAGATTCAGGGGTGCAACAGGGTGTCAATGTGACACCCTGCCACCCTTGTATATGCTCCCCCCATTACCGAATCGGTATTTACCGAATCGGTAATGAGGCATACCTTCCCATTGATTCCTATGGGAATCAATGGGAAGGTATGCCTCATTCCCGAATCAGTAAATACCGATTCATAATTACCGAATTTTTCCGATTCGGTAAACTTTACCGAATCATTACCTACATCACATTTACCGATTCATAAATACCGAATCGGTAAAATTCGGTATTTATGAATCGGTAAATGTGAGGCTACCTACATATGGCCCCAAATGTTTTGTTCTCAGAGATTTACCTTCATACAAACCGTGTGAACATTTCTCAGTTTCTTCTGTGGCATGTTTTGTTCTTTTTTTGTTCAATTTCTGTTACTGTTACATTTTTTAAATGTTTTAGATTGCATCCTTCTGCAGAAAGTAGCACGATTCTACAGACAGATCAAATGTACACCCATGTTCTCATCATCTATCGCAATCATAGATTATTTAATCATGTGTCTCCAGAATTATTATCAGGACGTAATATGCTTTGCTAGAATTACACAGGGATCTCACCAAAGTGAGTAAATTCACAGGTAAGCCAAAGAAGGTTATCCCGTCTGCAAGAGAAGCTTGTATTGATCCTCAATTGATGCAACCATGTATTGCAAAAGGAAACTGCTATAGGCTTAGAACCATCATGGGCCGAGCCTCCAAGCACTAGTAGTGTGCATGATCTGACCCCATACCTACACCTTGTTCCTATGTTAACAATATTGTCTGTACCTGTGGTCAGTGACTGCATTCAGGTGCAATGTTATACATCCCTCTGTACACAAGCCCCTGCCCACTACAGATCCAGAACAACAAGGTGATGGATGGACTGTTTGAATTAATCTCAGCCACTGCTGGTCACTCGAATCATATACCAGTTCATCCTTTTTGACCCACCATGCCATCTCAGTTCAGACCCAGCCAGATGCAAATCAGTCATGACCCTGCTCCTCATGGAAATAGTCCAGCCCGAACTGCCAGGCTTGGTCCTCCCTGAACTGGAACACAAGTTTCCTGAACTGGAACACAAGTTTCTGGTTCCGCACTAGTTAGGGCACTTCGGCCAGGTATACCTTTGTTTCAGTGGCACAGTGAGCCCTGGACCAAAGTCTGGGCATACCCAGCACACTTAAGGTGTAAAATACAAAAGCAACAAGATGATGGATGGAATGCTTGAATTAATCTCAGTCAGTGGCTGAGATGCGGCCCAGAGTAATTACCAGTGGCTGAGATTAATTCAAGCATTTCATCCATTACTTTTTGTATACTTTATTATGTCATCCTAAGTTGGAAGGGTATGCTCAGACGTGGATCGCGTGCTCACTGTGTTACTGGAAACAAGCTATACCAGGCTAAAATGACCATAACAAAGGTGGAACTGGTCCTGGATTGCTTGTGTTACAGTTCAGGGCAGACCTGGCCTGGCAGTTCAAGCTGGACTGTTCCCATTAGAGCAGGCTCAAGATTGATTTTCCATAAAGTTCGGTCCAAACTGAGGATAACAATGGATTGGGATGCGCCCCAGAGTACTTACCAGTGGCTGAGATTAATTCAAGCATACCATCCATCACTTTTTGTATACTTTATCACTTCTGGTTAGAGGTCGAAGGGGGCAGGAGAACAATGTTCCCAAGCTTCATCAATTTGATCAAAACTATTCCCATACTTTTTAATTAAAAAAATAACCGTTCCTGAATGGTTGCGTTGCCACAAGTTCAAAGGGGAAAAGAAGGGTCTTCTTTACTGTGAAGTGAGAGAAAAGAGAGGGAACTAAACAGGAAACAAGTATTCTCGCTAGGGTGCTTGCTACCGGAAAGAAATGTAAATGTGTGCAAATGGTTAATTTCCAAATCTGAAGCCTGCTTAAAGCACATTATGGGTTTTAATTGACTGATAGAATCTAGTATTTGTCATTTTAAAGGAAATTTATAAAAAAAAGGTTTGCACTAGCTTCAATCAGCTTATTACTAAAAACATAAACAGCATTTTTAAAGCACTGTAAACATTAAACAAAATATTTTTGCACATTTTGCTATAGCTTTTGTGCAACCTATCTTATTCTGTGTGTAATACATGTTTTAAACTTAGGGCCTCATTTAAAGTTTGGCGGATGGGTTACTCCATCACAAACATGACAGATATCCCGTCCGCCATATTACAAGCGCCATTGGATATAATGCACTTGTAATCAGGCAAACTGAATATCCATCACTTTGTGATGGAGTACCCCATCTGCCAAACTGTAAATCGGGCCTTTAGTGCACTCAGAGACATTTTAAGGCATGGGCAAAGTAGGCCCTGGCCCAGGGCCTCAACCTTTCAGGGTGCCTCTGCTCTGCAGTGAGTCTTGCCCTGATGATTTTCAATGATTCTCAAACACATTGTTTTAAACACCATTTTCCTTTAATTTAATTTTAAGGTTGGTGAAGTGGGGGAGTCTATTACACACATTTTGTAGAGAAATGTTTGTTTTTCAAAACTATCCAAAATCCAGCCATAGGGTCCCTAACTACTCACCTTTGTGTGTTTCTTGCCTCTCATGGGCTTCTCCATCCTTGGGTAACCGTCTCGCTTTGGGACTTACCTCTTATACCACTGTCTTAGTATATGGTTTGCCCACACTATAGGGCCCCATGTGTTTCGCTATGCTTCCTACCGGTTTCTAAAGTATTTCTTGTGTGTATTTGATATTTATGGGTAGGAGATGTACCAAGTTAGTTATTCGGTATAATAAATACTGCTGTATTTTTGTAAACACTTGTGTGCTTCTTTCTTGTGTGAAAGCTTGCTGACTGACTAAGTGGTAAATGTACCCACTGTACTCCCTCCTGAATAAGCCGTAGCCGCTTGCCACAGCTACCCCTTGAGACCTTTGGTTATCAGGGACCTAAGCACTATCACAAAGGGTTGCCTGGATTGAGCGCACGGTTCCTTCACCATAGTAGGACACTATATACTGAGCCAGCCTCCTACAAACAGTCCTACCAGTAAAATGCGTTTGCCAAATATGCATTTAAGTTGCATTTATTTTTCACTGGAGGTTTGTGCTTTGTGTGTGTTATATTTATATACAGTTACATGTAGGTCAAAGGCTAGCAAACTATTTACAGTCTATGTTTTTCCACAGTATTGTATTTTTCATAGATTCACATGCTTGAAACTTCCTAGTCGTCATGGTGAGGGTCCCATGGTAACAGTAATATAAGCAGTGCTAATGCAGTTGCATTAAGAATCACATTGAAAACAATAGACATCTTTAGCCAATTCACATTGTTTTAATACATCCAAACCCCAACCAATAAGCGCAGAGACCCTGAAGCACTCCTCCCCAGCGATGCCACCATACCTAGAGATTTCTTACTGCATGTTGTGTGTTAAGGAGTTTCCTTGAGCTCTGCTCAGTCACAGTGTTACTGCTGTCAACTTTTGTCCTGCTAGCTCTTAAAACTGCTTCTGAACTTCCAAGCAACATCTAAGGTACAGTTTCTGTGGGATTATTCCCCTGTTTGGCCATGTCTAAGGGATCCAAAAAAGGCTTTTCAAGTCTTGTTAATCCTGTTGGAGATCTATACTCTTCTCTTTGAACCCTCACAATGAATGTTTGTACTACCTTTACCTTCAGCACAAACCCAAAGAGTGCAAGTAATGTCACACTTTTTCAGCCAAAATACTGAAGATCAGGGAGGCCAAGCTTCTTCTCTGGTTCCAGAAAAAAAGATCAGTCTGAGTCTTGAGTGCAAAGAAAGAGGACCCTCTTCACCCAAAAAAGTGTAAAAAGGAGCGCTCTTCCTCCATAGCAGGGATACCAGTGTTAAGATGCCGAAAGGTAAGGAGCCTGCTAAGTCTTCTTCTTCTCACAGATCTCCTGCTTCACCTGCATCTGTTGCTGATGCACCTTTCATGGAACTTTCAATGAAGAAAGTCCGTTCGTCGACGGATCCATTGGCAACGACTATCCGTTGAAGGTCGTTTCGTTAGTGAGAATGGTGTCAGCACATGTCTCCCCTTCAGTCCCAGTGACTATGGCGGCATCTACTATTTCGACGATCAGGACAACGATGACCCCATCTTCATCATCGATGGAGACTTTGGCGACAACTTCATCGTCATCGATGACGGTAGGAGTTTCGATGTCAACTCTTTTGACTTCCTCCACTCCAACTCTGCTGCCTCTGTCGACGAATATTCCATCCAGGGCAATGTCATAGACCATCCCGTCGGTGGCACTGTCGTCAACGTTGTTGACAATCGTAAAAGGCATTGTTTTTATAACTGAAGAGGGCATTCTATTGCCTGCTCATCATGACATTTAAAAAATGTTTCTCCTTTACCCCCAGTGCACCTGCTGGAGATGCAGGAATCAGGTAATGATGTCTCTTTGGCCCTGCATACAGCCCTTCACAACTAATTGTCGAGTTTCAAGAAAAAGAGGATAAGGATACTGAATAAGGCCCTTCTGCATATCTAAAAGGTGATTTCTCTTAATGCCAGGAGCTGGCTCAAAGATATGACACTTTTCAGGAGCGCTACCCCTAAGAAGAACCAGAGGAAGAACAGCATTATGGCCAGAGGGTCTCTGTTGCGGTCTCTTATATCATTAGTCACCGATTTGCTCATGATTAAGGGCTGCTATTAAAGGTTGCCTGAGGCCAGCATCCATATGCAGCATTCAAGCACTTCAACTTACCACTGTATGATCTATCCCCATCGTGGAATATATCTGGCAGGGGGGGTTGAAGTTAATGAAGATGCCTGCTTCAGTGGCTGCTGTGGTTCGAAAACTAGATAGAAAAAATATAAGGCCCCTGACAACATGCCAACTTGTCTTATAGGCCAACCTCTCCAGGACTCTGTTATAATGCAGGCAGCCTACGAGGGTCAGAAAATGAGTCCACCTCTTGCTCGGCCCCTCCAGAAAAGGAGGGTAGAAGGTTGGCTAATATCGGCAAGCGCTTCTCAGCTATGGCACCAACATTGATTACGGCTTCCATGGCGCTGGCCATTTTGTGGAGACAGGACCGTCAGATGTGGTCTGACATGTTGGCATTTCTGGACTTTCTCCCAGAAGACAGGAAAAAGGATGCAAACGAGATACTGCTGGAAGAAGAGAAGGACTCCTTGGAGATCAGCAAATGGGTGTTGGACATAAGCCAGCACAGTCACACATGGGAGTTTGTTAAAAAAAAGCCTCCCAATTTTCCATCACGCAAAACATTGCATTGTCTTCTATCTCTGCGGAATCAGGACATTCATTTACTTCTCTCCAAACATGGAGGAAGTCCAAAGTATAAAAACCACATGGGGTTCTTCTCCAACTTTTTCCTTACCAAAAAGAAGTCAGGAAAATGGAGACAAGTGATAGATTTTAAGCTCTTGAACAGATTTATCAAGAAACAACATTTCAGGATACTATCCTTACAGATTCTGCAACTCGTGGACATTCCTTGACCTTCTAAATGCATATTTCCATATCCCCATCCCCGTGAAGCATCAACATTTCCTGCAGTTTGAGGTGGCGCGGTGCCATTACCAATTCAAAGTGCTTCTTTTTGGGCTGTGTTTGAGGGTCTTCACCAAATGCATAGCCCCAGTAGCAGACTGCCTGAGTAGAGCAGTGCACCAGATCTTGCTGTACCGGGACGACTGGCTAATAAAAGGACCCACTTCTCACTCTGCAAGACAATCGACTGGGGCCAGTCTGAGGCTATTCAGAACTCCAGGCCTCAAGCTTAAAAGAGAAAAGTTGTCCATAATCCCATTCAGGTCAGCTGTTTTCCTGGGAGCAATTTTGGATATGAAGGTTGCCAAGGCGTTTCTAACAGCAGAGAGGATTCATCGTCTCAAGTCAATAACAGCTTCCCTTTCCGCAAGAAGGTTCACCTCTGTCTGGAAGTACAAGTCATTGTTGGGAATGATGTCATCTTGCATCCCATTGATTCCAAACTTTTGTCTATTCATGCAGCCATTGCAAGATCAACTAGACAAACAATGGGTTCAGTGTCTGGTCACCTTCGAGGACACACTTTCAATTCCCTCAACAATGAAGCTAGCGATGTCTTGGTTGATTAACACAGATAGTAGCTCTAAAGTTCTCTCATTTGTTCCTGTCCATATAGTTATGACAAGAGATGCCTTCTTGGAAGGCTTGACGGTTAACCTGTAGGATTTGGAGATTCATGGAAAATGGACCACTCAGGAGGCATCATCACATATAAACCTTCTAGAGCAGTAAATGGTCTTCCTAGGATCTCCAGGCTTTCCTTCCCAGGCTCTGCAACTCTTCAGTCTTGGTGAGAACAGACAATACTACAACAATGTTTATCTCACCAAACGGGGGGAACACAATAACAGATTCTGTCAGCTCAGGCTTAACAAATCTGGGAATGGTTACTCACCAACAACATCACCATGAAGACAGAGCATGTCTCAGTGGTAGAGAATGAAAGGGTGGATTCTCTAAGCAGGGCAGACAAACAGTTCCATGAGTTGGAACTCAATGAGTGTCATTTAACGCCGGTGTATCAACATTTGGTTTGCCAAACTTGGATTTCTTTGCTACTGTTCACAACGAGAAATGCAGGCTGTATGCCTGCAATCTGGGTCCTGGTAAAAGGCAGTTCACCTAGCATGGACGGGGATGTTTGCGTATGCTTTCCCTCCTTACCCGCCCATCTCCAGGTCATTCGCAAAATGAAGCAGGAACCTTGTCGTCTTCTACTCATAGCTCCAGTGTGGCTAAAGCAGAACTGGTTCACCGAGCTTCTTCGCCTGTCAGAGTGCACACTCATTCCAGTCCAACTCCAACAGGATTCTACGGCATGCTCATGCAACCCCCCCTAAGGCTCACCACTTTCATACCTTTCTTTTCCTTTATTGACACTCCTGCTCGAAATCTGATATACGGTAGCTCTTCAGAGGATGAGTGCTTCAGGGTCTGTGCTCTGATTGGTTGAAGTTTGGCTGCATTAAAACAATGTGAATTAGCTAAAGATGTCTATTGTGTTCAATATAATTCTTAATGCTAATGTATTAGCACTGCTTATATTACCGTTACAGGGAGACTCCCACCATGAAGACAAGGAAGGTTCAAGCATGTGAATCTATGAAAGTTATCAATACTGGAGAACCAAAGTGTACAGGTAAGTAACATGTTCTTTTTTCTAGGCACTCGCTGGCCACTTCCCCATCGTACTCAGGATCACAGTTCCTATCCTTTTTATGCTCTTTGAGCACTGCTTAAGATAATGTGTTTGCGGTACTGCTCGGGGCAGAAAGGAATCAGCACTGCTCTGTAGAAGGCAGGACTGCCCTGGATCAACCAAGTTTCAGCATTAGCCTTCAACAGGACCAGTGGGTCTTTGGCTGAATCTCTATCAAAAGAGGTAAATTCTATGTTCTTCTAATCACCTAAACTGAATTCCTGGTGATAGTACTTTCAGTACTCTGGTTCCATCTGTGTTTAAGGGATGTGTTCCCATCTCAAGACTAAACTCAGAGCAGAGAAAGAGAAAAATAGTGATCTAGTACAAGCAAGGTATGTAGCAGGAACATATACTCTGTCACCCATCACAGGGAAAAAAATGACAGATTAGATTCATTAATGAAAGAGGTAGTGAAAGTGAAACCCATCCCTGGTGCGCCTTTTACTCGGCAACAATTGTAGCACAAGAGGGCCTTCTCATTCAGTGCAGACGGTAGGGCCAACTTGCTAGTTTTGACTTTAATTCCAGAACTGAACTTCTCATGTGGACAGGTATGATTGTTTTGGACAAAAGGAAGCTACAAGGACTGAGAGGATATCTTTAATCAAACTCATTGTTTGAAGGCAATTCCTTAGTTTTTCTTAATGCACTACTTCAAGTGTATACATTTTAACATGCACTCTTGAAGGCTTTCAACAAAAATGATATGTCTTCCTATGCATTTGAACTTTTTGGACAGGTAGGCCCAGCAGCCTTCTTAATCACCTATCTACACTGCACAAGGCATGGTGTAATTAATGTCTCTCAAAATTCAAGCCACCAAAATATCTACCAGTTTCACTGGACTTTGGCAATGAAATCCTTACCAAGTGAATCTAATTTGAGGGTTTCTTGTGTACTTTGCCATACATTATTGTAGTTACATGTAGTAACGATAGGCTATCCTCTTTGACACTATAACTTCACAGCTAGTTCTGTGGAATCTCAAGGTCTAGCTTTTGACCATATTAATATTTGGTCATTGGGTTACTTGTTTGGCCGCTGCACAGAACATTAGAGATCTACGCTATGCGTATATGAAAAGCAACTTAGCAACTGAACTAGACTATAGGACAGCTGATTGCAACTTTTGTCCTTCAGGCACTACCTTTGACTCCCAGCTGGCAAATTTGTTTTCTGTTCCTCCCTCTTCTTCTCTTGTTAGATGACCTGAGGAATATATAGGGGATGACAATGAAGATTGCAAGTAAGATAAAGACTCAAGCTGTAGTAATGCCTTCTACTGTGTTCTTCTGTTTAAGCTTGTAGAAGCCTTAAGTAGACTTTGCTAGAAAAATTTGCTGTTTCTGGTATTTTTCCAGGTGTGCGCCAACACACCCAAGACACTTTGTCAGTACTGGATGTTGAGAGTCATGGAAAAAGTACTGATGTGCATTTTATTTGAACCTGACAATCAGTACAAAACTCCTGCTATTATGCATGAAACTCTCCAGTCTCTGTATTTATGGCTACTGTAAGGACAGAGGTTCATGGTCCTATGTTAAAGCTGTTCTGAATAAGGAATCAAATAATATGACAGCACAATTCAAAATGATTTCCTAGAAGTCTGGATTGGCTCTCAGGCAAGTCAAGGCTTCTATATTGATGCCTAGCTAAATATGTTTGTAGGGTAAGAGATTAATAACTACATTAAACACTAAATCACAGATGGAATGCTTCATCAAAATGCATTAACTGCGCACAAACCAGCTACCTCTCGAATTACTCGTTGAGTTTATGCTTGCCTCTGACCCTGGACAGCTCTCTGCTACTTCTTGGTTTGTGCTATAGTAATACCACATGCAAACATATATATGTACTTACATATAAATAGCGAATGACCTACTCTTCTTAAGAATTCTGGTGTTGAGTTTAGAGACATGCTAAAACGTGCTTGATTACTTAAATGCTAGGTGCCTATGTGCCTAGCCATGCATTGGGTAGAGCAACTTTTCAAAATTTGGAAATTCTAGACAATGTCTTTGGCATTGTACGGAATACTTTCCTGTAACATTCTATAATTGATGCCCTGGAGCAATGTAAATTCGAAGTGCTCACTATCTGGTTATTTAGTGGCATCTCATCAATGCATTGTAGCTCCTCTGGATTTTAATATTCTGAGGCTTTCAGTCATGTAAGACAAATCACCCTTTCTTGTACAAATCTGCCAATCTAAGCAAACGACATTGATTGTAGTCTACAGTTAAGCCTGTTTGCTCAACACTCAGAATGCAGTAAAAAAAAAAAGCGTAAGCCATGCTCATGATATCCCCCATATTGAGCCAAGGAGAGACTATGTAATGGAGCTGCTGTGCAGGAGTCATCGAAACCAGACGGAATGCTTTGACAGAGTGTTAGCACACTCAGATTAGTAACGCTGACTTAATAAAATAAGGTTCTCTGCTTTTGGGGAAAGCATCCTGGACATACTACTTTCTGTGGTTATGTTTTGCACAAGAGTTACTTCTTGCCTTTGTTCTTCCCATACCCTCCCTCCTCCTTCTCAACCCCCATCTCCTCCTTTTCTTGTGTGCGAGAGTGCCTGTTACTATACAGTAACAACTCTCTTCGGTATTTGCAAGAAGTTGTCATAGTTCATACAAAGAGAAACTCAGATTCAACTAAAAGCAGAGCGTTGAATCAGCTTAGGTATGAACATAGATCATGGGCCAGATGTACAACCCTTTCATTTAACGCCCTGCAATTTGCGACTCATTGCGAGTAGCAAATTGCGAGGCGCTAAATGAAATGTACAACAGTGTTATTACACTGTTTTGCAATTCCTAAGGGGGTCGCAAATTGCGAGGCTCATTACTATTAATGAGCCTCTCGCAATTTGAGAGCCCTTTGGGAATGCCAGCCCTCTCAGGGATGGTGGCCAGCTGAGCTCAGCAGACGACCATGCCTGTGACTGCTTTTTGATAAAGCAGCTTTTTTTTTAATGCATCCCGTTTTCCTTAAAGGAAAACGGGATGCAGTTAAAAAAAAAAAAGAAATGAAACATTGTTTCATTTTTAAGGGCAGGCAGTGGTTCCTGGGACCACTGCCTGCCCTTAAAAAATATTTTTAGAGACAGTCACAAAGGTGAGGGGGTCCCCTAGGGACCCCTTCCAAATTGTGACTGCATTACCACCCTCTTGAAGAGGGTGGTAATTTGCGAGTGTTTTGCGACCGCAATTGTGGTCACAAAACATTCACACATAGCATTGCGGACGCAATTAGGAAGGGAAGGCGACTCGCTATTTAGGAATTGTACAAGCCAACAGTGATTTTGCGTGCGCAAACGGGTTCACAAACTCACGTAGTACTTTTGGCCCCATCTCTCTTGCTATAGTAAGACATACTATTGGTGATCCTAGTGATGTAGCAAAATAATAGGAATGCATTTTATTAAGACACATGCACACAATTATAAAATTCCTAACCCCAATACACATATTTCAGGTGAGAGATAGTTTTAAACTTATGTAAGTAGTGAGCTTGCATAGGCGAATACATGGATGTACTGAAAAAGATACCTGTGAGTTCTGCAGAAATGCCTAGGTCACAGTGCACATTTGTTTTAGAAAACATACATGAATGATGTTTGGTCAATTTAGGTGTGCTGGACCACATAAATTGATTATAATTCTCTGCAGACTCAAACTTGACAGGGCATCAACAATTAGTACAGACATCACAGAAAAGGCTACCACATTTCTATCTGTTAAATAACAAGAGCCCGAAAGTAGAAGCTGTTTTTGCACTGTCATTGAGCACAGGGTGTAAACAATTGTGAATTCCGCCTTAGCACAAACCTGTTGAGAATATGTTAAAGTCAGACAGGCTGGGTTGAGCCCATTGACGTCAAATAAGAGATAATCACTCGCTATGCAGAAAATAAAATGTGTTACTAATTCTGAGAACTAAGACACAAGAAAGGGCTTCTGCTAAAAACAGGCACGTACATTCTTGGAAATACTTATGTGTTTAGGTAATATCTTACCTGCCCAGCTTTCTATTAGCGTCATGTAGGAATTTGTAATTCGTGTTATTTTGTGGCTTGTGCAGTATATATATTACTGCCTGTAATCCAGAACTTTGAACTTCAGACTTTGGTCTCTTTTTGAGACTGGCTGATTTTCCCAATTCCTTGATTAATTAAAACCCATATTATTGTGTAAAATTGATCTGCCTTACATTATTAATAGATTTTCCCTCCAACAATAGCTATGAGGGTTTACCAACACCATTAGGGCATAACGTAAAATATGAGTCCTGGCGACGTTTTGAAGTTACAAGCGAGCAAATTAGTTAATGGTCAGGAATTCACTGTAAGATATTTTAACAGCACTTCACTGTAAAGACATCCATGCTTGGATAATCTGTGTTACAGGTAAGTACATTTTTCTGTCGCTTCCTACCTCAAACTTAAAGAAAAGGACAACATACAAATTTAAGCATTCAATAATTCACTAAACATCAATGTGGCAAAATGTGAAAAGATGTTGATAAATAGTGCTTTATAAAATAACAATTTTATCATTTTATTTTTTAGGTGTCCACAGTGTGACATTTGATGAAAACTTCAAGCATATTATTGCAATGAAATCTCTTGAAGGAGAAGTTGTTACTTTAAAAAATAAGATTTTTGTATCTAATGACGTTGAGGTAAGGTGACTTTAGTATGAAAGGTGTTTTTTGCAATACTTTAAAAGGGGTATTCTACTGTTTATGATGAACCCAATGAGCTCGGTATTATTTTTGATACATCTATGTCAGTTGAGCCCCATTGTAAACAGATTATTTTCCCTTAAGTTGCATTAGAGTGCTCATTACTGTTTTGCAACAAAAGGAGACATTATGGTAAATCACAGCCAAGTTCTTATACAGAAAGGTCCATTTTAATTTAGTGTAACAAAAAACAATCTGATAGATGGAATGCTTGAAATATTCTCAGCCACTGGTGAAACCGGTTCTGGGTTTCTTGTGTTCCGGTTCAGGGAGGACCTGGTCTGGAAGTTTGGGCTGGACTGTTCCATTGGAGCTGGGTCAAAACTAATTTGCATATGACTGGGTCCAAACTGAGGTGGCATGGTGGGCGCAGAACTATGGATTGGGATGTGGCACAGGCAATTGCCAGTGGCTGACATTAATTCAAGCATTCCACAATTTTATTTTTGATGCCCTAAATGTGACAGGTATGCCCAGATGTGGGTCCCGTGCTCACTGTGCTACTGGAACCAATCTATACCTGGCTGATGAGCCCTAATAGAGGCGAAACTGGTCCTGGGTTGCTTGTGTTCTGGTTTAGAGAGAACCTGGCCTGGCAGGTTGGGCTGGACTTTTCCAAATGGAGCAGGGTCAAGACTGATTTGCATACGGCTGGGTCGAATCTGAAGTGGCATGGTGGGCTAAAAATGATGGATTGGGATGAGGCCCCAAGCCATTGCCAGGGGCTGATATTAATTAGAGCATTCCATCCATCACCTTGTTTTTGATGCCCCAGTTCAATTGAGAGCACAATGTTGAATTGCCTTTGCTTTAATGTTTTTTAAAAGGTATCCTG
Source organism: Triturus cristatus (assembly GCF_964204655.1). Taxonomy (NCBI): domain Eukaryota; kingdom Metazoa; phylum Chordata; class Amphibia; order Caudata; family Salamandridae; genus Triturus; species Triturus cristatus. The sequence goes on from NC_140591.1 coordinate 252,363,556, forward strand.
AAAGAGTAAATACAATATTGAGTTTATTTTGACCATTTTAGAAATATTACTTCAGTTTGAACAGTTCATATTTGTACAACAAATACTCATGTTATTGAAGTTATTGGCATTTGCACAGCACACATTCTGTATGGCCTCATAGTAGTACCGGAACTCCAGTGATTTTCCAACTGGTTCAGAAGTTTTCATTGCAGACTGGTGTATGATTCACTTTTTGATGAGGTGTTATGGGTATTGGTTACTGGTTTTATGTATGGTTGTGTAGCAATTCCTTACTAATTAAGCTGTGGGTTTACTATTTTATTCTATTTAGGATTGGTACCAGGTGAATCTGTTAATTTCTTATTTCCCAAGAGAGGGTGATTTGTCTGGAGGTTCATGGTGGCAAATAATATTAGTACCTTGGTAAATGGACGTATCTCTTGTTCATATCTGGGTTTTGCTGGTAGTGGCAGGAGTTCTATAGTTTCTTCTGTTGTGTGTGTGGCGTATTGTGGGATTAGTGCTGTTGTGAGCACACAACATCTGTGTGTTTATGTTTGTTCTGTGGTGGATGTGGATGATCGGTGCAATGTTTTATGTTACAACTTTGTACATTAGTGGTTAGTTTTGTTGTGAGCCCCATGAGTAATTCATTATTTGACGTCAACAAGCTGTGATGTGTGTATCAAAGCTTTTTTGAATAAAATGTTCTTTTGGAAGTGTCTTTCCATTGTTTCTTAGAGATAGAGGTGCGATGATCCACGTGATAGCTACATGACATTCCTGGCCTGTTTTAGTGGTATAATTTATATCCAATGTGTCCTATGTGCACCGAGTTATCCTATTGGAGCAATGAATGCATTGCTACCTAAGAAAGCTGTTGTCTAGCTATGGTGCCTTTTGAATGAAAACATTTAAATATACATGTGAAAGGGTACAATACATTAACTTTTTAGCTCACCAAGTACAACAAATCACAATTCTTTCTGCAGTGTATTGTAAAGCTGTTTCATTACTTTTACACTGTGTTTTCTGATTTCTTCTCTTAGCTCATGAGGTACTTTATCATACTTTTGCCCTAGAGGATTGCCATTGCATCAATGCTGTGTTCAGCAGAAACCTTAAACTTCCATCATTTACAATGTCTACAATATGAAGATGAGCTGTTTTATGTTAATTGAACTCCCAAACAGTGGAAGCCTCTATTAAGAGTTTATGAGCCACTGAACTGGTGGACGGATTGGTTGGGGATGTATACGATTATGTTGTAGTAACACTTTGTTAACAAGATGTGAACTAATATAGATCATACTTAATACAAGATTGATTGATTTTTTTCAATTCTTTGTGTAATCATTCATGTGAATGTTTTCCACATGGTTGGCATGTTGCTCCATATGAGACTTGTAATCATCTACGCCTTGTTTCATATCCGCATTGAACTGATGTTGCATCCTTTATTCTATCTGTAATCGTTAATGTAATTGTATTGCATAGAAGTTGCATATTTTCAGCACCTCTTACTTGCCAGTGCAGTTTTCACTAAATTACATTATGGTTCACACATTTTAATAGCATTTGTTTTTATTTGTTGATTTGATGTTGCTTCATTAGTGTTTGTAAATTACTTCATTTTTATGTGGTGAGTACAGTAATTGAATTAATATTTACTTTGAATTGTTTTGCTTGGATAGGTTTGGCTGAACAGCTTAGCCAACGAAATGAAAGCAACTTTGAAACAATTACTGATTGAATGTGTTGCTGCTGGAAGAAAATCTAATAATGCAATTGATCCATCCCTCTTTCCATCACAGGTAAATACTACTTTTTTGTTAGTTAATTGTATTGTACGGTATAACCGCATTTTGGCAAACAGCTAATATGAGTGTTCATTTTCTCTCTCTCTACTGTATGTATTGTTTACTTTCACTGGAAAATGCAATTTGACCCTCTGTGTGAATTTATCTGAATGTTGCAACTCACAATCAAATTACCCCCAGAAACATACATACATATATTAAAACACACAAGTAATTGTTGAGTGCATTTATATATAGATATGAGAGAAACAACATTGTATCATTCTATGAAAGCCTCCGTCAGGAGAACGTGGAATGCAGTTGATGAGCTGGAATCAGAGTCAAAGTGCAAAAGATTAGATGGTTAAAATAGTTTAGAAAGACTAATGAGAAACCCACCATCAACATGTTAATGTGTTGAAAGAAAGGTAAGGGTAGGAGTGAGAAGGCCACCTCAAACATAGCAGTTTCATAGACGTACACTGTATGATAAAGAATCTAGCAGATGAAACACCCTTTGGTGATTAGTATGGTTTCACAGGAATGACAGACTATAAAAGATCTGGTGTGTGTAAGAGAAACTGGATTATTAGTTGGGGGTTGGCAGTCCACCACAGGTGATAATGTCACTATTCTTCTTAGGTACAGTACAGGTTTCAGTAAGTTAAACCCGAGCTCAACTCCTGGTAGCTGTGGTACAGAGTAGACAGACTTAACTTAAGAAATGTCTAAAGTACCAAAACCGTTTATTAGACCAAAACACAACACAATAAAAATACCACTCCAGTTTATAAAAAGAGAGAATATTTTATTGATCAAATTGACATAATAAAAATAAAAATCCACTTAGGGGAACCAAAGATATGAATTTTTAAACTTTTAAATAAAAATAGCACTGAACATTGTTAAATGTCAACCACTGTCATCTGTTTGTACTTGACTGGTACCTAGACACGAGTTAAGGCTGACCGTGATGAAGTGCGGGTTGGATACAGAGATCAGGTTTGTCCAGGTTGGATGTTTTAACTTCTGACTAGTCTCTGAAGTGGAAGTCAAAAATTCTTAGCTGTGCAAGGCAACAGTCTGTGGCCGAGATGAGTTCTACGCAGCGGGATAGGTCTTGGATGAAATCCAGGTGAAGCTGTCCACTTTTGGCGGTACAACTCAAAGTGGAAGTAATTCAAAATTTGCACTAAAGGAAGGTCTCTCGCTGGCTGGAATACTTTTAGCACCATCGCCAAGTGACGATTTCTACCTTTGGACATAGTCACTTTCTTGGAGCTTGGATTCCTCAAACGGGGCAAGGCTGAAAGCTGTAGCCGAACAGGGCTCCGTGAGGCAGGATACCTTCTCTGTGACATCCCACTGAAATGGATTTGCTGATGCAAAAAATCTCTGGGTGGGAGCAACCTGAATGTTTGATTTAGTGGCAGAGCACTTTTATTGGATTGACTTAGTAGGTTTGTCCAAGTATTCTATCGGCTCTTCAGGTAAAAAGTCTTGCAAAATTTTCTAAGTACCAGATTTTAAGGTTAGGCAGGCGGAGTACACTCTTATGTAACCAAGGGTTCCAGGACCTCCAGGAACAGTAGTTTAGGGTCAGGACGCACACCAACAGAAGCCACTAGGTGAGTGCAGGGCAATTCCACTCGGAACTGGTTAGCAGGGGTCTTCCAGGAAAGTGGCTTCATGTAGCTTTTCTTTTCCTGTAGCTTAAAAGAAGGCCAGTCAACTGACCCTTAGAGTTCACTTCTTAGTCCTGGGTACAAATGAGAACAGGTATAGCCCTTAAGGTTCTCCACACAGGTCACAACATCAGGTGACGTCTTTCTTCTGTCTTTCACAGGTTCATTTCCATTCTGTAGAGGGTGCCCAGGGGTGCCAGATTTATGCCTGGTAGTAGCCTGAATGTGGGGATGGCTCTTGGCCCCTCCATGACCAATAGGGAAACAGTTAACACTGGTAACCCTACCCACTTTTGCAGCAGTTCCTGTGTGCCCTACTGAGAACAATATCAGAGTGCCCCTCTCTACCTAGTTCCAACATGGCAGAACCTTTTTTCCCCTGTGCAGAGCACCTGTGCCCACCCTAGATGTGTGACCAGTGAAATAAGCAATTCCACTCCATGGTCACTCGAAACTGGTTCTGGTGCAGCTTCTCTCCCTCTGAGACTGGTGCCTAGCTGGCTAGTTAGACAAAGGGAGGCAGGCCCAGGTGTGAGCTACATCTGCCAGCGATAGGGTAGGCATCCTTTAAAGATATTCAAGGGCCAGGCAATCCTGTCAGGGGAAAGTCAACTTGTCCCCACAAACAAGGCAAATGGGCTTCTAGAAGCTTTAGGCAGGCTGAAGGTAACTTTTTAAAAGTACCTTTTGTAAAATATGTATTACAAGTGGATATGTAATAAATATTTTATGAAGTCCAATAATGAGCTTTTTATGTGGTTCATGAGTGGAGATAACCTTATTCACTTTTATAAAGTATCCCAGTGCTTTCCTTTGGAACAAGCAACCTTTCTACAGTGAAAATAGCTTTAAGTGAAGTGTCAGTGTAAGGAGGACATGCTTAACATTAACTTGTACGTATCCTTATTTTAAATATTATGCATCTTGTGTCATTCTAGTGGTGGCACAATGTCTGTGGCAGTCCATTAGTGACATTCAACTTACAGACCCTGGCTACACTTAATACCATGTACTAGGGGCTTAAAGGTAGGTTAATCTGATAGAGACATCTAGCTGCAAATTCCTTAACTTAGAATATCCCCAGGCGTCTGACTGGATCCAGAAAAAATCTTCAGCAGTACCTCTGCGCGCCAGGAGGCGGCATTGCTTGGCTCCATCCTAACGTCGTCCACGAATATGATGTCAGTGGAGCCATACAAGTCCCTGCCGGCGTGCTGACGTCAGTTTTCCTTCTTTTCCGCGTCCCAACGTGGATCCGGAGAAGCGGTTATCTCTGGCCTGTTTTTGGTTTTAAGGCCTTCTCGCCGCCTTTGGCATCCGGGAACAGGGTGTGATGCCTTCGGGCTTCAAGGCGTGTGAATCCTGTACGCGGCAGATGTCAGTGACTGAGCCACACGTAATCTGTATGTGGTGCTTGGGAGAGCATCACAACTGCGAGGAGTACGACGCCTGCCGATGGCTGAAGCCGAAGTCCCTACGGGGACGTCGCATGAAGCTGCTGTCCACCCGGATGCCCTGTCCGGAGTCCTCACACCGCCAGTCTCCTTCTCGTGCTGGGGGGTTGGTTCGGGACAGGTCGCGGAGTCGTTCCAGCGGACGTCGCTCTCCTGTCGCAGGTAAGCACAAGAAAAAGAAGTCACGGAGGTCGCTGACCTCATGCGATGGCGGAGCCCGCTGCTTCCGGTCTCCACTGGACACATCCCCTCAGGAGTCGACCCCCACTTACCTGCCATTTCCTGGGGCTGGGGTGACTAGGGCCCTGATGGAGGCCTATTTTCGGGCCTTACTAGCTGTCTTTGGGACACCCCCTCTCGCTAGCGTGCCTTCGGGCCCCACAGAGATGGGGTAGGGGCTCAGATCAGGATTTCGCCGGCGGGTTTGCCCTTGGTGCCGGTCGAGCACCCTGACTCCGGTTCTGGAGTCGCTGCGACATCGGGACACGGCCCGGAGGGGCATCCTACTCGCACATCCAAGCCTTCCATGCCGTCTCCGCACAGCCCTGTGCCGATGCCGGCTGAGGCTGCAGTGCAGTTCTCGACTCCGAGTTGACTCAGTTTCTCTCTGCAGGTATCCATCTCTGTGGAAGTCGCGCCGACGCCAGACGAACAAGGCTGCTTCGGGGATCATCGACGTCGAGACGACGTCGTCTTGACTCCGGTTCCATCCCCGACGGTTCATTGATTGGTGGAGGATGTGGAGGCCAAAACTGAGGAGGCCCCTGTGGGTTCGCCACCCCCAGGGTTGTTTCGCTGTCCTTCTGGGCAGTAGCCAATGCACTGGCAGGGCCTTGGATGTCCTCGAGCTGTAGAGCCTCCACGTTTTGGTGGCTGGCTTAGTCTCATGCCGTCCCCTACGGATGACCTGTTGTTGCCACCTCGGATTGCCACGGTGGCTAGTGCGGCTTTTGGGGGAGCGGTTCGCAGGGCTACGGACATTCTACAACTGCAGCCACCCTAAGCCTCTCTGCCCTCTGATCCCTTGCTGGATTTGGTCTACCAGGGCACAGTGGAAGTGGAGCCCTTGCTGCCATTTGGTGAGTCATTGTACGACACTCTTCTGGGGACTTGGGCAAAGCCCTCTTCGGGGGACCCGGTGGATCGTGTTATTGCACATCGACATCGCCCTGCTCCAGATGACCCTGTCTGTTTGTCCCTCCATCCTAGGGCTCAAGGGTTGGTAATTCAAGCAGCTTCAGTCTTGCTGCCTTCTGCCCCTCATTCGTTACTCCCTCACACTTGGAAGTCACGCTGGTTGGAGTTGTGTGGCCGCCATGTATTTGCGTCCACCAGTGCAGGCCCTAGATCCCTGAACACGTCTTGCGTGTTTGCACGGGCTACTTCTGCCCTTTGGGACTCTGTCGAGCGCCTCCTTCCCTCTCTTCCGAAGGGTCCTGTGACTGACCTGGATCGGTTGATTCATGATGGCCGGGAAATGGCCCAATTTTCCATTCAGTCGGACATTGACACCACTGATTCGGTGAGTAGAGCTATGGCCCGGTCAGTTGCTCTGCGTCGCCATGCCTGGCTGCGCGATAGCTGTTTTCCTGCTAATGTCCAGGAACATCTTAGGGATTTGCCCTTTGATGGTCTCACTCTGTTCGATAGACATGCTGACTCAGCGGTTCAACATCTCATGTCTGAGTTTCCATCAGTTACATGGTTTCTAGACCTTCTTGTGGACTTTGGCTTTTAGTTGCCGTATTGTCCCTGCTTTTTCTGGTGCTTCGTCTCTGGGTTCTAGATGGTATTGCCCAGACGGACTGTGCGGCTCTTTCCCCATCTTTGTCCTTTTTTGCTACAGCTGGCCAGGTGTTTCTGCATTTCTTTTTGAGTCCTCTGCCTATGATCACGTCTCAAGAGGTATCCCTTGCTTTTATAGGGATGTGCCATGCTCCATGTGGGGTACTCATTGGCTATTGCATAGCTGCTCTTCCTTGCACGGGGGGTTTGAAGGCTCCCGCGAAGCCTTCTTCGGAATATTTATTTTCTGTGTATACTGCGGGTCTCCTGATTCGTCCCGCTCTACCCATGGGGTTGGTGTGGCTCTCTCCTGGGGCTTCTGGGTTGTCGTCTACGGTTGGTCTGTGGCTCTCTCCTGCCTCTGTGGAGGCACACTTTCCGAAGTGTTGTTTGGGTTTCTGCCCGCCTGGGTCTCCACTGCGTGTTCTTTTGTCTTTGCTGTGCTCCTTCTGCCTGTTGGCACATGTTCCTTGGGGGCATGTTTTTCTGTTCCGTTCCATAACAGTTTCTTCCATGTTCTGTGTGGATTCAAATGTGTATACACACAGCATATGTTCGCTGTCACAGGGTGCCGGTGATGTTCCTTGTGACCCGGTGTTGACTGCGTTCTATTCTAGCCCATTCCTGGTGTGAGGAAGCGCTTACGTCTTTTCTCATGGCTCAGGCCCTGTGGGTTTTTTGCCTATAGGCAGTGGAGTGTCCGCTAGCTACGTCTCTGCTGTGTGTTGCCTTATTTTCTATTTCCATCTGCACTGCCCTGGCCGGGACTCCGGTTCCTTTGCTAATTGCCACGCAAAGGTTTAGGTGCTTCTGCTCCTGGTCTTCGCTGCTGTTTTCTGACCCTCTGTGGCCTAGTGGTGAGCACTCTTACTCCAAAGGTTATGTGTTCCACTCCAGGTGTTTCACTGATTGTGGGTTCTCAGTCAACTCTAAAGGCGATATTGCTTTCCTTTTCTGTCAGACCTATGTCTGTGTATTTCTCACTCATTCCTCATAAGTGTAGTGATCAGTGTCTCCGCCTGTCTCACGGGAGGCCAGGGTTCCTTTCCCGTTGAGGGGATGCTCTCGCTTTTTAGGTATCTTGACATAGTTGTGTTCCGCGCTGCTTCACACCGGTGCTGTTGGTACCTCTTGTGGAGTCTCTTTTTACCTGGGGCAAGCTCTTCATGCTTTTCCCCATGCTTTTAATTTTTTCACACTTATATGTCTCTATATACATAAATATATATATATATTTTTACCGTACGTACGCGTACGGTAAAAATTTATTAAAAAAAAAATTATCCATACTCTCCCCACCCCATGTGCAAATGGTGCCCGAAGGGCACCATTTGTGCATAGCATATCACTGATGTGAAAAATTAAAATATTACCTTTCACAACGAAGCGCATCATATGTCCTCCATGTGCGCACGGTGCGCGAAGCGCATCGTGCGTACATGGCCCATCTAGCGTAACGTGGGCACGGCACTAACTGCGTAAAGTGGGCACGCGGTGCGCAAAGCGCACCGCGTGCTCACTGTGCGCGCACGGTGCGCGAAGCGCACCGTGCGCGCACGGAACGAACTGCGTTAAGTGGGCGCGCACGCCACGAATGGCGTAAAGTAACTTAGCATTTAAAAAACCGTACAAATTCACTGAAAAAATCATAGGTTTCACACACGTTATAGTTAGGAATTAGCATTTAAAAAACCTTGCAAATTCACTGAAAAAACCATAGGTTTCACACATGTTATAGTTAGCGGAAATTTTACTGATAAAAAACCAATGAAATTCCCCCGTTATAGTTAGTGCAGGCAACTATAACTCACGCGACTGCAATCTTCTGCTGATGACATATGTCTTTATGAAAAAAAAATATTTGTAATATATGTATAGCTAAAAATTTATGGAAGAAGACATGGGCAAATAAGTGTCTAAATACAGTATTAGCATCAGCAGAGGATTGCGGTCGCGTGAGTTATAGTTGCCTGCACTAACTATAACGGGGGAATTTCATTGGTTTATTATCAGTAAAATTTCCGCTAACTATAACATGTGTGAAACCTATGGTTTTTTCAGTGAATATATATATATATATATATATTGTATCCCAAAGAGCCTTGCGCAGCGAGAGAGCACTCTACAGCCTTCCCACCATCCGGTTTTAATTTGCAGACTGCCTTTCATATCCATCCATCTTCTGTTTTGCCAACGCGTTTCAAGACACTGGGTCTCTTCTTCCAGGGCTATTAAAAGACACATCTGACAGCGAGCATTGATGCCATTCACCTTTTATTCATTTTTCGTTTTTGAACCGCCCCCAGTGGGCGTATGCTGAGTGCAAGATTTTTCGTTTTTGAGCCGCCCCCAGTGGGCGTATGCTAGGTGCAAGCATTATGGGACATGTAGTCTTCAGTGCGCGCAACATTAATCCTTTAGTAAGTTCAAATGTGCATTTTCATTTTCATGTCTGTATTTATACCTTCGTAGGTGACGGACATGAAGGCAGGCTTAGTGTGCAAGGGACGCTGTGCTACCGGTCCTGAACAATCCGGGACCTCGGCCTCTTCAACCGGTAATTTGAATTCCTCACCGGTTGATGATGGGGCTCATCTCCGCGCCTGGACCGCAGCGTAATATTGTATCCCAAAGAGCCTTTGCGCAGCGAGAGAGCACTCTACAGCCTTCCCACCATCCGGTTTTAATTTGCAGACTGCCTTTCATATCCATCCATCTTCTGTTTTGCCAACGCGTTTCAAGACACTGGGTCTCTTCTTCCAGGGCTATTAAAAGACACATCTGACAGCGAGCATTGATGCCATTCACCTTTTATTCATTTTTCGTTTTTTAACCCCCCCCAGTGGGCGTATGCTGAGTGCAAGATTTTTCGTTTTTGAGCTGCCCCCAGTGGGCGTATGCTAGGTGCAAGCATTATGGGACATGTAGTCTTCAGTGCGCGCAACATTAATCCTTTAGTAAGTTCAAATGTGCATTTTCATTTTCATGTCTGTATTTATACCTTTGTAGGTGACGGACATGAAGGCAGGCTTAGTGTGCAAGGGACGCTGTGCTACCCGTCCTGAACAATATTACGCGGCGGTCCGGCCGCGGAGATGAGCACCATCATCAACCGGTGAGGAATTCAAATTACCGGTTGAAGAGGCCGAGGTCCCGGATTGTTCAGGACCGGTAGCACAGCGTCCCTTGCACACTAAGCCTGCCTTCATGTCCGTCACCTACGAAGGTATAAATACAGACATGAAAATGAAAATGCACATTTGAACTTACTAAAGGATTAATGTTGCGCGCACTGAAGACTACATGTCCCATAATGCTTGCACCTAGCATACGCCCACTGGGGGCGGCTCAAAAACGAAAAATCTTGCACTCAGCATATGCCCACTGGGGGCGGTTCAAAAACGAAAAATGAATAAAAGGTGAATGGCATCAATGCTCGCTGTCAGATGTGTCTTTTAATAGCCCTGGAAGAAGAGACCCAGTGTCTTGAAACGCGTTGGCAAAACAGAAGAGGGATGGATATGAAAGGCAGTCTGCAAATTAAAACCGGATGGTGGGAAGGCTGTAGAGTGCTCTCTCGCTGCCCAAAGGCTCTTTGGGATACAATATATATATATATATATATATATATATATATCTCAAAAACAGGTGCCCTGTGCACAAGAGCGCACTCGAGTCAGCGCCGGTCTGTGGCAAACCTTTATTCTGGGAAGAACAGGATACAGGCTGAGTCAATAAATCCAAATATGCTGTGTAATTCACAACAAGTTTCGGGTGGAACGTCCTTCTTCCTGGTGTATCACAGCCACATTTCAGTATCACGCAGCTGTTGCTATTTCTGCCCTCCAATGTGCCAATCAGGTGAGGTTTCTGTCCCAGATGGATTGTGGGACTTACAGTGTGTGAAAACTTTCTTGGCCACAATATCATCTAATGATATATATATATATTCTTCTGCTTGGAGGAGTTTCGTTTGGATATATATATATATATATATATATATATATAACCTACTGGCGGTCGCCAGTAGGTAGTTATAGTTACAACCTAGTTTCCATAGGAAAAGCATTGTTTTTTTTTTTTTTAAAAAGAAACCTTTATTTGACTTCAAAGAGTTACAGACATGGTCCTACAACCACTTGGGCCGGCCGCTAAGTAGTACGAGAAGAGTTAGTTCATCGTTATACAGACATGTCAATCAAAAGATCCCGTTAGTCCGTCCGCACTCTGAGTAAAGGCAGCAGTATGTATCCAAATACCAGTATAAAGACAGTTTCAGCTTTTAATTTAAAACTTATAAACATTTCACACAAACAAGGCAATAAGAATTATAAGCATCAGTACGTGCTCCCCAGGTTAGGGAAGTCCCCATCACATAGTAAGCATAAATGGTCTGCGACAGAGGAGGGGGGGGGGCCCCGGGAGTGGAGAAAAAGTCAAACTGTAGCATAATCATGACATAGCAAATTAGGAATGTACAGCTTGGGGGACAAAGGAACATCCAATACTATCGCCAGAGGAGGGGCGCAGATGTCTCCGCGATAAGAATTCCACGGACCCCACACCTTAGACCATTTCCTGGGCTTGCCTCTCGCCACATACACCGTCTTTTCTCTAAACATGCACCAGTCCATATTCTCCTTTTATACCGAGATCGTGGGTGACCTCTGAGAACCCCATAACTGTGCGATGTCGCGTTTAGCCACCATATTCCCCAAAGTCTCCCACTGCGTCTGCGTCACATCATAATCATTTGGCTCCCACACGTTCAGCAAACACCTTCTAGCTTCTGGTAACAGAGCGACGTGTGTGACCTCTTCCATTACCGCATGCACCCGATTCCAAAAGCGAGCCACCTCAGGACATTCCCATATGACGTGAAGGAAAGTACCCAGCAAACCACAGCCACGCTTACACAGACCATCCACGGAAAGACCCATGCGCATGAGGCGGGGTCCAGTGACAAACACTCTATGGAGTATCTTCAATTGTACGAGCCGAAGGCGAGCCGGAATCGCCACCTCCCTCGGGGAGGCCACCACCGATACCCAGTCCTTATCGTCCAATACCAACCCATCAGCTACCCAGACCTCCCTCAGGTGGGTCAACAGATCCGCCCGGTCGTTTATAAGCTTTTTATAAATCAAGGAGATTGTGCTATCAGGCACGTAGCCATCTAGCACCCTGTCCTCCAATGGGGAATATTCCGGGATAGCAGTAGCATCAGGAAAAACCGAACACAACGCATGGCGGACCTGAGTACTCCCTATCGTTCAGCTTATATTCCACTTTCAGCATGTCAAACGTTTTAAACTTCCCTTTCACCCAAAAATCACTCACCTTACATATGCCGATCATATCCCATTTCTCAAATCCTTTTGTTTTCCACAAACAGCCCAGCCTTTCTGAAGCATACAGCGGGGTCGCTCGAATCAGGCGGTCCTTCCATCCCATCGCAGCATTCGCAGCATGCCACACATGTACAGCTATCTTTGTTGGGCCTGTCAACTGCACACCGGGAGACTTCGAATAAAGTGCCTTATTGTAATCCCCACCGGGCAATAACATTTTGTCCATCGCAAACGCAGGGTTCAGGGCCGGTCCGTACATCCCATGATTCACCGCCGCCAGTTGGGACACCCAATAATATCGCTTGATATCGGGGAGTGCAATACCCCATCATACCAAGGGAGTGTTAATTTTGTGAGAGCGATTCGCGATCGCCCGTCCCAGAACAATTGCCTCTGCAAACTCTCAACCTCACGAAAATAGCGAGCCGGTATAACGTCAAGCGTGTTTTGTAGTGCATACAGGAATCTTGGTAGTGACATCATTTTAAACAACGCCGCCCGTCCGAGCGGCGAAAGCGGAAGCCGTCGACCAACCCAAAACATCGGCCTTTAGTCGCTGATGTGGGGGGAGCAAGTTCCGCTCATAACGGGCCACAGGGTCTAATGTTATGAAGGCTCCCAAATATTTAAACCCCGATTGCGAAATCTGGATAGGGCAGCCACGCGGGAGGAGAGGAGCATCACCCGAGAGAACGTAGACGCATGACTTAGTCCAGTTAATGACCAAGCCGGAGTTACGACCAAATGAGTTTAGAACATCGACTAATACAAGTAAAGACTGCCGGGGAGATGTGAGGTACAGGAGAATGTCATCCGCATAAAGAGAGACGCGGTCCTCAAATTCAGGCGTCCATCGAATGCCCCGCAATGAGGGCTCCCATCGGAGCCAGGCAGCCAGAGGCTCCAAGGCAAGTGCGAAGAGAAGAGGCGACAATGGACAACCCTGCCGCGTGCCTCTTCCCAACACAAAGGGTGTCGACACTCTGCCATTCACTACCACCTGAGCCAATGGTTCATCATACAACAACTTCACACAACCGATAAACCCGGGGCCAAAACCAAATTTCGCGAGTGCCGCCCAATGATACGGCCATTCGAGAGTGTCAAACGCCATTGTTGCATCCAGAGACGCCAAAATGGCCGGCTCACGTATGTGCGCCGCTCTGGCGAGTACTCCATGGAGACGCCTCAGGTTCAGAGCCGTGTTACGGTGAGGTATGAAACCAGACTGATCCGGATGGATCAAGTCGCCAACAACCCTAATCAGACGATTAGCTAAAACCTTAGCTAGAATTTTGGGCTCAGCATTCAACAGTGAGATAGGTCTATAAGAGATACATCGATCCCGCGGCTTCCCCTTCTTGTGAATCACGACTATTGTGGCAAGACGCTGATCATAGGGGAGGGAGCCCACTTCTCGTGCTTCAAGGAACATTGCACGTAGATGAGGCGCTATCTTGTCCGGACGCAGTTTATACAGTTCGATGGGAAGGCCATTAGGACCCATTTTTTTTTTTTTGTTGAAAAAACCTTTATTATTTGCAGTTGCTTCATCTTACAATGTACAGTCACCGTCCAGGCGGCGAATCAGTTAAACAAAGCGCACGTTTCCTGATGGTGGGACACAGCCATTCAGCCGGCAACCCGGAGGTCCAGCGGCGTTGTGCAGGTTAACATGTGTACAGGAATGAGATGCGTACATTGTCAAAACAACAGATACATGGGGTTTTTTCCTTTTTCCGGTGTAGTTTTGTGGTGTTCCTGATGTGTGTTGTCAGCAACAGAGGATGGCGCTGTGGTCCAGCCCACTCCGCGGCTATGTCGGTGGCTACCTAGGCCCTGATCTGGAGTCTTACAGGACATCACTATTACCCCAAAATGTAAAGGCCTCCGGGCAGCCTAGCGTCAGCGTCGTGCTCATAGTGTAGGCTGAAGCGCGACAAGGATGCTGTGGTATAGCTCACTGCGACATATATGACAACGTGTAGGCCCGGCGAGTCTAGTGTGCAGCTTCGTAGCCCATGGTTATGAGTGCGCTACGCGGTGCGCATCCGTCCCTCCAGCGCCGCGCCTCCCCAGCCGCCAAGTGTCGGCGCACACCCGGCATGGCACATAGTGCGCCCAGGGCAAGAGTTTGCCGCACTCTCCAGGCGTATCCGCCCCAGGTAGGGAGTGCGTGTCTACATCACATTGTCATCTGTAAGCGGGGGCGCGCTAGGGAGGGCAGCTCCCCGGGGGTGCCGCGCGACGCATCCATCGTTTGTTATCTGTGGTGAAATGAGGATTCGGTCTGGGAACTTAACCTATATATAAACTACTCCCCATGTATGTGTGGCAATAGGGGGGTGTCAAGGTTAGGGTCGTAAACTCAGGTGGGGTCAAGGGGAAGGGGAGAGGCGGGAGGAGGAGATCAGTCTGCGATAGAGCAGGGGGGCCATCATCCGCCAAGCGGAGCACAGTGGGACCTTACAGTGTGCACGGGGAGCCGCAGGTCAGGGGGGGGGGGAAAGAGGGCCGTCGAGAGGGCAATAGGCCTAGGGCTGCCGCCATCCCACTAGTAGGGGAGTGATAAGCCCCAGAGATTCAAGTTATCCCTCGGTCCTGGCAGGCCCTCTGAAACGCTGCGAGGAGGTTATCCCAAAGCTGGGCGATGGGGAACTTCCGGAGCCCTGCAGTCTCCTCACGAAGAAGCACTGCGCTCTCCGCCTGCGCCCAATTGGTAAAGGAGGCCCTCCAATGTCGGATGTGTGGGGGGGCGGTTGCCTTCCAACGCTTGGTGAGCAAGCGTTTGGCCGTTATAAGACCCATGTCCCAAAAGCGTGCCTGTACTTTGTTGTCTTTTGTGCGCCTATAGAGCCCTAGTATGCTTGCTTCCCATGTGCGCGGGAGTTGTCCGTCAGCGCCGCGCGCGAGCAGTGTTAGTACGTCGTCCCAGTACGGCTGCACAGCAGGGCAGTGCCAAATCATGTGTAAGAGGTCCGCTCCCGGCAGCAAGCATCGCTGGCAGGTCGCATCTGTCCGCGCAAAGTACCTGTTAATTTTGTCGGGCGTGAGGTATGCGTGCTGCAGTATGTAGTATTGTATAATTTTAAATCGGGGATTGCGCGGGACTTTGGTCGGGCCGGCCAGTATCAGCGCCCATTCCTTATCTGTCCAGTCTCTTCCCCTATCTGCCGCCCAGCGTTCCCTTAGCGTTAATGTGGATGGTTGCGAGTGCGCCTGCAGTGCCTGTGCCAGCCAGTGCACAATGTGTGCGCCATTCCCCATTACATGTAGGTATTGTATGAAGGTATGCACCAGAGGCTCCGCTGCCATGTCGCCCCAGGAAGCAGTAAGTGTGTGCAAGAGGGAGGCGTGTAGGAGGAACTGTCCCGCCGGGAGAGTCGTGTCTTCAGCCAGGTTGGCGAACGTGAGCAGGTCGCCATCTGCATACAGATCGCTCAGCGTGTCCACAGGCCATTAGGACCCATGGCCTTGCCGGAAGCGACCGAGCGAGTGGCCAAAGCAATCTCATCAGACGACAACGTCACGTCCATCAGTATCCTATTCTCCTCCGACAAAGACGGCAACGCAATATCTCTCAGCAGTAGATGAGAGTCATCCTCAGAGCGATCCGAGACTGGAGAATATACTTCGCGGAAATAATCTGCGAAACATTCAACAATTTCCACAGGGTCAGTCACACGCGCGCCATCCGCTCTCTCAATGACCGGTACCACTCGACTCGCTCTCTCTTTCTTGTCCAACCATGCAATCAACTTTCCAGCCTTATCCCCCACATCGTATAAGCGCCCTTGTTGCTCTCTACTCATCACCTTGGCAGCATCGGTGACCAACGCTCTATAGTCGAGCTGCTTGAGACTGAGAACGTGCAACTTATCATTCGTAACACCCAGCTCCAGGTCCCCTTCCAGCTCAGCTATTTCATTCTCAAGGCGAACCACCTCCTCAATCTTGCTTTTCTTGGTGTGGGAAATTAGGGAAAGGGCTTGCCCACAGAGCACCGTTTTGAAGGTTTCCCACAACGAGACAGCAGATGATACTGACCCCACATGTTCGAGAGACTTAACCAGTTCCGCCCGGATTTTAGGATTACGCAGGTACCAAGGATTAATCTGCGCTACCCTCCCCTCAGCCCCGGGGGTGCCCTCCATGTGCAACAGTAGTGGGGAGTGGTCAGAAATACCCCGGGCGAGATGTCTTACTTCCCTAACCATCATAGCTTGGGCCGCTGGCATAAGGACATAATCAAGTCTCGATAGACTTCCATGAGCCCCTGAGTGGAAAGTGTATTGCGACTGTCCCGGGTGCAGTAATCTCCAGCAGTCTATAAGTCCGAGGGTATCTATAAACCCACCCAGCCAGGCCTGCGCCCCAGGGAGATCCCTGGGTGGGTGACGATCCGCTCTACCGGATTCGACAGAATTAAAATCGCCCCCCATCACCAAAACCCCCCCCCCCGGGAGTCCCAGGACCATGCGCCCTAAATCAGCAAAAGTTACAGTCTGCAATCCTGGTGGGACATACACAGAAACCAGCGAGACAGTTCTACCCTCCCACCGTCCCACAAGTGCAGCATACCGCCCTCTGTCATCATGGATTATATCGTCCACCTCCAGCGGGAAAGAGGCTCTAACCAAGATGCCCACCCCCCTCGAGCCAGAAGTGAAACCAGAGTGAGCAGCGAGACGATATCCCCGCCTATTCATAGCATGGCAAGAATTCCCAATTAAATGTGTTTGCTACAGAAAGACAATGTCTGGCGAGAGCCGGTTCAAAAACTGCAGCACAACCCCACGTTTAATCCTGTCCCCCAATCCATTCACATTCCATGAGAGTACTCTCAATCCCCTACCCCCCATCCCAGCCTCGTGCACAACCCCCTCCCCCCAGAGAACACGACCCCAACCACCAGTTATATAGCGTCACGTTGCCTTGTAAAACATTCAAACATTCCCCAATCTCCCTCCTCCCCACCAACATTCCCGTTACAACTCCCCCCTCCCTGCACCCCTGCGTGAGCCCATGTAGTCCCCCCAACTTGCAGTGTGCCTGTCGCCCTACCATTGACTAATCTACGAGAAAAAAAACCAGAGGAGGAAAGAGCCTCACTAAGCACCCCACAACCCCCGGGCATGTAAGAATAAGGCACTAAATAGAAACATCGAACCAAGGTATTGAAGTGTCATCGCAATGTTCAGTCACCGGGAGCCTCCTGCCCCGCCGAGCCCCCTCCGTTCTCCTCAGTCTGGTCCTCTCGACTGCGTCGCTGGGGCAAAGTATCAAGCCAATCTCCGACCACCTCCGGCCGATCGAAGAAATGTGACCGATCCTCAAACTCAACACGCAACCTGGCCGGAAAGAGCATCGCATATTTCAGCTCCATGTCCCTCAGGCGCCGTTTAACACCCATGAA
The DNA here is from genome assembly GCF_964204655.1 of Triturus cristatus. Taxonomy (NCBI): domain Eukaryota; kingdom Metazoa; phylum Chordata; class Amphibia; order Caudata; family Salamandridae; genus Triturus; species Triturus cristatus. The sequence goes on from NC_140591.1 coordinate 252,381,028, forward strand.
TCCCTGTCTCTGCTTTTGGACCGATTGTGTGAAGTCCGGGTAGAAACTTATATTAGTGTTCTCGGCCCACTCACCCTCGAGGCCTGCAGGATAGCGTCTCTGTCCCTGAAATTGAAAATTCTGCCAATAATAGGCCGTGGGGGAGCGCCCGCTTTCGGCTTACCACCTGGAACTTTATGGGCCCGCTCGACCGCAAAAAATGTACTCAACCCTTTGGGTGCAAGATGGTTGATCACGAGGTCTTCCACGAAGAGGTCGGCCGCCGGAACCTCCGATTTCTCCGGCACCCCTATTATGCGCACATTATTCCGCCGAGCCCTACTTTCAAAGTCCTCCAGCCGACGGACAAATAAATCATGGGATGTCCGCTGGTTACGGACCTCGGTTTGCAGGTCGGACACTTCTGTTGTCAGGCTCGGCGTTTTCAGATCCAAGGATTTGACCTTTTCATTCGTTTTTGAAAGGTCCGCTCTGACTAGATTAACGTCGATCAAAACCGTATCCAATTTATGGGCCAAGGTGTCGAATTGCTGACTAACCGCAGCTTTCATCTCGTCGATGGCACCCATGACATCCTGCAATGGTAATTCCGTGGATGATCCCGGGTCCTCTTTGGATCTCTCCGGTGACTTATGCAGTCCACAAGGGGATCCTTTTGACTGAGCATAGCGGTCCATGTTATTTGCTTGGGTATAACCTCCCCGCCTAGTCATCCTGGATTTTTGTTTATCTTCGTCCAATCTAGCTGCCATTGTCTGAGGGCCACCAAGGTTGTCGTCCACCAACACGATTAGTAATCTCTGGACAGCCGATCTGATGTGCCTCAGCGATCACGAAGTGCAGGCCAGGCTAGTGTCCAAGAGCCAGTCAGGATTCCCAATCTTCCCACTATCGACGTGTCGTTGACAAGTCAGGGTCTCTCAGCCAGTTTCAGCGAGGAGACCCGAAACCGAAAGTGAAAGTGCGGGGTACACACCAGCCCAGGTCCTGCATGCCGTTGTTGTTCACTTTCTGCCCGGGCACCACGCCAATTCGAGACCGGGGCAAGGCCAGGAGTAGGCCGCCAACTTGAAGCCAACGCTATCCCGGTTCCTGAAGTCCGATTTAAATTTGGACAACGGCTTTCACCTCCGCTTATGTTCGCCTGTAGAAGCCCGTCGATAGAGTCAGGATTTATTCAGGATAGACGTGAGGGGTTGCGGAGGCCCTCGGGAGCCCGGTGCCTACGCGTCCATCTTGGTTGCGCGCTAGGCTCCTCCTGGAAAAGCATATTTTGATTTGCTAATAACTTTGGCGTCATGAAATTCTCCCCCAAAAAAGTCTATCCAGGTCAGCTCCTATCCTGAAAGTTTGGGGGTGATTCGTCAAGCGGGTGGGCTGAGAAAAAAGGGGGTCCCAAAATGCGTTTTCCCCATGTTAATTTCCATAGGAAATTTTGCGACTAGCTACAGCCCGAACTGCTGAACGGAATTACCCCTAATTTGGCAGAAAGGTAAGCTTGGTTCAGAAAGCGACCTTTTTTTAAATGGTGTAAATCCGTTCAGTAGTTTTTGAGAAATTCAAAGAATAAGAGTCAAAAAATCAATTTCCTATAGGAAACTTTGTGCAAGGCTAGAGCCGAAACTACTGAACAGAATTACCCAAATTTGGCAGAAAGGTAGTGCTTGGATTAGAAAGCGACCTTTTTATTAAATGGTGTAAATACGTTCATTAGTTGCTGAGAAATTAGAAAAATAAAAGTTTCGATATCTGGGCAGAGCCTAAGTCCCGTGCACGAGCTTCACTGTGATTGGCTTTCAACACTCCAAACCAGGAAGTTTTGGCAGCCATCTTGTGACTCGGTAGAAGTGAGTCACCAGAAAACAGAGAAACAAAGTTATATAACAAGAGAAGGGGGCAGGGTAGAAACACCCTGACCCGCTAGGCCTGCTCAGGGGGTCCTAGAAGGAGCCTCAGGGCCAAAGAAAGCATTTAAAAAAATTTTTTAAAAAAAATATTGGCGGAATTCGCGCTGGGGTCACGGGTTCCCGCGTTTTATTATAATGAGACCCCGAGATGGGCTAGGTCCCGGGGGCATTTCTTAAATAATAATAATAGTGGGGACCCACTGGGGTCCCCGCAGACCCGAGGCTTCTCTCATGTTGGGACGGGGGTTGCGCGTCCCCCCTCCTGAAGCCCTCCATGTGCTTATAACTTTGGCGTCGTTTGACGAATCTTTACTAAATTTTCCAGAAATGTTCTCTTTTTCCATCAGCTTGTATCTTGTAAGTTTAGGGGTGTATTGAGGACGTACAAGGTTGGTTGTTGATTGAAAGCAAGTTCATTGCGAGATATTTGCACTCACGACCGGAGACATCCAGCTGCGAAGATATATTACAGGGTGATTGGTCAAGGTGGGTGCTGAGAAAAAAGGGGTGTCCAAAAAAGTGTTTTCGCAATGCATTTTCCATAGGAAACGTTAGACAAGGCTATAGGTCAAACTGCTGAACGGAATTACACCAAATTTGGCAGGGAGAAAGGTCTTGGTCCAGAAAGTGTGCTTTTGTTGAAATGGTGTAAATCCGTTCCGTAGTTTTTGAGCTATTAAAGAAAAAAAAGATATATATATATATCATTACGGTGCCTAACTTCCGAGCACGAGCTTGCCTCTGATTGGCTGCTAACACTTCAAACCAGGAAGTCTTAGCAGCCATCTTGTGCCTCGCATCGAGTGAAAATATAAAAGAAAGGTCCCAGGGGCAATTTAATATACCGGAGCTCTGTCTGTACGAGATACCTCTTTCACGCTGCATCTCCCTACATCAGCAGGTAAAGCCCCCTTTTCCCCCATCAACAGCATACCTCCAACAACATTCTTGGGCCCGCAAGTCTCCCTCTGCGAACCACTTGTCCGCTCACAGCTCTTCGGGTGCGAGTTCTCGGGCCCGCAGTTGTATCTGTGAAGCCAAGACTGGAAATATACCGCAGGTCTCTCTCTGCGAGATACCCCGTTCACGCTCCCTCTCCCCACATTACTGTTCCTCAGCTATCCCTTTGGAAGCCGACGGCCCACACCTTTCCCTATACCAGTTGACCCTCAGGTGTTCCTCTGCAAGCTGGCCCACAGCTCTCCCTCTGCGAACTGACGGGCCGCGGTTCTCCCTCTATGAGCCTGCTAATCGGCTCGCAGCTCTTCATCTACGAACCAGCCCGCCCGCTCGTAAATCTCTGAGAACAGATGCAATGGAGACAACGATCATGCAGGTCAGACACTCAACACTGCTCTGACATCCCCTAGCAGGAGCGCCTTGTCCACCACCCCCCCTCACCCCATCCCCCCACAAACAAATGTGACAGTCACGTTAGGTTGGACAAATAAGAATCTTAGTCATGTATGGATTTACATATAAAACATTTTAATAAAACTAAACAACAACAAATAAAAATATGTACAACCATGTCGCGTCATCGCTGGACCATTTGTGAATCACAGCCTGCAAGACAAAAAGAAAGATAAGATGGGGCGTCATGCGTCCAGCAAAGGAGAAAGAGAAAGAGTGAGGGAGAGAGAGAGAAACAAAGAAAGAGAGAGAGAGAGGAAGACAAAGAAAGAAAGAGTGAGAGAGAGAAAGAGTGAGGTACAAGGAGGAGAGAAAGAGAGAAACAGTGTGAGAGAGAGGAAGAGCGACAGAAAGAGTGAGAGGAGAGAAAGAGTGAGAGAGAGGAAGACAGAGAAAGAGAGAGAGTGAGAGTGAGAGGAAGACAGAGAAAGAGAGAAAGAGTGAGAGATAAAAAGAGAAAAAGAGTAAGATACAAGGAAAAGAGAGAGAGAAACAGTGTGAGAGAGAGGAAAAGAGAAAGAGAGAGAGAGAGGAAGAGAGAGAAAGAAAGAATGAGAGAGACGAAAAGACAGAGAACGAGAGAAAGTGTGAGAGAAAGGAAGAGATGGAGAGGGAGTGTTGACACTGGAGAAAATCTTCTCAGCTCTTCTTTGTGCCACCGGTGTGTCTCCAACCACGTGCCGGGACATAGTGCACCCTCAAGTTTAGTCATCTGAAAGATAATATAGAATTAGTAATTGCAGAGTACATACAACTACATATGACTAATTATCTATTTTGGCAATATGCACTCAGGCTGCTGCAGCCCATCCACTCCCACTGCTCAGAGGTGTCTGTGAGCTCTTGTGCACCCAGGCTGCTGCACACTATCCACTCCCACCGCCCAGAGGTGACTGCCCGCTGCTGCAGAAAGAAGCCTCTCTGCTCACCTTCCACCATCGGCGTGTGTGTAAGAAGGTGTACAACGTGTCGAAGCAACTTTCAGAGGTGTTGTCAGGATGGCCATTCATCACCGCAGGTTGAACGCATGTTCAGCTGTGTTGGAGGGGGACTTCGATTCGTGAATCACAGCCTGTTAGATAAAAAACAAGATATGATTGTGCATCATGCGTCCATCAAAGAAGATCGAAAGCGAGAGTGAGAGGAAGACAGAGAGAAAGAGAGAAACAGTGGGAGTGAGAGGAAGAGGAAGAGAGAGAGAAAAAGAAAGAAAGAGTGAGAGGAAGACAGAGAAAGAGTGAGAGACAAAGAGAGAGGAAGAGAGAGAGAGAAAGAGTGAGAGAAAGGAAGAGAGAGAGAAAGAGTTGGACAGAGAGAAATGAAGAGATAGTGAGAGAGAAAGAGAGAGAGAGATAGAGAGAGAGAGAGAGAGAGAGAGAGAGAGAGAGAGAGAGAGAGAGAGAGAGAAAGAGTGTGAGTGACAGAAACGAAGAGATGGAGAGGGAAAAGGAGTGTTGACACTGTGGAGAAAATCCTCACAGCTCACCTTTCTGCCACCGGCTTGTGTCGAAGAAGGTCCACCACGTGGCAAAGAAACCTCCTCACCCATTGTGTACACGCGGTGCAGCGGAGCTCACAATTCAGTTTGAGTGTTGATTACAGGATGGCCACGCATCATCGCAGGCCTGCTAGACAAAAAGCAAGATAAGATTGTGCGTCATGCGTCCATCAAAGGAGAGAGAAAGAGAGATAGAGAGAGAAAGAAAGAAAGAGTGAGAGGAATACAGAGAGAAAGAGAGAAACAGTGAGAGGAAGAGAGAGAGAAAAAGAAAGAAAGAGTGAGAGGAAGGCAGAGAGAAAGAGTGAGAGAGAGGAAGAGAGAGAGTGTGAGAAAGAGAGAGAGAGAAAGAGAGAAACGGTGTGAGAGTAAGAGAGAGAGTAAGAGTGTGAAGGAGAGAAAGGAAGAGATGAAGAGAGACAGTGAATGCCCATACTGTGGACAAAAACCTCACAGCTCACATTTTTGCCACCGCTGTGTCTCCAACCACGTGCCGGGACCTAGTGGAGCCCTCAAGCTCCCACATCTGAAACATAGTACAGAATTAGTACTGGCAGAGTATATACGACTGCGTACGTCTAAATCGTTGTGCCGCAGCTGCGCACCCAGGCTGCTGCACCCCATCCACTCCCGCCGCCCAGCTGTATTTGCCCCCCCCGCTGCGCACCCAGGCCCCACTTCTCACCTTTTCGTGGAGAGGGCACCCTCCACATCGTGCAGCCGTGCTCCGCAAGCCTACAAGTTTTACATTTGGAGCTGCGTCTTGATTTTTCCATGGCAGAGGACATACTAGTGCACCTATCATCACCGCAGGTTGAACACCCGCTCAGTCCTTGCGGTGCCACTAACTCAGTGACCAGGCGTTAGGCCCCCCTGTTCGATGGCTCAGGCCTACATGAGGTGTCTGGACCACTGGGACGGACCATCACAGTGCATGCGGTGGGAGCAACTCTAAAATGGCGTTGAGCACGTGTGCCGGTCTTATTTATTGTTAGGGTCACGTGTCCTGTGACACCTGTGCTGGATGGGTGTGGTGTGGGTGTATACCAGCCATGAGGGAGTGGCTGTGGCATAATGACAACTAGACCTGTGACCAGCAGATCACTACAATGAAAATCTGGGCCATGTTGCGTTGTTGTCCGTTCCTGTAAACGTTAGCAGAGTGGGCTGGCCTGGCGTATGCCAGTCCTGCGTGAGGCTGTGAAGAATGACTCTGGAGCTATTGGCATGGCTCAATCGTGAGCTGTATGAGGAATCCAGTGAGCCATGCGGGTGTTCTTGTAATGCTGCCGTCAACCGGGTCGTAAGCGTCAATGTGTCATTTTGTGAGCCTAGTTCCACAACATGGCCAACATGGAAGGTACGGGGAATCACTGACCCTACATTCATCCATAGTTCCACACAAAAAAGATGGCAGACATGACACATCGGTGTGGATGTGAATGTTTATTTCACATTCAGTGGAGTATTGCAGCTGTAGCAATACAGGGCCATGCAAAGTCCAAATTTCAGTTTTTGGGACATTGAGGGCAGCCAATTAGAGACCAGCTTGTTGTCGGAGTTAGGCTGCGCCAACATATGTACTTATACAATCACTCTGCCAATCCCCACGCCCTTATAAATTCACTATACACTCTCCTTGCAGTACTCTAATCATCCGGTCTCTATGTACGTACTTGTACAATGACCGAGACAAAGTTACATAACCAAAGTTTTCTCCAACTGTCAACGGTAAGTTGGTTGCATATGCTGTCCAGATCACAATGTAATGTGGTAGGGCCCAGGGGCAGCATGTTGCATACATAATGAACACACGCACACAGATAGATAGTGGAACTGGGTACGGGCACGTGCGCTCGACTCCTTTTTATTACCAGGGTCACATGTCCAGTGACATCTGTGCTTGATGCGTGTGGGTTGAGTGTAAGCCAGCCCTCCGGGAATGGTTGATGCTGGCAACAAGTACAACAGTAATCATTGGATCAGACACAGAGATTCAATCATAAACGGTCAATGATTTGTGCTGCACTAACGTAGGGGCACCAGATGTGAAATATTACACAAAATATTCTATCGTAAAGGGTCCATGACTTGTAGTACACTGAGGTAGGGGCACCAGGTGTGAAATTATACACAAAATATTGTATCATAAAGGGTCCATGAGGTGTGCTGCACTGAGATAGGGGCATTAGAAGCATTCAGCCTGTGCGCAGCCAGTGATGATGCGTGGTCCGGGTGGGCCGCACTGGGAGCAATGTCTCTTGCCTACTGGACTGCGTCATCTGCAATTGCGACTCAATGTGAATTGTGAGCCCTGCAGTCCGCAATGTAGATGGAAGGCAGTAGTCAGCACAGATATTGAGGAATGCTTTTTGTCACTTCCTCTTGACAAAATCCGAGGACATAGAGTACAATTCTGTCTACAATTAATAAATCATGTCTCAATGTAAATTGTGAGCTGGAATACATTGTCACTGTGTAGGTTTCAAGGACGTTATAGTTAGTTGCCTACTGGACTCTGAAATAAATGAATCAAGACTGAATTCGAACTGTGAGCTCTGGTGGCCGCAGTGTAGACTGCCATTCAGTGTTCCTATGGACTTGCAAGATGAATTTGGTGATTGTACTAAAGCTATAATTGATATCAAATAAGTTCTTGAAGCAAGGATACTAAAAAGATATTATTTAGGTTTCGAAGACGTTGTAGTTAGTTGCCTACTGGACACTGTAATTAATGAATAAAGACTCAATTTTAATTGTGAGCCCTGCTGACTGCAGTGTAGGCTAGAGGCAGCGGTCAGCAAGGGCCCACAGCCACGTGGCGTTCAGTTGAGCTGCACAGTTATTGGCAATTCGGCGTGCCAGCGATGATAAGTGGTGCATTCAGTTAGTGGCACCTGAAGCAACCAGCATGTGCGGAGCCTGCGATGATAAGTGGTCCGGACTGGTAGCAATGTATTTTGTCTAATGAATTTTGCCTTAATAAGGCTACGTGGCGATGATTTGTGGTGCAGTGAGTTAGTGGCACCTGAAGCAACCAGTGTGTGCGCACCCAGCGATGATGCGTGGCTCAGGCGGGCAGCACTGGTAGCAATGTCTAATGATTTCTGCCTCTGTAAGGCCACGTGGCGGTGACTTGTGGTGCACAGAGTTAGTGGCACCTGAGGCACTCAGCGTGTGCGCACCCAGCGATGATGCGTGGTCCGGGCGAGCCGCACTGGTATTAATGTCTTTTGTCTAATGAATTCTGCCTCAGTAAGGCCACGTGGCGATGACTTGTGGTGCACTGAGTTAGTGGTACCTCTGACGCTCAGCGTGTATGCACCCTGCGATGATGCGTGATCCGGGCGGGCCGCACTGGGAGCAATTTGTTTTGCCTACTGGACTGCGTCATCTGCAATCGCGACTCCATCTGAATTGTGAGTCCTGCTGTCCGCCATGTAGATCGAAGGCAGTAGTGTGTACAGACGTAACTCTGCGGTGCTGTGCCGCTGTGTTTCAGGGAGCTTGTGTCGAGGAGGCCCGCTGTCATGGCGGCAGCCACGTGGCAGGTTTTGGCCCGCCTCTCTGGCAGTCGCGTTGGCCTTCACACAAGTGAACCACGCCCAGAGCCCCGGCCTATTTATTCACACTTCTACGCTGGAGTGGCGTATGTTGGACCAGCCCACTGCGCTTCCGCTTACAGGGGACGACGACACAGGTTCATGACCGAGATCTTCCCCACTGTCTGAGGTAACATGGTTGCATCCACTGTCCACAACACTACAAGCACCAGCAGTATATGTACACATGGAGAGGTTTGTGCTCTGTATAGTGTGGTCTGTCTAGCACATCACCGCTACACTTGGTATTGTGTGCATTATTATTGGTGGGTGACTTACGTCGTTCACACATGTTTGGTTGTCACATCTCCCAACATTCAGCTATTGTGTGGCTGAGGAGCCATGCTGTTTTTGGAAGTTTTGCTGTCCTGTTGTGTGCTGCCTCGGTGGTAGTAGGGGGGGGTGGCTGGTCCGTAGGGGAGGTCCTGAGGGTGGTGGCAGTGGGTTTTGTGGCCTACTTGGGTGTGGGAGGTGCATGATCAGTAGCTCTATGACATGAGTTGGTCTTCAGATGTGATTCTGGGCCGGGCTCCCTTTCACACTGTAGGTAGTCGTCCTACTTTACACCAGTAAAAGGCAGATGTTACATTCCTACTGCTAACGCAGCTTATTGCTTGTTTTATTATTATTATTAGCGTTAGTTGTTGCTCTCATTTGTGGCGATTTTTTTTTGCAGAAGCTATTGCTGGAAAACTGGCGATATCAGCTGTTTTCACCAGGTTGAGAATGGAATGATAATTTAAAATCACTGAAAAAACTATAGGTTTAATGAACATTATAATTAGAAATTAGCATTTAAAAAACCTTTGAAATTCAATTAAAAAAACATAGGTTTCAGGGACGTTATAGTTACAAATTATCATTTAAAAAACGTTTGAAATTCACTAAAAAAACCATAGGTTTCAGGGACGTTATAGTTACAAATTAGCATTTAAAAAAACCTTAGAAATTCACTGAAAAAACCATAGGTTTCAGGGACGTTATAGTTAGTTGCACATTTCACTCATATAAAACCATAGAAATTCGGCGTTTTAGTTAGTTGAGCTGACTATAACTCACGCCCCCGCATTGCACTGCTGATGACGTTACATATTACATCATTCATGACATGGCCAGTGACATCACTGATGACATCACTGATGACATCTCAAATAACATCACTAATGACATCATCCACATGAAAATCTGATGCACCTCCTCATACCTTAATAAAACCTTTGATATACCCACTCTAAAATACAGACTACCATTTTCGAAACAATAGAGACACCAATACCAGTTACTACGTACACACGCACTGATTCCTAGGGGCCCGATTCACAGAACTAACTTAAGACAAAATCCACAACTTACTACCATTTTGGTATTCACAGAAGGCGCTTGCTCATTTTGGTATTCACAGAAGGCACTTACTCCTTACGGTATTCACAGAAGTTAGGAGTCCTAACTTCAGGACTCCTAAATACCTTCTGTGAATACCGAAAGTCTTAAAGTTAGGATTTTTCTTAGTTTAGAAGTAGTAAAGTTAGGACTACTAACTTCAGTGAATACCGTAATGTGTAAGTGCCTTTTGTGACTACCAAAACGGTAGTAAGTTTAGGATTTTGTCTTAAGTTCGTTCTGTGATTCGGGCCCGCAGTCTACACACACATCCACTCATTCACACATACAGTCTCTCATACATGCAGTGACTCATCAATACAACACTATTATAGGCATTCATACACCTATACAAACACTCACACACCGCCACTCATCCAGAGTTACTCACACATCTAGTCAGTCATGCAAAGAATCAATCACACTTCTGTTTACTCAGCTATACTTTTATACACACACAACCTCACTTATTCATAGTGATACTAACATATACTTACTCTCTTATACAATCACTGATACAAGTACACACTCATCCATACGGCACTCTCACAATCACTGACTCTCACGTATAGTCATTTATATACTCCAACTCTCTCATGCACTGCGTTTTACATATGTAGTTACTTGGATATGTAGCACTGAGATATCCATTCTCTCACCAACACACCCATACACACACTCACCCATCCATACATCTGTTTTCACATGCAGTCTTGAACCCATACACCCAGTGAATAAAGAACTCACACATCTATGCACAAAGTCACACTCCTCCCACCCACCCATACACACACTCAGGCGCCCTTACAAATACCCAGGCAACCAATCAATAACCCATATAGACACTCATGTAGCTACTCATCACCAATGCAGCAGCTTACATCAATAGACAGACTGATACATACACTCACACAGTTTAGTCACTAACCCATGAATTCAGTAAGACACATTTAATCACTCACTTACACAGTCAGTCACGCACCTACTAAATCTTCCATCCACACACTTATATACATACTCATTCTTCAATATACCTTGGCCAATATATTTATAAAACATATTTAAACTTTACAGAAACACACAGTCACTGGATGATGTCATCAGTGATGTCATCAGTGATGTCATTTGAGATGTCATCAGAAATGTCATCAGTGATGTCACTGACCATGTCATGAAAGATGTAATATGTGACGTCATCAGCAGTGCATTGCGGGGGCGTGAGTTATAGTTAGCTCAATTAACTTTAACGGACAAATTTCGATGGTTTTGTACGAGTGAAATGTGCAACTAACTATAACGTCCCTGAAACCTATGGTTTTTTCAGTGAATATATATCTAAATATAGCACCTACTGGCAGTCGCCAGTAGGTAGTCATAGTTAGAACCTAGTTTCCTTAGGAAAAGCGTTTTTTGATTTGCCAATATCTAGCACCATTTGACGAATCTTTGTGAAATTATCCCAAAAATAGGGCCGGACCGCTCAGTTTGTGTGTTGAAAGTTTCGGGGTGATCCGTCAAGCGGGGGCCGAGAAAACGGGGGGGTCCCAAAGCGCGTTTTCTCCATGTTCTTTTCCATAGGAAACTTTATTTCAGGCTAAAGCCCAACCTGCTGAACAGATTTACACCAAATTTGGCAAAAAGGTAGGTCTTGGTTTAGAGTGCGCCCTTTTTTCTAAATGGTGTAAATCTGTTCAGTAGTTCCTGAGAAATTTAAAAAAGAAAAATATCGATATCTGAGCACCGAGGAGGGTTCGCTAACCCCCCCGAGCACGAGCTACACTCTGATTGCCTGCTAACACTCCAAACCAGAATGTGTTGGCAGCCATCTTGTGACTCGAGTCACAAGAAATCAGAACAAAAGAAGATGAAAATGAAGAAAAGGGTGGCAGGGTAGAAACACCCTGACCCCCTAGGCCTGCTCAGGGGGTCCCACAAGGACCCCCAGGGCCCCCAAAAACATTTTTTTTTTAAACTGCAGAATATGCGCTGGGGTCGCGAATCCTGCTGAGAAAATAAACAAAAAACAATGAAACGCATGCTCCCGCGCTTCGTTTTCACAAAGCCCACGGGTGGGCCAGGTCCCGGGGGCAATCAGTGATTAATTTGCGGGGGCCCGCGGGGGCCCTTGCAGCTCTGGGGACTGCCACCTCCCCAGGGCTTATTAATTTGAATGCAGGGGGCACGTGGCCCCCCTCACAGCCCCAGGGACCGCCACCTCCCCGGGCTTTGTTTATAAATGCTTGGGGGGTCCCAACCCCCCCACACTGCCCCAGGGACCGCCACCTCCCCGGGGCCGAATTTTTTAAAAAAAAGTGTGTGGGGGGCTCCTGCCCCTCCCCACACTGCCCCAGGGACCACCACCTCAACAGGGCATTAAATATTAAAATACAGGGGTCCGTTGCGTACTCCTGGCCCCGGGGACCACCACCTCCCCGGGGCTATGCAAATAGCCTCTCCTTCTTATAGCTCCCTTACAGAGCTTCATTGGACTGGTGTCAGCCGCTCTGGCATTTGCTGTCCCAACCGTGTTTAGTCGATGTTCTTGACAGTTTAGTTCTCTTTGGAACTTGGTGGTTTTTCAGTCGCAGACCCTCCTCCAATGGGGTATGGCTTTGGTATCTATTCTAAGTTAAGGAATTTGCGGCTAGATGTCTCTATCAGATAAACGAGTTACTTACCTTCGGTAACAATGTATTTGGTAGAGACACAGTCTAGCCGCAGATTTTTTAACGCCCACCCATCCTCTTTGTTCTGCGAGGACCTTTTCAGGTTGGGTTCTACCCACTTGCCTCCTTATAGTTGGCCTTTGTCTTCCTGTGGGGTGGTCTGCTTCACCTCCCTCCGGGCCAGAATGGCTCATTCTGTATTTATCTGTTGCTTTTCCACCCATTCTCATATTGGGTGGTGGGTTCCTATATCCTTCACGTTCCTACACCCAGGTTCTTCCAGTGTGGGGATTAATCATGTTCTTTTTCCCTCCCTTCCACCCTCATCTATTTTTTATCCATTACTTGGGGTCTCTTTGACAATGCTGAAGTCAACTGATGGGGGTCTATTTGCCCATGTTACGGTCAATAGGTCCTTTATACAGTGTATGATTGCACATTCTCTGTTGGTGCAGAAATGTGGTCTATTGCCATTGGTCATGTTTTGTTGCCCCTTACAGTTAAATCCTGTGATTGCAGACTGCCTATCGTTTACCGTGGCATTCATTTCCAATGCCGTTTTGCCTCATGGGAGGGCATCGTTCTCCGCTTCTGCGAGGCTGTTTCTAAGAGCGGATACTCTGCTCTCTCCCTTAATTCCCTTACAGTAGGAAGTGCTTTTTCACTGTCATGCATGGTGTTGTTTTTCACCTTTTCTGTTGTTTATTGTCATTGTTTTAACGATTTTGATCTTTTTAGGCATACTATTCTCACACTCTCACAGTTTAAAAAAATGTTCCGCGTTGTGGCACGGAAAAGTTTCACAGCAGAAAACTGACGTCAGCGCGCCAGGAGGGACTTATATGGCTCCATTGACATCATATCCGTGGACGACGTCAGGACAGAGCCATGCGATGCCGTCTCCCGGCACGCAGACGTACTGCTGAAGATTTTTTCCGGATCCAGTCTGATGCCTGGGGATATTCTAAGATAAGGAATCTGCGGCTAGACTGTGTCTCTACCAGATACATTGTTACCGAAGGTAAGTAACTCGTTCATTAGGCCAATTTGATTTATACCAATTTGATAAGTTTTAGGGGTTCAGAGCACATACACTGTGCACTGGACTGCAGTGCCACAGTGTGCAGAGTCCAAAGACCAGCAATAAAATCTAGCAAACAAATGAGGTTACCACACAAAACTAGACATTTTCCTATAGTTTATTTGAAAGATCGCTTTGTGGGGCAGTTGCAAACATTGCGCGTCAAAATAAATTGATAGTTCATGATCAAAGAGAGCATGAATATTTTGACATGAGAAAGCAAATGTGAGATTGACGTTGAAACATGAGATAGATGGGGTTCGGCATTGTAGAATCTTCATTCATAGTTGTAAATGTTAGAATAATTCCCCGGTGCATGCGAAGAACCCAGAACACCTAGCCCACATTTTATTGACTAAGACTAGAATGCTATAGTGCACTGTTTAAAAAGCGTATCAAGGTCAAGATTTGCATTAAATTTATTCTAATCCAATTAAAATGACATTCAAAAGTACATAGCAGCACCCTAATACTAAACTGCTGCTTAACTATTTGCAACATGAAGGTAAGAGGACGCCTGATAGACATTACATTAGTAGAGATAGAAAAAGCACCAAAGTCAGTGTCTCTGGCCACGTGGCTGAGACAGATACCAGGAAGGTGGGAGGGTTTGGTTATTAATTTAGAAGATCACTACGAAACAGAACGAGGACTGCAAGTAAGTAGCAGAAACTTCATTAAAATTCACAAAATTTAGTATAGACTAGCTAGCATATCTGTACAATTCTGAGGCTCTTCTCCATGAAGGCCACATAAAGAGCTCTTTACTGAACGTTAAGAAAAAGATTTTTTAAGGGAGGCTTGACCAACGGTAGAGACAGCTCTCATCTCTGAATCAAATGTATGTGCTACTTGACAAATCTATTCAAGGGGAATGTGTCTTATGCAGGGTCGGGTGGCTGTTTTCAGTTTGGTGGAATTGGCTTTGGGTCCTACTGGCAGAATGTTATAGCCCAATTGATCACTATAAGAAATGTAAAACAATCCAATGAGAAATCAACCATTTTCAGGTTGCTAGTCCTATACATATATATCCACAATAAACAATGAGCTTGTTAGACTTTCTTATTGACTTAGTCTAATCTAGATAACAAACTGAAACCCTATTGAAATCTAGAGAGTGACCAAACATTCAACCAGTGTAAATTAATTGCTGAAGAATACAGGAAGGGTAATAGCCTAACTGATATGAAACTCTCAAACCACCATGGGTAGAAAAGAGGGATGAGTTCTCATCACTACTTTATTGGAATAGAAAACGGTATAAGCCTCAATAGCTGTTAGAGTTTGCAGATCACTTATGCAGTTGTAATGGCAACCAGAAAGGCCATTTTCCAAGATGAATGCTGCAATAAAGCTTTGTGGATAGGCTCGAAAGGTGGGCTATTAATTTAGAAGGCGCTTACGGCCAGATGTACAAAGATTTTTTGAGGTTGCCAACGGCCCGATTTGCAGAGTTGGGTCATTCACGACTGCAAAATAGCTTTTTTAAATGCTCAAACACCAAATTATGTTTGGGTAACTTGTTACTAAATCACAAATTTCGTTTGCAACCCAGTTCTGAATTGGTAATTGGAAGGGGCGTGTTTGGGGCATCCCTTCCAAATACCAATTCGCAGTAGTGTGCAGTTAGTTTTTGCGACCGAATTACGGTTCACAAATGGCAACTAATACATCGCTATTCCTAATGTTAGTACATTTGATCACAAGGAAGTGCACGTGATCTTTTTGGTGGAAAAACCTTTAAAACCCTTTCTGGAAGTTTGAAAAAACAAGACTTGATCTTGCTGCTCCGAGTTACATTGAACTGAAGTAAAATGGAGCTAAGCCCATATCCTCTTCTAGAGCCTAGGCTACGCATCAGCAGTACGCAAAATGCAAATAACTGTAGGAGGATACATTTAAGGATCCAATTATACCAAAAGTAACATATTCATTGTTAGGAGTGAGGGTATTTTAAAAGCCTTTACTTAAATACACAGCACACATTGATGCAGCAATGTTTTTTCATTTTGCCTTAATCAAAACTGAAAAAGTTGAATGACAAAGAAATAGACAAACATTTTTGTGCAAATAAAGACCGTTTTACAGAAATATCATATTATTCAAAATAGTTCACAATCCTTGTTAATACATTGCAGTAAGAAGTTGGCGGTCGTTCCCATTATTCTCGGCTCAGTACTGTCAACAAGTAGACCGTCCAAGTGAATAAGACCAGCTCAAAGAGTTGTGTATCAAATGTCTCTGATTATTTAGAGCAATGATTCCCAATCGAACTGTGGCTTTTTAGAGGTATTGTGCGGCAGGCTCCTTAAGATGTCGTTGACACATTTCAACCTGTTTTATTCTAGGCTTCTTCAGGACTGGGCAAGGGTGTGTACAAACACTTAAAAAACATGATTTAAAATCGCATAGTCAGGGGGTCAACATGACACATGTTTAGATCATTGTCAGTCTATGTAACAGTAAAAACGTTGGAAACACTTTTAAGTGTCATACAGAGTATATAAATATATACAGCCTAAAAAAACCATTGATGGATTGAATAGGTCTCATATGTGTAGTTTCCATGTGGCCATGTGAAGAGAATGACCTGCTTAGAAGGAGACCATCAGGGTGTCTATGTAACATCAAGTGAGTGTACCGTCGCCTGACAGGCAAGTGTGAGGTAGAAAAACCGAAACATGCTGTAGTATTCTCATTTTATGCTGTAATGTTCCCTTTCACCTTGTTCCTAGCTGCTCAGTGTGAGTGTTCCGTGTAGAATGTTGGTGTGATTGACATGATTGGAATGCTTGGGTGCCTGGTGTGTGAGTGTTGTCAGTTGGAAGATGGGCTGAGCAGCTAGCAGGCTGCTCCTGGTGGTGCTTGCTGTAAATACTTTCTATGGACTTAATAAACCACATGAACTACATCTCGGCTACATATACTATGTCTCCTAAACACGTGGGCTAGCCCACTACACATGCCTTATGTGCAACAAAAAATGTAAGCCTAACATTTAATGGAGCTTACCATTTGCTATGTTGTAGATATGGATCAAAGCGACTTATTATGCGGGGAGCTTCTTCAGGATCGTAAAGTCCGACTTCTAGAGCAAGACATAACCTTATGTTTAATATATGGCACCCGACACGTAAATGGCTGTTCTTTATGCACTACTGAAGTTATAAACTTGCTCATGCATAATGTGTGCACTGCATGCATTACCTGTATGATATTACTGTACATTAGTTTGTTTTGCCTATTTTACTAACACTACATTTCTGTAAAGTATGTGTATGCTTAACTCACACTTTTGTAGTTTTAGAAAGTTCACAAATTAAACATTTCTTTCTTTTCCCATGGAATTAGTCAGACATTTGTACTTTTCTCTAATATGCCAACTGTCCTGCAAGTGTTTTGCATTTATTTCAATCATTAGTGAAGTTTATTAGCTGCAAAATTAACACCAGATCAGTTTCATGGTATACCGGATTGTCGATTACGTGGCACAAGTGCATTTGCCAACCCTTCTGTGCAGCTTTTGTCTTCTGCCTCTTCTATGTTACCTTTTACGTACAAGCCACCTGTACACATCCATTTATAAACTGCTTTTTATGTCTTCTTAATATCTTAATCAAACATAGTTTAAACTGTTGCAAGTGTAATAATCAGTGAAGCCTAGCCTTAATAGTTAAATATAAATGGAATTATTTTAGTTATTAAAATCAATATATTTGTATGCAGAACAAACATATAGACAACACTGTTCTTCCTGCTTTTCGACCGGACAGTATTGAAAGATGTTTAGGATGGCAATGTCCAGGTTATGATGTGTAAATTTGATTTAATACTATTTTAGGCCAGTTTCTGAAACCTAACCAAAGAGAGACAATGTAACATTCTTTTTAGGTCTCGCCTACGGAGCGCACCTGCGCTGCATAGGAGGAGACCTCTTGAAATCGATTTGTTTTTCAGGCCAAAAACGTGCACGCATTGTATTGCTTTCAATGGTAACGCGTGCAGGTTTGGCGATTCCCTTGCGAGAGTGAGCGGCGCAATCTGTTAGCAATTATAGCGTTCGCTTCCGCAAGGTAAACGCTGTGCGTCCCTGCTCTCGGCTAAGTTTCTCGGACGCGGGGCCGCACTGGTCTTTCAGCGCTTGTTGACCATGTCTCTCGATTCTCGTAGAAGTTGTAAACAGACTGAACGCACAGCATTAGACACTCTATATCAATAAAAAAAGTGCACTCTTCAGATATGCTTCGTTGAACGGGCTCACAATGTGCATCCTTTAACTACAAGCGACCTTGGTGTCAGCGAGACCCGTGTGCAGTGGGTGCCTGTATTCCAGCAGCGAATGTCTGTGTCAGGCATGGCGGGGCGCACGGATGCATCGATCCGCTCCCAGTTCAAATTTAGCTCATAATCATGTTCCGCTGCAGCGCCCGGAGATAAACGGGCGCAGGAGAATGGATTTGGCGTCCGCCGGGCCCGCGCTGTCGTCATCGGCCGGGTGAGGCCAGGTGCTGTTACCAGGTGAGGCTGCCGGCGGAAGGGGGAGGTCTGCGGGCGGAGGGGGCTCTGCAGCAGTCCAGGGCTGTGTGCGAGGTGCGTCTGAAGTTACTGCACGCTGCTCTACCTACGCACACCGACCTCCCGCACCAGTCTGATGTTACCGCACACCGATCTCCCCACACCAGTCTGAAGTTGCGCACCGTGCAGGGGAAGGGTACTGTGCAGCCAGCCGGCGCTGTGTGTGCGCAGGCTGAGATTGACATTACCGCACACAGATCTCAAGTTACCACACACCGATCTCAAGTTACTGCACACGGATCTCCATTCTCCGAGGAGAGCTGTGCACCCTGCCAGGGCTGTGTGCATGTGGCTGCATCTGAAGTTCTCGCACACCGACCCCCACGCTGAGGTCTGTAATTACCGCACCAATCTCCAGGCACCCGTCTGAAGTTGCCTCACACAGATCTTCGGGTACCTGAGTGGGCTGTGCAGCCGGCCAGGACTGGGAGAGAGTGGCCTGCGTCCGAAGTTACCGCACGCTCCGACCTCCGCACGCCCGGAGTGGCTGTGACTGGGCAGGTCTCGCCCGCGGCTACCCTCACTTCAACCCCTACAGAGGACAGGAGGGATGCCTGCCCGCACCATGGACTTCGACACCCGCACCCTGGTGGCCTGCGCCACGGACGCCGAAGTATTCACTGTGCCCGAAATTCAGGTAGGCTGGCGGGACCCGGGTCTGACACAGCGACTCACTGGCTGAACCTTGCTGAGTAGAGAGAGAGGCCTCATCGAGAAGTCTGTCTCTTTGTGAGGCCTGTTCATGACTGTGCTCTGATAGCGGCACACTCCACTCTGTTAGAGACCTCAAGCTGATCCGTGTCAGGGGTGTGTGTCTCATCAAATTTATGCAGGGCTCTGCAGCTGTCCTCTGGTTGGTGTGTCCCCCATTGTCTATGCAGGGGGTCCCAGGCTGTCTCGTGCCATGTGTGTGTGTTACATTGAAACTATGCTGGGCTTTGCCACTCCTCCTGTTGGTGTGTCTGCCATGTTTGAATCGGAGATTCAGACTGTCCCATGTACAGTGCGAGTGTCTCAGCAGGGCTCTTCGGATGTCTCTAGTCCATTGCAAGTGTCTCAGTCAGGCTGTTCATATATATGTCTCCGGTCACACATGGGTGTCTCACACTACATATTCAGAGTTTTTTTTTTTTACCTACCCCATGTCAGGTGTGACTGTCTCGCCCAGCCTATTCTTGCTTGTACCGGAGTGTCTCACGCCATATAACTTGGTTAACCTAAAGAGCACAAGAGGCCATGCTATGTCTCAGGTTTCAATAATTCTTAGGAGTTTTGCTAGAACCCAGTTAACCATTTAAGTATCTGGTAGTAGCATAGCCAATAGGTCTCGCCTTTGGGACCTTATAAGTATTTAGTTATGCAGCACAATATCCTTGGTGCAACAACATCAACTGTTGCATTGCTAAACACTTATAAGATCCCAAAGGCAAAACCTATTGGCTATGCCAATGCTTGTTTACGTCTTGACTGCAGACCGCTTTTGCTGTTGTTGGCATCCTATTGCACCCAATTCAGAACATATACTTAGAATCAGGGCCGGCCCTAAATCAGATTGACCGGGACAGCACCTTGGGCAGAAAGAACATTTGTTGTGGGGAGGGGAGGGCGTTGCGGTGTGATGGCAGGAGGTGTGAGGAAGATGGAAGGAGGGCAGGGGCTGATAGGTGCTAACAAATATGCTGAGGTATGTTAAGGGTTGATTGCAAAGTCTTTAATGGGACCCAATTGAGACCAAGAGGGATGGACAAACTGCTGTTTGCATGATATTAAGTCAGGCAACTCCCAGCTACGCCCCTCAGAATAGAGGTGGCCCGGGCCTGGGCCCAGCTCGCCCCTGCCCAAGGCTGGCCCTGCTTAGAATGGGCCTAGAGTCCGCTTTTGCTCAAAGATTGGATGGCTGTGCTGTCTTATCTCAATTGCTCATGGCTCAGGTACTCTAAAGCTTTCCTCCCAATTCATGTGTTTATCCCGCACTGCAGTATTTCAGTTTTACATTGGGGCCTTAAAATGATGACTTGAGTGGGGTCTTTTTTTTTCTTTTGCAGTCGGCACACCATGGGAGTTCATGAGTTTCTTCTCTCCATCCCTTGTGCCTATGTCCTCCCCCAACAGGCTGTCTTTTTACTTATCCTCCCAGTTCTCTGATCTCCACGCCTGGCTCCCAGTTTGAGATATATATTATTAAATATTATTAATGTTGTTATTTTTTACGAGGTCTTGGCACCTGTAAAGTGTTACTGAGTTACATACTTACATTTATTTGCGCTAGGGGGCAGTTTCTCACTTTTTGCATTTTTTCGAAGCTTTGAATTACATTTTTAAAATCGATGCACATGCATGCTTCATGATGCACGCTTGCATATGCGTCACTATGCAAGCTCTCATATACGTTATTAAGCACGCACACATATGTCTTGAGTCGTTACATACGCATCTTGTGCCATTTTGGAATTGCAAGATTGCTATCAGTGCATCGGCTTTTGTGTGTTCGAATGTGATTTGCAATGAAAACCGAAAGCATTGCTAAAAACAGTAGCTTGGCCTTGTTAGTGCCGAGACCTATTGGTTTTGACAGTGCTTGTTGCCTAATGTTGCATTTGCTTAGTGTGGTCATTCCTTTTTTTTTTGTGTTGTCATCCCTAATGTAAAAGTGATGTGCACATACTGCAATGTAGTCACAATAGTGATAGAACTGATATCAATAATCGTATATGTTTTATGTCTACTGTATTTATTGTATTGTGCGGTTTAGATACTGTGTTTGGCAGAGCAGATCCAGTTCACTGCTGACATTGAAAATGCAATTCGGGATCGACAACTCAAACAAATTGAGGCTGAGCTTGTGAAGAAGCGGGACCATTATACCAGCATAGATACAAGTATGGAAGACTCTGGAAACACAGGTATGAAAGGGCAGAATGTGTGTGATAATGCTAAAGGGGTAAGCAGATGTTTTATATACATTGTATGGACAGTGGGGTAGGTGGGGTGTTATCCACACCGTTTGCACCTGAACTCTTTTATGAGGCCTGTGGTGATTGCTGAAAAGAGTGTGAAGAGAAGACAACAGGCTTTGGTTATAGGCCAGTGATGCTGCTGCCATCTTTGTGTTTCTGCCTATAAAACATAGCACATTTAAAATGCCTATGATCCTACCTGGACATGTTTACTGCAGATTATCGATTGCGTCTCAGTATGATTGAATTGCAAGAGGCTTCACTGTGCTCATTTGAATTATGCAGATTCGGGAGTTCTGGAACTGAAACTCAAAGCACTGATTCTTGACATTATTCATAATATCGATATTGTGAAGCAACTCAATCAAGCACAAATTCATACGACCGAAGACTGGGCTTGGAAGAAACAACTCCGCTTCTACATGAAAGACGATGGGAAATGTTACATTCAGATGGTGGACGCTGAGCTCCAGTATACCTACGAGTATCAGGTATTTCACTTATGTGCATGCATACCTCTGATGGGAAATCATAGTCCCTCGAATGTGATTCTGCTGTTTCTTCTATCTGAGTGCTATAAAAGGACATCAAGAATAGCTAACACATAGAAAAGCATACGCAGATAAAAAGGAAATGAACAATATTAATAACAATAATGACTAGAAAAAAAATTATAATTAAGATGTATCATTTTCCTTTCACACCATACCCATATGAGTATATAACAATGACGCAACTATTTGTAAATGTATATTATTGTAAAGAATAGAAAAAAGACGATGCAGGCTTTAAAATAACCCTTGCTAAGAGAAATATAGGTCAGTTTAAAATAAATATAACCCCCTCACATCTTTTCCCTTTATTTGCAATGTACTACAGTAGTATTTACTTTGTCTGATATTAATTAGTGTCTTTTTGGTATGTGGTATTGGAGCTTCCTCAGATATTGAAAGGTTTGCTATCATTTGATTCTTTTTCACACTTCACAGAAGTACCCTCTTTTAAACATGAACCACACTTTTGCAGTATTTTTAATGTCTTTGTTTATCTGATAGAGAGACTTCTAGCTGCAGAGTCCTCACCATAGAATATTCCACAGGTGTCAGATTGGATCTAGAAACTCTTTGATGAGCGGTGACCTTGTGCACCGACAGGTGCCGTTGTTCAGCTCCACGTGGCGTCATCAGAATCATTTGCGCTGGAAGCGACGTGCACGTTGCTTATATAGGCGCCACTCCAGCGCACTGATGTCAGTTCTTTTGTTTTCGCACCAGTCAGCGCAGATCCGAAGAATGCTACCCCCAGTCACTTTTTGACTGACTAATTTTCGTCCTTTAGTCGAAGAATTTTTGAGACTTTGTCTCCTGTTGTGTGGGATTTCCACCATGTGGCTCCAGTCACCAACAAATGCCGGTGATGGACCCGCACTTGATTTGCCTTTGGTGTCTTGAGCGAGACCACGATGCTAAGACATGCGAGAATTGCTGCTCTATGCATTTCAAGGTGCAGAGGGAGCGATCCCTCAAGCTCCTCTCCGCCTGACATTGAACAACTCCGCAACGCTCCAGATCTAGTTGGAAGGAAGGTCCCGAGATTGTTCGCAAAGTCGTACCCTGCAATCGTTTTCCCATTCCAAGTCATCGGGGAAATCTGGTAAGTACCACAAAAAGAAGAAGTCGAAGAGATCTTTGACTTTGTCAGAAGACTTGTGTGTCAAGTCATGGGGCCACCGGCACTGTAGCCTAGCTCTGTGATGGAGCCTGGGCCGTCTCTGCACCCCCTTGATTTTCCAAGAGCTGGAGTGAACCCGCCCAACTTAGAGAGTTCTACAGAGCCATGCACCTCATCTTTGAGCGGAACGACCCCTTTGGAGCGTCCTTATGGCCCCATGGGTCCTGGAAATGCCCGTACTGTCGTCTGCTGGTGTGTTCGCCACTGGCACCAGTCAGGCCCCAGGAATCCATTGACAGATCTGGAGCAGCGGTTGAGCGACCTCTTACTTTACCGTCACCCGCTTCAGTGCCGATGCCCCTTACGCCACTGACGCCCAGTGGTGGCAGTGCCCATCATCATTCCCAACTCCAATATGGAGCTGAACGGGCGTTGTCTGATGCCAGATCTGGCGCTGACCGTGGAGAGACTACCCATATGGGAGCCGGAGCCTTATTACTATGGAAGGCCAGAAATGGGTGATGAATGGGAGGGGCCTGCGGACCCTTACGGTATTCAAACATTAGACAATCCCGTGGATTCCTGGTATGAGGATCTGGCGGATCACAGTGGACTGGACACCTCCGAGACACTGGCCTAGTCTCTTCCCCCCCTACCAGGGCTACAGAATAGGGTGCCTCATTTGTAATGGTAGTGCAGAGGGTGACTGAGGTCCTGGCCCTAGCGCTACCCTCAGTGGCAGTCAATACAAACGTCTTGATGAAGGTGCTTTAGTCTGGAGTTTGCCCCACAGAACCATTCCTCCCATTTAATGAAGCCCTTACCGACATCCTACTCGGGCCTGGTCCAAGCCCTGCACTGGGGCTCTTGTGCATAAAACAATTGGCCGCCACCGTCGGCTCAGCCCAGGGGGCCCCAGTTTCCTCACCCAGCATTCCACCCCGGAGAGCTTGGTGGTCCAGGCCTCCGCTTCCAAAAGTAACCCCGGGGTCATTCCTTACCACTCCCCTGTATAGGGATTCCAAGAGGCTGTACACCTTTGGGAAGAGTATGTCCTCCTCTGCCAACCTGGCACTGTGATGATGAACACTGTGTGCCTCTTCAGGTGATACTGCCATACGATCTTGGACTCGGTTGCGCAGGAGCTGCCTATGGTCTTGGAGGAGGCCCAAGCATGTCTGATGGGAGGGATACAGCCAAGTTCACCATAAGATGTGTGTTGGACATGACAGACTCACTGGACAGAACAATTTCATTGTTGGTGACCCTTAGGCGCCACACCGGGCTTTGAACCACTGGCTCTTCAGGGAGATGTCTAGGCATTGCTCATGGACATTCCCTTTGATGGCTCCCTGCTGTTTGGTGAGAAGGCGGACTCGGCGCTGGAGCGCTTTAAGAACAGTAGAGCTAAGGCAAGGTCCTTGGGCCTTACTAAATCCCCTCACCAACCCAATCCACCTTCACCCCTTTTGTGGCCACGGAAGAGGTTTACGACTGCGTCCCTACGCCCCCGACCACCACGTCAGCAAGTTTTGCAATCTTTTTGTGACCGAAGGCGCAGTTCCCACAGACCACATGGGACAAGCAGCCAGAAACCGTGCCACCCCACCGGCAGCCGCAGCCTCCAAACCCTTTTTAGTTTGGGTTAGTCCTTCCCCTTTGTGACCATCCCTCTTCCTATGCCACCCACTTACGACAAGCGGGCGGAGGACTACCTCTTCTTGTTCTGCCAGGAAGTATTAGCTCTTTTGGCCAAGGGAGCTATAGGGAGAGTGCTTGCATCAGAAGTAGGTCGTGGTTGCTATTCCCTCTACTTTCTGGTGCTCAAGAAGGACGGGGGCCTTCACCCAACTCTACACCTGCACCATCTCAACCTCTTTTTGAAAATGGAGAAATTCAAGATGCTCACGCTTGCACAAGTCCTGCCTGCGCTGGACCCAGGAGACTGGATGGTAGTGTTGGACTTGCAGGCCATGAGAACTTTGAGCGCCCCTCGGGTGTTCACCAAGGTGATGCGATGGTTGCAGCATACCCCCAGACGTCAGGTCTCTGGTCTTCCCCTACCTCGACAATTGGCTATTGAAGGTGGGCTTGACACAGGCAGTCGTCTCCCACCTCCAGACTACGGTGGACCTCCAGCACTCACTGGGGTTCACTAGCAACGTGACAAGTCACACCTGACTCCCTCTCAGATGCTTTCTTTCATAGGAGCTGTTCTGGATGCAGTGCAGTTTTGGGTCTATCCTCCAGAGCGGCGAGTCCCAGGATATTCTGGCTATGATACTGATGTTTCAGCCTCTATCCTGGATTTCCGTGAGAATTACCCTGAGGTTGTTGGGCATCCTGGTCTTCCGCATCCTGCCTTTAATACATGCCAGTTGGGACATGAGGGCTCTGCAGTGGAACCTGAACTTCCAGTGGGCGCAGCATCAGGGGAATCTCTCCAACATGCTCCATATCTTAGAGGGAACTGCAAGAAATCTTAGTGGTGGACTCTGGTCTCCAGCAGAATCTGGGCTCCACATCAATTTGTTGGAGCGTTGGGCAATCTTGTTGCCATTGAAAGCCTTTCTTCTTTCAATCAGGTGAACGCTGGTAGAGGTGTCCACGGACAACACCACCATCATATGGTATTGCAACAAACTGGGCTAGGTGGGGCTGTGGACCCTTTGTTAAGAGGCCCTATGTCTCTGGGCATGGCTGGAACACCGTGGCATATCCCTGATGGTTTAACCCCTGATGTGCTATCTGAACACCAGAGCGAACTAATTCAGCCGTCGTTGCCTAGCGGATCACAAATAGATTCTCCATCTGGAGGTGATGCAAGGTCTCTTTCAAGAGTGGGATGAACCTTGGTTAGATCTGTTCTTCTCCGCTTATAATTTGCAATGTCAGCAGATTTGCGTGCTGGAGTTTCTAAAGCAGCTCTCGTTGGAGACGCTTTACATCTCGGGTGGCGCGCCAGCCTCCTGTACACATTTCTGCCAATGCCACTCCTGCCCAAGAGTTCTGAAGAAGATCAAGAACAACCTGGCCAAATCATTCTAGTGGTATGGTATCCTGAGCTATTGCGCATGAGCCTTTTCGGGAGGATCTTCTGTCGCAGGACAGGGTGCCATAGGTTAACATTGGGATTCTCTTATTACATTTTATAAGTGTAATTTCCAATTGAGAAAAAATAGACTTTTCGAGTTTTGTGTCTCTGGACTCACAATTTAAAATCACAACTTATGGCAAAGTTGGATTTTAAGTTGCAAGTGTTAAAAAAGCCACTTTTGCAATGTTGGCATTTTCTTACTTTAACTATTCTGTGCCTTCTGCTTGTCCCTGAAAACACGTCTGTGGTGGGTGAAACAGGTGGGCTTAGTGCATTCCCTCCAGACAGCCACACACAAAAGGAGCTTCGGTGTGACTGATGGGCCATCAATATCCTGATGGGCCATCCTGGGTAGGATGGAAGAAAGGAGCCGACACACCTGAACAGGATTTGCCTGTCCCCACACAGTAACAGCAAATACACAGGCAGAAATTCCCATAATCTCTGTATGCGTCCTGAACTCCATTCAGACCAGGCTGAAGTTTCTAAGTCATTGCCCAGCAGACAGTCCACAGGTATGTCTGGGGAAACCAGAACTCTTATAGGGCCAGTTACCCCTCCACAGCTGAGATTCACAACTGCCAAAGAATGTTCAGTCCTGACATTGATTGCGCTGGTCACTTGGTAAAGTTGACTAAGTGTGATCTGATCAGGAGACACCAGTTTCTCTGTCACCATAGTGAAACTGGCCCCTGTGTCCCTGTATGCCACAGCTTCCTGACCATTGATCAGAGACTGTTCCCTCTACTTGCCCAAGTTAGTTGGACTTACAAGTAAAGTGGCAAGCTCCATACCACTGTCACAGACAAGGACAGCCTGAGTGGATGGTCTGATTAGGCCATAACCCACTTCAGAACCCAAGGTTAACCCTACTAATCCCTTGTGGTCACTACTACTACTACTACTACTACTACTACTACTACTACTACTACTACTACTACTACTACTTGTACTGGTGCTAGGGGCGCTAGTTGCCTTATGGGCAGTGGCAGTCGTTTTTTGGTGTTGGCTTTAGAGAAATTGGCATCCCTTGCTGTGTGTCCTTTATCCTTACACAGGTAACACCAAGGTTTCTTGCCAGAGGAAGAGTTTTGGGACCCACCCCCAGAGGAAGATTTTGGGGACCTTGTGAAGACTCTTTCTTGTATTTACATTTTTCCCCACCCTTCTCTTGGGCCATACAAAAATCTTGCTTCTCTTGATCACCTCCACCACCATTGTTTTTCTGCTTCACCCTGATGCAGACCCATTTGTCTGCATTCTTTCCCAATTCTTGGGGAAAGGTCAGATCAGAGTCCACCAGGTACTAGTGCAGCTGCTCATTTGGACAGTTATAAAGGATGTGCTCCCTCATCAATAAACTGTACAGTTCCTCATAGTCATGTACAAAGTCACACCAGTCTTGGGTGTGTGGATTCTGTGTGTTCCTAAACTTGACCCTGTATTGCTCAGTGGTAAAAGCAAACCCATCTATGAGGGCTCCCTTCAAGAGTGTGTAGTTGTCGGGGTCTTCCTCCTTGACAGTGAGCAGTTTGTCTCTACCTTTGCTAGCAAAGGAGAGCCACAGCATAGCTGCCCACTGCCCTTGAGGGACCTTCTGTACTTTACAGGCCCATTCCAAGGCAGTGATCCATGTATGGATATCATCCCCATCCTGCTAAGGAGGGATTATCCTACTCAGGTTCTTAGTATCAAAAGATTGCTCCCTGACACTTGGCTTACTAGTGCTGCCAGCATGGGACCCTAATCCCAAATTCTTCCTAACCTTCTGTACTTCCAGGGTCTACTTATGAAGGGCCAACTGTTCATTCTTGAGCCTGAGCTTAGCTCTTCCAAGCTTAAGCAGGTGGTATTCCATTTCAAGGATTCCCCCCTCTTGCTAGAGATGGAGGTCCCAATGGAAGTGTTAGAAGCCATGGAATTTACAGAGGAGGGTCTAGACCTCCCCTGGTCTAGTCTCACCCTCCCAGGAGGAACAAAGGGGGAACTACCTCCAGGGGCCTCCTTTGGGTCATCTGACCCATTCCCTGGTGGATCAGAGTTTATCAGTGTGGGGTCTTCAGACTCCTCCTGGTCACACTGCTCAGAGGTAGGGCTATTGGGGATAGCCACCCCTGACCCTTCTTCATGGGGCCCCCATACCAAAGTCATCCTGCCCTTCTGACCTATCAGGATTCTGAAGGGCATACTGCAGGAGCATCTCTAGGAGTTGCTCTTTGTGGGGGTTACTACCTGTCTTTTGCTTTCTAGCTGCAGCCAAGGTCCTGAGTTCCTGGAACTTTAGACACTTGTACCTAGAGGGCTGGGACCCACTGGCGTCCCCCAGTGAAGACCTGGTCAAATAGGTGTAGTATGATGTTGCACCTACCAACCCTAATGATAATTAAACTTTGAAAGATTGTAGAAAGGGTTGTACTAGATCCTTGACTGCCAATCCAAAAAGTTCTGTAGAACTTACCACTAAAATACGTATTTTTATATGTGCCTAATGCTAGTGATGGTTTTTCATCTAACCACACCTAGATTAGGTGGTAAAATAGTACAGGCTTAAATCCCAACCGCTGCACACCAAGTAGAAGGCTGGCTTAGTATATGGTGCATATTATTTAAGTGAAGCACCTTGCACTAAACCAGACAACTCTTATGGTGATTTTATTGGTCTTAGACAACCATTGAAAGCTCTCTAAGTGGTACCTGCTGAGAGCAGCCGCCTTCAGGCTTATCTTGAAGGAGTATTAAGCAGCTTGTTTTACCCGATCTAACCACGTAGTGTAGATTAAATTAAAATGAACCACACAGTATATATTTAAAAATAGGTCTATTTATTACACAATACTCACTAACACATTGGTATATCTCCTATCCCGAGATATTCACACAAGTACACAAGAATACTTCAATTCCAGTAGGTAAGTAAGCTCAAAATGCAGTGGTCTCCAGGTGGAGACCAAACCATATATTAAGAAAGTGGATTGCAAACTGCGACCAAAGTCGGTACTTGGAGCAGAAGACTCAGAGGAGCTGGGGACATAAGAAACCTCCCAAGGTAAGTATGCAGGAACCCCACAGAGGCTGTGTGCAGATTGCAGACACAGCCGTGCGTTTAATCAAAGTCAGTGGGGAAGTCGCGGTTCCCTGGACCCTGAAGAACCCCCGTGGAAGACAGAAGGTTGGAGAGTCACCCCACCCGTGGATACCCCAGGAACCAGGATACCTACACCAGGGAAGCCGGGTGCATAGGTGTGAATTGATGTCGGAAACCGCTGTAGACCACAATGGAGGACTTCAGTAAAGATGCAGCTGGAGAAGACTTTACAAGAGTCTGGTGGAATCCAAGGGTGGATTCTTTTTTTTTAAGACTCTTTTTATTATAAATACTTCGACAACAAGGCATAGTAGTACAATATAATGACATAGGTAGTGGCGGAAACAAGGGCTCATCATTACACAGTATATTTTTGCAGTTGGAGTTACGGGGAAGGGGAGACATCTATATCGTTTACTCGGGGGGGTGGTACATATTCCACCTCGGTATACATTCCAGGGGGTCCATATCTTGGACCATTTCCGGGGGTAACCCCTCGCAGTATACACAGATTTTTCTCGTTGCATGCACCAATCAAGGTCCTTTTTCCAGTCCGCGACTGTGGGTGCATGTGAGGCCCCCCAGTGCTGTGCAATATTTCTTTTGGCTATCATGCAACCAAGTGTGACCCAGTGTATGGCGTAAGGGTTGAGGTCCGTGGGTTCCCAGATATTGAGGAGGCACCTGGGAGCTTCAGGCCGGATTTCAGCCTCTAAGGTTTCACTCATAATTGAATGTATCTTATGCCAGTACTCCTGAATTAATCTACAATGCCATATGATGTGTATGAAAATACCTGGTTGGGAGCACCCCCGCCTGCAAGACCCATCCGCACGACCCCCATGTGCACCAGTTGAGGCCCTGTTATATATATTCTGTGCAGGATTTTGAGTTGGACCAGTCGGAGCCGTGCAGATATTGCGACTGTTTTAGGGGATGAAATCGCCGTCTGCCACCCTTCGTCATCCAATTCTATACCGTCTGCGGTCCATTTCTCCAGCAGTAGGGTCAGGGGATCACGCATGTTGTTAATTAGTTTCCTATATGTCAGGGATATAGCCCGCTCAGGCAAGTGCCCGTCAAGAAGCCTATCCTCCAGGGGGAAGCTATCTGGTAAGGGGGCATCCCTTGGTAGTGCGGTCTGTTGTGCGTGTCGGACTTGGAGATATCTGAATAGCTCAGAGTCAGCAAGTGAGTACTGAGTCTTCAGTGCGCTGAACGGTTTTACTCCCTCCGCCTCCCAAAGATCACCAATAGTGGAGATCCCAATCAGGTCCCACTTATCAAACCCCTTTGAATTGCCAAGGTATCCTAGCTTTTGTGAGTCCCAAAGCGGGGTGGCGAGTGTCAGTCTGTTGGCCCAGCCCCAAGGACTGCGTCTCAGCGTGCCATATCTTAATCGTGTGTTTGGTGGGCCCAGTTAGTTGGAATTTGCCAGGTGCGGAGTACAGTGCCCTGCCGTACGCCCCATTAGGAAGAAGCCAGCGGTCCATACGGAATCCCGGGGCGTCGGGGCGGCCATAAGTGCCATGGTTTATTGCTATAAGATGAGCGGCCCAATAGTATTTTTTGATGTCTGGCAGTCCAATGCCACCATCGTACCAACCAAGCGTGAGTTTGGATAGGGCTATGCGTGGCCTTCCGCCCCAAATGAGGTCTCTTTGAAGGCCCTCTATTTCCCCAAAATATGAATTAGGGACGGGGTCTGCGGCATTTTGCAGTGCATAGAGGAAACGTGGCAGGGACATCATTTTAAATAATGCAGCCTTGCCCAGTAATGAGAGAGGGAGCGATTTCCAGTGTATGATGTCGCTTTTAAGGCGCTGCAGGGGTGGGGCCAAGTTACGGGCATATCGAAGTGCCGGATCCAGAGAGATAAATATGCCCAGATATTTGAAGCCGTCGGTGACAATAGATATTGGGCAATGTCGGGGCAGCTGTGGGGAGTTACCACTAAGAACGTAGATGAGTGACTTCTGCCAATTTACTCGGAATCCAGAGTATCTCCCGAAGATGTCTAGGATGTCAAATAGTACAACAAGGGATCCCTTAGGGGAGGCGAGATAGAGGAGAACATCGTCTGCGTAGAGGGAGATACGGTCCTCCCAGCCTGGTGCCCACTGCAGCCCCCGAATGGCCACATCGTTACGGATCCACGCTGCAAGGGGCTCGAGGGCCAGAGCGAACAGTAGGGGAGAGAGGGGGCAGCCCTGGCAGGTGCCACGACTAAGTGTAAAGGGGTCGGATTTTTTATTGTTCACGACCACCTGCGCCAGGGGAGCGGCGTATAGAAGCTTCACCCAACTGATAAAGACCGGGCCAAATCCAAGTTTCGCTAGAACTGCGAATAGATAGGGCCATTCAAGGGTGTCGAATGCCATGGTGGCATCTAGGGATGCTATAATTGCGTCCTCATGTATGGTCGGGGCCCTGCCCAGCACCCCGTGCACCCTACGCAGGTTAAGGGCAGTATTACACCGAGGCATGAAACCTGATTGATCGGGATGGACTAGGTCCCCTATAACCTTAATCAGCCTGTTAGCAAGTACTTTAGCGAGGATTTTAGGCTCAGCGTTGAGCAGGGAGATGGGTCGATAGGAGGAACAATCAGTTTTGGGCTTACCGTCTTTATGTATTGTAACGATAGTGGCCAGACGCTGGTCTTGGGGCAGCATCCCCATATTTAGGCTGCAGAGGAACATGGATTTTAGATAGTGGCCTAATTTGTCAGGGCGAAGCTTGTACAGCTCGATAGGGATACCATTGGGGCCAAGAGCTTTACCGGGACGTAACGCTCGTATTGCTAATGCGATTTCTTCAGTGGAGAGGGAACTATCCATGAATAGGCGATCGGCTTCTGAGAGGGTAGGAAGGGTAATGTCCTTTAGTAGGTCAAGGGAGTCCTCAAATGTACAAATGATTTGTACACTGTGTGATAGTGGGTTTCAAATTGAGTAGCAATATCTTGGGGGTCCGTGACGGGGTTACCGTCCGTTCCCTTGAGTTCAGGGACTAGGCGGCTAGCGCGCTCCCTCCTATCAAGCTAGGCGATCAGTTTCCCCGCCTTATCTCCCCAATCATAGATACAGCCCAGTTTTTCTTGTCCCATTATTTTGGCGTGATCAGTTACAAGAGCCCTATATTCGTCCTGGCAGAGTCGGAGTTCGTGCAGTTCTTCGGGTGTGGGATTGGAGTTAACAGTATGCTCGAGTTGGTGAAGCTTGTGTTCAGCGTCTGAGATGTCTTTCAGTCTCTCCTTTTTGGCTCCCGCAATGAGGGACAGGGGGCTGGCCTCGGTCCACCGTTTTAAAGGCTTCCCAGAGTGTTTGCGGGGACTCAACCGTGTGTTCATTTTCAGTAAAGTAGTCATCAATGGACTTGATCAGATCCCCGCGTATTTTGGGGTTTTTAAAGTGCCAGGAATTTATGGGGGCAATGCGCCCTACTTGCCTGTAATCTAATACTATATGGGCCCATAGGGGGGAGTGGTCAGATATACCCCTGGGAAGGTGCCTGATCTCGTGAAAGTTGGCGACTTGGGAGGCGGGGGCGAGCATGTAGTCTAAGCGGGAGAGACTGTGGTGTGCATTGGAATAGAAAGTTTGTTGTACTTTGTCTGGGTGATAGGTTCTCCATATATCTACTAAACCCATTGCATCCCAAAAAGTTGAGAAGGAGTGTGCCGTTGGAGGTAGGAGACGCGGCGGGTGCCTGTCCAATTCACCAGATACATGATGAGGTGCCCCGTTGGCAGTTTAAGTAACAAAGCACTAAGGTCGGCAAATGTGGTTGATTGTAATCCAGGGGGTGCGTAAACTGATAAAAAGGTTATGTTATGGCCCTCCCATGTGCCAACTATACCCACATATCGCCCACGGTCGTCTATGAAAGTGGATACAACCGAGAGCGGGAATGATTTTTGAACAATGATACCCACTCCTCTTGAGTTAGATGTGAATCCCGCATGTGCCACCATCGAGTATCCCCACCTGCACATTGCCCCACACTTGTTACCTATTAGATGCGTTTCCTGGAGCCGGACTATGTCTGGTGAGTCTTTTTATGTGCTGGGTCACCACACTACGTTTGATTTTGTCTCCTAACCCGTTAACATTCCAACTCAAGATTTTAAGTTCCCTGTTACGCTGCGTACCCATATGTGTATCAGTAAGGAGTGCAATTGCGGTTGACAGTTAGAGACTATGCCGTCGAATAAACAATCATAAGAAAAATTCAACAAAAACAACGGACCCTCCCAACTCCCCCCTCCCTGCTTCCCTGCACTCTGGGCCTCAAACTGCCCATCTGAACAAAAAATGCAGAGTGCCTGTCGCCCATCAAAGAAAGAAGAAAATAAAAATAAAAAAATAAAAACAGCTAAAGGAAGAACGTGGGGGTAGGCTGTAGCATTCCCCCGAGCCTCACTCCCAATGGTTAGGACATCTAAAACTGCATACGAAAAGGTCAGATTGAGCAACAGCCTGTCATGTCATAGCAAGTGCGTAGTTCTGCGCTGGGTGGCACTGGGAAGCCCCCCAGGTCGGCGCCCGCCCATGATGGGAGACATTGGCCTCGGTGTCGTCCAGTGGTTTACAATGCAACTACCCCCAGCAGCTCAACTGTCCGATAGGCCACCCCCGTGGAGGTCTCTCCGACTGTCCAGCCAGTCAGACGCGGCCTCCGGATGATCGAAAAAATAGGTTTTCCCATCTGCCTCAACACGCAACCTCGCAGGGAAGAGCATGGCGTACTTTAGTTCTCTGGCACGCAGCCGTTTCTTGACTTCTTGGAATGTGCGCCTACGCATCTGTACCCCACGGGTAAAGTCAAGGAAAAAGGTAATGGTTGCGTTATCTAGTTGCAGCGGGGGGGGGGCGACCCTGGCGGTCTGGAGGATCGTGTCTCTATCTCTGTAGTTTAACAGACGGGCCAGGATTGGGCGAGGTGGAGCTCCCGGCCTAGGGCGACCCCCAGGCACTCTATGTGCCCTCTCAACGACAAAGAGTTTGGAGAGACCCTTCGCCTGCAGTTTGGTCATGATTAAGTTCTCGATGAATAGGTCCACAGTAGGGCCTTCCATTTTTTCTGGCACCCCCAGGACGCGTATGTTGTTCCGCCGCAGTCGTCCTTCATAATCATCAAGCTTGTCCTCAGCGGTTTTGCGGAAGGCCTGCAGTTCCGCAACATCAGTTTGAACTTGCGATATATCGCCCACTAGGCCTGCCGCGGTGGTCTCGCGCTGTTGCACTTTTTCACGGTAGTTGGCGAGGTCGGCCCTGATTAGCGTCATTTCAGAGGAGAGGGTGTCGATGGAGGTTCGGTCCCCCGTAATGGCTGCCATTAGGTCCTTCATAGTGAGCTCAGGAGGCTCCTGCTCTGCACCATGCTGGGAGACGTCTCCCAGTGCCCTTCTATCAGGTAGGTCCGACTTCGCGCAGGTGTAGCGGTCAAGTTTACTTTGCTGGGAAGCCCTGGTTACTTTAACGTTGGACATGGCGGGCCCTGAATCAAGGCACTAGGGCAGAGCGATCGCGGCAAGGAGTAGTCCAGATAGGTTGCCTCGGACACAACGCGCACAGGTATTTCTCCGCAAATTGGCGTCCTTCAACAATCTACATGTCTCGAGGGACAGGCGGGTCCTTTTCGGGCCACCTCCGGCAAAGGAGGCCCCAGGCACACCAACTGCGACACCAGGAGTCCGATAGATAACGGCCAGGCCCTGAGAGCGTTCCCACCACCCAGCCGCCTCTCCTTCGCTGCGTGAGCCCCGGGGCCTGCAGGGGAGCCGAAGAGCGTTGCAGCGGCGATTCCCCCAGAGTGCGGCACCGCCCAAAGCCCACAGCCGAGGACACCTGCAGCACAGCCAATGAAGGTTCGTCGCAATATTGTCAGTTTATAGCGCCCATGCACAGCGCCACAGCCATCCGGGCAGCCGGGAAGGGAGCGTCCAAAGTCACTTTTTCACCGCGGCGCGTCTCACCCCCGTACCTTAAAGTTCGGCGCACCACTTTCTTCACGTAGATGTACACTCCACCCCAGCAATATCTATTCCACTCCAGGTGCGACTATGAGGAGCACCGGTCGGCGCCCTCCGCCAGCATGCAGGGGGGGGGGAGTTCTCCGCTCCAGTGCCGTGGCGCCGATCCTCTGGCGGCAGAAGTGGGAATCTAAAGAGGCACCCCACCACAAGACAAAGAGGCAGCTCCGGAAGGGGGGGGGGCTCTCTCACAGGATAGTTAGCCGTTGAAGCACCCCGCCGCGGGGGGGGGGAGGGGGAAACGGAGACCAGGAGCGATGTAGGTGGCGTCTCGCACCCTCAGCAGGAGATCCCAGGGCAGGCGTCACAGCGCCGTCCGCGTTGAGGTTCTGCCCCGCAGACCGGCGACTTCCAGTGGAGCGCGGCCGCCTTCCCAGCCGCGCCGCGCCCACGCCCAGGCGCACTTGAGCCCCAGGCTGTGAGGACACCTCCGGGCCAAGCAGAAAATATGGGACCCCCTTGAGATCTCTTTAAGGTCAGGGAAAAAGGGGAAATAATGCAAAACCTATAATAAGAATTCCCTCACGACCTACATTTCTTTAAATACAAATTAATTGTGAAACGGGAGAAAGGCCTAAACTCAGTGATACACCACACAATAGTTAACAATTTTCACTTTTTTGTTTTTTTATTAGTTAGTCTTTTTCTATTTTTCTTTAGCAATGTTACAATACATTTCTTTTCATTCTCAAGAACATTGATTCTCATAGTTCTAATTTACATGTTCTATTTTCCGGGATATTTAAAAGTCACTGATTAAATGCATTACAGTGATGATATATCATATCAATTAATATCAAACAGTAATCCCTAGGACTCAACTATAATGAATCACAAAAACACTCTATTTTCACACAATCTCATCTGCATACATACCAAATCATTCACACTCATACACCTATCACAACAATATCAAAAAAGAGAAAAAAAGGGGAGAATTTTTTTATCGTAATAGAGACAACATTCAATGGTCTCCTATGATTGACAAGACAACTGCAAAAGCAGGATGGTAATGTTAATCGTCAGTAGTTGGTCGACGCGTTTCGATGGCATAAGCGCCACCTTCATCAGGACCCAAAGTGTGTTCAACACGACAAAACCCAGGGAAAACCTGAAACATATACATAAAAATATCATGAATGAAAGGCCAACTCTTCCCTATTTACTGGAAAAAAAAGATTTCTTCACATGTAAGGCGACCGCTCAATAAAAACAGGATTTCATCAGAAGGAAAGAGCAAGACGAAAAAGTCAAGGATAAAAAGTCCTCATAGGATAGTATAAAAGTATGGACTCCATTACTATTTCCAACATAACCAGATGGTTCTTCTAGATAAGCACGAGATGGGAAGAACAAATTCATTCTAGTATCTATCTTCATCCCAAAGCACCTGCTTAAAGGACAAAACCAATTACAAAGGCCCACCACCGAAGAGGCATCAGACACCCAGTGTGAAGCAAAAGTAATCAACTATTTGTGCAATACCCCAGCCCAAATATTATCAGGCAAGAAACCAAGCTTACTTGTTTGTCACAATTATTTTCTATCAACGGTGGAGTATCTTGTATTAAAAAAAAGTGACGTTGGACATCTCTATCAATTGAGGGAATTCTTATTATAGGTTTGACACCTCTGGGCCAAAAATGACGGGACCCGTTTCTCGGGCTGGAGGGCAGCACCAGGGCTCCGCGATGCAGGGACAGGGACCGCTAGCCGTGGTGAGTCCAATTTCAGCTCTAGATGCAGGATAACTGGCAGGATAATGATTAGGGAGGAGGTTGTCGGCGGAGCCGAGGCACTACACGTCCATCTTGCCTCGAAGCTAGGCCACGCCCCCAAGGGTGGATTCTTGATGTGAAGAACCTGTAAGCAGAGGGGACAGTGTCTATGTCACTCGGAGGTGACTAGGAGAGCAATGCCCACAGATGAAGGATGTTTCGAGTAAGTTGATGGTGTCCTTTTCCCTGCAGCTGTGAGGACAAGGCGATGCTGAGGAAGACCAGGAGCCGTGCACGAGATGTCCCTTGTCAGAAGTCAAGAACCAGGGGGTCGTTGTCCGGCAGGAGCAGCAATAAGCATTGGGAGCTGCAACAGGCGTGGAAAGCAAAGAAGGAGCACCGGTGGGAACAGCAAGGTCCAAGGGACTCACCACAAGCAAGAGCGTCAGAGCAGCCCCCAAGCAAGCAGGGGAGCACACTGAAACAGAAGACCCTCAAGAGGACTCACAGGCCAAAGGCACAGGTGCTGCAGGAGGACCTCGAGCAGCTCACCAAGAAGTAGGGGCCTAAGGTGCTGGGGATGCAGTGAAGACGCTGTGTTTGGCAGGAAGAGATGATGGAGGCTGGAGTTTCCTGTAGCCCGAAGATCTCTGGAGTGCAGAGCCAACAAGCCTTGACAATGGCAAGTCGACGCTGTGCACAGGGGGTTGGTGCTAGGGGTTCTGATGAGGAATGCTGGCCTCAAAATTGCAGAGATGACAGGTCAGGCCTAGAGGGAGTTGCAGATTCACCATCTGTATTGCTGAGCCTTTCAAAGTCCATGGCACGTCAGAAGCAGCAGATTGGTCAGCTTTGTTGAGGTGCCTGCCGATGCAGGGTAGTGACTCCTTCACTCCTAGGGAGATTACTTCAGGTGTCCTTGATGCCCACAGATCTGTTGAAGATTCTGGATGAAGCACAGTCACAGACGACGAAGAAGACTTTCAGAACAGCGAGGCCAGGAGCAGCAGGAGTCTGCCTTGGTGCAGTCTCGGGTCCAGACAAAGTCAAGCATAGTTCAAGTTTCCAGATGGTCAAAGAGTAACGTGGTTTCAGGCTTGAGTTTTATCCCATGACGAATCTGAAGAGCCACCCACAGGTAAGCCCTTAAGTACCCTAGGGAAAAGGTTGGAACGACTAATAGGTCTCTTCCAGAGAAGGGACTGGACATTGGGGAGGATGCTCCCATGTCCTTTGTCCAGTTTCGTGTCAGAGCGGGAGCCCAGGGCTCCCAGAACTGGTTCCAACTGGAGTATGCAAGGAGGGCACCAAATGTTCCCTTCAAAGCACTCTGTGGGTGCTGGCAAGTGCCTCCACCCCCGCCCAATACAGCGAGTCCTGTCTGGGAGATGGTCACAGCTCCCTGCGACAGGAAACATATTGTTCTATCTTCTGCTCGAGCTTGACTCGGCATCAGGAGGGCTGAATTGTGTCTGCGATCTGCAGCAGCACTAACTTGCTGTCATACTCTGAAAGGCTGTAACCTGGAGTACAGGAGGGTACCCCAAGGGAGCCCCCCCAGTACATAGGCTCATACTTCCAATACTGGAAATTCGTGTTGGGATATGATTTCAACATGTTTGATACCAAACATGGCCAGTTTCGTTGCAGCCACTATATAGTTAGACATCTTGTAATGACTGATGTCCACTATTTGTATTAAAATGGCTGACCGCACTTGCAAAGCCTGGAGAATCGACTCCGGGTTTTGTAGGGGTGTCCTGCTCATGCAGGGACACCCTCACACGTATAACCAAACACCCTGCCTTCAGGACTGAAAGACTTTCCAGAGGGGTGACTTATAGGTTTTAAGTACAGTGACCTCAAATATAAAAAAACTTTTTTATATTTATTGTGAGGGGCTCTAGCACCCACTCACACGGGCTGCAATGGCAGGCCTGTGGTCACCATTTGAGTAGTCTCTCATGGGTGGCACTATACATGCTGCAGCCCATGGGGACCCCTTGTGTCCCTATGCCCTGGGTACCTTAGTACCATATACTAGGGATATTCTAGGGAATTACAAGAGTGCACCAGTAGCCAATTATGAACGTACAGAAGTACTTACCTTGGTCAATTTAGGGAGGAAGCACAGTGACCGGGGTCCTGATTAGCAGGATCCCAGTCGGACTAGTCAAAAAAACATACTGACACCAGCAAAAAGTGGGGGGACCAATGAAAGCAGATCCTACTTTCCTACGTTACTTGTTTCACCTTAGTGGTATTGGGTTGATTATAAGAAAGCACTCAATGAGATTTATCAATTTCAAATTTCTCAGAGAGTTTTTTTTGTAGTAGAGATAGTACAAGGTTTTCCAAGAAAGAGCTGCTATTCTGACCCTCAGAATGTTCCGGTACATTGAAGCTATGTAGATTACATTGCATATTTCTATTTTTTAGGTATAATTGTTTCTTCATAAGTATTATCTAACTGGCTAGAGATAATAATTGGTCGAGTGCATCTTTATTATCTTCATTGTGAGTTCAGCCATATCTCTCTGAATATGTTTAATATCAAAACATATGGCATCTGTATTATCTTGAATTGCATGTATTTCCTCAAGCATTTATGCCATAGATTCGTCATGTGACTCCACTACTTTAGATTTAGCAGGAGGTGGGGAAGTGGTCTGTTTACTTTTGTTAGAAGGGTTCAGTGTTGATTTCATTTCCAAATGAGAATATCACATACTTTGGAGTTTGAACAAAAAAGCACACCCGAATTTGTTGGGGTAAATTGTACTACCTAAATCAGCTAGCAAAGTCATAGACTCAAGTGCAAAATATGGAGGAATGTATTGAAGAAAATAATTAGGTGCCAATTTGATGAAAATAAGCAGAACTAGCCTGCTCTTAGATATGCCATACAAAAGAAAAGCAGGCTTCACCTCTCAGGAGAAGAGGAAGAAGTTTGACAGTACTTTTAAGACTTTGCAGGGTCTGCCCTCTTTCCTCAAAACAGCCCTTAGACACACCATCTCCTGAAAGTAACTGCACTAGATGAAAACAAGTGCGCAGAAACATAGCTGCACTGGAACATTGAAGTAAGTGATGGGAGGAGGATTCATCTCACAAATAAAACTCATGCCAAAAAGCTGCTAATCGACATTAAAAATCCTTGTAATCAGCAGGCAGTATTGAAGTTCAAAGCTCGTCCACCACCTAGGATCGGGCATGCTCCTTCGTCTCCCAAATTATGGCTAAAGTAGTTATGTAATAAGCGTTCACTTCAGATAGGCAAGTTCTTCTTGAAGACACCAATGCAGACAGTTGCTAATTTATGCAGAGTTAGGGTCTAACCCTCATCCGCGGTTCCTGCCTGAATGTTTGTTTATATCAGCTGATTCCTGGTCATGTTGAGCAATTCTCCTTAATCTGCTGGAAAGTAGGGTTCTCCATTCTCCTCAAAGTTCTCTGCTTGTAGATGCAGGTGGGATATTCTGAGGCTCATTTGATTGACGTGCAAAATATCTCTTTTCTTTTGTAGTTCTGGCTGTGTGTTGGTTATTTTTGGTGAAAAATAGTCAGAATGCGAAACCCCACCTTTAAGAAACCTTCTTTTGCCGCAAAAAGGACCTTATGTCTATGAATTCTCGACATTTAGTTAAAATCGCAGCTGATAACATCTTGGAATAGTGAGACAGAATCCCTTCAAACTGGATGAAGTCTCAGGAGAAAGTTGCTGCGAAAAGACCTTCTTATACTTCAAAGTAATGCGCTCTTGTCGGCACTTCAGGTGTCAAATTACGTTTTTGTTGCAAGAGAATGTTGACTCTGTGTTAGACCTGTCAGCCTTTTGGGTGGTCCCTCCTCATCATTATTTATTTTGTCCCACTTTTGCCTCAAACCCTGTTTGAATTTTTCCTTTTTGGGAACCACCAGACTTCTTTTTAGTGTTGCTACAGATTCAGGGAGCCATTTTAGCTACCCCTGAAACTTCTGTCTGAGGGCCTGAAGCACAAAATGGTGGCCTCCCATGACATCACCAGCATCCACTGGAACCTACCAGCACCTTCCAGAACCTTCCAGGAGATTCCAGAACTGTGTGACAGTTGGAAACCGTTTAGAATGTTGGGAGGATAAGAGAGGCAGTTGGCAGTTGGAGCTGGCAGTTGGCACCTGACTGGTGAAGAGAGAGGAGCACAACAGTGAAGGAGGAAGGAGTGAAGCAGCAGGGGTGGAAACTTGTGCCTGGAGTGGGGTCCATAAACCCACCCTTGATACTTGTCCCTACTGATGGATCCCAGCCTATAGCCCTGTGTGGGAAGAAGACAGAAGAACACCATCCTAAGGACCTGGACAGCAGGAACAGGCCTTAGAACCAAGAAAGCAGCAAGATTCTGACCTGAGAACTGGTTTCCCTGGAGCCTGGCGTCGAGTAGCCGAAGACCTGGAGCCCGAGGTGGAGAAGCGGCGCTGACTGAGGTAGCAGACGTCGTACCCGGAGCCGCCTGAGGTCGTAAGAGGGCGCCGGCGGAGGTCGAGAGGAATACCAAGGGTCGAGAAGGAGGTGAACCGAGGTCGAGTGAGCGGCGTCATCGGAAGGGTGAAGTCCGCCCTCCGGAGTCGTCGGAGACCGAGGTAGAGGAGCACCGGAGGTCGGGAGTGAGGATCGCACTCCGGAGTCGCCCGGAACCTGTGAAGAGGAGCACCGGAGGTCGGGGGTGAGGATCGCACCCCGGAGTCGCCGGAAGTCGACAGCGAGGCCAGGCCGGCCGACGTCATCGGAGCCGAGAGCGTCATCGGACCGGAGCCGCCCGAAGTCGACATCGTGAAGAGACTGCCCGACGCCATCGAATCGGAGGTCGAGATCGAACCGAGGCCACCGACATCGGACCGGAACCGCCTACCGGCGTCGACAAAGAACTGACACTGTGCCGAGGCCGCCGAGACCGAACCGGAACCGCCTCACGGCGTCGACACGACTCCAGCGGCGTCGGAACATCAGAAAAGGGCAGTAAGTGGAGTAGAGGGCGCCTAAGGCCCTGTGGAGACCTGAGAGACTACTCTAAGGGGTTAGGGAGGTGCTGAAACCCACCTGACTGTGCCTGGGGTGAACTGGGACTAACCTAGAGAGGTTGTGTGGAGAAGGGAAGCCAGGGCATTGGAATTTCCCCCCTTTTGATCTACCTCAGTTTAGGCCTCAGCCTTTGCCTCAGCCAGGGAGTAGCCCCCCTCAAGCCTTCCACACCCTACAAGCTGTGCCTGGGCCAAATCAGCCCTTAAGAATTGAAGTGCCATCTGATTCACAAAGTGTACTGTATACTTCTAATTATTTATTGGGGATACTGTATTTATTAAGTTCTTATCTATTTATTGCTGCACTGAATTTATAGGTCCACAGGACTTGTTGGTGTACAGTATTTATTGGGACAGTATTTATTGGTACAGTATTTATTACCTCAAAGTATTTAATTGTCTGTATAGATTGCACTTGTATTTATGCCCTGTTATTTATGATCACCCCTATTTATTTCAGCAAACAGCAAATATTTATTTGACCTGCTCTATTTAAGAATTTGTATATTGTGATTGTTATTTATTTTCCCAATCAGCAACTAAGAGAAAAAGATAAAGAAGAATATTTTCATAATTTTTACGGTGT
Source organism: Triturus cristatus (assembly GCF_964204655.1). Lineage (NCBI taxonomy): Eukaryota > Metazoa > Chordata > Amphibia > Caudata > Salamandridae > Triturus > Triturus cristatus. Next base: position 252,423,362 of record NC_140591.1, read on the forward strand.
AGAGTCGTTTTTGGAACGGATGCACGCATGGTTATTGTATGGGTATATTGTATGCTTAGCACTGCGCCTGTTTCCTGACCACTCGAGCCAAGCTACCCCATTGTGTCGGGAAGGCCCTCCACCACCCTGCGGAGTGGGAGTGGGGCTGTTTCCAACATAAATTGGTGTTCAGTGGTGGGATAGAGCTGTGCCTACATATACTCAACAATAACTGTGGGTAGTCCATAGGCCTACACCGGGAGTTTTCTCACAGCGGCCTTCCTAATTGTGGGTTTTTGTTTTTTTCAAATTTACTCTGGTGGTGGGAGGAGGTATTATTAAAGGTACCCCCCTGCATTGTTACTGCACAAAACCTGTCCTCTAACCTGAGTGGGCAAGATGGAGTTTGTTCTTGAAAATCTAGACACGTACACTGTGGCCCAACTCAGGGAGTTTTGCCAGCGAGAGGGGGTGTACTGTCCCCCAGGAGCAAAGAAGGGTGCACTTCAAACCAGCTTAAGGGCTTGGGGGGAGGCACGCAGGGAAAGCAAGGCTGAGGAAGAAGACAGGGATGGAGAGCCTGACCCCGAGGGGGCTGAGATGTACCAACCTGAGGTGGGGAACCTGTCCGCAGGGCCCAGGACACTTTCTAGGGGGGGCAGCCGTGCCTCTAGCGGGGGCTTGTCTGAAGTGGAGTTAGCAGACCGGAGGGAGAAAAGACAGCTCACATGGGACTTAGCAAAGCTGGAGAAGGAAAAGGAGGAGCAGAGGATGGCCCATGAATTGCGCCTGAAAGAAATAGATCTTCAGATTTTGCGAATCGGGGCACAACCTGTTCCCAATGGTGGCAGCCAAAACCAAGAGTCCACCAGGGAATCCAAACCTTACCTGCCAAAGGACATTGTAGCGAGCTATGGGGCAGGTGACGACATCGCCAAGTGGCTAGCAGCCTATGAGGTCTCATTGAGGGCCCATGGGGTTCCAGCGAAGTATTGGGGAGGGGGACTGTATAAATACATGCCTCCAGCTGGTAGGGATGCTTTATTGGCCCTCGAAGAGGATGAGCAAACCCACTACCCCACCATGAAACTGGCGCTCATCAGGAAGTTTGGACTTACTCCGGAAAAGTACAGACAGAAGTTCAGGGGTAGTCACAAACTGGGCACACAGAATTGGGTGGACTTCCTGGACTATGCAAAGAAGGCACTGGAAGGTTGGATTCAGGGCAGTGAAGTAAGGAACTACGAGGAGCTGTTTGACCTAGTGTTGAAGGAACACCTACTCGAGAAATGTTTCCCTGAACTGCGGCAACACCTGGTGGATAGCAAGCTGACCAGTCCCCGGAAGCTTGCTGAGGAGGCGGACATTTGGGCTAGTACCCGGGTGTCCACAAGGGGGACTGGAGGGGATACTCAAAAGACCGGACAGGGCGCCCCCCAGAAGAAAGAAGGAGGGGAAAAGAAAAAGGAGTTCTCCAAAGGCCCCCAAAATAACTTCCAAGGGAAGGGAACAGGATTCACCTCTAAGGCTAACCCTCCCAGAAACCCTAATCCTGGCCAGAGTCAGCAGCCAAGGGTTGTCCATTGCTACGAGTGCGGTGGCGTTGGACACTATAAAGGAGATCCGAAGTGTCAGAAACGCTCACCCCCTCCCACTGGAGGAAAGCCCCCCGGAGTAGCTAGTGTAGTGCTCGGGGAGGAGATGCCCTTAACTAAGGGAAGGGAGTGGGCGGGTGTCACTTTAGTGTCCCTGGGAGAACGGGAGATGGTTCCTAAGATCCAGGTGCCCGCAAATACTGCAAAGTATGGGCAGTGGATCACCATCAATGGCCAAAGAGGGGAGGCTCTGAGAGACACAGGAGCCAGTATGACTATGGTACGTAGCCAACTGGTGTCTCCAGAGCAAGTCATTCCCGATGTACTCCACCCAGCCGCGATGGCTGACGGCAGAACCGGCCACTATCCCGTGGCTGAGGTTCCCTTTGAATGGGGGGGGGTTGCAGGTTCACTTCGAGTTGCCGTAAGCCCTGCCGTGCCAGTCGATTGTCTGCTGGGCAATGACATGGAGCACAACGCTTGGAAGGAGGTGGAATACCGGACTCATACTGAGATGCTGGGTACACCTGACTGGGCCTGTGTTAGCACAAGGTCCGTGACTACCCGAAGAGGGAGTTCATTCCGGCTGGAGCCTGGAACAAAGGCCCAGCCAGCTGCCAGTCAAGGGAAGAACCGAGGACAGGAGGAGCCTGCCTCGGCGTCTCCACCCCGTAGGACGGATAGGCCACCGGAGGTGGTGGACCAGGAGTCTGCGGAGGGGGACGTTACCAACCTGGAGGACCTACCCATCCCGGCCGAGTGGCACGTGGAGGGAGGCCCGTCCAGGGAGGAATTCTGCCAGGGCCAGAGGGAGTGCCCTACCCTTGAGGGGCTGAGGCGACAGGCCGAAGCCCAGGCAGCAGGGAACGTTGAAGGGAACTACAGTGTTTACTGGGAGGATGGCCTCCTCTACAGTGAACCCAAGGCACCCCTACATGGATCGTCACGAGCCTTGGTAGTCCCTCAACGTTATCGAGCCTTCCTTTTAGAGTTGGCTCACGAGATACCATTGGCAGGACACCTGGGGCAAGACAAGACCTTCGCCCGTCTTGTCCCACACTTTTATTGGCCTCAGATGAAAGTGTCGTCCGATACCTACTGCCGGACATGTGTGTCTTGCCAAGCCAGTGGGAAAACAGGGGTGAAGCTGAAAGCTCCCCTGGAACCACTTCCTGTCGTTAGCACCCCCTTTGAAAGGGTGGGCATCGACATTGTGGGTCCGTTAGATCCGCCAACATCAGCTGGTCACAGGTTTATCCTGGTTCTGGTGGATCATGCCACACGGTACCCAGAGGCAATACCTCTGAGGACCATAACAGCACCTGTTGTGGCTAGGGCCCTGATGGGAATCTTTACCCGAGTGGGTTTTCCCAAGGAAGTTGTGTCCGACAGGGGGACCAACTTCATGTCGGCATATATGCGGGCAATGTGGAAGGAGTGTGGAGTGACCTACCGGTTCACAACTCCTTACCACCCCCAGACCAATGGTCTGGTGGAGAGGTTTAACAAAACCTTGAAGGGCATGATCCGAAGTCTGCCTGAAAGCCTGCGGAGGAAATGGGACGTCCTCCTACCCTGTTTACTTTTTTCTTACAGGGAAGTGCCACAGAAGGGAGTGGGCTTCAGCCCCTTCGAGCTTCTGTATGGGCACCCTGTACGTGGACCTCTTAACCTGGTGAGAGACGGATGGGAAAGAACTCCCAGAAAGCTCCCCCAGGATGTGGTGAGCTACATGCTGGCCTTCCGGAGCCAAATGGCTAAGTTGTGGAAGCAAGCTTCTGACAACTTGGAAGCCAGCCAAGCAGTGATGAAGGCGTGGTATGACCACAACGCTCACCCGGTGGAGTTGGAGCCTGGCCAGAAGGTGTGGGTGATCGAACCGGGAGAGCTTAGTGCCCTCCAGGATCGCTGGTCAGGACCCTTTGAGGTGTTGGAGAAGAAGGGTAAGGCTACCTACTTGGTGGACCTGAAGACCCCTCGTCAGCCCCTGCGGGTGCTGCATGCCAACCGCCTCAAACCCCACCACGAGAGGCCCGAAGTCATCTTGATGATGGTGACTGACGGAGGAGAGGACGTGGAAAGCGAGCCTCTCCCTGATCTGTTTGCGTCTCAAGAGAAGGATGGGTCGGTGGAGGGAGTGATTCTCTCCCCATCTCTAACTCCTGAACAGCAGGAGGACTGTCGCCAGGTCCTGGGGCAGTACTCCTCGTTGTTCTCCCTTGTCCCGGGTAGGACTCACCTGTGCGTCCATGACGTGGACACAGGAGACAGCCCACCTGTGAAGTCCAAGATCTACCGGATGTCAGACAAGGTGAAGGCCAGCATTCATAGTGAAGTCACTAAGATGCTGGAGCTAGGAGTGATTGAACCTTCTAGCAGCCCCTGGTCTAGTCCGGTGGTGTTAGTACCGAAAGCTGCACCACCGGGTGCCCAACCAGAACTGAGGTTCTGTGTGGACTACCGGGGACTGAATTCAGTGACAAAGACTGATGCACATCCGATCCCAAGGGCGGATGAATTGATTGACCGGCTGGGAGCTGCCCAATATCTAAGTACCTTTGACCTTACTTCAGGGTACTGGCAGATCTCTCTGACTGATGGAGCAAGGGAAAGGTCAGCCTTCTCCACGCCCAATGGCCACTACCAGTTCTGTGTGATGCCCTTTGGGCTCAAGAACGCACCTGCCACGTTTCAGCGCCTGGTAAACCAGATCCTCACCGGAATGGAGAGTTTCTCTGCTGCTTATCTGGATGACATAGCCGTCTTCAGTAACAGCTGGGAGGATCACTTGCGTCACCTGCAAGCTGTTCTCCAGGCCCTGAGACAAGCTGGATTGACGATCAAGGCCAGCAAGTGCCAGATCGGGCAGGGGTCGGTAGTGTACCTTGGACACTTGGTGGGTAGGGGAACGGTGCAACCCCTCCAGGCGAAGATCGAGGCCATCATGGCCTGGGAACCCCCCAAGACACAGACTGAGGTCCGAGCATTTTTGGACCTCACGGGATACTATCGCCGCTTCGTGAAGGGGTACGGTACCATCGTAGCCCCTCTCACGGAGCTCACGTCCAAGAAACAACCTCGACGGGTAGTCTGGACGGAGGCTTGTCAGCAAGCCTTTGAGAAATTGAAGAAAGCCATGTGCGAGGCCCCGGTCTTAAGGGCCCCAGACTTTTCCAAGAAGTTCATTGTCCAGACAGATGCATCAGAACATGGCATTGGGGCAGTGTTATCGCAACTCAACGAAGAGGGTCTGGATCAACCCGTGGTCTTCCTATCCAGGAGACTACTTCCCAGGGAACAGAAGTGGAGTGCAATAGAGCGTGAAGCCTTTGCAGTGGTATGGGCTCTGAAGAAGTTGCGGCCATACCTGTTTGGCTCGCACTTCCTGGTTCAGACCGACCACCGACCCCTTCGTTGGCTGATGCAAATGAAGGGGGAGAATCCCAAGTTGTTGAGGTGGTCTATTTCCCTACAGGGGATGGACTTTCAGGTGGAACATCGGCCTGGAGTGGACCACGCCAATGCAGACGGTCTCTCAAGGTATTTCCGCCTTAGTGATGAGAACTCCCAAGGGGTTGGGTAGCTCTCCCCACTTTCAGCTGGGGGGGACGCGTGTTAGACCTGTCAGCCTTTTGGGTGGTCCCTCCTCATCATTATTTATTTTGTCCCACTTTTGCCTCAAACCCTGTTTGAATTTTTCCTTTTTGGGAACCACCAGACTTCTTTTTAGTGTTGCTACAGATTCAGGGAGCCATTTTAGCTACCCCTGAAACTTCTGTCTGAGGGCCTGAAGCACAAAATGGTGGCCTCCCATGACATCACCAGCATCCACTGGAACCTACCAGCACCTTCCAGAACCTTCCAGGAGATTCCAGAACTGTGTGACAGTTGGAAACCGTTTAGAATGTTGGGAGGATAAGAGAGGCAGTTGGCAGTTGGAGCTGGCAGTTGGCACCTGACTGGTGAAGAGAGAGGAGCACAACAGTGAAGGAGGAAGGAGTGAAGCAGCAGGGGTGGAAACTTGTGCCTGGAGTGGGGTCCATAAACCCACCCTTGATACTTGTCCCTACTGATGGATCCCAGCCTATAGCCCTGTGTGGGAAGAAGACAGAAGAACACCATCCTAAGGACCTGGACAGCAGGAACAGGCCTTAGAACCAAGAAAGCAGCAAGATTCTGACCTGAGAACTGGTTTCCCTGGAGCCTGGCGTCGAGTAGCCGAAGACCTGGAGCCCGAGGTGGAGAAGCGGCGCTGACTGAGGTAGCAGACGTCGTACCCGGAGCCGCCTGAGGTCGTAAGAGGGCGCCGGCGGAGGTCGAGAGGAATACCAAGGGTCGAGAAGGAGGTGAACCGAGGTCGAGTGAGCGGCGTCATCGGAAGGGTGAAGTCCGCCCTCCGGAGTCGTCGGAGACCGAGGTAGAGGAGCACCGGAGGTCGGGAGTGAGGATCGCACTCCGGAGTCGCCCGGAACCTGTGAAGAGGAGCACCGGAGGTCGGGGGTGAGGATCGCACCCCGGAGTCGCCGGAAGTCGACAGCGAGGCCAGGCCGGCCGACGTCATCGGAGCCGAGAGCGTCATCGGACCGGAGCCGCCCGAAGTCGACATCGTGAAGAGACTGCCCGACGCCATCGAATCGGAGGTCGAGATCGAACCGAGGCCACCGACATCGGACCGGAACCGCCTACCGGCGTCGACAAAGAACTGACACTGTGCCGAGGCCGCCGAGACCGAACCGGAACCGCCTCACGGCGTCGACACGACTCCAGCGGCGTCGGAACATCAGAAAAGGGCAGTAAGTGGAGTAGAGGGCGCCTAAGGCCCTGTGGAGACCTGAGAGACTACTCTAAGGGGTTAGGGAGGTGCTGAAACCCACCTGACTGTGCCTGGGGTGAACTGGGACTAACCTAGAGAGGTTGTGTGGAGAAGGGAAGCCAGGGCATTGGAATTTCCCCCCTTTTGATCTACCTCAGTTTAGGCCTCAGCCTTTGCCTCAGCCAGGGAGTAGCCCCCCTCAAGCCTTCCACACCCTACAAGCTGTGCCTGGGCCAAATCAGCCCTTAAGAATTGAAGTGCCATCTGATTCACAAAGTGTACTGTATACTTCTAATTATTTATTGGGGATACTGTATTTATTAAGTTCTTATCTATTTATTGCTGCACTGAATTTATAGGTCCACAGGACTTGTTGGTGTACAGTATTTATTGGGACAGTATTTATTGGTACAGTATTTATTACCTCAAAGTATTTAATTGTCTGTATAGATTGCACTTGTATTTATGCCCTGTTATTTATGATCACCCCTATTTATTTCAGCAAACAGCAAATATTTATTTGACCTGCTCTATTTAAGAATTTGTATATTGTGATTGTTATTTATTTTCCCAATCAGCAACTAAGAGAAAAAGATAAAGAAGAATATTTTCATAATTTTTACGGTGTAGAGTCGTTTTTGGAACGGATGCACGCATGGTTATTGTATGGGTATATTGTATGCTTAGCACTGCGCCTGTTTCCTGACCACTCGAGCCAAGCTACCCCATTGTGTCGGGAAGGCCCTCCACCACCCTGCGGAGTGGGAGTGGGGCTGTTTCCAACACTCTGTGACTGCGGTCTAATTCCAATTATGTGTCATCGTAGAGTTGAAGCAGATGATGAAACAGTTATTTTGCATGTCTTTTCAATTCAGAGTTCGGTATTTCTTTGTTTGCCCTATCTTCATAGCCCTTCATCTTATGATCCAACAAAGTTTGTCTTGTTTCCAATATTTCTAATTTAAGTATCTGCTCATCTCTGTCATGCACTTGCTCCGCAAGATTATTTTTGAGTTGGTCTACCCATGTTTTGGCTTTTTGTAAAAAAATGATCACGATCAGAAAGTACTTTATGGAAATCCGGCCGCAAAGATATCATATCTGTACTGAATTCAGAGTGGAGCAGCTGAATGTCTGCTTTTGTAGAAGGAATTCGGATGTTTTGTGGATCAGCACTTGTCCCAGACTCGGTTTGGCACAAATCCACTTGGTGTTGTATCAGGCGTTTATCTCCTTTGAGCTTGTGAAGTAGATGGAGTTTTAGAAGTTGTTTTTGTTTTTTTTGCTGTGACCATTATTATAAATTTCAAGCGGGGTGTCCTCTTAAGCTCTCAAGTCTGGATATATGCTGATGTGGGTGTTCAAAAGGATTATACCCTACCCACCATCCTGATGGCCTGTTTTGTTGGTTTCTCTAGGAAATCGTGTATCAGGACAGCTGCTTGTTGCGTACTTAAGAGATATAGATTTATTCTTTCACGGGCCTTGATACGTGGACAGTGTAAAAGTTTGAGGCCGGAATCTCAATGTTCAAAGCAGCAGACAAGCTGCTCTGTCAGTCTGTTTTACATAGCTACAATAGCACCTCTCAACACACCTGGGATTGGTATACACAAGCCAGGCATGGGTGTTCCTGGTCAGACCCTCTCAGGAGTCTGCTGTATTGCAGCATTTCTAGCCCACGTTGAGATCCTCTATTAAACTAGTGTACTGTAATTCCAGTTCAATATTAAGCCATTGTGAGTCTTATCCAAGTGATTTGTCAGCTTTGAGTCAGGGGAGCTATAATGTTACCGCGTTACCTGCGGCGTTTCACCTCCTTATTTCCTCTCTTGTGAAACCGTGGGCAACTATCTAATGACTCAGGAGGGTCAGGAGCATGAAAATGTGTGATAGTACAAGATGGCCTTCAGTTACGGTGGGGCTCATCATAGTCAGTTTGCAACCGCCTTTTTGAAAAACTGCCATGTCTCCAGGCCGACTCGCCACTTTTTCTCCCCTTTGCTCCAGCGAAATAAACTGCGATGACTCCAGTCACCTATCATGATGTACAGCCAAGCTTGTCTATCCCTGTTCTAAAGCTCTGTGCAGAAGCATTTTCACTGACTCCCATGGCCCAGAGGGCAGAGCTCAGCTAGGGCATTTCCTGCTAGGTCTTTTTCTGTCCAAATTTGTAGTATTTCTAAGGAAATGCCATATATAAAGCTTCCAAATGATGTATAAGTGATCTTTAGGGTAGTGATTTCTACATACATGGCTTCATGGAAATCAGACTTGGAATGCTATGTTGAAAGATTAACATTTGATTGGTTTGTTCTCAGGAATGCTTCTTCCTTGCACATCCTCAAGCTCTTGAAATATTTTTCCACCCTCATCTCGCACAGAGAGTTGTTCAGTGCTACCTAGGGTCTGAATCGCTGCCCAGGATCATCAATATCTTTACCAAACCAACAGATGCAGGGAAACTTACACCATTGTTTGAGCCATGGCGAAGCTTCCAAAACAATTATCTTAACTGCAGTTTCCTATACTTTTTCCCCTCCAATCCCTGAAATTAAGAAGTGCCATACATTACTGCTATCATGTGATATGTATGCAGTGTTCCCCTGGTGTCACACATTGTATTTAACATAAATGTATCTTACTCTGTTTCCATCTATCCATTGTAGAACGTTAAAATCTTTTATCACCTGACGACAATACCCAGATACGTGACATTAGATGGATCAAGTATATTAACTCATTTTCAATGCTATTGTTCATGTTTTAAAGCACAGTTTCCTTATTTTATTTTCAATTTGGAGGCTAAGATTTAGAGCATACATAGTTATAAAATAATATTATACTAGACTTTCTACTGTGCTGTCCCATGCAATCTGTGACTCCTAGTGTAAAAGTAGGAAAACTTACCTCGTATTTAGTGACTTTTGGTGTAATGCCTGCTATGTGGTGGCTTCCGATGTACAATCCTGGATGTGGTAGGGATGCACCAACACAATGTAATCTTTACATGCCTTTTTTTGCTCTGTTTCTGCAGGGTAATGCTCCCAAACTAGTCTACACGCCACTGACAGACAAATGCTACCTTACTCTTACTCAAGCCATGAAGATGGGCCTTGGAGGAAATCCCTATGGCCCAGCTGGAACTGGAAAGACAGAATCTGTGAAGGCCTTGGGTGGACTTCTTGGAAGACAAGTTTTGGTATTCAATTGTGATGAGGTAAAGTATTGTAGACTGTCTGAACAAGAAAAATAAGAGGTTTACAAAGATTTAAAAATCCATACGTTTTCAGTACGGTACTTATAATTAGCAAACTATGAATGCTGTATTTATTTGTGTTCTCTGTTTCTTAGGAGACTCTGTTTAAATAACTAGATGCCAACTTTTACATTACTTTTTTAGTCTGTACAGAGTGTGTAATGGTCAAATGTTTTTCATCTCTTTAAAAGGGTATTGATGTGAAATCAATGGGCCGAATTTTCGTTGGATTGGTGAAGTGTGGTGCGTGGGGTTGTTTTGATGAGTTCAACAGACTGGAAGAAGCAGTCCTGTCTGCTGTATCCATGCAGATCCAAACCATTCAAGATGCCTTGAAAAATCATGATGCTGAATGTGAACTACTTGGAAAGAGGGTAAAGCACAACACAGTTGTTATGCTTACAGTAATATATGTGAAGATTCAAGCATTTGTTTTGGAATGCGGTAAAGACTAGATAGTTACATTTTTTATTTATTTTCATAACTTTTGCGTTTTTCATTACGATTAAGTGTCTCTTTTGTATCTTCTTAAAGCCTGCCATTTTCTTTACATCCTACAAGTTAACAAGGAGCTCTGAGGCGGGTGGCTAGCATGCACATAGGAATACCCAGCACTGGACAGCTGCTAGCAGTCACTCTAAGAACTGCCAGGTCATTTTCTCTGTTTGTCTATGAGGAATGTGAAAAGTTTTAAATAAAACACAATACCAGAAACCACTGAAAAACTGCAACGCATACCATGACCCTTAGAGCGTTCCGATATAATGGACAAGCGGCTAGGCACTGGAAACTTTTGGACTCTAAATGTATTGATTTCTCTGTAAATAGTACTGTTTATTACTTTAGTAGTTCAGTTCAGTTCAGTTCATAAACTTTATTCGGGTAGCTTCGTACCCATAAAAGCACAGCATCATAGCAAATTAAATAACAAGCGGAGAGTTAGAAATACATGATATTGGGAACATTTACAATGATATAACCATAACATTTTGATGGATTAGATTACAAGTTAAAAAGAACTTCATTGGTAATAAATAAATAAATTACTATTATATAAAACATTATATCATCCTACGTTGTACAAAGATAGCCAGTCATAATAAAATCTCTGGGGTCGGACATGGTCTTACGTGCTCTAGTAGCAATTCTCAATTTTAGTAGTTAATGTTTGGCAGATTTGCAGATACTTGCTGGATGGGTGACTATATGAGGCAGTTGCTTATGTGCACCAGTTTCCGTTTTTCACAGTTGCAGATGCCCAAGAGAGAAAAGGACGCCCATCTCTTGCCATTGGCAGACCCCAGCCATATGACATATCAGTATTTCCCTGGGATGAAATTAACGACTGGGAAATCTGGCCAACTTCGAATGACCCCCCTAAATTGGCTCTTCTTTTCAGAAGGCGGGAAAAGTGGCAGACTCAAATTGCCTGAGAGTTATTAAATATCATCAGTGTTTCTAAGATGAAATCGGCGGTCAATTTGCAGATCTTGACACATTCGCTCCGGCCAATCTCCACAGAATTTATGTACCTTGGAACTGGGTGCGCAGTTATTACTGATGGGTGGCATTTATTTTTCATTTGTGATATAGTAGAATTCAGCTATAGATGCCTAGGCCTGACTATTTCCACAACTCTGTTTTTTTCTTTTGACAAAGACTTAAATGCCCTCTGCAATTTCCTGTTCCATATGATTTGTATTCTCATTGCAGGTTGAACTCGATTCAAATTCAGGCATTTTTATCACAATGAACCCTGCTGGAAAGGGGTACGGAGGTAGACAGAAACTGCCTGATAACCTCAAGCAGCTTTTCAGGCCAGTGGCCATGTCCCGCCCGGACAATGAGCTCATTGCCGAAGTGATCCTGCATTCTGAAGGTTTTAAAGATGCTAAGATACTTGGACGAAAATTAGTGGCTATTTTTAACCTTGCCAGGTAAATATTGATTCTCGCTCACTCTGCCTCTCTCACCTTTCTCTAGTGTAGTGGAACACTATCTCTGTCTCTTGTTTCTCTTTTACACATCCACACATGCACTCCTCCACTTACTGTGAAGTCTGATCTAATTCTGATAATGGGCAACATCTCAACCAGACTCCTTACCGTAGAGTCTAAATTACTGTGGGCTAGAGGTAAAATTGTAAATCTTCTTAGATGAGGTAATAGCAGGAACATTTTTTGTCAGGTTAAAGCTACTAAAAAAAGAATTGATGTAGCCAGTAGGTTTGACTTTTATATAATGCATCTTTGCAGACAGAAGCACACATTAAGGTAGATAATACATGGTATGCAGAGTGACATATCTACAAATATCCATGTTCACACAGGCAACACACTTACAGCCACCCCGCATATAGACCAACAGACACATACCGATTCCTGAGCTCAACACCCATCCACATAGTCAACCGGATCTGCTGTCAACCGTACGCAATGGCTGGTATACATGGTATGTTGGTTACACATATAGCACTTTTTACTGATTAAACCCAACTCAAAGTGCCAGGTGGGACGGGAGTAATGCGATAGCGAATGAAGAAGGAGTCCTTTGAATGGAATGTTCTTCCCCAAAATGAAGTGGTAGTGGTTAGCTGACCTTGGCCCTCTGGTTTTCAAGGATGAAGCAGATGAGGATGACATGCTGCAAAAGAGAAAAGGAGAAAGCAGCAGAGGGGTATGCGGTATAAATCAGGGGGCAAACAATGTGGGAAAACAAAATGTGACGGAGGTAGGAATTGTTGACGATGGCATGACAAGCCAGTCAGAGCCAGGTACCCATGTCAATAGCTGTGTCGTGTCAGTGATTGACACAGGATGACAGCAAACATGCAGGCACACAAATGTTCCTAAACAGCACATGTATGGTCTGACAGCAGCAAAGCGGGCACACCTATTGAGCAAGGAATAATCAGACAGAAAGAAGGAAGGATTGAGATATGGATGCAGGTTTCATATTGACGTATTAATCAAACCCTCTGCTGATGTATTAGATTCTAGCTTCTTCAGCTACAGCCCTTTTTAGAGTGATCTCTTGTAAGTATCAATAAAGTGCTGAGTGAATTCCCTTTAACTTCTTGCCTTTAATCTTACATATGTAGCACTGCAATCCAGTATCTTCATTTCTTTAATTCGAAAATCAGATATACATAGGTTTACAATATCATTCCATCTTCATTATCATTTTGTAGGAGTCTGTGTATGGAATTTCCTTTTCAAATCTTTGCTATGAACTGCTTTGTTTAAATTACGCAATTAATGACTACAGGTCCCAGATTGTGGTGTCCCAAAATGTTGCGATTTGTTAAATGACAGTCCAGGACAAAAACATTGTTGAATTGGCTTGTAAAACAGGTAAATACCATTACTGAGCATAGTCTCTTCTACTTGTATATTCTTTTTTATGTTTTGACATGAATAGCACAGTTCTTAAAAACCGTATTGGGATCACTTTCTTTCTAAATATTTTAAAACTAAAGGTCAGGATGTTACTGTTTCAAATTAAATGTAGTGTAGGTATAAGTGTGCACAGAGTCCAGTGGATTCCCAAAGGTAGGCTGATATAAAGTTAGATAGCACCTCACTCTCTATCTGTGGTTGTGTGGTCGAGCAGTAAGGCAGTATCATAGGACAGTGTTAAGCATTTGTTGTACACACTCAGTCAGCAAATACATTCACACTCTCAAAGACTGAACTTCAGACCAATTGTTTTGTATCAAAAATATTCTTTTAGGTATTTTATTTCCTAGAACCAAGCACGCCTGGCACAGGTAAGTGGTAAGTACTTTGCATTAAATATACAGATTGTAACACAGTTTGGATCGCAATTGTAAATGTACTTTTATTTGGTCACAATAGTGTTACTGATAATGGAATTCTGTTCAGAATACAGTACATATACTTTGAATGGGATTTTCAGTAAGATTACAGGTAAGTTACTTTTCTTACTCAGAGTAGTATACCTGGATACTTCAATGGGACGTTTCCTGTAAACGGGTAAGTAAAATTGTTTTTGCTAAACAGTACAATTTTAAAAAATTTCTTTAGGTTTTTCAAACTCCACACTTGACTCAGTGGTCCCCCAGGGTCAAGGATGCACTCTAGTTTCACCCTCAGCGGCACTTGGGTGGCCGGGAGCAGCGTGCTGAGGCCAAATGTGATTCAAGGGGGGCCTCCGGTTGGTGGCTGCTGGCAAGCAGGCCACTTGGTTGTGGTAGCAAAGTTCCTGGACTTTATCTCAGGGCAAATGGGGAAACAAAGTAGCACCAAAGGTGCACCACAGCGGCACTAGGGCGGCCGGGTGCAGGGTGCTGTTTCGATGTCGGACGCCATGTTGTTTTCAATGGGGAACCTCCGGTTTGCAAAGGCACTGCAGGCTTGGGGACGAAGGTCTTCTGGGTGCGGCCATCACTTCGAGAGGTAAGTTCGGAAGTTAGGGGTTGGTTAGGCACCGTTGGTTTGGGCACCCAAAGCCGTGGGGCGTCGGTCGCAAGGGTGCCTTTTGGGGTTGGATCTTCTTACCAGCTCCTGGTTGGGGTTGAGGGGACCTTCCGGAATTATGCTGCAGGTGTCGGCTGGAGGCTTGAGGCAGGTCAGGAGTCAACGGGTCTCGAGTCTGGATCGCTGGGGGTAACTCCTCGTGGTGTTCGCTGACTCGAGCTTGCGCTGTGGACGGCGGGTGCAGAGTAGGGCTGATTCGCGGTGTTCGGCAGGAGCCAGAGGTTGCAGATAAACAAATCCGGTGTTCATTGGAGACAAAGTCTTTGTTCTTGAAGGCAGGTAGGCCCTCCAGGGTTTGAAGGTTGCTGGCTGCAGGACACACCGGGATTTCGCAGGAGCAGGTTCAAGGGGGAGACTGGCCGGTAGGGCTGGGGCCAAGTCAGTGGGCGTCTTCCTCTTGTTAGCTGCTGCACGGCTGTTCAGTCCTTCTTCTTCTTGTAGTTTCTTCTTGTCTGAGGAAGCAAGGTTCAGGGGTGCCCCTAAATACTAGATTTAGGGGCATTACAGGTAGGTAAAAGGGGGGGGACCAATGGGTCCCTTCGCGGGGATGAATACACACCCTATTATGCCACCCTCCAGTGTGAGGGAGGCATGAGCCTGTCCCATGTTGGCTGAGTCCCCCCAACTGCAAGATGGCGGGGACTGGGAGTTGCACTTCACCGCACCTCCCCACCTGAGGGGTGGATTGGCAGAGGTGGGCACACCTCTCTTGTTTTTCCCACCAGTTCTCCCGCCCAAAGTGAGGGTCAGACCGAGCGGGGACCAGTTGTTGAAAGCAGCAAGGGGCCTGGGGAAGCTCACAAAGGCAGCAAGCCTTTAAAGCTTCCACTTCATGAACCCTGCCCATACTGGGGGAGGAGGCTTGGCACCTCGTCCCAGGATGTGCATTGTTTCAGGCCCCTCTCAACCCTGGGGTCCAGAAACATGTCTAGTGGTGGCAGCTGAAAGCAGGCCCTCAGCCTGGACACTAGTGGTAGGTTCATTTTCAGGGGGCATCTCTAAGATGCCCTCTGTGTTAATTTTCCATTAAATCCCACACTGGCATCAGTGTGGGTTTAATGTGCTGAGAAGTTTGATACCAAACTTCTCAGTTTTCAGTGTAGCCATTATAGTGCTGTGGAGTTCGTAATGACAAACTCCCAGCACCACATACTCTTAATGGCAGAACTGCACTTACAATGTCTAAGAATGGACGTAGACACTGGAGGGGTACAGGGCTCATGCAACTGTACCCTCACCACTGGTATAGTGCACCCAGCTAGAGGGGTGGCTGATCTATGCCAGGGCAGTGGGTTGTAGACATTGCACACAGAAGTGTGTGCCATGTCAACTCTTCACTTTGTTCTGCACCAAAACATGCAGCCTGCAAAGGCAGTGTGTGTGTGTAGAGGTACAGGACCTCTAAGGGTGGCACAACAGGTACTGCAGCCCTTAGAGGTCTTCCCTGGTCACAGTGCCCTGGGTACCTGTGGTACAATTTACGAGGGGCTGACCTGTGGCCAGAGATGCCAATTGGGTTAGTTTTGGGGAAAGAACACAGACCCTGGAAACCTGATTGGGACCCAGGGCACATCAAGTGAAAGTGCATCAGTAGTCTGGCAAAAAGTGTGTGTGTGGGGGTTACAGCAACAGAAACCCACTTTCCTACATTTAGTGCCAGTGCCTGACAAGAAGGAAGATACACTGACAATTGCCCCTATTTTCCTCTGCAAGACTCTCCAGTGTATGGATGGGTTTGTTTTGTCTGTGCAAGGGTTAGGTTCCCTTGGCGGGTTTCCAGTGGAATAAGTATAGATTGACAGTGAGGAGATAGGGGCCAGGAGGGCATTTGGTCCCTCTTGGCGATTCACTCATTTAGACCCTCAATCAAGTTTTTACTGACTTTGGACTGCAGCAAGGGGAGTACTGCTAGCAGATAGCCATTTCCACTGGCTAACACTCACATGCAGAGACAGGTGGCCGGGTTGCATGGCCTGGGATGCTGCATAGGGAGTATATGTACTGACCTAGTGACAAACAGCATCAACACTGAAGACAAGAAGATAGTTATGATTGGGTCCTAATTAAAAAATACATTTGTGGATAGATTCCAAGGTGGAAGCTCTTGTACATTCATGTCACATTGTCAACTAAAGTTTAAAGTGATTCAGCAAAAAACATTCAAGCAAGCTGCTGCTGGTCTGTCATTGGGCTACGGAGCTAATTTCTATTAGTATGGATCAGTAAGATGAAAGGAATAAAACTGTCTTCTAAGAAACACCACCCTGTGAATGGACAGATGTACATTGGAACATTTCCAATACCCTGACCTTTCCCATTGTAAGATATTTGGTTCCTCTTTATCTTAACTTGTCATGTGTTATCCACTAGCTTCTAAAGTAGGCAACAAACAGGTTTTCTGCTGCTATTGTCTCCCTATATTATCAACAGCATTAGTCGAGATTGTGAAATTCCTGATGTTATCAAAGAAAGGAGCCTAATGGAGTGTGAGATGGGCTTGTCAGGGTGGCAATACATACACTACCCACCTAAAAGGATCCCACATCAGTTAAGACAACAGAAGAGACACTAGACTTTAGATGTAAGTATTTGCTCGTCACAATCTTAGAAGTTTCAACAAAGGATCTCTGGTGAAGCTTTTGAGGAAACAACAAGCTTTGTTTTTTTCATGGATGTTTCTCTTTGAAGACTGGGAGCTAGAAGTTTAACATTTTCAATATAGAGAATTAGGTATTATACAGTTCTGAACAAATTCAATTGAGTTCCGTGCTTCAGCAGGACATCGGGTCTGTTCTCAGCTGCTGAAGTTTATATTTGGTCGAGGGATATGAGAGACATCATGCGGCACAATGATTGAATTAGACCCTTTTGGCAGTTTGACTGGCAAAGGCTCTGGCTTCATAAAGCTTGTTTTTGAGGCTATTCAGTCAACCACTCCTGAGCAGAAAAGGCCTGTTTGAAAGTGATTGTAAGATTATGACCATGCCAATTGGATTCTAGAACGTTGTCACTCCAGACTGTGTACCGCCAGGTCACCATGGAACAGGGTTGTTCGCGATCACTCAAATCCCTAAAAACACATTGCTAATTCACATTTGAAGAAGATGTTTAAAGTAAATAGTGGTTTATGGGAGACAGTTTGGTAAAAAACACACATCTATATTCTATCCTCTGTATTCTCCTATGTGTAAAGTTTACGTTGGTTCCCTGATTGGTATCAAACTTTCACTTTGAGAATACAAAACTAGTGTCAACATTAAACTCAGTGCACAATTGATAGCTGGTTATGGTTTGTTCTTCTAGCTGGTCTCACTATCAATTCTCATCACACCTTCTAGGAAGTTCCAACCCAGAATAATTTTTATTATCTTCCTGAGCAGTAGTCTTATCTAGAGCGTGCGGTTTTTCACTGCTTCCTAGGAGACTCCATAAATACTGCTCGCAGTGCATAGGTATTTCCAGTTGTTGAGTTCTTGTCAAACTTTATGGACATCTTTCTGCCTGCCTCTATTTAGTCTCCAAAAATGTAAGTACTCTTAACAGATCTATTGTTTGTATTGTTCTACTGCTGTTGCTCCTACAATATTGCCTAACTTCATGGATGATTTTTGTTAATCTGTTTTGAAAGACTAGAACATTTGAGCTCTTGTGAGAACGCATCCAGAAGCATCTCGTAAATAATGTTGAGGCTCCCTTGAAGAAGAAAATCATGAGGAGATCAATCTTCAGTCATTAGTTTTTAGCAAATTCTATTTTTTTCGAGTGGGAGTAGGAAACTGAGTTTGTATTTATGGAAGGGTTTGTAGGGAAGGCATTTCTATGCACTTAGATACTCTCTTCCCATACTACTTCCTGTTCTGCTTTCTTTTTTTTAAAGTCTGCATATCATTTTGGCTTTCTTCTGTCCTCTTGCCAAATTTTCCAGTAATTGTTTTACAGTTTTTTTTTCCCTTTCTTCTGTTGTAGTTTGGAAGAAGAAGCTCTTCATATAGTATTCGTCCTGTTGATCTATGAGAGTTTTTGCACTAGTTCTAACACAATAAAATTAATTACTTGTTACTTTACAGTTACATTGATTACCTTATTTGGTTTGAGACAATCTTAGTAATTTGAACATAAACAAATGTAGTTAATTTTGGGCAATTTTCCATTGAAAAGCCGTAATTCCGATTGAGAGTGTGAGGGTTGGGCTCATTCGGATTCGGATTCTGATTCTTTTTCTTCTGATTTTCACTTATCAAGTTATATATGCTGTGAGTGAAAATCTAATCGG
The DNA here is from genome assembly GCF_964204655.1 of Triturus cristatus. Lineage (NCBI taxonomy): Eukaryota > Metazoa > Chordata > Amphibia > Caudata > Salamandridae > Triturus > Triturus cristatus. The sequence continues at coordinate 252,441,780 of NC_140591.1, forward strand.
AATCAATCAATCAGGGAATTTTAAGTGCGCTACTCACCCGTTAGGGTCTCAAGGCACTAAGGGGGTTTAGGGGTCCGCAGATCTGTTTGTCCGACCGCAGATAGGTTTAGCCGAAGAGCCAGGTCTTGAGGGTCTTCCTGAAGGTATTCCGGGAGGGGGCGCGTCTTATGTCTGCCGGTAGCTCGTTTCAGGTCTTGGCTGCAATGTGAGTGAAAGGTCTTCTGCCTGCTCTGGCCCTTTGGACGCCCGGGGTTTCGGCCAGTGCGAGGTTGGAGGATAGAAGGTTTCTTTTGGGTACGTGGAAGTTGATTCTGTGGTTGAGGTATTTGGGTCCATAGTTGTGTAGGCATTTGTAGGCGTGAATGAGGATTTTGAAGGTGACTCTTTTCTCATGGGGAGCAAGTGGAGTCTTTGTACGTGTTGGCTGATGTGTTCGCGCCGGGGGATGCCAAGGACGAGTCTGGCGGCGGTGTTCTGTATTGTCTGGAATTGGAGAGTATGGACTTGTTGATTCCGGCGTAGAGTGCGTTTCCGTAGTCCAGTCTGCTGGTAATGAGTGCGTGGGTGACTGTCTTAGTTGACTCAGGGGGGATTCATTTGAAGGTCTAGCGAAAGATGCGGAAGGTGTTGAAGCAGCTGGAGGTGACAACGCTGATCTTTCGGTTCATGGTGAGTGATGAGTCGAGTACAATGCTGAGGTTTTTGGCATGGTCTGAGGGGTGGGTGGGCTTCCGAGGGCCTCCCCAGCACGTCCATAGAAAATTAAATCAGTCCTATCAGAATCCATATGTTTACATCTTATGTGGAATGCCACATGAGAACTGAGTGTTTGTACATCCTCTCAGTCGATCAGATAAGTCTCTTGCTTTTGGAGCTCATGATTAAAAATTAGCATAAAAATTAATACCTGCTAAATTATTTTTACAAAGTACTTGCTCTTGTAATAGTAGTCGTAGTAGTATTAGTAGTAGTAGTAGTTGATTAAACCTTTTTGGTAACGTGTTCTGATGCATTTGGAGGAACTGCTTGCACAATAGCTATTTTGTTATGTTACACACATCTGTTATGATATTTGAGAGTCATTGGATGTCATAATTGAAAACATTATCTCGTTGTCTTACTTAGAACTTTGGCATGTCCATGTTGAAAGCAAGCACTGTGGTCGCATTTACAGTGTTCTGCTTTGCAATTCTTTAAACAATTTAAGATTTTTATTGTTGATATGTATCTCTCTTTGTTAACCTTTGCTCAAGTTTCTCTTGTGCACCATAATATAAACTCTTAATGTTCCAATGTAGGGAACTTTTGACACCCCAACAGCATTATGATTGGGGATTACGTGCTTTGAAGACTGTTCTCAAAGGCTGTGGAAATCTTCTACGTCAGATGAAGAAAAATGGAATGAAGGATGAAAGTAAGTTTCATATTGTAATATGTCAAGCCCTGAGAACACTTGAGTCTTGTGGTTGTTGTGGCAAGCTATCCTTGAATTTTTAATAGTTACTGAATTGTATAAGATGGGACATCATTTTGCTATATTTGTCCTTATAGGCATTCCTCTCAGCTCTCCTATATCCAATTGAATAATTTAGCTCAATGTACGAAGATTTATGCTGGACAGAATGGCAACATGTCGTGATGTGCTTGTTGGTGGCATTGAAATTCACTTAATGTGTGATTCCTGCATAAATGATTATGATGTTCTACCTGGGCATGATAGTGACTGGAATTGAGGCATACAGAGGCAATATTTTATGTATTTAGCAATTTTATATAGCGATAATTACCATGATATATTAGGGGTGTCACTTAATAACATAACATTGGCAATTAACAGTGATTTGAGGGTCAAAAATGGCATGTATGCCAATTATCTAGCTTTAAACCCGACCACACAATGCGTATGGTTACCGCAGACAATCATGCTCATGCCAGTGAGGCTCTAGACACGAGCCGGTGTGTAGTGGAATCGTTTACGTTAGAGCCGCATGTGTGTGCTGACTCGTGCTACTCATGTGCATGCGGAAAATAACATGCAGCTGAGGTGTGCAACATGAATGTTCTGTGTTCAAGTACTGTGTAATAAGGACCTTTACCTTATAGACATGCTGTGAATGCTGCGAATAATCAATAGTGTCAACATCCATCTTGCTCTGAATCTATCAGGGAATTACTAAATAATTACATGGTGGTTGTGTTGCAATAGAATCAACCACTGCCTGATATGCAAGCACATTCACTTACTAGTTGAGACCTTGTGATGCTGTAAAACATCCATCTCTGCTGGTTGACAAAAAGTACTTGTGCGGCAGGGGAAGACACGACAGAGAATCTCTTTGAGTCTCAAAACACTTGTCCACTAACAGCAGCCACTTCCTTGGGAAGGAACACTCCCATGTAAGAGTATGTATCTGGTCTACTCTCACGTATAACAATCACAGCTGCGATATCTATGTATAAGACTATGCCCTGGTGTCAGTGTGTGTTGAAAAGCCTAGACAACACAGAGTGTGTGTGCAGCATCGTGTGAAGTGCCTGGGCCCAGGTGACCGTGAATAGTATTTATCTAACATAGATGTTCTAAAAGTTGCATTTTCAAAATTGTAATGAAAAACCAGACTTTACCATTAAAGTGGTTTTACTATTACAATTTCATAGGTACCAAACAGGACACCTCCAACTGCTCCGTATTAGAAATGGAGTTTCTGGTTGTCACTCAGTATGCATCCTGTACAAGCAGGAACCCTCACTGTAATTAGGATGTGTAAAGTACACACCTAAGTTTGCTTGTGCTCACCTTCTAGTAGCTTGGCACAGAGCAATCAGGCTAAACCTCAGTCAATGTGTAAAGCGTTTGTGCACACAAACTGTAACACAGTGAAAAAAACACAAATGGACTCCACACCAGTTTAGAAAAAGAGCCCAAACTTATCTAATCAAAACAAGGCCAAAATGACAAAGATCCAACATATATAAATCAAGATATCACGTTAAAAGGGTTAAACCTTTCAGTCCATTTAAAACTATGGATGCGTCACTTCTTAGTGTGCCCGGGATGCGTCAAAATCAAATACGAAAACAGGCACAGGGGAGGTGAGGTGCCGGAACAGCAAAGTCCTAAAGCCAACAAAAATGAAATTCAACAAAAGTGGGAGGCAAGTAGGCAACAGCTATGGTCCAGGATCCTGATCTTATAAAGCTAAATATGAATCAATTAATCCTGAGAAATAGTGGAGCCTTCATGTAGTTTCCCTAAGGGGGTATTAAGGAATTTGCTAATTCTGTGCCGTGGCACAGGGGAGGTGAGGTGCCGGAACAGCAAAGCGATGCATCGGTTCCTTACTCACAGGGAAGGTGATGCGTCGGTTCCTTACTCGTAGGGAAGGTGATGCATCAGTCCCTTTCTCCCAGGAGAGGTGATGCGTCAGTTCCTTACTGCTAGGCAGGGGAGGTGATGCATCGGTTTCCTACTGTTAGAGGAGGGATGCATCAGTTTTATTACTGCGAGAGGAGGTGGTTTGTTGGTTTCTTACTGTGAAGGGAGGTGATGCGTCGTTTCTCCGGTGATGCAGCCTCGGTTCCTTACTGAAGCCCAGCATCAATGAAGAAAATGACAGACAGGTGCAATACTTTGGGCACCGGAGTTAATGTGTCGCTTTGCGAGGCTTCGCGTCATCCAGTGTCGGTTCTGCAAGGCTGTGTGGCGGGACTTGGCGAGGCTTTGCCTCATCCGGCATCAGTTCTGAGAAGCTGCACGGCAAGGCTTTGCGTTGCTTCGCTCCGGTTCTTACAGAGTTCAGCTGTAGAACCCACTTCTGAGGCCCTGTAACTGGAGGAAGGTACATCAGCCAAGGGGAGAACTCACAGATGGCAGAGTGCAGCAGCATCAGCAGAGTATTTTGTGTCCCTGAGACTTCTTAACAGGAGGCAAGCACACTAAAGCCCTTGGAGAACCTTGGCATGCAAGATACAGAAAACAAAATTCCAGTCCTTTCAGTCTCCAAGACAGAAGCAGCAAGCAGTAGGCCAGCACAACCCAGCAACAAGCAAAGTGGAAGTGCCCCTCCTACTGCTTCTCTAGCTCTTCCTGGCAGAATATCCTCTTAGTCCAGAAGTGTTATAAAAATGGGGTGTCAGAGGTCCAATACTTGTATCCCTTCCTGCCATTGAAGTGGACCTACTTCAAATGAAAGTCTTTGTAGTTCACCTGATCCTGCCTTGCCCTGACTTGGCTCCAGGTACACTACAGGGGGTGGAGACAGCATTGTGTGAGGACAGGCACAGCCCTATTCAAGTGTTATTGACAACTCCTCCAACCACTCTAGGTCAGTAAGACCCATCAGCCTGGTGATGGGCTATCAGGATATGCAGGGCACACCTCAGCTCCCTTTGTGACTGTCTAGAGTGAATGCACAAGCAGCCCCTGTCAGTCTAAACAAGACGTTAATTCCCCAGGCAGGCAGAGACATAGACTGGTAAAGCAAGAAAATGCCCACTTTCTAATAGTGATATTTCCAAACCGACAATTTAAAAACCAACTTCACAAAAATAAGTATTTTGTAATTCTGATACTTCCAAACCGCCAATTTAAAAACCAACTTCACGTATTTTGTAATTCTGAATTCAGGGAGTCCAAACTCCAAATCTCTATCTCTTTACAATATGGAAGTTACACTTGTAAGATTTTACAGGGCAGCTCCAATGTTAACCTATGCGAGAGATAGCCCGTGTAATAGCAAAAAACGAAATTAGTAGAATTTCACTATCTGGACATGTAAAACACAACAGTGCATGTCCTATCTTTCACATTCACTGCACCCTGCCTGTGGGGCTACCTTGGGCCCATGCTAGGGGTGACTTACATGTGGTAAAAGGGAAGGTTTGGGCTTGGCAAGTGGGTGCACTTGCCTTGTTAACATGGCAGTTCAGAACCGCACACACAAAACACACACACACACACACACACACACACTGCAGTGGCAGGCCTGAGACATGGTTGCAGGGCTACTTAAGTGGGTAGCACAATCCGTGCCCTGGGCACACAGAGTGAACTTTGCTAGGGACGTACCAGTAAATAAATATGTTAATCATGGATAAACCATGTGGCAGACCTGAGACATGGTTGCAGGGTTACTCACTTGGGTGACACAATCCGTGCCCTGGGCACACAGAGTGAACTTTACTAGGGACGTACCAGTAAATCAAATATGTTAATCAAATATGTTAATCATGGATTAACCATCATAAACACAATTTAGAAATAGAGCATATGCACTTAAGCACTGGTAGGCAGTGGTATGTGCCCGAGGTCTTAAAGCCAACAAAAAGAGGTCAGAAAAAACAAGAAGGCAAAAGATTTGGGAATAACACTGCAAAAAAGGGCCAGGTCCAACACTTCTTATTGGGAATTGCAGCTTATTGAATGTAATAAGGAATTACCCAATGTTATCATCTGAAAAGGGTAGGCTTCACAGTAGTGAAAAACACATTTGGGAGTTTTTCACTATTCGGACATGTAAAACTTAAAAGTCAATTTCCAACCTTTTAATGACACAGCACCCACCCCTATGGGCTACCTAGGGCCTTACTTAGTGATGACCTATATGTAATAAAAAGGGAGTTTTAGGCTTGGCAATGGGGGGTTTAAATACCAAGTCAACATGGCAGTTTAAAACTGCAATCAGTCTGCAATGACACTCTCCAAGGGACTTATAAGTAAATTTAATATGCCAGTCAAACCATGTTTAGAGCAGTGAGCACAAGCACTTTAGCACTTGTTAGCAGTAGTAATGTACACAGAGTCCTAAAGCCAACAAAAATGAAATTCAACAAAAGTGGGAGGCAAGTAGGCAACAGCTATGGTCCAGGATCCTGATCTTATAAAGCTAAATATGAATCAATTAATCCTGAGAAATAGTGGAGCCTTCATGTAGTTGCCCTAAGGGGGTATTAAGGAATTTGCTAATTCTGTGCCGTGGTAGCACTTTCAAAGGCTGGAAAGCCGAGTGCACTAAAAGATGCATTATGTAAACTTGCAAGGTGTGATACCTGTGTGGCAATATGGAAATTTGTTAATTTTGTATAAAGTCAACGGTATAGTCTACCAAGGCCCACGGTGTTATTGGCTTACTTTGCCATGAAATACAACATTTGTCACAGAGCTTTCCAAAAACTCAGTTAAGGAGAACATTGACAACCCTTTGTGGTAGCCTTTTATAGTCTCTTCTGAAAAACGTTACTGTTAAGTGTAGCAGCAGGTCGATCCACACTTTAGGTGCAATGTCATAGAAGGCTCGACCGCCAGAACTGGTTTTCCGTATCCGTGCGATGTGTACAAGTAGGAATTTGGACTAGAGGAGGTGTCTCGAAGGCTAGGGAAAGCAGATGTGATTGTTGAGGCATGCTGGGCCAGTGTTATGTAGTGCCTTGAAAGTGTTAGTGAGGAGTTTGAATTGTGCTTGTTTATGAATAGAGGGCCAGTTTGAACAAAGTGAGTGCGGTGTGGGAGGTTGAGAGTGATTCTGGTCGCCAAGTTCTGAATAGTCTGCAGTCTTCGGTGAGTTTTTTGTTGATCCTGCATAAAGGGTGTTCCCGTAGCCCAACTTGCTTGTGACAAGGATATGCTTGACTTTTTCCCGCCTGTAAATGTGGGAGGGATGAGAGAGTGGCTGGAAAACAGTGGAGAGTGGCTGGAAAATAGGGGATACCTATTACTGAACGGAAGGGGTTTAGGGACGAGTAAAGATGGGTTACGGGTGGGGTTTAGGGAGAGACACGAACCCACTCACAAAATAATAGGCATATTTCTATTCACAATCTCATGTTCTGTAGTTTTTATGGCCAAAAAGGAACCAAAACAGTAAATGTCCTCCAGCTCAGACTGGGAGTAAGTCCAGCACCACACATGACCACTCACTGGCAACACAACACCCTCACATAGAAAATGATGGAGAAAGTGAACACCCCATGGTAAATAATGTTATGGTAAATTGATTTTTTCCAAGTTAAAAAAAAAAATGTATTCATTTAATGATAAAAAATGTTTATATAAATATAAACTAATTTTACTTTATTATAATATATTTTAATAACCTTTATAAAATGTAAAAATATAACTGTAATAAAAAAATAAAAAGTTCATTTAAATTAATGGAACCCACAGGTTCAGAATTGAACTGAGGCATGCAGTACGTGCAGCAGGTTTTGCTAAATACCCACCTTAAACTTATACAATTCAATTATGTACATAGGACAAATTTAACACCAGCACATCTGCAGGTTATGTACCCAGATACTCCCCTTAAATGTCCTGATGGAGCCCAGATGGGACTGCATTTGGCCACAGATTTTGGCCATGCGAGGCCCTGAGACACTGGTTGGGGCATGTCACTAGCTATATCACAGAATGGACAGGAACACATGACCTGACTTCGCCCAACATATGTTTGCTTGGACTCATGCCTAGGTCCAAAGACAACAGGTCTAGCAACAAATGTAAAGACCGGTTCTCGCAAAACAGTAAATAACCATGAACTGGAGGTCATAGGTAGTGCCGATGTAAGGAGGTGGAAAATGCACCTGCCCAAGTGTGTCTAAGCTGAATTCGATACACACTCATGCCGACAGGGGTTGTCTGTAGACCCAACTGACATTTGAAAGAGATCCAATCCTTAGGGCCGTTAACCCTCTGGTGGCAAACCGCCTTGGAGAAAGATTCACATTAATTTATGACAGCAGTTGCTCTTTATATTCTATGTGTAGATTATTGTATTTTGTCTGGCATACCTGTGGCATGCGTACTTAGACATGCATTCAAAGTTTTATCATCATGCTACAACATATGACACTGCCGGCTCAATGGTAAGAAGAATGGTGCCTGGGTATATGGGGAGTTCTTAATAGGTTTGTTGACACCATACCTATGAACACAGAATATTTCAGCCTTATGATATCTTAATTTTTGGACTTAACATGTGGAGATTATAATCAACGAGGCTGTATTGTGTAGCTGAACATGTAAACAACTGGTAAAGAGGCTAATTTAAATTAATTCTACACACAATATTTGGCATAAATGTTTAATAAATACTCCAAACATTTTACTTTAGGTGGGAATCTCTTTTTAATAAACCTTTTATAAATTAATTTTAGTTTTTTATATTTATATTAAATATTTATTTCGAAATTAAGTAAATATTCCCTCTTTTGTATTTTACATTTCAATAAATGTATAAAATGAATTTATATTAGTATCTAAAATTACATTTTGTTTAGCTTTTAAAAACGTTTATTACACTTTTGAAAACTTTTATCTATATTTTACCATAGGAAGCTCATTGTCCTAACTGTGAAGACCTATGCCTCTGTGTGAAATGTTACTAGTAGTAACTTTATACTCCTAAATTTGGCTCTAAATCAAGAGGTGGAGACATGCAAGTCTAAACTTTGTAGTAAATGTATACTTGTAGATGGTGATTAACCAAAAGTAGTAAATTTACTACAAATTTTAAGAGTAAATACATATGTAGATTTACCCGTATGTAAATTCCCTTTGTAAATAGGCTCTTTACAGACTAGATTTATCCTCAAGACACTGCAACATTTAGAGCCAATTTTCCTGAAGGTTACTATGGTTCCTCAATTTGCAATATTTTTATCAACTTGTCGAAAATATTGCATATACTTGATTGATTTATAGTTATCTGATAGAAACTTCTAGCTACAGAATCCTTATCTTTGACTTTCATAGGCATCAGACTGGACCCAGAAGATTTTTCGTGAGCAGTACATCTGCGCGCCGGTAGTTTGTGTCGTTTGGCTCTGCGTGCGTCGGTGTCATCTGCACTAGAAGTGATGTCTGCGGCACCTATACAGGCACCACCTAGACGTGCTGATGCCAGTTCTTTTCTTTCTGTCAGTCGTCTGTAAGTTTGCCTATGCAGTGTATGTTTCTCCCATAGTCTAACATTACCGCGTTCAAGGCTCATGCCTCAAATCTGACAGTTGTCAGTTTCTACTTTAAAATGTAATACTATCTAAAGTACTCACCTGATTCCAATAATCTAGGTGTCAAAATTTATATAATAATCAGTGTAATTTTCCTAAATTGGTCTCAAGTTTATTCTTGAGTGCGTGTCTCATTTATTGACTGATTTACAGCATATGCTTAGCACTTCCCTCTGATAAGCCTTAACTGTTCGCCCACACTACCACAACAAGAACATTTAGGATTATTAATGTAATATCTGTAAGCCAATATGACTTGTCTGGGCTTTCTACATAGTGGTACACATTTTGGTACACTACATAAAAAGCTAGCTTCCTACAACCGCCATGTGGAACTGCAACAAACTGGGCGTTGTGTGGTCGTAGACCCTTTGTCAAGATGCCCTGCGTCTCTGGCCATGGCTGGAACTACAGGGTATATCCATGGTGGTTCAACACCTGGCATGCTCTCTGAACGCCAGAGCAGACAAACTCAGCCATCATGCCTAGAGGATCACAAATGGCTTCTCCACTGGGAGGTGGTGCGAGGTCTCTTTCGACCATATGGAGAGCCTTGGTCAGATCGGTTTGCCTCTGTCGAGAACGCGCAATGGCAGCAGTTTTGCGCGCTGGAGTTTTCAAAGCAGCTCTCGCACAGAAAAGCCTTTTATTTCAAGTGGAGCTTAGGCTGCCTCTCCGCCTATGCCGCTCCTGCCAAGACTTCTCAAGAAGATCAAGAAAGACCGGGCCCAAGTCATCCTTGGGCACGGAGAGTCTGATATCCTGAGCAACTGAGCAAGGCCATCGATACTCAGAACAGAATGCACCTACAGGAGGATCTTTTGTCACAGCAGCAAGGGAGGGTTCTCACCTGAACCTGTCCAATTTCTGTCTTCTTGCATGGAGATTGGGCGGCAAAAGTTGACAGTTTTCGACCTTCCTTCCTCAGTCTGTAAAATTATCTTGGCAGCTACGCGTCCCTCCACCAAGACGATATACGTCTGCGTTGGAAAAACAAATTGTGCCATGTTGTGCAGACAAGGGCATTGATCCCCTTTCTGCTTCCTTTACTTTTTACTCTCTCCCAAGTTGTTGGTATCCATTTATTATGACTCATTGCGACCTTAATCTGGTTTAAACTTTTTTAATGTGGGCTTCCTTCAAGCATCTCCATAATTGTCCCCTCCGTTTTCTGACAATCAAAACAGCGTCCCTTGTGGCGATTACGTCTGCCTGTAGAGTGAGTGAGCTGGAGGCCATTTTATCTACACCGCCTTACCTCCCAGTCTATCCTGACCAACTGGTACTTCGCATGAGGGCCTCCTTTCACCCTGCCTACCATTTATGCTCCTCCACATCCCTCTAAAGAAGAGGAGTAACTCCACCATCTGGACCCAAAAAGTGCATTGCTGTTCTACCTTGATCACAAACAAGAGTTCCGGGTGGATGACCAACTCTTCATGGGGTATGTTGGTGCATAGAAGGGTCGAGCTGTGCAGAAGCGGACCATCTCTAGATGGGTGATGCCCTGCATCAAAATCTGCTAAGCACTGGCCAAGAAGCAACCTCCTGAAGGCTTGCGAGCTCATTCTACCAGTGCTAAAGCTGTGACCACTGCTTTAGCATGCAGAGTTCTGGTCCCGGACATCCGCAAGGCATCAACAAGGGCTTCCCTGCACACGTTCCCCAAACATTACTGTCTTAACAGTCAGATCTGTAGAGATGGGTACTTCGCTCGTTCGACCCTGTAGGACATCCTTGTGTGAAATTGGACTAGAGGTCTCTATCAAATGAACAAGTTACTTACCTTCAATAACTCCTTATCTGGTAGAGACTATATCTAGCGGCAGATTCCTTACCTACCCACCCATCCTGCCCGCTCTGTGAACGGTTTTCTATGGACAGCGCTGACCTCTTTGAGAGCCCCAGTTTTCCACACCAGTGGTCAGTGTTCTTCATGGCTCCTCGCTTCTGGCGTGGAAAGTCGTGAAATGAAACTGATGTCAGCGCGCCTAAGTGGCACCTATGTAGATGTTGTGGATGTCACTTCCGGCATGGATAATGCAGACAGTGCATGTGGAGGCTCGCGAAAACACTAACCAACGCTCCGAAGTGCTGCTTGTGAAAAATCTTCCAGATCGAGACTGATCCCTAGGCATTTCAAAGTAAGGAATCTGCTGCTAAATCTAGTGTCTACCACATGAGGCATTTACCAAAGTTAAGTAACTTGTTTGTTAGTTTGTCTCTTACATAATCAAGAAACTAAAGTTTCTTTATTATTGGAAGTACTTTTGGGAATAGTTTCTTAATTGGCGTTATTTCGAAGGGGAAGAATTATGAATGAATGACATATATGCTGCTTTCAGAATGCAACTTGTTACCTTAGTATTCCTGCTTTCTATCGGTCATGCCATTTAGCTTGTTGGCTATGTAGAGACAGATATGTTGGTTAAAATCGCAGCTTGTAACTATTTCATATATGAAGAGGTATCTGCAGGAAACATTAAGAAACAAGTTAATAATATGTTTATTCCGATGACACACTGGCAGTTTCCTCTCATATAATTTGCTCTTCAGTTTAAATGTTAATGTTTAAAGTGATTACAAAGTGGTACTTGTATTGATGGCAATCTCCAACTGATATGCAAAAGGGAGATTTAAAATTATATCTCTCTTGTTATTTTCAGATAATGAAAGTCATATGGTGGTACAAGCTTTGCGGCTTAATACTATGTCAAAGCTAACCTTTGCAGACTGTTTCCGTTTTGATGCCTTAATTAAAGATGTATTTGCTGGAATCAGCTTCAAAGATGTGGAAGACATGGAGCTTAGTGAAGCCCTGCATCAGGTCTTTGAAGATGAAAAGCTGGAGATCATCCCAAGTCAGGTGAGTGAGATCTTGTTAGTGGACTTTAAGAATCTAATCAACACTGAGTTATCTCATCTTTATTTTCCAATAAAACAAGTTGATTAGCCGATTATTCTGAGAAGTATTTCTGCTCTTCCGCATAGATTTCACTTTCCCATGGAATCTTTCTCAGCTCAGATTCATATTAAAATGCCTCCCTGCTGTGAGGATACCACAGGACACTTTCCATCAACATTTTATTGGAAAAACATTCAGGCACATGTCAACTGTATGTACAAGCTAAGCCAAAACTAATGTGCCTTAATGACAGTGACTGATTAGGGCAGGAGCAGCATTCTCCTAAGCGGGAACACTGCATACAGTGGGCCAATTAATTCTCTTTCGTTTTCTTTTGCCTAATGTACAGGAAGTTCCCTGAATGCTCTTTTTCAGGTTATTTTCAATTATTTCCCTGTTTTTAATCACTTCTCTCTTTTTATGGAGTATGCTTTTTCTTGAGGAAAGCCTGCTTTAGACACGTTTTGATTTCAGTGTGAAAGGCCTCAGGCAGTAAATTTTCAGTTGTGACTGGAATTTTGCTTTTGCTGACTTGTTTTCCTTTTCTCAAGTCATAGTCTACTATTCAACCATTGGCACTTGTTTAGGCACAATGAGGATACATGTGGGGGTAACAGAATGTATGTACTGTGCATGTAACTTGATTGGGTAATAGGAGTGCCAGAGGTATAATGGGTCAGTGATTTGTGATGGCTGAAATGAAAGCATTGGACAAAGTCCTGCAAACATCTAGTCAACGATCATATCTGGAAACTTATTACTTGAAGACTTCCCAAAAGTAGTTACTGAGCAATCAGTGGTTGGTAACTACTGAAAGATGCATGCAGAGTTAGTGATAATCTTCCAGTTGTTAAGACTCTGTACATTGATGTATTCATTTTTGGGGTCCTTAGCTTTCTTAACACGTACTGCTCCAGTCTTTGAATATAAACTAAATTTTTACTGCTCTAGTAATTGGACCTTTTTCATCATCTTGAAGCTTGTCTGAGGGTTCAGTTCATTCAATGCCATGTCCCCTGCTGGTCATGACTTTGGACTTATTTGACCTCTTCAAACCTCATACTTGACATAGCCTTGTAATCAGGTTAATCAGAAAGAGACAGTTAGTTGTAGATTCCTTACCTTAGAATTTCCCCCAGGCGTCGTACTGGATCTGGAGATTTTTCTTTAACAGTAACCCTGTGCGTCGGTAGGTGGCGTCGGTCAACTCTGCATCTGTCGTCAACGTCCTAGTCGCCGGGATGACGTCCCGGTTCCTACTTTGACGCCGCCCCTGCACGCTGACATCAGTTCTTTCTTTTTCCACACCAGCCTAGCGCAGATCTGGAGAGAGCTACCCCTTAGCCGTTTTTGGATAACCTTTTTTCGACGTTTTGACAACGTCTTTTTCGAGACTTTGAGTCCTGGTGTGCAAGGGATGTTCCTACGTCAGGGGATTGTTGAGAGCTGGTCGGAGGCTCCGTCCACTTTCTCCACCACTTTACAATCGTGCCTAGTAGTTAAAAACATAGAAATTCACTTAAAAGATTACAGGGCCGTTATAGTCAGGAAATAGAATTTAAAAAACCTTAGAACTCACTGAAAAAAACAAATGTTACAGATTCGTTATAGTTAGGTTCAGATTTAACTCATACGAAACCACAAAAATTCAGCAGTTATAGTTACCTGAGCTGACTAAAACTTATGCCCCCGCAATGCACTGTTCATGACCTCACATGTTATATGACTCATGACATCACTGATGACATCTCAAACGACATCACTGATGACATCATCCACAGAACTACTCACACACCCACTCAAACTCCCATTCAATCTGTCATAAGCCCTCTCACCCACACAACCACTCACAAACCCATACAAGTACTCACACCCACTCACTCCTCTATAGAGACACACCCACTTACTCATACAGCCACATATATAACCATCTACTCACCCATACAGCCACTCACACAACCATGCAGTCACCCATACAGCTACTCACACACAGACCTATTCATCTATAAAACCACTCACTCATTCACCCACTGATGCAGCCTCTCAACGCATCCACTCACTCACCCATACAAGCACTCACTCACACACTCACAGAACCGCTTACATACCCATTCACACATCCATACAAGCACTCAGACATCTGCTCACGCACTGTACAGCCATTCACACAGATACTCACTCTCCAATGTAACCACTCACACACCAACTCACTTAACCAAATACTCACTCAAACAGCCACTCACTCATCCATACAGCCACTTACATACCCAGTCAGTCACTCATACAGACATTCAGACACCCACTCACCCACCCGTACAGTAACTCACAGCCACTCACTCACCCATACAGGCACTGACACACCTACTCACTCACCAATGTAGTCACTCACACACCCACTCACTCACCAACACAGCTACTGCCATACTTACTTGTACACCCTTACAGCCACTCAAACTCCCAATTTCACTCCCATACAGCCACTCACACACCTACAGAGCCACTCACATACTCACTCACACATGCATACTGTGGAAATATGAATTTTTATGGTCAATTGTGTCCCCTATCTTAGACCCCAACGGCTCCATGTACATGCTATAAGTACATGTATGTTCCCTCCAGTTCCAGCTATGAAGACGCAAATACATGTGCGTTCAACGTCAACACGCCCTCTTTCAGATCCGCCATGAATGGGTCGAATATGCCATTCCTAAGTATGAAAGGCCACCGACTTTATGTGGTTCACTTTTCTAGTTTTATAGTTCGGGCGAGTAGGCCCTGAATTCTGCCATCAAGCCTTTTTCTGTTTCTGCCTCTGAAATGCTCCAGCTTGGACCTGCATCCGTGTCCATGAACTTTGTCTTACTCCCTGCGCGGCTAACGGTGCCTGACGCGGCCTGTTGCCTGCCAAAAACTGTATTCAGCCTTCAAGTTATCTGCTCCGCTCCTCATCCAATGCATTCCTGTCTAGTAGTTTAGGTAAACATCCCTCCAGCTACCGAGCAAAAGGCTCGGCCTCGCTGTCTTTTTGCAAGTAATTCATAGCCCCTGTTACTATGGAAGATTCCTGCCCCCTCGCATCACATGTAGACACATAGACGCTTGTACACGCACTAACAGTCAGTATAGAATAGGATCTGTCCGAGAAGACCCTTCCGTCCAGATAATATAGTTCCTTAAACACAAGATATTAGATATGATTTAGGACTAGGTTGTCCTGACACCCCAGACTTCTGTCTCCACATGTAGGGCCAAATGTCAAGTTCCCTTCACCCTCTAGTTGTACGTCAATCACACGTCATGCGGCTGCGCGCGCATCTCTGTCAAATATTTCTGCTGACACTGCAGGATTCTCTTATGGATCCACCCACTTGTGACATCATTTTAAATGACGTTTCTAGTATACGCCTGTATTTACGCCTATTTTCATTACGTATGTGTATTCTTATCTGTATTATCAGCTGTTACGCCTCCTGCATCTGTCCTAATGCAATGCTTTTCATATAAATATTGTTACTTGTCAATAATGTATTGCTGATCCCTTCCTGAACCTTCGTGGTGATGGAATATGATTGCCTAGTTCGAACTATAATTCCTTTGTAAGGAATAAAGCCCTTTTCAGAACCTCTAATACCACGGATTCTGCCTCTTATTTTGACTGAGTTATTCTTACTAGACTTTACCGCATAAAAAATAGTACAGGTAATTTAAATATTTACCACATAAATTGGCGCCCGAACAGGGACACTTTCTCATCTCACGCGCCGGAGGTGCGTTGCAGGCCCGGTCTCCTGCCACAGCCGGACGGACAACAACGCGTACCCGCAGGATTTCCTGTATCTCCCTCCGACCAAGCGGGGGTGACTGAGGCTGCGATCAACACCCAGACGAGGCGGTGAGAAGTGCGAAGTATCCCGACCAGAGCCTAGCTGAGAGAGCAAGATCCGAGGTATACAGAGGCCCACCAGGTTCCGAAGTTCCGAGTCGAGTCGAGTCCAGTCCGGTCCAGTTCAGTTCAGTTCCGAGGCCTTCCGTTCCGTGCTACCCGGTGAGTACCGTTGCTGGGGAGGCAGTTAGACGTGCACATTAATTTGTGCCGGTCCTGACGGGTTTGGGTACACAGATCCGGTCTGCACTGTTTTAGCAGTGTATCTGTACTGTTTAGCAGTATATCCAGTATGTTCATGTATATAATTCAATATTATCTAGTATTAGTATTATGTCAGTAACTAGTTTTCTTCTAATTATTAAATATTCGTTAAAAGTTAAATGTTAAATGTTAAATGTTTTACTGTGTTCAAAAATTGTGGTATGAATGAGTGTTCATTATTGTGTTTATCGTATTAATTGTGTTCAAGTCCAGTTCGAGTAAGAACCAAGTAACAAGGTTTAAAGATGCCGTTCTTTTCAAAATTAAGACAGATCAAAACTAGAAAAGGAGTACTCGAAGAAGCTGTTCCCATTCCACCTAGGGACACTCCAGGGTATTTTATGTATCATAAACATGGCCTAGATGCCGTATTATATTTTGACTTATGGGTGGACTACACCAAGGATCTAGCAGAAAGTCAGAGGTGGCCCGCAGCTGGGACATGGGATGCAGATTGCATCATGAGAGTAGAAGAAGAATTATGGAAAAAGAAAGCCAGACAGTCACAGAAAGATGCCATTGAGTTATGGCGTAAAGAATCGCATAGGCGCACAGAGAAAGCACTCAGACTGGAAGAGAAAAGTAGGGAGAACTCAAATAAAGCCCGAGAAAATATATTAATTGAGGAAGGTATTCGAGTAAAAACAGAACAAATAGACAGACAACGAAACACTCTTATGAATGGTATGTATCCTCTTTTGGCCGAAGGTTTACCTAAGGCCACCCCGGAAATACCGAAAGATTTGCCACCCCCATTACTCCCGACTAAAGCACATCCCAAGACCGCAAAAGATATTTTCCTTTCCTCTTATTTAGACGATGTAGCTCCAGAATATGTTAATGACCCACCACACACGCCACCTGTCGATGGTGCTCAACGCCGAGATCATCCGCCCCCACATCCGCAACAACAAACTCCTCCGCACGATCCCACAGGTCCATCTGTTTCCACCGTTTTTCCTGCATCCACAGTCTCTACCTTACACCCCACAAATCCTTTCGTGCCTAGCACCTCAGAAGGTGCGACAGCAATTTTGGCTACGCCACCATCAAGAAGCAAATCGTCTCTTAGAGATTTAGCAAACCAACGTACACCCCAAATAGCAACATCCGACATGTTTAAGGAACATCTTGTAGATTGTAGATATGATCCAGTGCCCGGTAAAAATGATAGAATGCTGCTATCATCACTACGTATACGACGAGCCTCACTATATTTAACGACGCTACCAGGAATGATTAAACATTTAGACAATATATATCGCTTTGTCCAAACAGGGCAAGGCCCTGAAAGTATTGACGAAGCCATGGAATACCAGAAAGCGGATATACAGAGACAACTGTTACGTTTCTTCATAAACTGCTTGATCAGAGACAGAGATAGGTCTGAGGTAGACCAGGATGAAATGCAAGTACTTACCCGATGGGGTCAGAATATATCAGAGGGAAAACATGATAAACAGACATGCATAGTAGTTATGTGCCGAAAGATCCGCAAAGAAGTAGAACGAATACATAAAGCCAGATTAGAGGCAGACAAAACTGAGTCAGAGGGAGAGGAGGAGGAAGAATCAGAAATGCCCACAGGACAATTAGAAACGATAGCTTATGTAGGTAGGGGAAGACCTTGTAACAATATCCGATACTTTAATGACCCGATACGTCCGATACGTCCAGAATGTAATAGACATTTTCAAGTCCCTATGTTAAATACGAAGTCCCCTGAACACTTATTCCAGGCTGCTGATAAATTACTTCGAGACCGAAGGGGGTATCATATGCTCGATTCTATGGATGAACAAGAATTAGCCAGGTCAGCAGTACAATGGGCTGACAGTTTTGAAAAATACAGTGATGATGTGCTAGCACACACGTTTTTGAATCTTACCCCAGACGAACAGCGTTTAGCTGGTATATACATGATACAACATCTGGTTATATTATATAGAAGCCAACACTCCGATCCCGGTCCCCTACCTGATATACTGATAGAATTACTCACGAATAAATGGAGAGGTTCAGGTACTGATTTAATTGAAGAAATTCTAGAATATCGACACCAGTACATTGTCTTCGTATGCCCAGAACATGTTTCAGTTCCCCCCAAGTTGGAGAGAAAAACGTATCACATAGACAGACAGAATCCCTTACGCGAAGTGCACCCAGTCAGAGGTGAGGACAATATTTTTAAACGCGTGTTTGTGTACGCGCCCATAACTAAAATTGAATTATTAGAGATGAAGAAAGTAGTACCTAGCCATGACAAAGACCCAGCAGGTTTCCACCGTGAGATAAAAGACATGTTACTCATGGGAGAGTATACTTACCCGGACATTATGAAAATATTAAAAGTCCTATTACCCGCCGGTATTTACGAGAAACTCAAAGAAAAGGAATGGGAGGTGGGAGACCAAAAGATAGATTGGACAGTATTAGAAAACGAAGAAAAGGCCCGAGCTGCAGGTTCAGGGCTTGGGGAAAGGACTACAGCATTACCAGGATTATTAGTGCAGGTACTACCACGTTTATTAACTACGAAAAAGGAAGACTGGGGTGCAATCTCAGCCTGTAAACAAAAACAAGATGAAGACACTAGTGATTTCTATTCCCGATTTGAAAAATGTTTTGGTATTAATAGTGGCATAAAAGCAAACAGTGAATCGTATCCACATCTGTTTGTGACAAAATTAGTCGAGAATTCCCTGCCCCAAGTCAAGAGTAGAGTACTGAAATTCGAGAGTACCTGGCAAGGAAACACACCGTCACAGATGTTACAAATGTTACAATATCATCACAATAGAATTAGGGAAGAACAAGAACATGAACAAAGACGTATGAAAGACACGAAAATGAAAATGCTTGTTGCTCAGTCAGTTCCAGCTGACGGTCATAAAAAGGGTATGACACAGTCCAATGATTCAGTAGGTCCTGTTAGAGGGACATGCAACTATTGTAAACAGCCAGGTCATTATATACACGATTGCGCAGTTTTGAAACATAATATCTCTACGGGTATAACGAAAGAGAGACCACGTCCGCCTAGACAGGATCAGATCCAACAACAAGTACCTCAAAATATACAGCCTATGCCAGCTGTACAACAGACCGCACCACAACCACAACAACAATTACAACAACAGCCACAGCCTATTGCTGCAACACAAAACACGACACAACAGATGTACCAGTATGCACAAAATGACTATCCAGAGTATCAGCGCTACACATGAAATAGCCTAGAGAGGGAAGTTGGCTTACCCCTTATTGAGGTTCCAGTAGATCAAGAGGGTCCTTATGTACAAAGTCAGTTATTAGGGAAAGATAGAAAGTTTCTACTCGATACAGGGGCAAGCAGAACCACTATCCGTCACAGCGAAGTCCCAGGGGTACCCCTCTCAGGCTCACAAAATATCTCCCTTGGTTTTTCAGGAAAGCCTACTGTTAACGAAGTATCGCAACCACTTGCATTTACAGTTGGTCCATTAACACGGACTACAGATCTATTACTTACGAAATCATGTCCAGAAAACTTGTTAGGTATAAAAACATTGAAGGCTCTAGGAGCTGTACTATGTTGTTCTCCGGAAGGAGTACGACTATTTTTGCGTGACTTTAAAGGTCACTACGTGTCTAGAGACATGGATCACCGGTTACAGAATCTACCTGCACATTTATGGGCACAAGGCCCCACTGATGTAGGTTGTATGCACATTACACCATATCGAGTCACACTCAAAACAGGAGTGGTACTACCACGAATGCGACAATACAAATTACCGCCAGATGCTGTTGTGGCTTTACTGCAAATCATTGACGAGCTCATCGCACAAGGAGTGGTTGTAGAAACCGACTCCAATGTATGTAATTCCCCGATAATTCCGATTCTTAAACGAACTGATCCAAAAGCACCACCAGTATATCGATTAGTTATTGATCTGCGAGAATTAAATAAATGCATTGTACCACAATACCCCGTGGTCCCAGATATCTCTTCATTATTAACGGCCATAGATTCAGAAGCAACGTTCTTTACTGTAATTGATCTCAAGAACGCTTTCTTTAGCGTCCCAATCGATCCGGAAAGCCAATATTTGTTCGGATTCAGTTTAAATGGACGAAGTTTTAAATTCACACGCGCACCTCAAGGATTCACAGAAAGCCCCAGCATCTATAGCCAAGCACTGAAAAGAGAACTTGACAGTATTCACATGCCAGCTCACACTGCCCTGCTTCAATACGTCGATGATCTGCTGATCACCGCACGAAGCGAACCTGAATGTGAAAAAGCATCACTGACGATTTTACATTTCTTAGCCGACAAGGGGCACAAAGTGTCCCCTTCGAAACTACAATTCTGTGTCCAGCAAGTTGTGTACCTAGGGCACTTGCTGTCCAAATGGGGGAGACAGCTCACACCTGATCGCATCCAGTTAATTGTAAACATGCCACCACCCAAGACACAAAAGGAGGTACGGGCCTTCATAGGCCTCACTTCGTACTGTAGGCAGTGGATCCCCCAATATGCCTTTTTAGCTAAACCACTCATTCAGTTAACAACACAGGAGGCAGCGACACCGACTGTCCTCCCTTGGACTCAGGAACATACACAAGCTTTTGAAAGCTTAAAGAAAGCTTTATGCCAAGCACCTGTTTTAGCAACGCCATGTTACAGCAAACGTTTTACACTTTTTGTTACAGAACATGAAGGTACTGCTTTGTCAGTACTCACGCAGGAACAAGCAGGATCACACAAGCCATGTGCTTATTTTTCTAGTACATTAGATCCCGTAGCTCAGGCTCTTCCTGCGTGCCTGAAATCAGTCGCAGCAACAGCTTTAGCAATCAGACAAAGCGACGCCATAGTGTTAGGACATCAATTGACAGTACAAGTACCACACGCAGTAGAGGTTCTCTTGAACCGGACCCAAACACAACACTTGACTATAGCAAGACTGACGGGTTATGAACTAACATTGTTCCAGCCACACATAGAAATCAGACGCTGTAGTACATTAAATCCTGCCACACTTTTGCCATTAAATGGAACAGACCCATTGGCACATGATTGTATTGAAGTCATTACTATTACGACGAAACCCAGACAAGACTTGACAGATATTCCATTATCAGACCCAGACCTGACATTGTATGTAGATGGTTCATGCATGAGAACAAATACAGGAGAATTAGTGGCCGCTTATGCAGTCACAACAGACACTGAAATTATTGAAACAAATTGTATCGATACCTTGTCAGCTCAAACAGCAGAGCTCATCGCTCTGACATTCAAGCCAAAAATAAGAAAGTCAACATATACACAGATTCACGTTATGCATTCGGAGTCGTCCATGACTTCGGCGTGCTGTGGCGAGAGAGAGGTTATTTAACTTCTCACGGTGCCCACATCCAGCACGGTCCCCTTATTCAAGCTCTGTTAGATGCAATACATCTGCCTACTTCAATATCTATCATGAAGTGCAAAGCCCATACGAAAGTGACGGACATTATTTCTCAGGGTAACGACCTAGCTGACAGAACAGCTAAACAGACTGCTCAGAATCAGACTCATCCAACTGACACGACAAAGACAATAGTTCCGACACCAACACACTGTATGACAGTTAAGGATCCCACCCTTGATGTAATTGACATACAGACACATGCTACACCAGAAGAAATAAAGAGATGGACTGAATTAGGAGGGATCCAAACGGATCAAGGATGGATGACGAAGGGAAAATCTATATGGTTTCTCCCCGACTCAATGGTTCAGGTCATCATTAACACAATACATAGTCCAGCGCACCTAGGAGAGAAAGCTATGCTAGACAGTATTCAACGCATTTGGTTTAATAAACACTTACGAGCAGCAGCTAAACAGAAAGTACGTACCTGTATGATTTGTTGTCAGTTCAATCCAGGAAAAGGCGTACCTGTAGATCAGGGTGGATTTCAACCCCCCGATCACCCTTTTGAAGTCCTCCAGATGGATTATATCCAGATGGAACGTTGTCGAGGATTCAAATATGTCCTCGTAGTTGTATGCGCTCTTTCCCGGTGGACAGAGGCGTATCCCGTCTCAGATTACACTGCCCCGACTACTGCCAAACAGTTAGTTCGAGAATTCTTCCCACGGTATGGTTTGCCCCGTATCGTGTACTCAGATAATGGCCAACCGTTCTCATCCGAGCTAATGAAACATGTTTCACTTCTGTTAGGCTACCAATGGAAATTCCACTGTGTCCGACATCCCGAGGCAGCAGGTCTAGTGGAACGACATAATCAAACTCTGAAAATTAGACTGTCCAAAGTATGTAGAGAAAAAGGTGTCGACTGGATAGTAGCTTTACCAGTTGCGCTCTTTTACATGAGAATGGTAGCACACTCTCGAACAGGGCTATCTCCGTATGAGGTGATCTTCGGCAGACCACCAAATATGTGGGGGACGCCTATACCTCGTAAAATCACTGATGTTGACTGTAATATGCTGACAGATTACCTGGCTTCCTTGATGTCTGCACTACAATCTTGTCGTTCACAGGTAGCTGCAGCTTTTCCCGACAACACTGAGGTGAAGCCCCACGACGTGGTTCCGGGGGACCTCGTGTTTGTGAGGAATTTTGACAGGAGGAGCCAGCTGGAGCCTCGGTGGCAGTCGCCGAAGCTCGTCTTATTGACCACAAGGACAGCCGTGAAGATTGAGGGACGTAAAGGGTGGTTGCACTCGAGCCACATCAAAAAATTTTATGGACTACCGTCCGACGTGAACCCTCAGCCCTGCATTCCCTCACAGACTGATTCAAAACTACCCCTGGTTGAAAAAACCAAGAGTGAAAACTATAAACTGAAACTAAGGTCTAGCAAGTCAGACAATTTGATTGTTTAAGTCCTCTCCAAGGTGAATCGTTGAATTTGTCTCTGACATGTATCCTCTAGACCGAAATAGAGAGAAAAATGGACAGAAACAGCTCAGGACACATGCGTACTGTAAATCACTTCGTAGTCACTGCATAGTGACATTGTTAATTATGTTTTTTCTAAGTCTTCTGATTATTATCTCCGGTATATTATTACACATGTATTACCCTATCTCCAAGCATGCTTTCAATGCTACTGCCGAACATTCTTTTAGCGAATTACCCCCACATGAGTTGTCCTATAGATTTGCGCTGCGCAACAACACATTCATTAGTATGTTACATCATTCTCATCAGACCAGCAATGCTACAAATTGTTGGATATGTGGCCGACTCCCTCCCTATCAGAAATACAAGGGAGTTCTGCCCCTCTTTCCGTATCCATTCACACACAATGGCTCCTGTGGAGCATGGTTTAGTTTGATTAATTCCCTAGATTCAAATACAGTAGTTTACCAAGACAATTGGGTATGGGGAAACCTGAACCTAGTTTTACTTAAAGTCTGCTACCCTAACAAGGAGGGACTTCCCAAAAGAACAGGAACTGATCTAGAAAATGAAGTATATGGATTAGGTAACTTTACACTTAATCTTATGATCCTGAATATTGAATCCGAAGCTACACCGATCTTGCCCGCTATGTCAGTATTTCCAGTTAGAGGCGAATTATGTGTAAGAAAGAATGGTTCAATACACATGGGCCATAGTAAATGTACCACTGTAATAGAATTCAGTGATAAAGGCAAATCTACATTTAGAGCTTCCCGTCACTCCTACTTCATCTGTGGTCACACCGCATACATACGCCTACCCCTAGATTGGGATGGTACCTGTTACATTGCATTCCTTCTGCCACCTGTTTTCCTAGCCCCGCCTGATTATCATAGGAACACCCATTTAGTACACAATAGACAGCAGAGAGACCTCCCGATTGTCGACTACACTGAAACAGCATGGGAGAAATACACAGATTTCAATAAAGGTTTCTTTCCCTACATAGGTACAGTCACCAATAGTAAGCTGATACGTAGATTAACTAGAACCCTTGAAGCAGTAGTGAATGAAACTACTTCCGCTTTGGGCAACTTAACGGAGGAGCAGTCTGCGATGCGGATTGTTGTTCTCCAAAATCGTCTTGTCCTTGACGTCATTCTGGCCGATAGGGGCGGAGCTTGTAGGGTCATCGGATCAAGTTGCTGTGTTTTCATACCAGAAAACGCGCCGTCAGTATATAAAGCCATAACTCGACTTCATAAGATCGTAAGCCAGATACACCAGAATCCAGGCACCTGGACTTGGTCCGGTTGGTTCTGGAGCGTGTTGTCAGCCTGGGGATGGAGGATCCTATCCTTCCTAGGTATTGGCTTTCTCATACTATTCAGTTGCTGCTTGTGTCTACAATGTGGGCCAGCGATTTGTGGTCTGTGTGCCACATCGTGTATCCCGCCTTCAAATTTTCATTCAAGATCCCGGAAGAAGAAAGAAGAACAAATGATGCTATATGAACAGATTGATGGATTGATGAAGATGGATATTTCATGAGGGTCCGTAGGGGACAAGGAGGGAATGTGGAAATATGAATTTTTATGGTCAATTGTGTCCCCTATCTTAGACCCCAACGGCTCCATGTACATGCTATAAGTACATGTATGTTCCCTCCAGTTCCAGCTATGAAGACGCAAATACATGTGCGTTCAACGTCAACACGCCCTCTTTCAGATCCGCCATGAATGGGTCGAATATGCCATTCCTAAGTATGAAAGGCCACCGACTTTATGTGGTTCACTTTTCTAGTTTTATAGTTCGGGCGAGTAGGCCCTGAATTCTGCCATCAAGCCTTTTTCTGTTTCTGCCTCTGAAATGCTCCAGCTTGGACCTGCATCCGTGTCCATGAACTTTGTCTTACTCCCTGCGCGGCTAACGGTGCCTGACGCGGCCTGTTGCCTGCCAAAAACTGTATTCAGCCTTCAAGTTATCTGCTCCGCTCCTCATCCAATGCATTCCTGTCTAGTAGTTTAGGTAAACATCCCTCCAGCTACCGAGCAAAAGGCTCGGCCTCGCTGTCTTTTTGCAAGTAATTCATAGCCCCTGTTACTATGGAAGATTCCTGCCCCCTCGCATCACATGTAGACACATAGACGCTTGTACACGCACTAACAGTCAGTATAGAATAGGATCTGTCCGAGAAGACCCTTCCTTCCAGATAATATAGTTCCTTAAACACAAGATATTAGATATGATTTAGGACTAGGTTGTCCTGACACCCCAGACTTCTGTCTCCACATGTAGGGCCAAATGTCAAGTTCCCTTCACCCTCTAGTTGTACGTCAATCACACGTCATGCGGCTGCGCTCGCATCTCTGTCAAATATTTCTGCTGACACTGCAGGATTCTCTTATGGATCCACCCACTTGTGACATCATTTTAAATGACGTTTCTAGTATACGCCTGTATTTACGCCTATTTTCATTACGTATGTGTATTCTTATCTGTATTATCAGCTGTTACGCCTCCTGCATCTGTCCTAATGCAATGCTTTTCATATAAATATTGTTACTTGTCAATAATGTATTGCTGATCCCTTCCTGAACCTTCGTGGTGATGGAATATGATTGCCTAGTTCGAACTATAATTCCTTTGTAAGGAATAAAGCCCTTTTCAGAACCTCTAATACCACGGATTCTGCCTCTTATTTTGACTGAGTTATTCTTACTAGACTTTACCGCATAAAAAATAGTACAGGTAATTTAAATATTTACCACAATACAACCACTCAGATACCCACTCAGACACTTATACAACCACTGACACAACCACTCATACACCTACATAACTAGTCTGAAATCCACATATTCACCCATACATTCGCTCATGCATTAATTCACACCCCCCATACAGCCACTCACACACTGATACAGACAGTCACACACCAACTCAGATAACACATTTTAGATTGTATCATTTATTAGTAGTCCACCTAGTATGCTAATTTAACTTTTGTAGTAGATTAGTATATATGTTAAACAATCATAGACTCTTAAAAACACTTACGCTCACTTGATGATATCATCAGTGATGTCATTTAAGATGTCATTTGAGATGTCATCAGTGATGTCACTGACCATAAGTAGTAAGTTATAGTTAGCTCAGGTAACTATAACTGCTGAATTTGTATGGTTTTGTGTGAAATCTGAGCCTAACTATAACATCTCTGTAACCTTTGTTTTTTCATTGAATATATATTATATTAATTATACTAATATATATGTGGATATATATGTATATACACATGCACACATATGTATATGGACACATGCACAAAGACTGTTGTGTGGATGTATACTACACTGTATTTCTATTTATTAAAAAAGTTGCAGTTTATTTCAGATCCCTCTATTTGATGAAGATGATTATCTATAGTAATTTTTACATAACACAACCATGAGCTGATATATGTATATATATGTATATACTTGTATAGATATAGTATTGTATATGTAATAACTTTTAAAATGTTTTGGAATTGTGCCAACCAGTTAGAAACATATTTACATCATATAAACATTTTTTAATTTTAATGACAAAGCTCTCCTTTTTAGGTCTCGCTGGCGTTGCCGCCAACGAGAACTATTGTTGCCGTGATACCTCTCAAGGGAGACAGACCGGGGCACGCGCAGCGATCGGGGTCTGTGGACGCGCTTGTGAGACGCGCTTCGAGATGCCTCTCAAGGGAGACAGACCGGGGCACGTGCAGCGATTGGGGTCGAGGTCTGTGGACGCGCTTGTTTTGGAAAGCTCCTGCTCTTACCTTCAGCCTGGTCCATCCTCAACCCCCTGAGTGCGGCTCCAGACTGTGATGGAGAGCTCGTCTCAGGTGATAGCACACAGACAGAGCCTCCTCCCTCTGGGGCGGTGTGCTAGGAACATACACAACCAGGGGCTGGTTTTGGCTCCTCGTTTGGTGGGGTCTTCACGAAGCTGCTCTTGTCAGGCGTTGTTCCAGGGTTGCAAGCTGAGACTGTCCATGGTTCCCTATTACCAGAATCCCTGTCGGCAGTCCGGCTCTTTTTTTGGGGGGGAAGGGTATATATTTTGACAGCTATCTTCTTCGGCCTCGCTGAGCTCACGCTCGCCTAGGTGCCGCCTCTTCCTCTCGTGCACACGCGAGCGAGCTCCTCTCAAGTCGGCAAACAGTAGCTGACAATGGCGAAGGAGCACGAGCCGGTGCAACGCTGAAGCGTGCGTTCTAGTCTGTCAGCGGCAGAGTGATAAGCGAACTCTTCCTGCCATTGGCTGATCTCGTTGCACGTGACCTTGAGTTCGAAAACCTCAGAGGGAGCCAGCGGTGGGTTGTATTGACGCCATTTTGGATGCCGGGGAACGAGGTTTGCGGGAGTACGTAGTAGAGGAAGTGGTAGTCCGTTGTGGAGAGTCGGTGATGTCGGTTGCTTTTACTGCTCTTCATCTACGAGCAACGAAGCGGGCAGTTCTGTTATTTTAAACGTATTGTGGCGCAACTCATCTGTAAGGTCCTTCACGCTACCATGAGTGCGGGGAATACCTTGGGCTCTACTAGTCACCAAACATTTCATCTGACGATCAGTGAAGCGGTGCTTTTGGGGATATACGTCGAGATCCCTTCTCTCACTTATGAGCATCGGGTGATTCCATTCTGTCACCAAGTCATAGATGGCAAAGGGACCGCACGTTATTTGGAGATGCCTTTAGCTACCGTTATGCATGTTTACTCCGATTAACCCAAACTTAAAATGGGAATGACTAAAATCCGCTCTCCGGGTTGTAGGGTCTGCCAAACTGGACACTTTTGAGAAGTTATTTGCTTGGGGTGGGGCATACAGTTGCATGGTGGAGCACAGAAAATGCATCAGTGTACTCCTATGCGCAAAAACAAATGTGTCCAATTTCGAACATGCGTAAAAAGAGAACATTTCATCTCTTTCATGACGTCTGTACTTGCTGAATAGATTCTTCTTTTTTTTTTAACATCGTTTCTGTAAGGTTTACACCACAGTTATTTTTAAGCTGTGAAGAGCTACAGAGTAGGCCATTCATATTTCATTCTACCCTGTTTGTATAGCAGACAGCAGAACTGGGCATGCATAGGTAGAACTACTCTAGAATGTTTAAACCGTGTATAATCAAACTATGTGGCAAATTTTACTCATTCAAGCGGACAGGCAATTTCTGAGGCAGGGACATTTTGACATCATTATAGTTTGGGAATTGTTTTTAATGTTCAGCTATCATGGGATTATCTACTCACCATAAGAGCCTTACAAGCGGCGAGAGTAGTGGAAGCACTTTTTAGATTTGCAGCCCAACTTGCCCCGAAATCCAGTTAAAGAGATGCTGACACTTTATAGGGCCAAGTGTCTTTCAGTTGACACTTATGGGGCCGGAGTCTGGGGATTTGCTAATTGCTCAAAGCTCCAGTGAATTAAGAATGATTTTATTAGGAGAGTCTTGATGGTCTCAAAAGTACTTCAACTCTCTTTTGCCACCTTGAACTGTGTTTAGAGCTAGCAATGGACCAAGTATGTCTTGCCCCTTTACTACTATGACCAAGATATGGAAAACTCCTGAATTGGAATTGACTAAATCCATAGTAGTGTATTGTCTCACTAATAAAAACATTCAAAATATCCCTTGGTTTAATTACCTCAAGAGATCGTTCCAGAAAATGGATTTGAGTGATTTTTTTAATAACCCTATAAATATTCCTCAACAAGCCAATAACATAATAAACAAGCATTGGCATAGCCAATAGGTTTCGCCTTTGGGACCTTAAATTTCGCAGTCCAGATAGCAGCCGTGGTAACAAAAGGTAATCTTATGTGTCTGGTGTTAGCTGTGAAGTGTTTCATGGTATAAATTGAACTGTTCTTTGGTTACAAGCAAATATTCTAAAATATATTGTGCGTGCAATGCTTCAATCCATGGTGGCACAGAACCCAGGATAATGTGCTGCATGACTAACCACTTATAAGGTCCCAATGTCGAGACCTATTGGCTGCCAATGATTGTTTCAAAAAGGGATTTACGGTTATTCATGTGTAGTATGATTTTAATAAATTGTGGAGCTTTAGGAAAGTTACCGTCTTAAGAGAACAAAGTAATGGAATGCTGGCACAAATATGTGGATTTGCCAGGTCGGTGTAGTGCGTGTTAGAAGAATAAGCTATTTTGTATGAGTTGCTCACAAAATTTTTACTATCAAGGTGCAATAAATATATACCCTCCTCCCCAGCCTCACAAACGCCTTCAATAGGTACTAATTCCATATGGCATCTCACTGAAATATTAACCTGCAATTTAGATAGCCTGTTTATTTTTCTGCGGCTTAATATGTTAATTAATTCCATATTCTCTCCTCCCATGCCCCTTAATTTAAACTATAGGTCATTTGTGTCTGCAGTCTCGTTTTCCCTGCCTTTTTGTTTTTTGCAGATTTTTCTCTCTTTTCATTCTGTTGAACCTTTTTAATGCTACCCCTTTTGTTTTACATTCTCTGACTCCCTCCATATGTCAATATTTCTTTCATACAGTTTTACTTTTTGCATTCCTCTCGTTTTCTTACATTTTCTAGCTGTCCCTTTTCTGCAGTTTATTTTAATCTTATTACCATACCCTTTACTTGTTTTTTGCCACTGCTGCTCTTTTGCTTCTATCATTCTTGCTCAGTCTGCTTTGACTAGTTTTCCCTTCCTTCCATTTTCGTCTGCTCTTCTTTCTTCCTCTTGTGTCTGGATCTCTTGTGTAGTGACCAGCGCAGATAAATTACCTTCATGGCGCTGCTGGTTTTGAGCTTGTAAAAATTGCTGTGTTGATTGCACAGATCCTCAGTAGTATATGAGAGTCCAGGGGGAACTAATAAGCCCCCCCCCCCCCTTCCGAAGGCACCTCAGCCGCCAAGCCCCGTGGCTGAGGCTAATCTCATCCAATGGAAAGCTGCCTTTGATGCACTTTGCTTCATTTAAGAGCGCCTGGTTCCACTTGCACAGTTAATTCTGAGCAATCGCTACTTACTGACGTAGTTACTTCTATGAGATGTTCAAGATATGCATAAGCATGCAGAACACCCAGGCATGCAGCATGAAGCATTATTGTCAAACTTACGGTCCTATTGATTTTTAACATTATGGAAAAATCACCTTCTGATTGCATTATATTTGATTTCTTTTGATGGTTAGATATTTTCAAGAGCAGCAAACAAAATTGTCGTTTTGACTAATTTTATCAATGACTGTTGCATTTGTGTTTTGGGCATGTCTAGAATCAGGAGAATGGAAGTGGTATGTAACAAAATGAACTAAGCCGACGTATTTATTGAAGCTCTTTTCTGTTATTAAAACTTTTCCCTGACTGTGATATGTTCAGCTATGTATATCAGTTTGATACTGCGTTTTTGGTTTCTTGTTGCAATGTTGTGTAGCGTCAGATACACGCATCATACATTCAAACACTGAATATTTTTTGACTGTTTCCCCTTTTAATTAAAATCCCCCCATCTATTTTTTCTCACCTTCATTATAAGCATTTTTAGGTCTCGCCTAGCGACTTAGTGCATCGTGTAGGCGAGATCTATTGTTGCCGACTTGCTTAGCGATGCGGGACAGGATAGGTGCACGCGCTTAAAAGACATCAGCTGTGAACGCGTACGGCACCGTTAGCTGAATTGGCAGGACAGGACATGTGCACACCGCAGCTTGCGTCGCGTTAACACGCCTCCTGCTTCTTTCCTGAAAAAGTTAAACAAATAATGGGGTGACCCAGTATCCCTCAGAACCTGGGCAGTAAGTTATAAGGTAAACAGTGGTTCCGTTGGGTGAAAGAATTACTTTACGCATTGGGCATAGTCGAGCGTTATTCAGATAATATACGATATTCTACTGTAAGCAACACACAAAACAGTTCATATGTAAATCAAATTCTTTATATATAAATTACGTCATTCAAATATATATGGCCTGTGGAGTTGGTAAACATCCAGCAAAAATCTCAGGATGGGGTTCCAGTTAGGTATTGGGCCTATCCTGGCTCGTCTGATTGAATCGGACCCCTGGCCTGCCGCCCGATCTTCCGAATGAGTTAACTTCGGTTGAAGAGCCTTTTTTGCCTACTACCCACACTAAGGGATTAGAAGCGCCTGGATTATAGACAGCACTTCGCATGAAATTAGATGCAACTGTGGAGCCTCGAATGCTACGTGACCAGTGATTCAACTGCTCTCGCATGCAACATAGGCCCAATACCTAACTGGAACCCCATCCTGAGATTTATGCTGGATGTTTACCAACTCCACAGGCCCAGATCATTTTGAATTTCTATCATACTAAGGCCGTCACCTTCTATCCAAGTCCTGATGAAGACCCGCACTGACCTAGCAGTAGTGCAGTCCCAGGGTTGAAACGTCGACTATTATGTGGACCATTACATAGAATCTGCGCCAAAAGGAACTCTTCCATCACGCAGCTTTACTATTGAACCCTCTGGCCATTTTCGAATATTCTCGATTTTAAACTATTGTACATATCACGCACATTGTCACTGAGCACTCACTATTCACTGTCACTTTTATTATTACACTATTGCTTGACGGCCTTTCATGAAATATCGATGCATATATATATGAATGACGTAATTTATATATAAAGAATTTGATTTACATGTGAACTGTTTTGTGTGTTGCTTACAGTAGAATATCGTATATTATCTGAATAACGCTTGACTATGCCCAATGCGTAAAGTAATTCTTTCACCCAACGGAACCACTGTTTACCTTAAATCTTTGCTGAACAAGTCAGAGGACTGCAGATGTGCACGCCCCAACTTGCGACACGTTACCACGCAGAAAATTGCAGGTTAGTAAAGCACTGTGGCGCATTACAACATGGGCCTTAGAAGTTTCCTGTCTCGCCGAGCTTCTCGGAGGGGTTCACGATGCAGACAGCAGGAGGACTGCACATGTGCATGCACCAACTTGCGACGCGTTACCACCTTTCTTTTTTAACTAGCACATGCAGCCCAGGACATGAGGCAAAGTCATAAAGCCCCCCAGCCCGCGCTCAGTATCATTGCAGCCCTTCCATAAATAAGCACTGGCCAAAACAACTGCGCTTGCAGCCCACCCGTGCCCTCGCTCTTGAGACAGCCTCACCTTGCATTTTCTCCAAAGCGACGTTAATCACTTTGCAGCCTGACATCTATTTTGTGTCCCCGGGCTCCCTTCTCTGTTGGTCTGAACTCCATGCACCGACTTCCTCTCTCTGTAGTCAACGAGGGACGGATGGAGGGCCACGGCTGCTGCACACAATGGCCTAAAAGCTCCTCTTGAGCAAAGTTTACTCGGCTGGGGGCAAATGTACATCTAACAGCTTAGCTGTGCGCACGCAAGACAAAACATATGCACGCGCTCTGCTTTCAGTTTTAAGGACAAACCATATGCACGGACTTCGCTTTTCTTGCGGCACGGCATTTACTTTCGCTTTTCTGGTTTTACAAGGTGCTGAGCTCGAAGGGCTGCTCCCACTTGGCGCAGCGTATAATCCAGAGGGCCCCAGGTACCCCGGCAAATGTAGCACCTCGCGGGCGCAGGCATGTTTCTTCTTCAGGCAGCGCACACATACAGCAGAGACACCCCTCTCTGTCAGGCACCCGCGGCTCAATGACTCCGCCCCTGACTGCGTAGGATAAAGTCTCACATTCGGTTCTGATGACTTACATTCCAGACTCGCGCTCCGCCACTTCAGGAATCCGCTCTAACGACCTTTTTACCACAAAATCTACCGTCCCTATTAAAACCCATAACTCCGAAAGAGTCTGGAAACAGACGGACTTAAGAGACCAAACACTCACCTTCCACCATGTTCACTCGGACCCACGAATCCTCCTCCGAAGGGAGCGCTGCAAAACTCAACCCGCTTTAGCAAGCAGCCAGTGGCCTGGTGCCCGCCAAACCTCTTCACATCCTGCTACGTCCTACACCTGCCTCCCTTGGAGGCACTGAGGTATGCTCTGAGCAGTCCAGTTCGGACACAATAGTTGGACAGAGGCCCGGCAAGGCCTGCCAGGCACAGTAATAGCCGGGTAATTCACCTTCAAAGAAGCAGCTCGACTGAGGTGGGGCCCTCGCACATAGGTCTGTGCAGGGCCGCCGACCGGCCCAAGTAACTCCGTGACACCGAGCGCCTAGAACTGCGCTGTGCACTCTCAGATGTGCAAGGGACATGAGCACGCAGGTACCCACCCAATAAACATGACACAGACTGACAGCTGAGAGAGTAGGTGTGGCTGGGTGCGAAATGTGAGGGAGACAGAGACCTTGGCATCAGGGCTTGTGAACTGTAGCTTAAAAAAGATGTATTTTCAATCAGCTTCTGTTCTTAACATTTCACAATATTGCAAATAAATATAGGGAGTGGGATTTTATGTGTTCATTCTTATTTTGACAGTAATCTAGGCAACATTATTATGAGTTTTAAAATATTTTTCCCATTGTTACCTCATTTTTCCAAATGAATGAAATCCATACATTTAGACTACCTTTACTTATTACCAATGTTATGTGCTTACGAAACATTTTAGTATAAAACATTTCAATTTTAGGATGCAACAATGAGAAAGTTACAATGGAAATATTTTTTTTGTGATTGACACTATTAAAACGCATTTGCAATGCAATAGGTCTCGCAGTTACGCGAGTTTAAGCTATTGGCATTGTAAATAACAATGCCTTTTATTTATGTTTTTAAAAAGAAAACAAAAATAAAAGGCATTGTTATTTGCAATGTCAATAGCGTCAATGCGAGACCTATTGCATTGCAAATGCTTGTTATTATTTGAGTTTATGGTCGATTCTAAAAAGAAGAAATTGAGAGGCACCATTAGCCTAAGCGGTACCACGTTAGAAAGAGTTATGATTCTAGACTACCTGGGAATTAGAGTGTCAAACAACGAGTCTTGGAAACCCCAAATCCAAGATAGTTGTTCAATAATCATCCATAGAGCACCCATCATTGTGAGCTTCATTTAACCCATTCTCCCCTGTGATCAGATCTATAATACCCAGATTAAGAGAGCTGCATTATATGAGGCCGATTTGAGAGGCCACTGCAATTCTACTCTTGGTGTGTGGAATACAATTTTATAAGGGCTGTTGCTATTCTGGGATGCAGGACCACTCTCTTGCAACTCAGACTGGACCATGCCCTCAAGCCTATCACAGAAGTGGTAAGGTTGCTACCCTTCTATTGGTTTCGGGTCTGGTTGAAAGAGGTACTAGAGCCATATCAATAAGCTGTCAGTGAAATTATAGGCCTGAATAACTCATACAAAATCCCCTGGTCGGCCTATATTAAACTCACCTTCAATAGTTTGAAGTTGGGAGGTCTCTGGATCGACCCCCCCTAACCATCAATAGCAACTCCAAGGGTGTTGTCAAACAAGCATATTGGGAAAACGTTTATTAAATCCGACTCTCTAGGTAGCAGGACTTAAACCTTTTTAATGCACAAAAATGTATTTAAACTAGAGGATGCACTCGATTTTATCCATCTGACTCGGGCTCGCTCTATTTTCTTGCAGTTTCGCTATGGCTTCCTTCCCCTGACCACCTACGTTTCATTTTGCACTTTGTCGATTATAAATCAAAACTTTGTCCAGCCTGTCATTCAACAGACGAGTTGGAGGATCACTTTTTTTCTGTAGGGCTTATTCTAGGTGGATTGCACCAATGTGTCAGGCTCTGGGGCTGTGTGACCTTTACTCCCTAAGAATATGCAAAAGTGACACTAGGTCATTTGTGGTGTTCACTGTGGCTAATTTTATTATGTCCACATGGTCAGTATGGCAAACATTATTGCCTTCGTATAGATCTCAGCAATGTTTCATTGTAGTCAGAATCCTTTTAACTAATATTTCTGTTGATGGATTGTACTTTTTAAAAGGCTATCAATGCCTGATTATTTTAGCATTTTATGACTTTTTAAGCAATTTGTATTGTACATAATGTTATTTGTTTTTAATCTTTTGGCTTGTGGATGATGTGCTAAATTCGAACTGACAAATTTGAAATTTGGAATTGAGGACTAGCTTTAATGCTGGTAGTCTTTTATTTTACTAGCATTAACTATTTGTGGCCCCATTAAGTTTATATTCTATATTGCTTTAAAAAAGGAAATTAATTGAAATATTTGATTTACAATCACTATGATATTGAGTTTCCATTTAGGATTTAATCAATCTTTTTTTATCACCAGATTAAAAAAGCCTTGGAACTATATGAACAACTTCGACAGAGAATGGGCGTCGTTATTGTTGGGCCAAGTGGTGCTGGCAAATCTACACTTTGGAAGATGTTGAGGGCTGCGCTTAGTAAAGTTGGCAAAGTTGTAAAGCAGTATACTATGAATCCCAAGGCCATGCCTCGACATCAGTTGCTTGGACATATTGACATGGATACCAGAGAATGGTCAGATGGTGTACTCACGAGTAGTGCTCGGCAAGTAGTGCGAGAGCCACAAGGTAGGTTCCTGGAAATAAACGCCTCCAAATCTGTGGTGATCCAGAATGCAATTATAAGCCTGGTGTACATATTATGTTCATAGAGATAATTGCATCTGAACAGTTACCAAAAGCCAATGTAATAAGCTAATCATAAGAATGTTCTTCCGATTAAGATGGGTGGAGGTCTGTGCATGAAGTTCTGTTTAGTATATTGTACACTGATGGGTTTTGCTAGTCAGCATTGAATACCTGGGTCAGTCCACAGGGCTGTAGCCTCTCACCTCTTCTCCATAATCCTTCTGTGACCCCCCAGGCTCAGCCCATCGAGGATTATGATTTTCTTTACTAAATGCCTTGCTCCAACTCTTAAATCCTACCTGTCGTATAAGAAAAGTCGCCATGGTTACACCACCATTATCTGGCTATTACAAATGTTGACAAGTGGAACAGGTAATAACGTGCTGAAAGTGTTACCACATTGATTTCCACAAATTGTTCTCAAATGTTGGCCAGTTTCTCAAGCATATATTCACCTGCTTTTTGCATGTGAATATGTGCATGGAAATAGTGGGTAATACTGTGTTACCGATATCAGGAGATTTTGGCTGAAGTCCACTTGGACACATATTACCCTATTCCATTGGACTGACCAATTGCCCCAGGCCAAATACGACTACCAGCAAGCTTTCGTTGCAATTTAGTTGGGAGTTTTGATAACATTCTCCTTTTTTTTTTTATAAATATTTTTATTTCGTTTTTATAATAAAACAAAACATCAAACAAAGCATGAATACACAATACATAGTGCAGGGCATTCCATATTGGCAGTGTAGGGCTGTTATAGAAACGAAATGACTGTCTGAATTGAATCTGCAAATTGGGTTGAGCAGCCTGGGCGCAGAAAGAAACAGGATCACAGTTACATTTCTCATGGTTACAAACAGTAGGAACAAACGGTACATCTTTCAAGGCTTTTCCCCCGGTCCTTCGAACAGCTTCCCTCTATTTCTCCCTCCACCTCCAGATCGTAGTATTTTATCCATGGGGCCCATATTTTCCCGAACTTCCTAGGACAGCCCCGGGCCTTATATGTCACGTGTTCCGCAACCATATACAAGTCAAGACTAGCCCTCCATTCGTTAAGGATAAGTACTTGCAGGCCCCCCAATATTTAGCTATATCCCGTTTGGCTACTACCAGCCCCAAGTTGGCTAGTACAAGTTTGCGCCTTGAGATGTCTACATCTGTCGGAATTCCCTAAAGGAGAAACCTTGGCTCCAGTTCTATTTGGACTTCCAGTACATGATTGAGCTCCCCCACAATCTTTCCCCAATAGACCTGTATCTCATTACACTCCCAAAGAGTATGTATGAACGTCCCATGTTCCGTGTGGCATCAAAGACAATCCGGGCTCTCGGCTCTCCTTATTGTATGCAATTTGGCTCTATCAAAGTAAGTGCGGTGTAGTATTTTGTATTGGATGAGAAGCAACCTTACTTTGATTGCCACTTCCCGTGGATGCATGAGAGCAGCCTCCCAATTTATATCCTTTAATACACCAGTGGTCTTTTCCCATTTTGCTTGGAGTTGACCTAGTTTATCGGGCATGTTATTAAGTAATGTTTTGTAGGTAAACAAAATAGCTTTAGCCGGGATTTGCTTCTGGAGGAGACGACCGTCCAGCGGGGCATATTCCGGTAGTGCCTCCCCATCTAACCCCTCCGCAACCCATGCATGTTGCAAATGGAGGTACGCATATGCCCGAGTGTCATGAAGTTGATATCTGGCTTGGAGCGTGTTGAAGGAGGCACACCATGTTCTAGGACATCTCCTATTTTAGAAATACCTATCAGGTCCCACTGCCTAAAGCCACTCAGCTTTCCAATCTCTTTTAGCCCCTCCCACAGGGGGGTTTCTCTGGTGCATTTGTGGTCCCACTTCATTTGTCGCTCTTCTCTTTTCAATGCCTCCAGCGTCCTTTGGGTCGCTTGGAGCGAACTACTACACCCCTTACCGCCATAGATATAATGAAGATGGGTACGGTCTCTAAACTGTAGTCTTTCAAGCCTATATGCCGAGTGATCCCCAGGTGCGTGGATCCATTCATTAATTGCAATAATGTGGGCTGCTCTATAGTACATTTCCTCTCCGACCCTACACCTTCCACCTGCAGAGTCCCCCAGGGGTCCTCCCACAGCCCTACACTCTTCAACGTCTGCATGGCTCCGCTCGCCCCCATCGTCAGAACCTACGGACTCAACATTGTGTCATACGCAGATGACACCCAACTCATCCTCTCCCTATCCAACGAACCCAATACCGCCAGACACAGTTTTCGAGAAGGCATGGAAGCCGTCGCCAAATGGATGAAAACCAGTTGCCTACAACTAACCACCAACAATACAGAAGTACTCATCATGGGCCCAAACCCCGATGCATGGAATGACAACTGGTGGCCCCCTGTCCTCGGAAGCCCGCCCATCCCCACAGACCACACACGCAACCTGGGAATCATCCTGGACTCCGAGCTCAAATGGACCGCCAGATCAACTCCGTCTCGTCCTCCTGCTTCCACACCCTCCGCCTCCTACGTAAGACCTTCAAATGGATCCCCCTCGAACACAGAAAGATCGTCACTCACGCCCTGGTCACCAGCAGACTCAACTACGGCAACGCACTCTACGCCGGAATAAACAAAATCCTCACCCGCAAGCTACAGAACATCCAGAACGCTGCCGCAAGACTGGTCCTCGACCTGCCAAGACACTGTCACATCTCCCAGCACCTGCTCACACTCCACTGGCTTCCCGTCGAAGCTAGAGTCACCTTCAAGATGCTCACCCACGCCCACAAGGCCCTCCACGACACCAGACCAGCATACCTGAACAGCTGACTCAAATTCCATGCACCCCAGAGGACCCTACGATCTGCCCAGCTCTCCTACGCTGTGGTCCCCTGCACCAGAAAGACCAGATCGGGAGGCCGCTCCTTCTCCTTCCTTGCGGCCCGAGCCTGGAACGCCCTGCTGCTCCACCTCACAGACAACATCACTCCCCATCTTCGCAAGAAACCTCAAAACCTGGCTCTTCGACAGACCCACCCTTGATGGACTGGAGCCTGCTACCCCCCATCCCCTCCCAGCGCCTTGAGACCCTTACGGGTGAGTAGTCGCGCTTAACAAATGCCTGATTGATTGATTGAGTACAACCTAATGTCTAGCTAAGCCAAACCCCCATTATACGGATTCCTCTGCAGTGTTGGAAGTGCAATGCGTGGTTGAGCTCCATCCCAGAGGAGTAAGCGCAATTCACTGTCAATGCTGTTGAACATCGTGTCTGGAATCTTAATTCAGGTGTTTTGCAGTACATAGAGCAACTGCGGGAGCGTTACCATTTTATACATGGCAGCCCTCCCCATAATGGTCAAGGGAAGTCTCCTCCATCTCTTAGCGTCCTCTTGAAAGTTTAAGAAGACCCGTCTAATGTTACTTGCCACATCCGTAGTGATATAGAGACCAAGGTAAGTAAATCCTTCCGTTGACCAGCGGAGGCAGCTAGGGAATCTCTGTGGCTCCACCCCCCCGCTTTCCCCCTCCACTGGGTATAGGGTAGATTTAGTCCAATTGATCCTATTTCCCACATGGTGCCCATAATCTTCAACAAGTCGTAGGATTCGAGGGAGCGTTTCTGTCAGGTTTGTCACATATAGTAAAATGTCATCCGCATATAAAAATTTGTATTCTTTATCTATCAATCAGGAATCATCTACAAAACCACCGAGCCCAGGGAAGGCCCTGATGACACAGGCCAAGGGTGCCAAAATAAGGACGAACAATAAGGGGGAGAGTTGGCATCCCTGCCTAGTCCCCTGCTGGATCGGCCAGGTCTCGGAAAGAGTTCCATTGATCCTAACCCTGGCCTCCGGCGCATTGTATAACAACGCCACCCAGTCCTGGAACCCCAGGCCAAATCCAAATTTCTCTAGAGTGTGTCTCATAAAGGGCCAATGGATGGTGTCAAACGCTTTTTCAGTGTCCAAAGAGAGTAGGAGATGAGCCTCCTCTCGGTCTCTGACAACATCCATCCAATTGGCCACTTGTCGTAGATTGTAGCGTGTGGCTCTTTTCGGCATGAAGCCAGACTGGTCTCCGTGTATCAGAGAGGTAATAACGGATAGAAGACGTGTCGCCAGGATAGTGGCTAGGATCTTAGGGCCATATGTAGGTACCTAAATACCGGTCGGTAACGGCCGAAAATCTGTAAATATCCCGTTACCGACCGGTATTTAGGCAATTGAGATGTCGGTGGCTGGATTTCAGGATTCGGTAATTTACCGAATCGGAATTTTAAGAAATCGGTAAAATACCGATTCGGTAAATTACCGAATCCTGAAATCCTATGTAGGGGGCACTCAAGTGAGTGCATTTATGGTTTCTGGATTCGTTATTTACCACCAACTACAAGTTGATGGTAAATAACGAATACCTTTTAAAAAGCAATTTTGTGCTTTTTGAAACGTGCCATGTGGCAGACATACATGCCCTTAGGGCATGTATGTGCGCCACATGTGCACACATGCACGATTCAGGGGTGCAACAGGGTGTCAATGTGACACCCTGCCACCCATCAATATGCTCACCCTATTACCGATTCAGTATTTACCGAATCCGTACTAGTGAATGGCTTCCCATTCATTCCTATGGGCCTCCAGGCCCATAGGAATGAATTGGAAGGGATGCAAAGTAATACCGAATATTACCGATTCGGTAATAATTACCGAATGTTTACCTACATTCTATTTACCGATTCATAAATACCGAATCGGTAAAATTCGGTATTTATGAATCGGTGAATAGAAATTATCTACATATTGCCCTTAGTTTCTATATTTAGTAGTGAGATGGGGAGATAGGACCCACACTAATCCGGGGGTTTCCCCGCTTTGGGAATCACCACCACCGTTGCCAGTCTGAGATCTGCCGGGAGTACCCTGTCCTCTTTAGAGGCCATGAACATCTTAAGTAAATGTGGGGCCAACAGGGCACTATATGCTTTAAAGAATTCCCCTGGGAGGTCATTAGGACCTGGGGTTTTCACTGTTTTCAGTTGACCAATGGCCTCTGTGACCTCCGCCAGAGTAATATCCTCATCAAGCCTGTCCCGCTCATTCGGGGCTAGGCTGGGGAGCTCGACCCCTTCAAGATATTGGGTTATGTGTACCTCACTTGCTTGTGTCTGGGCTGCATAAAGTGTTGAATAATATCGTGCAAAGGCCCCAACAGTATCCTGGGGTGTGGTATAAATCCTGCCTTGTTCCCTGATAGATGTGACCCACCTCGACTCTTGTTCCTTCCTGCCCAACCACGCTAGCAGTTTACCCGCTCGATCCCTTTCTAGTACAGTCTATGTTGGACTGCGAGCTGATGTGCTTGTGCCTCTTTGGTAACCAGCGCCTGGTATTCCCTTTTAGTAATGTCAATTTGACGAAGAGTGTGTTAACTCAATGAAGGGGCAGCCTCATTTTCAAGGTCTACCAGCATAACTTCCAGCGCCCAAATCTCCTGAAGCTCCCGTCGATTTTTGTGGGCGACAATATTTTGGGCTCTGTCGCGTATCACGGTCTTGAAAGCTTCCCAAAGGGTGACCGCCTTCATTTTCCTTAAAATAGAGTTTGGTGTCTACCCTAATTTCTTTAGCTACTGTTTCGTCCTTCAGTGCCCAAACGTTCAGCCTCCATGTTGTGCCCTGACTTATCCGTCTCCCACCCACCTGTAGATAAAGTGGTGAGTGGTCTGAGATTCCCCTAGCCAAGTATTCCATCTCCTCAACCTGGTCAGTCTCACCAGCTGGGGCAAAGAGGTAGTCTAACCTTGAAAACACCCTGCGAGCCCCAGAAAAATATGAGTATGCATGTGTGGATGGATGGTGGCACCTCAAGAGGTCGGTGAGCCCCAAGGCCGCCTGGAACCGAGCCAATGCGGTATTTTCATATGGCCCGTCAATGTATGATCCAAGGAGGGATCACCCCCTATGATATGTGTAGCAGGGCCAGATTGTAACAAATTTATCCAGCGTACGCTGCTGTAAACGCAGGGGAGCATAAACACTAATAATTAGCCAAGGTGTGTGATTCCAGATGCCCTGGACTGCTACGTACGTGCCGTCCGGGTTCTCCCAGCGTCGAGTGACCCAGACGGGGGATGATTTTTTGATGAGGATTGCCACTCACCCGCAAACCTGCGTGTGCCAGGGTGGTGTAGTGCCTCCTACCCAGGAAAGAACAGTGCGGCCCCATAAGATGTATTTTCTGTAGTAGTATGATATCTGGTTTAAGCCTTTTAAGATAGTTTGAAAGTAACCCTCTTTTGATTGTACTCCCTAGTCCATTGACGTTCCACGTCATCACTGAGTACCCACCGATAGCCTTTGTATAAAAAAAAACCCTAAAGCTTCCCGCGCCCACCCAAGTCTCCAAGCACCGCCCGAACAATGCCAGTTCTTTGCAGTGTCAGTATTCATGCAAATTGTCCGAACAGAACTACCCTCCCCTCTTTCCAAAGAACATAATCCAAAACATTTAACAATGTCCATTGTGTCCCCCTCTCCACGCTCTGCAGGCACCCCCACCACCCCCAATTTTGTCAGCGTGACAACACTGGTGCGGTTAAACCACCCAGAGGTCTGTTGCCCACCCCCCTTCCCCTACTCACTCAACTCTATTGCAATACAGGAACAACAACCCACTGTAAACTTCCCTCGATCGTGGCAAAGGTTCCAAGTGTCCGCTATGCCTCGGGAGTCTTACAGCATCTCTAGGTGGGCGTCTGGCTCCAAACCGTAATTTCTCATCGCCATTATTGAAAGGCTGCAGTAGCTGAAGCCTCGATCTGTTGAATGCATTCCAAAAGAGGGTGTTCACTGTCCACAGCCAGGGACTCGTGTTTCTCTGACTGATCTGAATCTCCATTGCCACTCGATCTCTGAGATGTTCTTGACGTACCTTCCAGGGCCGTGTCATCATCCATGTCCGATAGGGTAGACCTCTGTTCCCTAGGCCTCAGGGACCTCCCCGGAATAGCCCTGATCGAGGTCCGATGTTTCCGTTGCTTTTGCTTAGGCCATTCCCAACTGGGGCTTGGTTGCTTGTCGGCGAGCAGGAGAGCAGTGGAAGGCGACCCACGCCTCACTCGAGGCCTTTCTTCAATCCAGGACGATGCCTCTTCCGGTGTCTGGAAGAACTGCGCAGTGCCCTGAAAGATAAATACGTTTGGCAGGGAACATCAGCATATATTGGATCCCAAGAGCACGAAGTTTCACTTTTATGGGTCAAAGGTAT
Organism: Triturus cristatus; assembly: GCF_964204655.1. Lineage (NCBI taxonomy): Eukaryota > Metazoa > Chordata > Amphibia > Caudata > Salamandridae > Triturus > Triturus cristatus. Next base: position 252,484,618 of record NC_140591.1, read on the forward strand.
GCCGCAGTTTTTGTACATCCCGCGAGTAGTCTGGGAATACCATCACTCTTGTGTTCTCATATTTGATCTCTCCCTTCTTCCGTAGCTCTCTGAGTATTAGATCTCTGTCCTGAAAATTCAAGAATCGAGCTATCAGCGGGCGAGAGGGAGCTCCCGGCTGCGGTCGAACACCCTATGCACTCTTTCTATAACAAAACATGATGAAAATTGTGTCTCTGGAAGGGCATCCTTGAGAAATGTCAGTAGGAAATGTCCTGGGTCAGAGCTTTCCGCATTCTCTGGAAAACCTACATATCGCAGGTTATTCCTGCGGGCTCTGTTTTCGGCGTTGTCGACTCTCCAGACCATGTCCTTTACTGTCGCCATAAGTCCCGCTACTTCTTTACATGTGATCCGTGAGGTGTCTTCAAGTTCCGAGACACGCTGTTCCACTTCGGTCACTCTTTCGGAGACCTTTTCACAGATCTTGGCGCAGAAAGGAAACTTACGTCCGCACCTCCGCCATCTTGCCTTCCAGGCTTTCTCTTGACGCATGAATTGCCTGCAGTATCGTGTCCAGGTGGGGGGCCGAACCTCCCTCTGCCCCTACGGGTGCAGAGAGTATCTTGGCGTATCGGTCCAACTTCCCCTATTTGGGTGTCTTGGGCTCTTTATCTTTTACCATCGTGGCCGAGCTGTTGGCAGGCCGCAGCTGCAGCCATGTGTCCCACCCAGGTTATGCTTACCACTGTCCTCATGGGGGTGTCTCGGCGCCCCACTGGGATTGTAGCACCACCACGTCAACGCACGCCAGGCCACAAAAAATCTCAGGAGTATGCCCTAGTTGCTCTCACCAGCCAGGTAGGTAAAGAAAAAGTCCGCCGCTCACTTCTCTATTGACGCTGTCTCTAGGGTGTAGGCTAGCGAGCCAGCAGTGCCCCCACAAATCAGGACAGTATCGTGCACTTAATGCAGCCTCTTTAGGTGGCCCGCTGGGCCAATCCGGGATCGTCTCTGCGCCCCGGAACTGTGTCCGCGGTGCTTTGATAGGCCTCACCCAGTTCGTCCGCACACATGCCCCGTCGTGCGGCCCAATGAAAGAGGCCGTGGAACCCCCCAAAACTGAAGGCACCCGGCCAGGTATATAGCGGCCTCCGGTGCTCCCCTTTCTCACACCATCTGCCCAGGGGTCAGAGCTCGCCAGCCCTCACGTGTCTTGCCAGTAACAGCGCAGGTAGCACAGTGTGAAGCGGCAGGGAAATGGTGGCGGGAGCACCCCCAGGAGTTGCGTCACTATGTGGCAGGTCCACCGTCAGAGCGCCCACCCCGGCCCAGCTATGCGGCGCTGTCTCGTACGCCGGCCCCCCTGAGGAGAGTCCAAACACGCACCTTCTGCCCGATTCACACTGGGGGCCCACAATCGGGCAGGAATGGCAGACTCATGATGCTGGGTACTCTTCCGCGGAGGCTCCCACCAGTCTCCAACAAATGGATGCAGTGATCGACGGTGACAGCTCCGGCTGCAAGACTCCCCCGCTCACCAGTAAGGCGAACCCACTCCACTCCGTCAGCCTCGGCGCCGCCACGCCAGCAGTGGGAAATTTCAGCGCAGCCGCGGGTCTCAAGTTCTGCTGCCGCGGCGGAGGATCTGGGCAGCTCGCGAGCCAATCTCACTCACCACAGCCTTTGCTCGTCCGGGCACGCCACTGCCCCACTGGATGAGAGCTCCGCAGCTCCGGCCTGCAGCCCCAGCTACGCCGCCCCAGCCACCATCTTAGGAGACCGCGCGCTGAACGTCGCGCCGAAAAGGTCTTGATTTTAGATGAAAAACGCCTCCAAACACCTCATTGGGCACACCACCGCTTGCTCGTGGCTTTCGATCACTGGCATGGTGTTTATGGGTGAAAAAGGAACAGGATAAACACAGGATGTAGATCGGGGCCAGCGGAGCTTGCGAACAACGCAGCTACCCGGCCATGTTGCTGGCCACGCCCCCCTCTCCTTTTTTTTTTTAACCCAAGAAATAAGCATTGGTTATGGTTACACACTTCCAGTAATACATTTTGTAGAAATTTAAGGCGCTGATGTTCTACTATATATTGCTTTTTTCAAATATTTGTTATTGTTTTCAGTAAATCAGTACAAAAACAGAGTGGATATGCTCTGCATTTTATATAATTGCTGAGACATCATAAGAATACATATTATTAGGGACCTTATCATTTGGCTGTTACCATCCGCATCCGATGCATTAGATGAAACTTTAGTCAAACAGCAGTAGCATCTCATTGACAAACTAACAAGAGACTGTGGGCCAGATGTATCAAGCACTTTTCCTGTTCGCAAACGGTCTGCTTCGCAAAATCGGCCCATTTGCGAACGGGAAAAAGCCTTTTGGGATGTATCATCCCAAAAGGCATTCGCAAAATAGGGAATCGCAAAAAATTGTGATACCCTATTTTGCGAATGCATTTAAGGAAACGCAATTTGCGATTCCTTACATGAAATGCAGGAGGTAAACAAAAACTGCGACCTGGCTTTAAGGGATCGCAAATTACCACCAACTTTAAGTTGGTATATTTCAGGGGTGCAACAGGGTGTCCATTTGGCACCCTTGAAATTGCATGCGCAATTTGCGAGTACCTATTGGGTACTCACAAATTGCCTATGCTATTCCCATTCATTCCTATGGGCCTCTAGGCCTATAGGAATAAATAAGAAGCCATTACATATTTGCGACTCGCAATTTGCGAGTCGCAAATAAGGAATATATAGGAATTCCAATTATTATTGCGAAACCTACATACATTGCATTTTGCGATTCCATAATAGTGAATCGGTAATATTCGCTATTATGGAATCGCAAAATCCAATATTGATACATCTGGCCCTACAACTATATCATGGTTACTTGTTAAGTATAAGCCAATGTATCCTCAAAGGCCCTCCATTGTCATAATGGTTCAGTGGAGCCATAAAACACAAACAATCCCACTCAAATGTATTTGAATTTACATGGACATCCCCAACTGTATATTTTCCATTTGGCAGCCATGCATGTATCCATATAGCATTAATCACGAAACCATGGTTGACAGGTTGGCAGTGTTATGTCAGACAACTCCCAGGCAAGTATTTTTGAGTAATATTTTTAAAGAAAATTCTTTATTGAATTCACATTTGCTGAATATTGAAAATATATCCACATATAAAATAGTTTGTTCTCTAGCGCTGTGACTATGATTCTATATTGCGCTCCATAGGGGTTGAACAGTAATCTAAAATTAATCCCCCTTAGTTCTCAGTTTCTAGTTTCTGGAGTGTTCTCACAGCCTCTAAGGTGTGCTCCTCAGCTAAGGAGGAGTACAGTACACGTTTGTTCAGTTTCCTGGCTAATTGCCGCAATGCAAGGTTAGTTCATGCCACAGTGGAATAAGTGGTGCCCTCAGCTGGGACCCGTGCCCCTAGAAAAGAAGTCATGGGAAGAGGGGCCATATATCCTTGCTCAATGGCCTGGTGGGGCATGAAGGGTTGTGGTCTGAACCAATAAATTGCATAGTGGGCTTGAGCACATAGATAGTATAGCTCCATATCTGGAGCTTCAAAGCCGCCTCTCAAGAAGGGCTGAGCAAGTGTAGCACTCTAGGCTATTGACCTCCACAGGTCAGCCTGATAAGCTGCGACTGGAGTGTATGGAAAAAAGAAAGGCCAAGGGGGGCATGGTATATTGAGGAATAAATATAACAGTTTTGCAGGGGTGTGGAATTTAATAAAATATCTACTTGTCCGTGGGGCATGTTGCTTCATAAATCTACTTGTCAAGAATTGAAGCCGGTGCAATTATGGTGGTGTACATTTGTGCGACTGTGTGTGACTGTAGACAGCAGCGTGGTGCACTTCAGTAACTAGTTACGCTAAACCCCGCCTTCCCCCACCCACACCAGCGGCCCAATCCCGCTGGTGAATACATACCTTCCATAACGCCCAACTAAAGCAGAGGCTTATCAACATTAGCAATCGGTGAAGTGTGCCAGTTAGAAGACGCTGACAGTGTTGGCAAGCAGGAAAGACTAATGAGAATGGAAAAGGGGGAGTTTGAGTGAAAGGGAGAGAGGGGGAGGAGAGGAAGAGCAAATAGCGAGATAGTTAGTAAAGACTGTAGTATTAGAGAGTAAAGAATAAAAAAGTAGCAACGTAAACAATTTCATAACACAGGGAATTCCCACTGGGGGTAAATGCCGGAGCTCCTGGCAGTTCTCGAGTTAACGAGGGTGCTCAAGAACAGTATAAAGTCCAGTGTCGCTCCTGGAGTTAACGAGGGTGCCCGGGAACAGGATGGAGTCCGGAGTCAGTTCAGACCACTCCAGGGTCTGGAGGGACTAATCTAGTCTGGTAGGTGCGCTTCATTGCTAAGAGTCAACTGCTGAGACGTGTCTAGCATGAAGAGGGGAGTCAGAGAGGAGGGGGGGGGGATGGGGCGGGTCATGGTTCCTTTTGAGCGAATGTCTTCCCCTGACACATGATGAAGGGTAAGGAAGCAAAGTCATGATGTCGGGGGAGGCCCGGGACCACAGCTTATCCAATTTCTGAGAGTTGGGATGTGGATCTGGAGCTGCACGCAGCTACCTTGGCTGGGGATGTGCAGCGAGTCGCTCTTTTAAAAAAAATCCTTTGCCTGCTGTGGAGTATTGAAGGTGTGCTGCTCCTCTTGAAAGGATATTCGGAGTCTAGCCGGATATAGCATGGCATAGGAGATGTTGGCTTGCTGCAGCTTACACTTCACCATGATGAATTTCTTAAGGGCCCCCTGTACCTCCATTGTGTAGTCAGGGTATAGACTAGGTTGAGCCACTCTCTTGCTAGTCGCAGGACTGTTTCACAATTGTGATAATTGAGGAGACGAGCAATAATGGATCTAGGAGTAGAGCCCCGAGGAGGTCTAGCAGTCAGTGAGCGATGTGCCTTTCCACTACCAATTGCTTGCTTGGAAAGATATGAAGCCTCAAAGAGATCCACCAGCATGTGCATCGCTTAGTCTTCCATGCGCCCAGTAGCGGTCTATTCAGGCACTCCAAGGATGCAGATGTGGTTCCTGCGCGAATGCGCCTCCAAATCTTCATTTTTTTGCGGAAATAACTTTTAGGAGGCATTCCATACTTTGCATTCTTTCTCCCTTTCTCGAGGACTTATCCTCCAGGTTTGAGATCCTATGCTCACTGATGCGCCCATCATGCTTTTCTAGACACTGTGTGATAAAGTCCATTCGCATGCTCATGGAATCCATCTTAACCTCAATTGACGCATGGTGAGTAAGAGGGATCGCATATCAAGGTCTTCTGGCTGGCGTCCCTCTGCCATATTTGTGACTATATCTCCAGCTGAGGCGCGTGCAGACTTTTGGAGTTCAAAAGGTAGTTTGGCCTGCTTGCCCTCCATCATGCTCATAGCCACAGTTTTAGCCCGGCAGCAGGGAACCACCCAGCTGCCGGCTGCCACAGCGAATCTAGGTGGGGCTCCAGGAGGGGACGCAGGGCGTCAAGGCGGGGGCCCCGCCGTGTGGGCAGCAAGAGAGACCGATGCTCACAATTCGCAATGTTAAGGGGGACTTCTGCAAGAGTCAATGCAGGGCCAGGGGGCCATCTCAAATCTATAATTTAGAGGCGACTTTTGTGCTTCCCCCTTCTGCAGGTGGCTTCCTGATAGCAACTTCAGTGTCCCCTGTAGGTGACTTCCCCAAAATGGCTCTAAGAATGCAGCTCTCAGCACGTATGTCTCAGGAATGGATCCGGCAGCCGGCACATGTGGTCTCACTCCAGCCGCATCAGCCTGATGGCAGCCCCTGAGTGCAGTCATCAGCAATAAGGCACCCCAGCGCCTCCACTCGATCACCAGGATGTGGGTTTAGGGTTCTCGGCCAGCGCCTTCAGCTGTCCGTGGTGGCAGTGAAGCCAAGTCCCTGCTCAGCTCGGCCCTGATCGACGCCGGGCCTCACCTCCCTTCTGGACGTGGCATCCCACCTCAGGCACCTCCCGTAGCTTCAGGGCAGCTCGGCTTGGCGGCAGCTTGAGTCAGGCAAGTTTCGGGGATCTCTGAGCCCGTCTGACCACCAACACCGTCTCTCACAGGGACAGCGCCACTCTACCTCTCTTTGGAGTTCACACGCGGGCCGCCATCTTACAAGGCCTGTTGCGTCTTGGCAGCATGAGCGCAGGGCCCCAGTTGGTATCTCCTTGCCACCTGTGCCTGTGCGGTCCCGCTGCCTCGTCTCAACGGCGGAGCACTTAGGTATGACTAGTGAGTAATTTTGGATTGCAGTCTTCTCTGCCAGGGCAGGATGATTGCCCCAGGCGGCAGGAGCCTTACTCGTGTGCGCCCATCTTGCTTGCCGGCTATCTGGCGCCCCCTAGTCTTTGAAAGTAATTTATTATATTTTGATAGTGGATGATCTCCCCAGATTCCCAGCAATATGGTTTTAGTAGCCATACCACTGGTGTTTCAGAGACTGCTTTGGAGCTACCAACCACCTTCTGCCAGAATTCTGTAATTTTCGAGCACTCCCATCATGTGTGGAAGAATGACCTCACCATACCACATCCTTGAGACAGGTGTCCGACTTCATTACCAAACATTTTGAGGTGTGTTTTAGTGCAATATGTTCAATGTAGAAGCTTAAGTTGTATCAGCTGGAAGAAAGCCCTTATGACCTCTTCCTTTCGTCTCCACTTAGCTTCCTTCCAGTCTGATTCATCTATGGTGCCTAAATTGATCTCTCATTTTGCCTTCATCTGGGCAATCTCATCAAATGGGTTATTAATTAGAGTTATATCTGAGAGATAAATTTACAATTCAGGGGTTCCATAAGCCCTCTACTATATAAGGAGGAGTATTTCTGTAAGTTGTGCATGATCCCTTTGTATCATTCTACATAATGATTCAGATGTGTATATTTTTACACCTGGGACTTGACTAAAGTATATTGTTCCCTGAGCTACTCTTAGGTTTTCATTTGTCCTAGATATCTTAAGGCCACGGCTTTCCCAGAAAGGGTTTCACTTGTAATAACACCCTGCCAGCCAGCTATGTGTGTAGCCTCTCACCTTGGTAGTTCCACCATCCCTGTTGGTTTTGGCAACCTGTGTGTGTTTGTGTGTGGTAGACGTAACATCATAAATCAATGACAGATATCCCCTAGTGCTCATGACGCTTATGTCGATTTGCAAGAATATGTCTACCTGGTGTGAGAACATTAAACCTTTCAGCACTTCTGATCTTGTATATCTGTGAGTGCTATCCCACCATCAAATACACCCTTGTAGAGTTTAGCCAGTATAATGTGTGCCTCCCCCCCTCATGCCAGAGTAGTATACCCTCCAACAACAAAAATGAAGTCAGTGGCACCCAGAATGGTATATTCCTGCAGTATCTAAAGGAACCTTGGTAAGAACATAATTTTGTACATTCCATGCCTTCCTAATAAAAACAATGGCAGTTGATGCGAATGATACACATCAATCATAAAATGCTCCATCATACTTTGCAGATTGCAATTGTAACATTCCTCAGTGTCCTCGGATCTCAAAATTTGGATGCAGAAATCTGCAATGCATATCAGAAGTCAGTCTGCGGCTCCCCAAGAAGCGGCTGAATCAACACCCTGAGCTATGGTTACTGCGAAAGGCATGAAGCATGAGATTCTACGCTTCAGAACTCTAGTATGCAGTCCTCTAGGAAGAGTTCTGCCCTAGGGCCTTCAAAGAACTGCGAGAACCCCAACATTCTGATGTTTTTCCATGTGGCTTGGCTTTCTCCATTCTCCATCTTAACCATCATCATCTTACAGTCCAATTGGATCTGTTGTACTGTGATCTGCTGTTTCTGTATGGGCTAGGAGATGTGCTTGACTGATTGTTCGACTACATTGACTGTGTTGGATTTTTTTTGAAGATCAACCCCTTCCTTAGGTTGCTCTTAGTCCAAACTGTGTTGATCTTAGATTGTAGACAGACAGAAGAGACTACCTGTTGTCTAACATCACACCCACTATTGAAGGTTCAGAATGGATAGGTTGTCCTGGGGTCTCAAATCCATGTCGCCAGAGCCACCCTCATGGGCTGATCTTAGAAAATTATAGTTTTGCAATTAGTTATGTTCGGTATGACGTATCCCCTCTAGATCCCATGCCCAGATGAGGTCCTGGATTGATTTTGGAGGGATGTGTCACAATATAGGAGCCATTGGTATTTCCCACTGTCGTGATCAGGCGTGACTGCTTTTTCAAACAAAATTGTATCCTTAGCTTAGAGCCTTATAATGCGCCCAAAATGCCTAAAACATTACAAAAGTGCTGGAAACACAATGCACCATTTGTCCGTAGTTGTTTTTCTGTAGTTGTTCAGACTTCTGGAGTACTTGGGTGTTCATTTGGAACTCTGTCTTTTCTGTCAGTGTATGGCAGTAACATCTTCTCATCTAAGGAATGGGGCCATCTTTGCTTATCCCTGGGTGACTAATTAGAGAGATCCATCACGTTTTACAGAACAATGAAAACTCACAAATGCGTAACTGACCTCTCAGTAAACTGGGAAAAAGCCTCTTCAACATCCCCTTTGGGAAAATAATATTTTTTGTAGTTATTCCGTACACTTTGCAAGAGATGTTTATTATTCCTGCTTCATGGGTAACATCATTACCCAATCAACCAGAGGGCCTGATTTAGCTCTTGCCTGGACTCCCGTTGTCTCTCAACGGAGGAGTATCCAAGTACTCCGCCAAGCTGACTGTATCCTGCCTGCCTTATTTAGATGTGGGCTAGCTGAACTGCCATCAGCATCTCCATCGACAAAAAGGTTCCGTCTCCTAAGTGGCACACCATCACCGAGGTAGCCGACTCCTCTGCTGGCAAACAGTTCTCCGTAAGGTAGGCGGGTTTGTGCAACACCTATTTAGATGTCCCTGTTGTGCTGGCGTTGTCCTAGCGGTGGTTTGCTCATGGAGTGTGTCCCTGATGGAGTGGGTACTGATTTATGTGTCAATACACATATATGTTGTGTTTGCTTCTAAAATATATGTAGATAATGTGTTATGCTCCTTTTCTTACATACTGCAAAACACACTATAAAATACACACCCACTGGCTCTACAAGCACAACACCCGCAACCAGATTTTTAAAAATTAAGTGTCAATACAGGAGTGCTCATTTAGTTATAAAATGTACACTAATGCATTATACATTAAAAAAATTAATGTATAAGCTTACCTTAGATCCCAGCGACAATGGAGTTGATTAGTGTCATGGTTATGGAGTAGCAGCAAATGGAGGACCTGGACAATGGGGTTCAATTTGTAAACGGAAGTGGGAAACAGAGACAGAGATAAGTTTCTACCTCATTTTCTTTGATTCCACCAACTCAAAGTAGGAGGTATCCCTGCCACAGTTTCCTCGATGGAAAGGCACACCGTGATTTGGTCCGATAGTAATCTTGGCTGGACTCCCGCCGACAGCTGCTTCTGCCTGTGACTCCCTCGATGCAGTTGAAAATTCCTGGTGGAGTCAGTGGCACTCAGGCGATCCATGGACCTGCTAACATCTAAATGGAGCGGGCGGACTGCCAAGTAGGCAAGCAGTTAAAGCGTTGAAAAAGTGACTGCGTAACCAGATCCACCAAGATCAGGCCCATATTCTAATAGAATTAAGAGTGTTATAAATTCTTGCATCTACTCGATCCTGAAATCCCAGGCTCTTCGTGCCAGGAATGATTTGATAAGCAATAGCACCAAATGGCAAAATTTGTGTTATTATCTAAACAGCTCAAGGCCGGTAGAAGTGGTGTTATGTGAACTCGCATCATGAAGGGAAATATCTTTCTCTTCCAGGGGATCCTCATCAATAGTCATAAGCACTGAATATTCCCGCCCATGTGCGGGGACCCCGGAAATAATAAAAATTATATATGAAAAACACACATATATACAGCTCTGTATATGTATAAACATATATCATTTTTTCCAAGCCAATGCAGCCCGCATAATAGGCTAGACAATGTAGATATAAATATCCAATAAAAACATATAGGTATAATAATACACCTAAATCTCTCTTTTTTTTTTAATGAGGTAAACACTCATGAGAAGGAAAAGAAAAACACTGGAAACACAGATCCACAAAACATTGTTAGCCTGCAGGCGGCATTGCAATACCATACCATAGAGACTGAAAAGCCTTGTACAGGTAAAAACTGGCACCGTGCCTTTAAGGCAGCCCTGACCTCAATATCCCATCATGCCTCAGGGGTGAGAGTTGGATCAGTTGTTCTTTCCGGCTCCTTCTGTCAGGACCCTGGAATTCAGCTCTCTTCATTTTTGACTTTCTAGTCAAGAATTGCTAATTTTCTAGTCAATTTTTTGCTTCATTTTAATTATCTCCTTTTGGTGAAGCATTTTTCCTGATTTACTGACAGATTTAAAAAAAAAATTCTGTCAGAAAATGCCTTCCTTGTTCATGCCCTGTCCATCCTGTGGCAAAAAGAAGGCTTCTTCGGATACTCACTATGTGTGTATCATCTGTCTACCGGACACACACTCTCCTGCTTCCTGTCGTAATTGTAAGGACCTTTCAAAGAGGACTTAAAGGGAGAGGATTAGGCTTTATGGCCTTTCTGAAAGGCGGTCGATGTCGAAGCAGTTGATCCCTGTGTATTCTCCATCGGCGTCGGGCTCGGCGTCGAAGACTCCAGCGGCGGGATCGTCGTTTAGAGGTGAGGAAGCCAGGGAGTCTCATGCTTCCAAGAGAAAATCAACGTCGATACAAGATCCGGCGGCGAAACGCATTCGTTCGTCGTCGAAGACTTCGCCGTCGAGGAAACATCGTTCGGTGTCGAAGGAGAAACATCATCGTTCGATGTCGAAGTCAACATCTAGGCGAAAGTCGACGTCTAAGGAAAGAAGGTTGACGTCAAAATCTACAACGACTTCGAGGCATAGATCTTCGTCAAATGAACACGGGCGATCATCGACGTCGAGACTTGATGCGCCGTCGAGGGAGAGGCGATCGTCGTCAAAGACATTGCCGACGTCGAGATGAAGATCGTCGTCGGAGCATGATTCAACGTCGAGGCGGGCGCCTCCGTCTGGATCGACGTCGAGGCAGGCGCCTCCGTTGGGATCGACGTCGAGGCAGGCGCCTCCGTCGTTAAAGATGTCCATGACGTCGTCGAAACAGACGTCGAGGCGAAGTTCCCCGTTGGGATCTAGGCCTCCGTCCAGGATAAGCCCTCCGTCGACGACAAGGCTCTCGACCTCGAGGCATGACTCATCGCCGGTTATCAACTCGGCGTCGAGGTCCAGGTCTCCGGTGATAGGCCTATCACCGTCGAGACAACCCTCCGCTGTGGGCTATCGGGAAACGTCGAAGCTTCAATCGACGTCCAGGTCAGCGTCGAGACGCAAGTCTCCGCACAGAGTGAAATATACATCGGATGTGGCATCGGAGCATGATTCAGCCTCTGGCTCTCCACCTATTTCTATTTCGCCTTCAGCCTCAGCAGGATCAGGATCCCCTCCTTCAAGATCCAGATCACCAGAAGTGATAAGTTTATCTCCAGCTCCTATTTCACCAGTAGAGCATCCTGGGCCAACAAGTCCTCAATTGAGAGCGTCACCAACACCACTAAGGCAGGAAGAGAACCATCCTCCGGGACGGAGCCCCACCAGAGTGCTGCCTCAGTCCATACCACCACGTATGCCTTCCATTGCGCATGCAGTAAGCATTTCCTTAACCAGATTGAGGAATCTTACCCAGCCTAGGAGACCAGCAAGTTCCCACTCTCGGGAAAGAGAGTATGATCGGCACTCACGTTCGCCCAGGAGAAGATCGAGGTCCACCTCTCGCAGAAGAGAGTCGGTGCGATCGTAGAGAAGACGGCGTAGGTCTCCTACCTCCTCTTCGTCAAGTCATTACTTCCCCACACTGTCAGATACGCCTCCATCTCGAGTTTCTCCAGTGGATGACATCAGCACTTTTCAAGATGTCTTGTGCAGAGGAGCGGCAGAGTTGAACATTCCAATGCCTGTCCAAGAGACAACTTCCTCAGTCATCTTTGAGACCCTTCACGAAAGAACGGCGTCTCGTCCACTGTTGCCTCTGGTCCCTGGGTTGCTTAAACCAGTGATGGACGTCTTCCTCACGCCGGCTACCATCAAGACAGCTCCGGCGCGAATACTTAAGAAATATCGTCCTGCTCCGGAGGATCCTCTGTTTCTCAAGACGGACCCCCCACCTGACTCTGTGATCACTGCGGCCGCCAGGAAAACCCACTCGGTGGCTTTGTCATCCACAGTGCTGCCGGACAAGGAAAGCAAGACGCAAGACTCTTGGGGAAGAAGAGTATGCGGATCGGCTGCCTCCAGTTTGAAAGTTGCCAGTTCCTCAGCGCTCTTGGAGCGCTACGACAGATCACTTTGGGATTCTCTTCAAAGATTCATAGAGAATCTTCCTCAGGAGGAGAGAAAGGACTTTGAGGAGATCTTTCAGGAGGGCAGTCTGGTCTCTAATCAAGTCATAAGTGCGGCAGCAGATGGGGCAACGCTGGCAGCTCACTCCTATGCCCATGGTATTTCAGCCAGAAGATCTTCTTGGCTAAGATTAACGTCTCTTAAGCCTGAGGCACAAGCCAGAATTCTCAATCTGCCTTTTTCTGGGAGTTCGCTTTTTGGTTCACATACCGATGATGAGATGGCTCGTATGAAGTCAGAACTCGAGACCATGAAAGCCGTGGGGCTAGAGAAAAGAAAGGCGTTCCGTCGTCGTAGGGGAACTGACAGGCGTACCTTCCAGCAGAGGGTTCAAACCCCTCACTGGCAGAAGAACCAAGACCAGCAAGGGCAGAAAAACCAACAATTCCAGTCCCGCAGATCAACTAGAGGACGAGGAAACAACCGCCAGTCCAACAGCGGAAACAAGGCTCAAGGCAAGCAATGAGCTATCGCTTCCTCCAATACCGTCCACCGCTCCGGTGGGATGAAGTATTTCACGACATCTTCCAGAGTGGTGAAACATCACCAGAGACAAGTGGGTTCTAACTATACTGCAACATAGATACTCTCTTCGTCTCCGGAGACCTCCTCCATCTGTCCACCCAGTACATTTGTCTCACCAGCTCAAGATGCTAAGAGAAGAGGTGGCAACCCTCCTACTCAAATCGGCCATAGAAAGGGTTCCGAGAGCGCAGAGAGGGAAAGGAGTCTACTCCAGATATTTTCTAATTCAGAAGAGAAGTACAAAAACAGGGTTCAGACCCATCTTGGATTTACGAGCACTCAACAAACATATCAAGAGGGAGAAGTTTCGCATGCTTGCACTTCACCAAATATATCCACATCTCCGTCGAGGCGATGATGTGCTCGCTGGACCTGCAAGACGCGTATTTTCATATACCCATCTGTCAGCGCCATCGGAAATTCCTAAGATTTGTGGTAGGAACCTCCCACTACCAGTTCAAGGTTCTACCATTTGGCCTGAAATCGGCACCTCGAGTGTTCACAAAGTGCATGGCGGTGGTAGCTGCTGCCCTGAGGCGCGCAGGAGTCTTCGTCTAGCCCTATCTAGACGACTGGTTACTAAAAGGTCCATCGCCTCAGACTGTAAGTTCACAGTTGACACGCTGCCTGAATCTGTGTCACCGACTGGGGCTCCAGGTGAATCACAAGAAATCCACCTTCCCTCCAACGCAAAGGATACACTACCTGGGAGCAATTGTAGATTCCGAACTAGGAAAAGTGTTTCCTTCGGAGGAGAGACAGTTATCCCTCGCTCAAAAAGGCAGGCATGTGATAACCAACAGGCTGTCTACAGCGCGACAAATATCATCCCTGCTCGGAGCCATGGCATCTTGCATATTCCTAGTGCCCAATGCCAGGTTGCGGATGCGTCCTCTTCAACAGGATCTAGAGGACAAATGGGACCAAAAGACTTCTCTGTGGGAGGACAAAGTGTGCCTCTCGACAACGGCCAGGCAGTCGCTCAAGTGGTGGTTGAAGTCGAGCAATCTACTGGTGGGGATTCCTTTCCATCAGGAACCTCCATCGCAAACATTGATCACCGACGCATCGCTACAAGGTTGGGGTGCGCACCTGGGGTCTCTACAGACTCAGGGGCTTTGGTCCAGCAGCGAGCAGCTATATCACATCAACATGCTAGAGCTCAGGGCTGTACATCTCGCCCTCAAGGCGTTCCTGCCTTCAATCAGGGCAAGTTCCATTTTAGTACAAACGGACAACACCACCACAATGTACTACCTGAACAAGCAGGGGGGTACTCGTTCCAGGACACTCTCTCTGGAAGCTCAATCCCTGTGGCACTGGATCCTGGCAAGGAATAGTTCGATAACGCCGGTGCACCTGCCAGGCGAGCTAAACATTCAAGCGGACTCACTCAGTCGGCACTTTCAAGACCCAGAGGACTGGGTCCTCAACGACGAGGTGCTAGAGGACATTTTCGAGGAGTGGGGCCGTCCACAAGTAGATCTCTTCGCGGACGAAAACAACACAAAATGCCGAGGCTTCACCTCAAGGTACTATCGACCAGGGTCTCTGGGGAATGCCCTTTTGATCGACTGGTCAATGACATTTGTGTACGCCTTTCCTCCTCTTCCGCTAATCCCGAAAGTGGTGACCAAGCTGCAACACTCGACCACCAAGATGATCCTAATAGCACCGGACTGTCCGAGGCAGTGGTGGTACCCAGATCTCCTTCACCTATCGATCCGCCCGCACAAGCGTCTGCCGTGCAGGCCGGACTTGCTAACCAAGATGCAGGGGAGGATTTACCATCACAACCTTCCCTCACTGAGCTAAACAGCATGGCTCCTGAAGTCCTCCAGTATGGCCATTTAAACCTTCCCCAGGAATGTATGACCATATTGAAGGAAGCTAGGAGGCCTTCTACGAGACACTCATATTTCTGTAAGTGGAAGAGATTTTATTTATGGTGTATTCAAAATCAATCTAACCCTACAAGCTGCCAAGAGGAAGTGATATTACCTTATCTGCTTCACTTAGCCAGAGTGGGGTTGAAATTCTCCTCCATCAAAGTGCACCTGGCGGCCATTACGGCTTATAGGCGCTCTCCATCTCAGCAATCTTTTTTTAAGATTCAAGTGGTAAAAGATTTTTTGCAGGGAATCAAAAAGGTTTACCCCCCAGTGAGGCCTCCCTCGCCTCCATGGGAGCTGAACCTGGTTCTTTCAAAGCTTATGAGTCCACCTTTCGAACCCATACATAAGGCTACATTACAGCACCTTACGTGGAAAGCAGCCTTCTTGGTAGCTATTACCTCAGCACGTAGGGTGAGTGAAATACATGCCCTATGTTCAAAAGAACCCTACACGGTTTTTCACCTTAATAGGGCGGTGATGAGGACTCATCCTTCTTTTTTACCTAAGGTGGTGTCCGACTTTCATGTGAATCAGTCTATTTCACTACCAACTTTCTTTCCCAACCCTTCCTCGCCAGCTGAGAGGGTGTTGCACTCTTTGGATATTAAACGAGTTCTCAAATTTTACCTAGATAGAACTAAGGCTGTCAGAAAGTCTGACCAATTGTTTGTAAATTATGGTGCTGTCCGTACAGGTTTTGCAGCATCTAAACGTTCTATTGCCAGATGGATTGTGTCAAGCATTAAATTAGCTTACCAATTAGCTCAGAAACCGTTGTGGCCTCTACCTTAGGCACATTCCACAGGAGGGAAAGCGGCTACTGCTGCGTTTCTCAATAATGTCCGACTCTCCGAGATCTGTAAAGCAGCTACTTGGAGATCTGTCCATACATTCACGAGACATTATTGTCTGGACTCGGACACCAGGGCAGACACTCAAGTAGGGCAAGCCTCCTTGAGAAATCTGTTCAACAACTGATTATTTCGGTTGTTATCTTCTATGTATGGTGCAGTTCTCATTTGCCTGCGGTGGAAAGTGGGCTTGCTATTCTATTCAGTGCTTATGACTATTGATGAGGATCCCCTGGAAGAGAAGGATAAGTTACTTACCTGTAATCCTAGTTCTCTTCCAGGGGTATTCTCATCAAAGTCATAAGCAACCCTCCCGCCTCCCCAGGCAAATGAGAAGAACTGTTTTATTATATATCCTTGTGTTTAGGACTATGGACCCCGCAAAGAACAACTGACCCAACTGTCACCCCTGAGGCATGATGGGATATTGAGGTCAGGGCTGCCTTAAAGGCACGGTGCCAGTTTTTACCTGTACAAGGCTTTTCAGTCTCTATGGTATTGTATTGCAATGCAGCCTGCAGGCTAACAATGTTTTGTGGATCTGTGTTTCCACAGTGTTTTTCTTTTCCTTCTCATGAGTGTTTACCTCATTAAAAAAGAAAAAAAAAAGAGAGATTTAGGTGTATTATTATACCTATATGTTTTTATTGGATATTTATATCTACATTGTCTAGCCATTATGGGGGCTGCATTGGCTTGGAAAAAATGATATATGTTTATACATATTCAGAGCTGTATATATATGTGTTTTTCATATATAATTTTTATTATTTCCGGGGTCCCCACACATGGGCGGGAATATTCAGTGCTTATGACTTTGATGAGGATACCCCTGGAAGAGAACTAGGATTACAGGTAAGTAACTTATCCTTTTTGAAACATGGTTCTGAAATACCTGTTATCTTTGATGTTTCCCTTCAGGACTGGAGAGCTTCCCTAAGTAAGAGTACTAAGACTTTTTTGCCTCCTCCAGAGACAACATTAGGTTTAAATGTTACAGAATTCTAAGCAGTTCACCTCTTTGGGAATCTGTACCGATTCAAATAGATACCATGCTGATGAAATTTCTCATTAGGAAACCAGGCATCAATTAGATCACAACCTTCCTAGACAAAATCCCACACCCTCCCTGAGCATGGTGCATCATCCAGGAAAATAAAAGTAATACAAACGATCCTAAGCAGTACTTTGTTTGAAGGACACAAGTGGATCCCAGTTTCCTTCTAACACTTTAATTCTTAGGACAGTCCTTGCAATCCATGCGTAAGTTGCACTCTTGAGTATTAAATAGACACAACTAAAGATTTGACACAAAACAGTTATTATCATTTTATGCCGCTCCAGTCATGACGGCTAGTTTGTTGCGTATGTGTGTGCATCTGAATTGCATCATTCATTTCAAAAGGACCCCGAAGCTCACTATACTACAGTTTACATTTGGTAGGACACACACAGATTTGTTGTGCTCCAGAAAATTTACTATCGTGATGTAGTTTCTCAAAACAGTACTGAACTCTAGTGATGTCAACACCATCTTTGACTGGTAGCATCTGTCCTTGGCTGCTGGAAAAGACAAAGATTGGGATCATCCTGACAGCTCCGTACTCACTGTAATGGAGTACAAAAAGCACAAAAGCAAAGCATGAAGGGAATACCTTTATGAAACAAGGCTCAAAAGTAACAGTCATCTCCTGTGCATTCGCAGCGTCAAGGCTCCTGATTGCTAGTAGAGACAACTTTCAAAACAAACATGTTGGAAAACAGAGCAATCCATCTGTTCAGGAAATGCAAATATATATCACTTCAGAAAGCATGGAAGAATAATGTCATGAGACCACCCCCCCACCTTAGAAAGGCTTACTAAATTGATATTGTGACCCATTCAGAAGTCAGATCAAAGGTCCATGTCATGGAAACTAAACGTTTTGATAGTGCTCGCTTCAGTTAGGAGGGATAAAGGAATTAAGGTTTTTTTCACGGATACTATTTACATAGTTTTCATAGAGATGCGGTCATTGTACATACACATTCTTCTTTCCTTTCTAGTACAATTTCAAATTCCTATCTAATCAGTGCTATACATGTGGCTGTATGTTTGCTGCTAGCACCGCTGCAACATGGCAGTTCTTGCATACGATGCACTCTTAGGCTCCAAGTAGATAAAACGAAAGTTTGGCGCACATAGAACCATTACCTGCATTCTTTTGCAGCTCTAGCCCTGGGTCGAGATTATTGCATGATGGCTAGTGTCTCGTATACGTACATGTCATCAGAACTGCAGCATTCTGCAACATTACCCTTCAGAAAAACCCAGAAGCTAACGATACTCTAGGGAAAACTACAACTGTGAATGTGTTAGGAGACACACACAGATCTATGCTGTCACAAAATATAATTTTGTGGTGTACTTTCACAAAACACTACTGCAAAGTGTCTGATGCTTATTAGGACAAGTGACCCTCAAGGTTCTGTTCTGTTGGGTTATGCTTTTTATTAAACTCATTCATCCTCCTATCACGAGTGTAGTTCTTGTTGCACTATCTAGGTTGAGGACAATGATGGCCATCCTCTAATGGAGAAGGCAGTGTTTTATACCTCCATTTGTAGTTTTTCTATCTTGGGTGTCTTTGTCATATTAGTAACAAACCTGCCCAAGCGTTCCTCTATCGGAGAAATGACTGGTTTCTCTCACGAAGCTTCAAACTGAATTGCGGATCCCAAATGGCGAAAACAATTGTGGGAGCTTTAATGGTGATGATGATTTTAAGAGGGCCGTACCTGTTTCCGCTTACAGCCTATGCATTAGTGCTTTCAAATGAAAAAAGAGAGCAATAATTCATATTTCTTCTTGACATTTCAAAGTACATTTTAATCAAGAATATAATTTTAAAAAATGTTCCATGGTGGTGATAGTCGGACAAGAATATCCTAGCAGTTATGAATATAAAGAAGTTACCCATGATGAAATACTACAAACAAAGGCAAGTAACAGGTATCTAACCTTTCAGTTTGTTAGCTAATATTAATAGGTCAGTTTCCCACAGGGAACCCAAGAGATTTAGTCAGACGTGAATGGTAATGGTACTTCCACTTGTGGGACTATTGCTGTCATAGAAGCTATCGGTGGGAACTGGCACCAAAATAGCAGTCTAGATCAGGGAGTGAATCCAGATATTCAATGGAGTCAGAAAAAGAGAAGAACATGCCATTCTAACACGGAAACAGTAGATTTTTGAAAAATATTTCATGGAGCGTCACTGGGTGCTGTGTCAAGGCAGATGAAACAGACTGTAGTCCTGACTCCAGCTCTGCCCATTCAGCAATCCTAGTTTGAGGGCTTTGAAGAAGGTATTTTGGGCATAGTGATGATAGGTTCATAATATGATTTATTTGTGCTCTGCATAACAGATATTTATATTCTTGTTAATCAATTAAAATGCTCAAGCAGATATTTTTAAAATGTTTTCTTTGTTTACAGAGGTCAGTTCGTGGATAATCTGTGATGGTGACATTGATCCAGAGTGGATTGAATCACTGAACTCTGTTCTGGATGACAACAGACTTCTCACTATGCCTAGTGGAGAGAGAATCCAGTTTGGTCCCAATGTTAACTTTTTGTTTGAAACCCATGATCTTAGCAGTGCTTCTCCTGCCACCATTTCCAGAATGGGCATGATTTTCCTCAGGTAAGATGTGTTATATTTAAAAAACATTTTTTTTTTACATTTATGACTGACTTGAACTACCACATTTTCTTGTTATTTGGCTGCACTTAACATAAATATGACTGCCCTTGTGCATGTCATGTTCTTCCTTGAATGGACTGGTGCTCAGTCCCATGGAATGACACAGAAAAAGGCTCTGTGGCCCTAGCCATGTCGACTAGCTCCTTGCAAGTGAAACCTCCTCTAATTTGTTAGGATCATCCCTCTCCTTCCTATTGCCACAACCCAAAAAGCAGATCACCTCCTGTGCTGTCTAAATTCCTGCTCCCTGAGGTGGTGTATTAGCCTTCCAATGAGAAAACCCAGTGGCCCAACAAGAATTCCTGGTATTTAGGGAGCTCAACCCATGCAAATCAGAAGGCTCTTTCCGCAGCATGCGCAGTCGCTTGAACACAGTATATGGAATCGGCATTGCAGAAGGAGCATTATGACTCATGTTTAATGTCAGCCGATGAGCCCTGAACTCCAAATTACACTAAGTTCGGCAATTAATCTAATCGACCCCTAAGTTTGAAGGATGGGCCATTGTAACATCAATTTATGACAAAATATCTGGAGCTGAATAACCCTGATCATTTTGCTGTAACTTTGTGGCTTATTGTCTTTACCTTGACCAAATGCCTATTTTGTTTGACCTTACTCCACATTATTATTCTGCGACTTCAAGAGTTGTGCCTTATTTTCTGAAATCTAGACTGCTTTTTTTTTTCAGGCTTACACATTTTTCACAGACTTAAAGGGCCCGATTCACAAAAGTAATCTGAGACAAAATCCTAACTTTACGACTTTTGGTATTATAAGTTAAACTCAAGACCAAACTTAAATTGAAATGAGACAAAATCCTAACTTTACTACTCCTAAATGCCCTTTGTGAATACCGAAAGTCGTAAAGTTAGGATTTTCTCTCATATTACTTTTGTGATTCGGGCCCAAAGCTCTCACGGTTGTAATGATTGTAGTTTATTTACCTGTATCAAAGCTGCACAGTGATTTTCAGCTCCTTGTTTGATCACTGCTTGGTTTGTTGCATGTATTTTTATATTAGGTCTCTTAGATTATGTTCTGTATTTCTGCAGAATCACTAATGTTATTCATTTAGGGTTTGATTGTAGTTTGCAGCTGTTTAACTCCACTTTACAGGGTTTTGCATGTTTTGTTAAATACTTGAATCCTTTAGACAGCATTACAGCATCAAGCAACTTTTTTCCTTATTTCCTTGTTTTAAGTTGGGACATACATTGTAAAGTGTGGTTCCTAGAGGGTTAGACAAAGTATTGTTTCACACTCTCAGTAGTCAGATTCTTTTATTTTAGAATCCCTTTTTAAAGTTTTAGATTTTGGTCTTTTTCCAGACCATTGGTGATGGTCTCTTTTCAAAAAGCAAGGTCTTGTTCAGACCTTTGTTTTAGTTAGGTTAACAGGATTTCTTTTTATTCCTGATATCTTAATTGATGTTATGCTTCTGTTGTCAATGGTTGTCTTTTAGGCAACTTGCATTACCATGAGGGGTTAGATGCCATTGCTTTTCTATGGATATCATTCCACTACAGTCACATTCTGTTATGTCACTGTTACCTGCAGATTATGGCCTCTATTTACTATCTTTTGAAAAACAAAAAAAAGAGAGAAATAATGTTATAGGTGGATACATGGGTGTTGATCATGTTGCTCCATTTCTTCTTATATTGATATGTTCTTTTGTCTATAAGGGATACTCTAGAGGTCCTTGTCCATCTCTAGTTCTCTTTTCTATATTCAGAAGCTTCTTATACATCTTGAGTTCTTTTTTCCATGGAAGGACTGCTTTCTTGTCAATCGGGGCTTATGTTACCACTGACTTCGTTCTTATATAAAAATTAGTTTTCTTCGTGAAGGATGGATCTTTTCTTTGTAGTTTGCAGAGCAGTCCTGACCTTCTGTGGTTCACAGGTGTTCTTCAGTGGCTCGGCCAACTGTTCTGGGTTCCCAAGTTTGGACCCAATGTTCGGACTTGAGTGTAAAACTAAATGGTTAAAGTCTCATTGCCACAGGTAATACCTTTCCTATGTCTTATCATTTTTGTTACTGTGGTTATGTCCACAGTTATTGTAAGGTGAGAGCTTCTAAAGCTGTTTGGTGTTACTGGCATGGGTAGGTTATATCCCGTGGTTTAAATGTCTTGCAACTTTATTTACCTGTGACCCCTTTTGGGGACTTCATATGGATAGGTATGTTTCATGAATTTCCACTCCATTCTCTTCTTCTGGACCGGTTAGTCTTAGTAAGGGACATTTTATCTTTACAGCTCACAGACCCTCCTCCGGGCATGGTATGGCTTTGGCATTTGATTCCAAAGTAAGGAATCCACAGCTAGATGTGTCTATTAGGTGAACAAACCTGTACGACGCCCACAACGCCAAGTTGTTAGCCTCTTGCTGGGGTGGGACTTGTCCCTCCAAGCCTGCACCTGTGAGAAGGAGGGGCCTCACTCCTGCAAAACCGATGCTGGTCTCCCGCGGAGCGGATCACCAAAACGGGCTATCAAATGGCATGTCCATTGGTGAAACCTGAAAGTCACTTGAAAAGCCTGTCGTTCTAATCCGTGGGTGAGCCACCACCCTGGTACCAACTGCCCTACCCAAGCAGTTGGTGGTGCCTAGTGGATGACTTATTTTGCTGCGTCTTGTCCATCTTGTATAATTTGCGAGGGTTGGTGCAGAATTTTTCAGGGACTGTTGGCAACATCACACCAACCATATCATCCAACAACTCAAGCGAATAGCCTATCAGGAGGCAACTAGCATTCACTGAGCAGGGTGTGAAACTGTCTCTTTTCAAATGCCTCCATACTTTTGACTTCCATATCAGGAGGTATAGTAGAGAATGAGTTAGGGTTGAATCTACTTGTCAACACAGAGTCAGACCCTGAACTAACTATCTTACCTCAATTATACTATACTGTGTTCGTGTACCAACCCCCAATGTTTAAATATTGTGTTTTCCCCTATTCTGGTTGGTCAGGGCAAGGAGGTGAGTTCATCACACCATACTAAAAGTAATATTTTTCTTAAGAGCATTGTTCTATGTTTCTGCCCCTTAATTTATTTTCCCAAAGCTTTATTCCCACCCGCATTTCACATTGTGATCAATACATTTTGAAACATTATTTTAAGTTTCTTCCTTTGGCCGGGTCAATAGGTTGAGTTCTCAGGCGTCTCTGTCCAGTGTGGCCTTGGCTGTGTTTCAACTGTGCCATCAGGGTTTCCGGCAGGTTTCTGTGCGCCTGTGCGCAAGTCAGGTGGGGTAGAGATTTCAGTCACCCTCCGAGGCCCAAATACGAACTAATAATAGAGTCAGAGAAAGACATGTTAGAATACGAAAATAAACGAATTCACTGTATACCATTTATTACTACACTAATCCCATTTACTTATAATAATCTTTCACATTAGCAATTAGTAAAACTTGCAAGGTTTAGTTTAAGCAGTAGCATGTGCATTAACATGTGAGTTTCAAGCGGCCATTTTAAACGCTATTGCGCAGCTGCAAAGTTTCCCCCCAAGCATAGAAGACGTCATACTA
This sequence comes from Triturus cristatus, assembly GCF_964204655.1. Classification (NCBI taxonomy): domain Eukaryota; kingdom Metazoa; phylum Chordata; class Amphibia; order Caudata; family Salamandridae; genus Triturus; species Triturus cristatus. The sequence goes on from NC_140591.1 coordinate 252,507,665, forward strand.
CGTAGATGCAGTAGACGCATGCGCAGTGAAGTTCCCGCGTTTTTGGCGGCCATTTTATGACACTTGGGTTACTTGTTAGTAATACACATATAAAGCTTCCCCTAGATACAGTATGTCGTGTGTACTGAAATATTAGTATTCACAAGACAAATTGATTAAAGTGTTAGACGTTATTTGAGAGGATTGCATATGAGCAAGTTTCTTCTTTACGAAACCTTGCTCCATCACTGGAGAAAGGCAAAGTTCCATCTGAGTCCATTTGAGGTAAAACCAGTTGTGCCCGAGATCGTAGCGGGCATGACTTCAGTCAAGGTTGTGCCAGATTTTCAACAATGGGTTCTTCCTCTGGCATCAGAATCAACACACGGGGAACGGACAAGATTGTAGTTCCATGTTTGAAGTCGGGTTGGCCATTGGGGCAGAGACCCACAATGGTGTTGAGGATGGATACACCAGTGGTAATCTGATCGTATGAACTCCTGGGATCCTTGGGGCCCAAAGGCATGCTAGCAGGACCCAGAAGGGTGCCAAAGATGCACAATGTGGCCTCCTTGAATGCTTCAACTTGTTGAAGCATCACCGATTGATCCAAAACTTCAGGTTGGATCAGCACAAGCTTGGGATCGGTTCAACGTTAGGAGACTGGGAACAAGATCTAGAGGCACCTTGACATTCACTCGACATTTCCTGACGAGAGAGGGTGGAGAAGGGTAAGTCGTGTTTCAACTTGTTATGTTTCTTTTTTGATTTGGAGTTACCTAACGACTTGGAATGGGAAGAGGACCTTTTGAGGGAACATCCTCCGGAACGGGTCCACATCCTCAACTTCAATGTGACCAGCCCTTATGCACCTTCCAAGGGTGTTCGGCAATGTAGTTCTTGGCTTTGCGCTCTCAGATCACCTTGGGATTCATCCTGGCACAGTCCTCGCAAGCTTTGAGGTCGCGCGAAGACTTTAGTCACCAGAGACATACCTGGTGAGAGTCTGTCACAGACATCTGTTTGTGACAATAATTGCAAAGTTTAAACCTTGTAGTCTCTGTATGAGTCATGGCCCTTGACTGCTGTAGAGAGAATTTTGTACAAAAAAGCTTGTAAAAAAATTACTAGAAAAAGTTGAGGTAGCAAGCTCCAGATACTCATCTGAAGGTGTGGTAAGAAAGGAAATGACGTCAGCATGAGAGGGTGTCTTCGTATATGTGGCTCCAGTGTACCCAGTGTACCCGGTGGTACAAAGTCTTTTCTGAGCTGCTCAATGCCACCTACTTGCACTTGGGAGCAATGCTGAGAAAAATCACCGGCTGGAGTCTGGGTCCTGGGGGTATTCACAAGAAACGGAATCTGTGGTTAGAAGTATCCATTAGAATGTTGTTATTTTGGCTTGATGGCATATGCTCAAGCACTGAAGCTGAAATATTGGTGTAGGAAGCTGGCTCTGTATATAATATACCAAAATGAGGTATAGTGTGCACAGAGTTCAGTGGAACCCCTATAGGTAAGCAGAGGTAAAAGGTAGATAGCACCTTACTCTCTATTTGTGGTAGTGTGGGCGAGCAGTAAGACTTTATCAGAGGGTAGTGTTAAGAATTTGTTGTACATTCTCAATCAGCAAATTATGTCACACGCACACAAAGACCGAACTCAGACTAATTTCATTTGTATAAAAATATTATTTAGTTATATTTATTTTCTAGAACCAAGCAAGCCTGGTACAGGTAAGTGTGGATGGTACTTTTTAAGGCAGATTGAACAATACAAGCAAGTTGAATGAAAATGACTTTGGTACAGGTTTGTAAATGCTTTCAATACAGTGGAAATTACTGTTAGATTACTTTTGATTACTTTACAGATTACTTTTTCTACTCAGTGTGATAGGCCTAGATATCACACGGGGACATTTTATAGAGAAAAGGTAAGTAAAGCAGTTTTTAGTTATTTTCAGTTTTTCAATGTTTCATACATACCAACTCCACAAAATTTAGGAAAAAGCTGTCAAAGGTTATCGGTTTAAAGGTAAATACAAGTTTGTGGGATTTGGCATTCTGGGGTAAGAACCAGGGTGCCCACAGGGTCAAGGATGCACTCCCAAAGCACCCTTAGCGGCACTAGGGCAGCCGGGAGCAGAGTGCTGAGGTCCAATGTTATCCAATACAGGATAGGGGCTGCTCACGAGTGGGCCACAAGGTTTTAGGAGCAAAGCTCCTAGTGTTAGGCTCATGGCAAAGGGAGAACCGAGTTAGCACCCAAAGTACACCGACAGCGGTGCAGTGGCTGGTGGGTGCAGGGTGCTATTTTGGTGTCGGGTACCCTGTTGTTTGCAATGAGGATTCTCCGGTTGCAACAAAGACTGCTGGCTCAGGGACAAATAACTTCTGGAGGTGACCACCAGTTGGAGAGGTAAATTTGGATGCCTTGGTCTGCTGGGACACCATCAGTTGGGCCACCCAAGACAGTGGGACGTCTGGTGCAGGGGTGCCTTTAGGAATTAGGTTTTCCTTACCAGCTCCGGTCGCGGTCTGGGGGATCCTCCAGAAAGAGGCTGCCGCCTTCACTTGGAGATTCGAGGCAGGTCAGAGATCACCAGATCTCAGGTCAGGATCGCCGGGAAGACCTCCTCGTAGTGTTGGGCCACTCGAACTCGGGCTGTAGTCGTCTGGTGCAAAGTGGTGCAGACTTGCGGATTTGGCTGGAGCCAGAGTCTGTCGGTGAGCAAATCCAGTGATCACGGGAGACAGTCTTTCTTGTGGAAGGCAGGGCAGGTCCCCAGGATTATTGAGGTTGCTGGTTGCAGGACACACCGGGATTCCGCTGGAGAAGGTTTGCGGTGGGGACAGGCTGGTAGGGCTGGGGCCAAGTCAGAGGGCGTCCTCCTCTTCTAAGTTTCAGCACGGCTCTTCGGCCCTTCTTCTTCTCTTTTTCTTGGTAGGTTCTTGTCTGAGGAGGCAAGGGTCAGGGTTGCCCCTAAATACTAGATTTAGGGGCGTTACAGGTAGGTAAAGGTTGGGACCAATGAGTCCTTTGCTTTGGTTGGGTATACACCCTATTATGCCACCCTCCAGTGGAAGCGGGGTTTATGCCTCACTCCGGTTGTTTGGATCCCCCGTTCTGCAAGATGGCGGGGACTGAGAGTTGTGCTTCACCTCGCCTCCCCCACCTGAGGGTTGGGGTTGGCAAAGGTGGGCACACCTCCCTTCCTCACTTGGTTTTCCTGCCGATTCTCCCACCCAAAGTGGGGTCAGAACCGGTGGAGGCCAGTTACAGGAACCAGCAAAGGCCTGGGGAAGCTCACAAAGGCGGCAAGCCTTTGAAGCTTCTCCTTCGCGGACCCTGCCCATCCTGGGGGAGGATGCTTGGCACCTCGTCCCAGGATGCGCATTGTTTCAAGCCCCTCACAGCAGCAGGCTCTCGACCCAGGGGTCCAGAAACATGTCTGGTGTTGGCAGCTGGTGAGCAGCCGCTCAGCCTGGACACTAATGTTAGGTCTTTTTTCAGAGGGCATATCTTAGATGCCCTCTGTGTGCATTTTTCATCAAATCCCACACTGGCATCAATGAGGGTTTAATGTGCTGAGAAGTTTGATACCAAACTTCCCAGTTTTCAGTAAAGCCATTATGATACTGTGAAGTTCATAATGACAAAATCCCAGCACCATATACTCTTAATGGCATTACTGCACTTACAATGTCTAAGAATTGGTTTAGACACTGTAGGGGTACATGGCTCATGCACCTGGTATAGTGCACCCAGATAGAGGGTTGGCTGGCCTATGCCAGGGCAGTGGTTTGTAGGCATGGCACACAGGGATGTGGATACCCAGAGAAAATCATCTGGACTGCCCAAAAACGGACCCAAAACCAAAATAGAGATGGCCTACTGGAGGAGACACAAAGAATGACTACATCGATACCCCTCACATGTGTGACCACCTATAGCATCATCTCTAACCAAGTATCCAGAATTATTTAAAAAAATTGGAGGATTCTTGGAACAGGCAAACTAGAGTGGGAAAAACCCTTGTTGTAACTCGTCCGCGAACACACAACTTGCACAGTTCTCAACGCATGGGGTTTGCCCAACGTCACTGGACACTTCCCATGCGGGAACTGTAGTGTGTGTCAACTTAGAAAACCAGAAAGAACACTCAATCTGGAACCAGAAAAACCTGGCAACTAATAAAACACATCAATTGCAATTCTTGCAGTGTGATCTCCCTGATCACCTGCCCTTGTGGCCTCCACTATGTCGGCATGACAAACTGTAAAATCAAAGTTCGCATCTGTGAACACTGAAGTAATATCAGATGCAAACAAAACACCACAAAGATGACAAATCATTATCTGGAAAATGGACATATGACTAATGACCTGCACTGGGTATTCATCGAGCAATTAGACAAAAACCTTGATAACCTACAAAGCCACCTAAGAGCAGCGGTGGGTTTACTGCTTATCATCCCACAAAAACGGACTGAATGATAACATTCTATCGAATACACTAAACAACAAATAAAGCGATGTTCCCTGCGATGGCACACTTATCTGACCTGTAAGGACCGCAAGTCTATACGTCCCGATATAATGGGCTCATGACTAGAGATAAAGTTCCTAAGCACACCATGTAAATTAAATCACTTATATATTAATCGTGTCAGAGCAAATTCTACTGTCTTGCTCCATACACCAACCATAATTTAAATATTTGCTTACATGGTCTCAAGATATTATGATACTGTACACACTCCAACAAGGCAACATCGCCTCTCCTTGAGAATTTAATTAGTATTTCCATATCATGGAATAACCTGCTCCTTTTTCTGGGTTTCCATCTAATGAAGGATTGTGTTCACACAGGATTATTTGTGCAAATATATAAAAAAATGATCATCAGCCCAACCAAAAGTTAAATACCATGTTGTCTTTCTTTACTTGCATTGCGTAAGGATTTGGTTAGCTGTCAATCCCGGCGCATGCCCGTTCATGGACCTATCTGACCCAGCGGCCCATTAACGGTCTAGTCTTTTTCCATTCCTGACGCGACCACGCTGCACTCTGCGTCCAGATGCCACCAGCTACTTCCGGGTAGTCTGAGCCTCAAATACTTAGACACCGCAATGCCTCATTTAGTGTCGGAATCCCGTGCAGGACCGAACTAGGTATTGATGGCAGACGGACTACCTTGATGAAGTACGTTTTTTGGGGCATGTTCGGTATATTCCGTGGGCTTCTTAACCATCCACACGACTAACCTTGAGTATCTCCCATGTCTATTCTTTTTCCAGGTAGTGTGTGACTACAGGTGTCCGCCCCTTCTGGGATCATAATTAGCTACCTAAGCTACGTAGCCTTTGTAAGACTCATCTTTCCACTCTCTTTTTTTTCCTCTGCCTGTTTGGATATAATCCCGTTGAAACCGATCAATTCTTTCTGTATACCGGGGCTCTGATAGCCTCATCCCCGAATCGCGGTTTAGAAGGCTTTCTACTTTTATCAGATATACCACACCGGGATGCCAGTAATGAATGGTATTAGACATATATATATGTCATAACTAAGTCTTCACCCACAGATACAGGTAGGAGGCAGCCACGTATTTTTCCCTTCACTATGAGGCATGTCTAACTGCACGATCCACAATGCCAGATTTCAGCATACACACAGTTTATTTTGCATGCTCATGTGTGATGTGATTTTCCTGGGATTCCAGGTGTCAATTTGACCGACTCAGTTAGTGCACTTGTATATAAATGATAGCACTCTTTCACGAATCGGACGAGGTGGCTGCTCATTAGCCGTCATTTCCAATTTTAATGTATGCCTTTTATGTTGTGTTTTACTTATCCAGCTTTTACACCTGACGGTGGGAACTGTAAGTATGTCTACAGCTCTGCACTCACAGCACACCTTAGCTTGTGTGCTGAAAATTTCCCGTGGTCACCAGACTTTTTACACGCTACACTTTCTTGGTCCCGAAGAAAGCCTTAGCACCCTTGCTTAGGCTGAAACATGTCAACTATTTTATATGGATAAGTAAGACCGATTAAGTCTTCACAGTATCCGTTCTACGTTTTTAACCACGCCCCAGGACCTCCCGAATAAAATTGCAATGGAGGATCCTAGAGGTACTTTTAAAATTGCACCCCAACTTATCCCTTTAACACAAAACAACCAGCTCTGCTGTAGTTCAGGTGTCGCAGCACAGCTGGGTTGCATTCGCAGCCCAGCTGGGAACCAAATGATGACGAATGCCAACAACTAGGATGGTGTGTGAGGGTTCTTCAAAAAAACCTACTGTTTTTTCCCTTTCCTGCACATGGCATTGAGTCATTCTTGTATCTGGATTCATGTATGAGGTCTATCCACTTTGTTGTTGATTCAATTTATCTGGGGATAAGGACGTACCCTTTCTCCTCGCTCTCTTTTTGTTTTTCTCTACGTAGGAATGTTTGCCATGTCGACTCTTCAACTTGTTCTGCACCAAAACACGCAGCCTGCCAGGCAGTGTGTGTGTGTGTGTGTGTGTAAAGGTACAGGGCCTCTAAGGGTGGCACAATAAGTGATGCAGCCCCTAGGGACCTTCCCTGGCCACATTGCCTTGGGTACCTGTGGTACCATTTACCAGAGTGCCAATTGGGTTTTGTCTACAATGCAGCTTAGGGAAAGAACATAGGCCCTGGGTACCTGTTTGGCAGGAACCCAGGGCACACTCAGTCAAAGTCCATCAGCAGTTTAGCAAAAAGTGGGGGCACCATGCAAAAAGAGGGCACTTTCTTACAATTGGCCATTCAACTCTCTTTTTGAAGCTGCATACGTTTTATGTACTACCTGGTTGGGGGTCTGTTTCAGATTGAAGCAGTCTGTAGAGGCAAATTATGTATTAAAACATAGGGTATATTCCCTTCATTTATAACTGGTACCTCTAAGGTTCCTTTCTTGGTTTGCATTTCTTGTGCAGGAATTACTGTCTCCCTGCTGGCCATTTTGATTTCGGTATGCAGCTACACTCCGGCTTTGAGATGTGATATTCGAAAGTGACCTCATATATGATTGCTGAAGTTATTAGCTACAAAGCTTTGGATTAAGCTGTTCCATCTCTTTCCTTAGAAAATAAAGTAGTGACATTAGTAACAGGGCTCTGCAGTAGAACAATGTGTGTATTCCTAATTGCTGTTGTTATGACACACATCCCCTAGCCTTTTGCAGTTATTTGGAAAGACACAGATGCTGTACTTTGCAATCACTAGATACATAATGATGGTTTTATAATTTTTAAGAAAGGTGGTAATTTGCTACATTTTGAGATTTTGTTATCAGTGACATTTTCTTCTGTTTAGTGATGAAGATACGGATATTAAATCTTTGATAAAATCATGGCTGAGAAATCAACCTGAAAATTGCAGGCACAATCTCGAGAACTGGATTGGAGATTATTTTGAAAATGCATTGAACTGGGTGTTGAAACAGGTAAGTAGACTGTCAATAAAGAAATCAGAATTAATTTAAGTCCTTTATGCTAATCAATGCAAGGTTTTCAAACAGCAAATTTCAACTAGTGTTCATTTTATTGAAGGTAAGAATATTCATTAGTCAATTGATTTTTGATGTATAGATTTGTGCTAGAGATGTTTGCAGAACTGTGTCTTATAACAGTTTTATCTTAGATTGTGTTATAATGGATTCACTGTCTAATAATTAATTTTAGTTAGTCTAGATTTCTAACTAATATTACAACAGCGACTAACAACTAGGTCTACAATTGCATTACAAGATTACAAAAAGTAACTGCTTACAACCACGTTCTTGAATGATATAAATGTGAGGTGGCTGCAGCTTATTTACCAACCATTCTTACAAACAGTAGTTCTGATGGATACATCTACCTGTGGATTCCTCACCTTTTGAATATCCCAATGCACCAGAATTCCCCAGAAACGTTTCTTCTCAGCTCTCCCACATCAACGAGGACGTCACAATGCCTATGGCTCCATAGGCGGCTCCACATGACGTCATTGGAGCCATGAAAAGCCCTCGTTGGGGTGTTAATGTCAGTTCTCTTTTTTCTGCGCCTTCGATGCGTAATGGTTTTTCCTAGGCTCTCCATTGTGTTAGGAGTCTTGTGACGTTTTTTCAGGAAATTGCAACGTTGTTGCAGAAAGAATATCTCCACCAAGGCAGTCTGGGTTCATGCCCTGCAGGGAATGTGAGGGTCGGATGTCAATCACTGATCCTCATAAAGATTGTCTTTGGTGTCTTAGTTCGGACTTTGACATCGATGCCTGCTCATCATGCCAAAAGATGAACCCCAGAGCCCTGAAGGAGAGAGAGGTGAAGCTTTTAATGGCCAAGGCAAGAAAGGAGGGAAAGAGGACATCGGACGGAAGTCTCGTCTTCGTTCCAAGTTGCGTTTCCCCATTCCTCAGTCATCAAGGAGGAAACGCATGACGAAGCAGCATCATGGTTCCCGGTGCCGTTCTGCGAGGGAGGAGTCTCCAAGGTCAGTATATCAATGTCTAAAGTTGCATGAAGATAGAGGTGAGGTGACTCCGGCCTTCCCCAGTAGCCCTTCCGGCATCGCAGTCGAATCCAAAGCAGCCTCCGACTTCGCCTGGATGTCATGATCCAGAGCCGGGGGTAGATCCAGTTCCTGCAGCTGCTCCACCTCCACCCACTTGACACGAGCAGGAGTATCCATCTTTCCCGACACCAGGGCCCTGCAAACATCGTAAATACTATGTACAGCATTTTTAGCAGGGTTCTTACTCCATCTGGCGTGTCTGTGGGCCCTGTGGGTCTGCTCTCCTATTTGGTGGTTTTCCAGCACAACATCAGCAGGCGCCATTCCTGCTCATGGCCCAGGTATCCTGTCTCCTGTGCCAAGGAAGGAGACTCTGCCAGGCGAAGTTTAGCAGGAGTCACCGGCTCTGGTTGCGCCCTTTCCAACGTCTTCTGGATTCGCACCAGCATCACATGATTCTAGTACCATTAGCCTCTAATACACTGTTGCCGCAGTCACTGGTGCCATTACCGACGTCACCGACTTGCCATTGTTGAAGTCTAGACCTAGATCTTGAAAGGAGGCGCAGAGGCTTCTTGAAGAGCAGCAGTACTTTTTTGGGAAAAGAGGCCCTGAATTAGATGGAGAAAATAGTGTCACTTGATGCAGAATTTGAGGGTTTGGAAGTTGCAAGTGGATTAGACACCTCCCCAGAATGGGAACTGTTGTCTCCAAAAGGTATTCCTCCACCTGAGCTCACGTCGTACCATTCAGTGATTGGGAAGGTGGCTGATATGTTGGAACTGTCTCTCTCTTCAACTGAATTCCAATCTAATTTGCTGACAAGTACTACATTCTTCTGCTTCATCATCAGAGCCTTTATTGCCTTTTAATGAGGCACTGTCTGAGCCTATTCTAGAGATTTGGCAGAAGCCTATGTCATCCTCTGCAGTATCTAGACCCATTGTGAGGAGATAACCTGTGTCAGGGCATCCTTTGCTATCCACTCATCTTTCACCTGAGAGTTTGGTGGGACAGATTTCCTGTTCTTCGAAGTAAACTCCTGTGTCTTACTCGAAAGGTAATCAAAGAAAAGGGAATAGTCTACGAAAAAAAGTGTTTTCCTATGGTAGCATGGCTTTAAAGTCAACCAAGGAAACCTGTTTGTTGGGACGGTACATTCATGCTCTGATAAAATTATTCAAAAGAGTGGTCCTGAAAACCTGAGTATGTTTAGGGGGTAATCTCCCATTACTACGGAGGCATGCATTGTAATGGCTAAACAAACAAGGTACTCATTCGGTTTCTTTAAGCGGGACGCGACTTCAGGCAGAACTCCTCCCAGGAAGCGACGCTGCAGGAAGGAAGGTGCGTGGTGACAACTGCCTCATTATGGAGGCGTCGGCAGGAAGTGGAGCGAGAAGCATGCCAGGCAGGGGGAGGTGACAGGGAGCGGCGGGTCAGTGATAGGGAAAGCGGACAACGTCGTCATGGAGTGAGGGGGCAAGGGGCGCCAATGAGTACCGCATAGGGTTTATCAGCTACGAGGAAGACGACAGGAGAGGTAAGCTCTGGGGCGTTGTCCTAAGGGGAGGGTCATGCAGGGAGTGTTTTTTTTTAGGTTTTAGGATAGTGCACTTGTGTTTGTGTAAGTATAGTAGTGTATTTGGGTCCAGGGTAGTGTTGGGGGTCGGGGAAGGGTAGTGTTTGGAAGTAGGGGCAGGGTCGAGCTGGGGGTAGTGTGTTAGGGTTTAGGGTAGTGTTGTGGTGTTAGTGTAGGGTAGTGTTTTAGGTTTTAGGGTAGTGTCGGGAGGTCGTGAAGGGTAGTCTTTGGGAGTAGGAGCAGGACTGGGGGTAGGGTCATGCTGGGGGTAGTGTTGTGGTGTTAGTGTAGGGTAGTGTTTTAGGGTTGAGGGTAGTGTCGGGGGGTCGTGCAGGGTAGTGTATTAGTGTAGGGTCCGGACTGGGGGTAGGGGCAGGGTTGTGCTGAGGGTAGTGTTTTAGGGTTTAGGGTAGTGATGTGGTGTTTGTGTAGTGTAGGGTAGTATTTTAGGGTAGTATTGTGGTGTTGTGTAGGGTAGTGTTTTAGTGTTTAGGGTAGTGTTGGGGTGTCGTGCAGGGTAGTGTTTGTGTGTAGGGAGTGGGCTGGGGGAAGGGGGGAGGGTCGTCCAGGGGGTAGTGAATTAGGGTTTAGGGTAGTGTAGTGGTGTTTGAGTAGTGTAGGGTAGTGTAGTGTTTGGGTAGTGTTTTAGAGGTTGTTATGTGTACGGTAGTGTTTTTGTATTTAGTATGTAGTGTAGTGTTGGGGTAAATGTTTGTTTTTATTACTAGGCAAGTTTTTAGTTTGCATACTTTAACACTTGCAATGTAAAGGTATGCAAACTAAAAACTTGCGTAGTAATGGTATTTGCTAAGTAAAAACTTCGTAGTAAAATGCTGTGAAGTAATGGTATGCGAAATACCGAGTCATATTCTGTTCAGGGACACTTTACAGAACTGCTGAAAGATAGTCAGGCTGCTGCTTGACAGGTTATTCAATTGGGCCTGGATACAACTGATTCGATGGCAAGAGCGATGGGGTCTTCAGTTGCTACAAGGAGGCACGCATGGCAGAGAGGGTCTGATTTCTCGCTGGATGTGCAGGGTACCATGATGGGTTTGCCATTTTATGGGTCAAAGCTGATTCTGCCTCAGAGAGATTGAAGGATAGTAAGGGGACGAGAAGATCTTTGGGCCTTCAATCGCAGCTCAGAGATTACCAGCCATTTTGGAGGTTCCAGGCGTTTGGCCAGAACTTCACCTTTCGTGGAGTGCAGCAATACCAGCAGCAACAGCAGTCATCCAATTCCCTCTTTAGGAGTTTTAGAGGGTGGGGCAGAGGTGGACAATGAGGAGCCACCTATCAGCCATCTTCCGCCTACTTTTTCTCCCCGGCCATCGTCACATGAAAGCAGCCCTAGTCTCGCCATCTTGGAGGATGCTTTGCCAATGTGAGGAAGGTTGTCCCATTTTCTACCACAATTGAGATCCATAACAATGGATCAGTGGGTTTTGAATATTGTAGAAAATTGGTATGTCCTACCCTCCCAAGAATTACCCCCACCCTTTCCTCCCAAACAAGGTTTTTGTTCAGAAGACCATCTTCTGCTCCTTCAACAGGAGGTCCAATCCCTACTTCAAAAGGGTGCAGTAGAGTTGGTTCTAAAGCCAGTGCGGGGTCAGGGTTGTTATTCCCTTTAATTTCTGATTCCCAAAAAGGATAATTGTTTACGTCCGATCCTAGACCTCAGGATTTTTAATTGGTTCCTCAAGCAGGAAAAGTTCAAAATTCTGACCCTAGCACAGGTGCTTTTTGCGCTGGAAATGGAAGATTGGATGCTCTTGATCGATTTGCAGGATGTGTATTTTCACATCCTCATTCTACAATCGTACAGGAAGTATCTCTGTTTCACAGTGGGGTCTCAATATTACCAGTTTGTGGTCCTTCCGTTTGGTCTTACTTCCTCACCTCGAGTCTTCACAAAGGTGATGGTGGCGGTCGCAGCACATCTCAGAATATGGGTAATTCCAGTTTTCCCTTACCTGGATGATTGGCTGATCAAAACCAAGTCTCCAGAGTTGGTGTTGCATCACTTGTTATTGACAACTCAGTTGTTGGTCAACCTGGGCTTTTCCATCAACAAGCCCAAATCCCAACTAGAGCCCTCTCAGCGAACGCTGATATTGGGACAGTACTGGACACTATGGTGAATCAAGTCTACCCTCCTCCTCCTACGATAATGGACATTCAGGCTATGATTCAAATGTCTTAGATTGGAGCTATGGTTCTAGTCCTGAAGGTTTGATAGACTCCTGCATTCTGTTGGCCCCCCATGCATGCTGGTACATGAGGGCCCTCCAGTGATGCCTCTGCATGCAGTGGTTTCAGCACAACCGAGATCTCAAGGCGTTGGTAAAGGTTTTCAGAGACACTGTGGTAGAGCTTTAATGGTGGGGTGTGTCCAGCAATCTCTCTCATGGGAAGCCGTTTCACCCTCCACCACCGGTGGCCACAGTAATAATGGATGCCTCCAGTCTAGGGTGGGGAGCTTGTCTTGGGGATCTGGAGATCAAAGGTCTTTGGTCTCCAGAAGATCGATTGTTGCATATCAATCTGTTGGAATTGTGGGTGATAAGTCTGACTTTCAAGGCCTTCCTCTCTTTCATTTGCGGTCAGTCCGTTCAAGTCTTAACAGACAATTCTACTGCAATATGGTTCATAAACAAACAGGAAGCAGCAGGGTTGTATCCTCTCTGTAGGGAAGCTCTGCGATTCTGGGCCTGGGCTCAGGATCATAAGATTTGCATCATGGCAAATCAAATCACTTGGCTGGAGTTCTAAACGTGTGTGAGGACAGTCTCAGTTGGCATTTTTCAGACCCTTGTTCTGATCATCTGGAAGTCATTCAACAAATGTTCTGGCTATGGGGCACTACTCAGATAGACCTTTTTTCCACTTACGAGAACACACACTGCCCATCATTTTACAGCCTCCTGTATCCAGTGCAAGGAGCACTGGGGAATGCATTTGCATTGGACTGGGGCTCCCAGCTGTTTTACGTGTTTCCCCCAATACCCTTGATCCCTCGGTTTTGAGACTGCTCCAAAAGTCCTGTTGATAGGCCCGGATTGGCCATGAAGGGTATAGTACACAGGCCTTCTTCCCCTCACACTGTGCCCTCCACTCGATCTCCCTTACATGACAGACCTCCTCTTGCAGTTGCAGGGGCAGGGTCTACAACCCCACCTCCAGAGCCTGCACTTATGTGCCTGGAGATTGAACGGGGCAACCTGAGTTCATTTTCTCTCCCCCCTGATGTGGTGGATGTTATTTTATGGGGCAGAAGACACTCCAGCAAGTTGGTTTATGCAGGCAGATGGGCTACGTTTGTAAAGTGGTGTGACGAAAATTCTATTGACCCCTTAAATGCCCATTTTTCGGGTATTTTATGTTTTGCGCTTTTCCTAGCTCAGCAAAGTTCAGCAATCAAGGTATATTTGTCTGCCCTTTCCGCATTCCTTTGTTTAACCAATCAGCCTTCTCTGTTTAAGTCACCTATAGTGTTAAGGTTTATAAAGGGACTTACTAACAAATACCCTCCCAATCTGTTCATCATGCCTCAATGGGATCTTAATTTGGTACTAACTTACCTTATGTGCTCTCCGTCTTAACCCTTACATAGTTGTCCTTTAAGACTACTTACTTTTAAGACAATTTTTCTGGTTGCCATAACGTCTGAAAAACCTGTTGGTGAATTGCGGGCAGTTAGTGTGAAACCTCCCTCACGACTTTCTATGCAGATAAGTTGGTATTGAGCACCAGGGCTGCTTTCCTGCCAAAGGTGGCTACTCCCTTCCACTTAGGCCAGTCTATCACCCATCCTACTTTCTATCCTCCTCCACATCCAACTAAAGAGACGGAAAGGCTTCATCAATTGGACCCCAAGAGGGCGATTAGCTTTAATGTGGATAGAACTCTTGAAATCTGGATAGACCATCAGCTGTTTGTTGGCTATATGAGCAAGCTAAAATGAAAATCTTAAAGAGACACGTTAGTGATAGATTCCTTACCTTAGAATATCCCCAGGCGTCAGACTGGATCCGGAAAGTTTTGCTAGCAGTACCCCTGCGTGTCAGTAGGTGGCGTCATGGGGCTCCACGTCCATCGCTAGCGTCATAAGCGCCAAGATGACGTCACAGAGACTACTTAGGCACCACCCATGCACGCTGAAGTCAGTTCTTTCTTTTTCCGCACCAGCAAACACAGATCCGGTTAGAGCACGTACCTTAGTCATTTTTTAACTACACTTTTGAGACTTTTTGTCTCCACTTTTCTCCTGGTGCACGTAGGGATGCCTGGATTTAAGTCTTGTGGCGCCTGCTGTCGCAATATGTCGGTGGCAGACCCCAACGATGTTTGCCTCTACTGCCTGGAGCCTGACCACGACTCCCGGTCCTGCCGGGACTGTTGGGCCATGACCCCGAAGGCCTTGAGAGAGCGGCGCCAGAAGCTGCTGGAGGTCCGGCACTCGTCCCAATGCCGTTCCAGGTCCAGGGACCGTTCCTGGGAACGCTCGCGGGGCCGCAGTCGTCGCTCCTCGGACTCCAAGTCTTCGCCCTCGGATTCCGGTAAGCGACGACATAAAAAGAAGTCGAAGAAACGTGTTTGATCTCCGACGTCCCCCTGCCGGTCCTCGGAGGCGGACAAGGGGGACAGAGGTACTGCCCCAGCGGCTCCTTTGGAGCCTACCCGCCTTACCCGGGTCCGTCTGCGACTCACGAACAGGTGCAAAAGTTTCTTGCCACCATAGACTGCCTTTTTAGGCCTCGGGCTCCCGCCGGCACGCCTTCGGGCCCCGCTGTCTCATGTCCAGATCCTGTTGGGCCGTCGGTGGATCCAGCTTCGGTGCCACAGGATCCTGCGCCGTTGGCTCTGGCCCCGGCGCCACGAGGTCCAGTGCTGCCGGCTCCGGCCCCAGCGCCACCCTCGGCTCCGCAGTGGGTGCTGTTTGTTCCGCCCTTGCCCCGGTTCCAGGACCATTTAGTTCCTACCTGAGATCCGCATTGGGAGGCGGCGCGTATGTTACTTCTCCGGCTCCGGCTCTGCCGCCGTGGTCTGTTCCCCCTGCAACAGAGGTGGAGGATGACTGGGAGGGGTCCGAGGACCCTCTTGCCCGTCCGAGTGACTCCAAGCAGGACTGGGTGGACGGCTTGGAGGACGCCGGCGACCTCGATGTCGCTTCTGACCCGGGGTTTGCCTCTTCCCCTGCCTACCATGGAGGTGGGCGCCTCCTACACTATGGTGCTCCGTCAGGCTGCTGAGGTCTTTAACCTCGATCTTCCTATGGTAGCCCTCAAAACTAATCTCCTCACTGAGGTGCTCCAGACGGCGTCTACTTCGTCGAAGCCCCTGCTTCCCTTCAACGACACCCTCACTGAAGTCTTGTTGGGCGCTTGGTCGAGGCCGGCCATAGGGGCTCCTGTGGATAAGAATGTCGCCAGGCGTCACCGCCTGGCGCCTGGTGACCCCGCGTTTCTGACCACTCATCCCACGCCTGAGAGTCTGGTCATTCAAGCCTTGACGTCGCAGACTGCCTTTCCACCGTCTGGACCCAAAACGTACGCTCTTGTTTTACCTGAAGCGCACACACCAGTTCTGGGTGGATGACCAGCTGTTTGTTGGCAACTTGGGGGCCAAAAGAGGTCGGGCTATGCACAAACGGACCATCTCTCGGTGGGTTGTCCCCCTGCATCAAGGCCTGTTACTCGTTGGCTAAAAAGGAGCCTCCTGTGGGGCTGCGTGCCCATTCTGCCAGGGCAACGACAGCCTTGGAATGCAGCGTCCCCTTGCAGGACATTTGTCAGGTAGCTATGTGGGCCTCGCTGCACACGTTTACCAAGCATTACTGCCTTGACAGTCAGGTCCGGAGAGACGGCTTCTTTGGCCACTCTGTTCTCCGTGACTTTTTGGTGTAATCTATTCGCAGACCCTCCACCGGGGTTGGTTTTGCTGGAGTATGTATTCTAAGGTAAGGAATCTATCACTGACGTGTCTTTCAGATGCACAAGTTAGTACTTGTGTAACGATATATCTGTAAGAGACATTAGTTAGTGTTTAGTAATTTCAAAACAATTGTAGTGATAAGTCCAGCTCAAGTGAGCATACTACTACAAACCAATGATTTTATCTAACACCGCGCAGTTAACCAATCTCGCTGTATGCTACATTTTGCGATTTGGTTTACGCCCTAGTGGGCTGTCTCATAAGTTTTTCTTTTCAAATACTGCCCCAGTGGGCCCAAAATCATCAGTCGCTTTTATAATTCATTATCTCACTTTGCGCGAACCAAATCATAGTTTCATAAAGCCTCTGAAAGTAGATCTTCTTAATGGTATGCTGACAGTTTGGTCTCCTACAAAACATAAACAAATTTTTGCAATCACTATACTAATACATACAGTTAAAAAACAAACTTATGGCTTCATATTTACATCTGTAATATCTTTTGATTAGAGTGTCAAATGTACAGCACGTTAATGTTATTTAACCCAAATGAACCGACATCTCTTCATCTTTGTTTAAACCTGATGGTTGTACGGTATCATATTTAATAATCATTTTGGACTCCAGTTTACGTAGCTCTCTCACTCTATCACCTCCCCTTTCTGATTTTGGAATTCTATCCAGGGCACAGAATTGTAGGACATTGATGTTTTTTCCATGTGTTTCTTTAAAATGTCTGGCAATGGGATATTGCTTGTCCTCATTTATAATGGCCCTCGTGTGTTCCAAGATTCTTTTTTTCACCTGGTGAATAGTACTTCCAATGTATACTAGAGGGCAGGGACAACACAAAGCATACACACAAAAGTCCGATCTGCATGTTAGATGTTTTTGAATTGTGTATGGTTTTTGGTTTTTCGATAAAGTTAGTTCCTTTCGATTCACACTATTTTTACATGCCTTGCATGAATTACATGTGTAGAATCCCTTTATCTCTCTCCATTTTTGCTCTTTAATGCTCACAGTGCTACTGCAAAGAAGATCTTTAAGAGCTGGACATTTCCTGAATGTGACTTTTGGCTGACTTCCCACTGCTTTTTTCAACTCAGGATCAATGTTTAAGATATGCCAGAATTTTTTTCAGACATTTTCTGACCTGCCACGACTGGCTAGAGTATGCAGTGATGAACCTTATTGGCTCGTCTTGGTCATCTTTGGGGGTTTTTGGGTTTAAAAGGTCATCCCTCAAAACTGTTCTAACTTTAGCACATGCTTGTTTGATTATTTTGTTTGAGTATCCTCTTTCCCCAAATCTCTCTTTCATGTTTGTCATCTCAGATTCAAAGTCTGATTGTGTGCTGCAATTTCTCTTGGCCCTTAAAAGTTCCCCGTATGGGATACTGCGAATCAGATTCTTTGGGTGGCAGCTGTCCGCATGTAGCAGGCTGTTGCCTGCTGTTGGTTTTCGGAACAGCTTGCTTTCCATTTTGCCATTTTTGACATTGACGATCACATCAAGAAATTCGATGGTTTCTTTTTCTATTGTGCACGTGAATGTCAAATTGCACTCATTTGCATTTAAGTTGGCCACAAATTCCAAAGCACTATCTTTTTCTCCCTTCCAGAGACAAAATACGTCATCTATATATCTTGCCCAGAGGCAGACGTTCTGGGTAAAGGCTAAGATCTTACTGGCCACCTGCTCCTCCCACCAGCCCAGGTAAAGACCCGCGTAGCTGGGGGCGAAGCAGGTTCCCATCGCCGTACCCCGGGCCTGACAATAGATGACGTGATCAAACAGAAAAAAATTATTTGAAAGACATCTTTGCATCATGCATACTAGCATTTCAGTGTGTAAAAGATACTTAATGTCTCTTTGCTTCAAAAAGTGCTGATTGGCTTGTACTCCCAAATCGTGTGGTATACACGTATATAAGCTATTGACATCAAGTGTCATTAGCCACATGTCATCTTCCCACCGGACCTTTTCAATGACTCTTAAAAAATCTCGAGTGTCCTGTAGATAAGAGGGGAGTTTTTGGACATAAGGGCGTAAAAAATCATCAATGTATTTGGAGGTATTTTCATAGGTGCTCCCTATAGAGGACACAATGGGTCGTCCCGGAGGATTGACCCTGTCTTTATGTAACTTTGGCAATAAATAGAGTGCCGGTAGTTTTGGATGATCACATTTGAGAAATCTGTACTCTTCGTCTGATATCAATCTTTGACGTTTCCACTCAACTAATTGCAGTTGGTATTCAATATTGCTATTTTCGTAACAACTCCTGTTACTGATTGTGTAGCTATTAACATCATCCAGTTGTCGTCTACCTTCTTTTAAATACATCTCGGTAGGCCATACCACAACATTACCACCCTTGTCTGATTTTTTAATGACAACCTCTTTGTTGTTCTGTAATTCTCTGATTACTGTGGTTTGTTTGTTACTCAAATTAGTATATTTCAATTTACTGGATTTGTTCAATTTTTTAAATTCTTGAGTTACACCTGCGCATTTTCCCAATATTCAGTGACCCAGACCCCGAACTGATTGAAGAATGGGTACATAACAACCATCAATGTTCAACGACAATGCTGAAATTGCTGATAAAATACGCATTAAAGGACACTGAGAGATTGGCAAGAGAAATTGATCAAATTACATCTCAACTGAAAAGCCAATATTCCGAAAATGAATTTGAAATAGAAATGAAAAAACTCACCTCAAGGTTGGAAAAGGCTGAGGAAGAAATTAAAATGAAAAAACAAAGTAAATATTATCGCGATCAACTAGACTATGAAAGGGGCCAAATTTTTACGTTTGGCAAAAAATTTGATTATTTGAGAGAACTCAATCAAAAAGTAATGGGAACCTCAGATAAAGATCAAATCAACCCAACTGTGGAAGTACCTGAAACAAGTGGAACTAGCAGATCGCAAGATACCACCGTCAACTCAGCAAGGTTGGATGAACCAACTGGAAAGCAACCAAGCAGTGAGGGAGTAAAATCCAACATTTTAAAGGAATTCTCGCTTTTGGCACAAGGCCGACAAGGGATGGGAAGCCCAGGGCCACAAGAATCGCCAAGTCGAGGTCACGGTCGAGGCGCCAGAGGAGGAAGCAGAAGAGGCGCAAAGAAACAAGCAGTGTTGGATGCCTACGTGGGAATGACGACAAGAGGCAAGACAGACAAAAAATGAAAGACAATCGCACTGTGGTAAATTTATCGAACTTCCAGTTAACATGTGATCAGATTGAAGTATTGTCATTAGGTCTCACATTTTGCCCCACAAGTAATTTTAACTATACAGAGGGAAGAATAGATCTTTTTCATTTTGTAAGAAAGCTAAAATTACGTAAATGGTTTCAAAATAGGAAATTGTCTACCATAAGTAATCCGGTAGAACCTACCATTTTAACGATTGATGATATAGATTTATTACAGACAATGAAGGGGCTAGAAATTGATGATGACAATCCTGTGGATGTGCGAACTTGTTTAACTGAGGAAAATGTAATTTTTGATTGCAGTAGCGACAGTAACTTTAAACCAAAATCCAGATTCTTGCCTCAAATCCACAATGAGATTATTGATGTGTTTGATAAAGGTGTAACTCAAGAATTTAAAAAATTGAACAAATCCAGTAAATTGAAATATACTAATTTGAGTAACAAACAAACCACAGCAATCAGAGAATTACAGAACAACAAAGAGGTTGTCATTAAAAAATCAGACAAGGGTGGTAATGTTGTGGTATGGCCTACCGAGATGTATTTAAAAGAAGGTAGACGACAACTGGATGATGTTAATAGCTACACAATCAGTAACAGGAGTTGTTACGAAAATAGCAATATTGAATACCAACTGCAATTAGTTGAGTGGAAACGTCACAGATTGATATCAGACGAAGAGTACAGATTTCTCAAATGTGATCATCCAAAACTACCGGCACTCTATTTATTGCCAAAGTTACATAAAGACAGGGTCAATCCTCCGGGACGACCCATTGTGTCCTCTATAGGGAGCACCTATGAAAATACCTCCAAATACATTGACCATTTTTTACGCCCTTATGTCCAAAAACTCCCCTCTTACCTACAGGACACTCGAGATTTTTTAAGAGTCATTGAAAAGGTCCGGTGGGAAGATGACATGTGGCTAATGACACTTGATGTCAATAGCTTATATACGTGTATACCACACGATTTGGGAGTACAAGCCAATCAGCACTTTTTGAAGCAAAGAGACATTAAGTATCTTTTACACACTGAAATGCTAGTATGCATGATGCAAAGATGTCTTTCAAATAATTTTTTTCTGTTTGATCACGTCATCTATTGTCAGGCCCGGGGTACGGCGATGGGAACCTGCTTCGCCCCCAGCTACGCGGGTCTTTACCTGGGCTGGTGGGAGGAGCAGGTGGCCAGTAAGATCTTAGCCTTTACCCAGAACGTCTGCCTCTGGGCAAGATATATAGATGACGTATTTTGTCTCTGGAAGGGAGAAAAAGATAGTGCTTTGGAATTTGTGGCCAACTTAAATGCAAATGAGTGCAATTTGACATTCACGTGCACAATAGAAAAAGAAACCATCGAATTTCTTGATGTGATCGTCAATGTCAAAAATGGCAAAATGGAAAGCAAGCTGTTCCGAAAACCAACAGCAGGCAACAGCCTGCTACATGCGGACAGCTGCCACCCAAAGAATCTGATTCGCAGTATCCCATACGGGGAACTTTTAAGGGCCAAGAGAAATTGCAGCACACAATCAGACTTTGAATCTGAGATGACAAACATGAAAGAGAGATTTGGGGAAAGAGGATACTCAAACAAAATAATCAAACAAGCATGTGCTAAAGTTAGAACAGTTTTGAGGGATGACCTTTTAAACCCAAAAACCCCCAAAGATGACCAAGACGAGCCAATAAGATTCATCACTGCATACTCTAGCCAGTCGTGGCAGGTCAGAAAATGTCTGAAAAAATTCTGGCATATCTTAAACATTGATCCTGAGTTGAAAAAAGCAGTGGGAAGTCAGCCAAAAGTCACATTCAGGAAATGTCCAGCTCTTAAAGATCTTCTTTGCAGTAGCACTGTGAGCATTAAAGAGCAAAAATGGAGAGAGATAAAGGGATTCTACACATGTAATTCATGCAAGGCATGTAAAAATAGTGTGAATCGAAAGGAACTAACTTTATCGAAAAACCAAAAACCATACACAATTCAAAAACATCTAACATGCAGATCGGACTTTTGTGTGTATGCTTTGTGTTGTCCCTGCCCTCTAGTATACATTGGAAGTACTATTCACCAGGTGAAAAAAAGAATCTTGGAACACACGAGGGCCATTATAAATGAGGACAAGCAATATCCCATTGCCAGACATTTTAAAGAAACACATGGAAAAAACATCAATGTCCTACAATTCTGTGCCCTGGATAGAATTCCAAAATCAGAAAGGGGAGGCGATAGAGTGAGAGAGCTACGTAAACTGGAATCCAAAATGATTATTAAATATGATACCGTACAACCATCAGGTTTAAACAAAGATGAAGAGATGTCGGTTCATTTGGGTTAAATAACATTAACGTGCTGTACATTTGACACTCTAATCAAAAGATATTACAGATGTAAATATGAAGCCATAAGTTTGTTTTTTAATTGTATGTATTAGTATAGTGATTGCAAAAATTTGTTTATGTTTTGTAGGAGACCAAACTGTCAGCATACCATTAAGAAGATCTACTTTCAGAGGCTTTATGAAACTTATGATTTGGTTCGGGCAAAGTGAGATAATGAATTATAAAAGCGACTGATGATTTTGGGCCCACTGGGGCAGTATTTGAAAAGAAAAACTTATGAGACAGCCCACTAGGGCGTAAATCAAATCGCAAAATGTAGCATACAGCGAGATTTGTTAACTGCGCGGTGTTAGATAAAATCATTGGTTTGTAGTAGTATGCTCACTTGAGATGGACTTATCACTACAATTGTTTTGAAATTACCATGCACCAATATGCGCAATTATGTTTATGTTGCTCCTATAAGATATTGTAATCAGTGGCAATTACAAAATGTTTGGAACAGTAACTTGTGACGATTTGACCATTACAAAATGGATGCCAAATTTGAAGGTCTTTACTATTGAGTTGGGGCAGGTAGTCCTACTTTTATGTTTATGTTTTGTTCAAACACTATGGTGCCAATTCCGATCCGGTAAAAACCGGGTACGAACCGTCGGACGGAGCCTTTTCTCCGTCCGACTCGTACCCGGTGCGAAATCCATCCGAAAATGCAAGTACGATTCATACGGAAACACCATTTCCGTACGATTCGAACAAAACACCGACCGAACAGAAACTAAACACAATTCCGATCCTGAAAGGAGCCGACGTGACGTCGGTACGCATCCAGCCTACGTTTCACGAACCAGGAAGTACGATTCGAACCGACGTCATCCCGCACGGAAAATATTTACCGGCTGCCAAAAACTGCCGGGAAATCAGGACGACACACGCAAGGAGCAGCTGGACGCGACGAACAGACATGGACCCGAACCTACGTGCCATCCCTGCCCTCCTAGCAGTCCACCTGGCGTACAGGAACCGACGCAGACGCCGCAGAAGGTCAGCACAACAACCAGGGGCAAAGGGGGGGGCAGGGGCAGGACACACAACACCAACACATGGTACCAAATCACACATGGCCTGGACATACCTGACCATCAGGGCCTGGTCACTTCCAGGGGGTGGGGGCAAGGCCAGCAACGCAAGCGTCCGCCACAACGGAAGTGGATGGTCACGCGAACCGGTACGTACCCTACCCAGGCCGCAAGAGCGTGGGTACGGAACGTACCACGCGTCCCCCTACGTCACTCCAACAATAGCGGTACGGCCCGTACCCACGTCAGAAAGGCCTTGGTACAGCTCGTACCAGCATTGCTGGGGTCATGTAGGGGTACGCGTGGTACGACCCGTAGCCACGCCCCCAAGGCCTGTGTACGGTGCGGACCCCACGGCCCGCAACAATGGTGGGACGCACCGTACCCACACACCAAAGGCATGGGTACGGCCCGTACCCAGGCACGCAGAGCGTGGGCAGGGGTATGTACGGACCGTACCCCCACCCGTGGAAGTACGGCCCGTACCCCCACCCGTGCATGTACGCCCCGAACCCCCACTCGTGTATGTACGCCCCGAACCCCCACCCGTGTATGTACGCCCCGAACCGCCACCCGTGTATGTACGCACCCAAGCGCCACCCGTGTATGTACGCCCCGAACCCCCACCCCACCCTGGTATGTACGCCCCGAACCCCCACCCGTGTATGTACGCACCCAAGCGCCACCCGTGCATGTACGCCCCGAACCCCCACCCCACCCTGGTATGTACGCCCCGAACCCCCAGCCGTGTATGTACGCACCAAACCCCCACCCGTGTATGTACGCACCAAACCACCACACCAGCCGTGTATGTACGCACCAAACCCCCACCCCAGCCGTGTATGTACGCACCGAACCACCACCCGTGTATGTACGCACCGAACCACCACCCGTGTATGTACGCCCCCGAACCCCCACCCCAGCAGAGTATGTACGCCCCGAACCCCCACCCGTGTATGTACGGACCGAACCCCCACCCCAGCCGTGTATGTACGCACCAAACCACCACCCGTGTATGTACGCCCCCTAACCCCCCCCAGCCGTGTATGTACGCACCGAACCACCAGCCGTGTATGTACGCACCAAACCCCCACCCGTGTATGTACGCACCTAACACACACCCCAGCAGAGTATGTACGCCCCGAACCCCCACCCGTGTATGTACGGACCGAACCCCCACCCCAGCAGAGTATGTACGCCCCGAACCCCCACCCGTGTATGTACGGACCGAACCCCCACCCCAGCCGTGTATGTACGCACCAAACCACCACCCGTGTATGTACGCCCCCGAACCCCCCCCCAGCCGTGTATGTACGCACCGAACCACCAGCCGTGTATGTACGCACCAAACCCCCACCCCAGCCGTGTATGTACGCACCGAACCACCAGCCGTGTATGTACGCACCAAACCCCCACCCCAGCCGTGTATGTACGCACCGAACCACCACCCGTGTATGTACGGACCGAACCCCCACCCCAGCAGAGTATGTACGCCCCGAACCCCCACCCGTGTATGTACGGACCGAAACCCCACCCCACTCGTGTATGTACGCCCCGAACCCCCACCCGTGTATGTACGCCCCGAACCGCCACCCGTGTATGTACGCACCCAAGCGCCACCCGTGTATGTACGCCCCGAACCCCCACCCCACCCTGGTATGTACGCCCCGAACCCCCACCCGTGTATGTACGCCCCGAACCGCCACCCGTGTATGTACGCACCCAAGCGCCACCCGTGTATGTACGCCCCGAACCCCCACCCCACCCTGGTATGTACGCCCCGAACCCCCACCCGTGTATGTACGCACCCAAGCGCCACCCGTGCATGTACGCCCCGAACCCCCACCCCACCCTGGTATGTACGCCCCGAACCCCCAGCCGTGTATGTACGCACCAAACCCCCACCCGTGTATGTACGCACCAAACCACCACACCAGCCGTGTATGTACGCACCAAACCCCCACCCCAGCCGTGTATGTACGCACCGAACCACCACCCGTGTATGTACGCACCGAACCACCACCCGTGTATGTACGCCCCCGAACCCCCACCCCAGCAGAGTATGTACGCCCCGAACCCCCACCCGTGTATGTACGGACCGAACCCCCACCCCAGCCGTGTATGTACGCACCAAACCACCACCCGTGTATGTACGCCCCCTAACCCCCCCCAGCCGTGTATGTACGCACCGAACCACCAGCCGTGTATGTACGCACCAAACCCCCACCCGTGTATGTACGGACCGAAACCCCACCCCAGCCGTGTATGTACGCACCAAACCACCACCCGTGTATGTACGCACCAAACCACCACCCCAGCCGTGTATGTACGCACCAAACCACCAGCCGTGTATGTACGCACCAAACCCCCACCCCAGCCGTGTATGTACGCACCGAACCACCAGCCGTGTATGTACGCACCAAACCCCCACCCCAGCCGTGTATGTACGCACCGAACCACCACCCGTGTATGTACGCACCGAACCCCCCCCCAGCCGTGTATGTACGCACCGAACCACCACCCGTGTATGTACGGACCGAACCCCCACCCCAGCAGAGTATGTACGCCCCGAACCCCCACCCGTGTATGTACGGACCGAACCCCCACCCCAGCCGTGTATGTACGCACCAAACCACCACCCGTGTATGTACGCACCAAACCACCACCCCAGCCGTGTATGTACGCACCAAACCACCACCCGTGTATGTACGCACCAAACGCCCACCCGTGTATGTACGCACCAAACCACCACACCAGCCGTGTATGTACGCACCAAACCCCCACCCCAGCCGTGTATGTACGCACCGAACCACCACCCGTGTATGTACGCACCGAACCCCCACCCCAGCAGAGTATGTACGCCCCGAACCCCCACCCGTGTATGTACGGACCGAACCCCCACCCGTGTATGTACGCACCAAACCCCCACCCGTGCATGTACGCACCGAACCTGCTATAAGAATGGGGTGTGCAAAACACCCCCAGCAGTGCCCAGACACAGGAGGGGTGGGTGCAGGGTCCTCCCAGCAGTGCCCAGACACAGGAGGGGTGGGTGCAGGGTCCTCCCAGCAGTGCCCAGACACAGGAGGGGTGTGTACCTATCACTCCCAGCAGTGCCCAGACACAGGAGGGGTGGGTGCAGGGTCCTCCCAGCAGTGCCCAGACACAGGAGGGGTGGGTGCAGGGTCCTCCCAGCAGTGCCCAGACACAGGAGGGGTGTGTGCCTATCACTCCCAGCAGTGCCCAGACACAGGAGGGGTGTGTACCTATCACTCCCAGCAGTGCCCAGACATCGGACAATATACCCCATCAACAAGTTCAGTGACCTACAAGGGTGATACCCCAGATGCAGGCGGAGCCATCGCTGAGCCAGCATGGCTATATTGAAAGGCAACCCTCACACATCCAGGAAATGTAGACACAGCACAGCACAGCATTTGGGAGACACCCTGCAGGAAAAATGGCCTGGGCCACAGAGGACGGAACACACCTTGGGACAATGTCACCATACAGTGAGAGCAAACATGACCAAATACCATTTGCAGAGACCTTTGTGATGGCACGCAGATGGCAGGGTACACCCCATGAGCAGCACACTCCAACATTTCACAGACCCCTAACACATTATCACCACCCCAACGCAGGGAGCACCAGCACCAACAGCAAGTCCAGGAAAGCATCAGTGTGCAAAACAAAAAGAAAAGGCTTTATTCAGCAGGAAAATATATCAGAGAAAATGTCCACTATGTACAAGGGCCATGGGCCAGCCCAGCAGCAATGTCCGGGGGGGGGGTACACATCGGGACGTGTGTCCCCTAGCTTGCCTGCACAGTTCACAAGTCCATTTCATCCACAGAAGAGGGGGCATCAGGGGGGAGGGTGGAAACAGGCACCGCAGGGACAGGAGGGGAAAGGGTAGGTGTTGTGGGTGCAGGGAGGGATGAATCTGCCACAGGGGGGGTGCCAGCGCCAAAGGTGGAGGACAGAATGGCGCTGCACACGTCGGCAAGTTCCCCCAGCGACTCCCCCGTACCCAATCCAACCACAGGCCCCAAGGAGGGGGGGGGGGCAAAGGGATGGGTCGCAGCGCCACTGGGGGAGGGTGTGGACAGGGTGGGGGACTCAACTCCCCTGGCCGGGTCCCGCCTCCACCGCTTGCGGGGTGGTGTCATCCTGGGGCTGGGGGGCACACTCGCAGTGGATGATGCTGTCACTGACTGTTGGCCAGGAGAGCTAAGGGGAGTGGATTTGGAGGGAGTGGGTTGTGTGGAATGCGGACTCCCACTGTGGCTGCGTGTTCTACGTTTCCCCCCCGACCCAGTGGGTGTGCCTTCCTCACCCTGTGTGTGCGTGACAGGAGGTGTGCGCTTCGACTTCCCTGGTGGTGTGGTGCCTGTGTCTGTTGGGGTGCGTGCACGCTGACGTCTGGATGTGCGTGGGACAGGCACGGGAGTGGGAATTGTGGATGGGGCAGGGGTAGGGGGTGTTACGCAGCGCTGCAGGAGATCCAGTGCTGCAGTCAGTGTGGAGTCTATGGACCTCAGCAACTGCCGTTGGTCAGACTGCGCAGCCGACATGCCCTCCATGTATGCCTCCATCTGGGTCAGCACCTGGGTGTGGGCATGGAGGACATTTAGCATCGCAGTCTGACCAACCTGCAACTGCCTCAGGATGTCCACAGACTCCGCACTCACCGCAGCAGTGGTGACAGGGGCAGGGGGTGCGGTGCCTGGCAGGAAGGAGACATGTGGGGACCGAGCACGGAGGGAAGGGCCACGAGCATGTGGGAGGCCGGTGATGGAACCTGAGGTGGCGGGGGGATGTGGAGGGCTGCCATCAGCTGGGGGGGCAGACTCCGCCACCTCTGGGAGCTCAGCCTCGGACCCGTCTGCGTCATAGTCTGTGTTGGCAGTCAACAGGTCCTCCGCCTCACTCCCTTCGGCCTCCGTGCCACTCCATGTGCCAGACAGGACAGCACTGCTGGTACTGGTGCTCAATCTCTCCTCCCGGTCCGTGCTAGTGTCTCCTTCCGTGTCCCCCGGCGATGCTGTGGGCAAGGTGAAGAGACAGGAGAAAATCAGACACCTGTACACTTATGTCACATGAGTCAAATATACATAGGTCACATTGCATAGCCTGAAAAGCAACAGGAGTAACACCTACAAAACAATGTACACATGTAGGCCATGGAACACACAGTTTTTCTACCCACCATGCCACTGAGACACAATGGAGATCATGACACAACAGCAAATCACTGCACCTGAAATTTTAGAGAGGAGTCAGCCTCTGGGGACAAATGTGCACAGCACCTGCACCACACTGCGTCGTCAAAAAGGGATGAGCATGAATCATATCCATTTACTCTTGCCGCATGCTGCAAAGGCAATACATGAAACCAGGCCACACATGACAGGGTCACTGCACCTTGAGCGTATGTCCAGTCAAACATCACACACAGGCTAAACCCAGCAAGGAGGATGAAGCTTCTGACATGTAGGCCTTGTACGCACAAACCACCCACACCTGAGACAATCTCATTGAGACGGAGAAAGTATGTACACCTCTTACTCTGGGATGGAAACACATGGCCTCCACTAATTCATGACTGTAAACACACAGCCCCTGGTGGCCATGTCCACACATCATTGACAGGCAAACATCATCAGATTGTCTCAACAACACACACAGGTAATGCCCACTGTGAGTATGCACAAGCAAAATGGGTCCCCCTGTACAGTGGACACATGTAGCAACCTGTAGGTCCTAACAGTTGAGCCCAGGGTACAATGCCACCCTACGCAACCCATGGCAAAGACACAGTGAATGGCCATATTGTTGGATGACGCACATGATACCTAGGAAGAGGTGCCCCAGGGCACAGTAGTGCCCACACTCCTCCATGGTCCAGGATGGACATGACTGCAAATTAAGCAACCGTCCCTGCACTTAGCAGGCCTCCCACTCAGGCACATCATGTCAGAGGGCACACAATTGGACATGCATGCTGGAAGGCTGTACATTTTGGAGACACACCCCTATGTCGTGATTCACAATCAGTGCCAAGTGACATGGACACCACAATGACTGAAATTGGCCATGGCACACGCAAGGTCCCCATACCTGTGGCACATCACCCCCACACATGATGCTGATAGCATAGGGCACCTGCATGAACTGCCTGCATAAATAACCTTGTGCAAGAGTGGCGACAGACCAGGGAACACATTGCAAGGAGGGGAAGGGAGGGAGTGAGAACAGCACTGTGCTACTTTGTGGAGAAGTTGACGCACTGCACAATCAAACCCTGGCAGTGTATCCATGCAACTGCACACTTACATTGGCTGGGGACACACAACTGACACACATGTACCTACCCCCTTCCTGCTGCTGCCTCTCCTGTAGGCGCCTGTCCATATCGGGGAAGACCACCGCCAGCACACGCTTCTGGATGTGGGTCAGACGACGGCGGCCACGGTTCTTACGGCTCTCAGGTGAGTCCCCCAGCAGGAGCCGTGCAATCCTCCTCGTCCAGCACCGGATGTCCTGCCAGCGTTTCCTCACCTGAGACAGGCTCCGCCTCCGACCCTCTGTACCCCTCACGGCACTGACGGCTTCCCTCCAGATCTCCCCCTTGGCAATGGCGCCTACCTGTGAGGATGCAAAAGAGAGAATACATTAATCCACATGAGCAAAGACACAGAGACACACATATAGAACAATCCTCATTATGAACAGGCCATGGTATGCATGCAACTAATTGCACCTTTGTCATAGGGACATTATCCACTGTGGAAGGCCAAATGCACTACGTGCCAGTGGAAGCACACGGGTGGCATGAGGGGTACCACACACTCACTGACCAGGGATCACACTGTGCCTCACAGGCTACACCAGGATTATGTACAGCACCTCACAGCAGTCACCTGCCCCAGCACACTGATGCTACCTCAGCAGAGTACACAGACACACACAGGTACAGGACAATCACATGGCATTGCCAACTGCGGGTACACACCTCACTCTGCCCATGTGCCAGTAGACGGGGGTGTCACAGGTGTGGGGCTGGCTCAGCACGGCATGCACACAGCACTGCTCCCTGCTCACATCCGATGGCCAGGCCATATCCATCCCTCATGCTGCTTGTGTGCAACACTCCCCATATGCACTCACCCACATGACAGGGGACTAACACACACACCAATGTGCAGGGGACGAACACGGCCTTTGGACACTCACAGCACAGGTACACTGAACAAACACACATCCATGGGTACTGACACCTGTCACACTGGGGGGAACACAGGATCACATCAGGACTGTGGAAACAACATCCCCAGGAGGAGTATGCAGGCAGAATGTGGCATGCACCTTGCATTCATTGTCACAGTAGGCACTATGCAAGTGAGGAGTGCACACAGGAAACACAGCATGCTCTGCATGGGTGACATGAGGCCTTCCACACCCTGGGACCCACTCCAAACAACAGTGCATGTCTGTCACACATGGACACAATGCCAGAAGTCACTGTCACACAAAAGGGGCACAGTCTAAGCTAGTGGAGTCTGCACTCACCTGAACCCCTGGTCGACCATACAGGCTCTGGAACTGTGGGAGGATCACATCTATCAGGGCAAGGTTCTCCTCCTGGGTGAATGGCTGTGACCTCTCCACAGTCCTGGACATGGTGCCAGAGGAATCACTATCAGCAGCAGTGGTCAGGGATGAATGGATGTGCAGGCAAGTGCTCTCTCATGGGACCTGGCTGCCTTATATATGCCTGGCTGGCCTGTTCATGTATAGGAGTACAGATTGATTGGTCAGTCACATTAGCATCCTACGTTTCATCCAATCCCTTCAAACCTACCCCAGTGTGTGGCTTTGCATGGTTTCAGTTTTGATAATGATGTCAAGTCAACATCCACATTGCAACAATGTAGATTCTTTCAAACTGACTTCTGCTGTGCACCTGGTGCTCAAATTCAAAAATTTAACTCAGTCTCCATGGCAACCATCAGGCATTTAGGCCCTTATACTTGTCCCTCATGTGTCCCCTATGTGTTTTCATACATTTACACACAGGTACGGTGCGTTCCACGCCCTAGGGCACCCCACAAGCAGTGATACCGACCGTACATGCGCTTGTACGGTCCGGATCACAATATGGGCGCTGGCGTATGCGTACGCCACAGTAGTACGGACTGTACACGCGCTTGTACGGTCCGGATCACAATATGGGCGCTGGCGTATGCGTACGCCACAGTAGTACGGACTGTACACGCGCTTGTACGGTCCGGATCACAATATGTGCGCTGGCGTATGCGTACGCCACAGTAGTACGGACTGTACACGCGCTTGTACGGTCCGGATCACAATATGGGCGCTGGCGTATGCGTACGCCACAGTAGTACGGACTGTACACGCGCTTGTACGGTCCGGATCACAATATGGGCGCTGGCGTATGCGTACGCCACAGTAGTACGGACTGTACACGCGCTTGTACGGTCCGGATCACAATATGGGCGCTGGCGTATGCGTACGCCACAGTAGTACGGACCGTACAAGCGCGTGTACAGTCCGTACTACTGTGGCGTACGCATACGCCAGCGCCCATATTGTGATCCGGACCGTACAAGCGCGTGTACAGTCCGTACTACTGTGGCGTACGCATACGCCAGCGCCCATATTGTGATCCGGACCGTACAAGCGCGTGTACAGTCCGTACTACTGTGGCGTACGCATACGCCAGCGCCCATATTGTGATCCGGACCGTACAAGCGCGTGTACAGTCCGTACTACTGTGGCGTACGCATACGCCAGCGCCCATATTGTGATCCGGACCGTACAAGCGCGTGTACAGTCCGTACTACTGTGGCGTACGCATACGCCAGCGCACATATTGTGATCCGGACCGTACAAGCGCGTGTACAGTCCGTACTACTGTGGCGTACGCATACGCCAGCGCCCATATTGTGATCCGGACCGTACAAGCGCGTGTACAGTCCGTACTACTGTGGCGTACGCATACGCCAGCGCCCATATTGTGATCCGGACCGTACAAGCGCGTGTACAGTCCGTACTACTGTGGCGTACGCATACGCCAGCGCCCATATTGTGATCCGGACCGTACAAGCGCGTGTACAGTCCGTACTACTGTGGCGTACGCATACGCCAGCGCACATATTGTGATCCGGACCGTACAAGCGCGTGTACAGTCCGTACTACTGTGGCGTACGCATACGCCAGCGGCAATATTGGCCCAGGGACCCTATACACGCGCTCCGAGCGTATGTACGGTGCGTATAACAACTGTCAGTGGTGACAGGCGGCACACAGACAGGAATGGAGCGGACAGGTATTGCCAAGGGTGGACACCAATGCATTGTCTGTGCAATACCACCTGTGTGTGACACAGGTGTGTCAGGATGTGATGTGGCACTTTACCCCTGAGGTGTGGGCAAAGCACATGTACGATGAGCTGTGTACACATGTCGTGTGTGATGGTGCGCATTGTACCACACATCCCCTGCACTCCTTTGACATGTGTGCATGTCGTACACACTAGTGGAGCCATGAGTCACTTGCATGTCCCAGTCACGGACACCCGCACCTGTCCCCTGATGCCAGGTACACGGAATATTACATATGACACGTGTATGGCTGCGTTGCATGCTGCAACCATGTCATGTGTGTGGCATGTCTTTCCATGATTTTGCTGTAGGTGTGTGATTCAATGTGTCAGCAGTTGCTGCTGCCAACATGTGTCTGTGTGTCGATGGGCATGGCACACTGTTCCGCACACCAGCCCACATATGTGATTTGCCATGAGGTGTGTATGTATCCAACTACACGGAGTATCAACACAAGTACATATCCACATGCTCCCTATGTATGTTCTGTCTCGACATGTACTCCTCAAAGGCAATGTGTGTGGCCTGTCCTATTCCTATGACATGTGACCAGTGCATATCGCATCCAACTACCTGTCTGTACCATACGCATACTACCTCTGCACATGTGTGGATGTCTGTGAATCCTGTGATGCGTGTGCATGTTCACTTACACTGGCCCACAGCTAGTCTCATGCCATGTCATCGTGATCTTGCCCCCCTCCGTTAGTGGCTGTCCCTTGGTAGGAGTGTAACCTGACTGGCGTTCGTGTCCAGGAACTGTGGCACAGACCTGACTCACAACGTGGCATATGTGTATTGGCTGTGTAACATGTGCTCAGTGCATTGACGATGTTGTTGTACAGTGCTCACTCTTAGGTGTTCCTTCCATTTCACTGCAGGGCTCCGCCTCTCCCTCGACGTATGCCAGACATTGCTGCCCTGCATGAACGGGACTGTATACGCCGCTACAGATTCAGCCAACGGTTGATTGATGAGTTGACTGGCCGGCTGGAAGCACAACTCCTCCCGCGCCACAGGTATCCAAGTGCACTGACACCCAAGTTGAAGGTGATGGCAGCCCTACATTTCCTTGCCACGGGTACGTTCCAACATACCATTGCTGATGTCGGGGGCATGTCCCAGACGATGTTCAGCCGTGTTCTGCATGATTTCTTAGAGGCCATGTTGGTTCACCTGGATGAGTACATTAAATTCCCAAATCGTGAGCAGTTGACAGATGTCAAGCGTGAGTTCTATGCCCTGGGAGGGATGCCCCATGTCATTGGGTCCATAGATGGGACACATGTTGCGTTGGTACCACCACAGGCACAGGAGGTGGTGTATAGGAATCGCAAACATTATCACTCCATTAATGCCCTTGTGGTGTGTCTGTCCAACATGGTGATTTCACATGTCTGTGTTCGCTTTCCAGGATCAGCACACGATGCCTTCATCATGAGGCGTAGCAGGGTGCCAGAAATGATGCTGCAGCTGCGGAACGAGCGAGCATGTATTGTTGGTGGGTAGACTCTGGCAGTTCAGTGTTTGGCGTCATCTTCCAATCTCACTGCCTGTGCTGACACACTTCTGTCCATGATGTTTCCTTGTAGGGGACGCTGGCTATCCCAACATGCCATGGCTGATGACGCCTGTCCGCAACCCCAGCACGGCTGCCGAGCACCTCTACAACAACGCACATGGGCGGACCAGGAGAGTCATTGAGAGGACGTTTGGACTTCTGAAGAGCCGATTCCGGTGCCTCCACAAGACCGGCGGAGCACTCCCATATGCCCCGGTGAAGGTGTGCAAGATCATCATCGTCTGCTGCATGCTGCACAACATGGCAGTGGAGGAAGCTGTTCCACTCATACTGGATCAAGATGACCAGGACCATCCACCCGTGGAGGATGAAGGGCTTGGTGACGGGGCAAGTGATGTGGAGGAGGAGGAGGCTGTGGAGGACATGCGGAGTCGGCTCATACGCAACTTCTTTGCTTAGTGGTGAGTTCCAGTGTCTGAGTGTGCACGCATTGGGCCGTGTGTGGCATGTGTTGCAATGTGTGTGTCCATCTGCATGTCTGCCAAGTGAGTCAGTGGTGTGTATTGAAGTGTCACTCAAGTGATGGCGCAATGGAAGGATGTTGTCTGAGGGTCATCATTGTCACCTGTCATGTTAACAACATGATACGTGTTAAGTACATGCTTGCGGATGTGCTCCTTTGTGCTGAATCCTTGTGTGTCTCTCTTCCACAGGTCCATGTGCATGCTGTCTGCTGGTGGCATTGTTGTGCTCCTGCTACTCCTCATGAACACAGCGACATGTGCTGATTCAGCGTCACATGCACGGGCAAGTGTTGAAATCTCCTCAGGGTAAGGGATGCCTCACGTCGTTTTGGGTGTGTGAATTGTTTGTAGTCTGTGTGCACTTCTCCGGTTCATGTGTGTTCCATTTGCATACATGGTGATCCTACATGGGGAACATGACATGGGGCAGGCTTCACCTGGAGCCATGCTCAGACTTGGTGACTGTCATGTGGCAGGGGATTGGGGATTGTGATGAGGCCATCATTGTGTGTAACACTGGCCTCGGAAACATACAGGTTGCACCGGGTTGACATGGTGTGTGATTGCCCCATCAGGGCCTCAATGGTGTATAGCGGCCTCTCCGTGGCAGCAGGGGGTGTTTAGCTGTTATCCGTCACTTGTGTGCCAGGTCAATGGGATGCCAGCATCTGTGTTGCAATGGGGGGTGCCAGTGTTGCTCCCACATGTACATCCACATGACCTGTGTATGTGTTGACAGAGTATCATTGTCATTCCAACACACATGACTAATAAATTTGTCCCTCTGTCTCCAAGGTGCCTCTTCCCTGTCAATGGTGCCCTGTTGCCACTGTGCGTGCCGCAGGTCTGGCATAGTTTTCATAGGTGGTGCATATGTGTCTATGTGTAGAGTGACAAGATGCTAGGGGTTTGTCAGGGAGTGGGAACTGTATTATGCACAAGATGCACAGTTCCATCCACCTCAAGGCAAGAGAGACCATCCCCCAGGGAAACGACAACATCTGTGTAGAATCCTACCCTGCAGTCTACGGACATGTGCCTCACGACTCCCATGGTACTTGTCCATATCCGGAGTGCATCTGCACAGCTCTGCTACTGCGTCGGGCAACCAGGCCACATCAACGTCCTAACGGGATGGGGGGAATGTTTCACAGCCAGCTGCAGGATGACCTTCTAGATCCACGCCCACACTCATGATGCAGCCCACAACCCCAACACAACCATGTGGCACAGTGATCCTAAACTGCATTCTGGCATCTCCATGCATCCAACCTTGGCCTAGCCACCATTCTCAACATCCGCCTGACGCAAGCATGCTGCACATTGTAGGGACACATGTCTAGACATACCTGGGAGCGGCAAGCCAGGTCACTCCACATGATCCCTGACCTCTGCGCATGACTGTTGCTCCCCTGAATGTGTCTGTAGCCACAGTTGTGCGGGAACCACTCAGCTGGTTGGGCCCAGCACAGGTGAGTTTGGTACTCCATGTCTGTATCAGATGAGACATTGGGACCCATGTGTGTCCTGGGCAAGACTGCGACCCCACGGTTTGGATGGTTGGAGTTAATTCTGAGATCAGGCATGCTTTGACTGTACGACACACACATGTATTGTAATAATGTAGAATCACGGCATCATCTTGTAAGTGTGATTAATTTATTTGTGGTGGGGTACGGGTTTGTGGGGATGACAAGAGGTGCACAGCGGGAGTGTAGAATCCAAAGTTCACTGGGGGAGTTGGTATCCTTGTCGTAGCAAAATGTCAGAGTCCATGCCACAGTCTTCGTCAACATAGGTCAGACAGTGACCAGCAAGTCCATGTGGCAGACAATGTCATGTGCTGCTATTGGGCCAGAGGGCCAGGTGCCAGGCCAGGTGACCTGGGAGATGGTGATGTTCTGCTGACTCTCACAGTCTTTTTCGTGGACGACCCACCTTCCTGCGGGGACCCTCGGAAGCAGTCCGTGACGATGTCTGTGACGCTCCGTCGGATGAATCCTCCTCCTCCTGATCCCTCCCTGTGTCTGGTAATGGCCTTCGCCTGGTGCCACAGGGAGGGTTGCCCATGTTGTCGGCAATCCGACGGAGTACACCGGTCATTTGGGTTTGCACCGCCACGAGCTCAGCCTGTCTATCCTCCATCCTTCCTTGGTGTTGCAGTTGACAGGCATGTTGCTGGGACTGCAGGGTCTTCATCTCCTGGAGGGTCCCCTTGATGTCATTGAGGGTGGACGCAATCTGGTCCATGCCCCTGGTGTCACGCCGGTATGTATCCAGGATGTTGCTGACCTGGGACACTACCGGGTCCTGAGCTGCCTGGTCAGGTTCGCGCCTCCGCCGTCCTCCACTCCCGCCACCCCTGCCCACGTGCACCTGGCCTGCCGTTGTGGGTGCATCGGGTCTCCGGGACCCCTGAGGGATGGCATCTGCGTTGCCGCCTGCCTCCTCCTGGGTGCCCGGAGGACCGTGTCCCTCCTGGGCAGACTGGCTGGGTGGTCGTGTGCGGGCAGGGCTCCTGGACGTCTCCTGGGATGTGGCAGGAATGGGGGTGGTGGTTGGCACAGTTGTACCTGACGCAGGTGCTGCAGGTGGTTGGACACCAGAGGGGCCAGGTTGGTCTGGGTCATCCACGGAGTGGTGAGAGTCATCGCTGGCGGTGGGGTCATCATCCCGCGGAGCCTGGTCCTGTGTGACTTCCCCCCCAGTGTTGGGGGGTGTTCGTCGACGTTGACCTGTGTGTGAGAGAGACAATGTTGACAGTGTCACATGTGGCATCCATGTTGCATGCATTTCTGATTTGGCACTCTTCCTCTGGGTAGTTGGATCTGTCCTGCATTCCTCTCACAGTGCACTTGTGCATGGCTATGTCCCTTGGCCACAGCTGTCAGGGCTTTACGCATGTGTGAGACACAATCTTAGTTGATGCATCTATTTGGGTACACAGTCAGCAGTGTGGTGTGCGGGCGTAGCGAGCCATGCAGAGGCGCCTTACGTGTTGCACTGTACGTGGCCAAATGGTGTTTTGGCAAGGCAATTTGATGTTGCAGGTAGGGGACTGAAGCATTTGTGACAGGGTTCTTACCGACACGGTGGGTGGGTATACTGGGTGTGTGGTTAGGTCTGTGCCTGCAGCACGGATGGACTCGTGCACAGATTGACACATGGACCGGTCTTCATCTACGGAAGGGGGGGTTGAGGCACTGCCAGACCTGGTCTGCATGCACACAGTCCACCGGCTGACGAGTGGACATGGCCACACCACCCAAGGGTGATTTAGTCTCCCTGTGTCTCCCTTCCTCCCTCCCTCTGTCACCCTCCTCCCTCCCTCTGTCGGTCTCCCTCTGTCACCCTACTCCCTCCCTCTGTCTGTCTCCCTGTGTCCCCCCTCTGTCTCCTTCCCTCTCATTCCCCCTCTCCCTCCCTCTCTTTGTCACTCTCTGTCACCTCAGGCCAGCTTCCTGGGCACACACAGTTAGCCGGTCTTTGAATGGCCATTGGCTTGTTCATGTGAGTTAGTCCCTGTTCTCCGGGCACCCATTGGGCAGTGTGTCTGAGTGTAGGCTGCTGCTGTGGCGGTGTGTGCTGAGACTCTATCAGAGCGATGCATCTTCATTGTCTGCTGTTATGTGCAAATTGTGCCTTCAGACCCATGGCATCCTGCATGGCAGCCATCATTTGCAGGCAAGACAGTACTGTGTGGGTACACACAGTTTGTATGGCTGTGCCCTGGGCCATATGGGCTGAGGGCATTGTTGTGTGCTTGTGAGTTGCTCAATGTTAGTTTTGCTGCCCCCACTCCCAGCATCGACCACATCCTGTGTTGTGTTGGTGTATTGTGTGGCCTGTGACTTGGCATGGCCCTGATTGATGCATGGGGCATGGAGGTGCCAGTGGCATGTGTGTGTTTGTGGAGTGTTGTTGTGTCCGGTGGTGGCTTGGGGGGGGTGGCATGCATGATTGATTGTGTATGGCATCCCCCCCATGTGAGGTGAGTTGTTTGTGTACTCACCAGGGTCTGGGAGTCCTGGCAGTCCGTGTAGTCCCTCCACCGCCAGCGTGGACATCACCTTCTCCTCCCAGGGATGGTATTGTACCGGTCTGGGGGGCGGCCCTCCTCCAGTGATGTTCCCCTGGTTGTGATTGTCAGTCATCTTCCTCTTGACCGTCCTCCGCAGATCGTACCACCTGGATTGGCACTCGTGCCTGGTCCTTCTGGTTGTCCCAACAGCATTCACAGAATCGACGATCCTCTGCCACATGGCGGTTTTTTCGGATATGCTGGTCTGTCTGACCAATGTCCCAAAGAGCTGTGGCTCGACTCTGAGGATTTCGTCGACAAGGATCTCCAGCTCCTCCTTTGTGAACTTTGGATTCTTGGTGGTGGACATGGCGTGGGGTGTGGTTGTGGGGGTGTGGGTGTGGATGGCTGTGGGTGTGTGGGTGTGGTAGTGGAGGTGTGTGTGTGAATGTGATGAGGGGGTGTTTGTGTAGGTGGTTGTGTGAAGGTATGCAAGTGTGAGGTTCAAGTATGGTGGTGTGGGTCGTCTGTGGGCTCTGGCAGCAGTGGGTCTGTTGCAAAGGCTCATGGTTTGTGTGTGTGGTCCATTTTTATTGGTCCATTTGTGGGTGTGGCTGTGTTTGAAATTTGTGTGGGTGTGTTATGAGGAGTGATTGAGTTTTGGGCCTCTGTTTGGCAGTTTGGCAGTTGCAGGTGAGTGTATGTGATGTTTGTGGGGTTGTTGGGCCTGTTTGGTGGTGTGGGGAAACTCTACTTGACTCTCCTTGTGTAAATATGGTTTGTCCGGGTTCAGTACGTGTTTTTTTGGCGTCAGTACGGTCCGTACATGCACTGGTGGGGGTGCGGTCCGTACATTCCCTGGTGGGGTGGTGGTTCGGTGCGTACATACACGGCTGGGGTGGGGGTTTGGTGCGTACATACACGGCTGGTGGTTCGGTGCGTACATACACGGCTGGGGGGGGTTCGGGGGCGTACATACACGGCTGGTGGTTCGGTGCGTACATACACGGCTGGGGGGGGTTCGGGGGCGTACATACACGGCTGGTGGTTCGGTGCGTACATACACGGCTGGTGGTTCGGTGCGTACATACACGGCTGGGGGGGGGTTCGGGGGCGTACATACACGGGTGGGTGTTTGGTGCGTACATACACGGCTGGTGGTTCGGTGCGTACATACACGGCTGGGGGGGGGTTCGGGGGCGTACATACACGGGTGGGTGTTTGGTGCGTACATACACGGCTGGTGGTTCGGTGCGTACATACACGGCTGGGGGGGGGTTCGGGGGCGTACATACACGGCTGGTGGTTCGGTGCGTACATACACGGCTGGGGGGGGGGTTCGGGGGCGTACATACATGGGTGGGTGTTTGGTGCGTACATACACGGCTGGGGGGGGGTTCGGGGGCGTACATACACGGCTGGTGGTTCGGTGCGTACATACACGGCTGGGGGGGGTTCGGGGGCGTACATACACGGGTGGGTGTTTGGTGCGTACATACACGGCTGGTGGTTCGGTGCGTACATACACGGCTGGGGTGGGGGTTTGGTGCGTACATACACGGCTGGTGGTTCGGTGCGTACATACACGGCTGGGGGGGGTTCGGGGGCGTACATACACGGCTGGTGGTTCGGTGCGTACATACACGGCTGGGGGGGGGTTCGGGGGCGTACATACACGGGTGGGTGTTTGGTGCGTACATACACGGCTGGTGGTTCGGTGCGTACATACACGGCTGGGGGGGGGTTCGGGGGCGTACATACACGGCTGGTGGTTCGGTGCGTACATACACGGCTGGGGGGGGGGTTCGGGGGCGTACATACATGGGTGGGTGTTTGGTGCGTACATACACGGCTGGTGGTTCGGTGCGTACATACACGGCTGGGGTGGGGGTTTGGTGCGTACATACACGGCTGGTGGTTCGGTGCGTACATACACGGCTGGGGGGGGGTTCGGGGGCGTACATACACGGGTGGGTGTTTGGTGCGTACATACACGGCTGGTGGTTCGGTGCGTACATACACGGCTGGGGGGGGGTTCGGGGGCGTACATACACGGGTGGGTGTTTGGTGCGTACATACACGGCTGGTGGTTCGGTGCGTACATACACGGCTGGGGGGGGGTTCGGGGGCGTACATACACGGCTGGTGGTTCGGTGCGTACATACACGGCTGGGGGGGGGGTTCGGGGGCGTACATACATGGGTGGGTGTTTGGTGCGTACATACACGGCTGGTGGTTCGGTGCGTACATACACGGCTGGGGTGGGGGTTTGGTGCGTACATACACGGCTGGTGGTTCGGTGCGTACATACACGGCTGGGGGGGGGTTCGGGGGCGTACATACACGGCTGGTGGTTCGGTGCGTACATACACGGCTGGGGGGGGGTTCGGGGGCGTACATACACGGGTGGGTGTTTGGTGCGTACATACACGGCTGGTGGTTCGGTGCGTACATACACGGCTGGGGGGGGTTCGGGGGCGTACATACACGGGTGGGTGTTTGGTGCGTACATACACGGCTGGTGGTTCGGTCCGTACATACACGGCTGGGGGGGGTTCGGGGGCGTACATACACGGCTGGTGGTTCGGTGCGTACATACAGGGCTGGGGGGGGGGTTTGGTGCGTACATACACGGCTGGTGGTTCGGTGCGTACATACACGGGTGGGGGTTCGGGGCGTACATACGCGGGCGGGGGGTGGTGGGGTGTTCGGCGCGTATGCGGGCACATGTCTCCATGGTTGCTATGGGAGTTCGGTTCGGACGGTGTTTTTTGCGTACGGTTGTGAAATGGGGAGGACGGGAGGGATCGTACTTGCGCAGTCGGACTTTATTTTTCCGCACGGTGGGTTTCTCGCCCGGGGACGTGTCGGTGACTTTTCCCGACCCGAGGACGTGTGGGGAAATCTTCCCAATGCGATTCGTATGGACTTTTTTCCGTTCGAATCGTACTTGGCAGTTTGTACGCTACTTTGACGATTCGGACGGAAAAAAATCCGGATACGAGTCGGACGGGGAATTTTTTTACCGGATCGGAATTGGCACCTATATGTAGCACTTTTCACAAACTGCTGATTACCCGTGACCAAGGTGCAGCGGCACCGAAACGCGTCGGGTGTTTGTTTGCTATTTCTGAATAAATAATCACGCTAAAGGAACTGGGCTCAAGAACGCTTTTTTCATCGTGGAAAGGCCTTGTGGAGAATTGAATGAGGATCGCTACCTCGCTTGAGCCCGCCACCGCAAAAGCGGCAGGGAAACCAGCGAACTTTTTGAAAAAAAAAATATATATATATATATACATATATATATATATATATATATATTCAATGAAAAAACCAAAGGTTTCACACATGTTATAGTTAGCTGGACATTTCACTCGTAAAAAACCAATGAAATTCCCCCGTTATAGTTAGTTCAGCTAACTATAACTCGCGCGCCCGCAATGCA
The DNA here is from genome assembly GCF_964204655.1 of Triturus cristatus. NCBI lineage: Eukaryota > Metazoa > Chordata > Amphibia > Caudata > Salamandridae > Triturus > Triturus cristatus. The sequence continues at coordinate 252,549,288 of NC_140591.1, forward strand.
CTACTGATGACGTCACATATTACATCGCTCATGACATGGTCAGTGACATCACTCATGACATCACTGATGACATCTCAAATGACATCACTGATGACATCATCCAGTGATGGTGTCTTTTTCTGAAAATTACATATGTTTTATACATGTATATCTCAAGGTCGATGGAAGAATCAATGGGTATATAAGTGTCTAAGTGGATGATTTGTTTTTGAAAAATTGATTGTATTACTGACTGATTAAGTGTATCTTATTGAATACATGGCTTAGTGAGTAATGTTTAAATATGTAAATATCTGTATCAGTCTCTCACTTTGTGTATAAGTGGCTGCATGGGTTGGTGAGTAGCTACATGAGTGTCTATAGAGGTTATTAGTTGGTTTTTTGAGTATCACTATGAGTGTCTGAGTGTCTGTATGGTTCGGTGGGGGGTATTATGTAGTGCATAGGTGCATGAATGAGTGACTCACTCTTTGTATGTGTTGAAGACAGCATGTGTGCAGGACTGTATGGGTGGATGACTGTATGCATGGATGTGTTAGTGAGTGAATGACTGTCTCAATAGTGTCTTTATGAGTAACTACATATGTTTTAAACTAGTATATGTGACTATTGGTGTATATAAGTGAGTATATGTGAGAGTGAGAGATTGGAAGAGTTCCTGTATGAATAAGTATGTGTTTCTATAAGTGATTGTTAAAAAGACTAAGTATGTGTAAGTTTCTGTTAAAGTAAGTGTGCTGGTGTGTGTATAACTGTATATGCAAGTAAATGGATGTTTGTTTCTTTATTAGCATGAGTGACTATGTGTGTGAGTAACTCTATGGATGAGTGGAATTGTGTTACAGGATGTTTAGGTGTATGAGTACATATGATGTGTGAGTACATGTATGAGTGACTGTATAGGATTGTTAGTGGATGTGTATGTGGATCTTAGAATTACTGAATAGGTTGTTGTAACTGTTATTGGTATGTCCATTGTTTTGAAAATTTTAGTGTCTATTTTTGAATGTTTGTATCAAAGGTTATATTAGGGTGAGAGGAGGTCTACCACTCTGTCACAAGGATGATGTCATCAGTGATGTCATTTGAGATGTCATCAGTGATGTCATGAGTGATGTCACTGACCATGTCATGAGTGATGTAATATGTGACGTCATCAGTAGTGCATTGCGGGCGCGCGAGTTATAGTTAGCTGAACTAACTATAACGGGGGAATTTCATTGGTTTTTTACGAGTGAAATGTCCAGCTAACTATAACATGTGTGAAACCTTTGGTTTTTTCATTGAATTTCTAAGGTTTTTTAAATGCTAATTCCTAACTATAACGTGTGTGAAACCCATGGTTTTTTCAGTGAATTTGCAAAGTTTTTTAAATGCTAATTCCTAACTATAACGTGTGTGAAACCCATGTTTTTTTCAGTGAATTTGCAAGGTTTTTTAAATGCTAATTTTTTTTTCTTTCTTTTTTTTTTTTTACATATTTTTATTTTAATTTTCTATCCTTTTTTAAAGACTATGGTTAAATTTTTAAAATTCTATAATATGTTTTTTTTAATATATTTTATAAAATAAACATGTAAAATTTATTAGCAATACATTTTTTCCTTTTTTTAAATTTTTTTTTAGTACGCGTACCGTAAGCCTACGGTAAGCGTACGGTTTACGCAACGTCCGTAATTTATCTACGCTGTTTGCGTATAGTTACGCAATTTGCGTAGCCGCGCGTACTCCGCGTGGGACGCGTACGCGTGTACGCTACACGCGCACGTTACGCGGAAGTGTCGGGGAGTGACTGTTAAGCGCATGCGCGCAAGCGCGTGTCTTTTTTACGCGCATGCGTACTTTTGCCGTAAGCGTACCGTAAGCGTACGGTAGGTCATGTGATCATGAAACACAACTTTTGATTGGTTGAAACTACTTTCAGTTCTAGAACTCTCCTACACCACACCCATTCCCCTCATTTCTGCTTGTGATCCCTTAGGAGAAGGAGCTGGGTTGTCTTTGTGATACGATGGCAGAACAGCAGAGCCCTTCTGAGAGTGAGGCTAGCAGCACTACCTTGAGGCAGAGAGCGAGGAAACAAAAGACCTCTTACGTATGGGATTATTTTACTTTTCCAGAAGGCCAGCAAAAGGTAAATGCACCCTTAGTGACTTGCAAGCTGTGTAAGCGTGTACTTTCAAGAGGTAATCCTGACAGGAAGTATTCCTTCGGGAATCACACCATGATGAGACACCTTAAGGATGTACACAGAAGGATACATGCTCGACTTACTGAAGGTAACCCTTCAGTAAATCAACCAAGCACATCCACAGCAGCTCAGCCTGGACCATCATCTGCAGAGCCGAGTCCTTCTTCTGCAGGTCAGGTGAGCCCTTCATCTGTGGTGGGAGCATCTCCTTTTTCTGGTCCTCTGGAAACTAACCCTCGGTTTCTGAGGGTTGATATACGGTGCGCCACTTGTCATGATCTAATTTGTCATAGGGAGACCAGTATTTCCCTAGTGAACAATAAAATAGATCAGCACACTTGTCGTACCGACTAATATTCCCAATCTTTCTTTCCTCTGTCCCTGCATGAACACAACGGCTCTTTTAAGAGCCAACCTTACCTTTCATCTATTTTTTATATATGTTTTTAAAAACTTTTTTTTGTTTTTTTTTTACCGTACGCGTACGGTACGCGTAATTTATTTTTTATTTGTTAAAAAACACTAAAAATCAATTATCACATTACAAGGTCCTTGAGAGACTACAATTAAAAACTGTAAATGTGATTGTAGAGAAGTGGAAAAAAGGGACCATGACATTATTGACTTACCAAAGCCACTCAAAAAAAGATTTATTCATTTAATTTATTTTTAATTGCTTTTTAAATGGTTATAGTTTTCGAAAATTTTCTATCTCAATCTGAAAAAAAAGAAAAAAGTATTAATATTTAATAAAACATTTAATAATACAGTACACATATTTACATATTTTTAAAAAAATATTTTTGCCTTTTTTTTGCTGTTTTCAGAAAATATTACATTTCACTATAAATTGTGAAAGCAATTGCATTCATCATTTAACAGCAGGCAAAAAAAAATTAACAATCTCAAAGATTGTTTTTAAAAAAGCCCAGAATCTCTTTTTTCATAAACATAACTTTAAAGAAATGCATAATATTCTAAAAAAATATCATCTAATATCTATACTTATTTCTTTAAAATACCGTCTGATATTTTTGTTTCAGAAGTATAATCACAATAATATATGTCAAATAACTCCACAATACATCTGGTTCCATTTCCTTTAGGCCAAATAGTAATTTTAAAATTCTTTTTTTGTTTAATTTCCAATGGTAATCCAATAAAAAACAAAAGTTTAAATTGTATAGATGTCACCGTTTCTCTGTAACATTTTGGTTTCCGAAAGATTAATTAATAATTAAATAAGTCCACAATAGAATTGTTTACTTTTCCGCATGGCCAAATAGTAATTTTAAAAATCTTTTTTGAAAAAATTTCCAATGGCAATCCAATAACATTCCAAAATTTAAATTGTGCAGATGTTACCGATTTTTTCTAAATTTTTGGTTTTCCAAAATTTCCTTAAAAAATGGAAAAATTCCACATTACAATTGGTTACCTTTCCATTAGGCCAAATGATAATTTGTTAAATCTTTTTATTTGTAAATTCCAAATGGTAATCCAATAAAATGGTAAAATTGTTTTCTCCAGATGTTGTCAAATCTCTCTAAAATTTAGGTTTCAGGAAGATTAGATAGGAATTTGCTAAATCAAAAGGCAAACGTTGCTTAAAAATCAATTGGGAATCATTACACAGTGTCCAGCCTTTTTCACATTTAAGATAAACTGTGTAATGACCAGAAGTTACAGTAGGTCCATCATGGAAAATTATTGCAACTGTTACAAAAGTTTTTCCTGAAATTGATAATTGCTGTCCTGTAAACTTCTTTATTAAAGTATCCAATTTTGAACCATCAGCTCTACATCGTTGCATCATTAAAATTACATACTGTCTGTATTCCTTTAAAATTAATGTTGAAAACATGTCAGATTTACACTCACTGCATTGCATGCTATGATTAGCATCTTTAACTAATTTAGCAAAAGTAACTGTTTTACTCTCTGGCAATGTTAAATAAATAAACCTTTCAGAATCAACATTAGAGCCACATATATTATAACAGTTTTCACAACTATGTTCCCATTTATAAGAGAGACCAAAAATATTTTGTATTTGTACCCCTTCCTCTTCCAGTACCTGAAGAAAATATATCAAGAATTCCTGTGCATCTTGCTGTACATTTTGAGAAAACTGTGTTCGTCCTGAACATACATCTAAAAGTTTTCTAATTTCAGTAGCACTTTCTATTTGAGTTTTATCATTACTCAGCTTTTCAAAAAGGAGACTCAGCACAGTACAGAATCTTTTTCCCTGATTTACTATTATCTGCTCTTGCAAACTTTCCAGATAAAATGCAACATTCAGCACTACATTAGCGTAGCAGTTGACACCAGAGCTATTTTCAAAATGACATCCTACAACCTGTTCTTCATTTTCCTTATTCTTTTTGCTTGCAATTACATCACTCCTCTTTTTTTTCCTCCTCTCTACATCTTCATTACAGATATTTTCATTTCTCCTTTTACGAGAAACTACACGTTTCTCCAACACAGGATACTGACCTAAATGAGGAGCATAGCTTCTTCTTAATCTATTATACTCCTTTACACAGTTTGTATCAGCACTAACTTTTGAATCATCAAAGTCTATCATGAATAAACCTGATAATGTTTTCACTCGTGACAAAGCAACATATGCCATACCTTCTTTGAACACAGTTGAACCAATGTTCACAAATGCACAATCTACAGTCAATCCTTGAGACTTGTGAATAGTTACAGCACATGCTAGAGAAAACGGAAACTGCTTCCTACGTACATATAAGTCTTTCACAAGCATGAAACGAACTGTACAACGACAAATATCTTTAACTTCTTCTATCTGATCAAATTTTATTTTTAAACATTCAATTCCATCTTTTTTCTGATAATTAATAAAACCCACAACTCTTCCCATAGCTCCATTAACTAAACCTTTTTCAACATCCAAATTTCTCCTTAAAAATACTCTACAGTTCATGCAAACATATAGATTTTTTTCTAATCCAGCTGTTTTGGAAATCTTCTTCTCTAGTGAATCCAATTTATTTTTCAGTGTGCCTGTTAATGTGACAGTAATTCTTCCATCCTCAATTTTGTCCACTGCTTCCAATTTCCTGATATCTTCCTTTTCCAATTTCAAAAGCTCCTCATTGAATATTGAGCACTCACGTAGAGTTGGCATTAAGCAGATGACACTTTTGTTTTCTGCAATGTTCTTGTATATCTTCTCTGCAACTATTTCTTCCTTTGGAAATAAATTATGTAGCAGCCGAGTCTGTAATGCTTTTTTGCCAGCTTCTGTGAGTAGTCCAATCCTGATATCTTTCAGAATACTTCCATATTCTTCATCGTTTGCTTGCCTCATATTAGTTGTAAGTTCCTTGTACTCAAAGAAGGACCAAATATTTGCATTACCGATGCTTCCCAATGACTTCTTCGTGTCTTCATGTGTCACAGTATTAAACACTGGTTGTCCTTTAACTGGAGTAAGTTGCAAAAGATCTCCAAAAACTATGACGTGTTTTCCTCCAAATAACACGTCATAGTCTGACTTCAGAATTTGCTGCATTCTTAAATGCACAAAGGCAAGCATTAAGTTCGATACCATGCTCACCTCATCAATAATGAGAACTTGCATCTTCTTCAATACTCTTGAAACTTCTAAGCATGCTTCTCCAGTTAGCTTGTTGTATTGTATTTTGTTCTCATGCTCCACTGGTAACATTAGCAAACGATGTAAAGTGATTCCTTTTATGTTATATGCTGCTAACACAGTTGGAGCAGTAACCACACAAGACAAAGTAGAATCCGTTTTTTGCTGTAGGTAGCTTCTGATGACTTTTATAAGGAAACTTTTTCCAGTTCCAGCTTGTCCGCTTACATACATCCTGATTGGATGAAATGATGTGCATGAGCACTCTTTTTTTTCATGTAGAAATCCGTGATCAATTTTGTTTCTGATCTCTTCATAAATTTGTTGCTGCTCTTGATTCAGTTGTCTTTCCAAATTTTGTAAGTCTATAAATTCTTCTTGAGCTTGATTCATAGCTGTTTCCACTTCATTCATGGCTATTGATGCTTCATTTTCAACGATTGGTTGTCCTAGGGGATCTTGACTGAGTGTTCCTGAACTTTGGCTGTCCTGAGAGCTGTCTCTAGCTATTTCTGCTGCAATTGTAGTTTCCTGTTCAATTTCTTCATTTAACATTTGCAGATAAGTTGTGAATGTTCTGCATTGTATGCTGTCTTTGCAAGCATTAAATGAATCTTCATAGCTTTGAAATTCTCCCAGTAGTTCATCCTCTGTACGCCATGGTTTAAATAGCTGTAAAAGAGCCAAGTAGTAAAATTCCTTTTTGTCAGTAGTGTCGCAACTCAGCTTCCGGTGATTTATCAAACTTCCTTTTGTTTGCTTCACCAAACATCCTTCCTCACCAATAACTTTATATTTTCCATTGTTGATGTCTTCTGCGGCTTTCCGTGAATAAATGTAGTTCTGCAGCACTTCATAGAGACACATGTTCTCCAGATGATGACTTCTCTTTGGGTAATATGTATCCAACATGTTTGATTTCAAAATATCTGTACTTTCTGGGTCATTCTCGGCCAAATATTCAATTTCTCCAACAGATTTCAGTACCCGATTTCTCATTGCTGCAAGGCCTAAACTTGCCCAAATTCTTCTTCTTGATTTCGAGTAGAGACTTGCAGAAGATAACCTATCTGAACATTCGTAGGATCCAATTTCTCGATGCGATAACATCTTCAAACTGAAACTGTACAGCTTCTTACTGACAGTTTTCTCGTGAGAAATCTCTTCCCACATTTCCTTCAATTCTGTTTTTTCTGATTTCGTAATGTAAGACGTTACATATCGAGCAACAGCAATGGAATTGTCAGCTACATACTGTATATCCATGTTAGCGTTCCACATGGATAAAATCACTGGGTTGTAGTCATTTATATTTTTTGATTCTTCTTTTCTTTTAAGGTTGTAGGTATTCTTAGGTGATTTTCTTGTGATAGTATGTCTCACAGCTGACATAAAACTGTTAACTCTTCCTTTTGAAAGAACAGGTCTAGGAAATCCAAATCGACATTTAGTGTAGTATTTATCTTTGCTCTTGTGTTTCCGTCGACAGTATTTTCCACACCGATGACTTTGGAAACGTAAAACTTGCTCCTTTAACTTTTTCTCTTCTGTGCTTTTTGGTATAGCACATGTTGCATATTCTTCAATGTAAGATAACACTGCTTCATCAGTATCTGTTCCAAACTTTGGGGCATCCTTGATCCACAACAGCATATGAATATGAGGAGCACCTCTTGCCTGGTACTCTTTTCTCCAAAAGAAATCCACTACTTCTCCTAGAGGTGGATTTTTTTTATTGCAGATGAAGGACATCATAGCCTCAAATCTATGATTGAAATATCTGCAAACATTAACCGGATCCAATGAGCACAGTTCTCCTGCTGTTTTGTATTCGATGTTTTTAATGTTTGAATTTGCCTCTCGTAGAAAATCCAGTAAATCATCCCAAGCGTACTCGGCACAGCTTAGGGTAAGGAACCATGTTGGTGTTCCTAAATTCCGTAACATGCATTTTAATTCACCATGGCGTCGGTACCAATATTCATTTGTCCCACGCTGACAAGCCATCAGATTGATCAGTTGTGTTTCCAAATGATCATCTCGGTGCTGCACTTTCTCCATAAAATCCTTAGCAGACACATTTTGTAAATGTACTCCACTTTTTAAAATGTGATTTACTGCATAAGACAGTGCAGACAAGTCGCTTTCAAATAAAAGATGGAACAAATAAGGAATACTTTGTCGAAATCTGAGATCTTCAGCATATAGTCTTGTAGTCCGATACTCAGAAGCTGGAATCTGTTCCGGACGTTCATCGTATCGTCCTCCTTTTCCTTTAGGAAACAGCTGGGGAAAACATCGAGCTTCCAAGCTCTCCTCCCATACACTCACGGGAGTTCCTTTTGCTTTCTTCATCTGAAATAGATCAATATTGTCTCCCATAACTTCTTTTGAATGAAGAGGATGTATGCTAAAATGTTCATAAATTTCTTCTTCCTTTGACTTGTCCACTTTTTCAATTTGTCCAGTTGGTGTTTCTGTGTCTTCTTGTAAACCTTCTTCTTCTTCTTCTTCTATATAAATTGATTCATACCATTTGTTATTCCTTTTCAAATACAAATTTGCTCTTTGTAATTTCCGTACATCTACCAGCTCCTGCCAAATCTTCTTATTCTTTGTAGGTACACCATTAACCAGAATAATTAATGGTTCAGTTTCCAAAGTATCCGCATCAATAGTTTCCATATTTTTTTTCAAATCCAAGGGCAAATACACCACTCTACCTTTTAAACCTCTCAGTAAATCTGAAGGAGGTGATTTACCAGTTTTGGGCTCCATACGTACTATGGTCTGGAACGGATGAACACATTGAATGAGTATAGACTCATATGTATTTAATTCAGAAAGTTCAGCAGGAATAGCATCCAATTCTAAATTATTATGTACAGCTCTGGTCGGCATTCTATTTTCCTCTAACTTGTTGTAACAGTATTTACAAATACGCTGAACTTCACCCAATTCAAAACAATTTTCAAGAAATATATAGGTGGCAAAATCCTTCCACTTATAATTATCTTCATTTTCACTCTTTCTGTAGAGATCAACATACCTGGTTTGTTTTCTATAATGAGTTCTGCGGCAACAAATACAAGTTATATTTGGTCTTTCATTAGAGATTATTGCAAATTTTGTTATGTGATCATTAAATGTCTTACTTACAGAGGGTTCTACATTTTCTTCCACTTCTTCCTCATTTACTGTGTCCTTCTCTGCACTGTTTTGTTCAGGACCAAAGTAACAAAACTGAATTTCATCAACAACCTTCTCTACATCTGATACCGTTCCACGGAACAGAGCCCTATTCAATTCATCTAACTTTATTGCTGGACTTTTAGCAAAATACAACCGTCTCACAAACTTTCTCATTTCAGTATGATGAACAGCCAGCATCCTAAAATGATGGAAAACACTATTACACACTTTTCTAGATAGACAAGCCAGAGAATGACCCTGCAAACCAGTATTCTCTCTCACTCTGCATGGATCTAGACTTTGAAGCACCTTAATCTTCTGTTTCACACTTTTTTTGCTATATTCTCTTAGAAACTCACGAAATTTATCAATAGATTCCTGACGCACAGTGCAAATACTACTACAATTCCAAGTGTACACTGGGGCTTTAGGACGTCTCCCTATAGCCTCATCCGCCATCACTTGTACCTCATCTCTTGGAACCATTATCTCCTTCTCCATTATGCAACCATTTTTCACTTCATAAGCACGACCTCTGGTGTCAACTGCATGCAGCAAACTATTACTTTGAAAATAGCTCTCTTCATTAAAAAAAGGTTCACTACTTGAACTATGCATCCATTTTCCTAAAAACACTTTACAAAAGTTTGTTCTGTTCACTACTCTTTTCCTTTTGCTATGTGATTTCAGTACATTAACCATTTTGTCTAATGTACGCATCCTATTCAAAATTAAAATGAATAGTTTCCTTTTTAATGCTAATGCCTTTGCTGCAATGGCTTCAATTTCTTTTTTTCTCTTAAAAAACTTTGCCTTTTGCTTATATTTCTTCACATCCTTTATCAAATTGGACATAACTCTCCTCTGAAACATTTTTCTACGTATCTCTTTAAACGCTGTTTTTCTGTTTAAGTTTATCTTTTGAGTTGCAGAAGGTATATTTGCATTAACTAAATTCTCAATTTTTTCCTGTCCTTTTCGATTCAAATCATTCTTTCCAGTACAGACATTTTGTACATTTTTCCTTTTTTTGAATATGTTCCTTAGAAAATCTTTTTTTTGCTTACCAGAAGATTTTTTCTTCTTCCCAACATGAGCATCTTCAACTAACTTAGGTCCTCCAGTTGTCTTCAAATATAGGTTTTTTTCTGCTCTTTTTTTGCTCTGGATTTTGTAGGCATCTTAAATTTTGTTCACTGCTCTTCAGCAATACCTGAAAAAAACTAAAAAAAAATTCCTTTATTTTATTTATATATATTACTACATTTGTTTTCACATTAGTCACAAAACGAAATTTCTTTGCCAATTTGAAAGCACACTTACTGCTCTTTTTTTTGGCAAGTGATAAACACTTTTACAGACTGACACATTATGAATCCACTTTTAAGATTTTTTACAGAGCACATGTCCAAACTGCTTTTTCAGACCAGCATCATGTGTAACCTGGTTGTCTGCCTACACTCCAGCAAGGGCAACCAGCCTTAGTGATGCTGAATGTATTTGCATTACTGACTGAAACCTCAAACCCCACTCGCTTGTGAATACTGTGCATGATTCCACATGGTAAGCAGCTACCTGTGTGCTAAGAGTCTGCTTCTGCACCAAAAAATGGCTCCCCCTTTCCATCTAATGCAACTGTGAAATCTCCAGAGCAATACGCAATAAATCTCTGCCTGTAATTCCTATTTGTACAACTGAGTCATGTTTTCACATTAGTCACAAAACGAAATTTCTTTGCCAATTTGAAAGCACACTTACTGCTCTTTTTTTTGGCAAGTGATAAACACTTTTACAGACTGACACATTATGAATCCACTTTTCAGATTTTTTACAGAGCACATGTCCAAACTGCTTTTTCAGACCAGCATCATTTGTAACCTGGGTGTCTGCCTACACTCCAGCAAGGGCAACCAGCCTTAGTGATGCTGAATGTATTTGCATTACTGACTGAAACCTCAAACCCCACTCGCTTGTGAATACTGTGCATGATTCCACATGGTAAGCAGCTACCTGTGTGCTAAGAGTCTGCTTCTGCACCAAAAAATGTCTCCCCCTTTTTCATCTAATGCAACTGTGAAATCTCCAGAGCAATACGCAATAAATCTCTGCCTGTAATTCCTATTTGCACACAGAGTCATGTTTTCACATTAGTCACAAAACGAAATTTCTTTGCCAATTTGAAAGCACACTTACTGCTCTTTTTTTTGGCAAGTGATAAACACTTTTACAGACTGACACATTATGAATCCACTTTTCAGATTTTTTACAAAGCACATGTCCAAACTGCTTTTTCAGACCAGCATCATGTGTAACCTGGGTGTCTGCCTACACTCCAGCAAGGGCAACCAGCCTTAGTGATGCTGAATGTATTTGCATTACTGACTGAAACCTCAAACCCCACTCGCTTGTGAATACTGTGCATGATTCCACATGGTAAGCAGCTACCTGTGTGCTAAGAGTCTGCATCTGCACCAAAAAATGTCTCCCCCTTTCCATCTAATGCAACTGTGAAATCACCAGAGCAATACGCAATAAATCTATGCCTGTAATTCCTATTTGCACACAGAGTCATGTTTTCACATTAGTCACAAAACGAAATTTCTTTGCCAATTTGAAAGCACACTTACTGCTCTTTTTTTTGGCAAGTGATAAACACTTTTACAGACTGACACATTATGAATCCACTTTTCAGATTTTTTACAGAGCACATGTCCAAACTGCTTTTTCAGACCAGCATCATGTGTAACCTGGTTGTCTGCCTACACTCCAGCAAGGGCAACCAGCCTTAGTGATGCTGAATGTATTTGCATTACTGACTGAAACCTCAAACCCCACTCGCTTGTGAATACTGTGCATGATTCCACATGGTAAGCAGCTACCTGTGTGCTAAGAGTCTGCTTCTGCACCAAAAAATGTCTCCCCCTTTCCATCTAATGCAACTGTGAAATCTCCAGAGCAATACGCAATACATCTCTGCCTGTAATTCCTATTTGCACACAGAGTCATGTTTTCACATTAGTCACAAAACGAAATTTCTTTGCCAATTTGAAAGCACACTTACTGCTCTTTTTTTTGGCAAGTGATAAACACTTTTACAGACTGACACATTATGAATCCACTTTTCAGATTTTTTACAAAGCACATGTCCAAACTGCTTTTTCAGACCAGCATCATGTGTAACCTGGGTGTCTGCCTACACTCCAGCAAGGGCAACCAGCCTTAGTGATGCTGAATGTATTTGCATTACTGACTGAAACCTCAAACCCCACTCGCTTGTGAATACTGTGCATGATTCCACATGGTAAGCAGCTACCTGTGTGCTAAGAGTCTGCATCTGCACCAAAAAATGTCTCCCCCTTTCCATCTAATGCAACTGTGAAATCACCAGAGCAATACGCAATAAATCTATGCCTGTAATTCCTATTTGCACACAGAGTCATGTTTTCACATTAGTCACAAAACGAAATTTCTTTGCCAATTTGAAAGCACACTTACTGCTCTTTTTTTTGGCAAGTGATAAACACTTTTACAGACTGACACATTATGAATCCACTTTTCAGATTTTTTACAGAGCACATGTCCAAACTGCTTTTTCAGACCAGCATCATGTGTAACCTGGTTGTCTGCCTACACTCCAGCAAGGGCAACCAGCCTTAGTGATGCTGAATGTATTTGCATTACTGACTGAAACCTCAAACCCCACTCGCTTGTGAATACTGTGCATGATTCCACATGGTAAGCAGCTACCTGTGTGCTAAGAGTCTGCTTCTGCACCAAAAAATGTCTCCCCCTTTCCATCTAATGCAACTGTGAAATCTCCAGAGCAATACACAATAAATCTCTGCCTGTAATTCCTATTTGCACACAGAGTCATGTTTTCACATTAGTCACAAAACGAAATTTCTTTGCCAATTTGAAAGCACACTTACTGCTCTTTTTTTTGGCAAGTGATAAACACTTTTACAGACTGACACATTATGAATCCACTTTTCAGATTTTTTACAAAGCACATGTCCAAACTGCTTTTTCAGACCAGCATCATGTGTAACCTGGGTGTCTGCCTACACTCCAGCAAGGGCAACCAGCCTTAGTGATGCTGAATGTATTTGCATTACTGACTGAAACCTCAAACCCCACTCGCTTGTGAATACTGTGCATGATTCCACATGGTAAGCAGCTACCTGTGTGCTAAGAGTCTGCTTCTGCACCAAAAAATGTCTCCCCCTTTCCATCTAATGCAACTGTGAAATCACCAGAGCAATACGCAGTAAATCTCTGCCTGTAATTCCTTTTTGCACACAGAGTCATGTTTTCACATTAGTCACAAAACGAAATTTCTTTGCCAATTTGAAAGCACACTTACTGCTCTTTTTTTTGGCAAGTGATAAACACTTTTACACACTGACACATTATGAATCCACTTTTCAGATTTTTTACAAAGCACATGTCCAAACTGCTTTTTCAGACCAGCATCATGTGTAACCTGGGTGTCTGCCTACACTCCAGCAAGGGCAACCAGCCTTAGTGATGCTGAATGTATTTGCATTACTGACTGAAACCTCAAACCCCACTCGCTTGTGAATACTGTGTATGATTCCACATGGTAAGCAGCTACCTGTGTGCTAAGAGTCTGCTTCTGCACCAAAAAATGTCTCCCCCTTTCCATCTAATGCAACTGTGAAATCACCAGAGAAATACGCAATAAATCTCTGCCTGTAATTCCTATTTGCACACAGAGTCATGTTTTCACATTAGTCACAAAACGAAATTTCTTTGCCAATTTGATAGCACACTTACTGCTCTTTTTTTTGGCAAGTGATAAACACTTTTACAGACTGACACATTATGAATCCACTTTTCAGATTTTTTACAAAGCACATGTCCAAACTGCTTTTTCAGACCAGCATCATTTGTAACCTGGGTGTCTGCCTACACTCCAGCAAGGGCAACCAGCCTTAGTGATGCTGAATGTATTTGCATTACTGAGTCCAACCTCAAACCCTTAAACTATTCTTTTATTACACCAGTACACCTTAATTTATTGTGAAAACATAGTCCATATTATTTTACATGTTCCTCACATTTAAATTTCTCCCAAAACAGAAAATAATAAACACAACTTCAACAAAAAGAATTGCATTTCTATTATTCATTTCTTAATTTACCATATACATCCCCTCTCAGACTCTAAACTCACCTTTAAAATTAGTTAGTTGTGAAAGAAATGTGGCACTCAAACAGCAGATTATCAGAGCCAGGATCTCTGTTCTCTACACCTCTCTCCTCTCAGCAGAACCAGATAATGGCAAACTTTCCCTCTCTTTTTCCACACATATACATGTTAGTTTCAAATCTCAGTGCTTGCCCCTTTTTTTCAAATGTAATCACACATTTCTATTGGTTGAAAACCCAACCCTTTTCCAAAAGTACCCTTCCCCCAACTTGACTTCTGCCTAGTACCCTTCCCCCAACTTGACTTCTGCCTGCTACCATAGCAACAGCTCATGGAACACTGCTGTGTGGAGTCAGGTCAGAAGTTCGCCAAACAATGTTTCAATTCCAAAGAGCAAGAGTGCTTGACTTTTCAAACCTAACAGCAAATCCATAGTACTGTTCTTTGGTAACACATTTTTCTGTACCAATACAAAACATGCTTCTATTAATTTACACATACAGCCTAGTTTTTATTCTAGAATGGTATGAAACAGCCAATCAGTTCTTTTTTTTTTGAAAAAAATATGTATGCCTCCATTTCCAAACTGTCTTTCTTTTCATATTGCCATTCTACTGAAAGACACCTCCTGAGTGCATCCAGTTCTCCTTTGAAGATGTTCACAGTGTGGATTGTAGGGCACAGCTATGTCTTCTGGAGTGAAAAGTATGCAGAGAAAACAGATATGGTGAGAGACCTTGCTTTGCCAAATGTAGACATTAAATGGATTGGTCAGAGAGGGTTAAAGTGGCACCAATTGATGCCATTGGTGAAATCCTTCATGCACATCCAACACCCTGACCTCATAATAGTGCACTGTGGTGGCAATGACCTAGGCACTTTGACTGGGGTAGGTCTGGAAATGCTTATGAAGGACACCTTTGCACAACTGTTTTCACTTTTCCCTAAAACTGCCTTTGTGTTTTCTAACATATGCCAAAGGCAAAAATGGAACTGGTCCAATCATTTCTGTCCGCAGATTGACAAAGCAAGGAAGCACGTCAACAAATCTGTTTCTGCTTTCCTCCGTGACTATGGTATGGGTTCCATTTACCACAACAACTTGCGTTATGACATGCAAGACATTTATAGAGGAGATGGTGTACACTTCAATGATGAAGGGAACAGAGTCTTCCTCTTGAACCTTAGACTCTGCATCGGTACTTACTTGTAGGTACCACTAAAAAATCACTTAATAAACACAACGGCTCTTTTTAGAGCCCCCTAATATCTAAACACTTAAATCTGATTTTCATTTCTTTTTTTATTTATTTTTTCTACCGTACGCTTACCGTACGCGTACCCCGTGATTTTTTTTTTAATCAATAAATGTTTTCTTTGTACTTTTCTGTCCTTCTTTGACACCCTTACAAATGTTAGGGGGTCTGTAACTCTCCTCCTTGCCCCCTTTTCTTGTTATCACTCTTTTTTTTCTGAGTGAAACACACGAAATGGCGGCCGCCGCTTCCTGGTTTCGACCGATTCGAATGTTTACTAAGATCTAAGAGCCAATCAGAATCGCGCTCGCCACCGTACGCGTACGGTAAGCGTACCGTAAGCGCACCGTAAGCTGGCTCAGATATATATATTGATTTAAAGGCTATTTTCTCAGAATCTACTGAACAGATTTACACCAAACCTACAAAAGGCACTTCCTTGACCTGAGGACTACCTCTCTGCCAAATTTCTAGTAATTCTGTTCAGCCGTTCGGGCTGTAGCTGTGTCTAAAGGTCCTATGGAAAAATGCATGGGAAAAACGCGTTTTGGGACCCCCCTTTTATCTCAGCCCCCGCTTGACGAATCCCCCCGAGACTTTCAGGGAAGGAGCGGAGCGTAGCGCCCCACCTATTTTGAAAAATTCGCGAGGATTCGTCGACCGGCGCCAAAGTTATTCAAAATAGAATGTTGCGGATTTCCTATGGGAACGTGGTCCTAACTATAACTACCTACTGGCGACCGCCAGTAGGTAATATATATATATATATATATATATATATATATATATATATATATATATATATATATATATATATATATATATATATATATATATTAGTATATAATATACTATAGGAGTATTGGATTCTGGGAGCTGTAGTCTTCAACATCAGACTACAGCTGCAACCAATTCTGCAGAGCCAGCTGACCTCACGATATTGGGAGGGCCTTAGAAATATAAGGGAGGGAGTTGGTTTTACCATGTTTTAGCTGCGGCATCTGTGGAAGGCTCACACGAGCCGAAATGCATTATGCCATTACAAGCTGCTAATTAAAGTACTCCCGCCAAGCTCCCCGCTGTGTCCTCTTGCTTCTTCGATTGGAGGGGCAGACTTTGGATATTTTACGCGCTTGCCAGTGCTCGTTCAGAGGACCTGTTCTACAAGAGTCCTGCGACTTACTGGCATTGTGGCAAACTAATTCTCCAAGGTATCGGATGCTGCGGGACCGCCTCGGGATCAGGCCTGGTAAGCGGCCGCTGTGAGCTACAGCCCGTGACTTCACGGGAAAGAGGCATCATTGTATCACCGCTTCACGGCCCGGCTCGACTGTGTATTTTGAGGCAGAACGTTGGGGACTTGAGGGATTTCAGGACTTTAGCATACGGGGTTTGACCTCACCATTAAACCCCCTCCCTTACCTGGCATTTCAGCAACCATTGAAGGACATCATCGTGGCTCCGCATCAGGTACTTACCGGAGTATTGGATTCTGGGAGCTGTAATCTTCAACATCAGACTGCAGCTGCAACCAATTCTGCAGAGCCAGCTCACCTCACGATATTGGTAGGGCCTTAGAAATATAAGGGAGGGAGTTGGTTTTACCATGTTTTAGCTGCGGCATCTGAGGAAGGCTCACATGAGCCGAAATGCATTATGCCATTACAAGCTGCTAATTAAAGAACTCCTGCCAAGCTCCCCACTGTGTCCTCTTGCTTCTTCGATTGGAGGGGCAGACTTTGGATATTTTACGCGCTTGCCAGTGTGCGCGTTCAGAGGACCCGTTCTACAAGAGTCCTGCGACTTACTGGCATTGTGGCAAACTAATTCTCCGAGGTATTGGATGTTGCGGGACCGCCTCGGGATCAGGCCTGGCAAGCGGCCGCTGTGAGCTACAGCCTGTGACTTCACGGGAAGAGGGATCATTGTATCACCGCTTCACGACCCGGCTCAACTGTGTATTTTGAGGCAGAACTTTGGGGACTTGAGGGATTTCAGGACTTTAGCATATGGGGTTTGACCTCACCATTAAACCCCCTCCCTTACCTGGCATTTCAGCAACCATTGAAGGACATAATCGTGGCTCCGCATCAGGTACTTACCGGAGTATTGGATTCTGGGAGCTGTAGTCTTCAACATCAGACTGCAGCTGCAACCAATTCTGCAGAACCAGCTGACCTCATGATATTGGGAGGGCCTTAGAAATATAAGGGAGGGAGTTGGTTTTACCATGTTTTAGCTGCGGCATCTGAGGAAGGCTCACACCAGCCGAAATGCATTATGCCATTACAAGCTGCTAATTAAAGAACTCCCGCCAAGCTCCCCGCTGTGTCCTCTTGCTTCTTCGATTGGAGGGGCAGACTTTGGATATATATATATATATATATATATATATATATATATATATGTGTATATATATATATATAATGTGTGTGTGTGTGTGTATGTATGTGTATATATATATATATATATATATATATGTGTGTATGTATGTGTGTATATTTATATCTGTGTATGTATCTGTGTGTATATATATATATATATATATGTGTGTGTGTGTATATCCATACACAATCCTACTCCACACCGGAAGAAGGCACGCACTCAAGGCTGTTGATATAAGGCTTCCTTTATTTCCTCGTGTCTCCCTCGACCCTGCAACCGAAGAGACGCATTTTAGCTGTCGCAGCAGCCTTTCTCAATCTGGCGAGCACCATATACATTCAAGCATTTATAGCCCATCCCCCGCATAGGCATATAGAAAAGTGATAAACATAAAAGAAAGTTATTCCGTAGTGCAGTGCATGCTCAGAAACTATCATAACATTTGAAGCTTTGGCATGTTTTGGAACATATATACGAAACGACTTTTATCTTAAGTGTAGACAAGGCTAACAGTAACATTACTGCCAAGTTTACTCTCTGATCCTTGTTTATGCAGCACTACGACATGGAACTTAATAGGAAGCCCAATGTGTATTGCCTCCCTTAAACATGTTGAAAAGATTATGTCAATGTAATCCTGGGCTAATATATAAACTGAGAGGCTAAGGACACGAGCTGTGTATATTACAGACAAAAATGTCAGCCTCCATGTTATCATTGGTAACCCTAAACAGACTACTAGCCCCATAATGCCCCTTGATGCATCATTCAAATACCAAGGTCTGTAGGCCTCTCAAAAGCATGGCAGCAAGCATTTCAACACAAAACTGATATAAATATTGAAATAGTCATATAAAATGTCCCACTCGAAGCAAACAATGAACCCTCCAGTCTCAAAGGGAACACAATTGATTCTTAAGTTCCAAATCTCGACACCTGATGCAAATCATGTCCGGCAAATCACGGATCAAGCCTCTTGTCAGAAATTATCACAATGTCTCACTATGAAAAGCAGTGCACAGTATGTCTTTATAATAGGCACAAATACTGGGTCGGTTGAGGCCAGTGAACAAAAAATGTCATACGCCAATACAGTCCTCACCACTTACGCATCGGCTTTCATGGTGCCGAGTCACCAAAGAGATGCCGGTCTGTTGAGCAATGCATTTCTAGACTGGGGAAGCGCAGTCCTCGTGCTGGCAAAACCGCCTCGCTACAAGATCCTTGACTCCCAATGCTATTGCTTGTATTCTCTTTCTGGCGAGCTCCCTGGGGGAAGTCCTCATAGCACTGCCATACTGCTCCAAACCAAGCTGCGGTCAAAGGGGAAAAGCCACAAACCGACTGGTGTTGCGTGGATAGCGTTGACCGCTGACGCTGAATAATAACCAAACATATATGTATATATAAATATGTATGTTTATAGGTAGTTATAGTTAAGCCCAAAGTTTACATAGGAAAAGCGTTTTTTGTTTTGCAATAACTTTGGCGCCACTCGATGAACCTTCACGAAATTCGCAAAAAACGTCCCGTTTTTGGTTCAGCTGCTGTGTTTAACGTTTCGGGGTGATCCCTCAGGCAGGGGCTGCGAAAACTGGGGTGTCCCAAAACACGTTTTCCCTATGTTATGTCTAGGGGGATTTTTCATTTTTTTAACATGACTACAGCCCGAACCGATGAACGGAAATACACCAAATTTGGCAGAAAGCTAGATTTTAGTCCAGAAAGCATGCATTTTGTGATTTGGTGTAAATCCGTTCAGTTGTTTCAGATATATTTAAGATAAAAAAAATTGATATCTGAGGCCCAACTGCTTACTGAGACCCTACTGAAATTTAATTGGCTGCCAACACTTCCACCAGGAAGTATTACCAGCCATCTTGGAACTCGGTTGAACCACTGAGATCTTCCAGGGTAAAAAAAAGCATATTTTTTCATTTTCGACGGGATCCACGTTTCCGGCTGAAAATTTTAAAAAAACAAGCATTGTTTTCATAAGGGACATGGGCGCACAGGCCCCCGCCCCCCCCCCCCCCCATCATGGGGTTTATTATGCCCTGGGGACAACCACCTCCCAGGGGCTTCACATGGTATTAATGCAGGAGAGGCCCGTATGGGCCTCCCCCACTGCCCCGGGGACTACCACCTTCCTGAGGCTTTAATGAAAATAAGCGCGGTAGCTGTGCGGACCTCCCCCCTCAGCCACCACATTTCCTGGGTCTTCATTGTAAATTAATGTGGGCTGTCCACACCAACCCCCCCAGCTCTGAAGGCTGCCACTGCCCCAGGGCTTTAATTTTAAATAATGCAAGGGGCTGCACGGACCCGAACCGCACCCACACCCCTCCCGCTGCAGCCCCGGGGACTACCACCTCTCTGGGGCAAATGCCTTCAAAGGAAGGGGGCTGCGAAGTCCCCTTCCTGGAGCCCTAGATGGACCTGGGCACCGCCACCCTCCAGGGCCGGCTCCAGCAATGGCCCAGGGTGCCCACCCCCGAGACATTGCAGTTTGCTATGGCTTGGCAGGAGCACTGCTCCTGCAAAGCCATATCAAACACTGCTCCGCTTCATGCAAGCAAGAGCATAAAATGCTCTTGCTTGCACAAAGTGGCGCATAAATACTTTTACACACAGGGAGTTGCATGTTCGGAGCTCCCCTTTTGTAAAAGTAATGCCAGTTCCCACAGGGGGCGGGCAACCGGCAGGGACTATAGAGGCCTTCAGGCTCTCCCCATGGTCACCAGCGGCGGAGAGGGCAGGCTCTTGAGTATGGGGGCCCCAGGGCCGAAATCGGCCACAAGGAGGGGGGCTGTGCGGCTCCCCTCTCTTGTTTTTGAATTTGTTTTTTAAAATATTGGGCAGGCCCCAGGGATGAGGCCCCTGGGGTCAAATCAGCCTGGGGAGGGGGAGCTGCGTGCCTCCCCATTTTTTGTTGAAAAAATATTTTTTTTTAAGTGGCAGGCCACAGTAGGTGTCGTCCCCGGGACTGTAATTGGTCCGGGAAGTGGGGGGAACGCAGCCCTCCGTCCCATTCTAAAAATATCTGGCCCCTGGGGATGGGCTCCCGAGGCCAAATATGGCCCAGGGAAGGGGGGCTGGCTACACGGCCCCTTCTTCCTTTATAATAGAAGAAAAGAAAATGGTACCGGCATGATGACTGAGGCCCCACCCCCTTTCTGCAGCTCTCTGCAATCGCCCCTCCTGGCACGCTGCTGGTTGGGGATGGAATGGAAGGACATTTGTAGAGCGCATGGCTACCCGCAAGCATGAATCTCACATATAATATAGGGTAGCACAATAGAAACTACAATCAACCATTATCTTGGGCATATGCTAGTTATGGACGAAAACCCTCACTCACCCGAGGGTGACATGCTTCATCATAGGGTTCCTCCAGCACACGGGGACCGCAAGAACCCTGTGTGGGCTACAACTTGACCCAAGGGGAAGGAGCAGGAGTGCAAAAGCACGCGTTGGATCTACCAACTCGAAACGGTGATGAGGGGCAGAGTGCAATAAGAAAAGTGAAGGTTAAAAACTATCTATTTAGTGGCAACAATTTTATTCTTCCTGCCTAAATGATAGTGGTTAAAAAGCAAGTGAGTATATGGTTAGATCTACCCTATCTATTGACCAACATGTTTCTGCCTCAGTGACATGGTTGTTCATGGCATTCGTCAGGATCAATGGATAGTCACTCTGCAATATTAGTGCTCAAATCATAAGGAATGTATACTTATGCCTCAAGTACTTGACCTTGACACGGACAATTGTTCAACGTAATGAGTCAGCGGGCTCTAAAGCATACTTCGTGTGTGTCAACTCAACCGACTTCAGAGTCTTACATCACGCTCGATACGTTGAACGACGCTTGATGCTGCTACATGGACTCTGCCGTGAGTGAGCATCTCAGCGCTAGGAACTGACACGGAGGACACAGAAGCTAAGGAAACAGCATGGTCATTAATAGCTTACGGAAAGCCAGGTGGTTGGAAACTGTGCGAAGGTGTAAAGGCAGAGGGTTCCAGAGTTTGGAGGCGTTATAAGAAAATATCCGACCGCCACTTCTGGACCTCTTGATCCTAGGGATCTCTGCTAGATACAGGTCATCTGACCGGAGATTCCTATTGGCTTTATAAGGACGTATCATGGTAGAGTTAATGGGTGGGCCGATTCCCTGCATTGACTTATGTACTAGACACAAGGCCTTGAATCTAATACGTTCCTGCACTGGGAGCCATTGGAGGGAACGAAGAGCAGGTTTTGCTGATAGTCTATTGGTGGTTCCAGTTAGAAGTCTGGCGGTGCAGTTTTGAACCGATTGGAGTTTCGTGACAGCTGAGCTAGGGGCGCCCAAGTACAGAGCATTCCCATAGTCCCGTCTCGAGCGTATGATTGATTGGACCAGCACTTTCCTAGCCTCGGAGGGGAGGAGAGGCAGAACCTTTCGAGCCATTCTGAGTAGGCCATAGCAGAGGGCTGCCGTCTTCCTAGCCTGCGTCCTAAAACTCAAGTCCTGGTTCAACAATATACCCAGGCTCTGAATTTCTAACTTCGGGACCAGGGCTGGACCCATGCTGGGGGGCCACATGGAACTGGGTTTAAAACTAAGGGTATTGCAGATTATCATAATCTCAGTTTTTCCTCCGTTAAGCTTGAGCTGGGATGCGTCCATCCAGTTAGAAATGTCCTCTAGGCAGGTATAGAGGGTATGGGTTTTTAGGTCTGCTTGGTTTAACCCCACCAGCAGCTGCGTGTCATCGGCGTAGGTAATCATCAAGATTCCATAGGGGGCTACTATGGCTGCCAAAAGGGCCATATAAACATTAAAAAGAGTTGGGCTGAGTGACGAGCCCTGCGGCACACCACTCAGCAGGTAGGTGGGTTTAGATGCAATGTTCTCTTAAAAAACCTGAAAGGTTCTACCCTCCAAGAAAGAGGATAGCCAATGAAGCGCCATGCCATCTACTCCTATACTCCTGAGACGCCGGATCAGAATCGAATGATTCACCGTATCAAATGCGGGGCTCAGGTTTTGGAGTATAGCTGCCGAACGTCCTGAGTCAAAAATGTTCCTGCTTTCCTCTACTACTGCCAGTAGTGCTGTTACAGTACTTTGGCGCGGTCGGAACCCTGTTTGAGAGGAATGGAGCAGGTTGTGGGTTTCAAGGAATCTGGAGAGGGTCTGATTGACGTGTTTCTCTGCTACCTTACTTATTGCTGGCAGAAGGGATATGGGGCGGTAGTTGCCCAAGTCTGCTGGGTCCAGATTGGGCTTCTTAAGTAGAGCTTTAACCTTCGCCCCTTTCCATTTAATGGGAACTATTCCAGTGAACAGTGAGGCATTAATCAGATTTGTCATATTGGGGGCTATTATTGAGGTGACCTGTTTCAGAATGTTGAGTGGTGCTGGATCAATAGTAGAACCGCTCTTTACCGCGGACAGCAGGGTGAGGAGAGTTTCCTGAGACAAGGGGCGAAAGGCCTCGAGAATGTGTTCAGGGGGGCCAGGGTAGGAGTCTGTCTGAGGGTGCGAGGAGTTGCCTTCATCACCCTTACATGGGAGGGATTCCAAGATATGCTGAACCTTGTTGTTGAAATACTCAGCAAGTTTGTTGCACCGTTGGCCAGAAGGGTCAGGGGCTTTGAGTAGTTTTTTGATAATACTAAAGGTTTCTTTGGGCGAGTTTGCCGCTGCTAGAATCCTACCCTCGTAATAGGAGGCCTGGGCTCTTCTTAGTTCTGCTTTATAGGCAAGGATGGCTACCCTGTAATCCAGATTTATGGAGGGTAGAAAGTTTTTCCTCTATTGTCTTTCCTTAACTTTACAGCGCTGCTTTAAGGTGCACAGTTCAAGAGAGAACCAAGGGGAGTTGTGGGGCCCAACAGTCTTTTTTATCCTGGTCTTTGGGAGGACAACATTAAGTGACTCCTCTATCCAACTGAGAAAATCGTCATTGGCTTTGACCGGCCTCGGGTTCAGGATAGGTTTAGTTCTTTCCAGCTCATGGGACCATTTCTCTATGGGGAGCTTGTTCCAGGAGCGACCAAGGGCCCAGGTAGACTGCGTCATAGGTCTGGTAGTCTGTGGTGACCAAGAAAGGTTTATCAGGAAGTGATCTGACCACGGTAGTGGGACGGGGTCAGTCCTTTTAAGGTCATCTAGACTAGAGAACACCGGGTCGAGGTGGTGTCCTTTGACATGAGCAGTTTGTCTGATTTTTTTGGGACAATTGGAGAGACGTAAGGTCTCTGGCCAGCTCAACTGCATTTACAGCTTGTGGATCATCAAAATGGAGGTTGAAATCTCCGAGGATCGTAAAGTTAGCCGCCGCGCTGGCTAGGTTAATCATTGCCTCCAGTAAAGATTTATTAAAGGCTCCTATCGATCCCGGGGGACGATAGACAAGGATGCCTGTGAATGAGAGGAGTGGGAAAAATGCAATAATAAAATGGGCGTTCTCGCAGTATTCGAGAGGGTTACCCAAGAGGCGACAGATAAACTGTTCCTTATGAATGATGGCGATCCCGCTACCTCTACCTGTTGGTCGGTCTGATCTTTGCATCGCGAAGCCAGGGGGGAGTGCTTGCACGATATTAGGCTCCGAGCTGGGGCTGAGCCATGTTTCTGTGAGGAATAGTACATCAGGGTCATGGTCTCTGAGAAGAATCCAGATCTCTGCAGTATCTTTGAGCAGGGGCCTGCAGTTCAGAAGTAGGATTCTAAATTGGTCCTTGGGTGAGGTGTGCTCTAGCCTATTAGGAGTGAGGTCATGCTTGCAGTATGGGCAGTGTATTGGAAGTTCATCTAGAGGGAATACATGGCCACAAGTGGTTCCTGGGGCACCGTTTAATTTCCTGAGCTGGGAGCTAGAGTAGAAGTATTGGGTTGAGGGGAGAGATGCAGGGGTTCTGGCCCTGGATGAAGTCCCCTTGGCCGGTGAGGGTCTTTAGGGGCTAACAAGACCTCCTGTTACCTCCAGTAAGTCCCACAAATGGAAATTGCTGAGAGTTGGTCGGAGGCCACGCACCCTATCTGATAGAGATTTCTAGCTGCATATTTCTTACCGTTGAATTTCCCAGGCATCAGGCTGGTTCTGGAAACTTTTGCTGTGCAATACCCCTTGCGTACGATGTCGGGTGGCTCCATTTGGCTCCGCGTGACGTAGTCGTGACGTTAGCTTCGGTTATGACGTCACGTGCCTAGATAGGAGCCACCCAGGCATACAGACGTCAGTTCTTTTCTTTCTGTGCCCGTTTAGCGCTGATATGGGAAGAGCTAGGCCTCTGCCACTTTTTGGCAGGCTTTTTTTCGACTTTTGTCAAAGTTTTGTATATCCAACTTTGTGTGTGAGGGATGGCTTCGAGGAAGACAGGTTTCAAGCCATGCGGGACTTGTTCATGCATGATGTTGGTCACTGATCCCCACCGCTTATGTCTGTGGTGTCTCAGGTGCGACCAGGATACAAATTCATGTTCGGACTGTAGGGCTATGGCTCCGAAGACCTTGAGGGAGTGGGCGATAATGTTACTCACGGCCTGGCAGTCAACACCATCATGCAAGACTCTGAGGAGGTCATGGTCCCGATCGAAGAAGAGGAGGCTGTGGGACATCTCATGTTGCCCTAAGTCCTCTTCCTCCCATTCGAGGTCCTAGGGCCACTCAGGGAAGAGGCATAAGAAGAAGTCCAAGCGGACTTCGTCTTCACCTCAACTGGCGTCTGTTGTCGAGAGAGGTAAGAAGCACTGACGCTCTAGGCCTGATTCTGTAGAGCCGGAGCCAGAGTCTACTTCGCGTCTGACCCCCTGTCCCGGAGCCAGAGCTCGGTCGGAAGGGGCCCCATTGAATTGGACCGGGGGTCTGATCCCAGATCTGGTTCGACACTGGTCATGCTAACGTGACCGTCTCCGGCATCGTACCCGAAGTCGCTGCCTGAGATGTCACAGATGCCCATCGTTGGCGCAAGCCCCATCCTCATACCCGATGACACAGCCAAAACAGCGTCGATCGATGCCCACTCCGAAGTCAACAGAACCCAGAGGTTCTATGTTGTCCCCTGAGCACTTTGAGGATGTGCTAGGCTCAGGAGAGGAATGGGTGTGGTCTGGGGACGCTCTTGAAACCCAGGAATTCTGAAGAGAATTTTGACTGGTATGGGGAACTGGGGAATCCAGGGGTCTGGATACTTCTCCAGATAAAGGCATGCTCTCTCCGCCAACACTGGTTACGGAGGAGGGGGCATCCTATGCCATGGTGGTAAACAGGGCAGCTGAGGTCCTTGGACTAGAGCTGCCCTCAGTGCAGGCCAGGACTAATTACCTGACCGAGGTGCTTTAACCTGGGGCTTCCACTTGCAAACCCGTTTTGCCCTTTATTGAGGCACTGATGGACCTCTTTCTAGGTACATGGTCCAAACCTAGCACAGGGGCTACTGAGAATAGGACGGTTGCACACCACCATCGCCCAGCTCCGGGCGACCCAAAATTCCTCAGCCCACACCCCAGAGAGTTTGGTGGTGCAGGCTTCTATGTCCCAAGGTGCATACCCTTCCGCCCCTCCGGATAGGGAATCCAAGAGGCTGGATTCATTCGGGAAGTTGTTTTCTTCCTCCAGCCTGGCGTTGCGGACAGTCAAAACTACATGCTTATTGGGATGTTTCTCCTATTCCGTTTGGGAGACCGTTGCTCAAGTTCTGCCACGCAGCAAAATTAACCATACGGTGTGGCCTAGATACGACCGATGTGCTGGGCAGTTTGATTTCACTGACGGGGGCCCTGAGGCGACATGCCTAGCTTCGTACAACTGGCTTCTTGGGTGATGTCCAAGCCAATTTGATGGACATGCCCTTTGATGGAACCCACCTTTTTGGGGAAAAGGCAGACTCGGCTCTGGTCACGTTCAAAGACTCATGGCCAGTCTTCCTTTCGCCCGTTTTGTGGCAATGAAAGGGGTTTTCAGCCGCATTAGCCATATTCTAACCAGCGTCCCGCACAGACTGCCCAAGCCGCGTGAGGACGAGGATGTGGTGCATTCCGATTTTGGAATGGGGGCCCGAAGTCTTCGACTACACTGCCCCCAGCAGCCGCAGCCTCCAAGCAATCCTTGGCTGATTCTGCAGGACCACAATACTCCAGTTGGTGGGAGAAATCATCATCATCATCTCACCCACTGGAGATCCATAACATCAGACAAGTGGGTCTTGCAGATAGTCCAGGAGGGCTATTCCCTACCTTTTCTTTCTTTTCCTCCTCCTATTCTGCCAAATCAGGAACGTCTAACGGAGGATCATATAAAGTTGCTCCAAGAGGAAGTTACGACTCTCTTTGCCAAGAGAGCTATAGAAAGGGTCCCAGTTTCAGAAGTAGGCAGCGGCTGTTATTCCCACTACTTTCTGATTCCAAAGAAAAACAAGAAGCTTTGGCCCATTTTAGATCTTCGGACCGTCAATCTCTTCCTCAAAAAGGAGATATTCAAAATGCTCACTCCAGTTCAGGTCTTGTCTGCCCTAGACCAAGAGGACTTAATGGTAGCGTTGGACCTGCAGGAAGCTTATTTTCATATTCCCATCCTGGCGGGCCATAGGCGTTACCTGCGGTTCAAGGTAGGTTGCTAGAACTTTCAGTTTACCGGCTCTCCTTCGGCCTTAGCAGTGCCCCTCGGGTGTTCACCAAGGGGATGTCGGTGGTCACAGCTCATCTGCACAGGTTAGGGGTGTCAGTCTTCTCCTACCTCGAAGACTGGCTGTTGAAGGCATCCTCGCCCCAGACTGTCGTCTCCCACCTTCAGACTACGGTGAACCTTCTGCATTCGCTGGGATTGTCTTTAAACATGCCAAAGTCACACCTGACTCCTTCTCAGATGCTCCCTTTCATCTGAGCTGTTCTGGACACAGTGCCGTTTCGGGCTTATCCTCCCCAGTGGTGAGTCCAGGATATTCCGGCTATGATTCCGATATTTCAGCCTCTAGCCTGGATTTCGGTGAGACTGACTCTGAGGCTGTTGGGCTGCATGGCCTCCTGCATCATGTTGGTAAGACACGCCGCATGCAGGCTCTGCAGTGGGACTTGAAGTTCCAAAGGGCACAGCATCGGAGAAATCTCACTGACGTGGTCCAGATCTCGGAAGGAACTGCAAAGGAGTTCCATTGACCAACTTCCAGACCCTATACTCTTTATGGCGTCACTGCACTTACAATGTCTAAGAATGCAACTGTACCCTCACCTGTGGTCTAGTGCACCCTGCTAGAGGAGTGGCTCACCTAGGCCACAGGCAGTGGTTTGCAGGCATGGCACACAGGGATGAGTACCAGGTCGTCTCTTCAGTTTTCTCTGCCCCAGAACACACACAGCTTGCCATGGCAATGTGTGGGTGTTAAGGTGCAGGGCCTCTAAGAATGCACAATGGGTTCTGCAGCCCATAGAGGCCTTTCCTGGTCACATTTCACTTGCTACCCATGGTACCTATTACAAGGGGCTTACCTGTGGCCAGAGATGTGCCAGTTGGGGCTACATAGGTACAGCTGCGGGAAAGAGCACAGGCCCTGGGAACCTTATTGGCAGGGACCCAGGCCACACCAAGTCAAAGTGTGACATGCGTCAGGCAAAAAGTGGGGGTAACCATGAAAAAAGGGACCGACTATCTTTGTTCTCACAAAGGATCTTCCAAAAAAGTAATAAGGAGGTCTTAAGAACTTCTACCGTTGATGAGAACCTTTACACTAAATTTCAAACCAGTCATGGTGGAGGAGCTGTTAGACCTGTCAGCCCTAGGGTGGTCTCCCCCTCTATTTTTGATCGTGCCTCATTTTTTCCACCCTCATTTTTATGTTGGACTTAGGTCTCCGGGCGCCTTTTCATTGCCAATCAGTGTTAAGGTGCAGGTGCTTCCTTCTCCCAAGATGGCTGCTACAGGCCCCTGCTACTGCAGAGTGGTCTTTCTAGTAGCACCCTAGCTGCCAGGAGCTGGCTGGAACCCCACAACAATGTTGCGACACCAGTCCGCCTTTTTTGTCCCATAGGTAGAATGGGGAAGCTCCTGGAATGTGCTGGAATCTTCTAGAAGGGAGGTGGGGTTTTTACTTTTGCCGCCTTGGAAAGAGGTCACCTGACCTAGGGCTACTTAACAGAGGGAGGGAACATTTTCTAGTCAGTTGGCCAGTTGGGGTAAAGCAGACCTGGAGGATCCACGCAGGAGTTTTAGGCGGTAGGGCCTAGCCAGGGACTTATGCCTCTGAAAGTGACAGGACTTAGGTACTGCCTTTTAAGTGAGTGAGGGATCCTGTACAGCCCACTGATCTAGCCCATCGGTAGGAGAACCCAGGGGCCATCTGCCAAACCTGACTAGGAGGGAACTAGTCACCAACTCAATCCCTACCCCCAAGAAACAGAACCCCTAAGGGCGCCAGAGACATCTGCGCCAGTAAGATTACTAGAACTTCTTGCTGAAACTGAATGCTGAAACTAAACGCTAGAACTTCATGCTGAAACTGAATGCTGAAACTAAACGCTGGAACTTCATGCTGAAACTGAATGCTGAAACCTAATGCTGAAGCTCCCTATTGAAACCTAAGCTGCAAGTGACTGCTGGACTGCTGGGGGATCAACCAGGTACTAGCGCTGTGACCCCTGCGCTCCCCGACCTTGCCTGGGATCCCCTGAGCCAGTCCCCTGTTGAGCGCTGAGCGCTCCGTCATCCCGCTTAATTTGTCAACCCCCCCTGGTGCGGGGACCGGAAGCCTGCCCCCATCGACCCGGGGCCCGCGGAGAAGCCCGGGGCCACGTCGCTGCCGTCGCAGCATCTGCAGGAGTCGTGAGAGGCCGTGAAGCCGCCCCCCCGGCACCCACGTGACGAGGGTGGACTGCGCGTCGCCGCCCCCGCCGCTGAGCGCACTGACTGCGGGACCCGACAAGGTGAAGAACTCCCGAGCGACTGCCCGACCCCAAGGACGCCGAGATGAAGGTAACCCCCGGGGGCCGTGGCCGTGCAGAGGCCTGGGACTCACCCCCCTGCTCCCCGGGAGGCTGGTGGAGGACCCGGTGCGCCCCCTGTCGATCGGGAGTGGCACCGCACTCTGAGACTCTGGTTCCCCTCTGTGGGATTCCCCCCTTGCATCGAAGACCCTGATTCCCCTCCGTGGGATTGCCCCCTTGCTTCGTGACTGCCGCGTACAGGGGACCATGTGCTTAAGGCCTGATTATTACGAGTAGCGCTGTGTTCTCAAGTTCTGCTCTGAAGTGCTTAAGGCCTGATTGTTACGAGTAGCGCTGTGTTCTCAAGTTCTGCTCTGAAGTGCTTAAGGCCTGATTATTACGAGTAGCGCTGTGTTCTCAAGTTCTGCTCTGATGTGCTTAAGGCCTGATTATTACGAGTATCGCTGTGTTCTCAAGTTCTGCTCTGAAGTGCTTAAGGCCTGATTACTACGAGTAGCGCTGTGTTCTCCAGTTCTGCTCTGATGTGCTTATGCCCTGATTATTACGAGTAGCGCTGTGTTCTTAATTCTGCTCTGAAGTGCTTGATGCTTGATTATTACGAGTAGCGCTGTGTACTCAAGTTCTGCTCTGAAGTGCTTAATGCTTGATTATTACGAGTAGCACTGTGTTCTTAAGTTCTGCTCTGAAGTGCTTAATGCCTGATTATGACGAGTAGCGCTGTGTTCTTAAGTTTTGCTCTGAAGCGCCAACGGTGTCATGAGTAGCGGTAAGCCCGCAAGTTGTGCCCTGAAACACTATTAGTTTCCCAGGTGGGGCGCTACATTTCCCAGTCCTATGTCGAAGCGCTGATAATTACGAAATACCTCGCGAGGTGCCTACGGCGGATTGAAACGCTAGTGGTGGGAGGGGCGCAGCGCGCTGGTTAACCGCTGTGTTTACCGCTCCCCCAGGTTCGCCAGGTATTGCCAATGGAACTATGATGAATTGCTGGTGACTCTGACGCTAATGTATTCAGGTACTACCTATTGCATCATAATGAATTGCTGGTGAATCTGACGCTAATGTATTCAGGTACTGCCTATGGCACCATAATGAAATGCTGGTGAATCTAATGCTAATGTATTCAAGTAATGCCCATTGCCATCTCATGAACTGCATTTGCATCTAACTGCTTAGATAAACTTGATTGATTTTCATTGAACCTACTGTGTGGGGTCCATTATTGTGTGCGTTTCCTGCTTCAGGGGATGTGTGTGTTGTATGGTCGCTTTACACTTAAGCCTTCGGGTGCCCACCCGCTCGAGTCACGTTACCCCCTTAGGGCCCGGTGACCCCAGGTCTTACAGGAGCTAAATAAAGGTGTCTCAGAACTCAGAGGATAACCAGTCAAGTCAATGAAGAGAGCCTACAGAAAGTTTTCTGTGTGGTAAAAAGCATTGTATCTGGTTCTATAATGAATAGGCAGACCAAAAGAAAAGTCCGAAGATTATCCGATAAGTCCCATCCAAATCCAACATTAACCAGGCCAAGATTCAAACTACATTTTTCTCCAACTTACAAATAACTGAGACAGCAACCTGTTCCTTGAGCTTCCAAGATACAAGTTTTCAAAACACTGCATATCCTGATGCATTTCTTCAAACCATGTGTTTTGCCATAATGAAGCGCATAGAGGGTTATAAGAAAGAAAATATTTACAATGACCGGCCTTTACTTTGCGTTCCAGTACTGGCATTTTTAAAGCAGCTACCTAGCAGATGCTGCACACATTCAGGAAGTGCCTCTGTCTGGAGGCCCGGTGAGAGAAGAAGCAGGGTTCATACAGGTGCTGCTTTAGAGCCTGTTTCTATATCCTCCATTTTGTTTTGTATTAGTTGCCTAATGCTTACACAGTGCTTTGGAAAGGAAAGGCAGTGGTGTGGATAGCCCTTTGGCCACCCGTGATGGCCCCTGGGGGTTGGCGCCTGCCGCCGCATTGAAGCGCGGGGTTGGGGGTGCTGGCGAAATGGCCGCAATGTAGGGGGGGTGGGAGCTGGCGATTGCCTCCCCTACACGGCCGGTAAGAGCGAGAGGAGGCCGCTGTCCCAAGACTCGTGCTATCCGGGGCGGATCGTCCTGTGCTACGCCATTGAGGAAAGGTACTTGGAAGTAGCTACAGATATCTTGCATTTAATTTGATCATAGACTTTCATGCCACCTGCCCTCCTTCCCAGGGAACTTTATACACGTGGCACAGTACTGCTTTAGATTTTTAACATGGCTTGACGGCACAGGGTATAAGAGCCTTCTCACTTCAGCGCAATAGCAGATGTCCTCTGTGTAGATGCGCATAGCATAGCTCAAGAGAAACGTCCAAATAACGGTGCAGTTTCCTACTCCATTAAATATTTATTTATTTTATTTATTTATTTAAGCAATTTGTAGAGTGCGCAAATACCCTTGGGTGTCTCGGCGCTACGGACGGCTGAGCAGAGGAAGGACTGGGAGCGGGTGAAATATTGGTTAAAAATACAAAGGTTTTTAGTTGTTTCCAGAAGGAAAACAGAGTGGGAATGGTCTTGATGTGAAGGGGGAGTGTGTTCCATAGTCTGGCAGTGGCGACAGTGAATCTTCTGTCGCCCCAAGAAGCTTTCTTGGTTCTGGGGACAGTCAGCAAATTTACTGCTCATGAGCGCAAGGTTCTGCTTGGCATGTAGGAACAGAGAGTTTTCTTCAGGAACTGAGGTCTTGTGATGTGGATTGCCTTGTAGGCGATGCATAGAGCCTTGAACTTTGTTCTGCTCCTGATAGGTAACCAGTGAAACTGTCGTACCACCTTGGATATTGGTTTGGACTTGTGGATGCCTGACAGAATCCTTGCCGCTGCGTTTTGCACCATTTGCAACTTGTTAAGGAATCTTTCCTGGGCATTAATGAGTAGACAATTGCAATAGTCTACCTTTGACATAACCAGCGTGCTGATAAAAGTCCTGCCGGCGCTAGATGGTAGGAAAGGTAGAAGTTTTTTTATCCTCCTGATGGTATAGAAGGATGACCAGACCACTGCGTTTACATGGTGCATAAATGATAGCTTGTCGTCAAACATAACCCCTAGGTTTCTGACCTTTGTGACGGGGGATGGAGGTGAGCCTAACTCTGCTGGCCACCAAGTGGGGGACCAGCTTGGGGAGAGAGTACCAAAGATCATCACCTCCGTCTTGTCTGAGTTTAATTTGAGGCAGTTGTTTGCCATCCAATGTTACATGAACTGACTGAGAATTATTATCCTGAAGATGGAGGATAATTCACAGCATGGGCATCTATAAAATAAATGCTAGCGATGGACAAGTTTAGAGCCCTATTTATAGTTTTGCGGATTGATACTCTGTTACAAACAGTAGGATCTGGAAAGTGATGGTGCAGTTCAATAGCTTCACCTCACTGAAAGGCATGGGGGATATTTTACAAAGTTCCATTTAACACAGAAGAAAACCATTTGAAGGGACCCTTTGTTGTTCGACCTCCATCTAAGCTCTTTAAAGTTTTAAGGGGGTTCTGCTGCCCCTCCCGCCCCCTTAGTTCCAGTGCTACTGGAAGGTGGGGGATATCCTGTGGGCTGTTTCACGTGTGTACGACAGTCTATGGGGGATGTCCTGTGGGCTGTTTCACGTGTGTACGACAGTCTATGGGGGATATCCTGTGGGCTGTATCACATGTGTACGACAGTCTATGGGGATGTCCTGTGGGCTGTATCACATGTGTGTTACCGTCAATGGGGGGGATATCCTGTGGGCTGTATCACATGTGTACTGCTGTCTTTGGGGGATATCCTGTGGGCTGTTTCACGTGTACTACCGTCTATGGGCGATATCCTGTGAGCTGTATCACATGTGTCTATGGCACTTGTAATACAGCGGAAGGGATATCTGTTTTGATGGAGTGTCATGTGAAAGACTCTAAATAAGGCTTTGGTTACATTTATGTTACTTTTTCTTCTAGAACAACCAAAGCTTTTTCCTCCTGTAGACTGAAAGTCGACCAGTGCCTAACCTTAGATTGTTCCATGACACTTTTGTGTTCATAGTACTGAACCACCACCGAGTAAAGGATGTGTATGGTGCACCTGGTGTTCCAGGTACTGGTTATGTCTGCTGACAGTGGAGCTGATGGGTTCTGCCACTTAGGGCAGATCTCAGTTCCTTTCATAATTAAAGTCATTGGGAACACACCTGGGCCCTGTTTCACTAACGCCCGTCCTACATGCTTCTGCCTTGGGTACGGCCTCCGACTCGGGAAAAAATTTATTTGCACATGACAAGACATCAGGCACACATTGATAACAACGCTGTTCTTTGATGCCACTTTTAAATATACTAGTTGATGAAGGGTTCCACCGGGTTTTTATGGAGGACGCAAAATGTGCTGTCAGAAGGATGTGAATTGCTATTCTCATTATTTTTAAGGTTTCATATTCTGCTACACATCGGCACCGGCGAAGCTTTAGCTCAGTACTAATTGATAGAAAGCTGTAGTATGCTTCTTCTAATGTCCGTTTTCTCTTTCAATTTCCAGAATGACTTTGTGTTAGAAACCAGCCTTGTCGGAACAGTTTTGAACGGGCTGTCACACTTGCATGGGTGCACCGACCGCGGCCAGTTTGTCATTAGCCTGATCAGAGGCCTTGGTGGAAACCTAAACATGAAGTCACGGAGTGATTTTGCAAAAGAGGTAAACACGTTTCACGAATTTCCCGATTCTAAAGAAAAATGTAGCTGTTTTATGTGCGTCTTCCAGTGGAATCACAGACATCTTCCAATTTATTTAAGAAATGTAGACTTCTATTTACCGAGGCCATTGTGATTTTTTAAGACACCTCTTTTGTTTGTTTAGGATTTATCCAATTTCTAGCTGAAAGTTACCATATTTAGACAGTGTGTACTTTTGTTTCGGTTACTGTTTGAAGTGTCATGATTGACATTTAATTACAAACCAAAGTTCGTTGTTGTGGGCAATATTATTATGATGTAAAAAAACACCAAAGAATCTTTGACACCCAAGAAGATAACTGAAATCCAGATTTACGAGTTTAAGAAAATATAATGGATGTTTGATGGGGCGGATTTCGAACGTTGTCCCTTCCACTGAATGCCCTTGATTTTCTTCACAGACCATTTTAGGTTCGATATGTATGATGCTTTCCAGCATTCATGGGGAACATATTGCACTCCATGCTTAATATGAGGCGCTTTGGGTCAGCCACCTTCAGCCATTGTCATGGACCCTTTAGTCAGTGGCTTGCGACATTGTCAATTACAAGCATTTTCAAAGCCAATAGGTCTTGCCTTTAACAGGGGAATGCTGACGTATTGGCATAGTTAATGATAAACCACCTATCCTCCTGTGTTCGTAGTTGTCAGCAGTAGGAAGAGAATTGTTATTGACACTGTTAAACATTAAAATAATGTGGGCATCCCAAATACTGTAGCCAGACTGTGCTGTGGAAACTGGTGCATATTTATTTATATATATATAAAAAAAACCTTAGTACATGTGAGTGATGACATTTTCTTTTTGCAAGGTCTTTAACTGGGCAAGGGAATCTCCACCAGACCCTCGAAAGCCATTGGAAACGTATTATGACTCAAAAACCGGCCGCTTCATTTCTTATGTTCTGGAGAAGCCTGAAAATTTGACCCCGGACGCGTTTAGCAATGTTCAGACACTCCCTGTCATTCAAACTCCTGATATGCAGAGGGGCTTGGATTATTTTAAACCATGGCTTGGCCTCAACAATATGCAGCCCTTTATTCTTGTGGGACCCGAAGGATGTGGGAAAGGGTAAGTCTTTATGTGTATTTCCATTGTTTTCAAATATACGTATTAACATCCTGCGTACATCTAAAGAACTAAATACACTACTTTCTGATGTATGTTTCACTCTAGCATATTATTCATCTCATGAAATACATTCTGGCACAGACTGGCAGCTGGGAATTATTTGAATAGTCACCCTGGGTGTTGGAGTTTTGGTGGCTGTAACCAACAATAGTCCCTCATTTTGTATGTAATCTCTTGCGTTCTAGACCCCATGAGTACCCATTAACAGCATCCATCTCTCTGTTGGTTGGCCATGTGGACAGTAAGAACCCTGCAGGTATCCCTATTTATCACAGCAGCCCACCTTACAACTCACACATGGCCTTTTACTTTCACATGCATTTGGCACTCTGGGATTAACAAGGGGGGGAGGAGGTGTGAGGAGGGTGCTCTTTCTTACCCGAAGAAAGATCCCAGTTCACTAGCCCTGCTTAATCAACACAGATATATAAGAAGTTTCCTTTCAATATTAGTGGCTGTATATGCATAAATTAATAGCTCACTTTATATAGATTAGTAGTAAAATTCTATTACGGTCTTTGGTACGATTAATGAAGAACCAATATGTAATCCTGTGGTTCATGCTTGTCTCAGGTTTTATATTGTGTCTTGTGCTACAAAGTGACACTTTGTGTGTCTCAATGTCCTTTAGCTTTTGGTTAAACCTATAGATATAAATAGCCATACTATTCATTTATTAACAAACGCTTGTAAATTCTTCTCTTATGCGGTTGCATTCACATACAGTCTTCTAGCTGGTGTGTGCACATGAAAATGCCTTTTGGGCACTTCTGTATTTGTTGAATTGAGAATTTGCTTTTTCACTGTGCAGACTCCGAAAATCTACCTAATATTTCACTACTGAGCATGATAATAATTTTCTATACGAGCCTCAGTCAGCCTTGCAACTTGGATTTCCAGCCTCATGGGCAATTTCACATGACTCATGCCAAAAACGTTAATGACTTTTCAGCGGCATTGTAGTGTAGTTCCTATTTCCCCAATAGGCTCTGCGCATTGGAATAATATACACTATAGTTTTGGCATAGGACTGAGGTCAGTATGCCCCTATCAAGTATATTAAACTTAATTACTTTGTGTGCCAGCTTACTCAGAGGCCACTACAAACTCCTTGTGAAACAAGAAGGGAGTCGTTTCTGGCAACAGCATAAACATGACAACTTTGTTTCTCTGTAGAATCGGAACACTCTCAGAATCGTGGAAACAATAGATAACAGTTTCACTCAGCTAATCGTGCATGCTTGGTTTCTTCAGAGTTTACACAGGAAGAATAAACGGGCGTTTCAATAAAATAATTTATTGAACAGTCTTTTTTCTCGTGTAAGAGATATGTGCTGTTACAATCACAAGACAGTATGCAAGAGATATTATGTACCGCGTAAACCGTATAAAGAAATAACACTGCGCTAGCAATATCTTTTAGCTATGACACATATATTCATATACACAAATAACATAGGCTAAAAATGCGAGTACTCATTTGATGCGTTCTCTAACTAATTCTACCCCAGTGTACCTAAGTGTAGGAAAAGGTAAGAAGTAGGTGCTGTGTGCTATAGTCTGGTATACCATACAGTATGCTAAGTCTGATATGCCAAGAGTCCCTCTAGGTTCTAGTCCGCTCCATACCTTAAGAATGAGAGAGGTTGTAATCTCTATCCGGTTCTCAAACTCTAACACCCTGGGAAGGAAGTCAGAACACTGGAAGCTGGATTCTCTGCGAGCAGGGATGACAGCGTCTTGTCACTGCGTCAGGCCGGGACACGGGCTCCTCTAAGTCGAGGTCTCCTCCTTGCTTGCCGCCGTGGCGAGCAGTATCAAGTCTTGCAGCCGAGCCATTGCTTGCCATGGTAAGGTAAGGTATAGTTATACCTGGAAGGTTGCTTTGACGTAAAGTCAGGCAGAGGAAGATGTCATGAATGAACCCGTAGGGTATAGCGGTTCATGCATAATAAATTAGTTCTTGAAGAAAACAATAATCCTGGGCTAGGGAAACTCCCAACAGCTTAAGGGTCTGTTTTCTAAGAACTCGTTGTGACGTTGGGGTGGACGGATGTAGGTGACCATGCCTGTATTTGGATAGCATGGCTAATGGCTAAATATGGACTGGGATCCTATGCCTATTTAAGGGCAATGCAAATTGTGCCTATATAAGGACATGTATCAGGAAAACCTATATACGGACACCTAAAGCGGAATACAACACCCTCTCCATTTTCGAATGAACGAATGTACTACATGCTAAACAATAAAATGCTAAACATTAAAATTGAGTACCACATGTTGCTAAAAACATTTGTAAAAGCATACTAAAATAAGTCTTTGTTATATAAAAAAAACTTTAGCTAGACATGAAATGCAAAGGTGCTGTACATAACAAAGCAGTTGTTCGTTGTAAGCATATGTTTACAAAAGATGCTAGATGAACGAACATTAATATACATATGATGAAATGGTTCACATTATATAAGAAAATTTTAAACTCCATGTCATGGTACATTATGAAATTGTGGTGAATAAAGATGACAATGTGTCCCTGGAAGTGTTCAAAGAAGTCTGTTCTCTATGAATAGTTCTACTGTAAGCAGACTGAATCGAATTGCCATGTATTTTCAAATTTAGAAAAAAGTCAATTCTAGGAAGCATTCCAAGTTGTTTGTTCTGTTTTTAAAATATGGAGGCCAAATTCATAGCATCCCTGGTACACTGTGAGCCGAATCAAAGTCAGTGTAAGAGGCTGGTAAAAACTTGAAATCCTCTGCTCCTGTAGACAAAAGATCATCTACCGATGTCGGTGACAGTTGGAATCCCTTGTTTAGAAGATTAACTGTACATAGATGTGAAGCATCGCCAGTAGCAATGTTCGTTTCCGATGTTACCTCTGTGCCTGTTGATCCATCTCTTTCCTCAGCAGTAGCATATTGCGTCTGTGAGATCTCAACGAATGCTGTTATCAGGATTGGTAGCCTCTGGGGACAACACAGAGCATGGGCCGTTATCGGGTCCAGCAGAGTATCGGTAGCCGTTGGCATGACTGATGGGAGTGTTAGACAGATGTCTTGCACGCGTTCTTCACCGCAAAGCAGGCAGTGTAGAACAGGTAGGATGCAATCTTGCCAGATTGGTCTGAATGAGAGAAACCATGTTGTATTTAATTCTTGTAGACGAGGTAAGCCCAAAAGTTGTACTATGCGCTCACGACACTTCCGTTCTAGGAGAGCCTTCTCCAAGTTGCTGGGAGTGACGCTGGTTGATTGGCTTGCCATAGCGTAGTAGTAGGAATAAAAATAGGATTCCTGCAACGAGTGCTAGAATTTGTGGCAGACCACCAAACACAGAGTGCACGAAGTTTGGAATGATTCCGAGGACTGCCTGAAAAGGTGTTAACAGTCCGGAACATATGCTCTTAAATACATGTCAATGCCGCTCGTATCAGACATATTGAAGATACGTCCCATCATTTCTACGAAATGTATAGGGCAGTTTGTACTTATTAACGCCTGTATCTCAGCCGAAGTCCTTGCAATTTGTAGATCATAGATTTCTTTGGCCAAGGTCAAAGGCACGGTTTGTTGTAAAAGCATGGCTTTCATTCTGCTTAAAGTATCAAATCGTATAGAAGAAACATTCAATGAAGGCCATAAAGGGAACTCCCTGACTGTGTCTATTAGGGGGAACAATACTTGCATACAGCAAGTAACCCTGGTACTAACCGTTACCAGATATGGTATTCCTGGCAGCATGCCAGAGCAACTTTGATCATTCAACATGAGGTAACTCCCATTCGAAAGTCGGCCAAACGTTGGATTATTCACAGCAGCTGGTGTACCCTGCAGGTGGCAGGACAGGTTTGCCACAGAATCGTTACAAGCCCCCTGTAAACTAATATCCTGACAAATGAGTGACCCGCTCAGTGCATTTTCACAGTGTGTACCGCTAATAAACACTTCACGACTCCCACTCCAACATCTGTGTGTGTAAGGTAAATCCCAGGATGTCTTAATGTATTCTTTACCCAACCTTTCATATCTGCCTGCTTGCATTTGTTTGAGGCAATACTGAAAACGGAAAGTTGTAACAGGCAGAGTTATTTTGCCATGAATGATCCATTCTGTAGCTGTTTTTTCTGCTACCGTAAATGGCAATTTTTCCAGTTTTTCAATGCTCAGCACTGTATACTTTGCTCCCCTTTTTGCCAGTTCGAGCTGTTTATCAATAAGATTGTATTCTGTAAACAGAGATGACGTGTTGATGAAACGCCTGCATGCAAGTTTTATAGCGTCCAGCCTAATAACATAATAGAACATAATTGAGATTGGCCTTGTTGCAGTATGGCAAAACTTGTTCCAGTATGTCAATAGCAGAGGATACAATGTTGCCCAGTGAATATATCCTGGATGACAGTGTCGTTAACCCATTGTCGACCACAGCGAGAGATTTCTCTAAATTAATACGATCAATTTATCGTATCATTTCTGCGGCTTCTGCTTGTGTAACCTTCCATATTTCATTATAAGCAGCATAGATGCCGGCATATATGAAACGTGGTTGACATGGTCTTCTTGGTCCTAGCAAGAAATCCCTAAGGTCTGCGCCTTCTTTAAGTAAAGATAAGTCTTGTTTCACATCCTTGAGTGTAGATTTCTGTAACCAGTCGAGGCACAATTTTCCTACACTGTATGTTGTTACTACCCCTGGATGCTGTCTTTAAACACAACGTGGGTCTGACCTATTGATAATAAAACCCTGTATTCTATTCAGGAATCTTTCTTGACAGATGTTTGTGTCTGTGGGCCAGAGCAACCATTTTTTCCATTCAGGATCTGATCTGTTGTGATGCAAAATAGTATGTACGTCGACCTCCCCCTCTGTTGAGTTGTAGTATGGTGTCTACTGTGACTGCTTCCAGTAAAGTGCTATTACTTGCAGTTGTTGGCACAGAAGGTGTGTTCATGTCCTTGATCTTGGCTAATCCAAGGCAAGATGTTTGTTGCACAATGTCATTCAAAAACATTATTCGTTGTGTGATGATACAGGCTCTAAACAAAGCTTCCA
Source organism: Triturus cristatus (assembly GCF_964204655.1). Classification (NCBI taxonomy): domain Eukaryota; kingdom Metazoa; phylum Chordata; class Amphibia; order Caudata; family Salamandridae; genus Triturus; species Triturus cristatus. The sequence goes on from NC_140591.1 coordinate 252,589,982, forward strand.
TCCCCTGCAATTGCCAATCTTTAGAACCCAGACAGATTTTGTGTCAATTGTGTCTTTCCAAAAGTCAAACACTTGTCTAGACAGTTGGGCAATAAAGGCTGCAGAATAAATCTGTTTAGTATTTGTTAACATAGTTTTCTGTCCTGTTTTGTTTACATTTCTATAGAAAAATATTTCTGGATCAGATGTATTGTATCCTGAAAAATATGGAAACTTATTTTCAAATGTTTTCGAACTACCCTTTGGTGGTGTAGGACAATGTTCCCATTGGTTGAACATAAACACATTTCTAGACGTTGCAGATTTATGCAAGAAATGATGACCATAGTGGTTATAACAATAAAACTGTTCGTAGTCTGATGAATCCTCTAAATGCAGCAAACCTTTCTAGATCAGACATCATGTTATTAACAGTCTCAATGCCCCAATCATCCGAATAGGTACTAGAGGTAACAAAGTCACTTAATCAAAAGGCAGAATATATCAATAATCGGTTTTGTCCCAAACTATACCATCTTGTATAGGAACGGCTGTGATGTTCACTGCTGACAAGTCTCTTGCTTCACGATGGGATGATTTGTGTGGCTTTAAAGGTAAGTTCACATGTTTACTTTCAGTGTCGAAATGAATATATCTGCCATTCCCGAGCATGCTAATAGTCATTACTATAACTAGCCAAAGCAGAAAGAAAAATATTCCAGAAATAATCCATAGTTCAATCCATGGTGAAACCAGATATGTCTCTTTCAGAAAATGAAAGAAGTCTTGTACTTGTTCTTTGAAATGTTTTTGGGCTGGCGTCGTTTCGGGCTCACTTGGATCCTCAGAAAACGTATCAAAGTTAATGAAGTAGCCAGAAGCAGTTCGGTCAAATGTTGGTATTGCATCAGGATTCATTGAAATCGCTGGAACCAGCTCATCACGTGTTACATTGGTGTAGACAGGTGTGTCTGGACGAACTGTTATTTGAGTTTCAAGAGGGACGAGTTTCATAGAATGATTGCATAGTCCTTCCTCTGTTACTGCTGAATTCTCGATGGTGATGAGCCTTTCAGTCTGAACCTCTTGTATAGTAGCGAGAGGCGTGCGTTTGCAACTAGGTCGGAGTCCACGAGGCCTACTGTTTAGTATTGGCCACATAGTGTGGTTTGATGAGGTCGATTGACACAAATCTTTTCTCCTTTCTTCCAGCAAGGGACGGCAGAAGTACTGTTCTTGTTCCGTGGATAGCTAGGACTGGTACTGGTTGTCTGTAAGAAGGCCCAAATTCATTCTTGTCCGCAATCTTCTCTCTGACTAGTTTCCCAAGCTTTGGGATCCTGACAGGCCTTGCTGGTACGGCTGGTTTTTCCCCAGTGGTGGTTGGCTTCAGGAACACGTTGCTTTGTTTCGTTCTTAGTTCATTTAGATCCTGTAAAACAGCCAAACGATCTTTGATATCAAAGGGCTTATTTTCCACCACTGTGCCTTTTACATTTGAGATCAGGAACCCACATTTTTGTTCCAAATAGGACCTCATATGGAGTGACCCCCCCTAGAGAACTTCTTGCCAAATTATTTAATGAGCATTGGACCCTATAAAGATGTTTGACCCACCCATCACTGAACCTAATACTCTAGCGGTAATAGACTGTTTTATGTCCTGGTTTTTCCGTTCCACAACAGAAATTCCCTCAGGATGAAATGGAGAGGAGTATTGCAATGCTACGCCCAAACTGGCCATGGCTTGTTTGTAAGCCCGAGAGCTAAACGCAGGGCCCTGGTCAGAATGTAGTGTGCTAATTGCGTATGTGCCGATAAAGACTCGCAAATCTTTTATAACAGTTCGAGCGTCAGCCGAGCGCTGAGGCCACATCCATAGGAACCATGAGCACGAATCGACTGCGACCATGATATATTTATAGTTACCACCCCTTTGCAAGGGACCCGAGTGATCCAGGTAAACACAAGCTAATGGTTTATCTGAAATTAACAGGGGCGTCTGCGCAGGACGTTTCACTGTGGAGATGTTCATCTGTTGGCATATTTCACATTCCAAACATAGTTTTTGGTCTGTTTCCTAATGCCAGGCCACCAATACCTTAGTTTTAGTAAAGATACAGTTGCAGAAACACCTGCATGGGCAGAGGCTATCCCTTCATGCGCTGCTAGGATTAGTCCTAATCTATGCAAAGTAATCCTGTGCAATCATATAAGTAAATCCAGTAGATGCTGTAGTGGAGACAATGAGACCAATCAAAATCTTCAGAAATATTGGATATTCTTTAATCCTTTCGGAAACAACACCAGCCGACACGTGTTTCGTCAGGGAAGGTAATCCCATGACTCTTCAGGGCTGGGAATAATACAATTATTTGGTGTCAAAACACAGAATTCAAGTTGAACTTAAACAGAGAAAACGACCATCTCTGTAACTCACAACACAATCCCACAAACAAATGTGGAAACCCAAAGACATGCCATCCTTAGGAAAGTTTGTGATACTGAGAAAATTACAATAGAAGAAAGGGTGCGTGTTCATCGTCATAACCATCCAATATAAGCACAAAGCCACCTTGCAACCAACCGAGCTTGAAAAAAAGGAAAGGTCAGAACAGCATAACGACAAGAAAAGGAAGAATTTAGATATAGTGGTAGTAACACCATGCTCCATGTGAAGAGCCGAAACCTGAAATAATGAAATAGTAACTATGGGAAAAGGAAAAATAGAAGGTGAAGAAATTGAAGAAGGTACGAGAAAAAGAAAGACCAAAGTAAAAGGTAGGGAAAATTCAAACGTAGAGGATAAAGGTTAAGAAATTGCAAATGAAAATACCTCAGGCTGATAGCGTTGGCAAAAGTGAATGGCTGAAAAAACAAGAAGAGGATAAAAAAAAGGGTAAGAGTGGGGGACTCGGTAAGAACAACCATATGTCGTTATCGCACAACCACAAATAGAATCATGCCCCAATATCGGTGAATATACCCACCCTGCTGTGTGCATGACGTACACAGTTGAAGGTGAAAAGATTTTTTTTTCGATACAAACACAATAATATGGCAGTAAGGAATTCCACGGAAAAATACAAGAAACCAGTGAGAGCCCAAACGGCCAAAATTCCAATTAGGTGCTCAAAGTCAGGGGTCTCAAGTGAATGGCAGTACCCACATCCAAAACGAATAAAGTGAAAATGCCCTTACCGAAAAAAACATGGCAAGGAAATCCAAAGTAGCAATCAGCACATATTGTCAGTCATAAAAACAGGAGTCTATAAACCAGCTGCAGGAATTAAAAACAATATCATTTAATATTATGGCGCACATTAGGGTGAAAAGCACCCTCATCCTATTATCATGCCAATGTAAAATCTCACCTATATCATCAAAGCATAGAGTATTCGGTGCCGCAAGTGAAAGCAGAACAGTAATCCACAAGGTAGTATAATGCTGGAACCATCTAGGTTGCTACAGCCGACGTGCGGTTAAGTATACAATTTAGGCAATATCCAAAGAAGCGGCTGAACGCGAGTATGTGTTCCTCAATTCTAACACAAAAGAAGAAAACACCGGAAAAAAAAGATTTAAATCAAATTGCACATATGTGAAATGCAAACTACTACAAATCAGGGAGGCATGCTTAAAGACTATCGCGGTAGTACTTGCTTCAAGCTGAAGAAGAACGTACATCCTAGCGGCACCGATGTTAGCGTGTGTGTGTCTGAGTCCCGCGGAACGGGAAGTGAATAAAAATAAGCAAACCGTCCAACAACTAGACCGCGGCTCGACCCACGGCCCATAAACCGGAAGTATGAAAAAATATCGTAAAGGAAGTGGACTAGAGTGAAAAGGGCCACCTGTCCAACTTTTAGAGGTGAATTGGTGACTCCCAAACGAAAGGGGGGAAATAGTATGCCCATAAAATACCTGTATCAAAAAGTGGTGAGAAAACAGTAGAAAATAAGATTGATGGTGGAGTATCTAACATTTGGATGGTTATGATAAGATAAAAATATAAAAAGAGCAGAAAGAGGCAAGAAAGGCATACAAAATATAGGCAAATAACATCCCATTTAAATGTCCGTGAGTTACAAGTACAATTTACAATATGAAATTATATCCCACCTCTATAGGGACAATGATGGCAGTATGTATCCACACATAATACATGGTAATATTTTGCAAGACAAGTTGAAAGAAGATAGCAATATTGGTGCATATTAACCAAAGCAAATAAAGATATACCAATATGAAAAATATATACATGAGACAAAATGGAACATAAGAACGACCGGTAAACAGATTGTAATATTTAAAATAACGCAATATCAGGCAAACATGACGGTACAAGGCTTTGAATGACTCAAGACGTTTAGAAGCACAGATGCTACAGTAATGAAAGCGCAATAATACACATCAAGGTTTGTGCGTCTAGAACAAAAGGTATAATACATACAACACACCAATGCACCCACCAAAAGAAGGGAAGTACATTAGCCTGAAAGAAAATCTGAAATAGTTGTGTAATAACAATTCTTTGGACATATTATCATAGTCAGTCAGTTAGATAAGAAAATGCAACCAGAACAAGCACACAGATGACAGGAACATTAGCCCAAAAAGTATTGCATCTCAGAATCATAATTAAGACCGTGTTCGAATGTCTGAAGACGCAATATCCAAGTGGCCTCTGTTCTTCTTAATCGCAGTTCTCTATTGCCACCACGTGGACCAGAGTCAATAGTTTCAATTCCAAAAAATTGGAAAAATTTACGAGAACTTTGTGAGGGGCACATGGCTGCATGTATGGCTACTGGGTATCTAGCATCCTGTTGCTGAAGTGCCCTGACATGTTCTCCAATCCTCTCTTTAAGAGCTCTAATAGTGCTGCCTACATACTGTTTACCACATGTACACTTAATAATGTAGACTACAAATTTGGTGGTGCAATTAATATTAGCTCTAATTACGTAAGTCTTGTTGTTGTGGCCTTGAAAACACCTTGTTTTGTGTTTGGCCCATTTGCAAACACCACAGTAACCACATTTGTGGAAACCCATGTTGTGTGGAGTCAGCCATGACTGTGTGCTTTGAGGTTTGGGTATAGTAGGACTTAATCTGGTACGTAGTGTGTTACCCCGTCTGAAGGTGATTTGGGGGCTGTTGGTGATCACTCCTGTTAGGGAAATATCCATCTGTAAGATACCCCAATGTTTGTAAAGACTTCTCCTAAGGGTATGGCTCAGATCACTAAAGTCCGCAATCATGCGAACATTCTGTGTTTCCGTAGATGCTCTACTCTTTGGTATTAAAGTGTCACATCTGCTTACATGGGAAATCCTATTCTCAGCTCGCTTGAGAGTTTGAGGGGAATACCCTTTCTTCTGAAATCTTTGCTTCATGTCCTTGATACAGGTATTAAATTCAGAGTCTTCACTACAGTTCCTTCTAGCCCTTAAAAACTCCCCATAAGGGATCGCACTGACCTGATGTGTAGGATGGTAACTATCTGCATGTAGTACAGAATAACAGGATGTGCTCTTGCAAAAAAGTCGCCTATTGAGTCTATCATCTTTTATATATAGTTCCATGTACAAAAACGTAATGTTGGTGGAACTGTATTCCATCGTGAATTGCATACCATAGTTGTTGGTGTTGAGATGAGTACAGAAACGAGCCAAATCTATTTGGGTGCCTGACCATATGAGAAGGCAGTCATCAATGTAACGTCCCCAAAAAATAATGGAGTCTAGCTTCTGACTTGTTTGTACCACTTGTTATCAAAAAGAAAGAAGTTGTTGTGTAGAATAAGGTGCATCATAGTGAGGAGCATTTCATTGTGTCGCCAATGTGTAGCAGGTCTGTTGTTAAGTAGTTTCGTGACTGCTTGTAGACCTAGTTCCGGTTGGATACTAGTGTATAAAGACACCACGTCCAAAGTGGCAAGGATCATACCAGGTTGCCAATGTAAAGAATATCCAATATTTCTGAAGATTTTGATTGGTCTCATTGTCTCCACTACAGCATCTACTGGATTTACTTATATGTGTGCACAGGATTACTTTGCATTGTTTTGTTGTTGGGCTCGTCCCAACACACATTAAGGGGTTTTAAGGGTCTCCCCCACCTGTTCAGCACCATATTTACTTGAACGCCCTATACGTACACTTGCTGAGCACCACCACTTTCTATTTATTTAATACCCTTTTCGCAATTGTATTTACCCTAGTCCTAATCTATGCTCCTTGTTTGGAATTACCCTATTACCCACTCCAGGGATTTGAGCAAAGGGAACGTTGTTCGCATCAATTACATAGAAGTACTTGAGTGGAAATGTTTTCGGTAACGCTGCACCACTGCCTTTGCTTGAACCATTGACAGCCAACAATATCTCACTGTCTATTTTCATTTTTGAACGAGTGATGGCAGCTACGGAAGCCGTTTGCACTGCCCCCTTCGCAGCTTCATCAGCCAATGAATTTCCTGCAACGTGAACGCCATCACGTTGATTACTCAGCGTGTGTATCACGTGAGTATTTTGTAGTCCGTTTCGCAACTGAACTACTTGTTCCCAAAGCGTTTCATCCTTTATTGTGCAAACTTTTGCATCTTTGAATCCGTTTTGAAGCCAATTCATTATATGACTGAACACAGTAAAAGGAGTCGCACACTATAAGTGTGGGGAATTCACGATCCGTATTATCGAGTGCCAGTTTGAATGCTTGTAGTTCAGCTCTCTGAGCTGTACAATCTCCTAGAGATTGAGCTTTAGTGACCATAGGTCTGAAGATACCATTTCGCATGCGACCTTTAACGATTGCGCACGCTGCACTGTAAGCTTTCTTACTATCTATAGCGGGTTGTGCTGATCCGTCAGTATAAATTATAAATTTGTACTGATCAAGAGGAAGAATCTCAGTGGGCAGAGGACATTCATGATCATATTGTAGGAATGCTTGTGTTTTTAAGTCAGGATCAAAAACATATTTAACATCTGTTGCAGCAAGAGAATTAACCCATTGTATCCATCTTGGATGTAAAGCTTTTGCATTTGGAATGCTCGCTTTTGTAACCGCCTCTAAGGCTGGTACTGGAGTCACAACAATAATGCGTTTCCCCTGAGCTAGAGCTTTTTCTATTGCTACAAGCAGTTTGAACTGCTGTCCGAATTTTTTCTGCTGAAGTGAAGCGCATTTTTGCTTGTGTATACAAATGTGATTTGTATGCAATTGGTACTTTTTCACCCTCATTAAATGTCAAATAGGTGACTCCGCATTGACCCAAAATTATTCGGATCACTAAATTACGTGTATTTACGCGTATTTGTAAGTGATTTGTTGCTAACATGTTAGCCTGGAGTGAACGCAATATTTCTGTGTGTTCTTGTGTCAATCTTTGATTGAAAAATCAGGTTTGATTAATTTGTAGAGAGGTTTAATCCTTTCTGCGTGATTTAGAATGTATGTCCTTCCAAAATTTAGGAAACCTAGAATCGACTGTAAATTTTTCAGCGTTTTTGGAAGTTGGAGCAGCGCACATTTTTCTAAAAAGTTAGCTGCTAGGCTGTTGCCTTCACTTGTAAGCTCATATCCTAGGAAAAGGACATTGAGATGGGCAATTCTAGATTTTTTAAAGTTGAATTTATAGCCCTGAGAGGCGAAGCCCAGTAAAATGGTACTCACCCTGTTCAAGTGCCTATCTAGGTCATCGTCTGTCAGATAGATGTCATCGACATATGACAATGCCTCATTATCATAAATTTGTAGTAACTCTGTTACTCTTGCTGAGAATAACCCCGGGCTGTTCTTAAACCCTTGTGGGAGTCGACAAAAGTGATGCTGAGTTCTCATTATTGAGAAAGCTGTTAAGTACCTGCTTTCAGGTGCTATGTTTTGACAAAAGAAACCATTTGAAATGTCTAATGTGGTTTTATATTTTTTACGCACAATGTTATTCATTAATGCTGTACTATGTGCATTTTGCACTGCAAATGTTTTAGAACAATTGTTCAAGTGTCTATAATCCAAAACTAGACGATATGTATTGTCTGGTTTGGATACAGGAAACAAAGGATTGTTCATTGAGGAGGTGCATGTTTTAATCACCCCTTGGTATTCAAGTTGATCTAAGATCTCCCTGGCCTGTTTTTTAGCTTCTTGCTTTATTGGGTACTGCCTTTGGGCAGTAGGTTGATTTTTTAACTGTATTTTGTGGTGAGGTGAGTCCTCATCACATCCTACATGATTTTTGTATAATGCTGAAGCCTAGGCAACTGCCCATTCCCTGGCATAAGTGTATTTTAAGTGAATTGGAACATGGTTGGAGAAGGCTGGCATAATGATGTCCTCGCCATGTAGGTATTCCATGATAAATTCTGGTGGCCAGTCCTGTTCTGCTAGAAGTATATCATAACCCCTTCAAAGTTTTTCCCAAAAGAGTGCTTTCACTTTTCTTGGTGTGTCTCCCTCCATCCGGATTGTTATTTCATATAACCTTTGTGGAGTACTAACCTTGGTGTCTTCAGTCTCTACTGTTATGTACTCATTCAAGTCCACTGTCTCCAGGAGTTCCTTCAGGTTCTGGCGAGCTATTGTTACTTCTGCTCTACTGTCCAGCATTGTCTGAGCCCATTCTCCGTTCTTGAGCTGTGTTCTCAGTTTTCTCTGCATGTCTGATCTTCAGACCTGCTACCTTTATCTTGGTGAATTGAGGCTTTGATTTATTTTCCTGAACGTGTTGATCGTCTTTGGACTTCATGCGTTCTTCTTTGTGTTCTGACCATCCTCTTCTTTCGGATGTCTGTGACAATATCTGACAGGTACGAGAGGAATGCGTATCAGTATCCTGATACCTGTCAAGTTTTTTCAAATAATCCCTATTCCTGAGGTTATACCTCCTTTCACAGTGCTCCTTTTGAGGAGACCTACCTCGGGATTGAGAACGTTTCTCTTTCGAATTTTGTTTTAGTTTCCCACTTCTTTTTAGAAGATGTAGGACTTTTTTTAATAGAGTCCTTCTCAGGACCCTCAGACAGTTGTGGCTTCAAAGGTTTTCCACCCAAACTGTCTCTGCCTAATTTTGCATAAGATTTTTCTATTATTCTGGGTAGTTCATGTTGATGTTCTGTTACATCAAATTCCCTTAAGCATTGACGGATCGCCACTGATGCTGCCTCCCCTTTAATATTAGATAATATTATTATTGAGACCTGGTCAAAATTTTTCAGTAATTTCATACCTAATTTCAGAGCGGGTTCTACCCTGTATTCGTTTTGAATCTGTTTCAGGACATCTGGTATTACCGCAATGGACGGAACACCATGTGTTTTAGTATAAATGGAAGCAAAGACTGTGCCCCATGTGGTGCAGTCTTCCAGTTGTGGTGTGATCCCCACTGGTAAACAGATTGTTAGAATTCTGTGTTTCTTATAAGGGCTAGTAATAGGAAATACTGCTTCGATTTGAGTAATTTTTTGATCTAACCAGAATGGAATTTGTTCACGTTTTGGGGGCATTTTACCCATGACTGCGTGTAAAGTCTGTGGAGTAATTTTCAGGGTGTTACCCTGTTGAGGGGTTTGATTTGCAATGGTCAATGGTGTTTGGACTGTGAAAGTCCGTACGACATATTGGACTAACTGTCTGTAAATTTTTATTAACTCTTTTAGTTGAGTAAGTAATTCCTCGTCTGACATCTCTTCGATGTCAGGATGAGGTGTTTAGCCAGCTAAAATCGGCCATGTTGCTCCTGGTCTACCTAGTGGACCGAGCCTGGTAATGTTTTTGGGATGTTTTAGGGCGCCTTTAAACCAGAGATCATGCTCTTGGTATGTAAGTGGAATTTCAATATCCTCGAAGGGAATATATTCCTCAGGTTGATCATCTTCTTTAATGGAGTGAAACACTTTTGTTATTGGATTTGAATATGGGAATACTATCCATGAATAGAATGCCTCTGTCTGAAAAGATTTTTGTGCCTCTATCACGAAAACTGCTCTACCATCTCTAGGTGTTAGGCCATGTTGTATAAGTTTTAGAGTGATGGCTCTTTTTATATAATCGGATGGATAGGAATGGCATCCTCATCGGTTTCATTAAAACCGGTAGAATTTAGAACGATATCTAATGCTTCGTCAGCTAGAACAGCCTCAGCATTATCCCCGAAATTGGACATTGTTTTTTGAAAAATGTAGAACAAGTTTCAAGGAAACAAAGATAAGGTGCACAATATTTTGGAACACTGTATCCTTAATGTTGAACAAAACCAAACGGCTAATATCGGATTTTTGTCCTATTCAGTTTTTGGCGGATACTTAACCTTACCCACTCCAAACGTCTTTGGAGTATGTGAATAGGGGTCTCTGAGAAAAGAACGACTAAGTTACTTCAGTATCTAGCGTTAAATTACTGCCTACCATGGGCGCCATGTAGTGTAGTTCCTATTTCCCTAATAGACTCTGCGCATTGGAATAATATACACTATAGTTTTGGCATAGGACTGAGGTCAGTATGCCCCTATCGAGTATATTAAATGTAATTACTTTATGTGACAGCTAACTCAGAGGCCACTAGAAACTCCTTGTGAAACAAGAAGGGAGTAGTTTCTGGCAACCACTTAAACATGACAACTTTGTTTCCCTGTAGAATCGGAACACTCTCAGAATCGTGGAAACAATAGATAACAGTTTCACTCAGCTAATCGTGCATGCTTAGTTTCTTCAGAGTTTACACAGAAAGAATAGACAGGCGTTTCAATAAAAGGATTTATTGAACTGTCTTGTTTCTCGTGTAAGATATGTGCTTTTACAATCACAAGACAGTATGCAAGATATATTATGTACAGCGTAAACAGTAGAAACAAATAATACCGCGCTAGCATTATCTTTTAGCTATGACACATATATTCATATACACAAATAACATAGGCTAAAAGTGTGAGTATTCATTCGATGCGTTCTCTAACTAATTCTACCCCAGTGTACCTAAGTGTAAAATAAGGTAAGAAGTAGGTGCTGTGTGCTATAGTCTGGTATACCATAGTATGGTATGCTAAGTCTGATATGCCAAGAGTCCCTATAGGTTCTAGTCAGCTCCATACCTTAAGAATGAGAGAGGTTGGAATCTCTATCCGGTTCTTGAACTCTAACACCCCGCGAAGGGAGTCAGAACACTGGAAGCTGGATTCTCTGCGAGCAGGGATGACAGCGTCTTGTCCGTGCGTCAGGCCGGGACACGGGCTCCTCTAAGTCGAGGTCTCCTCCTTGCATGCTGCCGTGGCGAGCAGTATCAAGTCTTGCAGCCGAGCCGTGGCTTGCCATGGTAAGGTCAGGTCAGACAAATGTCGGTGACAGGCCCAAACCTCGTCTCCCTCTAGTGTCTTGAGCTTGACAACAATGGCAAGACCTGTGTCAGTTGTCGTGCCATGCACCTCAAAGCTTTGAGGAAGCTATCCCTCAAGCTCCTTGCCACTGGGTTTGCGACACCGTGACACTCTTCCCAGTCGAGAGGAAGGCCCTGGGATCAGTCACAGAGTCATCGATCTTCATTGCAGTCAAAGTCTTTCTTTGGTAAGTCCCACAAGAAAAAGAAGAGTAAAAAGTCAAAGAAGTCTTCAACTTTACCCTATCTGTCCAAGTCATCCAATGAGATTAGGGAGCAATGTCATGCAAGGCTGACTACGTGGTTAAGCCTGGTCCGTCTCCGCAACTCCCTGAGTTTCCGGGAGCCAAAGCCACACCCACCCTGCTCTGGTAATTTTATGAGGCCATGCACCTCATATTGGGGTGGCCCGTCCTAGCTGGAATGCCTTCGGGCCGCACGAGATTCGGGAGGGGGCACTACTGGTTTCCTGCTGACGGGTCCGGCCTCGGCACCAGTCGGGCATTGTGCATCCGTGGATGCATCTGGACCAGAGCCTGTCATACCACCTCGAACTTCCACAACGCCGGTCCCGAAGTCGACACTTCCGGTGGCGCTGTCCCCAACAGCCAACACCGAGCCGGATGGGCGTCGCCCGACACAGACTCCTGCGGCAACTGGAGCCATATCCTTCCTGCCGGAGCCTAAGCCCTATTCCTATGGACTAGGACTTGGGTGAGATTGGGAGTATTCACTGGACCCTGAAAGATACTAGCCCCAAGACCCCACCATTGTCTGGTGTGAGGAGTTGGCGAATTACAGTGGACTGGACAGCTCCCCAGATACTTACATGGTCTCTCCTCCTACCGTGGCTACGGAAGAGGGAGCCTCTTTTGCTATGGTGGTGAGAAGGGCGGCTAAGGTACTGGACCTTAGCCTGCCCTCAGTGGCATTCAAGAATAACGTCTTGACAGAGGTGCTTCAGCCGGGAATTACACCCTCAGATCCACTTCTCCCATTTAATGAAGTCCTTGCGGACATCCTGCTCAGGGCCTGGTCCAAGCCCTGTACAGGACCTCCTATGAACAGGACAATTACCTGCCGCCATCACCCTGCACCAGGGGACCCCAGTTTCCTCGCGCAACACCCTATCCCGGAGAGTTTGGTAGTCCAAGTCTCCACTTCCAGTGTAAACTCTGGCGCATTCTCTACCACCCTGTCTGAAAAGTTTCCTATCGGACAGGAAATCCAAGAGGCTGGATATCTTAGGTAAGAAAATGTTTTCTTCCACCAGCCTGGCACTGAGGTCCGTCAACACCATGTGCCTTTTGGGCTGTTACTTTCATGCACTTTGTGATTTGGTTGCGCAGGTGCTGCCCTTGGTCCCAGAGGAGGCCTGAGGCCTATTCTTCCAAGCTATGGCAGACGGGAGAGATGCAGCAAAGTTCCTGATTGGATGTGGGCTGGACACAACCGAGTTGCTAGGCAGAGAGGCCTCCTCGTCGGTGGCCTTAAGACACCACGCCTGGCTGAGGACGACATCCAAGTTTTGCTTATGGACATGCCCTTTGATGACACCCGTCTCTTCGGAGACCCGGCGAAGCGCTAGAAGGATAGCAGGGCTACGGCCAGGACCTTGGGCCTTTCCATGGCCCCTGCAAACCCCATTCAGACTTTCATCTCTTTTGTGGCCACGAAAGGGGATTCTACCCATGTATTTACCCACCCAGCCACCTTGGCATGAAAGCTCCACAGCCTCTGCGTGCCCGATGACGCAGTACTCCCAGACCCTGTGGGTCGGGCAGCCAGAGGTCGGGCCAGTCAAACCTCCCTGTCGTCACAGTCCCCAAACCTCTGTAGTTCACCCTCCAGCCATCGTGAGAAACCAGTGGGAGGTAGGATACACCATCACCTGCACCACTGAAGGTCAATAACATCGTACCACCCGGTTCTCCAGATTGTCCTAAGGGGATTCTCCCTCCCCTTCGCAACTACCCCTCCACACATGCTACCTCTTGCGACAGGATGACAGAATACCATCTTGCCTTACTCTGACAGGAATTGGTGGTTCTCTTGGCCAAGGGAGCCATAGAGAGGTTGCCGATACCAGAAGTAGGTCACAGTTGTTATTCTTACTACTTTCTGGTGATCAAAACGACAGAGGCCGTCATCCTATCCTAGGTCTGAGCCCTTTTAATTTCTACCTGAAAAAGAGGAAATTCAAACTGCTCACACATGCTCAAGTGCTGTCTGTCCTCGCCCAGGAGACTGGTTTGTAGCATTGGACGACCTTTGACCCTGCCAGCAGGTAGGTCGCCCCTCCAGCCGCCACACGGTCCTCCTGTGCTCTGCTGCTTCCTGCCAGTTCCCGCCTCTGCCAAGTAAGCCCCTGCACCTGCTGGCCCTCGCTATTGTTGTGCCGCCTGTGACCCGTATTTTCTCTTCTGCACCCCGTTTTCACCTGCGTTGTGCCCCCTGTGACCCATATTTTTCACTTCTGTACCCCGTCTCCACCTGCATTGTGCCCCCTGTGACCCGTATTTTTGTCTTCTGTACCCCGTTTTCACCTGCGTTGTGCCCCATGTGACCCGTATTTTTCTCTTCTGTACCCCGTTTTCACCTGCATTGTGCCCCCTGTGACCCGTATTCTTCTCTTCTGTACCCCGGTTTCACCCGCATTGTGCCCCCTGTGACCCGTATTTTCTTCTTCTGTACCCCGCTGCGAGGTCCCACGCTCCTACCCGTGCCCCCCTCCCCCCGGTCCATTTTCTCGCTGCTGCACCCTGCGGCCACGCCCCCGCTGCCCCCTTCGCCACCCCGCTCCCGCCTCCCAGCTGCTCCTCCCTCCCACTCCCACTCATATGAAGGCCGCGCGCAGCGGCCGCGCCTAAGGCAAGCCCGTCTGCGCCCGTCCGCGCCTGGACTGCGCCCAGTGCGAGGACCCCTGGCTCCCACCGGAGCCAACCCACCCGACGGAGATACAGTGCCACCGCCCTCCACGCACTCAACACCGGCCAACAGCCAACCTGCTTCAGAGCCACCCCGAAACGCACCCATGGAGCCTTCACCTGCCACGCCTGCAAGTTCACCTGCCTCCGGACCTGCACCGCGCCTGCCAGGACAGGCGCCAACCACAACCACCTCAAGTGCATCCTGCTCAACACTCGCTCCGTCCACAAGCACGCCGTCGAACTCTGGGACCTCCTCAAGACCACAGCGCCGGATGTCGCCTTCCTCACGGAAACCTGGATGCACGCCTCCTCAGCCCCCGACATCGCCATAGCCATCCCGGACGGCTATAAGATCACCCGGAGGGACCACATCAACCAAACCGGAGGCGGCATCGCCATAGTCTACAGAAACACCATCCGCATAACAACGAACACCGACGCCACCCTCACCGCCGCCGAACTCCTCCACTTCCAGATACACACCGACCCCAAGACCACCCTCAGAGGTACCCTCATCTACAGACCCCCGGGACCACGCACTCAGTTCAGCAAAACCATCGCAGACTTCATCAGCCCGCTCGCCCTCGCCTCCTCCGACTACATCCTCCTAGGGGACCTCAACTTCCACCTGGAGAACAACAAGGACACCAACACCACCACCCTGCTAGACAGCCTCGCCAACCTTGGACTCAAGCAACTGGTCAACACCCCCACCCACTACGCCGGCCACACGCTGGACCCCATCTTCTCCTCCAGCAACCACATCTCCTTCAGCCATTCCACCGGACTTCACTGGACTGACCACAGCTGCGTCCACTTCAACTTCAGGAAAACCACAACACACCACCGCCCGCAACAAGCTCCCCGTAGATGCTGGAGCAAGATCACCACCGACCAGCTCACCACCTCCCTGAGCCAAAACCAACCCTCCTACACTACGGACCCCAACGAAGCAGCCCTCAACCTCACACAGTGGATCACCAACTGCGCCGACGCCCTTGCACCACTGAAGAACCCTCCCAGCAATTCCGACAGCAAGAAAACCTCATGGTTCACCAACGATCTCAAAGACTCCAAAAAATCCTGCCGCACCCTCGAGCAAACTTGGCGCAACGACCAGTCATCAGGAAACATGACAGCCCTCAAGACCGCCATCCACAAACACCACCAGCTGATCCGCACCACCAAAAGGATAGCCTTCAGAGACCGACTGGACAACAACTCCCAGAACAGCAAGGAACTCTTCAGCATCGTCAAAGAGCTCTCCAACCCCAGCACCAGCAACAACGACATCACGCCATCACAAGACCTCTGCGACTCACTCGCCACGTTCTTCCACCGCAATATCCATGACTGCTTCAGCACTCACACCACGGACCCTTCCACCGAGTCTACGCCCCCTACCACCACCCTCTGCACCTGGAACCCCGTCAGCACGGAAGACACCACCCACACGATGAACACCATCCACTCCGGCTCCCCAGCGGACCCCTGCCCACACCACATCTTCAACAAAGCCGACTCCATCATCGCACCACAACTCCGGGACATCATTAACAACTCCTTCACATCCACCACCTTCCCGGAGAGCTGGAAGCATGCGGAGATCAGCGCCCTCCTGAAGAAACCCACCGCGGATCCCACAGACCTCAAGAACTTCCGCCCCATCTCGCTCCTCCCCTTCCCAGCTAAAGTCATCGAGAAAACCGTCAACAAACAGCTGACCACCTTCCTCGAGACGAACAACTCCCTCGACCCATCACAGTCCGGATTTCGAGCAAACCACAGCACCGAGACCGCCCTCATCGCTGCCACCGACAACATCAGGACCCTGCTGGACAACGGGGAAACGGCCGCCCTCCTCCTCCTCGACCTGTCGGCCGCATTCGACACCGTCTGCCACCGCACCCTGACAACCCGTCTCCACCGCGCCGGGGTCCAAGGAAAGGCCCTGGAATGGCTCACCTCCTTCCTCTCCGACAGAACTCAGAGAGTCCGTCTCTCGCCCTTCCGCGCAGCACCCACCAAGATCATCTGCGGCGTACCCCATAGATCCTCGCTCAGCCCTACCCTCTTCAATGTCTACATGAGCCCCCTCGCAGCCATCAAACGCAAACACAACTTAAACATCATCTCCTACGCCGACGACACCCAACTGATCCTCTCCCTCACCAACGACCCCGCCACCGCCAGAGCCAGCTGCCAGGAAGGAATGAACGACATCGCAGAATGGATGAAGCTCAGCCGTCTGAAGCTGAACTCAGACAAGACGGAGGTCCTCATCCTCGGTCCATCCCCCTCCGCCTGGGACGACTCCTGGTGACCCCCTACCCTGGGAACCGCCCCCAAGCCCACGGACCACGCACGCAACCTGGGGTTCATCCTCGACTCCTCCCTCACTATGACCAAACAAGTCAACGCCGTTACATCTTCCTGCTTCAACACCCTCCGCATGCTCCGAAAGATCTTCCGATGGATCCCCACTGGAACCAGGAAGACGGTCACCCAGGCCCTCGTCACCAGCCGACTGGACTACGGGAACGCCCTCTACGCCGGGACCTCCGCCAAACTACAGAAAAGACTCCAGCGCATACAGAATGCATCTGCTCGACTCATCCTGGACATTCCCCGACACAGCCACATCTCGGCCCACCTGAGAGACCTGCACTGGCTCCCCGTCAGCAAGAGGATCACCTTCAGACTCCTCACCCACGCACACAAGGCTCTCCACGACATAGGCCCCGAATACCTCAGAACCCGCCTCACGTTCTACACACCTACCCGCCAGCTCCACTCCGCCAGCCTCGCCCTCGCCACGGTCCCACGGATTGGCAGAACCACCACCGGAGGAAGATCCTTCTCCTACCTAGCGGCCAAGGCGTGAAACTCCCTCCCCACCCACCTACGACAGACCCAGGACCATCTCTCCTTCAGGAGACACCTCAAGACCTAGCTTTTCGAACAGTAGCGCCCCCCCCCCCCCAGCGCCTTGAGACCCTCACGGGTGAGTAGAACGCTCTATAAATGTTCCTGATTGTTTGATTGATTGACTTGAAGGATGCATACTTCCACATTCCTGTCTTGCCTTTCCACAGACGTTACCTGCTGTTCATGGTGAGCCACAAGCACTTTCAATTCATAGTGCTCCTCTTTGGTCTTACCAGCGCCTCTCGGGTGTTCACCAAGGTGATGGTGGTGGTTGCAGCTTGTCTGAGGAGAGCAAAGGTTCCAGTCTTCCCCTATGTTGATGACTGGCTTTTGTAGGCAGGCTCACTCCCTGCAGTTGTCTCCCATCTCCAGACTACAGCAGACCTCCTGCATTTGCTGGTGTTCACTATTCAATGTGCCAAAGTCACACCTGACTCCTTCTTAGATGCTCCCTTTCATCTGAGCTGTTTTGAACACTGTGCAGTTTCGGGTTTATCCTCCTGCACAGCAAGTCCAGGATATTCAGGCTGTAATACCGATGTTTCATTCTCTATCCAGGGTTTCTGCAAGACTGACTCTGAGGCTGCTGTTCCTCATGGCCTCCTGCATCCTCCTTATGACACATGCCTGCTGGAATATTCGGGCTCTGCAGTGGTAGAGATCAGAGGCCTCTGGTCTCAGGTGGAATCCAGACTCTACATCAACCTGCTGGAGCACTGGGCGATCTGGCTGGCATTAAAAGCCTTTCTACCATCCGTCAAAGGCAGGCACGGACAACACCACCGCCATGTAGTACTGCAACACACAGGGTGGGTGGGCTGGCAGACCCTTTGTCAAGAGGCCCACAACCTATGGAAATGGCTGGACCTTCAGGGCAAATCCCTGGTAGTTCAACACCTAGCGGGCACTCTGAATGCCAGAGTGGACAAACTCAGCTGAAGATGCCTAGTGGATCACAAATGGTGTATCCATCCGGAGGTGGTGCAAGGTCTCTTACAACACTGGGGAGACTTGGTTAGATTTGTTCGCCACCACCAAGAACTCTTAATGTAAGCAGTTCTGCGTGCTGGAGTTAACAAGACGGCTCTCGATCGGAGATTTGTCTCGAGTTGAGCTCAGGCCTCCAGTACACCTTTCCGCCCATACCACTCCTGCCTAAAGTTCTCAAGAACATCAGGAACTATCTGGTCCAAGTCATCTTTGTGGCTCCGCCCTGGGCACAGAAAATTAGGTATCCCGAGCTGTTGAGCATGGCCATCGGTCCTCTAATCAGACTGCCTCTTCAGGAGGATCTCCTGTCATAGCAGCAGGGGAAGGTTCTCCACCCGAACCTGGCAAAGCTGTGGCTTCATACATGGAGTTGCGCAGCAACAGTTGACAACTTTTGACCTTCCGCCTGAAGCCTGTAATATTGTCTTAGAAGCCAGGTGTCCCTCCACCAAGACGGTATATGCCTGCTGCGGGGGCAAGTTTGTGGCATGGTTTGCAGAAAAGCAAGTTGACCCCCTTTCTACTATCCTTTCTCAGGGCCGTCTATTTATTCTTTATCTTGCCCAGCAGGGCTCTGCTTTGGGCGCCTTAAAGGGCTATCTTTCTGGCATTTCAGCCTTTCTGCGGTTGCCATATCACTCATCCCTGTTCAAATCCATTGTTGTAAATAGGTTTTCGAAAGGTCTTCAACATATGTTTCTACTTTCAACCTTCATCATTCCTCAGTGAGACCTCAATCACCTTTCTGATGTATGCTCTCTTTGAGCCACTGCACAACTGTCCTCACAGGTTCCTTATCATCAAGACAGTCTTTCTAGTTTCAATAACAGGCTTGGTCAAATAAGCCTCCTTACCTAAACATCTACCCAAACCAACTGGTTCTTTGCACTAGAGCTTCCTTTCTGTTGAAAGTTGTCACTTTCATGTAGTCCTGTCTATCACCCTGTCTCCCTTTTACGCTCCGCCGTATCCCACTAAGGAAGATGAGTGACTCCATGGACTGGACCCAAAAAGAGCGTAGTCATTTTACCTTGACCGCAATAAAGAATTCCAGTTGGATGACCAAATGTATGTGGGGTATTTCGGAGCAAAGAAGTGGAAGGGTGGGCAGAAACGGGCCGTCTCCTGATGAATCGTGCTCTGCATTAAAATCTGCTATGCCAAGAAACGACCCCTTGAGGGTTTGCATTCTCATTCCACCAGAGCTAAGGCTGCGACCACTGCGTTAGCATAGAAAGTTCCGGTCCTGGACACATGCCAGGCATTAGCCTGGGATTCTCTGCACACTTCACTAAGCACCACTGCATGGACAGTCAGGTCTGTGAGGATTGGCACTTTTCTTTTTCAGACTTGCAGGACCTTTTAGTGTGAAATGGTTTTGTAGACCCACCTTCAACAGGTATTGCTTGGTATCTATTCTAAGGTAAGGAATCTGCAGGTAGAAGTCTCTATCAGATGGACAAGTTACTTACTTTCGGTAAAGCCTTATCTGGTACAGACTCTATCTAGCTGCAGATTCATTACCCTCCCGCCCCCCCATCCCCGCTCTGCAAACAGATTTCTAGGGTCAAGGCTGTTCCCCCTTTCAGGGCCCTAGTTTTCCAAACCAGTGCCCAGTGTTCCCTCATGGCTCTGCACTCCTGACGTAGAAAGTAGCAAAAAGAAACTGACGTCAGTGTGCAGGGATGGCGCCTATATAGGTACTGCGCACGTCACTTCTGGCATGGACAATGCCACACACAGCCGTACGATGCCACCTACTATGCACTGGAGTACTGCTCACGAAAAGCTTCCAGATCAAGTCTGATGCCTGGGGATAATTCTAAGGTAAGGAATCTGCAGTTAAGTAGAGTCTCCACCAGATCAGGCTTTACCAAAAAATCCACAATTATTTTACTTCCTCCCAAACACACACATTTCATACTTAAATGTAAATGAAATTTAAAAAAAATGAATTTGCCACATATTTTTCAATGTAGTTTAATTGGTGCTACAATACAATTTAGAATGTTTCAAGGAAAAAGATGTTTTGGGATACTGAGGGAGAGGAAAGAAATTTGTTAGACGGATCAACTTTTCTGCCAATGGATTCTTCAGAAGAAGGGCTTCTTTTGGAGCTTTACAACACAAGTGGACGTGACAATGACCTCAGATCTTGTTTCCTTGTCACCCTACACGTTTCCATGCCCTAATGTTAAGGAAGCCCATCACATTGAATTGTCGTGCATGGGGAAGAAACTTGCTGAAAGTTTAGAATCTAGTGTTCAAAGAGAGACTTGGTTGAATCCTTTATAGCCCACTTTGTAGGATAAATCCTCCTCTACAGCTGCCATAATTAAGAGTGCTATAACATAGCACATACTAGCCCTAGTAATATCTACTTTACTGTTGATTTCTCCTACCTTTGAGAGCTTCATTGCAAGGATTCCTAGGACCTACTGAAATCCCATGACCTCCACCATCCTTCTACCTGTCGGAGAATTTAAATATTTGCTGCCTAGACCGAGTATGGTGGACAGCCATATTGGTACCTCTTAAAATGGTGTCTAGCTCCAAAAATCACAATTACACAGACAAATGGCAGGATGTTTTTACAGCTCACATGTATTTCTGTGAAGCTAGTTTTAGGGGGTGATTGGCTACCAAACCTCTACACCCTCTGCACTGGCTGTGCAAGTATCATTTGCCCTATATGCAGTCAATGTATAGGAGCTCTCCACTGACTGATTGCTCTCCCGAACCTTATTCATTTTCCTTTTTTTAAGTATAGAAGATTAGGAGGGAGGAGCCTAGCGCGCAACCAAGATGGCCGCGTAGGTGCGAGGCTCCCGAGGACCTCCGCGACCTCCTGTATAAATCCTGACAGAATCCTGTCCCAGATGAGGGGACTGTATTTGTGAACCCGTGCAGAGGTGACGCCCGTTTTCCGTTTTTAAATCGGACCTCGGACACCGGCAGGAGCATCGATTGAGGTTTGCGGCCTTCTCCACGCCGGCCCCCCGTACTGGAGTCGTGGGGCGATCCGGACACAAAGTGAACAACAGCGGCGGGCAAGGCTGGGTGGCTCGCGTACCCCGCGCTTTCACTTTCGCTTTTGCGCCCTCCTTGCTGCCAGGCGAGGTTGGGTTGCGGGGCGGTGTGCGGTGCTGTGGCCTCGTTGGGCTGCCCTGCCGGCCCGCCGGCTGCGATCCGTCCTGAGGAGCGGTGGTCGCCCCCCCCCCGGAGCCCTTGAACGGGATTGTCTGCCCCTTTTCTGAGGAGATTGGCTCGCTTTGGGGATTGCGACCATGGCCACAAAACAAGATGGCGACCGGGCCAAGGTGAAGTCGACCCGTCGTGGCACGGCCCAACAATCCAATAACATGGACCGCTACACCCTCCAGAAGGGATCTCCAGAGGTGCTGCGTAGGTCCCCCACGGGCCCGACTGATGCTCCTGTTCCGCCCACGGACCTGACCCTCCGGGACGTCATGGGCGCCATCGCCGAGATGAAGGCCTCGGTGGACCAGCGCTTTGACACTCTGGCGCAGAAGATCGACTCGGCCCTCGTGGACGTGGGCCTCGTGAGAGCCGATCTGTCTAAAACAAATGACCGGGTCGATTCTTTGGCCCACTCTACCTCGGGCCTTACAACTGACGTGGCGGCCCTCCAACAGGAGGTGCGCAGGCTTGGCCAGGCGAGCGCCCTGATGAATCGTCGACTGGAGGATTCCGAGGGTCGGGCCCGGAGAAACAACGTCCGCATTATCGGGGTGCCGGAGGGACGAGAGGCGGAGGCAGCGGATCTGTTCGTGGAGGACCTGGTCCTCACCCACCTACAGCCTCGGGGGCTGAGCAAATTCTTTGCAGTGGAACGGGCCCATAGGGTCCCCGGGGGTAGGCCTAAGATCGGCGCCCCTCCGAGGCCTCTCATCGCCCGGATCTTCAATTTTAGGGACAGAGACGCTATCCTGCAGACTTCTAGGCTCCAAGGGCCAGTCAGACTTGATAACATGGATATTAATTTCTATCCTGACTTCACCCCGGCGGTCCAAAAGCAGAGACTAAGCTTTTTGGGTGTCAAACGTCGCCTACGAGACCTGAATCTCAAATATTCGATGCTTTTTCCAGCTAAGCTGAGGGTGGAGGTAGATGGCCGCACGCACTTTTTTGATCGTCCCGAGGCGGCCGGGGACTGGCTGGACACTTTGCCTGGAGATCGGGGCCGGGGGGGCGGGGGGGGCGCGGTTGGTGGGGAGGGCCCGCCGGATCAGGACTAAGGGACTAATGGTAGGCCTTGCTCCGGGCTGTGTTATTGTCACCATTGACTGTTAGGGTAAGTTCCCCTCCTGTGGAGGTCGTGCGGGGTCTCTTGGGGGATCTCCCTCCTCCTCTGGGGGACTAGTTAGTTTTCTTCTATGGGGCGACAGGCACACTGCACTTTGGGGGGGCTGTTCGGGCTCATGCAGGGGTGCAGGGTGGGGGGAGTTTTGTTGGGATGGGTGGGTTGGGGTGGGGTGTGGTTCGTTTCTACCGCAAGGCAAACCCTTTATTGTACTGGTGTTTTTGAGTTGCTCTCGGGGGGACAAATGATGGCTTCTGTATGTGATGGGGGGTAGGGACTTGATTTTGTTGTCCTGGAACGTTAACGGGCTGGGGGATAGGATTAAGCGGGGTGTGGTCCTGCAGTATCTGAAACGGATTTCGCCTGATGTGGTCTTTCTGCAGGAGACACACCTTATTGGTAACTCCTTTTGTGCCATGAATCGACGTGGTTATCGTTTGGTGGCCCACTCGGGCTTTACGTCAGGCTCACGAGGGGTGGGCATTATGGTCAAGACCTCGCTCCCGCTAGAAATAGACGAGGTGCGCCATGATGAGAGGGGACGCTACGCTGTTTTGGTGGGGAGAATGGAGGGCAAAGTGGTCGTCTTTGTCTCAGTGTACGTCCCACCGGGGTTACAGTCCACCACCTTCGCGGACCTGGGACGCCTCCTTCTTGACCTTCCGGGGGGGCTTCTGGTGGTTGGGGGGGACTTCAACGCGGTGGTTTCTGGGACTATGGATCGTTATCCCCCTAGGGACCTCCCCCGGGCACAGGCGTGGCTGTCGGGCCTTTTGGACACACTGGGATTGGTAGACTGCTGGCGTTTAAAACATCCCACTCAGCTGCAGTACACCTTCCATTCGGGTGCCCATGGTAGCCTTTCGCGGCTTGATCATATCCTTGTCCCTGCGGCCTATGCCGGGAGGGTGGGGGAGGTGCGCCATTTGGCGAGGGGCATTTCAGATCACTCCCCGCTCCTGTTGCACTTTGATGTCTTCCCGAGGGGGGAGGGCAGGGTAGCTCCAATCAACGCTTGGTACCTGCGCGACCCCACTATTCGCGCAGACTTGATTAAATCCTTGCAACGGTATTTCGAGGAGAATGTGGGGTCAGTCCTGTCGGCTATCTCCCTGTGGGAGGCTTTCAAGACGGTACTGAGAGGGGAGGCCCTCTCCTTTATTTCCCATGCCCGGAGGCGCGCACAGGAGGAGGTGACCCGGGTGGAGGCCGAAATTACTGAATTGGAGGGTGATTTGGGGAGTGGGGTGACTGACGCTGCGCTCCACGTTCTGCACCTTAGGCAGGCGGCCTATAGGGCCCTCGTCACGGAGGCGGCCAGGGGCCTCAGCAGAGAGCAACAGGGGCGATTGTATGATGTGGGTGATAAGGCGGGCAAGTTGATTGCGTGGCTGGATAAGAAGGAGAGAGCGAGTCGTGTGGTCCCGCTGATTGAGAGGACGGATGGCGTGCGTGTCATTGAGCCGGAAGGCATTGTTTCTTGCTTTGCGGATTATTTCCGCGAGGTATATTCCCCGGTTTCTCCCTGCTCGGAGGAGGATTCCCATGCCCTGCTGCGTGACATCGCGCTCCCCTCCCTTTCTGTGGAGGACAGGGAGTCGCTGGATGCCGCCCCCACCTCGGACGAAATCGCCCTCGCCATCCGCTCGGTCGCTTCTGGCAAGGCCATGGGCCCAAACGGCATTCCTATCGAGTTATACAAGCTGCGACCGGATGTACTGGCGCCCCACCTCCGCGCAATGTTCCTTGCGGCCCACTCGCGGGGCTCCCTCCCGCCGGACCAGCGTCTGGCTACCATCGTGGTCATCCACAAGGAGGGGAGACCTCGAGATCGGGTCACATCCTATCGGCCTATCTCGCTCTTGAATGCGGAACCTAAAATCCTCGCCAAGGTGCTCGCCAACCGGCTGGTCGGCGTGGTGGGCGATCTGGTCCACCAAGACCAGTCCGGCTTTATCCCCCATCGCAATACGGCTCTTAATTTGCGACGCCTGCACGGCGTGCTAGCGCGTGTTCCGTTCGTGCGGGAGCCGGCCATCTTGGCGGCTTTGGACGCCACTATGGCGTTTGACACACTCGAGTGGCCGTACATCTGGGCGATGCTGGCGAAGTTTGGCTTCGGGCCGGGTTTCATCAGCTGGGTCAAATTGTTGTACTCGGACCCACTTGCGCAGGTGGTGGTGAATGGTCGAGTCTCGGCCCCATTCGTGCTGGGACGGGGCACGCGACAGGGTTGCCCCCTGTCGCCGCTCCTGTTCGCACTGGCCTTGGAACCCCTGGCAGAGTGGCTGCGGTGGCACCCTTCTATCCGAGGTCTCCGTTGGACCCCTGAGTATGAGGACCGCGTGTCTCTCTATGCAGACGACATCCTTTTGTACTTAGCTTCCCCGCGCAAATCACTGATTGTCCTGGTCGATGTTCTGCGCTCTTTTGGCCGCAATTCAGGCCTTGTCATCAACTGGGCCAAATCCTGTGTCTATGTGCTTTCCGGGGAGGCTCCTGTCCTCCCGCGGGGCTGTCCGATCCAGATTGCCTCGGAGGGATTTCGATACTTGGGTGTCTACATTACGCTGGATCCGGTGGCCCGCTACGAGCGAAATTTGCTTCCCCCCCTCCAGCGCTTGAAGGAGGACGTCGCGCGCTGGCGGCGCTTGCCACTTTCGCCGCTCGGCCGGGCGGCGTTGTTCAAGATGATGTCACTGCCGCGCTTCCTGTACGCTCTCCAGAACACTATGGACCTGGTCCCAGCGCGCTACTTCCGTGAAGTGGAGGGTCTACAGCGCCGCCTGTTCTGGGATGGGAGGCCGCGTATAGCCTTGGCAAAGTTGACGCTCCCGTGGTACGATGGAGGGATTGCCCTCCCGGATATTAAACGGTATTACTGGGCCTCCCAGTTGGCTGCAATTAATCAGGGCCTCTATGGGCCCGCCCTAAACCCGGCGTTTGAAATGGACAAGATGCTCCTGCCCGGTGGCGACTACAATCGAGCGCTCTACGCTAGTGTGCCCGATTCCCGCTTGACGGGACCCACGCGTGTCATGGTGCGAGTATGGCACGCGGCTAATGCAGCTATGGGCTGGAAGGACCGTTTGACCCGGGCGTCACCGCTGTACGCGTCTGAGAGGTTGGGCTCTCTGTGGACCTCGAAGGGCTTTGAGCAGTGGGACACTATAGGCATCAGTACAGTGGGAGATCTCTGGACGAGGGGAGGATTCAAGACATTCGAGACGCTGCAGGCGGAGTTTCAGCTGCAGGGCAGTGAATACTTTCGCTACCTGCAGGTCCGTCACGCACTGGGTTCTGTCTTCCCAGACGTGGCCTCCATCCCGGAATCCTCCCCCCTGGAGGATAGAGTGCTAGATGGCCACGTTCCGGACAGCACGATCTCCCTCATTTATAAGAAATTGATAAATGACCGCTCGGGCTTACTGACTGGCCTCCGCGAGGCTTGGGTTGCCGATGGGCTGGAGTTGGACGACGAGGACTGGATTTCCGCGGTGGCCTCTCCGAAGGAGGTGGCCATCCCGGCTCGCCTTCGTTTCGTCCAGCTTAAGATACTCCACCGGGTGTACATGACGGGGCCAAGGCTTCTGCGTATGGGCTATGCCGAGGACGGATTGTGTAGGCGTGGGTGTGGTGCTTTAGCGACCTTTTTGCACATTTTGTGGGAATGCCCGAGGGTGGAGCGATTCTGGCGTGGTGTGCATGAGGTCCTGCGAGCGGTTACGCATGTCGCGCTGTTGCCTGAAGCGAGGAGATGTTTGCTGAATGTGTGGGAACCGACCGATTACTCGGTTCCGCAGACGCGATGGGTGACTCTGGGCTATATGGTGGCTAAACGGGACGTTGCGCGGCTGTGGGGATCCCAGAGGTCCCCGGCGGTGTCGGCCTGGAAAGAACACATGGATTGGTGCATGTTCCGAGAGAAGGTGGTGTATGTGGCGCGGGGTAAGCCTGGGGCATGGGTGAAGATATGGGGCCCCTGGAACGCCTACCGCGGGGATATCTGCGAGCCGCCGTTGCTGCCTCCCGCTTCCCCAGCTCCATCCCCCTAGTTTACTCCCTCCCTCAGTTCCGAGCACAATATTCTCCCAGTCCCGGACCCGTTTCCCTTCCCCGCTTGGGGGTTTTCAGTGGATGGTTTGGGGTCCCCCATTTGAGGAGCACGTGCTGCCGCTTTTGATCGTGGGTTGCCTTGCGGGTGTGTGTTTATTTATGTTGTTGTGTTGTATAAAATGAAACCGTATTGTGGGCTCAGAACCACATGGCCCGCGTTGTGGATACCACCTGCCTTAGTGTCTATGTAAAGTTCAGTGCCTCATTGTATGTATGCCATTTGTCATTGTCATTTTAGCGGCCGGCCGGAAGGTTGTAGGCCCATACCTGTATATATTTGAGATTGCAATAAACGGTTTCAAAAAAAAAAAAAAAAAAAAAAAAAAAAAGTATAGAAGATTATATTAAGCACGGAGCTAAAGTGACTGTCTTTGTAGTGGATTCTTCTGTCACTCTAGCATCAGCTCAAGTAGGGTGCATCTATAATGGTATTGTAACAGGAAATGATACTGCTATTTTGTGAAAGTCATCTAGCCCAGCTCTAGTTTGTCTTTGTCTTTGTCTGATAGCTCGTGCAGCACAATTGTTTCAGGTAGGAAATTGGTAGGTGGGAGAGTGAGGGGTGAAGTGATAGATTGAGAGGTTGGCAGCCTGTATAGAGGCTGTTGGGGATGGGCTGATGTATGTTCTAAGAGTTATGCACAATTGGGTTGCTGGTGCATGTGTCTCCTCTTGGTGGTCATTATTATTGTGATGGTGTGTCTCACTTGTGTGGAAAAAAAACCAATAAACATATTGTTAAAAAAAGAAATCTACCTTGATGCCCTTGGACGCAAGTATACAATTTAGGCTCACCTGCCTTATTTTTAAGGCTCTGTGCATACAAAGCATTGCCTATCAGTGATCCATCCTGAATGTATCTGTCAGTCCCAAAAACATCAGAAGACACATTATAAATGTAAACCAAGAAATTTACGACTTCGATTGCCATGGCCCAATTTTTCTTTGATCGGTGTAACTGCAGCACGCCCTCTGGTTGCACGAAAGATTGCAGAGGATTGACTGCCCCATAGAAGTTAAGTTATCATGTGCGGATTGAAGATGGCAATAAAAACAAACTTGAAGTCGTGGTAAAAGGGCATCCCGAGAGGAAGGAACTTGCCTGGGGCTTTTGTATTATTTAAGAGCCACGTAGGGAGGCAGTCGTTATGGAGGTGTTTCTCCGCCCGGCCAGGCGGGGTTTATAACCCTGTGGTTGTTTGCACACTTTTTGCCCATGTCCTGATGAGGCCTGATTGAGTTGGCTGAAACGCGTTGACTAAATTTGGAGGAGTCCGATCAACTACAAGTGCTATACGAGACAACTGGACACACACTTTGTTGGACTGCGTGGAGGTTGAAAGTTACCCTCCCAAGTGTGTATGGGACTATCTCCCACGGATTGCGTATGAATTGTGTTCTTTTCGCAACTGTTATTTGATTGTATGGGTAGGAATGAACCTTGAAATAGTGATGATTATTACATCACTTCCTTTTGTTTTGTATGTATGTGAAAAATATAAACATATGTTGGAAATTCAAACGGGGGCAGAATCGTCAATGATCAATGAACTAAATGAGTTGTCCGGGGACTTAGTAGCCATAGGTAGGAACTTATTTATTGTTCTCTCTACAGGACTTTTTTTTGGATCTTTTCCTACACATCTTGCGTTTTGCTTGTTCTTATGTTTTTGCCCAGATGTGTTGGGGTAATTAGGGCAAACCCCTGTGGTTTATCATATGTAACATGCCCCCAAGATCTGATATACGAGAGATTCTGCAGATTAAGAAAAACTTAAACCCACTGTTTTTCAATCAACGTCTTTGCTCATAGATTGATGAATGTGTCCAGACTAGGGGGCATATGTATCAAACTCCCCTTTAGCGAATCCTAATTTGCGAGATTTTGCGATTCGCAAATTCAGATTCGCTAAACGAGGTGTATAAAATAAATCGCTAATTATTTGCGATTACTTAAAAATCGCAAATAATTCGCAGAATCCCGTATTGCGATTTCTTAATAGCGAAATTCGCTAATTAAGAAATCGCAAAAACGGGAATCTGCAAGCCTGGTGCAGGCTGATGACATCACAAACAGGAAACTGTAGTGATTGCCTGCACCTGCTCACCTGAGCCACACCCAGAGGCTGCTTGTGGAGTGTGAGGAGGCTTTCCTGGAGACAGCAACCAGCAATGGATCCCAAACAAAACCAGCAGGGCAAGGATGCAGAAAAAAGAAAGAGAAAACACAAGTTTTCAGAAAAGGAGCAGGAGGTCCTCATTGAGGAGATGGTCTGCAGCCATGAGCTCCTCTTTGGGAAGAAGGCACTCAAAGTCCCAGAGGCCAGGAAGAGGAAAATCTGGCTGGAAATACAGAGCAAGGTGAATGCTGTTGGAGTCACCACACGCACCATCGAGGAGCTGCGCAAGCGGTGGTATGATATGCGCCAGAGGTCCAAGGAGAGGGTGGCAGCCAGACTCAAGGATGCCAATCAGACTGGAGGAGGACCATCCACTGCAGAGCAGCCAACCCCCCATGAGGAGCTCGTGGAGTCTACCCTCCTGCCTGAGAGCGTTGGTGGTTTGGCTGCAATAGACAGCTCCGACCCCTCATGCAGCAGACAAGGTAAGATGCATGCCAAATCACCCTGCACTCCTCCCCATCCCTTGCACACTCCCCCAAATGCGCATAGTAAACCCCCAACATGCCAATCCAGCCCAGGTCTTACAGCACACCCAGCAATGCATCATGGGACTCGTAGTACTGTGTCTGACTGTGTGTCCATGACACCATCACAATTAAATGCAACATATGTGTTTTGGGGATCATTGAATGGAAATGTGTCAGAGGTTAGCCGTCAAAGAATTGTAACTTTATTGAGTGCCACATGCAGACAGTAACACAAACTCATGTAGTCCCCTTTACATCCACAGCACACGGCATGCCACAAGAAGACAGCGCAGAGGGAGAGGAGCCTGCAGACCATGCGGACTCCAGCGATGACACAGAGCAGCTGCCAATTCAGCGCAGGAAGCGCGCACATGTGCCCCCACTGCCTCCATTGAGGACGAAGTCCCAGCAACAGGCGATGACACCGACAGGAGAGAGGGGAGTCAGGGTGTGACAGACATGCCCCGTCATGACGCACCAACACCAAGGCAAAGGGAACAAGCCATATCCAGGTCAAGGCCCAGGAGCAGCACTGCAACAGAAGGAGAAGGCACGTGTTCTCCGGCTTGGAACAGTGTATGCTGCAGGAACAGCGCCTGCAAAGCAAGGCAATGCGTTCAATAAATCGCCAGCTAGGCCGCATACATCAGGACAATCGCAACATGGTAGCGGCAATACATGAGCTCTGTGCCACTTTGAGGGACACCCAAGCTGCCAATGACAGGGCTGGACGACGTGCCAATGCACGGCTACACAATTATACAAAGGCAGTCAACCGCCTCTGCACCACCACCAGCGCACTCACACGCAGAAGCGTAACCATGCAGGTGGACATGGCACATTGTTGCCAGGACATTGCACGAGGGCTAGAGCAGGTAACCACTGCTGTGGAACAGCTGCAGACAGCCAATGCTGGTGGCAGCGCACTAATGGCCTCTGCTGAGAGTGAGGACACATCGAGTCGCAGCAGCATCACTCCAACCTTGCCAGGTGAAAGACGCCGCAGTGGCAGACAGTTAGCAGGCCAAGGGCGCACCATGGGGGGCACTCTCCCTGGACGGCACCGACGGAGGTGATCATCTGCGGGGACACTGACTGCAACACGGGTGCATTTACCCGAAAAGGCTGTTTGCCCTATTACTTGTGCCTTCTCTGCACTTTGTGTACAACATGTGCTGGGGACAATTACAATTTCTTTCATGTGAAGTGTGATTAAACACTTGACACATCATCAGGCTTTGTAGTCTCATTTCCTCAATACTCACCTAAAAGTAGTTTCGTGTGATCTCAGTCCGTCTCTGGCGTCCAGCAGCTGCCCCAACTCCTGGTGCTGGTCTGGCAGGGGGAGCAGGGCGCTCGTCATCCGATGTGTCTGTATCGGTCACATCAATTGTGGTGCCTTTCCTCATTACCATGTTATGTAGCATTGCACAGCTTGCCACGATTTTACAGCAGGTCTCAGGGCTATATTGCAGTGCGCCTCCACTTTTATGCAGGCACCTGAAGCGGCTCTTCAGGATTCCGAAGGTTCGCTCAATGACACAGCGTGTAGATCTGTGTGCCCTGTTGTAGCTCCTCTCACTTGCATTTGCAGGATCCAGGTATGGGGTCAGGATGAAGTCGCGCACTGCATAGGCACTGTCACCTGCATGGAAAAAAACACAATAGGTGAGTCAATGTCCCCCCCCCTCAAGTGATGTAGCGGATGTATTGATGTGTGCAATGTATTTACCGAGCAGGTACCCCTCCCCAAACTCTCCAGCACTCAAGACGTCTGTGTATTCCACTGTGTCGGAAGATGAAGGAGTCATGTGTACTGCCGGGGTATTTGGCTACGATGTCTGTGATGTGATACTTAGCGTTGCACACAATCTGTATGTTGAGGGAATTGTAGCATTTCCGATTCCTGTAGACATATTCAGTTTCTGCTGGGGGTGTGATGGCCACATGGGTCCCGTCAATGCAGCCAATGACATGGGGGAAACGTGCAATCTGGTAGAAGTCCAGTATCGTTTGCTGTAATGCCTGTTGGGTGGTGGGGAAGTAAATGTGATGTGAGAGCCTCAGTAGCATTGCATCTAGAAAGGCATGGAAGAAGCGCGAAAGTGCACTCTGTGACACCCCACCAACCTCCGCTATGACCCGTTGAAAACTCCCTGACGCCAGGAGGTACAGGGAGCACAGGACCTGCACATGTGTGGGAATTGTTTGTGTCCTGCGAGTAGGGTGCTCCAAGTGGGGTTTCAGCTCCTCAATCAGGTCTATTATGGTCTGTGGGTGCAGTCTGTACTTGTCATAGATCTCCTCTTCAGTGTTCTGGAACAGGGTGATGCGCAGCCTGAAGATACGTTCCTGTCTCATTCTCCTGTGAGCAAGGGCCCGAATACGCAGCCTCCTGGCTATCACATACATTGCAGCCATTGTGGGTGTATTTGTTGCATTGTGGGCTGGTTTTTGTACCTTGCACCAGTTTACCACCTGCAAGCAGTTGGTGTTAATTGCGATTTCTTAAATTGCGAATTTTGTGAAATCGCAATTTGCGACAATTTCATACATGTGTTTGCGATTTCTTAGCTAGTGATTTCTTGTTAGCGATATTCGCAACGCTAAGGAATCGCAAATTAAGTATTCGCTAGGAAATTCGCTGTTTTCTTGTTTCGCAGCCTAAGAAATCGCTAATTTAGCGATTTCTTATTTTTCTGTTTGGAAGTGTGTCATACATATGAAATAGCGAAAAATCAGTCGCAAACGCTGTTTTTTGCAATTCGCAGCGTTTGCGACTAATTTTTCCTTTCATACATATGCCCCTTTTATGCCCCCATTACCATACACATTTTCGCACTTCTTTTGGAGGCATCATTTACCTAATATAGATATATGTACAGCAGGTTGATGTCCACTGGGGTATGCATCTTGGTAAGCTAAGCATTAATAAATAAATAGGTTTGATTAAGCGAGGACTGTAAAAATGGCTTTGGCATATGGTTATAGTTTTTCACAAAGGAATGAGGCAATTTCCCATCTTTTACATCCACCCCAGGTGTGGACGAACTGCTTTCTCCCCCTCTTAGAATTCTGATTTTGTTAGCATGACCCATGATGAAAAAATACAAATACAAATATTTGATAACCCGGAATGAGTGGTGGTCTTCGAATCACACTAGTGACATTCCAAATGCAGGTGTATCCAAAACCGTATTTCAGTGGGTGATTAATGAAAGGGTGGAATAGAGGAAGCCATGATCTCATTCTACTCCATTGCTGTCTTGACTGATGTAGTTGGAGAGTTGTTCAAAACTAGCCAGGCAGGCCATTCAAGCTCTAGTTTCAAATTTGCTTCGTCCTCCAGCATCAGGAAGGGTAATGGCACCACAGTCTTTGCCTTATGGATCGATCCACCCAAACATTCTGTGTAACAACTAGTGGAAAGAAAGAATGTGGAGATGCTCAGAAGAGAGAAATGACACAGTGATTAAAAAACCTATTACTCGGGGGAAACAGAAAGATTAATAAAGTTAGATGATTTTGAGGTGTTGTCTACTACACCTTCTGATTATTAGTCAGAAACTAGTATCAGGAAGTAAATTGGGCGTGGCAGACTTTTTCACAAGGATCCTAATCACGAGAGTCTCTTTAAAGTTAGGTAAGGATTGTAAAAAAAAATTGCTGATGTGTAGGATAAACTAGCGTTGGTTCCAATATGTTTCAGATGTATTCTCTAAGTGTGTAACTCAAGTGTTTGTCCTGTATTTTACATATGAATCCCCCTTTTTCTATTTATACATTTATGATAATGTCACGGGTGTGCCAAAAGTGTGTCCTTCATGGTAGAACTGGCAGCCTCAGAGTAGTCTTCCCCTCCCCCCCCCCCCCAAATTTTTGCCTACCTCCTCCATTTTTCGAACGGTTTTTAGCTGAGTTTAGGACTTTGTGCGCTTTACCACTACTAATCAGTTCTACAGTGTTTGTGCTCTCTCCCCTAAAACATGGTAATATTGGCTCATCCTCAGTTGGCATCTTTATTGTGCCTATAAGTGCCTAGTAAAGTGTAGTACATGTGCCAGGGCCTGTAAATTGAATGCTACTAGTCTGCCTACAGCACGGATTGTGCCACCCACTTAAATAGCCCCCTAACCATGGCTCCGGCCTGCCATTCTAGAGCCTGTATGGCAAGTTTACATGGCCATTTCGACCTGCCAACATAAACCTCTTGCCAGGCCTAAACCTTCCCTTTTTATACAAATAAGTAACCCCTAATGTGATGTGATACTTAGCGTTGCACACAATCTGTATGTTGAGGGAATTGTAGCATTTCCGATTCCTGTAGACATATTCAGTTTCTGCTGGGGGTGTGATGGCCACATGGGTCCCGTCAATGCAGCCAATGACATGGGGGAAACGTGCAATCTGGTAGAAGTCCAGTATCGTTTGCTGTAATGCCTGTTGGGTGGTGGGGAAGTAAATGTGATGTGAGAGCCTCAGTAGCATTGCATCTAGAAAGGCATGGAAGAAGCGCGAAAGTGCACTCTGTGACACCCCACCAACCTCCGCTATGACCCGTTGAAAACTCCCTGACGCCAGGAGGTACAGGGAGCACAGGACCTGCACATGTGTGGGAATTGTTTGTGTCCTGCGAGTAGGGTGCTCCAAGTGGGGTTTCAGCTCCTCAATCAGGTCTATTATGGTCTGTGGGTGCAGTCTGTACTTGTCATAGATCTCCTCTTCAGTGTTCTGGAACAGGGTGATGCGCAGCCTGAAGATACGTTCCTGTCTCATTCTCCTGTGAGCAAGGGCCCGAATACGCAGCCTCCTGGCTATCACGTACATTGCAGCCATTGTGGGTGTATTTGTTGCATTGTGGGCTGGTTTTTGTACCTTGCACCAGTTTACCACCTGCAAGCAGTTGGTGTTAATTGCGATTTCTTAAATTGCGAATTTTGTGAAATCGCAATTTGCGACAATTTCATACATGTGTTTGCGATTTCTTAGCTAGTGATTTCTTGTTAGCGATATTCGCAACGCTAAGGAATCGCAAATTAAGTATTCGCTAGGAAATTCGCTGTTTTCTTGTTTCGCAGCCTAAGAAATCGCTAATTTAGCGATTTCTTATTTTTCTGTTTGGAAGTGTGTCATACATATGAAATAGCGAAAAATCAGTCGCAAACGCTGTTTTTTGCAATTCGCAGCGTTTGCGACTAATTTTTCCTTTCATACATATGCCCCTTGATCTCTTATATGCCCCCATTACCATACACATTTTCGCACTTCTTTTGGAGGCATCATTTACCTAATATAGATATATGTACAGCAGGTTGATGTCCACTGGGGTATGCATCTTGGTAAGCTAAGCATTAATAAATAAATAGGTTTGATTAAGCGAGGACTGTAAAAATGGCTTTGGCATATGGTTATAGTTTTTCACAAAGGAATGAGGCAATTTCCCATCTTTTACATCCACCCCAGGTGTGGACGAACTGCTTTCTCCCCCTCTTAGAATTCTGATTTTGTTAGCATGACCCATGATGAAAAAATACAAATACAAATATTTGATAACCCGGAATGAGTGGTGGTCTTCGAATCACACTAGTGACATTCCAAATGCAGGTGTATCCAAAACCGTGTTTCAGTGGGTGATTAATGAAAGGGTGGAATAGAGGAAGCCATGATCTCATTCTACTCCATTGCTGTCTTGACTGATGTAGTTGGAGAGTTGTTCAAAACTAGCCAGGCAGGCCATTCAAGCTCTAGTTTCAAATTTGCTTCGTCCTCCAGCATCAGGAAGGGTAATGGCACCACAGTCTTTGCCTTATGGATCGATCCACCCAAACATTCTGTGTAACAACTAGTGGAAAGAAAGAATGTGGAGATGCTCAGAAGAGAGAAATGACACAGTGATTAAAAAACCTATTACTCGGGGGAAACAGAAAGATTAATAAAGTTAGATGATTTTGAGGTGTTGTCTACTACACCTTCTGATTATTAGTCAGAAACTAGTATCAGGAAGTAAATTGGGCGTGGCAGACTTTTTCACAAGGATCCTAATCACGAGAGTCTCTTTAAAGTTAGGTAAGGATTGTAAAAAAAAATTGCTGATGTGTAGGATAAACTAGCGTTGGTTCCAATATGTTTCAGATGTATTCTCTAAGTGTGTAACTCAAGTGTTTGTCCTGTATTTTACATATGAATCCCCCTTTTTCTATTTATACATTTATGATAATGTCACGGGTGTGCCAAAAGTGTGTCCTTCATGGTAGAACTGGCAGCCTCAGAGTAGTCTTCCCCTCCCCCCCCCCCCAAATTTTTGCCTACCTCCTACATTTTTCGAACGGTTTTTAGCTGAGTTTAGGACTTTGTGCGCTTTACCACTACTAATCAGTTCTACAGTGTTTGTGCTCTCTCCCCTAAAACATGGTAATATTGGCTCATCCTCAGTTGGCATCTTTATTGTGCCTATAAGTGCCTAGTAAAGTGTAGTACATGTGCCAGGGCCTGTAAATTGAATGCTACTAGTCTGCCTACAGCACGGATTGTGCCACCCACTTAAATAGCCCCCTAACCATGGCTCCGGCCTGCCATTCTAGAGCCTGTATGGCAAGTTTACATGGCCATTTCGACCTGCCAACATAAACCTCTTGCCAGGCCTAAACCTTCCCTTTTTATACAAATAAGTAACCCCTAATGTGGGCGCCCAGAGGGCATGGTGCAATATATTTTAAAGGAAGGATACATTTGTTTTTCACTACCGCAAGGCCTATCTCTCCCAACGGATAACATTGGGATTATTTTATTACATATTTTTAACTGTAATTACTAATTGTGAAGACATAGATTTTCAAAGTTTTATGTCAATGGAATCACAATTTAAAATCACAACTTGGTGGTGAAGTCCGATTTTAAATTGCAATTCTGAAAATACCACTTTTAGAAAGTTGACATTTTTCTTACTTTAGCCATTTGGTGCCTGCTGCCTGTCTCTGATAAACATCTGGGGAGGTTGACAGCTGGGCTTTGTGTATTCCCCCTTGATAGCCACAGACAATGGGAGCTTAGGTGTGACTTGATGGGCCATCCTCGGAGGATGGGAGGATGAGCTGAACCCGTATTTCACTAACACCTGAATAGTCTGTATCCTGACCACACTCAAAGGGCTGCATAGCCCCTGTAGTGAGTCAGGAGCCCGGGCAGGAAGGGAGGACTAATGTGCACTTCAAAGACCTGTCTTCGAAGACCCCCCACTTCAAAGGCACAACTGGGTATATATACTGGATCTCAGACACCATCACTTCAGTGCACATCTGGACCTGTGAAGACTTACCCAGGAAGAAGAACTGCTGTGCTAAAGGACTGCCACTCTACTGCACTGCTGCTTTGCTGGACTGCTGCCTTGCTGGGCTGCCCTGCTGCCTGCTGTTCCCCTGCCTGGGTGAGAAGGACTGGACCTACATCTCTTGAACCCAGAGTGATTCCAAGGGCTAGCTGGCTTGCCTCCTGATCTGAAGTCTCAGGGGCATAAAAGACTTTCAACGTACCTGCTTCTGCACCTGGACTCTGCCATCTGTCATTCAGCCCTGACAAGTGGTGAAAACTCAGTTCTGGACCGTTGGACGTGAGACTTTAGCTGCTTGCTTCAGCAAAACCCATTCATCCTCTCTTGGACCGGCTCATCGCCACTGTTGCATGGATTGACCCTGATGCATCGCAATTAGAACCACCCCTCCGTGTCGCTCTTCCCGGCTCGAGGTCTTCACATCTCCATCGAAGGCAGCCTCGATGACGACAACGAGAACAATGCATCGCAGCCCCTACACTCATCAGAGCCAATTAATTGTCTCTGCTGTGTGGATCAGGACCAGCGCATTGCCCTCACTGCAAGGGTCGACACAAATGCATCACTTCGACATTGATGCATCGCTTCGGCTGCATCCTCCATCCTCCCGTAGAAAGAGTCTTTGCTGCTACCCGAACTAAGGTACTTTGGCTCAGCGGGTCCAACCTGGGCCCTGTTGCCTGCCTGTGCACCACCTTGGTCAGCCTGAACTTTTCACTTTGTCCTGGTCCAGTATGACCAGATGTCCCTTGTTGGTGCTTAGTGCTTTTTGGTGCACTTTCACTTAATTCTTTAAAAATCCGTATCTCCAGTTCTACTTATTGGCTTTTTACCATTTTGTCTTGCTTTATTTATTAAATTAGGTTCCTTTCTTCTAACCTGGTGTGGAATCTCTTTGTGTGGTGTTTTCCATGATTTACTGTTTGAAGTGTTGCACAAATACTTTACACATTGCCACTAATTTCTGCTTGACTGCTCTGTGCCAAGCTACCAGAAGCAGAGCACAGGTTACTTTAGGGTCTGCCTACTAACTCTGTCAAGGTTTGTGGTTGCTGCCTGACTTATTCTCATACCCTTGTCTACCAACAACCCAATTTCTCACATTTCATTACCTGAAGATCATAGAATGTAAGCTGGGTGATGCTAAGGCTTAGTAGCGTAATCAATGCCTATAGTGTGTCTGGGTGCACTATAAGGGATCATTAAAATTGTAAAGACTACTATGACGTTTAGAAACAGTATACTCAAAACTGATATGGTAGCTAGTCATTCGGCTCACCTTCTCCCAAGGGTATTTCCTTCCCCATGAACAAAGAAACCAGAGCTTTTTGGAGGGAAAGGCCTCACCCACCTATTTGTGGTGTGCTTTATCATCGGCCAGTCCGTCCCACCGTTCTAGGACAGTGCCAACACAGTGGTCTCAACACTTTGTACAATGAATCTTAGGCTAAAGTAGTTCTGGTTAATAAAAAGTTCCAGATATCATATTAAAACTACCTCTCTGGAAACCCAGGGCTTTGCCCTTTATTCAGAGGGCATACAACTCAGGGTTTAAAAAGTGTTAAACCTGGGTGTTTTTGAGATTTAATGTATCAACACACCCGTTAAGTGCCAACATGTTCCAGCCATCAATAAAAACCCTCCTATAGGAACTGTGAGTATATTGTCAGTTGTGGAGGCAGTAAGGCATCTGTTTCTCCTTTATCCCTCTAGTTTGTGGATCAAAGTTTAGAAACAAGTCTTGCCCAGCAGGGTGCAAACACTCTACATTTCACAGGAATAAAATCTTTTTTGCTGCTTCCACTAGTTGCTTTGTAGATACTACTGCTTTACTTTCAGGGAGGTCGCTATAAAGGATCTGCATATTATCAGGCTATGTGCCTGCCTTGTTTTTTGTAGCAGAGCAGTCATTCAGCAACTGGTATATTCTTTCAACTGCCTTCCCATCATCCATTTAAAGATTTTCCTGAGAAGTCTTTTTCAAAGGTGAAGAATCTGCAAGAATGATGTTTCCATTAGAAGAAGGTGTTTTACTTTGTGGTAACAATTATTCTGTTAATATTCTTTTTACTGATTCTAAATCATCCTCTTTTGTCCTGTTTTAACACACCTGGTCTCTATGTTGCCCCAAACTGAGTTGTAGTAGTTGTTGCACGTTCTATGATGTGCACAGGCAATAGTGCAAAGGATGATGTCAATGCTGAGGGCCAATGAGAGCTTGCCCGCTGTGTATCTGTACTATCACAGAACTACAGTCTGGGTACTCTAGCCTTACACCTGGAGACGAGGTAAGTTAAAAGCTTTTTTAGTTAAATAATGGAATTTAATGTTTTCTTATGTGTTGAACCATAGTTGCTACTATTGTTTGTTTAACGTGTCTCTTGCCTTCTGTTGCAGAATGCTTCTTCGTTTTGCCTTCTCCCAGCTCCGATCGACTCAGATTGCTATAGTTCATTGCAGCGCACAGACCACCTCTCGGCACGTTCTGCAGAAGCTAAGTCAAACCTGCCTTGTGCTAAGTACTAACACTGGGCGTGTGTACAGACCAAAGGACTGTGAGCGACTGGTTTTGTATCTGAAAGATATCAACTTGCCCAAACCTGATAAGTGGGGAACCAGCACTCTAGTAGCCTTCTTGCAGCAGGTATGCACGTGTATCTTCACCTTAATAACTAATAATGCACAGTCAAATGGGAGGACATTTTTAGAGAAGCACAGTCCCCTTTCCTTTTCCGATGTCAACAGGTGCACCTGGCTGTTGCTGTCATTTCTGGTTTAGTGTGTTGATAAATAATATAATAAATACTTTACTATACAAATTAATGGGCGGACTTACATTAGAAATGTGCCCTGCTAGTGTCTTATTCATACATTTCTTTCACAGGAGCATAGATTTTGTATTTAATACTGGTTCACCATTTCTGTTTTATCTCAGGTATTGACATACCATGGATTTTATGATGAAAACCTGGAATGGGTAGGCTTGGAAAATATTCAAATTGTGACCTCCATGTCTGCGGGTGGAACTTTAGGAAGACACAAACTTACATCAAGATTTACATCTATCATCCGTATTTGT
This sequence comes from Triturus cristatus, assembly GCF_964204655.1. Classification (NCBI taxonomy): domain Eukaryota; kingdom Metazoa; phylum Chordata; class Amphibia; order Caudata; family Salamandridae; genus Triturus; species Triturus cristatus. Next base: position 252,629,680 of record NC_140591.1, read on the forward strand.
GCAATTGAGTGAGTATCGCTTTTTTGTTTCTTTAATATGTAATGTCACCTTTGGAAGTGGCCTAGTTTGTAACATATTTATTTATAGCCTTGCTCCATCAAAACCATGTGTTTTGCATGAGACTGAAAAGACAACTAAATACGAAATTCATGTTTCTTGTTTGGAGTTGTAAAATGGTGCAAGAAACCTTTTGGCAGAAAATGTAGGTCGCCTTATCGCCCGAAATTTCTGGGTACAATTTTTTCATCAATTACAAAATCCACTAAACCTGCGTTTTCTATACTGCACAAATGACAGCTAATTCTATAGGTAACATGAACTGAAAAAATCGCTTATTAATTGTGAAAGAAAACATTTACTGACTTTCTAAAATTATTACTGGACATCCCCACTGCTCTTCTAGAAACACACAAAGAATATCCAGTTATGTGATGTTTCTATCAGTTTTTCTGTTCCTAGAACATGGTGAAATTCATGAACCCACCGCCTTCTTTTCATGTTTGTTTATTAGACTTTTACCATTATATGGAATTATCTGCTTTAATGCCTTTTGGGATATTACTGTTACATTTTTCAGGTTAGCAGAAGAAATTCAGGAAAAAGCAGTGTTAAATGTAAATTGATACTTGTATAGCGCACTACTCACCCGCAAGGGTCTCAAGGCGCTTGTACGAATACCGCTGTGGAACCCATCCTGGCTTTCCCTGTGAGGCGTCCACTCCTGGGCACCCCCGAGGTGGAGGCCAGGCATCCTTAGCGTTGTGGGGGCCGTTGTGGAGATTACGCAAGCTATTGCCCAGAGTTGCAGAGTGGGACTCCATGATTGGAATGGCACCGAGGCGAGAATTATCAGGTCCGTGGAATTTTTGAGCCCAAGACCTGCCGAGGCGGGGAATTGAACCCTGGTCCCGGGCTAGACCTCTGCATCAGGGTCTGCCGCTCTGGGAGAGTGTTGGGAGAGTCCCATGGTCATTATTCTCTGTTTTGTCTGTCCTTTGCCGTGCTTAGGCCCTGCTCACCTGTGTGATACTCTTGCTTACAAAGGACAACACATGATTTTTAAAAAATGGCTCTGAGTCTTAAATGGATTTTTCTTACAAATGAAGTCCCATTTCAACCTTTTTAGGTTTCGCCTGCACAGTGCTTACGCAGTGCTTGTGCAATCTAATGTATTTAATATAAATCTTAGCTTTAACATACTATTTCCTGTTATTCCTCGTGTGTTTCTCTTATCAGTTTCCCACAGCCCAAGTACTGTTTTCATCCACTTTGCTGGAACTTCTTTTAAGCGTGTCCGCACCTCTGCATGCTTTGTGGGAAACCAATGCTCCGATCGCAATGCACACTCACCAGTCCCCCAGGGGCTGAAGCAAGGAACCACTCTTGTGCCCCCTTTTTTTTGCAAACCGAGCAGCGCACTCACCAAACCCCCTGGGGACCAGGGACCCACTCTAGTTTTTTAATCTTGCTGTTTCTTTGCAAGTAGCAGCTTGCAAAATGGACAGTGCCACTTTGGAACACATAAATGCAATGCGTTTGAACGGTAGCCGGAAAAATGCCAGGCTACTGTGTATGAGGGTTGAAGCACCCTGAGTTCACTTTGCACACCTTCTCTTACGTAAGGGGAACACTGGCACCAATGTGCAACACCAGCTTATTCCAAGTGAGGCTGCATAATGCATTCTTTCACACATTCTTTCAACATCTCCTTTGAGACAGCAACCTTCCCGGAGAGCTGGAAGCACGCCTAAATCAACGCCTTACTCAAGAAACCAAAGGCGGACCCCAAGGACCTCAAGAACTTCTGGTCCATCTCCCTGCTCCCGTTCCCGGCGAAGGTCATCGAGAAGACTGTCAACAAACAACTGACCCGCTACCTCGAGGAGAACAGCATCCTGGACCCTTCCCAGTCCGGGTTCCGCAGCAACCACAGCACCAAAACCGCCCTCATCGCCGCCACCGATGACATCAGGACCCTGCTAGACAACGGAGAAATAGCGGCCCTCATCCTCCTGGACCTGTCAGCCGCCTTCGACACGGTCTGCCACCGCACACTACGATCATGCCTCCACGACGCTGGGATCCAAGAGAAGGCACTGGACTGGACCACTTCCTTCCTCTCTGGCAGAACACAGAGCGTCCGCCTCCCCCCCTTCCACTCCGAAGCCACCGAGATCAACTGTGGCGTACCCCAGGGCTCATCCCTCAGCCCAACGGTGTTTAACATCTGCATGGCACCTCTCGCCCACGTCGCCTGACTGCACGACCTCAACATCATCTCCTATACCGATGACACCCAGCTGATCCTCTACCTCACCAAAGACCCCCACACCGCCAAAACCAACCTACACGAAGGAATGAAGGCCATCGCCGAATGGATGAGGAACAGCCGACTGAAGCTGAACTCAGACAAGACGGAGGTCCTCATCCTCGGATCCACCCCTTCGGCCTGGGAGGACTCCTGGTGGCCGACTGCACTGGGAACAGCTCCAACACCCACCAACCACGCACGCAACCTAGGGGTCAACCTCGACTCCACACTCTCCATGACTAAGCAGGTCAACGCCGTCTCTTCCTCCTGCTTCAACACCCTCCGCATGCTCCGCAGGATCTACAAGTGGACCCCCACCGAAACGAGAAGAACGGTCACCCAGGCCCTCGTCAGCAGCAGGTTGGACTACGGAAATGCCCTCTACGGAGGAGCCTCAGCCAAACTCCTGAGACGGCTGAAATGCATCCAGAACGCCTCGGCACGCCTGATCCTCGACATCCCTCGCCGCAGCCACATCACACTCCACCTGAGAGACCTGCACTGGCTCCCCGTCAACAAAAGGATAACCTTCAAGCTCCTCACCCACGCAGACAAGGCACTCCACAACACCGGACCAGTGTACCTCAACAGACGGCTCAGCTTCTATACCCCCACCCGCCAGCTGCGCTTCGCTGGCCTCGCCCTCGCCACAGTCCCCCGCATCCGAAGAGCGACCTCCGGCGGCAGATCTTTCTCCCACCTCGCCGCCAAGACCTGGAACACCCTCTCCACCCACCTATGGCAGACCCAAGACCTGCTGACCTTCAGAAGACTCCTCAAGACCTGGCTTTTCAAGCATTAGCAGCATTCCCCACCCCCAGCGCCGTGAGACCCGGACGGGTAAGTAGTGCGCCCTACAAATTATATGATTGATTGATTGATTGACAGTCCAATTCGAGTGGAACATGCCTTTATGTTCCACAAATATGTGCATATTACAGAGAATGTCACATGCACATTTGCTTTTCTTTCCAATTCTTTCTTTTTGCAAAATGCCCATTTTCTTTAACTTAACGCACTTTCACACTTGATGACCAGGTACAGCTTTGAAACGCACTGTTAGAATGCATTTTCAATGTTGGTTTTCAAATGAGAGGCTTTTTACAAGGAAGGGCTGACGCGTCATGAGCGCGTGGCTTTCTTCAGTACAGCCCAACATTGATTTTTTAATCTATATTTCAATACGTGCCCACTGCAGACCATAATGGGAACAAGCCCAGTTCTCCTTTCAAAATATGGATTTATTTAACTTTGTGAAACTTTATAGACATTTTAATTCACTAATGTTGTGTAGTTCCCACTAATCCAAAGGACCTGCACGCTTGTTGGACAACATAAACTTTGGGTGAAGCCTAGACTGATTCCGGGCACCTCCCCAGGACAGAAGCAGATGAAAGTGATTACAAGCACCAAAAGCATAAATAGTAGATATGGTTCTACACTTGTGCTAAAACAGTGTATAAATGCAAGCATATAAACAAGGCAGTAATCAGATGTACTCCTACTATGCAAACTCTTCTCTAAGTGTACCTGTAGTGTGTGTAGGTGTGAAGCCAAGAATCCCCCCCAAGGGATAATACAACCCCATTACCTGGCGGGGAGAATGTAGAAGCCTGTCTTGGTCATGTACTGGACACCCCCTCATGGACATGTCAGACTGCTGCGTGGTGAAGTCTCAGCATGCAGGAACCCTCGGTGTCAGCTGAAGTATCTCCTCTCCTAATCTTTTGGGATGCTCTTTATTTATAATAGAAAGCAGCCTTGTGATGTGCGTATTGATTAGCGATGTTATGGATATGTAGATAGCCCTGTTGCCCCGTGGATGACGATAGAACAACATGTTCGAGGCATGTGGGCTGCTGAATTCATATCTGTGCATAGATCGCCGCCTAGTGTTGGGTCCGGATGATTGCACATTGTTGTCCTGGAAAAGTCTTCAAAGTATCACGAGATAGGTGGCTCCTCCCCTGGACTACAGTGCGCATGGGCATCCTCTCCATCCTCAGATTGTTTTTTTCCGCCATTGGGTTCGGATGTGCTTATCTTAGCTCAAGTTTGGAAAACTTTATTTAAGGCCAAAAGCCTTTAGGTATCGTCGGTATTGTTTGCGTTCGGTATCGACAGACTATTATACTCGTTCTCGGTCTTATTCACACCTCTCGGACCTAGTCTCGGTCCGAACATCGATCGACGTTCGAGGATGGAATCGAGGACTCCCTTCAAGAGATGTCCTTTATGTCATGCGAAATATCCACACATCGATGTCCATCCGGTGTGTAACAAATGCTTATCACCTGATCATGATGAGTCAAGGTGTATGGCCTGCGCCCGGTTCCGGTCAAAGAAGACGCTTCGGAATCGAAGGGCGGCTAGATTGGAGGCCAAACAATCGGCACCTAACCCGGTTAACATATTCAGCACCGAGGATGAGGACGTCGAGAGCGTCGAAGAAATAGACTCGAGCCATGCTTCGGAGCATGAATCCCAATCTGAAGACGATGATGAGGTGATCTTCGAGGACGAAGACGTCGTCGACGAGGTAGGAGACGACGATGAGGCCCTTGGGGCCGAGGAAGATAGCTCGGGTGAGGAGCTAGGCCAATCCGTCGATGCGGAGGCCGAAGGACACAGTCTTGACAAGGCTCAGGTCGAGGGATCGCCTGCGGGCCTTACCCAAGATCAGTCGGATCGTTCTACAGCCCTGCCTGAAGGCCCGGCTTCGAACATTTCAAAGGAGCCAACACTATCAAAAAAGACTGGATTCGATTCAGTGAAACCGAAACCAAAACCAGCACCGGTCAAATCGAAACCGAATGTGCAACTGGTTCAAGTCGGATCGAAGGCATCGAAGCCCTACAATCCGTCGACTCAGAAACGGGACATCGGAGCCGACCAAAGAAAGAAGGACTTCGGTACCGAGAAGGCAAAAAAGAGCTTCGGCACCGAAACCCAAAAGAAGGCCCTCGGTCCCGAGAAGACGCAACGGCCTATGGCACCGAAGGTTGGAGCACCGGCCACCAAGGCACGGTGGTCGATCCGGCTACGTCGACACCGAAGAGTGCGGCGACTGCCAAAGTATCGAATCAACCAGGCGTCGATACCAAACTTCGGATCGAGAACCCGAAGGCTGGGAAGAAACCGGAGACCGCGTCCAGGCCTGTCTCCAAAGAGCCTATCGGTTCCAAAGCACCGTCTGCATTCACATTGCAACAGGTGTCTGAGTCCCTACAGCGCATCAGGGAACGGGCAACCCTCGAACCAAAACCGGGTCCCGACCAACACAAAGTCGCTAAAGCTCACTCGGCGCCAGCACCGATCAAGTTTGGATTGCCGCCACCAGGGGCACCGAAGATGTTCGAACTTAGGAGGAGTCTCGAACAGACACAAACAGTGCCCACGGAACGAACCGATGTCGGGGACTCGCAGGACCAGTTTATCGACGCCGACACTGGTAGGCTGTTGTTCCGCAAGCGGAGAATTGTTCCAGAGAAGGCTTTGGACTCCTACAAGATTCCACTAAAAAGGAAACTGGCATCAGGTTCGACGCCAGTGCTTGTAGAAACATTCCACACCTATCATCAGGAACCACCATTCTTTTCTCCTACACACTCGGAACAGGATGCAGGAGAGAGCTATATTGGGGATAATACCACTCATCCTGTGGATAATGACCCTGATGACCAACAGCAAGACCAAGATCAAGCATGGGGAGACCCTACTGACCAAGGTGACCCACAAGATGCTCCTGACACTCATCTTTACAATATCAAACCATCTCCCACTGAAGATACTGCTGCTTTTAACGCCCTCATTGAAAGGGCGGCTGCCAATCACGGAGTGGAACTCCATTCTGACTCTGTGGAGGAGGATTTCTTGGTGGACACGTTCTCCACATCAGAAAGAACGGTCAAGACTCTACCAATGCTGAAAGGAGTTCTTAAACATGCTATAGACATCTTTAAGGAAACCACCAGGGCACGGGTATTGAACCCCAGAATAGAGAAGAAATACAAACCTGCACCTGGATACCCCATGTACATTAAGGGTCAATTGCCGTTGGACTCCATGGTAGTTTCTAATGCTCGCTAACTCGCAGACTACAGGTGCTCCTCCTCCTCCGGACAAGGAGTCCAAAGTGCTAGAAACATCAGGCAAAAGGGTAGCGGCACAAGCAGCAAACATCTGGCGCATTGCCAACACTCAGGCACTCCTGGCCCGATACGACAGGTCACACTACGATACACTAGAAACACTGCTAGAACACCTACCAGATGAATACAAAGATGGAGCGGAGCTCCTCATCAGAGAGGGACAACTCATTACAAATGCATCCATCAAATGCGCACTGGATGCAGCTGACACTGCAGCAAGGGCAATCAACACTAGTGTAATGTTGAGGAGGCACGCATGGCTGAGAATATCTGGCTTCAAACCTGAGATTCAAAATAATATCTTGAATCAACCAGTCAACCCAGACTTTTTATTTGGCCCCGAGGTTGACACCACACTGGAAAAGATTAAAAAGGACAGTGAAACTGTGAAATCTATGGGGACTCTACAGTCGCAGCAGTTTCGGAGTGGCTCCTTTCGTCACCCCGGGAATAGAGGAGCAGCTAGAGGTCAGGGGTCCCAGCAGCAGTACAGTAAAGGAGGTACCCAGAGTACCTATAATAAAAACAATAGGGGTGGATATCGTGGGTCCAGCACCAAAGGCAGAGGACGAGGACACAGCAACACCAGGTCCTCCGCCAATAACAAACAGTGACGTCTTGTCGCTGCCCCCCGCCCACATAACACCGGTCGGGGGGAGACTGCAACAGTTCCTGCCAGTCTGGAGATCCATCACCATAGACAGGTGGGTCAGAGAAATTGTCCAGTACGGTTATTGTCTGGAATTAACATCCAATCCACCCAACATACCACCAAGACACCGTCCTATGTCCGCACTTGACATTATTGCAGCAAGAAGTACTAAGTATGCTGCAAAAAGGAGCCATAGAGCTCGTGCCTATGGAACAGCGGGGGTCAGGGGTGTACTCTCTGTACTTCTTACTCCCAAAAAAGGACGGGTCTTAACGACCTATACTAGACCTCCGCCCACTCAACCAATACATTCTCATATGCTCACCCTCCAGCAGGTTCTGCCGTTACTCAGTCAGGGAGACTTCCTAGCAACACTAGATTTAAAGGATGCGTATTTCCACATACCCATACACCCATCACACAAAAAATATCTCAGGTTCACTCTTCAGGATCAGCATTATCAGTTCAAAGTACTCCCTTTCGGAGTAACAACAGCGCCCATAGTCTTTCCCAGGTGCCTGGCGACAGTGGCCGCACACTTAAGGAGACAGCACATTCACGTCTTCCCTTACCTGGACGGCTGGCTTGTTCAGGCAAAGTCAGCCCAGCAGTGTGCCAGCCACATATCCCACACCATTCACCTTCTTCACAGTCTGGGATTCTCACTGAATTATCCAAAGTCACATCTCCAACCCGCCCACGTACGGGAGTACCTGGGCGCGACTATAGACACTCTGGCTGCCAAAGCTCAGCCAAATTTAGCGAGAATCAACAGCATGCAACTGCTGATAAAAAAGTTCAGACCACAACACTCCCTTCCAGCGCGAGTGTTCATGCAGTTGATAGGCATGATGGCCTCCTGCATCTTCATAGTCCCGCACGCGAGACTACATATGCGCCCGCTTCAGGAGTGCTTGGCACGTCAATGGAATCAGACTCAAGGACAGTTGAAAGACCTAGTGTTGGTGAGCGGTCGGGCATACAACTCTCTGCATTGGTGGAATCCACACAACCTTTGCAAGGGCCGACCGTTCCAAGAGCCTGTTCCACAAATAATACTGACGGCGGACGCGTCTCTCCAGGGATGGGGAGCTCATGTACTCAATTACACAGTGCAGGGACTATGGACGACACAGCAACAGAAGATGCACATCAACCTTCTGGAACTGATGGCTATCTTCCTGGCGATGAAGGCGTTCAAACTACACTTGTGCAACAAAGTTGTGTTGATCCGGACGGACAACATGACTGCCATGTACTACATACAGAAGCAGGGAGGAACACACTCTCCACAGTTGTCTCATCTGGCTCAGAGCATGTGGAAGTGGGCCATTCAGAGGAACATGTTCCTCATGGTGGAACACCTCCCGGGCAAGGACAACCAGATGGCGGATCTGCTCAGCAGACACAGCCACCAAATGCACGAATGGGAGCTACATCCATCAGTAGTCCAACCATACTTCCAGCAGTGGGGTCATCCAGAGATAGACCTATTCGCCACAAGGGAAAACGCAAAATGCCAAAGCTTTGCCGCCAGGTTTCCGCATCCACAGTCGCAGGGCAATGCGATATGGATGAACTGGTCAGGCAGATTTGCATACGCTTTTCCCCCAGCGCCATTAATACCGCTAGTGGCATGCAAACTACGGCAACACTCGATGACACTCATCCTGGTTGCTCCCATGTGGGCACGCCAGCCATGGTACACCACGTTACTAGAACTGTCCGTGGTGCCGCCTCAAAGACTGCGGCTAACACCCAAACTTTTAACGCAGAACCATGTCGAAATTCAGCACCCAGATCCGCAACAGCTGAACCTGGCGATCTGGCTCCTGAAGTCTTAGAGTTCGGCTACCTGAACCTTCCTCCAGAATGTATGAATATCATCAAGGAGGCCAGGAGACCCACGACCAGAGCTTGCTATGCGGCTAAATGGAAAAGGTTTGTCATTTACTGTAAAAACAATGACATTAATCCGCTGGATGCATCCATTCAGAACATCATCTGTTACCTGTTACACTTATACCGATGCAATCTGGCATACAACTCCATCCGTATACATCTAACCGCAATAGCGGCCTATCTTCAGAACAGGCAGCACCTCTCTTTATTCAAGGTGCCTGCCATCAAAGCCTTCTTAGAGGGACTCAAAAGAGTGATTCCTCCAACTCACCCACCGGCACCGGTGTGGAACCTGAATGTGGTCCTCACCAGACTGATGGGTCCACCTTTTGAACCTCTACATTCATGTGAGATTCAATTCCTCACCTGGAAAGTAGCCTTCTTAGTGGCAATCACTTCGTTAAGAAGAGTTAGTGAACTCCAGGCACTAACCATTCAAGAGCCATTCATACAGGTTCACGCAAACAGAGTTGTACTACGTACTAACCCCACTTTCATGCCTAAAGTGATATCGCAGTTCCACATGAATCAAACTATTGAACTGCCTGTTTTCTTTCCAAATCCAGAAAATGTCGCGGAGAGAATGCTCCATATACTAGATGTAAAGAGGGCCCTCATGTACTATATAGACAGAACACAAGATTTTAGGAAAACAAAACAACTGTTCGTTGCCTTTTCTCCACAACACAAGGGCAACACCATTTCCAAAGCAGGGATAGCCAGATGGATCGTTAAATGTATTCAAATTTGGTATGAAAAAGCTAAACGCACATTAACGATTCCTCCCAGAGCCCACTCAACACGAAAGTTAGGGGCATCCATGGCTTTCCTAGGGAATATTCCTTTAGAGGAAATATGTAGAGCAGCCACATGGTCCACTATACATACATTTACAAAACACTACTGTGTAGATGTACATTCAAAACAGCAGGCAGCTGTAGGACAGGCTGTTCTCAAGACCCTTTTTCAGACTGCTGCAGCTGGCACGGGCAGCCGCCGCTAATGGAGGGACTGCTATATAATCTATGCACAGATATGAATTCAGCAGCCCACATGCCTCGAACTGAATATGCATGCTACTTACCAGTATGCATCTGTTCTTGGCATGTAGGGCTGCTGACATTCATATCGCCACCCTTCTCCCCGGCGCCTGTAGCGGCTGCAGCACTCAGAATTACTGTATAGCATGGTCATCACTTACGGTATCTACTCCATCACTGCCACAATGGCGAAAAACAATCTGAGGATGGAGAGGATGCCCATGCGCACTGTAGTCCAGGGGAGGAACCACCTATCTCGTGATACTTCGAAGACTCTTCCAGGACAACAATGTGCAATCATCCGGACCCAACACTAGGCGGCGATCTATGCACAGATATGAATGTCAGCAGCCCTACATGCCAAGAACAGATGCATACTGGTAAGTAGCATATTCATTGTACATCGTGCGTATAATGGCCTTTTACATGATGTTCGAGGCATCGTGATAATGTTGTGCGAAGCTAGATGTGTAAACAAAGTCGTTTCAGACTAATCCAGCATTGTCGTGTATACAAATATGTGCAAAAGGTCACGGCAGAAATGTTATGTGAAATTAGGAAAATTTAAGAAATGAGCAGCTTCACTACATGTGCCTAACCCGGGCACTTAACACTAAGATATTTCATTCTTGCACATGTGTATTTCGTTTAATTAATTTCTAACAAACACAGTGTTGTCGGTGTGGCTTTGGAGTGTAGAATCAGAGCAATCAGTTTTGAAACTGGGAAACCAAGTTCGAGTCAGGCATCGGCTCAACAGCCTGTGATTGTGGGCCAATAGAAATCACCTCCAGGAGCGTAGAAATGTATGTGAACTTGTGTAATGTAACTGATTCTCATGTAATGTGCTCCAATACTTCGGGCCAAATACGCACTATATAAAACTGCAAAAAAAAGAAAAGATGGGCGGGACTCCAGGCTTTCACCCGGTGAACAAACTACTGGTAGCTTTGCATGTCCACATAATGGTCTGTGATACACTGGAACTTCTGTTGTATTGTATCTATATAGCTGCTCTTAATGCCCTAATAAGTAATCGAAGCACTTTCAGAATGAGTTTCACTGCTGACCTTCAAGTGAAGCGTTACATGCCCTGAGCCTGTGGCTTCACAGGGTAAAAGCTTTGAGGTCAGCAGTAGTTCTCCAGACCTTTGATGTACTGACCTTGGTTTTCCAGATCATTGTCACCAGGCAGGTTTCAGGAGATGACTCCAGTCACCCATCCAGGCTTGGACTGTCCTACAGGGCAAAGAGGGAGTGCCTGATTGGCTGGTCTGACAGATCAGTGTGCGGGTCTGTTTTTTTTAGCAGATTTTTGTCCTGTTTTATGACTTACCTAATCTCCCTCAGACTGCACCCATTTCAAGTGCACTTATCGTGCATTTTTTTTGTCCTCTGCCCTTTATCTAATCTCCCCGCTTTATAGTACCACCAGTAACAGCACAATATATTGCCTTTCTCAATAAACAAGTCATAAAACTTTAACGGAGTTTCAATAACTTATATTGCACAACTGCTCACCAAGCTACAACTTACAACTAAAACCAGCTTATTGTTAATCATAAAGGTGAAACGTATTGGATTTACCAATGCTTGTTAAGTCTATGGAAGATGTCTTAAGCATCCTGAACTAGAGGTGGGTGAGCCACTAAAGGCTCGAGCCAGATGCCCTCAAGCCCTAAACGAGTAGATTCTGCATGTGGTTGTGCTTGCTACCACACTCTAACCTCTTGCGGTGAGAAGTAAAGACAAAGCATGTGGCTGAATTGCACAGTGTGAAATCAGGAAACCTAGGAACAATCCCAGCTTTTTCCCATGGCCAGATAGTGTGAACTTAGGCAATTATTTATTTTCACTGTGCCTATTTTTCACATGTGAGTGCACCTTGAAATACATACGTACAGAATGTGCATTGTACAAAAACCTCTCTTCTGTTTAATAAACGATAATGTAGCTCCCTGTAAATAAATAAGAAAAAGGCCCCTTGTAGGGCATTCATTGCAGCTGACTTGCCTCTTAGTTCATTAATGGCATTGAGTCTTTACATGAATGTTTCTAAATTCTTATTTGAAAATGTTCACTTTTAATAAATGCCACTCAAGGCAGTGATATAATATGACTTTCTAGAGTGAAACACTTCCACATGTTAAAGAAATACGCTATTTTTAATTATGAAGCAATGGTATCATATTGTTACATGATTTTCGTTACACGTTTTACGTGCAAAACATGGTCTTGGCTCAGCTCATGCATGGGCTCTTAGAGCCAAACCAGACAATCTGCTCTGGCTTGGTTCTCCCTGTTAATTTGTTGGGTAACCCACCTCTATCCAAAACTTCAGTTGTTCATTTACAAAGCTTGGCATTTTCAATAAATTAAGAAAAATCCTCACTGGTTCCGTTTCTGAGACTTCTTTTCCTTTGGGTAATCCTGAACACACTGTCACTTCAATCCGTTCTTTCTATATAAGACACACGTTTATACAGAGCCCGACTCAATCCACACTAGCATTTCTATGTTTCCTGGGTTTGAGGGCTTCCTGTATCTTCACGTCTTTGAAGGAGACATCTTGAATGGATTGTGCTGCAGCAATGGAATCTGTTTCATGATCCCTGAAAGCCCCCGAAATTCCTCCAGGTACTCTGATTCGGACTCTTCTGTGGTGGACAGTTCGTGTGCATCTTTTTCAAGGAAGACACATTTTCTGCTGAGTGGTCTGGCGCTATTTTAGCTACCAACATCTACCTGTGCGGACCAGGGGATTCATCTGGATAGCACGGGTTTAACTTTCCCTTTGGTTGCTGCAAAAGAGATTATGTGGGCATAACCTTTCTGGAATTGAGAGCCCTTTCCCTGACCTCAAGCTTTTATTCCACAGCAGCCACAAGGCGAGGAAGTTCGAGTCCTCAAAGCAAGCACCAATTCAATATTTACAACAACAAGCAGGAAGCCGTCATCTCAGGCTTTATGTGATGAATCAACTCTCCTCTGGTTTGATTGTCTGCAGCTCATCTGGCAGTGAGGCTATCAGAAGTGCATTGTGTCTAATCTGAATACTCATGCTTCATCATGTTTTTTCTGTGATTCCTCTGATACAGAAAATATGCAGAAAATAAGGCGGTATACTAGACCTGACATCCTTGGTGTGGTATTCCCCAAAACTTGTTGCCTTCACTCCTCCTGTTTTGCTCGATTTGATTTTGTTGGCTTTAGGACTCTGTGCACTTCACAACTGCTAACCAGTGCTAAAGTGTTTGTACTCTCTCCTTCAAACATGGTAGAATTGGCGTACACCTAATTGGCACATTTATTTTACCGGTAGGTCCCTAGTAAAGTGGTACAGCATGTACCCAGGGCCTGAATTTTAAATGCTACTAGTGGGCCTGCAGCACTCATTCTGCCACCCACTAAAATCGCCATTTAATTCATGTCTCTGGCCTGCCACTGCAGCCTGTAGTGCAGTTTTAAATTGCCATTTTGATCTGGCAAAATAAACCATATGTCAGGCTTTGGGTATAATTTTTGCTTTAAGTTGTTTTCACTTGTTGATGTCAGAAAAAAAGGACCTTTTTACCAAACAGATAGAGAGCCAAAAATATGCCTAAAAACTGTTTGGGGTGGTAAATAAAATTACCTGTCTACCTAAAAACAAACGAATCAAGAGCAATCAAACTTTTTGTGATATGATTGCAGTAGCTTTTTAAAACAACGTCAAAGATATGTATGACGCTTTTGAAGCCACCCCCCTCGCAGGCCCACCAAATCATCTCTACACCATGAACCTAAGGGAAATAGCTTCCACTGCTTTTCACAGATTTTCTTGAGGTAGACCAATGCCATCATGTCGGCCTCCCACTTTCTGATAAAGAAACTCAAGAAGATTCTACCTTACATCCCCACCGATTCTAGAAGGTTGTTGTAACCACACTAATACAGTCATAGTTGGATTACTGCAATGGGCTCTATTTGAATATGCAGAAGCAATATAAAAGAAAACTCCCAACAGTACAAAATGCAGCCGCAAGACTTATTCTTAGCATCCCTTAGCACGAATCAGTAGCCAAAGAGATTCGAAGACTCCACTGGCTTCCGATGAAACAACAAATTAAATTCAAATTGCTATGCCTAGCTTATGAGGCACTGAGTTACTCAGGTCCAAGATTTCTTGAGATAATTTTGCTTGGTATGAACCGGCCAAACAAGTATACTTCACAGGTGCCAGACTTCTGAAAGCACCGAGAATACGGTCCTTGAACTGGGGAGGACGTAGCCTCTCGTATGGTACTGCTAAACTATGGAACATGCTCCCTAGGGAGCTCAAAAGGGCAAGCTCACATACCATCTTCAGAAAAGGGCTAAAAACTTGGCTATTTCAGAACTAGACTCCCCGTCTGGGTTTATTTACAGTTCTACCGCCGAGACACCTCCGGGTATTCGTGCGTTCAATAAGATTTTATAACATAACATAACTACACTACTGTAAGTCCTATTCCTCTCCTTGACTAACACTGGGCTACCTTATTACAGTTACTAAGTGATGACTTTGGATTGGGAGTAGATAGAGATATGTTGTTTACACTTGCATTAATTATAAATTAAAACTCTGTTTATTGGTGAAATCGGATTTTAAGTCACAATTCTTAAAAATGAGACTTTTAGAAAGTTGACATGTTTTTGTCCTAACCATTTGTGCCTTTTGCTAGTAACCTGGGTCACTTGACTGTAAATGGCTCTGCTGTTGTGGTTTGTGTATTCCTGTCAGTGACACAAAAGGGACTTAAGTGTGGACAGGGTGGGGCAGCCTTCCAGAATGCCTGGGGGATGAGCTGTGCCCTGCCTCACTTAAACTTCAAAGTGCTTGCCTCCAGCGCACACACAAAAAACCTGACACCAGCGTTTTGTCAACCGAGACGTCTTGGGGCATTGCCTGAGGAAGGGAAGAGCTTTCCAGAACCAGATATGGGGGTAGGACAGGGTGTTTTCTCACAACAATTGGCTGGCACAAGATATAAGTATCAGACCTGATGAGCCATTCTTCACTATACTCCTGGACCTGTGGACACTACAGAAGAATGACTGCCCTGCTGCTACCAAAGGATTGAACAGCTGCTTGAGGCCTGCCTTGTTGTCTCAGCAGGAAGACTGAACCTGCTCTCTTCATCCCAGACTAACCTGAGTGACTCCAAGGGTCAGATGACTGAGCTACAGAGACCCACCAAACGCCAGAGGCGTCCCTATAACTGCCCAGCTGACTTGCTACACTGGACCTGCAACTGGACCTGCCTGAGCCCAGCTGGCCTCTGCTAGAATACGTTCCTGATCCCCAAGAGGTGACTTCCCAGGTCCTGGATCCTTTGGCGACATCAGCCGAGCTCCTCCTATGAGGAAAGGTGAAACCTTAATGTTTTGGGGTTTTTGCGACTGCAAATGGGGCCGTTTGTGCCAAGACTCTGCCATCCATAACGACCGCCAATGTGAAGCTTTAGTGAACCTGACTCTTTGCTCTACAATGACTGCCAGCAACGACATGAGATCTGCACTTTGTGGTACTGCAATGAAAGCCAGGGGTGACTGACAACAGAATGCTTCAACAGCGACTGTCCGCAACTCTCATCTAGCTCTTTGCACTACAGCGACGGCAGCCCAACCAGAGGTACCATCCTCGATGCGCTCCCTGTTCCTCTCGGCCTCCTCCACCGTAAACTGAACTCCTCACGCCAGCCTTTGAGAAGGTAACTTCTTAAGCAAGACTAACCTGGTTCCCGTATTCTGCCCACTTGCCATCGCCATCCGCCTGAATTTGTGAATTTCTCCTGGTTTAGCATGACCAGATGGCTTTTTGTGCTTTTAGACAAAATACTTACCTAAAACTTTGAAATTCAAGATTGTTGTAGTTCTGGTCTTATTTTATTTATAAAAATGTACGCTCTATTTCTAAATTGGTTTGGGATTTTTCTTGTGTTGGGTTTTCACTTTATTGTGGTTTGTATGCTGCATATATACTTTACACTTTGCCTCTAAGTTAAGCCTGACTGCTTTTGTGCCAAGCTACTAGAGGGTTAAGCACAGGTTAATCTACTGACTTTTGTAATTCACCCTGACAAAGATTGTGGTTGTTGCTTAGATACGGCTTGACCCGTCTTTACCAATAACCCAGTTTCTTACACAGTACAATACACCTATGATTATGGTCGCACTGGACTGGCCAAGGAGCATTTGTACCCTGATTTCTATGCTGTTGAGCTATGAACCCCTGTGGCTACTTACGCAGATAGACAACATAATGTCAGTTATTTCACCCAAATGTATCACATTACACCTAACTGCTTGTAAAGCTAGTTCTGTATGCGTGAGTTGCCAACAGAGATTGACATATTCCCTAGTGTGCAAGATGATTGCCTACTCAGTGGAATAGTCTATCAGATGGGCGTAGTTTGCCTCTTGACATAGGTTACAATTTCCTGCACCCTTTAGAGGCATATATCCCATTGTACTGTTTCTTTAGTAGGAAGTCCATTGAATGTTCAGATTCTGAAAGTATATTTGGAGGTTATTTCTGCTTTCACCTTTTTTCTTCACCAAGGTTCTTTTGTAATTTCTTGTTTAGTTATATATTAGGCCTGCAATCTACATTAGTACAAGCAGAACTCTGAGCTGGTCACGGCCTCATTTAGCGCCTTGTATGGACTTGCAACATAATTTCCACAACCGTTTGAGACTGTGCTCAATGTCGTTCAAGGCTCCCTGGTACTTGTTATAAGATTTTGCGATAAAAAAATCTAGAAATTGTCTGATGTCTTGCAAGAAGGGTCATAATAGGGTCATCTGCGGGAGCAGCCATATCCTGATCTCATAAAAGGAACACTGGTTGTACCAGTGATGCTGATGGTGCCAGATTAGTGCTGGATGTCTGCGGATTCTAAATGTATCTCGATGCCAGTCTCTAAAGAGTTAGAATTCTGGATCCATATGCAAGTATTGTAGTATTTTTTTAAGTTGGCAATCTTTTTGTCAAAGTTTAGTTTGCAAATGCTAAGCTGTGGTTTCATGAATGAATCATGTTTGTTCATGATTTTTCTTTTAGCTATCCTGACAGAGATCAGCTACAATCAATTTACAGTGCATATTTGGAGCCTGTCATACACAAAAACTTGAAGAATCACCCAGCTTGGGGCCCTTTAACAAAAATACATCAGTTGGCCGGATCTATGGTCCAAGTATATGAACAGGTAAATTGATTTGTTTATATGTAAAATATTATGCAGATTTGAAATAATAGTTTTTCATGCTCTTGAAAGCATTGCTATCAATGAATTTATTATGTTATGTTTCAACTTCCATGCTGCTGATTTCAGAGTCGCTTCAGATGTCGTCTTGACTCTCTGGGTGATCCCCAAATTTATAGCCACCGGAAGTAGCATTATGGGTGTACTATTTTACATACTATTACATGCGTTTGTGAATCAACCTCTAAACGTCCAGATCCCTATTATTAAAAGTGCCCAGAGTGCACAGTACTTTCTATTTGTACAAATTGTATATGAATGTTCTCTGAAATTTCCCATTCTATTCACTTGTAGGATGTTTTGTGTTTAATTCACAAAGGAAGAAAGTGTATGTAAAAGAGTACTAAATTAGTACTGCTTAGCTTAATGCAAAATGCCTTTGTGAATAGTCCACCATAAGTCCATTCTAAAAACTGCCAGAGAGAAGACAGCATGATATTTGAAGGAATCTGTGTTCCAGGTATTTGAAAATACAGACCGGAGTATATGAAAATGATAGAGGATATTTTTGGTTTGGATTTACACCTTTTGACCTGCTTTTTCTAGAGGCTTAGATGAGGAATACGAGCATGAGGATGTTGAGGCAGATCATTTTATACTCATGGAGAATACTTATTCTGGAATATTGGTGTATCTGCAGAATGCCAGTTTAGCTCACAGTTCACTGGAGCCTGAATTCCTTCTGGCAAATGCTCAGGTCAACCTAGGGAGGACGGCACTTCAATGTGCTGGAGTTGTGGATGATTCTGTTGGTGTTGAAAACCTTCCTGTCCTCGATCAAGGGACGTCTGGTGCAGGTTCTCACAGATAACACTACTGCTAGGAATTACTGCCAGAAGGAGGGCGGGGTTGGGTCCTTTGCCAAGAAGCCCTGCGCCTTTGAGGCTGGCTGAATTATCTGTGGATTTCCCTGGTGGTACACAAGACCTGTAAACACCAGGTTGGAAAAACCCAGCTGGCATTGCCTAGCTTATCACATTAGGTATTTACACCCAGAGGTGACATAAGCCATCTTCTGACAATGGGGAGACACCGGATTCCACCTAAGGGCTCACTCCAAAAGGGCCAAGGCTGCTACCACTGAATCGGCAAGCAGACTTCCTGTTCTGGATATCTGTCAGGCAGTTACGTGGGCATCGGTGTGCGTGTTCCCAAAGCACTACTGCCTCAACAGTCAGTTTTATTGAGATGAGCATTTGTCCTGCTCCATTGTGCAGGACTTTTTAATCTGAGCAATTCCACAGACCTCCCACTTTGAGAGGTACTGCTTTGGTATCTGTGCACAAGGTGTATAATCTGCAGTTAGTACTATCCATCAGAAGAACAAGTTATTTACTTTTGGAAATGCTCTTTCTGGTGGCTACTCTGTCTAAACACAGATTCATCACCACCCTCCCACCTCTTCTTTCTGTGGTATGGTCTCTTCCATCAAAAAAGATCCCAATATAGGAATCTTCACACAGTGTGCTCAATTAGCCGATGAGCTTGCTGTGTGAGGGATGGATGTGTTGTACGGTTCCTACTAATTAAGCAGGACTGTGCATTTGGACAACATATGCGTCGATATATGGGGACTGAGTCTACTCATTCAATCAGAATATGTTGGCTCAGTTGCTGGCTAGCTCACAGTGCCCCATCTGAACCTCTAACCCTGACAGGGTACTGATGGTGTCTGCAACCTCAGAACATGACCACTTTAATTCCCCGCAGGAAATCGTGGAAACAGATCTACCCTTTCGTTATTACCTCAGGCATGCCCAAAGGGAGACACAATAATACACAAATTAGCATTTCAAATGTTTATTGAAAAAATTGGGTTCTTGTGTAAAATACGTGAGCTGTAATTATTAGTAGGAGGAAACAAAGCATTGTTACCAACATTACAAGAATGATGAGGAAGATGAATAATGCAACTATTATAGTAATTGCAGTGTTTTTAGAAGAATTATACAAATACATGTGTAGAAAAGAGGGGTTCTGTTGCAGTAACCCCCCACTTTTTGCCAGATTTCTGATGCAATTTGACTGAGTGCGCCCTGGGTCCCTACCAATCTGGTTCCCAGGGCCTGTGTTCTTCACCAAAACTGTACCCTTTTTTTCACAATTGTCACAACTCTAGCTCATGTGTAAGTCCCTTATAAAATATACCAGTGGTACCAAGGGCCTTGTGAGCAGAGAGGGTCTCTAATGGCTGCAGCATGTATTGTGCCACCCTCAGAGACCCCTCACCAAACACACGTACACTTCTATTGCAGACTGTGTGTTCTGGTGCAGACAAAACTTAAGAGTCGGCATGGCACACATCACTGTGTGCCATGCCTACCAACCACTGCCTATGACATGGTTGTGTCACCCTTCTAGCAGGCCTCCCAGCCATAAGGCAAGGTACACCATACCACAGGTGAGGGCGCCGCTGCATGAGCAAGGTGCCTCTACAGTACCTGTGCCATTCACAGATATTGTAAGTGCAGTGGAGCCATATCGAGCACATGGGCTGAGAGTTTGTCCTTATGAACTCCACAGCTTCATGATGGCTTTAATGAATGCTAAAGAGTTTGGTATCAAACTCCTCAGCGTGATAAACCCACACTGATGCCAGTGTTGGATTTATTAAAAAATGTGCTCAGATGGCATTTTAGAGATGCCCCCCAAAAAACGACCAACTCCCTCGTGTCCAGCTGACTGGTCTGCACCAGCCTGCCACACACGTACATGTTTCTGACCCCCTGAGGTGGGAGCCATTCTGCTCTTGTGGGTCAGGGACAAAGGCTACTTGGGGTGGAAGTGCTTCACACCTTCCCCCAAGCAAGAACAGCATTCAGGGCGGTGAGCCTTAAAGACTTTCTGCCCTTTGATATGCCAGCCAGGGCCTATCCAGATAGTGGAGATGCTGAGAGGCTGCCCCAATGACCAGGCCCCACTTAAGGTAGCAAGGTCGGCAGGAAAATTAGTGGTCAGGAGAGGTGTGTCCTCTCTCTGCCAGGACCACTCCTAAGGTGCCCTGGACCGAGGTGACCCCCTCCGTAGGAAATCCTCCATCTTGAATGGACAATTCGGCCCAATCAGGTTAGGGGGGATGCCACCTCCCCAAAGGGAGGGGACATTCTAAGGGTGTAGTCACCCTAAAGGCAAGTAGAAAATTGGCTACCATCTGCCAGTCCCCGTAAATTCAGTATTTAGGGGCACCTCCAAACCTTGATCCTCAGATTCCTGCAACCTAAGAAGAAGGTGGACTAAGAAAACACTGTGCAGCAAAGCAAGAAGACACCTACTGCCTTGGCCCCAGCCCCTACCGGCCTGTCTCTTGCTTCTCAAACCAGCGAAGAAGACGACGCCTGTCCGGTGGGCAGTGACTTCCAAGAACCCCAGGAAGACTGCCCCTCTTCAATAAAGACCAGATGTCCAGAGGACGGCAGCCCTGTCCAGCAAACTCCAACACCAACGATTCCGGATCCAGGCGGATACCGCAACCCCTGCCCACTTGGCACCCGACGCCCACGGCCTGAGTGGCTCACCTGTTCAGTGACGTCTCCTTGGTGATCCTGACCTTTTCTCCATTGGTGGATGACCTCTCCTGGACCCCATGAAGTCACCTGCAGGCTCTACACGAATGATCCCCCTGACAGTGACCGGCTCCGACCAAGAAGATTCGACAACTAAAGGTACCCCTTCATCCTCAGCCCTCTGGCCTTGGGGAGCTCAACCAATGGTGCCGCGACCTCCCCAAGCCCTACAACTTACCTGCCCAGCTGGTGGTCACCTTCAGCCAGCCTCCTGGTCCGAGCCTGCAGCCACTTTGCGCGCCTGAGATTCCCCATTGAAACTCATTGGGCTCCAGATGCTGTGTTTGCACCCTGCACCCGGCCTCCCCTGTACAGGGTGGTGAAGTGGTGCTGCCTAAAAGCCCCCCCCCCCCCCGTGTGAATCCTAAACCCCAGGCCTGTGCTCTGAAACAGCGGATACTTACCTGAAAACCATGCTTCTTTGAGGTGCCCCCAGTCTCGATTGCTTTACATTGGGCTCAGTGACCTCTGCACCCGTGTGCCCCAGTGCCGCTGGTGGTGCAGTAGCTACCTGAAACGGAATCTTGCCCAGTGTTGGTCAAAACCCCCAAAGACTGGGGTTGTAAGTTGAGCACTTACCTGCTAATGATTAAGACTGTTTTCCTCCCATAGGACTGCATTGTTACCCATTGCATACAACAGGTCTATATATTGCTATCACAAATAAATCCATTCTAGAAAAGTATTCTATTACTGTTAAGCGTTTCCTCTGCCTTGCAAAACAATTCATTCTGCATTTTTGAAATTATAACTACTTAACTGTTACTTACCTTTAACTGAATATTTCTTGGTTCTAGAAATAACAGAACAAAATAATAACTTTTTATACATAACAATTGGTCTGGATTCAGTCTTTGTTTTTTAAAAATGTTTTTATTTTCATTTTCTTTACATTTTACAAACAACCAAAACATCAGCAGGTATATTTCGTATATTTCAGGTTCAACATCATATTCAATAGTCATGGTCACCAATACAACTGGATTCAGTCTTTGAATGTGTGCTATAATTTCTTGCCTGAGTGTGTACACTAAATGCTTAACACTACCTTCTGATAAGCCAACCTGCTCAAACACACTACCACAACTAGAGCTTTTAGTATTAACTACTTAATCCTCTGTAAGCCTCTGGTGATCCACTAGGCTCTGTGCGCACTATACCTTACTTTGGTATTGTATATACAGAGCCAGCTTCCTACAAACTATCATAATGATACTCCTACCTCAACTCCTTATTCTAGAGAGAGCATAGGTTAAATGTGGTCTGCCAGATCACTTTGAAAACCTAACACCCCATTTACCTGTGTGTGATGTATCTGGAAGCCAGCCTGGTGTAGGAAAGGCCTCTGTCCTTTTTAGGATAGTGATGAGTCAGCAAAGCTGGAAATTAGTCACAAGTGAACGCCCAGGATAATCTATGGAAGTGCTCCTCTACCGAACCAAAGTTCACCTCTTCCGCCGCCGCTGACCTCTGCCCCGCCACTACCTGACGCCTGCCTGCTCGCCTGCTGTCACCGCTGACCCCCCTGACGCCACTTACCTCTTCCGCCGCCGACGACCTCTGCCCCGCATCTTCCAGGTACTGCCCTCCGCTCGCTGCCTGCTCTGCTGCCCTTCTTCTTCGTGCCTGCTCACCGCCGCCGCTGCCCCGGTCACTCGCCTTCCTTTCCCGCCTCCCAGTTCCGGTTTCCCGCCACTGACCCCGCAGTCCCGCCTCCCCTTCCTTCCCATTGGCCACCCAGCCTCCCGCCTCCCAGCTGACCCTCCCTCCCGGCTCACTACTTATGACGCCCCCTCAGCGACCGCGCAGCGGACGCGCGCAGCGGGAGCGCCGATTGAGCGCCGAAGGTGCGCCAAAGGTAAGCCCGTCCGCGCCTGGACCGCGCCCGCCAGCCCCCCCGCAGGACCTACGATGCCGCCACACTCATCGCACTCAACACCGCTCGAACCCCCGGGTGCCACCTAGCATCACCGCGACACACCCACGGACCCTTCGCCTGCAGATCCTGCAAATTCTCCTGCCTCCGCACCGGCACCGCACCCACCAAGACGGACAACAGCAACCACCTGAAGTGCATCCTGCTCAACACCCGCTCCATCCACAGACACGCCGTGGAACTCTGGGACCTCCTCGACACCGCATCTCCTGACGTTGCCTTCGTCACGGAAACCTGGATGAACGCCTCCTCAGCCCCCGATATCGCCATCGCCATCCCGGACGGCTACAAGATCATCAGGAAAGATCGTGTCAACCAGACCGGAGGAGGCATCGCCATCGTCCACAAAAGCACCATTCGCATCTCGACTGACTCCACCGACACTCTCAACGCCGCCGAACACCTGCATTTCCAGATCCACCTCAACCCCAAGACCACCCTCAGAGGCACCCTCATCTACAGACCCCCGGGACCACGCACACAATTCAGCGAAGACATCGCCGACTTCATCAGCCCGCACGCCCTCCCCTCCGCCGACTACATCCTCCTCGGGGACCTCAACTTCCACCTGGAGAACAACAACGACCGCAACACCACCACCCTGATGGTCAACCTGGCCAACCTCGGGCTGAAGCAACTGGTCAACACCCCCACCCACTACGCCGGCCACACGCTCGACCCCGTCTTCTCATCCAGCAAGCACGTCACCTTCAGCCACTCCACCGGACTTCACTGGACTGACCACAACTGCGTCCACTTCAGCTTCAAAAAGAACACGGTCCACCACCACCCGAAGCGGGTTCCCCACAGAAACTGGAGCAAGATCACCGTCGACCAGCTCGCCACCTCCCTCAGTCAGAACCCACCTGTCAGGACATCGGACCCTAACACAGCAGCCCTCAACCTCACTCAGTGGCTGACCTCCTGCGCCGACGACCTCGCCCCACTGAAGAACCCACTCACCAGGCACAGAAGCAAGAAGGCCCCCTGGTTCACCGACGAACTCAAGAACTCCAAGAAGGCCTGCCGCACCCTCGAGAAGGCCTGGCTCCTCGACAAGACCGCCGACAACATGACCACCCTCAAACTTGCTACCCGCAGACACCACCAGCTCATCTGCACCACCAAGAAGAAATCTCTGAAGGAACGACTGGACAAGAACGCCCATGACAGCAAGGAGCTCTTCAACATCGTCAAGGAGTTCTCTAACCCCAGCACCGGCAACAACGACATCACTCCCTCACAGGAGCTCTGCGACTCCCTCGCCTCGTACTTCCACTGCAAGATCGCCAACATCCACAACAGCTTCGGCGTTTCACCCCCGCACCCATCGGTCGAACCTACGCACCCCGCCTCCATCCTCCAGACATGGACGAAGGTGACCCCTGAAGACACAACACGCATGATGAACACCATCCACTCCGGATCGCCGACAGACCCGTGCCCCCACCATGTCTTCAACAAGGCCGCCTCTACCATCGCACCCCACCTCCGAGACATCATCAACACCTCCTTCGACACAGCCACCTTCCCGGAAAGCTGGAAGCACGCCAAGCTCAGCGCTCTGCTGAAGAAACCAACAGCGGACCCGACCGACCTCAAGAACTTCCGCCCCATCTCGCTCCTTCCCTTCCCCGCCAAAGTCATCGAGAAGGTCGTCAACAAGCAACTGGCCGCCTTCCTCGAGTCGAACGGATCCCTCGACCCATCACAGTCCGGATTCAGAGCCAACCACAGCACCGAGACCGCCCTCATCGCAGCCACCGACGACATCCGAGCCCTGCTTGACAACGGTGAAACAGCGGCACTCATCCTCCTAGACCTCTCTGCAGCATTTGACACTGTCTGCCACCGCACCCTAGTCCAACGCCTCAACGACACCGGCATCCAAGGGACGGCCCTGGAATGGATCACCTCATACCTCTCCGGCAGAACACAGAGAGTACGCCTCCCTCCTTTCCTCTCTGAGGCCACCGGAGTCATCTGCGGCGTCCCGCAAGGATCATCGCTCAGCCCCACTCTCTTCAACATCTACATGAAACCCCTCGCTGCCATCGCACGCCAACACAACCTCAACATCATCTCCTACGCCGATGACACCCAGCTGATTCTCTCCCTCACCAGAGACCCCGGCACCGCCAAAACCAGCCTACACGAAGGGATGAAAGACGTCGCCAACTGGATGGACATCAGCCGCCTGAAATTGAACACGGACAAGACAGAAGTCCTCATCCTGGGACCATCGCCCTCCGCATGGGACGACTCCTGGTGGCCCCCGGCCCTAGGCACCTCACCCAAGCCTACGGACCACGCACGCAACTTGGGCGTCATCCTGGACTCCTCCCTATCTATGACCAGACAAGTCAACGCCGTATCCTCAGCCTGCTTCCACAACCTTCGCATGCTCCGTAAGATCTTCCGCTGGATCCCGACCGAGACCAGGAAGACGGTCACCCAGGCCCTCGTCACCAGCAGACTAGACTACGGAAACACCCTCTACGCCGGTACAACAGCCAAGTTCAGAAAAGACTTCAACGTATCCAGAACGCCTCCGCCCGACTCATCCTGGACGTCCCCCGACGCAGCCACATCTCGAGCCATCTGAGGGACATGCACTGGCTCCCCGTCAACAAGAGAATCACGTTCAGACTCCTCACCCACGCCCACAAATCCCTCCACGACCTTGGCCCAAGATACCTCAACGACCGCCTAACCTTCTACACGCCCACCCGCCAGCTACGATCCGCAAACCTCGCCCTCGCCGTCGTCCCTCGCATCCAGAGAACCACAGCCGGAGGAAGATCCTTCTCCTACCTGGCGGCTAAGACATGGAACTCCCTGCCCGTCCACCTGCGACTGACCCCGGACCACCTCGCCTTCAGGAGACAGCTCAAGACCTGGCTGTTCGAGCAGTAGCAGACCCCCTCCCTCATGCGCCTTGAGACCCTTCCGGGTGAGTAGTGCGCAATACAAATTTCTTGATTGATTGATTGATTGGTTCAGAAGCAGTTTATATACTGAAAACCAGTTCCATTCGCACCCTGCCTGATTTCTGTTGTGCATGTTATTATTTGTCTTTCTGGCTCATAGCGGTCTCCTAACGGACCAAGAAAATGTCGGGCAGCATGCTCAGTGTACTTTTGCCCTTGAACAGAATATATAGTGTCCTGATGAAGTGCTTATGAAGAAATATGCGTTGCAAGCCGAACACTTTTGGAGTACGTTATCATGTATGTGTAAAAGCATGTTAACAGTCACTGTCTAAAAAGATGGCAATTTTGAAAGTGTGCACGGGCCGTACTGAATCCCACAATAGATGACTTCATGAAAGAAGCTGATCTCTGCACGAATGAGTGGCGCATTATGTGACTCTGTTAATCCCTTCTAGAGTGGAACGGCATTGCCACCGAGTCTCATGGCACAACCTTCTAGAACCAGTCTGGCACCTGTGGAAATGTACAAGTTGAGGAATCTGCGCTTAGATACAGTAGCCACATCGAAGAGCTTTTGCCTAAAGTAAGTAACTTGTTCATCTGAAAGAGACACGTTAGTGATAGATTCCTTACCTTAGAATATCTCCAGGCGTCAGACTGGATCTGGAAAGTTTTTTGTAGCAGTACCCCTACGCTTCAGTAGGTGGCTTTGTGCGGCTCCACGTCCGTCGCTGGCATCGTAAGCGCCGAGATGATGTCACGGAGACTACTTAGGCGCCACCCATGCACTGACGTCAGTTCTGTTCTTTCTTTTTCCACGCCAGCAAGCGCAGATCAAGTTAGAGCACTTTTTGACTACACTTTTGAGACTTTTGTCTTCCCCTTTTTTCTCCTGGTGCACGTAGGGATGCATAGATTTAAGTCTTGTGGGGCCTGCCGTCGCAATATGTCGATGGCGGACCCCCATGATGTTGGCCTCTACTGCCTGGAGACTGACCCCGACTCCCGGTCCTGCCGGGACTGTCGGGCCATGGCGCCGAAGGCCTTGAGGGAGCGGAAGCTGCTGGAGGCCCGGCACTCGCCCCAACGCCGTTCCTGGGTCCGTTCCCGGGAACGTTCGCGGGGCAGCAGTCGTCGCTCCTCGGGTTCCAAGTCTTCGCCCTCGGATTCTGGTAAGCGACGACATAAAAAGAAGTCGAAGCAGCGTGTTCGCTCTCCAACCCTGCTGGACTTCGGATGCGGACGAGGGGGACAGGGGTTCTACCCCTGCGGCTCCATTGGAGCCAGGGAGTCCCGCGCCTTACCCGGGTCCGTCGGCGACTCCCGAACAGGTGCAAGAGTTCCTTGCCACCATGGACCGCCTTTATAGGCCTCGGGCTCCCGCCAGTGTGCCTTCGGGCCCTGCGGACCCGTGTCCAGTCCCTGTTGGGCCGTTGGCGCCGCCGGCGGACCCTGCTTCGGCGCAACAGGATTCTGTGCCGTTGGCTCCGCCCCCAGCGCCACCCTTGGCTCCGCCTCCGGCGCCGCAGTGGATGCCGTTTGTTCCGCCCTTGCCCTGGTTCTCGGACCATTTCGTTCCTACCTGGGACCCGCATTGGTAGGTGGTGCCCGCTCGGCCCCGGCCGGCGCCGTTCCCGACGCCGTATGTTCCTCCTCCGGCTCCGGCTCTGCCGCCACGGTCTGTTCCTCCTGCCACGGAGGTGGAGGATGTTTGGGAGGGGTCCGAGGACCCTCTTGCCCGTCAGTGTGACTCCGAGCAGGACTGGGTGGACGACTTGGAGGGCGCCGGCGACCTCGCTGTCTCTTCTGACCCGGGGTTTGCCTCTCCCCTGCCTACCATTGAGGAGGGTGCCTCCTACACGATGGTGCTCCGTCGGGCTGCTGAGGTCCTCAAACTCGATCTTTCTACGGTGGCCCTCAAAACTAATCTCCTCACTGAGGTGCTCCAGACGGTGTCTACTTCGTCGGAGCCCCTGCTTCCCTTCAACGATGCCCTCACTGACGTCTTGTTAGGCACTTGGTCGAGGCCGGCCACAGGGGCTCCAGTGGATAAGAATGTCACCAGGCATCATCGCCCGGCGCCTGGTGACCCCGCGTTTTTGACCACTCACCCCACGCCTGAGAGTCTGGTCATTCAAGCTTCGACGTCGCAGAGTGCCTTTCCCACGGCTCCTCCGGATAAGGACTCTAAGAAGCTGGAACAGTTCGGGAAGCGGTTGTTCTCTTCGGCTAGCTTGGGGCTGCAGTCGGTGAACACCGCCTGCTTGTTGGGCCGCTACTCCTGCGCGGTGTGGGATATGGTTGCTCAGGTGTTGCCTCAGTGTCCTGAGGAGGTCCACGCTGTGCTGTCCCATGCGGTTGCTGAGAGTAAGGATGCGGCTACATTCGCCATTCGGTGTGGATTGGACACCACTGACTCTCTTGACAGGGCAGTTCTACGACGGTGGCGCTTCGTCGCCACGCCTGGCTACGATCCACCGGGTTCTCGCCCGATGTTCAGAGCTCGCGCATGGACATGCCCTTTGATGGCACTCGCCTGTTTGGTGATAAGGCCGACAGTGCACTGGAGCGCTTTAAGGACTCGCTTTCCGTCAAAAGCCCGGCCACTCCTGGTTTCGTTCATTTCGTGGCCACGGCAGAGGCGCCCCGGCACATTCCTTCAGCACGCCTGTGCAGAACCAGCCTCAGTGCGGACGCGGTTTCTGCTGGGGCGGGTCTGGGAATCAGTGTGGGGGTCAGTCTACCTCCGCCCCCGCTGCTTCTACCTCTAAACCTTCCTTATCCGAGCTTTGTGGAGCACCCCATGCCGGTGGGTGGCAAGATCCGCCACCACCTCCCCCACTGGCGCGATATCACATATACAAGTAGGTGTTGCAGATCATCCGCAGGGGTTACTCCCTTCCCTTTCTGTCCTCCCTCCGACCATGCCACCTCGGTGCCACCGCATGTTGGGGGTTCACTTGGTACTTCTCCAGCAGGACATCTCGGCCCTCTTGGCCAAGGGGGCCATTGAGTGCGTTCCTGGGCCGGAAGTAGGGAGTGGGTATTATTCCCACTACTTTCTGGTCCCCAAGAAGGACAAAGGGGAACTGCGCCCCATCTTGGACCTCCGGAATGTCAATCGCTTCCTCCGGAAGGAGAAGTTCAAAATGCTGACTCTGGCTCAGGTCCTGGCTGCCCTCGACCCTGGAGACTGGATGGTAGCATTGGACTTGCAGGACGCATATTTTGACATCCCCGTCCTGCCGGCCCACCGGCGTTACCTGCGGTTCACGGTAGGCCAGGAGCATTTTCAGTTTGCTGTGCTCCCCTTCGGCCTTACCAGCGCCATTCGTGTGTTCACAAAGGTGATGGCGGTGGTCGCTGCTCATCTGCGCAGGTCGGGGGTGTCAGTCTTCCCCTACCTCGACGACTGGTTGTTGAAGGCGGGCTCGCCCCAGGCAGTCGTCAACCACCTTCAGACTACGGCCGACCTTCTGCATTTGTTGGGGTTCTCCATCAACGTGCCGAAGTCGCACCTGAGTCCCTCTCAGAAGCTCCCCTTCATCGGAGCGGTTCTGGATTCGACGCTGTTTCAAGTTTATCCTCCCGAGCAGCGAGTCCGGGATATTCAGGTTATGAATCTGATCTTTCAGCCTCTCTCCCGGGTTTCAGTCAGGATGACCCTCCGGCTTCTGGGCCTGATGGCCTCCTGCATCCTGCTGGTGACACATTGCAGATGGCATATGCGGGCTTTGCAGTGGGACCTGAAGTTCCAGTGGGCGCAGCATCAGGGCAACCTGTCCGATCATGGCCAGAGCTCGGAGGGCACTGCACGGCAATTGCAGTGGTGGCTCACGAATCGCGATTCGGTCAATGACAGATCCCTCTCCCTTCCCCAACCGGAGCACACAGTGGTGACGGATGCGTCCCTCCTGGGATGGGGAGGCCACTTGGGAGAGTCCCGGCTCCATATCAATCTGTTGGAGCTTCAGGCGATCCGACTTGCACTGAAGGCATTCCTTCCCTCTGTCTGGGGAAGTGTGGTGCAGGTGTTCACGGACAACACCACGCCATGTGGTATTGTAGCAAACAGGGCCGGGTGGGGTCCTGGACCCTATGTCAGGAGGCTCTGCGCCTCTGGACATGGCTGGAACATCAAGGCATTACCTTGGTGGTTCAACACCTGGCAGGTTCTCTGAACGCCAGGGCGGACGAACTCAGCCTCCGGTGCTTGATGGATCACGAATGGCGTCTGAACTCGGACATGGCGCAAGGTCTCTTTCTGCAGTGGGGAGAGCCTTGGTTAGATCTAGAGAACGCGCAATGTCATCAGTTCTGCGCGTTGGAATTTCCAAGGTGGCACTCGCTCGGCGACTCTTTTCGTGACGAGTGGAGTTGCGGTCTATTGTACGCCTTTCCGCCTATACCACTAATGCCCAGAGTGCTGAAGAAGATTCGGCTCGACCTGGCCCAAGTCATCCTTGTGGCTCCGTATTGGGCACGCAGATACTGGTATCCCGGGCTACTCCGCATGGCGATCGATCCCCCGATCCGCTTGTCTTTTCGAGAGGATCTCCTGTTGCAGCAGCAGGGGACGGTCCTCCACCCGAACCTGTCCAGCCTCCACCTCCATGCGTGGAGATTGAGCGGCGACAGTTGACAGCTTTCCATCTTCCTCCTGAAGTCTGTGATGTCATTCTGGCAGCCAGGCGTCCCTCCACTAAGTCGGTATACGCCTGCAGGTGGAACAAGTTTGTGTCATGGTGCACAGCTAAGGCTGTGGATCCCCTTTCTGCCTCTCTTTCTGAAGTCCTTCTGTTCCTTCTTTCTTTGGCCCAGCAGGGCTCTGCTCTGGGCACTATCAATGGTTATCTTTCGACCAACTCCGCCTTTTTAAGGCTTACAGATCAGCCTTTTCTTTTTAAGTCCCCGGTTGTTAACCGGTTCCTGAAAGGCATTACGCACACGTTTCCTCCCGTGCCGTTCATAATGCCTCAATGGGACTTAAACCTTGTCTTGACATATCTGATGTGCGCTCCCTTCGAGCCTCTTCATACCTGTTATTTGCGTCTTCTCACTCTCAAGATGGCTTTCCTGGTAGCTATCACCTCTGCCAGAAGAGTGAGTGAGCTCCAGGCTCTTTCTTCCAAACCTCCTTTCCTTTCTTTTCATCTGGACAAGGTGGTTTTAAGGACCCGTCCTTCTTTTTTGCCAAAGGTTGTCATGCCCTTCCACATCAGGCAGACCATCACTTTGCCCACCTTCTTTCCGCTTCTGCATCCTTCGAAAGAGGAAGAGAGGCTCCACCGTCTGGACTCAAAACGTGCGCTCTCATTCTACCTGCAGCGCACACGACACTTCCAGGTGGATGACCAGCTCTTTGTTGGCTACGTGGGCGCCAAAAGAGTTCGGGCTGTGCACAAGCAGACCATCTCTCGGTGGGTCGTTCTCTGCATCAAGGCCTGTCACTCGTTGGCTAAGAAGTAGCCTCCTGTGGGGCTGCGTGCCCATTCTACCAGGGCGACGGCAGCCACTACTGCCTTGGGACGCAGCGTCTCCTTGCAAGACATATGTCAGGCAGCTACGTGGGCCTCGCTGCACACGTTTACCAAGCATTACTGCTTTGACAGTCAGGTCCGGAGTGACGGCTTCTTTGGCCGTTCTGTTCTCCGTGACTTTCTGGTGTAATCTATTCGCAGACCCCCCCACCGAGGTTGGTATTGCTGGGGTATATATTCTAAGGTAAGGAATCTATCACTAACGTGTCTCTTTCAGATGCACAAGTTACTACTTGTGTAACGATATATCTGTAAGAGACATTAGTGATAGATTCCTTACCGCCCCACCCATCCTCCCCGTTCTGCAAACTGATTCCTAGGGTTAATGTAATCTCTTTCAGGGCCCTAGTTTTCTTGGCATCAGTGTCAGTTTCTTGCATGGCTCTGCGTTCCTGGCGCGGAAAGTCGTGTACAGACTGACGTCAGCGCACATGGGTGGCGCCTAAGTAGTCTCCGTGACGTCATCTCGGTGCGTACGACGCCAGCGACGGACGCGGTGCCGCACGACGCCACCTACTGACGCGCAGGGGTACTGCTACAAAAAACTTTCTGGATCCAGTCTGACGCCTGGGGATATTCTAAGGTAAGGAATCTATCACTAACTAATGTCTCTTACAGATATATCGTTACACAAGTGGTAACTTGTGCTTCAGGAGGATGGAGGCCCTTTTTTCCCCAGATTCTTATGCTTGCCGATGATCGATCAGTCAATCAGGGGATAGTAAAACGTGCTACTTACCCAAGAGGGTCTCAAGGCGCAGGGGGTGATGGGGGTTACGCAGCTCAGTTCAGTTGAAGAGCCAGGCCTTGAGTGTCTTCCTGAAGATGTTCGGGGAGGGGCGCATCTCATGCCGATTAGGAGCTCGTTCCAGGTCTTGGCTGCCATGTAGGAGAATGCTCTTCAACCTGTTCTTGCTCTGCGGATGTGCCGGGTTTCGGCGAGGGCGAGATTGGCGGATCAGAGGTTTCTCTTGGGTACAAGGAAGGAGATTCTTTTGTTGAGGTTTTGGGGTCCGAAGTTGTGGAGGCATTTGTAGGAGTGGGTGTGTATCTTGAAAATTACTCTCTTCTCAACAGGAAGCCAGTGGGGGTTCTGCAGGTGTTGGGTGATGTGTTTGTGTCGAGGGACGCCAAGAACAAGTCTGGCTGCGGTGTTCTGTATGGTCTGGAGTTTGCGGAGCAGAGACTTGTTGATCCCGGGGGGAATCCATTTGAAGGTCTTTCGGAGGATGCGGGGGGTGTTGAAGCAGCTTGAGGCGATGGTGTTGACCTGTCCCGTCATGGAGAGAGAGGATTTGAGTACGATGCCGAGGTTTCTTGCATGGTCCGTGGGGGTGGGAGGGGTGCTGAGGGCGCTGGGCCACCAGGTGTTGTCCCATTCAGAGGGGGAGGGTCCGAGGACTTCTGTGTTCTCCGAGTTGAGCTTTAGGCAGCTGTTGCTCATCCAGGATATGACGTCCTTCCTTCCTGGAGGTTGAGTCTGGTGGTGATGGGGTCCTTGGTGAGGGAGAGGATGAGCTGGGTGTCGTCGGCATAGAATACAATGCTGAGTCCGTGCTAACTGACGATGGCGGTGAGGGGGGCCATGTAGATGTTGAAGAGCTTGGGGCTGAGCGAGGATCCTTGGGATACTCTGCAGTTGATTTCCGTGGGTCCAGAGAGGAAGGGTGGCAGTCTGATTCTTTGGGTTCTGCTGGTGAGGAGGGAGCAGATCCAGTCGAGGGAGTTTTCCCTGTATGCCGGCGTTGAGTAGGATTAGGGCCGCATGTGTCCCTGGTCGAGGAGGTTGCGAATGTCGTCTGTGGCGGCAAGTAGAGCGGTCTTGGTGCTGTGGTGGCTGCGGGTTCCAGATTGGGAGGGGTCGAGGATGGAGTTTTCTTCTATGAATTTTGTTAGTTGGGCGTTGACAGTCTTCTCGGTGACTTTGGCCGTGAAGGGGAGGAGGGAGATGGGTCAATAGTTCTTGAGGTCCGTGGGATCTGCTGAGGGCTTCTTGAGCAGGGGTCTGACTTCTGCGCGTTTCCAGTCGTCGGGAAAGATGCTGGTCTCAAAGGAGGTGTTGATGGTGTGTCGTAGTTTCGGAGCAATGGCAGCGGCCGCTCTGTGGAAGATGTGCGGGGGCCAGGGATCCATGGGGGCTCTTGAGTGGATGCCTTTCATGGTGGAAGTGGTGTCTTTGGTGGTGACTGGGGTCCAGGAGAAGATGGTGGGCTGGCCGGCATTGCTGAAGTGGATAATGGATTCGGAGTCAGGTGTCTGGTTGTTGAAGTTGTCGTAGAGGCCCTTGTTTTTCAGATGGAAGTAGGATGCAGAGGTCCTGGGATGGGGTGATGTCCGTGGTTTTGCGGGGGGGCTTGTGGAATTCCTGGATGACATTAAAAAGTTCCTTGGAGTTGCTGGAGTTGGCGAGGATCTTGTTCTGGATGAAGGTCCTTTTGGTGGATCTGATGCGTTGGTTGTATTCCTTCATGGCGTTCTTGTAGGTGGTGCGATCTTCCGACGTTTTGTTGTTTCTCCAGTTCTTCTTGAGACGTCTGCAGGTGCGTCTGGATTCATGGAGGTCGATGGTGAACCAGGTGGCCTTCCTGGGGCGTTGTCTGTCGGGGTTATGTAAGGGTGCAAGCTCGTCTGCGCAGTTCGAGATCCATCTGTATTTTTTTGACTGCAGCATCTGCGTAGTCTGAGGTTGTTGGGGAATCGTGTTTGAGGGTGAAGTTGAGCTGCTCCTCAGTGGCTTTGCTCCAGTTTCTTCGAGGAGAGCGGGGCGCAGGTTTGGGTGGCGTTGGTTTGTTGATGAAGAAGTGTACGCAGTGGTGGTCTTTCCATGGGGGTTGCATGGTGTGGCTAAAGTGGACGTTGTTCCCACTTGTGAAGATGGGGTTGAGGTCTGTCCTGCCTTCTGCATAGGCGTGGTGACGAGCTGTTTCAGTCCGATGTTGGCGAGGTTGTCCAGGAGGTGGTGGAGTTGGGGTCGCTGGGGTTGTCGAGGTGGGAGCTCAGGTCTCTGATGAGTATGCAGTCTATGGAGGCTATGACGCGGGGTGCGATGAGGTCGGCGATGGTAGTGGTGAACGAAGCGCAGGGTCCACGGGATCTGTAGGTGAGGGTGCCGCGAAGTGTGGTTCTAGGGCTGGTCTGCACCTGGAAGTGAAAGTTTTCGTTGGTGGAGACAGGGTCGCTCGTGGTGGAGGTGGTGAGTCGGAGAGAGCTCTTGTGTGCAATGGCGAGTCCTCCTCCTGGGCGGTTGGGGCGGTCCTTCCTCTGGATCTTGTATCTGTCAGGAATGGTGGTGGCGATGTCGGGGTGGAGGCGGCGTTGGTCCAGATTACAGTGGAAAAGGCGACATCTCGCGAGAGGGTGTCGAAGAGGTTCCAGATCTCTATGGTGTGTTTGTGCAGGGAGCAACATTGATGAGGTTGCACTTCAGGGCTTTGTGGTGTCTGCATTCAATGCTGGGGTGGTGTCCGTGGGGGTGGTGAAGAACTGGTGGCGGTGAAGGTCTGGTGGCAGGGATGGCAGGGTGGTGTTCGGTGTGGATGGCTCGCAGTTGTTGTTTATTCTGGGATTGAGTGCGAGGAGGGCGGCTAAGTCGTAATGGTGGATGTTTGGAGGTCCAGGGTTTCTGGTGCTGGTTGCGGTCTGGTCGCGGACAGTCGTGGATGATGATGAGGTTGACCACTTGCTCCCTCTTCATTATATTAATGCTGGCTTGTATCTTAACTTTCTAAATGCCAGTGGCATGGATACTTAACCAGAGACGAAATTGAATTTGCCCTCCTCATATTCCTCCAGTTTTTACACAGACGTCAGCAGATCATGACACCATTTTTCCACAGAACAGACAATGTGGCTCACCAATGAAGTGATCAAACTCCTTCCCCAGGCAGAGAGATGAATGGGTATTCAAGTTAGTTCTTGGTCCCCATGAATGTTGTGGGTGTGGCTGACACCAATTTGTGACCTCAGAATATTGAACTTGTACCTCCAAAAGGCGACATTCAAAATAATGACACTTGGTCAGGTGCATCTGGCTTTGGACCACAATGACTCGAGGATGTCCCTCGACCACTAGGAGACATTCTTTCATGTGCCGATGCTACAAGAAGTGTCTACACCTTATTGGAGCGTGTCGGACCTTCGGCCCTTGGGTCTTTAGTAAGATCATATCAGAAATAACGTCCAATCTTCCGAACTCGATGATCCATAAATTCTGTACTTCAGCAACTGGCTGTTGAATGTTGGCTCACTTTAGCAAATTTCAAATTTCCTCCAGACTACACTGCCTTTCCTATCGGCCTTGAGATTTCCCATCAACGCACCCACCATGTGGTTGTGCAACAAGCAGGGTGTAATGGGGACTCAGTCACTTGAAGGGATTGCTCAGCATAAAGGCAGGTTAACTCAGGTGGTGTATTCTTGCTGATCACGAGTGGAGTCTTGACCCAGAAGTGGCAAATGTTATCTTTGATCAGTGGGGAACACTTTTCACACCTGCAAAAACACTCAATGTTTGACATTCTCCGCTGTAAACATTCCCCCTTCTCAGTCTTTTGGAAATGTGCTTCTGCCACTGATTCCATGGGTCCTGAAGAAAGTCAGACTCGATCGAGCCTCGCTGATCCTGGTAGCCCAGACTTAGTGTTATGTCAGTGGGTTGCAGGCATTGTTTGTTCAGCTTCCATATCTTGCTTTTTTTCATGAAAAGCTAGTGCATAGGATCTGTGCATCCTTTCTTCCAAAAGTGGTGTCCCCTATGATTCTCGTGTTCTTGTCTATACCACATGCCTCTCAAGAGGAGGAGAGATTACAACGTTTGGTCCTGTGGTGGACCTTTACATTCTACATTGTTACAGGTTTCTACATTGATTTTACTGAATTTGCCAGACAAAGAAAGGAAAGACGGGTTAGAAAAATACCTTATCACAATGGATTATCCTTTGCATAAAACCAGGTTATTACTTGGCCAAGAATAATCTTTCTGAGGGCTTTAGAGGTTCAATCCACTAGGGTGTACTTGTTTTGGACAACTGATAAGTGGCTGCTTGGGCTTCTGTCCATGCGGCCACCAGGCTTACAACATTGATTCACAGTTACTCAGAGATTATCTTTTCCCTGCTCTGTTCCTGAGGACTTGTAAAGTCCACTCCTCACATCCTCCTCTTTGTAGTGGGCATTGCTTTGGTATTGATTCACAAGGTAAAGAATCTGCAGTTAAAAGTATCCTTCAGAAATTTTGAAACTTAGCTGTGTTAGTGATCTTTCTGCTGAACACTCTAAGTGCAGAATCTTCCAGTTCCCCCTTCTCCACATTCTGACTGTGCAGTAGACTTTCGGAAATTAGTAAGGTGCCAAGTTAGATTCGCACACTGCCAGTTCATTTAATTGGATCAGTCTTGCTCCTTGTCTCAGCGGAAATATTCAATGAATCATACTGTTATTAGCGTGCAAGGTATATAGGCACCATCTTTGCAAGCTGACATCTGTTTATTCATCGATCTTTTCCTCGCTCTGAGACGTGGCGCGTTACTGACAGATTGAAGTACTGGCAGTGCGTCAATCTAACTTGGAACCTTATTAACTTCTGAAAGTCCAGTGCACAGAATGGGGAGAAGGACAGGTGGTAAGAACCTGTGGTTAGAGTATTCAGCGGCTGCTTGTCGTCATATCCAGAGGTGAGACGGAGTCATGACAGGGCTGAAGGCACCACCAGCCAGCCCGCTAGAGCTGTTGTAAGAGTTTCTGGATCCAGTCTTTCACCTAGGGAGAGTCACAAGGTGAGGAATCCACAGTTAGATGGACTATCCACCCGAAATAACTAATTATCAAAAATTCTGAGCCAGTACATATGACTAACCTGTGTGATAATATAGAAAGATCTAGGAATCTCGTTAAAAATTATATCTTATTTAAGATGTTGCTTCGAGAAAAGGATATATATCCTGACACCAGGGTTGACAAATATAATGCAGTTAGGTCTTTATAGGAGCAAGACAAGCAGTTCTGTACTAACATATCCATTCAAGATGGTGCGATAATAAATAATGGAAGACACTTTTGTCTGGGAATATGGAAGAAAGTCTAGCAGATTCAGTGTAAATTAACCCATCTCCGGAAGCACTGATAATAAATAATGAAAAACGATCATGTGTCTGACAGTTTTTGAATCTACTGGAGCAAAGGTCCAATTTATGGTCAAGGAAGGAAGGCCAGCGCAGACAGTTGTATAGATGGACAAACAAGATGCAGCCATTTATAGCGGCCTCTTGTACGTTCTGACATATTTGAACGTAGTAAGGCAGTAGATATATTTTGAACATTTAAAATTATTACGTGCAATGACATTGTACAAAGTACACCAGTTGTTATGTGTGTTTTTATTTAGATTTAAAGCAACATCATACTATGTATACCCACCTGTTAAGTGAGTTTCCTATTTCAGTAAATCCAATAAATACAGCAACATTATTTATTTGAATATAAAGTGACAATTTATAAAAAGCCAGAATGAGGATTTTGTGCTACAAGCTGGTCCATTAAGTTAGTCTGGATAGTGACACCCTGAGGAGCCTGTAGTCAGTCCACTGCTGTAATAATATCATGCCGCATTCATCTAGAGGGAGAATATCTGCTGCAGGTTTGTGTTTTACTGGAAAAGTATAAGGTTACCTCTCGGTCTGGTTTTAATACATTTACAAAACAATACTGCTTAGACTGTGATGCAAGTGCGGGGGATGGGTATTTTTAATATATATATAGCTTGTAGATACTCTGAAGCAGAGGCCCCTCCTTCCAAACTATTAAGCATTGGCAGGAAATTATTTCAAAGATTACGAATCTAAGGCTAAGGTAATATTCTTTAGACCGAAAATGGAACTTAACTGTTACAAAGGAAAAA
Source organism: Triturus cristatus (assembly GCF_964204655.1). Lineage (NCBI taxonomy): Eukaryota > Metazoa > Chordata > Amphibia > Caudata > Salamandridae > Triturus > Triturus cristatus. Next base: position 252,667,889 of record NC_140591.1, read on the forward strand.
AAAATCTACAGAACCACCAAAGGAACGTAGCTTTTTGTTCTTTAGAGAGTTGAAGATTTATATTAGAGATAACATTTAAGGCTACAATGACACTTTAAATTATTACTAGGTGTAGTAAAGTTTATTTGTTGTTTTCTGCTTCTATAGGTGCGAGCCAAATTCACTGTGGATGACTACAGCCATTATCTCTTCACACCGTGCGTTCTCACCCAGTGGGTTCTTGGCCTGTTCAGATATGATCTCACCGGAGGTAAGTCATGTAGTGCTTTACACAGTCCTGAAGAAGGCCCAGTTCATTGTCTCCCTGGGGAATCCTGCAAGCGTTGTCAGTATGGCTGCAGTTTGCTGAAGCGCTTGAGAAACCGAAGGAGCTATGTGAACTATCTCCGCCATCTTGTTTGGAGGTTAGTTAAAGCCACGCATTGTTTTCTACGCCATGAACATGTTTAATTGCAATTCATTTGGGAACTAATTCCACTGTAAAAGGACAAAAGAGGAGCATTTTATTTGATGCTACTGAGTAACTTTAAGGTGAGAAAGTATGCATAATTAAAGACTTGCTGGTTAACTAATGTGTATTTAATAGATGCTTTGAGCAGAAGGTTAGTACAGTGGACACAGGGAGGTTAGAGTATCTGTATGGAGTTCATTCAGACTGGAGTGTGATTTTCATATGTTTTTGGGGCCTTTTTTCTGATTCTGTTTAATGTAATCTTCTATTTTGAGGTGCTGGCACCTGTCAATGTTTTTCTCTATAAAATAACGTGTTTGAAATAATGCAGTTTACTCGATCTTTTCCCCCTAATATTTGTCTCAGCCTTTTTTTGTTTTCTGCATTACGTGGCAATGTTTCATTGTGGTGATTGCCCCGCTGTACACATATTACTCTTTATTCCGTTTGCCTCAAAGTTCCGCTGTGAACATGTGAGGCTCGGGCTGTAGCACAGTCTGAAGCAGGTGCTCAAACTCCACCCATCTCCAAACAGTCCTGTGATTGTTCTCTGTCATTCTGTTCTCTAATATTTGTTCCAGTCTTCCCCGCAGCCCTGCAGACTCTTCCATACTTGTCACCGTGTTTAACCCACATTGGCTCAGACTGTGCCGTTCCTCCAGGAGATGTTCATGAGCTTTGGCTTACTGTCTGGGAGACAGGAAACCCCTGTAGTACATTTGTTTACTTAGAACATCGTCCACAGAGCGCACACTTCCAAAGGCTACAAGGAGGGGTTATTTATATTTTTGTTTGTTTTCATTTACAAAAAGCGAGTTTACATAATTTTTTACAATATTTATATTTACAAAAACTGTAAATGAACAGGAGAACCAGATTGCCATACACAGTAAACATGGGTGCTTTAGTGTTAAAACATTAGCAGTTCAGTGAAATGTATCTGTGTTAAGGTGTGAAAGAATGTAACTGACATTTCTACGGTCTAGGGACCCTTTGGATTTGTTAGATAGATGGACACCTGCAATGGGATAGGTGCAGTTACTCGCTCCTTTTTGAAGGGGCAATGTACTTGAATGTGTGAGGCCCCGCAAGCTATGCCTCATGTCCCTACTCTAGAATGGAAGTCAAATATCCTCAGCGGGGCAAGGCAGCAGGCTTTGTCCGAAGAGGCCTCCACATCATGCGATAGCCGCTTGACCTGGTCTTGGTGGAGCCATTGTCTTTTGGCAGGAAACCTCAGAGTAGGAAAATTCGATTTCACACCCAGAGAAAGTCCCTCGCTGGCTAGATACTTTTCGCCGGACGCTTTCTCAGCGAGGCCCCATTGAATCGGATTTTCTGCTGCGAGAAAGAATGTAGCAGGAGCAACCTAGATCAGTGGCATGCACCTTTGTTGAATCAGCTTAATAGGTTGGTCCCTGTCCCTCGGTGGTTCTCAGAGCAAAAGGTTGTCAAAAAGTGTTTAATTCCCAGGTTTCAGGAAACTTAAGGAGGAGTACACTTTGACACCAGCCAAGGGTCCAGCATCTTTTGGGAAAGCACTTGTGGGGGGGGAGGGGGTCAGGTCTCACTCCAGCAGAGGCCAACAGCAGGGTCCTTGACAGGTTCAGTTGGAACTGGTCAAGTGGGAATGCAGGGAAAAGACCCATTGGAGCTTGTTGTGTCCCTGTAGCCCAAACAGGGGTCAGCCTTATGGCCCTTGGAGTCCACGTCTTTGTCTTAGGTGCAAGGGGGAGTCTTCTCAGGTCACCAACAGCAGGGCCAGTCTTCTTCTGTTTTTCACAGGTCCAGAAGTGATCTGAGGAGGGTACTGAGGATGCCACATTTATGCACAGTGCCAGCCTGTGGGTGGAGGAAACTCCTGACCATTCTCTAACCCCTGGGGTAAAATATCCCTGGGGTGACCCTACCCACTTTTGCAGCACTTCCTCTGTATTTTATCGTAAACAATCCCACAGTGCCCTTCTCTACCTAAATTCAACATGGCAGAACATTTCTTCCCCTGGTCAGAAATCCCTGTGCCTACCCAAAGGTTTGGCTTTAATAATGGCCAAAACCTCCCTTGTGGTCATTCCCCACTGGGTTTGGAGCCAGGTTGACTATGAAGACAAAGTGGAGAAAGCTTAGGTGTGAGCTACATCTGCCAGTGCCGGGGTGAGTACTGTTTGAAGCTCAGCAAGGGGCTTGCAAAATCTCCAGACCATCCTGCTCGAGGAAGAAAAACACCTCTCCGCATCCAAGATATTTGTCCACTGTCTGGTAGCAATACACATAACAACACAGGAGAACCATTAACAGTCAGGTGATCAGGAACACTGGCAGAAAGCATGTTTTGGCTTAGGCAGAGAAATGACAACTTTCTAAAAGTGTTATTTGTAAAATAGTAATATAAAATCTGACTTTACCATTTGGTTGGATTTCAAATTACTATTCAAATGAGTCCATGAATCAAATTTGTAGCTACTCCCAAACTGAAGTTAAGCATTATAAATTGTTATAATGTAACCCAGCATTTTCTTATCGGAGGGCTTGCCCTTGTCTCAGTGAAAAAAAACGTTGAAGGTTTCTTGCTGTCAGGACACGTAAAACGTTAAATATACATGTACTACTTTTTGAATACAGTGCAGCCTGACCATTGGCATTCAGGGCCTACCTTACGGGTGACTTACAGGTATTAAAAAGAAAGGTTTACGCTCTGATTTTTTTAAATTTAGCTAGGTCGATATGACAGTTTAAAACTGCACACACAGGCTGCAGGGGTAGGCCTGAAGACTTTTTTTACATTGCTGCTGTAGTCCACTTGTAGCATTTCACTTACAGCCCCCATGTACATGTAGGACAATATACTAGGGACTTGTAAGAAAATTAAATGTGATAATTAGGTGTATTCCGTTTTATCTATTGACCATATGGACCCTCATAAAGAGGAGCACAAGCACTTTATAGCTTGTTGGCATGGGTACGGTTCACCAAGTAGTAGGGCCAGCTAAAATTTGGGTTCAGCATAGGGAGGCAAAATTCTAAGGGAATTCCACGCAATATATGGTCCTCTCCCACATGTATTCTGCATGCTCTTGACATTTTCACTCTGTCATAAGACTATCACTCTGACAGCACTCAATCCTCAGGCTTTGTGCGGGTAGAATCTGCTTGTAAATCGTCCTTTGCTAGGGTGTTGTAACAGGACAAGCCACCAGCTCCATACACCCCCTCCTTCATTAAAGAGCATTAAGTCACTAATTGTCTCTCTCGTCAGAAACTCACTGGGGACTCCGGATAATGTCTTGCATCACCTATGCTGCCTCGGTTACAAAACGTACAGATAACTTTAACCCCTTTATTTTCTGCTGGCCACTATCTCCCGGAAAGGCACTTGCGACAATGAAAACTGTCTACAAATACATTTACCCTTTTGAAAGAAAGTGGATTATTATTTGAGGTGGGCAGTTTTTCACCTCAAGAAGTAATGACATTAAATTGGCAGGGTGAACCCCAAAGTCACTAATTTAACCTGAGCTCAACACTCTAGTAGGTAGCTATGGCAAAAAGCTGACCGCTTTAATATAGGGCAATGTGTAAAAGTATTTAAGCTTGACCTAAATAGTAATAAAGTCAGAATTGCAGACAGTAAAAATACTAAACCAAATTTGAAAAAGAAGATACATTTTACTAAACAAAATGACTCCCAAATGACAAAATTCTAAAAAGGGGAACCGTGGATATGATTGATTACATTTTTAATTGACAATAGCTCCAAAAAGTGTTAAGGGCCAATGACAGTCTATGGTTCCAGTAAACCAGAACCACAGTACAGTTTGAGGCAGACAACAATGGACCCAAGGTCAGATACACCAAGTGGGATGGCCAAGTCAAGGATTTTACCTTCTGACTTAGTCTGCAAAGTGAAAGTCAAAATCTGTCAGCGGGGCAAGGCACTGGTGCCTTTGCCTAATCTTCATTACACTTTGATACTTAGGGGCTGATTTAGGGTTTGGTGGACAGGGGTCACAAGAGGGTACTCTGTTTCAATGTTGTCATTAGTCATCCTCCAGGCATTAGATGCCATGTTCCAGCACATAAGTGGTGTTGCATACCTACAACAATCGCAGCCATTGCTGCTATTCGTGCCTCTGAAAGCAGATGTATATCTTACATTGATATAAAAAATTGGTTATGCTGAGAGAAATAACTGAGCCCCTCAAAAAAACGGGAACCCGTGTTCGGAAGGATGGATTTAGGACAAACTATGTTTGGCTTACACATCTGTTTTCCCGGCATTTTAAAGATAGTGACACTCCACTGAGATGCATTCATTGACAAAGAATTACAGGTAAGTAATTACAGGTGATGCCTTTTACGATCCCTCTTTCAAATAACCGGTTTCCTACTTTCCTCTCTGAACATGAGGACATTCAGCCTTTCTGTATAAATTATTTAGTAAAGACTCTGAGACTTGACGCTATTCCATCTTCCCATTGTTGCTTTTGTGTAATTGGTGTCTTCATTGTTTCTGTTTGCTTTTCTTATGTTTTTCTAAATCTAAGATGTAGGTTTGGCACATGATCTAGTGACAGGTTATCCCTGCTTACCAGGGGATCAAACAACCAATCCATAAATGTAACACAATTATCTATTTATGTTTTTAATTATTTGGTTTTGTTATTGTTTTTATTAATGTAATGTGTTTCTGTATTTAAATATGTGCTATGTTTGTCTGATACGTTTTTCTGTAATTGTTTGTAAGTGTAACCCTTATTTGATTTTTTTCCTCCTCTCCATCCCTCCTGTTTGGGGCTTTCAATTATGGTACGTAATAAATACATTATTTTGCCATTAAAAAACAAAATTAAAGTCTTCATTTTTGGTACAATTCGAGTGATTATGTGACTTTTATTTTCAGGATCGTCAATGAACTCATTAGATTATGTTCTGGAAATTGTTGCATATGAAGCACGTCGTTTGTTTCGCGACAGAATTGTGGGCACCAAGGAGGTCAACGTGTTTGACAACATTTTGATGTCTGTGTTGCAAGGCGACTGGGGTTCGGATGTTCTGGATAATATAACAGGTCAGTATTTCGAAAGTGCTGTATACTAAATCTTTAATGAAAGTCTTTAATAAATTATTGCTATTGAATTAATATTGTTTGGTAGCACACTGCAGTCATCAAGAGACCTTTGCCTCCATAGTTTTATGAATGTATACATTTGGCGTTGACGTGCCCCTTAATTGCTAGAGTACAGGTATGACTCCTTGTTTCTTTGAGAGGAGCTGCAGTCCAGATGCTAAGAACCTTCTAAGCTCAAGACCTGGATTCTAAACCCAGTTGAGTGTTTGGGAAAAAAGGTCTGTGGATGGAGGCTAATCTCTTCATTACTACATGTCTTAAATTTGTATTCGTTTTAGGGGCTGATTTAGAGTTTAGATGCCATGTTCCAGCACATAAGTGGTCTTGCATACCCACACAAATTTCAGCTAAAGCGTTGACCAAGAGCTGCTATTCATTCCTCTGAAAGTAAATGTATATCTTACATTGATATCAAAATAATTGGTTAACCTGAGAGAAATACCTGTGAGCCCCCAAAAAACATGAATCCGTGTTCAGAAGGATGGAGCCCAGACAAATTACTTTAGGCTCCCACATCTGTGTTCCAGGAATTTTGAAGATAGTGACACACCACTTCAACATGACATTCATTGACAAAGAATTACAGCTAAGTAATTACAGGTGGTGCCTCTTTGTCTCCTTCTTTCAAATAACCGTTTTTCTACTTTCTTCTCTGAACTTTAAGTCACTCAGCTGTCTGTGTAATTATAAGTAATGAACAAATCCACTGTTAGTCTTTCTGCCTCATACAGCAATCTCATGCTTCTGTTCCATCCTGCCAGCAAATATTGATTTCTGTAATATAGTTTAATGCAGCCAAACATAAAATATTCTGTGGAAATTGCTACATTGCTCTTTGTACTAATTTCTTTAATTCACTATCCAGTGGTTATTAGTTTTAGAAAAAAAGATGTTGTAGTTTTCTGATTTGTATTTGTCATTTCTCTTTATTTTCTTAGTGTGTTTAGCTATGCATTAGGATGGCAGTTGTCTCCTTGCTTGCTCTCTGATTCCTTTAAGATAAAGTGGGCTAAAAAGTAACAACGTTGAGCACAGATGGAAGACTATTAAACAGGGTTGCAGCTAGAATAATCCCATGGGGCTCCCGGGTTACTATGATTAGCTATCCTTAAAGTAATAGTAACCCTCTTCCCCCAGGTATAGATATGGGCATGGATAGTGATCGCACCAGCACCTCTGATAAACCCTGACGTTTCATTAGTACCAACAAATCATCAGCTCATTTGTTGTTCATACGTTGACCCTTGAATATTTGCCAAAATTAGCACAATAAATATACATACATTAGCAGATTCCTCACACCCATCTCTGGAAAGGGATTTGCAGGAAAATGACATTTCTTCACAGCTGTTTCTTTTTCACTTTAAGTGCATATGCTCATGAGCAGTCAGATAAAAAGATTTACTTCTTAAGCTTACAACAAGGCCTGTTAGTTTATCTTTTCAGTATTTGTAGATGAAGATAGCCCTTACGGTCACATCCAATCTCAAAGAAATATCAATTAACATCCAGGTTTTAACAAACATGGTAGTTATTAGGATGTAATTGTTTCTAGTTTATTTACTCAACTGTATCGTGGGGTTACTGAGGTTAAAGATTATTGACTTTGAAGGAGTGACTTCTGATGGATACATCTGCCAGTGGATTCCTCACCTTGTGAATATCCCCTGCGCCAGCAACATTCTGAAACTTTTGTAGCTCTCCATGCCTACGAGGACGACGTCACAGAAGCACGGCTCCGCTCGCGGCTCCGCTGACGTCACTGGATCCATAAGAGGACCTCGTCGGCGTGATGACGTCAGTTCCCTTTTTTCCGTGCCGTCGACGCTAACGGTTTTCTGGGTCTCTCCGTAGCATTGGCTAGTTACTTTGTGTTTCTGCTGGTGTTTATCTTTCTTCTTGCTTCTTGTTTAAAGATGTCGACAAAGAAGTCCGGATTCAAGCCGTGTAGGGAGTGCGGTAAGCACATGTCCATCACGGATCGGCATGAGGACTGTCTCTGGTGCCTGTTGTCAGATCACGACGTTGAGGGATGCTCTTGCTGTCGAAAGATGAGTACTAAGGCCTTAAAAGAAAGAGAAGCCAAGTTGTTTATAGCAAGGATGAAAAAAGAGAAGAGAGGTCGAAGACGCTCCAGATCGAGGTCGGCGTCGACGTCGGGGCATGCTTCTAAGTCCGAGAAGCATAAAAAGAAGAAGAGGTATGGTCCTCGACACAGTCGGATAAGGAAGCGGCTCCGAGATCGACTTCCCCTACTCGGCGTCGTAAGGACTATGTTTCTCCCTCTCCTGTCTCAAATCCTGCTTCTCCTGTTTGCCTGACCTCGCCTGCGGCTTCACCGGAGCACTCTCCGGCTCCGGCTCCATCTCCGACGCCGGCACATTCTCCAGCTCCAGTTGAAGAAGCTCCGGCTCCTGATGAGACTTCGACTCCGCTGGCTCCACCGTCGGCGCCGATTGGCCCGAGTCCGGTTATGCCTCAATCTGAGCCATATCCCCCCTTTCCAGACCCGGGACAAGACCCATCGCATTATTTGAATGCAATGTATGGAGTCTTCACTAGAGCGATGTACCCCTCTGGAGCACCTTCGGGTCCCATGGGTCCAATGGCTTTTAATCTGGGGGTTCCTCAAGCCTACGCTCAGGCTCCATTTATGCCTTTTTTCCCGGCGATGCCGTCTTGGCATTTCCCTGCACTGAGGACATCGACGCTGCTTCCATCTTCACCGGCTCCAGCTCGACCTCGTTCGACTCCGGCTGCTCCTCCGGATCGGTGTTCGACGCCGGCTCCGGCGCCGGTCCTGAGAATTAGGTCCAGGCGAGAAGCTCAAAGAGTCCTGGAAGAGCAAAGGTACCAGGTTGAAGAGATGGAAGAGGGTGAGCTCATGGAGTCTAATGACTTGTTTGTAGAGTTGAAGGAGGCTAGTGGCCTGGATTTGTCACCAGAGTGGGAGATTACTCCACCAGTCGATACTCCCTCTGAAGGTGTGGCTCCCTACCACACGGTCATTAGAAAAGCAGCGGAGCTTTTGAATCTACAGCTGCCATCTGCTGAATTCAAGCCTTACATCCTCACTGAGGTTTTACATTCTCCCTCCACCGTAACAGAGCCCTTACTACCATTTAATGAGGCCATCACTGAACCAGTCATGGAGGTATGACGAAAGCCCTTTTCAGCTCCTGCGGTTTCTAAAACTGTGGCTAGAAGGTACAGGGCGACTCCAGGTGATCCAGACTTTCTTATTTCCCATCCTTCTCTGGAAAGTCTGGTGGTTCAGGCTGCTTGGTCTAAGAGGTCTTCCGGTGCCTTTCCACAGGTCCCTAGTGACAGGGACGCTAAAAAACTCGACCAATACGCCAAGAAAGTCTTCTCCTCCGCTAGTATGGCCTAAAAGTCGACAAATGCCACCTGTCTCTTGGGCCGTTATATCCACGCTCTAATGGATTCTGCTAAACAGCTGGCTCCTAAGTTATCTGAGGAGGACAGGCAGAACTTTAATGAGGTGCTGTCAGACACTCAGGCGGCTGCGCGTCAGGTTATCCAGAGTGGACTGGACACTGCGGACTCTGTCGCCAGAATTATGGGCTCCTCGGTCGCCACAAGGAGAAGTGCGTGGCTGAAATCATCTCAGTTCTCCCCTGATGTGCAGGTAACGCTTCTGAACCTGCCTTTTGACGGCTCTGGGCTTTTTGGTAAAAAAGCTGATGCTGCATTAGAGAGATTTAAGAAAAGCAGAGCCACGGCCAAATCTCTGGGTCTGCAGACACAGCCTAGGGGTTCTTTTAGGAGATACAGATGCTTTGGAAGGTCGTCCTTTCGGACCTACAGGCAGCCCCAGCAGCAGCAGCAACAACAGCAACAGAACACCCTGTATAAGAGCTACAGGGGCAGGATCAGAGGTCGTGCTCGAGGTCGGCAGCTCTCCTCCTCCTCTTCCTCTTTCTCTTCCTCCATCCTTCCTACCACTGCAAAGCAGCCCTAGATCCACCATTCTGGATCATGTTGGTCCTGTGGGGGGCCGGCTTACCCATTTTCTAAAAGATTGCGAATCGGTCACTTCAGACCTTTGGGTTCTAGATCTTGTAGAAAATGGGTACGCTCTTCCCTTTCGGGAATTTCCTCCAAATTACCCTCCTTGCCAAGGTGCTTGCTCGGAGGACCACCTTCTTCTCCTGCAGGAGGAAGTCATTACGTTACTAAAAAAAGGTGCAATAGAGGTAATTCCAGACCTGGAGAGGGGTCATAGATGCTACTCCCGGTATTCTCTGATTCCGAAGAATGATGGCAGGCTACGTCCAATCCTGGACCTCATGATCTTGAACCTTTTTCTGAAAAAGGAGAAGTTCAAGATGCTCACCCTTGCGCAGGTTCTTCAAGCGCTGCAACAGGAGGACTGGATGGTGTCGATCGACTTGCAGGATGCGTATTTCCACATCCCTATCCTGAAGTCGCACAGGAAGTATCTCCGTTTTACGGTAGGGTCGCAACATTATCAGTTTGCGGTCCTTCCATTTGGTCTTACAACTGCACCTCGAGTCTTCACCAAGGTGATGGCAGTGGTGGCAGCCCATCTCAGGGATTCCAGTTTTCCTCTGTCTGGACGACTGGCTGATCAAAGCGGAGTCGCCAGAGAAGGTGCTTCATCATCTGCAGGATACAACTCAGCGGTTGTACAAATTGGGTTTCTCGATAAACGTGCCCAAATCTCACCTGGTGCCCTCTCAGCGCAACCTGTTCATAGGGGCGGTACTGGACACAACTGTGTGTCGAGCATTCCCTCCCCCTCAAAGGATTCTCGACATACAGGAGCGGTCGTTCTAGTCCTGAAGGTCCTTCGTCTGCTCAGTCTGTTTGCTTCCTGCATTCTGTTGGTCAACCATGCACGCTGGCCCATGAGGGCGCTCCAGTGGTGTCTCCGCAGGCAGTGGTATCAGCACAACGGAGATCTCAGGGAGTCTGTGAGGATCTCCAGAGAAGCTGCAGCGGATCTGTCTTGGTGTAGCGTGGAGGACAATCTGTCTCAAGGAAAGCCCTTCCATCTACCTCCATCGGTGGCCTCAGTGATAACGGATGCATCCACTTTAGGGTAGGGTGCTCATCTGGGGGATCTGGAGATCAAGGGTCTTTGGTCTCCAGAGGAAAGGTTGCTTCACATCAACCTTCTGGAATTACGAGCGATACGTTTGGCGCTCAAGGCCTTCCTCCCTTCCCTTCGCGGTCAGTCGGTTCAAGTTCTGACGGACAACACTACCGCGTTGTGGTATGTCAGCAAGCAGGGAGGAGTGGGGTCGCATTGCCTCTGCAGAGAGGCTCTGCGTCTCTGGTCCTGGGTTCAGGATCATCAGATTTGTCTGATGGCAAATCATCTGTCCAGAGTTCTGAACGTGCGTGCAGACAGTCTCAGTCGGCAGTTCTCGGCCGACCACGAGTAGAGGCTTCATCCAGAGGTGGTTCGTCACGTCTTCCGGATGTGGGGAACTACTCGGGTGGACCTGTTTGCCACTCTTGAGAATGCTCACTGCCCTTCATTCTGCAGTCTCCAGTATCCGATGGAGGGAGCTTTGGGGGACGCGTTTCAGTTGAGATGGGACTCACATCTCCTTTACGCATTTCCTCCCATACCCTTGATTCCTCGGTTTCTGAGGAAGATTCGCCAAGACCGGGCCCAAGTCATATTGATCTACCCGGATTGGCCAAGAAGGGTGTGGTATACAGATCTTCTCCACCTCTCCTCGTGCCCTCCGCTCCGTCTCCCTCTGAGGGAAGACCTCCTCTCGCACCCCCACCTCCAGCGTTTACACCTTCATGCCTATAGATTGAACGGGGCAACCTGAATTCTTTTTCTCTCCCGCCAGATGTGGTAGATGTAATTTTGTCTGCTAGACGTCATTCCACCAAATCTATCTATTCCTATAGGTGGTCCAAATGTGTTCTTTGGTGCGGAGAGAAGTCTATTGACCTTTTGAGGGCTCGTTTATCCAACATCCTTCAGTTTGCTCTTTCTCTTGCTCAGCAGGGCTTTGCTGTAGCTACTGTTAAGGGATATTTGTCGGCTTTGTCGGCATTTCTTTGCTTGCCGGATCAGCCGTCCCTGTTTAAGTCACCTATTGTATTACGATTCCTTAAGGGCCTTACCAACAAGTTTCCACCTACTCCTTTTATTGTGCTTCAATGGGACTTAAATCTTGTCTGAACTTACTTGATGTGTTCTCCCTTCGAGCCCTTGCACAAGTGTCCCTTGAGGCTGTTGTCTTTCAAAACAGTTTTTCTCATTGCTATTACCTCGGCAAGGAGGGTAAGTGAGCTTCAAGTTCTAAGTTCAAAACCCCCCTTTTTGTCCATTCATGCTGAAAGAATGGTACTCAGGACCAGGGCTGCTTTTCTGCCTAAGGTGGTAAGTCCTTTCCATCTGGGGCAATCCATTACCCTTCCTACCTTCTATCCTCCCCCTCACCCTTCCAAGGAGGAGGAGCGACTTCACCGCTTGGACCCTAAGAGGGCGGTGAGCTTTTACCTCTATAGGACTATAGACTTTCGAGTGGATGACCAGCTCTTGGTGGGCTTTGTTGGCTGCAGGAAAGGCAGAGTGGAGCACAAGCGCACCCTTTCCAGATGGATTATCTTGCGCATCAAGATATGTTACTCTTTGGCCGGTAAGGAAACTCCAGAGCGTATAAGGGCTCATTCTACCAGGGCAAAGTCTTCTACATCTGCCTTATCTAGATGTGCTCCTGTGGAGGACATTTGTAGAGCGGCAACTTGGGCCTCCCTTCACACCTTCACGAAGCATTACTGCTCGGATTCCGAGGTGAGGAGGGACGGACACTTTGCTCATTCCGTCCTTCAGGACTTTCTGGTATAGAAGGGTGGACACCCTCCTCCGGGAGTGGGACTGCTGTGGGAATCTTTTCTCAAGGTGAGGAATCCACTGGCAGATGTATCCATCTGAAGAACAAGTTACTTACCTTCGGTAACGCTTTTTCTGGTGGATACAGTATCTGCCTGTGGATTCCTCACTGACCCACCCGCCTCCCCATTGTCCACTTTTGTATACCTATAATAGTGATGATGTTTCAAAATTCATTTATTACTGTCAAAGGAAGCGTGCTATTTCTTTTGCCTTCCTCTATTATCTTCACACTGTGTGTGTTGTTTTGTGTATTATGTACTGTGTATATTGTATATATATTGCTGTCAGTCCGTCTGTGTGTCTCGAAGGCACAGAAAAAAGGGCGGAACTGATGTCATCACGCCGACGAGGTCCTCTTATGGATCCAGTGACGTCAGCGGAGCCGCGAGCGGAGCCGTGCTTCTGTGACGTCGTCCTCGCCGGCGTGGAGAGCTACAAAAGGTTCCGAATGTTGCTGGCGCAACGGATATTCACAAGGTGAGGAATCCACAGTCAGATACTGTATCCACCAGAAAAAGCATTACCGAAGGTAAATAACTTGTTCTGCAGGACAAGAATGGCCCCTTCTCAATTTAGGGCACTTCCTCGTGCCACTGAGCAGATTTGATTAACTTCGCTATTAATGAAAAGAACGTAGTCCCTAGAATGTTCACATATTAGATATATTCATTTGTGACTTACTTGAGCACAATCAGAAAATACTATTTTTAAAGAAGTTATACAATTGTGATCTTGATCTGAGTTAATTCTTACAGCACAACGCTATTCAGATCCCTTGAGGAATTCACAATATAATATTGACCAGTAACAGTATTTCCACATATTCATATTTTACAAAACAAAACCCTTTATTTAAAAATTCTAAATCACTGTAATCCCTGTTTTCACAGATTTATTTTATGTAACATGGGGAGCTCTTCATGAGACTGGTGCATTACTTGCTCCTGGACAGTCATTGCCTCCACATGGGAGACCGCTTGGAAAGTTGAGCTCTGCTGACTTAAAGGATGTTATTAAGAAGGTATGTTTGGAAGCATGGTTTTCTTGGCAAACTGATAGGCAATGTTCGTTATAGCTACATTGATGGAAACTTGAAAACAAGTATAATAAAATGAATATATAAATGTTATTTAAACACACTTTAACAAATGTATTTGAAATGTTAATTGTTGAATTGTAATGAAATCCCTCTTATGAATAGTTTTGCGAATGGGCATAGGCCAAGATCTTGATAAGGCTACTACTATTGGTGCTTCAGTACTTCTTCCTGACATCATAATATTTGGAAATTAACCTGTACAGCCCTGAAAACCTAAAGCATTCTGACTAATCAATATTATTCATATGCCTGAACAAGCAGTTCACACATTTTATCTTAATATGTGTAAAATGTACTTTTTTTGGGCCAAAATGTCACAAATTAGATCTTGTTTTCATTTTAATGTAACTGTGTGTTTTGATGCCGAAGTCAATTGGCGTTGACTTTGCCACTCAGTCAAATGACAGTGATTTTAAGAACTAATTCCATGACCCTCACTGGTGCAATTTTAGCATTAACCTATGGGCTGTCAGACATGTATTTTATTATTTTGTTTAGGCACACTTACGGTTTATAAGGTGCAGCCTCTGACATGACAGACATAACAGGCCGATGCTTTCAAATTACTGAGTTTCCTATTTTAACTGCATTTTGTTTTTACATATTGCCTGTAGACAGCTTGTAGCCGTCTCTTGCTGAAAACCTATTGCGGCCAATACTGATACTTGCAGTGGGCTTTTGCTCAGCCCATTTCTTAACATTGGTTTGCTTTGTTGTCAATCGCATCTGCTTACTTTTCATTCTTTTCCCCTCTCCTGGAGCACAGCTTCTTTACTGTTCTTTGGGTTGGTTGACTTGTATCCTTCTGCTGCTACTTTCTGAGAACAAATTTTTCTTAACCTTCAGGTATGTCTTCAGTTGGAAATTGGGTTCCTGGTTGACTAGGGTATGAGTCGTGGTTCAGCATAAACTACAATCCTAGTCAGGGTAAAGGCACCAGCAATCCCAAAATTAACCTCTGCTCGCCCTCTGGTAGCTTGGCACAGAGCAGTCGGGCTTAACTTTAAGGTAATGTGTAAAGTATTTGTGCAATATGCCAAACAGGACACTGCCTATCCAAGTGTAAATGAAGCTGTGCCCAGCTCCTCCCTCCAATTCAGCCAGGCTGGTCCATCAAGTCATACCTAAGCTCTCATTGTGTGTGGCTGTCTAGGGGGAATACACAAAGCCAAACTGCTAACTACACCTAGTAATGTGACCAAAGACAAACTACAGGCACCAAATGGCTAAGGCAAAAAATGGCAACTTTCTAAAAGAGGTATTTTCAGAATTGTAATTTAAAATCTGACTTCATCATAAGTTAGGATTCTAAATTACGATTCCAGCCTTCAAACATGAACCAGTCATATCTTCCCATTTGGAAATTACGCTTAGAAAATGTAATAAGGTAATCCCAATGTTATTCTATGGGAGATATAGGCCTTGCAGTAGTGAAAAACGAATTTAAGAGTTTTTGACTACCAAGACATGTAGAACTTGAAAAGTACATGTCCAACTTTTTTAAAACATTTCACCCTGCTCTTGGGGCTTTCTAGGGCCTACCTTAGGGGTGACGTATATGCATTAAAAAGAAAGGTTTGGGCCTGGCAAGAGGTTTATTTTGCCAGGTCGACAGTTTAAAACTGCACACACAGGCTCTGCAATGGCAGGCCTGAGCCATATTTAAAGGGCTACTTGAGTGGATGGCACAATCAGTGTTTCAGGCCCACTAGTAGCATTTTATTTACAGGCCTGGGCACCCATTAGTGCACTTTACTAGGAACTTATAAGTAAATTAAATGTGCCAATTGGGTTTAAGCCAGTTCTACCATCTTTTAAGGAGAGAGCACAAGCACTTTAGCACTGGTTAGCAGTGGTAAAGTGCACAGAATCCTAAAACCCACAAAAACGGATTCACCAAAAAAGGGGAGGAGGAAGGCAAAACGTTTGGGGGTGACCCTGCAGAAACTGCGATTCGCAAAAGGTTCCATGAGCATTTTTCTCATTTTACAGTAGATGTGCTCATCGTCTCACTCTCTGGTTGAGCATAATTACCGCATTGCTGAACTCTGTCCACAATAGAAGCAGCTCCATATGATAGGCTTTCTAGCAGTCCACCCATTACTCTCCCTCTGTGGCTACGGGAAGAACTTAAAGAAGACATCCTTAGCACATAATCTTTCACTGTTGATAATGGACTTTCCTGTTATGAAAATGAGCTACCATATATGTAATGCACAGAATAAGGACGTGACTTATGTCACTTGAAAGTGCAAGGTTGCCAACTTCCTTAATGAGAGCTTGTCTCTACTGTGAACCTTCAGAAGAGTCAAAAAGCAAATCAGAGGCCATTGTAATTTTAAGATCTTCTCTGGATAGGCGGGAGGTAAGACCTATTGTTTCCAATCTTCCCTTTTGTTTGGGAAGGTTGGCATACATGTGGCTATCAGCTTATTATGGGCCCCCCAATGGAGCAGATGTTCTTTGGGCATTGTCCAGTAGAAGTGGTTTAGAGTGTGGCCATACTCCAGCTTCTGTTGCACCCAACTTTTCTAGTAGAAGATTCTGTCAGGGGCAGTTTTTAGAAGCCACACATTCTAGTACGGCTTCAAGTAATAGCAGCAAGTTTTATTCAGAAAGCTTCCAAGTATTTTTTCTGTTACACAAAAGAGAGGAAAATGGAAACACACTAGGGTACATCGCCTCATTTAGTAAATGACTACCATGGTTATCCATCCAGTGGGTCTAAGAGGAAAAACAGCAGCGGTGTTGTCAAAATAAATGTTGAAATTAGATTTTCTTTTTTAAATGATAGCCCTCACCCAGCGGTGACATGCTTCATCATAGGGATCCTCTTCATGTGGATGACATGGTCCTCGTGTAGGCTACTACCCTATGGTGCAGTAGAGCACTTATGATGTTTTGAGTCCTAGTAGTCTATGATGGGCAGGCGTGGTGAGGTTAACACTTAGGATCTGGAGGATAAAGTGTCCCAGTCACTTTTCATACAGAGGTGCTAAGGCTTTTAAAAATAATATAAAAGTAAAGTGGAATAATTCAACAGGTTTCAGCCCCTTAATCGCCCTACTCTCAGATGAAATGGGCTTTCATGAGTACCAAACTACAAGTCTCCATATGAAACCTACCAAATATATGTGTAAGTGACAAGAAAAAAGAAAACACAGGACTAATACTGAACTGGGTGGGTTGGCTTTTTTTCCTTTTTGCCGGGATGCAGTTCTGCATCTGCAACAAACATTAGCAAAGTCAAAATGTTGGCTAACACTTTTCAAAATCGAGGCTTATTGGTTTTGCCAATGCTTGTACGAATTTACCGCTCCAAACTTTTAATGATCTTACGATCAACTCAAATACATTTTTAAATCTTCACTTAATCACCTTCTGCTACTGGTAGTATTTTGTGCTAATTTTAAACATGCTTTCCGTTGTTTAACTTCATATATATACTCAATGTTCTCTGCCACTGGTGTCTTGTGTAAATCACTTTACTTCCTCATGCCAAGATAGTGCCAAAGCCTCTAACAATAATGAAACAACAATTTAATCTGGCCACTGTACGTAAGTGTGCACAAAATGAGCCTGAAAGACTTAAAAAATACCCACAAAAGAGGCCCGGTTGTCACGATGCCCTGTATGAATTAAAATAGCTGCTTGTATTAGAGGTAGACCCCAAATGAAACCACTGCTTCCAAATGTTGCTCATAATAGAAGATACATAGTCTATCATGATAGGCTGCCCAAATGACTGTGTCGCCAGTTGAAGTTGATGTCTCTAACTTTTGATCCTTTTAAAGCTGCTAATTCTGAAGGATGCCTCAAAATGCTGACACTCATTATAAGCTATCTGACTAAAACTGGTTGCTGTTAGTGGTCTCTATTCCTTACTCCCTGGATTACTCGGGGAACCCTTCTTAAGAGTGTTCACCAAATCATCTTTGGGCAAGAATCCTAATCCTCTGAGCCTGAATCAATGGGTTACTGATCCTGTTATTCTCAGTATTCTTTCTGTCTTATCAAGAAAGTCCAAAAAAGCAAACAGGTGGCATTTCAGGTGTTGGCATCTTCGTGTAGAATGGAGTTTGGTACACAGCTCTGTTTTGCAGATGATTGTGTATTGAAACTCCTGCCATACAAAGTGGTGGTTGAATATTTTGTGCTGGCCTGCTAATACGTCACCATGCCTCACGGAGATTTAAAGAAAGACGCACATTTGTGTCTGTTTTTATTCCTTTGTAAACCTTGTTGTTTGATAATCATAAGTTTCATAACTGATTTAAACAAATTCCAGCTCCAAAGGCGTGGCCCCAAGTTTTCCAGGCCTTTAAAGTTACTTGGAGATCCAGGGTGACCCTCCAGTGACATTCCACACCACAATAATGTCAAATAAACTCCATCTTCACTAATCATATCATTCTGAGAATAGGCCTGCTTTAAAGAGGTGCGCTTGGGTAAATCACACAGTAGGCCAACAGGTGGCAGAAGCCTTATCCTACATTTTAAAATTGCTCAGTGTTCTCACGCCTACTTCCGTGGACTCCTTGGAGCATTTGTTTCCAAACATCAGTAAGATCTTGCAACCTTTCTGATAATAATCAACAGCGGAACACGAAGCAGAAGATTTCTGCATCATTTTAAAATCACATTTTAAAATCACGGTTTGCAAATAGAGAGTGGTCCAAAAGTGCTCTATTTTTTGCATCTTACATTTAATGTTTTGCATCTTATGTTGGTTCCTGGACCACTTCAGTTTTTTTGTTAGATATTCTTTGAATTTTTGGCAGGGGAAGGGGGATAAAAAATCTCACTGGAAGTGCCTTTACATGATTCTGGTATAAATCCATTCAGAGATTTTGAGAAATGATTGTTTAGAAAGTGTTTCATTCAGGGCATGAAGAGGTTCAATTTTAGGGTTATCTGGACCGTTAATCCACGGATCCTCTGCAGATTTGCGAATCCACAGAGGTGTGCAAATCTAGTTCATTAAATAAAAGCACAGCAATGAACTAGGTAGCTTTTTCTCCTGTCCTTCCATTGGAAATTTTCAAATCCAGGTGCCGATTTGTGAGTTGCTACACTGTGATTGGCTGTCCAGCACATAAATATTTCTGCTGCACATGCATTACCCACTGAACACCGTGTTGGGAACAGTTAAAACAAAAAGAGCATAAGTGGGTAGGATAAGCCTATCCTAATCCCCAGGCCTGTGTGAGGGAGATTTCAAAAGGACCTCCCTGCATTAAAATGGATAATTTAAAAAAAAGCTTTTTCATCATAGGATTCGCGAAATCTGTGCTGAAATTGTAAATCCTAGGCGCTCTTGAGGTCCCACAAATCTTCCTGGGGTCTTGAGATTCATGAATCCTTGAAAAACGTTTTAAACAAGAATTTAAATGCCTTCTCAGGGGTAGTAAGCGCTATATAGATGCAATTTAAATTTGATGCACTGTAGCTACAACTGGCCAATCCCACTGTTCATGGCCTCCGGCCTAGTGCAGCAGGGATTTTCCACCCACGATGGGTTGTGAGAACGGCCGGACCTTGCCCTATGTCCAACCCCGCTGCTCATGGTCTAAGGCTGTGTGCAACAGGGGTTGTCTACACACTTCTAGTTGCACAATAATACTGAAAAAACACTGAAACGCGCAAGTTGTGTTTAGGACCACCATCTATAACTTACACAGCAGAAATGCAAGCCATATCTTGCCTAACAAATGCAGTGCTCTTGTTGATTTTCTAAGTCATTGTTTTATGTGTTTTTGTTTAAACATAACTGGTATTATAATCAAAACTGACTATAACTTCACTTTTGTGATTTTCAATCAATATATTTCTTACTCATTCTATTTTTCCATGCATAACCACACTTCCTATGGAGTGGTTGCATTGCAATGCACGAAGAACTATTTTACATCTCATACACACACTGAATCATCACACATTAAATTCTTTATTTCATGTTTGCATTGTGTACAAAAAACAATATCTTTTTGTTTTGTTTCCACTGCAACAGGCTATAATGTTTTAGTTAGTAATCTTGTGTGAGGCACACACGCATGTATGTATGTTTACGAGTACAATCACCACATACAGATTTTCTTTTTAGGTCTTGCCTACGCAGCGCGCATGCGCTGCTTAGTAGAAAGACCTTAAGCCATCGATGTGCCTTTTCAGGCCAAACCGTGCACGCGTTCCATTGCCTTCAATGGCAACGCGTGCACGTGTGGCTATTCCTTGGCGGGAGCGAGCAGGGACACCATATGTTTGTAATTAACTTGCAAACATATGGTGCCCCTGCTCGTTCCCACAGGGAAACATGCGCAGGCCCCCTCCTCTCTCCCCTCCCCCTGCTGCCTCCTTCTTTAGCGCGAATCGCGCGCAGCATGCATGTTTGAAGTGTTTTTTTTTTTTTTACTAAGGTTTCCTTTTTCCAACTATTGCAGTTTTTCGTTCTGTCCATTTGTTTAAACTGACCATAATGAAGACTACCACTACGCAATTTTTACATGAATAGCTTTAACCCCTTCGGTGCTCATGACGGAACGGTTCCGTCATGAGCCACGGTTGAGCTGTGCTCATGACGGAACCGTTCCGTCATGACCACGCCCGCGCAAGATTCCGTCAGCACAGCGGCGGAATTTGCGCAGCATGGAAGGGGTTAATAAATGTTTTTGCTTGCGTGCACGTGTTTTCTTTTCTTTCATAAAGCCAAAGTGCCTTACGCTTTTTCTCTTCTTTGCGCGCGTGTTTGTTTTATTTGTACCGGTGGCACACGTTGAAAAATATAACAATGAAACAACGTTAACATAATTTTCACATGAATACCTTCAAAAAATGTATTTGCCCTCGCGCGTGTTTGTTTATTTTCTTTCATGGCGGTGAAAAAAAGCTGAAGTGTGTGAAGCTTTTCTACTTTTTCATGCCTTACATTAGTCGGTATTGTTTCAAGACCACCTCCTGTGTCGCTTCTGTTTTAAAACATCCATATATGCGGTTTCACTGTTGAGGACGGTTCTGTTGCATCTCTTTGTCGCTTGCTTTTTTGTCCGAGATGTTTGGCTGTTTATTTCATTTATGTTGAAGATGGTTGAGTTTATACCCTTATTATAAGAGTTCCCCGGCACGTCCGTGGGTGGCAGAGGAGAGGACTGGTAGCACTGCTAGGAGAAACGTGTGGTACTGTCTTGAACTGTCTTTTCAGCCCCCGCCTGCCTGCTGGGTATGCAGAATACTGAACTACCAAAACATCCCGTGCCATCCATCCTGATCATGTGCGAGCCAAGCCTCCCCTGTCTGTGTTTTTAAATGCAGATGGCGGCTTCGGCCGATTCCCCTTGCACTCTGGGGAGTCAATTGCCTTAAAGCTGGCTTTTAAACAAAGTAATTAAAACAAATAGTCAGAGAAAAGGCAGCAATTTAAGAAAAATACAGACATTCCCATGGAGTGGGTGATACGTTCGTGGATTAACCCTGCGAAGTAAAAGCTATTGGTATTTTCATCACACGCGGATATGTAATTCACAATACGTGCAGCTAAATTGCTACAGTTGGTGTAATATTATTGGGTTCCAGCCTGTGGAATAATCTTCAGAGGTACAACGTTGCTCTTGGTGCGAGAGTGGAGTTTTAATGCCGGTTTCAGTGTCACA
Source organism: Triturus cristatus (assembly GCF_964204655.1). Classification (NCBI taxonomy): domain Eukaryota; kingdom Metazoa; phylum Chordata; class Amphibia; order Caudata; family Salamandridae; genus Triturus; species Triturus cristatus. Next base: position 252,689,123 of record NC_140591.1, read on the forward strand.
AAATCACGCAACTGTCACTAAACTCGGTGCCTCGGTTGTAAGTTTGAGTCAGAAGGGCGCGTACAGCCCGAGGTTGGTGCAGTGTCCTGCACCAGACAACTTCCGGCTGGAAGTCAGGCCGGTGGCACCCGGACAGGGTCACTCACCGTTCGTACATGCACCACTAACAGAATATAAAGGCTCTCTGTGGAGGGTACTACTCTTCACAGGATACATATACTTATTTTATGAGACATACTCTCCTTGGACCGCCGAGTGCCGATCAGAAGGGCTGGTTCTACGCCAGGTGTGAGAAGCTCACGCAGCCCTGTTTTTGTATTTCCTTATTGCACAATCTAGAACCCCGCAGATTTGTTTTCCACGTATAAATGCAGGATGACGGAAACTAGAAACGAAATAAACTGCGCTATGTCGGGGAGAGAGGGTCCTTACACCTATTGACGATACCAGTCGCCCCCTGATAATTCCAATATTTCAACTCAAACACTGTACGTGTTCAAAGAAAAAAGACAGCTACTGTTTTTTTCTAAGCAATAATCCATTCTCGGGCAGCCCCCTACTCCATATATGATTCAAAGATTATCTGTACAGCGCAGATACTGGATGTACGGGCGCGCGTTGTATTTTCTCCACATTATGCGGCTCATCCCCTTCACCAGTTAGAAATGGAGTCCGCTGGATGCTGTGGACAGAAAATTGCTCTTCGGAAATGAGGTAATTTCCAATAGACCCCTTTGCATCTTGAGCGGTTATGGCGTCGAATCATGTTTAATGGCTGCTTGCAGGTGGCGTTTTAACTGTATTAGAACTTTCTTTGTTTGCAGCAGATTTTTTGGCAAGGAATGAGCGCGAGGTTGACAAGCTGTGACCAAAGTGACAACTCCGCACTTGTGTGGCATAACTTACTGCTCCTGCCAGCGCTCACACAGTTATTAAGGGGCTTTATTTGTACCGGTGTCACACTGTTTTAAACAAATGCAGACTCAAAGGTTTTAATGAATACCTTCAATAAATGTATTGCTATCACAATATCCCTTAATGCATATGGGACGGCTTCTCACTAATTTGATATACCTTAAACTTGATGCGCGCGTATTTGTTTCTTTCTTTCATGACGATGAAATACATCCGAAGTGTCTTTAGCTTTTACAGTTCTTTAAGCTTGTGTTTTTTTTTTGTAAAGGCGTTCGAAGAAACACGAACTGTCGTCATGTTTTACAGTTCTTTGCGCACAATTATTCCACCCCTTTGTTTGTACCGGTGCCACACCACACACACACACACACACAACCAAACCACACACACACACAACCACACACACAACCACACACACAACCACAACCACACACCCAACCACAGCCACACACAACCACACACACAAACACACCCATACACACACCCAACCACACACCCAACCACACACCCAACCACACCCAACCACACATACACACAACCACACCCAACCACACACACAACCACACACACAACCACACTCAAGTGGAGTGGAGAAGTGTGGCTCAATGATTAGAGCGGCAGACCCTGATGCAGAGGTCTAGCCCGGGACCAGGGTTCAATTCCCCGCCTCGGCGGGTCTTGGGCTCAAAAATTCCACGGACCTGATAATTCTCGCCTTGGTGCCTATTCCAATCATGGAGTCCCACTCTGCAACTCTGGGCAATAGCTTGCTTAATCTCCACAACGGCCCCCACAACGCTAAGGATGCCTGGCCTCCACCTTGGGGGTGCCCAGGAGTGGACGCCTCACAGGGAAAGCCAGGATGGGTTCCACAGCGGTATTCGTACAAGCGCTTTGAGACCCTTGCGGGTGAGTAGTGCGCTATACAAGTATCAATTTACATTTACACACACAACCACACATACAACCACAACCACACACACACAACCGCACCATCAGTGCACACTTTCACCAAACACAGACACCATCAGTCGTCAGTGCACGCTTTCACCGGGCACAAACACCACCAGCCATCAGTGCATGCTTTCACCAGGCACAAACACCAGCAGCTGTCAGTGCACGCTTCCACCGGGCACACACCACCAGACGTCAGTGCACACTTTCACCAGGCACACACACACCACCAGCCGTCAGTGCACGCTTCCAGCAGGCACACACTCCACCAGCCGGCAGTGCACACTTCCACCAGGCACACACACCACCAGCCATCAGTGCACAATTTCTACAGGCAGACACACCACCAGCCATCAGTGCACACATCAATTGTTAACGCATCCACAATTAACTATTTTAGCAATCGCAGTATGGCGCACTTTACATTTAAACATATTCATCTAAAGCGCAGCATGCCACCACTGCTACAAAAAAATAAAAAAAATTTGGCCTACAATTTATAGACTTTTGTTGCAATTGGTGTTGCAATATTTAGCAATGCCAATAACTCAAACGTAAATAATGCAAGACCTATTGCATAGCAAATGCTTGTTTAAACATCTTTTTATTTGGCATTTAGTTCCTCATATGCAGAAGTATTCCAACATATCACTTACATATCGCACCTATTAATATATAGCAAATCAAATAGTTACATCTGTATATGTGTATCACTATGTGGTACATGTAACCACCCCGGTTCATGATAATCATGCTATTGGTGTGATAGTACTGACCAGCACAAATGTAAGCTCTCAAAGGATATAACATTTTAAAAACGTCCTCTATATGTAGTCGACGGGGGATCGAATCTGGTCTGCATGTATACATATCTGTGTAGGGGGACTGTAAATATATAACATTCAGTTTGTATGAAACAAAAAAAACTGAAAACAACCATTAACCAACTGATTATGTAGTGGGGTCCAGACTGTTTGTGTCATTTATGGTGGATGGTGGGGATGTTGATGAGACGGGCGGGAGTGACACTGCAACTTTGTCTCTCAGGTACATAATGTCGGACACAACCATGCCCTAACTCGTCAGTTGGGAGGTACGTGTGTGTGAGCTCTGCCTGTGCCATTGTTTTCTGGTATCTATGTATAATTCCTACGGTTACCCACCGTCGGATCACCATTCAACTGTTGGCTGGTTTATCAACTACCTGGGTTGTTCGTCATCTGATTGTGGGGTATCACTTCCCTTCTCTTCATCCCTCTGTCCCTGCTCCGAGTTCTCCCAGGTCTCCAGGACCTACTGCTATAATTCCGCAATGGGGCGTTGTCGGACCCCCTCTTTTCTTCCCGGACCAAGACTCTGCCCCCAGTTCCAGCCCAGTAGGTCACATCTCATCTCCACATGTCTGTTACAGACCCAGCCTCTGGTTCCCAAGCCAGCGCTGTTCGTCTTCTAGCTAGGGCCAGGGCAAGGTCCAGGAATCTAGTCAAAACTTTACGTCTATGTAGCCTAGATAAGAGACCCAGTAAGGACACTCCAGCTGTGTTCTCCAATGTACGCCCCTCTGCCATCCGCTCTGATCGCATCACTTCCTCCACGAACCTATGCAAAGCAGCACCCCCCCAAGTCAAATGAATAAAATCCACATCCTTGTGATCACATCTCTGACATTTGCGTTCTTCCCCGCCAAATAAAATCTTACGTTTGTGGGGAATCCTATACGTCATATGTGTGTAGTTAAATTGAGTTTACTTCAGTCTGGTGTTACGTGAAGCCTCTTTGGGATATGCAAGAATTGTGCCTCATTCCGGGTCCATGATTTCCCTATCCAGAATGGTTTCCCATCCGTTTCCTAATTTCGTTAAAGTGCGCGAGCCATCTCAGATAGTGAGATTTAAAACCATTTCACTTGGTGGAGTGCAGTCCCCAGTGTACGACCTGAGTGCAGAACTGCATGTGTCTTAGGTTCCTCACAGCTCCCTCCCCACATCTCCTTAAAGGTCCGAATTACCACTTTGTATAACTGGAATTGACCAGGTGGGAGGCCAAAACTTTCAACTAGCTCCTCGAAGGGTGACAGGTTTGACTGCTGGTAGTAGTGACCTACTATTACCAGACCAACTTCGGTCCAAGCTTTCAGTTGTTCCCGAGACAGTATCATCTGCGGCGTGCCATGTTGCAGACCAGCTTATGGTAGGACCAGGGTATGTAAAAGGGTTCCTGCTACCCTGACTGTGCAGCTTTTCCAGCACACTAGAGCGGTGGTCTGCAGTAGTGACTGGTGTGGGATAGTTACCTCTGTGTCAAGCATTTCGGCTACAAGAAGATCAGTGCGGGACCCTAGGTCCGTCAAGTCTATTAGGTACTCCCAAGTCACCCTCTGCCAGGGGGCATTGTAGGGTAGCTAATAACACCCTCCGCCATCCCTTTTCCCATATAAGGTCTCTTATTATTGAGTCCAGCTGTCGCAACCATGAGGTAGGTATGGTGGTGGGGAGGTTGCTAAAAAAGTACAACAGACAATTTTTGCAAGAGAAATCCGGGCCGTGATCGGCAGTCGGAGAGAACACCAAAACGAGACACACGATCTGAGTGCCTTCCCAAGGTTCCCGTCACGTATATCCTCCAGAGAGTGGAATACCTGGATACCTAAGTATTTAAAAGTGGAGGGGGCCTAATTATGGTCCCCTGTGAGGTCCAGCGGGTGAGGCAGTCCTGCCGACATGGGAAATAGTTATGTCTTGTGTCGATTTACTTTTGATCCTGAGATCGCCTCAAATCGTCCTATCATAGTCAGTGCTGTGGCTGTACCCACAGCAGCATCTTCGAGATAGATCAGTAAATCATCTGCACACAGGGAGATAATATGAGTGTGTCTACCCACTCTGTCTGAAAACTGCCGTCAGTGGCTCGATCGCCAACGCAAATAGGAGAAGCCACAGTGGGCATCCTTGTCTTGTGCCCCGTCTGATTTCATATTGTGCGGAAACAGTCTTACCAGTTTGGACTCTAGTCGTGGGGCATACGTACAGCAGTGATACCCATTTCAACCAGCCCTCTCCCAGTCCCATCTGTCTCTTTGTCTTGAATAGATGATCCCATAGAATTGTATTGAAGGCCTTTTCAAGGTCAATCGATAAAAGGACGGTCTGTGGTGATTGTCCTACATTAGGGTGGAACATCACAGAGTACAGTATACGTAGGTTGTATGATGTGTTTCGGGTTGGAATAAAACCTTTCTGGTCTGTGTAGACTAAGGTAGGATATATATGGCATCAAGCAGAACCCTAGGATCTTGCTTAAGATTTTGAAGTCCATGTTAAGCATGGAGAGTGGTCGAAAATCCGTAACCTGCGCCTCTGTGCTTTTCTTAGGGAGTGGGACCACTAAGGCGTCTTGTGTGGTTCCGAGGAGGTACCCCAACCTCAGTGATTCGGCATAAAATACATCTAGGCGGGGAGCGAGTGTTGTAACAGGTGCCATGTTGCAGACCAGCTTATGGTAGGACCGGGTTATGTAAAGGGGTTCCTGCTACCCTGACTGTGCAGCTAGGATAGCTTGACTCCAGTGGCATGGAGAGCACGGGCCCCCGACTGGGCATACGGTCCCACTTGGGGTGATAAATGCAAAAAGAACTGTTGATAGACAGAATGCAGAACAATGTCATATATTCACCCCAATACAGAGATTTGTGCCTACATCCATCGTTGTTATGCTCCCCATGAAATTCCAGTATGAACCCAGCCATATGCAAATAAGTCTTGACCCTGGGCCCAATGGGAACAGTCCAACAGGAACTGCTAGGCCAGGCCCTCCCTGGATTGAAAACAAGCATTCTAGGACTGGTTTCAGGGTTTCACCCCTCATGAGCCAGGATAGCTTTACTCCAGTGGCATGGAGAGCACAGACCCACATCTGTGCATTCCCGTCCCTCTCGGGGTGACAAATGCAAAAAGAACAATTGATAGACAGAATTCAGAACACTCTCATGCATTCACCCAAGTACAGAGAGCTGGGCCTAAATCCATCGTTATTTTGCTCCCCATGCCATTCCAGTTTGATGCCAGCCATATGCAAATCAGATCTGATAGAGACTACTAGCCGCAGGTTCCTTAACATAGAATTATCCCCAGATGTGAGACTGGACCCAGAAAACTATCTTGCCCAGCATCTCTGCGCGCCGGGGGCATGGTACCACGCGACTCCGCCCCAACGTCCTCCGCGGGCATGACGTCAGCGAGGTCACATAAGCCCCACCCCGGCGCGTGCGACGCAGATCCGGATCGTGTTCCTGGCCTGTTTCAGGCCTTCTTTTTCCACTTTAAGTGTTTTTCTTGAAAACAGTGTGCAAATGCCTTCGGGCTTTAAGATGTGCTCATCTAGCACGCGCCAGATGTTGGCGACGGATCCTCACCCCATCTGCATGTGGTGTTTGGGGGAGCACCACGACACCATGGACTGCGAGGTGTGTCAGCAACTGAAGCCCAAGTCCCGGCGGGAGTGCCGGATGAAACTCCTTTCGGCACGCATGTCCAGGTCGGCGTCGTCGCCGTGCCCATCCCCCGCGGAAGGCTTCAAGACCTGCCGCTTCCGTCTCCAAAATCGTTCCCTCTCCCAGGCCGGGCGTCGCTCACCTTTTGGTAAGTGTTGCAGTTTGTCTCTGAGGCCCAGTCCCCGGCCTGTTGGAGGTGCGGGTTCTCCGTGGGTGGTGTGGCCCCACGCGTTACCACCCTATCCGCCGTTCCCTGGCACAGGGGCGACCAGAGCCCAGATGGAGGCCTATGCAGTGGCCTTGCAGGCCTCTTTGGCTCTTCCCTCTTCTCTTCCTGAGATGTCTGCGGATCCCTTGCCGCGTGCCGGGACTTCTGCGGCATCGCTGGCAGCTCCAGCGCCGACAGGTTCGGCTCCAGGTTCTGAAGTGGTGGTGCCGTCGGGGTGCGGCCCTTCGGGATTCCCTACTTCGGACCACGGCGCCTCTGCCTCACCGCAAACCACTGCGGGGTTCCCTGTGGTGTCGCGGGAGGTTGCTGGGGCATGTCCTGGAGTCCCCCTCGGTCCTCTGGGCAGGCAACGGCCTTGTCCGAGGGTGAGGTGACGCCGCTCAGGCGCTGGCGTCTGCTTGCCCTGGTGGCGTCGCAGGTGCCGGCTAGGGGTCGGGGCGTTTCCCCGGGCCCCCCTCATCCCTCCACGCTGGCGGCTGCTGTGTTGGAGGTCGAGTCGACGCCTTTTCGGCGCCGTTCTTTAGCCGCCCCGGCTCCGACCCAGCCTCGGTCTCCTGCGCCGCGTGTTGTGGCAGAGGTTGTTCCGGCATCCCCTTCGCTGCCGGTTGAGGTTGACCTGACGCCGGTCACGGACACTACGGCGCCGGGCGGGCGTCGGGTCGTTGATTCGTCTTTGGACGCCCCCTCTTCTCCAGAGGTTCGGCGGTTGTTGGTTTCATCTTCTCCGGCGATGGGTCACCACGTCGTGGCTTTTTCTCCGGTGCCCGCAGTCTTCGCCGAATGCACCTCAGGTTCCCCATTCATCGGTCCCACCTCCCCTTTTCTGGGCTTGGCCTTGCCTTCCTCCGGTTGGACTGGGGGACAGCCGCCTTAGCTTGCAGCCGTCGCCCACAGATGAACTGCTTTCCCCGCCGCGGGGCCCTACGGAGGCGAGTGCTGCCTTCGCTCGGGCTGTTTCCAGGGCTGCTGGAATCTTGCGCATGGCCGATCTAGCTGCCCATTTCCCCACGGATCATCTGCTGGAGGTCCTCCATCAGGGTTCTGGTGGTTGGGAGCTGTTTCTTCCCTTCGAAGCTTCGCTCCACACTTCTCTTTTGGGGGCAGCCCGCTACGGGGGACCCGGTGCCCCAGCCACTTCTGCATCGCCACTGTCCTGCCCCGCATGATCTTGTCTGTCTTTGCCTCCACCCCTCTACCAGGGGCCCTCTTTTACAGATTGTCTTTCCCTCCCTGCCATCGGTGTTGTCTCCCCCGTCACGGGAGGCCCGCTGGTTAGATTCCAGGGGGCGCAATATCTTCGCCTCCACCAGTGCGGCTTTGCAGGCCCTTAACACTCTTTGTGTATTGGCTAGGGCCACTTCTTGCTTGTGAGATTCGGCGGAGTCCATTATGTCTGCCGCTTCTCAGGAGAGTGCCTGCGTTGATCTGCGGCACCATGTGTTGGATGGCCAGGAACTGGCGGCATTTATTCTTCGCTCGGGTCTGGACATTTCAGAGGTGCTTGGTCGTACCATGGCTTCTTCAGTGGCCCTTCGTTGACATGCCTGGCTATGGGATAGTGTGTTCCCTGAGAACGTCGGGGAACGGCTGGTTGACCTTCCCATCTGATAGAGACTACTAGCCGCAGATTCCTTCACGTAGAATTATCGCCAGGCGTGAGACTGGATCCGGAAAACTTTCTTGCCCAGCATCGCTGCGCGCCGGGGGTACGACATCATGCGACTCCGCCCAGGCGTCGTCCGCGCACGTGACGTCAGCGAAGTCACGTAAGTCCCACCCCGGCACGCCTACGTCAGTTTTTTTCCTTTTCCGCGTACAACGCCTATCCGGTTTGTGCTCGGGCCTGTTTTGGCCTTTCCTTTATGCTATTGCTGCGTGTGTGGGAACAGTGTGCGAATGCCTTTGGGCTTTAAAACTTGCTCGTCGTGTGGCCGCCTCATGTCGTCGACGGATCCTTACCCCATCTGTATGTGGTGTTTGGGAGAGCACCACGACTCCACTGATTGTGAGGCGTGCCAGCAGATGAAGCTGAAGTCCCGGCGGGAGCGCCGGATGAAACTTCTGTCGGCTCGTGTGTCCAGATCGGCATCGGCGCCTCTTCCGGCCCCTGCGGAGGGTTCTCGGGTCGCGGCTTCCCTCGCCGGCTTCGATCTTCTTCTAGGTCGCAAGAGCGCCGCTCACCTATTGGTAAGTGTCGCAGTATGTCCCTGAGGTTTGGGTTCCGGCCTGTCGGGGGCATGGGCTCTCTGCGGGTGGTGCGGCCCTGCGTGTCATCCCTTTGTCCGCCGTTTCCCGGCGTGGGGGCGTCCAGAGCCCAGATGGAGACATATGCAGCGGCTTTGCAGGCCTCGCTGGCTTCTCCTCCTCCTCCTTCCCCTCCTGGGACGTCAGCGGATCCCTTGCAGTGTGCGGGGCCCTCTGCGGCGTCGCCGGCGGCTCCGGTGCCGAGTGGTTCGGATCCAGGCTCGGAGGATGTGGTGCCGTTGGGGTGCGGCCCTTCGGGGGTCACTCCTTCGGACCACGGCGCCTCTGCTTCGCCGCAAACTCCAGTGGTAGTCCCTGTGGTGTCGAGGGAGGTCGCCGGGGCTCGGGTCGCACCCCCGAGTCCCTCTCGGTCCTCGGGACAGGCGGCGTCCTTGTCCGAGGCCGAGGTGGCGCCGCTATGGCGCCGGCGGCTACTGACCCTGGCAGCGCCGCAGGGGTCGGCGGAGGGCCCATCTCACCCTGTCACGAGTCACAGCTGGCGGAGGACTCCTCGTCCTTCCCCGGGCCCTTCTCGTTCCTCGTGGTTTTTTCCCCGACGTCGTCGAAGGCCACGAGGACCCAGTGCCCCAGCATGCTTCTGCACTGCCACCATCCGGCACCGCGTGATCCGGTGTGCCTTTCTCTTCACCCTTCGACCAGAGGCCCCCTTTTGCAGTCTGCCTTTCCTGCTTTGCTGCTGCTGTTGTCTCCCCTGTCACTGGAGGCACGCTGGCTGGACTCCTGGGGGCGCAATATCTTTGCCTCGACCAGTGCGGCTCTGCAGGCCCTTAGCACACTGTGTGTTTTGGCTAGGGCCACTTCTTGTTTGTGGGACTCGGCTGAGTCCCTTATGTCTGCCACTTCTCAGGAGGGTGCCTGTGTGGACTTGCGACACCAAACATTGCTGGACAGCTTTTATTAGCATTAGTATACTTTTGGGCATACTATTTTAAATTTGCGCTGTATGTATTTGCGCTGCTGTTTTTCTTCTAATCATCTGGCGTTTGTTGGGACAGCAAGCAGGGTCATAGTTTAGGCTTACCTGCATTATAATTTGTGTCCTCACTCGCATTTTGCGGGATTCTAGTTAGTGGGGTCGTGGTGCTCCGTCCGCCATCTTGGGTGGGTGCTTGGGCCACTTGTAAGCGCCATCTTGGTAGGGGCTAGAGGCTCTAGCAGCCGGAAGCCCACGCGGTGTTATATTATAAATAGGTATGGGTGAGCAGGCGCGCAGCGCCCGTTCGCGTCCCAGGTGCTCCCGGTGTGATCGTTGCCACTCACTTGGTAGATACCCGCGAGGACTGTAATAACTCATCGCACTGTACGGGGGATGGCGCTCAACATAGGCTATGTTCTTCATCCCACAGGATTCTTTCCTGTGGTTTATTGAATGTTCGCTCCCTCGTTAAGCACCATGCTGAGATAGCACTTTTAATAGAATCCTTACATTTGGATATATTATTTGTGACCGAAACATGGACTACGATGGATTGTGGGCTGGAACTTGGTTGGGCTTGCCCACCAGGCTATCTTATAAGACATACTCCTCGAGTCTCTGGTAGGGGGGGGGGGAATAGGCTTTATTTTTAAAGAATCCATCTCCCTGGTAGAACTGGCAGTAAAAGAAGTGTCAGGGTTTGAGCTCATGGGCTTTTCTATCCTGGTCCAGGGCGGCACCTTGATTGCAGGGCTGCTATGCTACAGACCTCCTTCCTCGACCATATCTTCCCTTCAGTCACTGGTTGATCTGATTTACGACCTCTCAAACTCTCATGCTAAATTTTTGGTACTGGGAGACTTTAACCTCTGGCCCTCTGGCCCTCAAGATCTGGCCTATAGAGGCATTTGTCAAGCGTGCAGTAATATTCAACTTATGCAGCTGGTCCTATTACCCACTCATGTTAAGGGGCACACGCTAGACCTGGTCTTTGCCGAGAGGGAATTGGTCGTATTGAAGGAGGTCATGGAGCAGTGCTGGACAGATCATTCATTGATTAATATGTCCATTGTTCTGCCCGCTCCGCTAAAGCCAAACAACTCAAGTGGCTCTAAACTTAATCGCCATTGGGGTCGCCTTCTAAGGGAGCAGGTTCGCCTTACTCTTTTGCCTAGGGGCTTTTTGGTGGAGGATAGTGTGGATAAGAGCTATGCTGCCCTCTGTCAGCAGATTTTGACATCTCTTGATGAGCTGCCCCTCTGCGGAAGGTGAGGGATAGACCTAGAGGAGCTAATGCGTGGTTTACTGATGATCTTAGACAGCACAAGATCCGCTGTAAACAGGCTGAGCGCACTTGGAGGAGAGGATATAAGGAGTTGGATAGGGTAGCATATAAAATGGCCTTGCAGGTATACAAGATACAGCTAAGAAGTGCCAAAGCAAAGTTCTTAGAAGACACCTTGGGGAAGGCCACTAATAAATCGCAGACCCTATTCAAGTTGGTTAACAACTTATCTAATCCATCCTGTACAGTCCCTACCATCCCGGCTTCTCAAGATTTGTGTGATTCTCTGGCTCTTGCATTTGAGCAGACAATTAGGACCATTTTGAATGGACTTTCAGTGCCCGGACAGTTGGCGCCGTCGCTATCTTCTCCCCTGGAACCCTTTGGCTATTCGACGTCTGTATGGGATAATAACAAGGTAGATTCTCCTTATTTGCCCTGTTTCCCTATTTTTTCGTTAGAGGAATTCGCTGTTCTGGCCAACGGAGTATCCTCAGGTTCTCCACTTGATCCAATGCCTCATAAGATCTGGAAGGCATTTCAAGATGAGCTGTTCCCTCCACTCTACTCTTTCTGCTGCCAGTCATTGAGGACAGCGACAGTCCCAGATAGCTGGAAGTTGGCAATAGTAACTCCATTACTAAAAAAGGCCTCTTTAGATCCTTCATGCTCAGCCAACTATAGACCCATCTCGCTTTTACCATTCGTGATAAAAATCCTTGAGAGATGGGTCACGAGAGCCCTGTCCAACTTCCTGGAAACAAACTTCTGTCTGGATGCAGCCCAATTTGGCTTTAGACCGGCCCACGGTACTGAGACCGCATTGGTTACAGTGTTAGACGATCTACGGACGCGGGTCGACAGGGGCAAGTCAGCCTTTTTAGTGCTGCTCGACATGTCGGCCGCGTTCTACACTGTTGACCATGAGGTCCTCTTGAATCGTCTCCAAAGCGTGGGAGTAACCGATCTGGCTTTAAGTTGGCTAAGGTCCTATCTTAGTAACAGACAGCAAGCTGTGGCATTACCTCCATTTCAATCAGCCATACGACAGGTAAATCAGGGTGTCCCTCAAGGGTCGGCGGTTAGTCCGATCTTGTTTAATCTATATCTTCGACCCCTGATAGAACTAATCAAGTCATTCGGCATATCAGTCCTCAATTATGCCGATGACACTCAGTTGATTTTCTCATTTGAGGGCAGTGAGATGGTTTCGAAGGACACCTTTCATCGTTGTATGTCGGCCACAGCAGAATGGTTGCGAGCTAACGCACTTCAATTCAATGGGTCAAAAACGGAGGTTCTTCATTGCTCCTCTGATCGCTTTCCTCGTGCGTTACCTGATGATTTTTGGCCTATCTCTATTCCTGGTTCTGTGGAAGCCGCTAAATCGGCCCGCAATCTAGGAGTGCTGTTTGAGCCTGGCTTACAGCTAGATGCCTCAGTAAATAAGACCGCATTGACTTGTATGGGCCTGCTTCGTGCCTTGCGAAAAATCTTACCAATGCTCCCTCAAAGAGCAGAGGTAGTGCGTAGTACCATTCTCAGTAGGTTAGACTACTGCAACGCACTACTTCTGGGAGCTCCAAAAATTCTGATCCTTAAGTTGCAGAGGATTCAGAACATGGCTGCGAAACTGGCTTTGTCGCGACCTCGTTCTTTGTCCTCCTCTGCAGCCTTAGCTGATCTACATTGGCTGCCTGTGCAGCAGAGCATCGCTTTCAAGGCATTATGCCTTGTATTTAGAGCGCTGCATGGATTGGGGCCAATCCCTCTTCAGAGTCTTTTTTCATGGTACCAAACTGCCCGACCTTTGAGATCTTCATCGGCGTTCCTGGTGAGGATTCCCAGGATTACTAGAGTGAGGATGGGTGGCCGTGCTTTTAGCTATACGGCCGCCACATTATGGAACTCCCTACCTCTGGCTCTGAGGAGTAGTCAAGAACTGCTCTCCTTTAAAAAGGATCTTAAGACCTATCTGTTCCCAAGAGCAATGTAACCATCTCTACATGTTGGTTCGATTAGATCTCAGCGCCAGGATACCCTTTGGGTGACAGCTGCGCTTAATAAGAAATAAATACATACATACATACATGTCTTGGATGGTCGGGAGCTGGCGGTGTTTATCCTTCGCTCCGCTCTGGACATCTCGGAGGCGCTGGGTCGTGCCATGGCTTCCTCGGTGGCCCTTTGTCGTCATGCCTGGCTTCGGGACAGTGCGTTCCCGGAGAATGTCCAGGAACGGCTGGTGGACCTTCCCTTCGATGGTGCTCTTTTGTTCCATGCCCCTGCAGACTCGGCCATCCAGAGGTTCTTGGCGGGACTTTGTCCTCCTCCTCCTCCTCCTCCTCCTCCTCCTCCTCAGTGACCTGTGGTTGCTCTGGTTCTTGGAGCTGTTCTTCATTTGGGGCGGTTTGCCCCGGTTGTCTGGCTGAGGTTGTGGTTCTGTTGCCCAGCTTCTTTTTGACTGTGTGTTTTTCCTTTGGGTTTACCACACCATGCTGGGCCTGCGATTGGGCTGTCTGCGTTTCCCATCTCGCTGCTTGATAAGCCTCCTGTGGGGTTTTCTTTTGCTGCGGTTCGTTTTGTTTTCCTCTGCTGCAGAAGTTTCTTCTTAAGAGGTTCCCATGTCTTGGGATGTGACATCCCCCATGTGGGGTAGGGTTGGCTGTTATATAGCCTTGGTGTGTGCTGGGGAGTTGTGGTCGCCTGCGGGCTTCTGCTCTTCGTGGCGTTATGGTATGTTGCAGATGCAACCTTCTTCTTCGCCTTTTTGCGTGAGTATTGGTTCTATGGTGTTCCTGGTGTTTGGAGGAGCTTGCCAGTGCCGCCCTCTTGTTCTTTCTGCACCATTGTGCCTTCCTGGGGATTTAGTGGGGCTGTCATCCTGCCCTCTCTGCTGCTTCCAGTGGGCCTTGCACTTGGTTCTACCTCTTCTCCCTGCGGGGGGGATGGTCCCTGACTTTTGGACCCTCTGGCGGGCGCAGTTTGTCCCTGCGAGGTGTTGGATGCTTCCTCGTGGGTGAACTTGGTTCCCCTTTTCGGCTTCCGCCCGCTTCTTGCTCCCGGCGCCATCCTGTCTGGGATTGCCTTGGCTCTGCCTCTTCTCCTTGGAGTCTCTAGGTTGCTCTTCTCCTTCGGTGTCCTTTTTTGGGCGTGCGGTGTTGGGCCTCTTTGCGCCTTGCCTTGTTTCCTCTGCTGAGTGAGGGCAGGCTATCATCTTGTTCTTCTTCATTTCCCCTTGCCTAGGGGACAGGGCTCCTCATCCTGTTGGGAACTCAGCCCCCGTGCGGGCCTCTGTTTAGCCCAGGTGGGTGGGGTCCTCTTGCAGACCCTCCTTCCCCCTTGGGTATGGCTAGGGTATCTATTCTACGTGAAGGAATCTGCAGCTAGTAGTCTCTATCAGATGTATGAGTTACTTACCTTCGGTAATGATGTATCTGGTAGAGACGATTCTAGCCGCAGATTCCTTCACGGCCCGCCCTTCCTCCCCGTTCTGTGAGGGCTTGTGATTTGGTTTTTGCACTCGCTTCCCTGTGGGCGACGGTGTCTTCTATGAGTATGTTTTTCCCCCTCTTTCTATCAGGCTGTCCCTTTTTCCTCCCTGTTGTCACATGGGATGTTAGGTTGTTGGTACTTCTGGCTCTTGCGATCTTTGACGTTGGGGGTCTTTGGCTGTGCCTCTGCCCTTGTTCCTGATGGGGGTTGTCATACCCTGTGATGGGGATGTCTTCCAGTTTTGTTGTTCCCTGTGTGTCCCCGACTGGTTTCCCTTCCTTGTCTTTGGTTGGGATTGTAGTCCTGTTGTGTGTTATCGTGACCTTTTTACATATGTCCCTTGTATTTGGGGGGGGTTGTCTCTGTGCTCGCAGAGTTGCTGCTCTGTCCTTTTTTCTTTCCCTGGCTTTGCGTTCTGCAGTGCCAGGCCCTGCTCTTTGTGGTCTTGTTCCTCACCATGCCTTTTTGGCTCTTTCGCACACTGTTCCTATACTCTCACAGTTTTGTCTACTAGCTCCGCGTTGTGGCGCGGAAAAGTTCTCCGAATAAAACTGACGTAGGTGCACTGGGGTGGGACTTATGTGACCTCGCTGACTTCACGTGCGCAGACGACTCCTGGGCAGAGTCGCGTGATGTTGTCCCCCCGGCGCGCATGGATGCTGGGCAAGAAAGTTTTCCGGATGCAGTCTCACGCCTGGGGATAATTCTACTTGAAGGAATCTGCGGCTAGAATCGTCTCTACCAGATACATCGTTACCGAAGGTAAGTAACTCGTACTTTGATGGCGCTCTTTTGTTCCACGCCCCTGCGGATTCTGCCTTTCAGAGGTTTCTTGTGGGGCTTCCTCCTCCTCCTCCTCCTCTTCCTCCTCCTCCCCCTAAGTGACCTGTAAGTCGGTCTGTGTTTTGGAAGGTGTTCTTCCGTTGTTTTCCTGGGGCCTTGTAGCGAGTAGCCCCGGTTGTGTGTTCTGTGTGGTTGATGTGCCTTCAGGTCCTTTTGTTGGGACTTTGGTGCTGTTGGCTGCTTGTCCGGCCCTTTTTTGACTTGTGGTTTTGGCTTTTGGTAAGCCGTGTAAGCCCTGAGATTAGGCCTTCTGTGTATTCTTTATTGGCTGATTGGCAAGCCGTCTGCGGT
This sequence comes from Triturus cristatus, assembly GCF_964204655.1. Lineage (NCBI taxonomy): Eukaryota > Metazoa > Chordata > Amphibia > Caudata > Salamandridae > Triturus > Triturus cristatus. The sequence continues at coordinate 252,704,805 of NC_140591.1, forward strand.
TTTCTCCGCAGGTCTTTCTGTTTGTCCTCTGCTGCGGAAATTATTTCCTGAGAGGGTTCCGATGTTCTTGGGATGTAACATGCCTATATGGGGTAATGGTAGCTATTACATAGCTCTATCATGTGCTGGGGAGGTGTGGTCGCCCTTCGGGCTTCTGCTCTCCGTGGCATCACGGTATTTCGCAGGTGCGATCTTTTTGCTGATTGTTTTGGAGTGACTTGCGTTGTGCCCCGGTCCGTCCTTCTCCTGGGTCGCTGTGTCGCTAGCCTAGTCTGGCCTGCTGTCTGCAGCATCGCGTTGTAGCGGTTTTGCACTTCTGTCCGACTTGGCTTTTGTGTTCTGGTGGACGGCTTAGTCCGTCCTCCGTCTCTCTCTCTCTCTTTCTCTCTCTCTCTCTCTCTCTTTCTGTCATGGCGCTTTCACATGCTTGTGCCTCCAGGATGGCTCTCGCATTGGTTTGCGGGATGGTTCCAAGGAGTGGTGCTTTGCGCCTTTCTTGCGAGGGCTTTGCTGCTGCCAGCTCCGGTTTTTGCCTTGGCTTGCACGGTTATTCCTCAGAGTGGTGCTCTACTCTTTTCCTGCTCTGGCCTACTGTTGTCGCCTGGTTGCCCTGGTGCCACCTGGTACTGTTTCTTACCTTTTGGTCTCTCTATTTTTGTTACTCAGTTTTTTTTTCTGCAGACTGTTCCCATGTTCTCCTTTTGTTGTGATGGCTCCGTGTTGTAGAGCGGAAAAGTTCTCCGAAGCAAACAGACGTCAGCGCGCCGGGGTGTGGCTTATGGGACCTTGCTGACGTCACGCCCGCGGAGGACGTCGGGGCGGAGTCGGGTGGTACCGCCCCCCGGCGCGTAGAGATGCTGGGCAAGAACGTTTTCTGGGTCCAGTCTCACGTTTGGGGATAGTTCTACGTCAAGGAATCTGAGGCTAGAAACATCTCTACCAGATAAATCGTTACCGAAGGTAAGTAATTTGTACTTTTGACCCTGTGCCCAATGGGAACAGTCCAGCCCGAACTGCCAGGGGTTTCACTCCTCATCAGCCAGGATAGCTTGACTCTAGTGGCATGGTGAGCACGGGACCCACGTCTGGGCATACCCATCCCATCTGGAGTGACAAATCCAAAAAGAACAATTGATGAACAGAATGTAGAACAATGTCATACATTCATCCCAGTACAGAGATATGGGCCTAAATTCATCCTTTTTTTTATCCCCATGCCATTCCAGTTTGAACCCAGCCATAAGCAAAACAGTCTTGATCCTGTGCCCAATGGGCACAGTCCAGCCGAACTGCTAGGCCAGGTCCTCCCTGGACTGGAAACAAGCATCCTTATAGCATATGACCAGCTCTAAACTGGGGTGACATTGTGAGCAAAAGAATGATGGATTTAACTCAGATATCTTGACTGGGGGTGAATGTTTTGATTTGTTCTGCATTCCGTCCATCAATTGTGTTTCTTTTGCTTCTTTGCCCTAAGTGCGCCGGGTATGCCCAGACATGGGTCCCGGTCTCACTGTGCCACTGGATTCAAGCTGTCCGGGCAGATAAGGGGTGAAACCTCGAAACCGGTCCTAGGATGCCTGTATCTGAAAGAAACACGTTAGTGTTCAATCAGTACATTTATAGAGCGCACTACTCACCCGTGAGGGTTTCAAGGTGCTGAGGGTGGGGGGGGGGGGTGCTGCTACTGCTTGAACAGCCAGGTCTTGAGGTGTCTCCTGAAGGTGAGAAGGTCTTGGGTCAGTCGGAGGTGGGTGGGGAGGGAGTTCCAGGTCTTGGCGGCGAGGTAGGAGAAGGATCTGCCCCGCCTGTTGTTGTTCTTCTGGTGCGTGGTACGGTGGCGAGGGCGAGGCTGGCTGAGCGGAGTTGGCGAGTCGGGGCGTAGAACGAGAGGCGTTTGTTGAGGTATTCGGTTCCGGTGTTGTGGAGCGCTTTGTGTGCATGGGTGAGGAGCTTGAACGTGATCTTCTTGTTGACGGGGAGCCAGTGCAGGTCTCTCAGGTGGGAGGTGATGTGGCTTTGGATGAGGCATGCGGAGGCATTCTGTATGCGTTGCAGTCTTTTCTGTAGCTTCGCCGTTGTCCCTGCATAGAGTGCGTTGCCATAGTCGAGCCGGCTTGTGACGAGGGCTTGGGTGACAGTTCTTGTTTTCGTGGGGATGCATTTGAAGATCTTTCGAAGATGTCCAGGATGAGGCATGCGGAGGAATTCTGTATGCGTTGCAGTCTTTTCTGTAGCTTCGCCGTTGTCCCTGCATAGAGTGCGTTGCCATAGTCGAGCCGGCTTGTGACGAGGGCTTGGGTGACAGTTCTTGTTTTCGTGGGGATCCATTTGAAGATCTTTCGTAGCATGCGGAGGGTGTTGAAGCAGGAGGAGGAGATGGCGTTGACTTGCTTGGTCATAGTGAGCGATGAGTCCAGGACGAACCCTAGGTTGCGTGCGTGGTCGGTGGGTGTCGGTGCTGTGCCCAGGGCAGCAGGCCACCAGGAGTCGTTACAGGCGGAGGGGGATGGTCCAAGGATGAGGACCTCCGTCTTGTCTGTGTTCAGTTTCAGGCGGCTGATCTTCATCTATTCGGCAACGGCCCTCATTCCTTCTTGGAAGTTGGATTTGGCGGTGACTGGGTCTCTGGTCAGGGAGAGGATCAGCTGGGTGTCGTCGGCGTAGGAGATGATGTTGAGGTCATGTGCGCGGACGATGTCGGCGAGGGGGCTCATGTAGATGTTGAAGAGCGTCGGGCTGAGTGATGAGCCTTGGGGTACGCAGCAGATGATCTTGGTGGGCTCTGAGTGGAATGGGGGTAGGCTGACTCTCTGGGTTCTGTCGTTGAGGAAGGAGGAGGTCCAGGGCCTTTCCCTGGATTCCTGTGTTGTGGAGACGTGTTTTTAGGGTGCGGTGGCAGACCGTGTCGAAGGCAGCTCAGAGGTCTAGGAGGATGAGGGCTGCGGTTTCTCCATTGTCGAGCAAGGTTCTGATGTCGTCGGTGGCGGCGATGAGGGCGGTCTCGGTGCTGTGGTTGCTGCGGAAGCCAGACTAGGACGGGTCGAGGGAGCTGTTGGTTTTGAGGAAGTTGGTCAGTTGCTTGTTGACTGCTTTCTCAGTGACCTTCGCCGTGAAGGGGAGCAGGGAGATGGGCCGGAAATTCTTGAGGTCCTTGGGGTCTGCTGTCGGCTTCCTAAGGAGGGCGTTGATTTCAGCGTGTTTCCAACTCTCAGGGAAGGTGGCAGATTCAAAGGAGTTGTTGATGATGTCTCGGAGGTGGGGTGCGATGATGGTATCTGCTTTGTTGAAGATGTGGTGAGGGCAGGGGTCGGATGGAGAGCCGGAGTGGATGATGGTGTTCATGATCTGGGTGACGTCTTCGGTGTTGACGGGGGTCCAGCGACTGAGGAGGGCGGTGGGGGGCGTTGGTTCTGCGGCTGGTGGAGGCGTCTGGTTTGCGAAGCTGTCGTGTATGTCGGCGATCTTGCGGTGGAAGAAGGCCGCGAGGGAGTCGCAGAGGTCCTGTGAGGGGGGGATGTCGTTGGAGTTGGAGCTTGGGTTGGAGAGTTCCTTCACGATGCTGAAGAGCTCCTTGCTGTTGTGTGCGTTGTTGTCTATGCGCTCTCTGAAGGCCGTCCTCTTGGCGATGCGGATGAGCTGGTGGTGTTTGTGTGTGGCGGTCTTAAGGGCCTTGTGGTTTTCCGCAGTCCGTTCTTGGCGCCAGGCTTTCTCTAGAGTTTGGTGGGATTTTTTGGAGTCATTGAGGTCTGTGGTGAACCAGGTGGTTCTCCTGCTGTTGTGCTTGTTCGGAGGGCTCTTGATAGGGGCGAGGGTGTCGGCGCAGTTGCTGATGCACTGTGTGAGGTTTCGGGCGTCGATGTTGGTGTCCGAGGCGTTGGCTGGGGGGCCCTGGGCGAGGGCGGCGGTCAGCTGGTCAGTGGTGACTTTGCTCCAGCATCTTCGGGGGATCTGCGGCGGTTGGATGTGTGCGGTGAGTTTCTTGCAGGAGAAGTGGATGCATCGGTGGTCGGTCCAGTGGAGAGTGGTGGTGTGGCTGACCATGACGTTGGTGCTGGCGGAGAAGATGGGGTCCAGCGTGTGGCCTGTGTGGTGGGTCGGGGTGTTCACTAGTTGCTTCAGTCCGAAGTTGGAGAGGTTGTCGAGCAGGGTGGTGGTGGTGTTGTCGTTGTTGTTCTCCAGGTGGAAGTTCAGGTCCCCAGGAGGATGTAGTCTGTGGTGGCGAGGGCGTGCGTGCTGACGAAGTCTGCGATGGATTCGTTGAATTGTGGGCATGGACCCGGTGGTCTGTAGATGAGTGTTCCTCTGAGGGTGGTCTTGGGGTCGGTGTGGATCTGGAAGTGTAGGTGCTCGGCGGTGCTGAGAGTTTCTTCGGTGCTGGACGTGACTCTTGAGGGTGTTCCTGTGGACGATGGCGATTCCTCCTCCGGGCTTGTTGGTACGGTCCCTCCGGATGATTTTGTAGCTGTCCGGGATGGCAATGGCGATGTCAGGGGCCGAGGAGGCATTCATCCAGGTTTCCATCAGGAACGCGGCGTCCGGGGCTGTTGAGTCGAGGAGGTCCCAGAGTTCGATGGTGTGCTTGTGTACGGAGCGGGTGTTGAGTATGAGGCACTTGAGGTCGTTGTTGTTTCCTGGGCCGGTGTGGGAGGCTGTGGTTCGGATCCTGGTGTAGCAGCAGTTTTGGCAGGAGAATGGTCCGTGAGTGCGCTTTGGGGTGGCTTGGTAGCGTAGCAGGCAGTCGAGCGGCCGGTGTTGAGTGCGAGGAGGGTGGCGGCGTCGAAGGTCCGTCGTGCGTGGTGGGCCTGTCGGGGGCCAGGGGTTCTGGTGCTGGGCGCGGTCCAGGCGCAGACGGGCTTGCCACTGGCGCGCCACATTAAGAAGGGGTGGGGGAGGGAGGAGCAGCTGGGAGGCGGGTAGCGGGAGCCAATGGGAGGGAGGGGGCCGGGGCCGCAGGGGACGCAGCGGCGGGAAAGAGCGGGAAGCGGGCGGCGGGGAAAGGAGGAAAGGACTGTGAAAAAAGCAAAAAAGACAAGGAGGCAACTTTATTCACTCAGGGGGGGAAGCAGAGGGGAGCAGATGCAGCACAACGGGGATCACGAAAAACAGAAAGAAAGCGAGGTAGACAGGGACACAACGCAAACAGATGGACAGAAAACAAGCACAAATGAGCAGAGTGAAAGCAGACAGAACACAATCGGATGGACAGAGCAAGAACAAATGAGCAAAAAAAGAGGGAAAGCAGACAGAAACAGGCAGAGCAATACTTACAATACTTACAGCCCACCACTGGGCCACCAGGGATGAGGCGCAGGCGGGAGTCTGTGGGTGGAGGAGGGCCTCGAACTTCCAGCAGTAGCAGCAGTAGCGAGGGGCAGAGACACGGCACCAGCAGGGTGTGCTGATGCGGCGGGGGAGCGGCCTGGCCTGAAACAGGGTCATGGGTCAAGTGTTAGATTCCTTACCTTAGAATATCCCCAGGCGTCAGACCGGATCCGGAAAGTTTTTGCAAGCAGTACCTCTGCGCGTCAGTAGGTGGCGTTGTGCAGCTCCGCGTCTGTCGCTGGCGTCGTATGCGCCGAGATGACGTCACGGAGACTACTTAGGCGCCACCCATGCGCGCTGACGTCAGTTCTTTCTTTTTCAGCGCCAGTAAGCGCAGATCCGGTTAGAGCACGTACCTTAGTCACTTTTTGCCTATCTTTTTGAGAAATGTTGTCTCCTGTAAGTTTGAGTCTACTCTGGTGCACGTAGGGATGCCTGGTTTAAAATCTTGTGGGGCCTGCCGTCACAATATGTCAGTGGTTGACTTCCACGATGTCTGTCTCTACTGCCTGGAGAGCAACCACGACTCCCGGTCCTGTATAGAGTGTCTGGCCATGGCATGAAGGCCTTGCGAGAGCGGTGCCGGAAGCTGCTTGAGGTCCTACACTTGTCCCCGCACTGTTCACGGTCCAGGGGCCGCTCCAGAGAACGCTCGCGGGGCCACCATCATCGCTCCTCGGGATCCAAGTCTTCACCCTCGGATTCGGGTTAAGACAACACAAAAAGAAGTCGAAGAAGCGCTGTTGCTCTCCAACGTCCCCCCGTCGATCCCCGGATGCGGACGAGGGGGACAGGGGTTCTGCCCTTGCGGCTCCTTCGGTGGCCGGGATCCCGTGGCTTACCCACCTTATCCGGGTCCGTCGGCGACTCCCGCACAGGTGCAAGAATTTCTTGCTACCATGGACCGCCTGTTTAGGCCTCGGGCTCCCGCCGGCGCGCCCTTGGGCCCCGCGGTCTGGTGTCAGCATCCTGTCGGGCCGTCGGCGCCGCCGGCGGCTCCGGCGCTGCAGGATCCTGTGCCACTGGGTCCGGCCACGGTGCCACAAGGTCCCGCGCTTTCGGCTCCGCCTACGGTGCCACAGTGGATGCCATTTGTTCCGTCCCTGCCCAGGTTCCAGGACACTTTTGTCCCTACCTGGGATCCGCATTGGGACACGGCGCCGGTTCGGCCCCGTCAGGCACCGTTCCCGGCGCCATTTGTTTCTTCCCCGGTCCCTGCCCTGCCGCCGCAGTCTGTATCACATGCGGGGAGGTGGAGGACGACTGGGAGGGGTCCGAGGACCCTCTTGCTCGTCAGTGTGACTCTGAGCAGGAGTGGGCAGACGAGTTAGAGGAGGCCAGTGGCCTTGATGTCTCCTCTGACCCGGGGTGTGCCTCTCCTCCGCATACCATGGAGGAGGGCGCTTCTTACACGGTGGTGCTCCGTCGGGCAGCTGAGGTCCTCAACCTTGATCTCCCTACGGTGGCCCTAAAAACCAATCTCCTCACTGAGGTGCTCCAGACGGCGTCCACTTCGTCAGAGCCCCTGCTGCCATTTAATGACGCCCTCACTGACGTATTACTGGGCACTTGGTCGAGGCCAGCCACAGGGGCCCCTGTGGATAAGAATGTCGTCCGGCGTCATCGCCCGGCGCTGGGTGACCCTGCCTTTCTGACCACTCATCCTACGCCCGAGAGCCTGGTCATTCAAGCTTCGACGTCCCAGAGTGCCTTTCCCATGGCTCCGCTGGATAAGGACTCTAAGAAGCTGGAGCAGTTCGGCAAGTTGTTGTTCTCTTCGGCCAGCTTAGGGCTGCGATCATTGAACACCGCCTGCCTCTTGGGCCGCTATTCCCATGTGGTGTGGGATACAGTTACACAGGTGTTGCCTCTGTGTCCTGAACAGACCCAAGCTGTGCTGTCCCAAGCTGTTGCCGAGGGTAAAGATGCGGCTAAGTTCGCCATTCGGTGTGGTTTAGACCACTAGGTAGAGCAATTGCTCCGACTGTGACGCTTCGTCGCCACCCCTGGTTGAGATCTACCGGGTTCTCGGCAGATGTCCAAAGCTCACGGACATGCCCTTTGATGGCACTCGCCTGTTTGGCGGTAAAGCCGACAGTGCGCTGGAGCGTTTTAAGGACTCGTGGGCCACGGCCAAGTCCTTAGGTCTTTCCATGAAAAGCCCAGCCACTCCTGGTTTTCGTTTCTTTCGTGGCCACGGAAGGGGCGCCCAGGCACGGTCCTTCAGCAAGCCTGTGCAGACACAGCCTCAGCGCGGCCGGGGTTTCCACAGGGGCGGGTCTGGGACTCAGCGTGTGGGTCAGTCCACCTCCGCCCCCGCTGCTTCTGCCTCCAAACCTTCCTAATCCGAGCTTTGGGGGCCACCCCACACCAGTGGGTGGCAGGATCCGCCATCACCTCCCCCACTGGCACGCTATCATATCGGACAAGTGGGTGTTGCAGATCAGCCGCAAGGGTTACTCCCTTCCCTTTCAATCCACCCCTCAAGCCATGCCACCTCAGTACCATCGCATGTCGGGGGAACACTTGGCACTTCTCCAGCAGGAAGTCACGGCCCTCTTGGCCAAGGGGGCCATCGAGTGCGTTCCTGTGCCAGAAGTAGGGAGTGGTTGTTATTTCCACTACTTTCTGGTTCCCAAGAAGGACAAAGGGGGTCTGCGTCCCATCTTGGACCTCCGGAACGTCAACCGCTTCCTCCGGAAGGAGAAGTTCAAGATGTTGACTTTGGCTCAGGTCCTGTCTGCTCTCGATCCAGGAGACTGGATGGTAGCGTTGGACTTGCAGGACGCCCATTTTCATGTTCCTGTCCTGCCGGCCCACAGGCGTTACCTGCGGGTAGGCCACAAGCACTTTCAGTTTATCGTGCAACCCTTTGGCCTTACCAGCGCCCCTCGGGTGTTCACGAAAGTGATGGCGGTGGTCGCAGCTCATCTGCGTAGATCGGGGGTCTTAGTCTTCCCCTATCTAAACGACTGGTTGTTGAAGGCGGGCTCGCCCCAAACGATCATCTCCCACCTCCAGACTATGGCCAACCTTCTGCATTTGCTGGGGTTTTCGATCAATGTGTCGAAGTCGCACCTGAGTCCCTCTCAGAAGCTCCAATTCATCGGGGCGGTTCTGGATTCGGCGAAGTTTCGGGTCTATCATCCTAAACTGCAGATCCGGGATATTCAGGCTATGATTCCGATCTTTCAGCCTCTATCCTGGGTTTCAGTCAGGATGACCCTCCGGCTCCTGGGCCTGATGGCCTCCTGCATCCTGCTAGTGTAACATGCCAGATGACAAATGCGGGCTCTGCAGTGGGACCTGATGTTTCAGTGGGCACAGCATCAGGGCAACCTGTCCGATCACGTCCAGATCTCGAGGGCACTGCCCGTCAATTGCAGTGGTGGCTCACAAATCGCGATTGAGTCAATGGCAGATCGCTCTACCTTCCCCAACCGGAGTTCACAGTGGTGATGGATGCGTCCCTCCTGGGATGGGTTGGCCACATGGATGAGGCGGAGATCAGGGGCCTCTGGTCTCCGGCGGATTCCCGGCTCCATATCAACCTTCTGGAGCTGTGGGCGATCCGACTTGCTCTGAAAGCCTTCCTTCCCTCTGTCCAGGGACAGGTAGTGCAGGTGTTCACGGACAACATCACTGCCATGTGGTATTGCAACAAACAGAGCGGGGTGGGGTTATGGACCCTATGTCAGGAGGCTCTGCGCCTCTGGACATGGCTGGAACATCGGGGCATGTCTTTGGTGATTCAACACCTGGCGGGCTCCCTGAACGCCAGGGCGGACGAACTCAGCCGCACATGCATGTTGGATCACAAATGGCGTCTGACCTCAGACGTGGTGCAAGGTCTCTTTCTGCAGTGGGGAGAGCCTTGGTTAGATCTATTTGCCACCGCAGATAACGCACAATGTCCTCAATTCTGCTCGTTGGAATTTCCGAGGAAGCACTCGCTCGGAGATGCTTTTCGTCGTGAGTGGAGTTGCGGTCTGTTGCACACCTTTCTGCCTATACCACTTCTGCCCAGAGTGCTGAAGAAGATCAGGAGCGACCGGGCCCAAGTCATTCTTGTGGCTCCGGATTAGGCAAGAAGAGTATGGTATCCCGAGTTACTCAGTCTGGCAATCCGTCCTCCAATCCGACTGCCTCTTCGGGAGGATCTTCTGTCGCAACAGCAGGGGACGGTCCTTCACCCGAACCTGTCCAGCCTCCACCTCCATGCGTGGAGATTGGGCAGCGACAGTTGACAACTTTTGACCTTCCTGCCGAAGTCTGTGATGTTATTTTGGCAGCCAGGCGTCCCACCACTAAAACGGTATACGCCTGCAGGTGGAATAAATGTGTGGCATGGTGCACAGCGAAGGCTGTGGATCCCCTTTCTGCCCCTCTTTCAGAAGTTCTTCTGTTCCTCCTTTCTCTGGCCCAGCAGGGCTCTGCTCTGGGCACTAACAAGGGCTATCTCTCGGCCATTTCCGCCTTTTTAAGGCTTCCAGATCAGCCTTCTCTTTTCAAGTCCCCTGTTGTTAGTCGTTTCTTGAAAGGCATTACACACACGTTTCCTCCGGTCCCCTTTATGATGCCTCAGTGGGACTTGAATCTTGTGTTGACTTATTTGAAGTGCGCTCCCTTTGAGCCACTTCACACCTGTCCTTTACGTCTTCTCACCTTAAAGACTGCTTTCCTGGTTGCTATCACCTCTGCTAGAAGAGTGAGTGAGCTCCAGGCTCTTTCTTCTAAACCTCCTTTCCTTTCTGTTCATCCGGAGAAGGTGGTTTTAAGATCCCGTCCTTCTTTCTTGCCAAAGGTTGTCACGCCCTTCCACATCGGGCAGACCATCACTTTGCCCACCTTCTTTCCACATCCTTCGAAAGAGGAAGAGAGGCTCCACCGTCTGGACCCAAAATGTGCGCTCTCGTTCTATCTGAAGCGCACAGAGCAGTTCCGTGGATGATGAACTCATTGTTGGCTACGTGGGCGCCAAGAAAGGTCGGGCTGTGCACAAACGAAACATCTCTCGGTGGGTCGTTCTTTGTATTAAAGCCTGTTACTCCTTAGCTAAAAAGGAGCCTCCTGTGGGGCTGCGTGCCCATTCTACTCAGGCGACGGCAGCCACTACCGCTGTGGGACGGGGAGTCCCTTTGCAGAATATCTGTCAGGCAGCTACGTGGTCCTCGCTGCATTCCTTTACCAAGCATTATTGCCTTGACAGCCATGTCTGGAGAGACGGCTTCTTTGGCCGTTCTGTTCTCCAGGACTTTCTGGTGTGATCTTGGTTCGCAGACCCACCACCGGGGTTGGTATTGCTGGGGTATCTATTCTAAGGTAAGGAATCTTACCTTCGGTAACAGTATATCTGTAAGAAACATTAGTTAGTGTTAGATTCCTTACCGCCCCGCCCATCCTCCCCGTTTTGCGAACTGATTTCTAGGGTTAAGGTTATCACTTTTGGAGCCCTAGTTTTATGCACCAGTGACTTGCATGGCTCTGCGTTCCTGGCGCGGAAAGTCGTGTACAGAACTGACGTCAGCGCGCATGGGTGGCACCTAAGTAGTCTCCGTGATGTCATCTCGGCACATACGACGCCAGCGACGGACACGGAGCCGCACGACGACACCTACTGACGTGCAGAGATACTGCTAGCAAAATCTTTCTGGATCCAGTCTGACGCCTGGGGATATTCTAAGGTAAGGAATCTAACACTAACTAATGTTTCTTACAGATATATCGTTACCGAACGTAAGTAACTTATTCTTCTGGTCCAGGGAGGACCTGGCTTGGCAGTTCGGGCTGGAGTGTCCCAATGAGGCACAGGGTCAAGAGTGATTTGCATATGGCCAGGTCTAAACTGGCGTGGCATGGTGAGCAAAATAATGATGGATTTAACTCAGATCTCTTGACTGGGGGTGAATGTTTTGAGTTGTTCTACATTCAATCCATCAATTGTGTTTCTTATGCTTCTTTGCCCTAAGGGTGCCGGGTATGCCCAGACGTGGGTCCCTGGCTCACTGTGCCACTGGATTCAAGCTATCCTGGCTGATGAGAGGTTGAAACCCCGAAACCGGTGCTAGGATTCTTGTTTTCGGTCCAGGGAGGACCTGGCTTTGCAATTTGGGCTAGACTGTTCCCATGAGGCACAGGGTCAAGACTGATTTGCATATGGCCAGGTCTAAACTGAGGTGGCATGGTGAGTCAAAATATGATGGCTTTAACCCAGATCTCTTGACTGGGGGTGAATGTTGGCCTAACGGTTAGGGCGGCCAACTTTGAATCTGGGGAACTGGGTTCGAGTCTCGGCAATAACACTGAACATCCCATGATTCTGGGCAAATCACTTAATCTCCCCGTGCTTAAAAAAAAAAAAAAATGAATGTGTCCTAATGTAACGCAACTGGTGCTATGTAAAGCGCTCTGATACCCGATTCGGGTCAAGTTCGCGCTATATAAAACTCTATAAAAAACGCCAAAACTAAAAAAAATGTTTCATTTGTCCTGCATTCCGTCCATCAATTGTGTTTCTTTTGCTTTTTCACCCTAAGTGCACCACGTATGCCCAAACTTGGGTCCCGGGATCACTGTTCTGATGGATTCAAGATATCCTGGCTGATGAGGGGTGAAACCCTGAAACCGGTCCTAGGATGCTTGTTTTCGGTCAAGGGAGGATCTGGCTTGGCATTTCGGGCTGGACTGTTCCCATGAGGCACAGTGAAGACTGATTTGCATATGGCCAGGTCTAACCTGGGGTGGCATGGTGAGCAAAATAATGATGGATTTTGCCCAGATCTCTTCACTGGGGGTGAATGTTTTGATTTGTTCTGCATTCCGTTCATCAATTGTGTTTCTTTTGCAGTGCATGTAACTAGGGCCTGGAGGTGCAGCTCAAGTGTCACTTTAAAATTTTCCAGAGCTTCAGGACCAGTGCCCTGAGTGTTATCTAATTTGTGTAACTTACTCTCCAGTTCCGTCAGTTCTTGATGTAGTTCTTTTTGTGCCCAATTGACTGCCCCAAACAGTATCCCCTTATCACTACTTTTAACGCCTCCCATTCCATCAGTGCTGTGGACGCCTTCTTGATGTTGGTGGCAAAATAAGTTTCAATGGCTGTACCTATGTTTTCCTTGGAGCAAGTGTCTTCCAACATTAGCGGGTTGAGGCGCCATAGTGGTATTAGCGGCATGTCAAATGCTAGAGGGTCAAAAGGAGGGGGCTATGGTCCAAAAACATGCATCCTAAATATTCTGTGTGTGTGATGGAGCTACCCAGTCCAGATATGCACAGGAAGAGGTCGATCCTCGTGTGTAGCTGGTAAATGGGGAAGTAGTAAGAATAGTCCCTGTCCACTACGTGTTGTGTCATCCATATGTCTACCAATCTCCAATGTTCCCTCCAGTCTCGGAATCCCGCTGCCGTATGGTGTGCCTGAGCATTTTGCAGTGGGGGATATACTCTATCAAGTGTAATATCATTGACACAATTAAAGTCACCGCCTATCAACATGTCTGGCATCGGCATTCCCACTAATGTGGTGGAAAGGGCTTGGAGAAAAGATACCTGGGCTTCGTTAGTCGCGTATATACCACCCAGGAAAATTTCACGACGAAATAGCCTACCTTTCAATAAGATATATCTACCTTCTTAATCCACTATGGTGTGTAGTGATTCAAAGGTTACTCCTGCACGTATCCAGATAAGCGCCCCCTTAGCATATGCAGAGTAGGATGTCACAAATATTTGCTTCTCCACCTTCTACGTAGTTTCTCCGCCTCATTGTGGAGGAGGTGTGTCTCCTGTAGGAGTGCAATCTGTATCCCCATCTGCGTAAATATCTGTGTATGTTTTGCCGTTTGATGGCTGAGCCCATCCCCCAAATATTCCATGTTAAGAGCTTTAATGTATGGGAGTTGGACACCATTCACTAATATTAAGACGCTTAGGCACATCAGCCTCCTCCTCGTCCCACCCCCATCCCAGAATTTAGAAAGACAAGACCCCGCCTGCACAAAAACCAGGAACAGAACAATAAACACCCAAAAAAACCGAACTCCCATCTCCCCATAGCAGTCTGGCAACGGCCAACCACCCAAACTGCAGATAAGTATCCATAGTCAACAGAAGACCCCACCCAGATTCTGGTGTGGGCCACCTATGGGGGGTGGCCCACGTGTAGTGTGTTATCCGTTGAGCAGGTCAGGGTTGGGCAGTGCCATTCGTGTCTGCTCAGTCAACAGTTGCCTATAGCCTGAGTTGCTGTTTCATATATTCCCGGCAGGTGGCCTCATCCAGTTCAAAGGTCATCTGCAGTTCTTGGGGTGATGGTCGGTAGAGCAATACTGTCCGTTTGAGAAGTCTCTGAGTCTGACTCTCCTGTGCCCTTAGGTGAGCGAGAGCAGAGTTCTGAGGCTGGGTCGTTTCCTTTCAGGAGGTCTGCCACTGCCTGCCAAGCAGCCACCCTCTCTCTCACTGGAGCTCGTTTTTTTTAGACAGTCTCCTGTTTGGCCTGCGATCTCTTCCCGATCCGTTGATCCCTAGGGGCATCTTCCGTGGTCACCGTTTTGCGGGCTCCCCAGTTTTGTAGGCTTCAAGCCATTCCCAGGCCTCTTCGGGGTTTTCACAGAAGTGTGTCTTCCCGTCCAGCAGGATACAGAGCCTGGCAGGAAACATCAGGAAGTACTGTAGGTTCTCTTCTCGCAGGGCTGTTTGACTTCTATGAACGAGGCCCGGCGCCTCTGCTCCTCAGCAGTATAGTCGGGGGAAGATAGAGACCCTGCTGTTATCTACCTTGAACGGTCCATCTGTCTTTGCTTTTTGAAGAAGAACATCTCTGTCCTTATAGTGAAGAAGCCCGCCACCACAGGATGATGGGTGATCCGGTGCAGGGGGATGGGCAGGCCCCCAATGTGCCTTCTAGAGGGTGTAGAACAATGAGAGGCCTTCTGGTGCCACTACCATACTCAGCCAGGGTTCTAAAAAGGATATCATGTCTCCGCTTTCCGATCCTACTGGCAGACTACAATTATGATGTTATTTCTTCTGTTTCGCCCCTCCAAGTCTTCGGCTCTACGTTCAAGGGTCTGAACTCGGTCGGTGAGTTCTGTGACCTGTCGAGTTAGGGTTTGTTGTGCAGGGTGGAGCTCCACAATTGTGGCCTCGGCCACCTTCACTCTTTCCGCAAGCCTATGATGTTCGGTTCTCAACAGGCTTAGTCCCACCGACACGGTACCAATGTCCTGGTGGAGTGTGGATTTAGTGTCTGCAATAGCTTTCAGGATTTTTGTCAGCTGTTGGTGTACAGAGTCCAGTGTTGTTGGTGAGACCCGTGATTCATGCTGGGGTTCGTTTGGTTTCTCCCCCCTGTCCGATGGTCCATCCCCCACTGTCTTTGCCCTGGCTTTGCCCATGGTGCGTCGTGATCAAAAGTTCAGGGTGTAATAAATGGGCCAGGCGGAGTCTCCCGAGTAGTGTGGTGAAGTTGCCAAATAAGGGTAGAGGCTAGCCGGAAATTTACTAGTCAAGTTGTGACTTCAGCATTCTCATGTTGCCAACAGGGTATAAAATTAGTAGAGGGGTTGGTAATCCTGTACTGGACATTTGCAGACCAAAGTGTCAGCCAGTGGTTTCAACTGTAGTCGAGGGGCCAGCTCCTCTCAACCTGGAAGGACTTATCATGATATGGTTGCAGTGGAGGACCCAGAGCTGCCCCCAGGCCGTTCAGTAATATGGGGTTCACCTGGCTGCCCAAGTGGGTCTGTCACGGCCCTATGCTGCTTTTCAATAATTCTCACTCCGTCTGAGTCTAGCGATTGCCCCGGGGGAGTGCCCCTAATGTGGAGAGGATCTCGAGTGTCTAAGCAGGTACTCTACCAGTGTTGATGTGGGCTAAATAAGTTCTGAGGGACCGCGCGCCCCAGGTCTCGAATTATTGAATACGGCAGGCATCCCAGCATCAGGCGTAACACTCACCTTTCAAGTCCAAGGACTCGGCCTGACCTCCCAGGATGCAGCTTCCTCCAGCCCGGTTCAGGTCTACAGTCATCTGCCATCCGGATCCCTCAAGTGACTGAGATCATTTCGGTAGAGCCAGGCAATGCCCGCCTCCCTTAGAGCTCTGGAGAGCTGCAGCCGATTAATCCTGTCTTCCCACACCATGCACTGGGGTCTCGAACTGTAAAGTCATGGGGTGTAAATGCCCCTTACCGATTCCGGTGCCAATCAGGACCTCCTTCCCCTGGGCACTGTGACAAAGCTACTGTCCATTCTCAGGCTTATACCTCCTGCGTGTCGAGACCCCATCTTGGCTCCGGGCTCACTGCTTCACTCATCCTCTCTGCTACTGTCCGTGGGACACATGCTGGGCTCCCAGGTTGTTTCCTCGGACACTCCGGGCATCCTCTCGGCCTTGGGCCACATGCCCAGAAGCACTTCCCACAGGCT
Source organism: Triturus cristatus (assembly GCF_964204655.1). Lineage (NCBI taxonomy): Eukaryota > Metazoa > Chordata > Amphibia > Caudata > Salamandridae > Triturus > Triturus cristatus. The sequence goes on from NC_140591.1 coordinate 252,720,558, forward strand.
GGGCTGTGCGGGAACAGGATTTATTACTGGCCGGCGCAGAGCAATAGGCTCACACGTCCGCCATTGTTGGATTACAAGCCATGACACCCCATCACCACATACATATATGCACATATTGGGGGGCTCAAATCCAACTGAATAAAATAACAAGCATTGACAAAACCATCATGTATGGCTTTAATTTGGTAACACGTGGAGAGACACACTTGCAGTTTGCTTGCATTCGATAATTACAACCAGAGATATTATCTTGGGTATTGGTTTAAAGGACTAATTCATATAGCACTGGTGCCCTTTATGGCGAGCGTATTGTATTCCCTGCTTACTTTATGCAGCTCTGGGCCAGTGTTTTTCAGCCACTGGCTTCTTTTGTTGTAGAACCTTCAGCTATTCATTTTAAACATTGTCAATCACATCTTGGATCAACCAGAGGAAATGTATAGTCCCAATCCTATTCTGTTGGATGTTTGGCTGTGTCCTTCGACATCCAAGCACTGACAAAGCATCTAAAAAGTGTACGCTACCGGAAAGAAAGCAACATTTTTATAGGTCTTGCCTACAGACAGCTTTTTAACTGCCTGTTGTTGAAGAACTGTTGTATACTATACACTGGCACATACAGTGGGTTTTGGGTTAGTCCATTGCATATCAGTGGTTGGCTTTCTTATCAATCTCATTTGATTGCTTTATATCGAATGGCTTTCCATCGTCTCCTCTTTGTCTCTCCAGTGGCACATAGATCCTTTACTATTCTATTGATTGGGGGACTTTTTTACTTCCACTGCCTACACTTAGGGAACTACTTTTTCTTGCTCTGTCCGTTGGATTTTGACCCCCACCTTTTAAGTCCACACCCATCCATGTTGGTTCTCCCCAGCTCATTCTTTTTTCCCACATCCCTCCCCTTGAGTTCATGTGTTGTTGTTTTTTTGCTTCTTTAAAAACATTTAAACTCACTCACCCTCACAGTTCCAATGTTGCACATCCCCCGCCACTCACCGTCACATTATCTTTTTTTTTTCTTTTTTTTTACAATTTTAGTTTTTTGTTTTTGGAGGCCCTTTAGCTGCAATTAGGTACCCAGTCGCTTCCATCTCTCCGATGTACTTTCAGTCAGGAAACATCTATTGCAACGCAGGCATTACATCGAGTATGCTATTACAACGCATGGTATTACAAACAAATTGAGGTAAGTGTTTAGGTAAGTACTATGAAAGAATGTTTGTTTCTTTTTTTTTTTTACAGTGGTATTGTATTTAATATTAATATTTTTGGGAAGTTGTAATTATTATCCTCTGACACGGGATGCAAGGAAATTAGGGGTTTTGGGTGGTGGAGTGTATTAATACTCTGGTATTAATTTTAATTCCTGTGTATTCATATATTTTAATTTTGATATTGATTTTTAGTAATATAATAATTAAAAATAATACTTAGGAGGCTGAGACTCCCTTTCTCTGGCACAGGATGCAAAGGCATTAGGGGTTTTGGGTGGGAGAGTATATTAATGCCCAGGTATTAATTTGAATGCCTGGGTATTAATAAATATTGCACTTAATATTAATTTATAGTAATTTTTTAATAGTTGAAAATAATTCTTATGAGGATGTGACACCCTTTTTTGGCACGGTATGCAGCAGGGGAATTAGGGTTTTTGGGTGGGACGAGTGTATTAATACCCAGGCAATAATTTTAGTAACTAGATTTTAATTACTTTTAAATGTAATATTAATTTTCAGAAATATAATAATAATTTTAAATAATACTTATGAGGGAGTGACACCCATTCTCTGGCACAGGATTCAGGGGAATTAGGAGTTTTAGGTGGGGGAGTCTATTAATACTTGGATATTCATTTTATTACCTGGTATTAATGAATTTTAAATTTAATATTGTTTTTTTATAATATAATAATAATTAAAAATTATACTTATGAGGATGAGACATCCACATGTATTGTAAAGGATCTTTTTGTAAGAACATGTGTTGTAATGGTAATTGCGTTGTAAAATCCACATTGTAAATGTATGCATTGTAATGATATGCACTGTAATGTCATATATTCTTTCATTCACAATTTGTTTTAATTTACCTTCCCAAGTTTGGCTTCTACCATCTCGGAGCTGTATATTAAAAGTATTTTGTTTTTTTTAAATGTCCAAAGGGTCAAGTACACTGTGTGCTCATGCTTGGTAATGCATGCACAGAAGTACCTAATTATTTTGCTATTGGTGATGCTGTTCCATATCAGCAAACCAGCTTTTTCTTTTTGCTGTTGCAGAACAGATTTTGCCATTGGCACAGACAAAATGCCAGGTAATGCCACTGAAAGGCAAGTGCTACTGATATTGCCAATGATTGCTTACTTTCATCCATTTTTCAGATGCTATTGTCTTCACTCACTCCCCAGTGGTCAGACAAGCAAGCATTGGCAAAGCCATTAGGTTTGATGTTTGTTCGGGGGTTCACCTGTCCAGTCAGCGCTCCATACAACGTCAACCCTATTATCTGATAGAGACAACTAGCCGCAGATTCCTTCACGTAGGATTATCCCCGGACGTGAGACTGGATCCGGAAACGTTTCTTGCCCAGCATCCCTGCGCGCCGGGGGGGGCCACATCACGTGACTCCGCCCAGGCGTCGTCTGCGCACGTGACGTCAGCGAGGTCACATAACTCCCACCCCGGCGCGCCTACGTCAGTTTTTTCCTTTTCTGCGTGCAACGCGGATCCGGTTTGTGCTCGGGCCTGTTTAGGCCTTTCCCTTACGCTATTGCTGCGTGTGTGGGAACAGTATGCGAATGCCTTCAGGCTGTAAAACTTACTCGTCGTGTGGCCGCCTCATGTCGGTGACGGATCCTCACCCGTCTGTATGTGGGGTTTGAGGGAGCACCACGACTCCACTGATTGTGAGGCGTGCCAGCAGATGAAGCCGAAGTCCCTGTGGGAGCGCCGGATGAAACTTCTGTCAGCTTGTGTGTCCAGATACTAGTAGGTGCCTCGTCCAGCCCTTGCGGAGGGTTCTCGGGGCCGCGTCTTTCCTCGCAGGCTTTGATCTTCTTCTAGGTCGCAAGAGCGTCGCTCACCTATTGGTAAGTGTCGCAGTATGTCCCCGAGGGTCGGGTTACGGCCTGTCGGGGGTGTGGGCTCTCCGCGGGTGGTGCGGCCTCGTGAGCTGTCCCCTTATCCGCCGTTTCCCAGTGTGGGGGCATCCAGAGCCCAGATGGAGACATATGCGGCGGCTTTGCAGGCCTCGCTGGCTTCTCCTCCTCCTTCCCCTCCTGGGACGTCAGCGGATCCCTTGCAGTGTGCGGGGCCATCCGTGGAGTTGCCGGCGGCTCCGGCGCCGAGTGGTTCGGATCCAGGCTCGGAGGATGTGGTGCCGTTGGGGTGCGGCCCTTCGGGGGTCACTCCTTCGGACCACGGCGCCTCTGCTTCGCCGCAAACTCCAGTGGTAGTCCCTGTGGTGTCGAGGGAGGTCGCCGGGGCTCGGGTCGCACCCCCGAGTCCCTCTCGGTCCTCGGGACAGGCGGCGTCCTTGTCCGAGGCCGAGGTGGCGCCGCTATGGCGCCGGCGGCTACTGACCCTGGCAGCGCCGCAGGGGTCGGCGGAGGGCCCATCTCACCCTGTCACGAGTCACAGCTGGCGGAGGACTCCTCGTCCTTCCCCGGGCCCTTCTCGTTCCTCGTGGTTTTTTCCCCGACGTCGTCGAAAGGCGGTTCCTCGCCGTCCCCACGACCGCGGTCTTTGCCGGAGGAGCCGTAAGTCCCCCACTCCTCGGTCCCTCTTCCTTCTGTCCGGCCTTGGCCTTTCCTTCCTCCGGTTGGCTTGGGGGATGATCGCCTTAGCTTGCAGCCGTCGCCTAACGAGGAGCTGCTTTCCCCTCCGTAGGGCCCCACGGAGGCCGGTGCGACTTTCGCCCGCGCTGTTTCCACGGCTGTGGGAATTTTGCGTATGGGTGATCCAGCTGCCCATTTCCCCGCTGATCATCTTTTGGAGGTTCTCCACCAGGGCCCTGGTGGTAGGGAAGTGTTGCTTCCTTTCGAGGGTTCACTCCATTCTTCTCTCTTGGGGACGCCCTGCCACGGGGGACCCGGTTCCCCAGCACCTTCTGCACCGCCACCATCCGGCACCGCATGAACCAGTGTGACTTTCTCTTCACCCTTTGACCAGAGGCCCCCTTTTGCAGTCTGCCTTTCCTGCTTTGCCGCTGCTGTTGTCTCCCCCGTCACAGGAGGCACGCTGGCTGGGGGCGCAATATCTTTGCCTCTGCGGGCCCTTAACATACTGTGTGTTTTGGCTAGGGCCATTTCTTGTTTGTGGGACTCGGTAGAGTCCTTTATGTCTGCCGCCTCTCAGGAGGGTGCCTGTGTGGACTTGCGACACCATGCCTTGGATGGTTGGGAGCTGGCGGCGTTTATCCTTTGCTCCGCTCTGGACATCTTGGAGGCGCTGGGTGGTGCCATGGCTTCTTCGGTGGCCCTTCATCATCATGCCTTGCTTTGGGACAGTGTGTTCCCGGAGAATGTTTGTGAACGGCTGGTGGACCTTCCCTTCGATGGTGCTCTTTTGTTCCATGCCCCTGCGGACCCAGACATTCAGAGGTTCTTGGCGGGGCTTCGTCCTCCTCCTCCCCCCCCCCCCTTAGTGACCTGCATGTTGCTCTGGTTCTTGGAGCTCTTCTTCCGTTGGGGTGGGTCGCCCCGGTTGTCTGGCTGAGGTTGTGGTTCTTTTGGCTGCTGGCCAGCCCTTTTTGACTGAGTGTTGTTCCTTTGGGTTTTTTACACCATGCTGGGCCTGAGATTGGGCCTTCTGCGTTTCCCCTCTGGCTGCTTGATAGGCCTCCTGCGGGTTTTTTTGCCGCATGTCTTTTTTGTTGTCCTCCGCTGCGGAAGTTTCTTCCTAAGAGGTTCCCATGTCTTGGGATATGATGTGCCCTATGGGCTGAGGTTTTCTTGCCTCGCGTGGGGTGTTGGGCCTCTTTGCACCTTGCCTCGTTTCCTCTGCTGAGTGAAGGCAGGCTATCTTCTTCTTCTTCATTTCCCCTTGCCTGGCGGATAGGGCTCCTCCTCCTGTTGGGGACTCGACCCCGTGCGGACCTCTGTTTGGCCCAGGTGGGTGGGGTCCTCTCGCACACCCTCCTTCCCCTTGGGTATGTCTAGGGTATCTATTCTACATGAAGGAATCTGCGGCTAGTAGTCTCTATCAGATGTACGAGTTACTTACCTTCAGTAACGATGTATATGGTAGAAACGATTCTAGCCGCAGATTCCTTCACGGCCCGCCCTTCCTCCGTTCTGCGAGGGCTTGTGATTTGGTTTTTGCTCTCGCTTCCCTGTGGGCGGCAGTGTCTTCTGTGAGTACGTTCTTCCCCCTTTTTCTATCAGGCTGTCCCTTTTTCCACCCTTTTGTCACATGGGAGGTTAGGTTGTTGGTACTTCTGGCTCTTGCGATCCTTTGGTTTGGGGGTCTTTGGCTGTGCCTTTGCCCTTGTTCCTGATGGAGGTTGTCATACTCTGTTATGGGGATGTTTTTGAGTTTTGTTGTTACCTGTGTGCCCCCGACTGGTTTCCCTTCCTTGTCTTTGGTTGGGATTGTAGTCCTGTTGTGTGTTGTCGTGACATTTTTACATATGTCCCTTGTATTTGGGGGGGGTTGTCTCTGTCCTCGCAGAGTTGCTGCTCTGTCCTTTATTCTTTCCCTGCCTTTGGGTTCTGCAGTGCCAGGCACTGCTCTTTGTGGTGTTGTTCCTCACCATGCCTTTTTGGCTCTTTCGCACAATGTTCCTATACTCTCACAGATTTGTCTACTAGCTCCGCGTTGTGGCGCGGAAAAGTTCTCCGAAGAACACTGACGTAGGCGTGCCGGGGTGGGACTTATGTGACCTCGCTGACGTCACGTGCGCGGATGACGCCTGGGCGGAGTCGCGTGATGTCGTCCCCCTGGTGCGCAGGGATGCTGGGCAAGAAAGTTTTACGGATCCAGCCTCACGCCTGCGGATAATTCTACATGAAGGAATCTGCGGCTAGAATCGTCTCTACCAGATACATCGTTACTGAAGGTAAGTAACTCGTATGTATGTGCCAGTGCTCATTCCCCTTGTAACTTTAGTTGTACTCTTTCAGGGGATCCACATCAAAGTCATAAGCACTGACTAGTCCCATCCATGTGTGGGGTTACTGAAGCAGTTTAACAAATATACTTATATGTATAGCAAACGTTGTATAACTGTACTTTCCATATATGTTAGCAGCCTAAAGTAAGGCAACAAATGACAGTTTTCATTGAATTTTAATTAAAAAAAAAAAAAAAGCCAATTACCTAAAATTCAGTCACTGGTAAAAAAAAGTTACCATAGAATATCTTTTACAAACAAGGAAAGGGAAAGGGTGACATAGTTAGTCAGTAGGTTGCAATGTAGAGCATTGGAGAGAAAAACTGGCACTGTACCTTTAAGAACCTCACAATACACCTCACATCCCATCATGCCTCAAAGGTGACAGTTAGGGCATTTAATTTTTTCCAGTCCTGGAAACAGGATCGTGGGGCACTGAGTTCTGTCTGTTTTTTTTTTTACATATAGGGTATTTTAAGACACTTTTCTGTTGAGAAATATTTTTTTTTTTTCAAAAAATGCCTTCACTTTTTGTGAAGAGTCCTTCCTGTGGAAAAAAAGGCACAATCAGATCCCCACATGTTCTGCATCGTGTTTCTTCATGAGGATCATTTTCCTGATTCCTGCACTCGTTGTCAGTCCTTCTCAAGAAGAACTTTGAAGGATAGACAGAAGATCAGACCACATGGGTTACAGCAAAGAAAGGAACGAGAACATGCTGCCAGATCTTCTAGAAACCATGGAGAAGATTAGTCTCTACCAGAGCTGCTTCTTCTTGTTCCATGGATTGCCCCAGGGGTAGCTCCAAAGAGAGAAGACATCAGAGGAAGAGGCATCGCTCATAATAGACATCAAGACGCATGACGTCAAGGAGCATGACGCATGACGTCAAGGAGCATAATGTTGAACTTTCATATTTGCTCGCCATCATCAGGTACAATGTTGAGACACTCAACAGCTAAGGAACACCAACGGTCACCGTAGAAAACCCAGTTGATGTCAAAAATACCACAATTTACTGCAAGACCGCAGTCGTTGATGGCAAAGCCACCTCCGTTAATGGCAAAGCCACCGCTGTTGGTGTCAAATCTGCCTCCGTCAACATCGAGTGTCCCTCTGTTAACGTCAAAGCTACCACAATCAACATGAAAAACATCGACATCCAGAGCAAGATCTCTGTTATTGTATGTACAACTGTCTCCAATATGGTTACAAGCACTTCATCCAGTGAGACCTGCCACTCCAGGCTCAGATTACTCTCAGACACACTCTCCTTCTTGGCATACACCAGAAAGGGAGACATCCATTACCACACAGGCATTGCATCGCAATGCCTTTACATCGCCGGTATTGCAATGCAAGTCGTTACAATGACTTGCGCTGGATGGTGCTCTAACCTAAGGAATAGTATGATCTACTATTCCAACACCTTCCCTACTGTACGTAGACTGGTGTTGGAATAGTAAATCATTCTATTCCTAAGTCCAGCGCCCTCCAGCGCAAGTCGTATTAGCAACTTGCATTTTAAAAACTGCGATGTAACGTATCACGATCATTTTGATTGCGTTGTAACGTCACATATTCACCAGAAATTGTACTTTCTGGTACACCTTCAACTAGGGTAGCAACGCCACCTGACGTCTCTCCAGGTTCAGTAACATCACCTAGGCTTTCACCTAGTATCTCTAGTTTATTTTTAGAACCAAGCAAGCCTGGTAAAGGTAAGCATTAAATACTTTTCAGTAAAAACTTACTGGATATAGAACAGTGGAAAAATACAATTGGAATTGTACTTTGTTTGATTTACAGGGGAGCAGTAGTATGCAACACTTAGCAAATGCAGTACATTGAAATGAATAGGCTTTTTCAACAAATTGCAGGTAAGTTACTTTTACGTTAGTCAGCCAGGTTACTAGAAGTTGGTCGTATTTCAGGTGGCATCTCTAAGATGCCCTCTGTCGTGCATTTTACATTAAATCCCACACTGGCATCAGTGCGGGTTTAATGTGCTGAGAAGTTTGATACCAAACTTCCAAGTCTTCAGTGTAGCCATCATGGTGCTGTGGAGTTCATAATGACAAACTCCCAGCACCATATACTCTTAATGGCAGCACTGCACTTACAGTGCCCAGGAATGGACTTGGGCACTGTAGGGGTACAGGGCTCATGCTCCTCTACCCTCACTACTGGCATAGGGCACCCAGCTAGAGGGGTGACTGATGTATGCCAGGGCAGTGGTTTGTGGGCATGGCACACAGGGATGTGTGCCATGTCGAATTTTCACTTTGTTCTGCACCAAGGCACTCAGTCTGCAAAGGCAGTGTGTGAGTGTCAGGGTACAGGGCCTCTGAGGGTGGCACAATAAGTGCTGCAGCCCTTGGAGGCCTTCTCTGGTCACAGTCACCTGGGTACCTGTGGTACCATTTACCAGGGGCTGAAATGTGGCCAGAGATGCCAATTGGGTTTAGGCTTCAATGCAGTTTTAGGGAAGGAACATAGGCCCTGGGTACCTGATTAGCAGGAGCCCAGGGCACACTCAGTCAAAGAACAACAGCAATTCAGCAACAAGGATTGGCATAGCCAATAGGTTTCGCCTTTGGAACCTTATAAGTATTTAATTATGCATCACAATATCCTTGGTGCAACATCAACTGTTGCATAGCTAAACACTTATAAGGTCCCAAAGGCGAGACCTATTGGCTATGCCAATGCTTCTGTTACCGGGGGCCGGTTTTGCAGCATAGCTGCAATATCGGCCCCCTGCAATAAAATTGCAAAAGTGGCACAAACCTTTCCTGCTAGGCCCCCCCTCGGGGCTGGCTGAGCTCTTTGCCAGGGCTGCTTTCGGTTCTCTGTCCAGGCCTGGCTGAGTGCGAGGCCCTGGGCAGCCGCCCACCCTGCCCATGCATAGCGCCGGACCTGAAACAACCTGCTTGAAGGAAAAGCATTTGTACTTATATGGAGGAAGGTCATAGAGTAAAACTGAAAGGACAAGTGCACGAGGAGGCTCCATGCCAAAGAATTATGTGGAATTTCAAAATAAATGCATCACATCAGACAATGCCAGCAATAGGGCGGGACTCTTCGATGACACAGTGAGAAAATTAATGCAGCTTTGTTTCTATGTCCCAAATAAACAGGACACGGCAGGTAAGGCAGTGACCTGGCCACATAGGGCGTACTGCAAGGAGGTCAAGTATCGAGGACTGGATTACAGTTAAAATTGGACAGACACCTTATCATATCCCTCTGAAGGTTCCTGCACCCAACTATTTATTAAAAAATACATTTATTAACCCACTTGAAGCTACGTCCCTGCTCACTGCACCTGGTCGAGAGAAGTGCAGCGTGTCTGCATGCACACCAGCTAAAGAGGAGGTAAGACGCCAGGGGCTTTTTACTGTATGCGAAAGTAAGGTAAATATGAAAACAGGTCACGGGGAAAGGAACTTTGGCAGAGAAAGCTGATCTCGTGGACTAGTGGTTCTCAAAAGACTGCGTGAGGATAAAGTGTGCGAGCGTGCGGCTGGGGCTACTCACCGAGAAAGGACATCTTTCCGACGCCGAGGGGTGCCTCTCCTCTGTGAGGTGCTTCTTCATAGCAAACCGGGGGTGATAGATCGTGGCAAAGGAGGGAGGGGGCTCCAACGCACTGCTCTTTTTCCCCCCAACGGAAAAAAAACGCCCTCCTGCTTTCCCACTAAGTGGGCACTTTACTGATGTGTAACCATTACACAGTTATCCGTTCAAGATATTTTTAAAAAGCTGTTATGATTATTTTATATTGTTTCAAACACAATTGCTCAATCTTTTACTCCGATCTCCCAGAGAGATAAAAACAATTGCGTGCGCCTTGGAAGGAGAGGAGGGGAGGAGGCAGCAGGGGGAGGGGAGAGAGGAGGGGGCCTGCGCCTGTTTCCCTTGCGGGAGCGAGCAGAAACCATCTGTTAATTACAAACAGAGGGTTTTGAAAGCTCGCTCCCGCAAGGGAATCGCCAAATGTGCACTCATTGCCATTGAAAGCAATGCAACATGTGCACGTTTTTGGGCGAAAAAGGTCAGATCCACTACCACTCAATAATTGTGGCTGTAGCAAGGAAGTCACACACAGGAGCACTGTCTTCTTCCATACCACTGGACAAAGAGAGTAAGAAAATAGACTCTCTGGGAAGAAAAAGTCGTGAAACATTGGCTTCTATAATGCAAGCAGCTGGTGCTAATGGCCTTTCAGGGAGGTATGATCGATCTCTATGGGGTTCCCTACAAAGGTTCACAGACAACCTCCCTAAAGCAGATAGACAAGACTTTAAGGAGGTCATCAATGAGGACAATATTGGTCTTAAATTAAATAATTGGCTCAGCCTCTGACATATCGGATTGATGCGCTCATGGCTACTGTCATGGTATATACTGTAGGAGAAGCTCATGTCTCAGACTAACCGGTCTTTAACCAGAAGTGCAACATAAATTCCTCAACCTACCATTCTCAGGAAATACACTTTTCGGATCTCACATGGATTATGAAATGCCACGGATGAAAATTGAATTGAACATTTTAAAAGCTGTGGGACTAGGAAATCTAAAATAATTTAGAAGGAGGTACAGGCTTTATGATCCTGTATTACTACCTGCGGAGAGTCTCATCACCAGCAACAACCCCAGCAAAACCAGTCTTACCACCAACGCAAAACCTCTAGAAGTAGAAGAGGGTTGCATCAAAAATCTGCAGCAGCTCTGCAGTCACTTTGGTTGGAGGAACTATTGTAACACACTTCATAGAGGGGTTGCTATTAACTGCAGACAGATGGGTCTTGACGATTGTTCAGCATGGGTATTGTCTTTGTTTCAAGTCCCCTCCACAATCTATTGCTCCAACAAAAAAACATCAACCTATCAACAGGTATGGCACGGAACGGTTCGAGTTTTTCTCTTCTATACTTTGCATTGCATCCTATTGACACATTCCCACTTCCTTCGAAAAAAGTTTGTGAAAGATGTTCTAAGGTCACTTTTTTTTTTAGCAGTGACTGAATTGTAGGTAATGGACCTTTTTAAAAATGAAAATTCAATTAAATCTGCCCATTTTTAACATGTTTTATGTTGCAAACATATCTAAAGTACTGTTGTACAAAGTTTGATATACATGTATGTATATTTTGTAAACTGCTCCTGGATCCCTGCGCATGGGCAGTGCTTATGACTTTGATATGGATTCCCCTTGGAAGAGGACTAGAATTACAGGTGAGTAACTTTTCCATCGCTCCTTTTCTATAGGCCATAATAAGGCAGATAAGGCCTTCGTAGGCCAATAAAATCACTGCTACACTGAATGTTTACGTTTTGTTTTTATTTTACTTATCTCTACGGGATCATTTCTGAGATTGGTACAAAGGCAGCAGCAACATTCTCACGAGTGACTGCCGCTCCACAAGACTGCAAAATATTTTTGCAATCTTAAAGACTCTTTGTTAGCCTGTTCTCACATTACTGTTTATGTTGCATTATCAGACAAGATGTTTAGTTTGGGCATCTTCCTCATGAAATGAATGCTCTAAATAATTTCCAGTTTATCCTTCGGTGAGCATGTGGTGTGTTTGACTACGCACTATGAAGTGAAATAATTGTGACTTGAGGCGCTTTTATTAGAAACTATCCATACTGTTCTTTACAGGGTATAATCCAATACAGCAGAGACAACAAGGAGCTTGATCTCTTACTTTTCCATGAAGTCCTTGATTACATGTCCAGGATAGACCGAGTCCTGAGTTTTCCTGGAGGATCATTGTTGTTGGCTGGACGTAGCGGTGTTGGGCGTCGGACTATTACCGGGTTAGTCAGCCACATGCATGGTGCTCTGCTAGTTACTCCCAAGATCTCCAGAGGCTATGAATTAAAGCAGTTCAAAACCGATCTCAAACAGGTATGCTTGCTTTCTGAATTTTATAAACCACTTGTTTCTTTTAAACTGTTTTTCAGTTAAAAATGTTTAGTAGTAAGTGTGTGGACACTCTGTGCATATGTACAAACAGATGTATGTGGAACTGCTGGAAAATGGGTGTTGGGTGTTGGACGTCGGTATATCCACGTTCCATATGCTAAATTCCCTCTCCTCTTTATTCATTTCTTTGGTGTGATTGATCTTACCACTGGTTTTGTTTTTGGTACTATTATCTAATTTTATATTTTATGTTACGTTTTGTTAACTTTGTCTTCTTAGTGCTACATCTTACATTTCACTTTGCGTTCCATGAATTTCTGCATGGCTATCCAAAGTACTAATGCCTGAACAGTGTTTTACAGTATCATAGTTTTAACAGGTCCAGACACATTAGTTATAATCTAAAATTGTGCAACACATTGTAAGATATGCCCACCAAACACATTTCAAACATGAAAATGCATTTCCCAGTTTAAGCCAAACCTCACTAATTTTACTTTTAATTATTTTTTTGTGCCTTGTCTGACAAATTCTAGAGTCTCATGCTTGTAGTCCATGCCAGTGGTATACTTTCACGGAAATCATGTTGATAGCATAAATGATATAACATACCCAGTCACCAAAACAGTCCAGTATGTTTCTGTGCTGCAACAGCTGGTGTCGGGAATCTAACTGTGGGGTTTTAGGCCTGAGAAGCCTCATTCTTGATGGAAACTGTGAATTACTTACCACACTATCGAAAAAGAAGGATCCACAGAGGTAAACGGATATCAACAATTTGTCTCTAGGCGCTCCATTGGCAGTGACCAGAGCAACAAGTTGATCTTGAGAGAAAATGTGTGAGGTGTTTTGTGTAGTAAATCAACCATAGATACATTAGTACAGTGTATAAAATATATAATATAAATGTCCACGCTGAATTTAATTAAAAAAATTGTATAGATGAAGAAAAGGGATAAGTGGGAAAAGTCCTTAGAGGACAAATACCCCTTGTTTGCCTGCAAATGGTTTACATTTGAAACCAACCCTGTCCAAAAGCACCTTTCAGATGGTATTTTTAAGAAAGGAAATATCTGCCTATTTGCGTAACAGATTGCTTGCCTGCTTTCCAATTTCACTGGTAGGGACAAGGGACAAGAAGAAGACAGTAGATGTGCTTGTTATAGGTGAGGTTAAGCAGATGATCGCTAATTGCCCTTCTGTCTTCCTGGCGCCAGACCTTAACAGCTGTTGGCACCCATTGTGGAACAATAGGAACATCAGCTGCTATTGGCCAACTCCTTCTATTGAGTGCAGCACAGCTCCTGCTTTGGTCCGAGTGCACTGGTGAAAGTAAGGACTCTTTCTCGTTGAAATTTCCTCATGTCTGCTCCACCCCTCATTTCTAGTTGAAATTTCCCCATGTCAGCTCCACCCCTCATTTCTATCAAGGGATAAAACAAAAGATAGCCACAGAACAGGGATTAAAAATATATATTTTGTTAAGTTTTTCCCTACTTCTGCGGCATTGATTCTTAATTAACACCTCCCCTGCCAGAGCATGCTAGTCCTTCTCAGGTCTGACTTCTGATGTCTTGCCTTTGTGTAGAAATAGTTGAATCCGACCAGGGCAGCAGATGGCAATGGCTAATGAGACTTTACTTAAGCACAGGAGGTGTACTGAAATGGCAGAAAGATAAATAGCCTATTGTAGCTCCCAGTGTTTAAAAAGCATTGTCAGATCCAGTAGGTTTCAGCTCTGTAATGCTGAGTCTTTGCAATGCCAACGCTTGGTTTCACATTGCATGTGTTAACTCAGGTGCACTTATGGCTGGAAATCTTGTAATAGGTTTACAATTAAACAAAAAGTATTCTAGGATGGCCGGTATTGTGATGCATGTGTTCTTCATGATGCATGTGCTTGCATGCTTGCATACTGTGTGCGTGCGCGTTATAACAGGCAGAATATTTTATTTTACCAACTTAACATTGTGGGTGGCTATTTTAGACATATAAGTTAAACATTTTTATTAATAATAGCTCAAAGCAGGAAAAAGCAAGGAAGCAGCCTGGCAGCCCTTTCCATCTGCAGGGCCATGTCAAATAAAAAAGAAATCTACTCTGGATGGGTAGAGTGCTGGCAAACACGGTGGGTAGCATGGGAGATGGGAGTAGGTGTGAGATGAAAGTGGTCAATAAGTGGAAGGATACAGCTTATCCAGGCAGAATAAACCTGAAAGGCTTATGAATGAGACACACAGAAGAATAGGTAGGAAAGCCATCGAATCAGGAATAGTGAAGTGAGATAGACAACAAAGCCATCCAATCATGAGCAAGGGGCTGACCCAATGTCCACTCTCTGTATATTGAAAACAGATTTGTCAGACAGAGATCTAAACCTGTGTGCAGCTGAGAACTAAAAATGGAAAGAAGTACTCAAAATTCCTCTTCAAATGTGCGCATTGCGAGCAAAACTACTGTACTTTTGGAGTTTGAGTTCAGTTTAACCTTTGCATATAGTAATTCGGGTTCAGCAATGCTGTTAGCTTTCAGCACTGCACCATAGGTCAGAAATATATTCTCTGCACTGTGGGGATAATCCTCTGTACTTTGTACTCTTAATGGTAGTGCACATATGCAACTGTACAGGAACCCTTTGTACTCCTTTTGTTTCTACATTGTGAACAGTACTGTTTGCTAATACATAACACATCACAGCAGGTTTGTAACTAATATGATTTATTGTGTAGGTGATGCAGCTTGCAGGTGTTGATGGCCAGCAGGTTGTTTTACTTCTTGAGGACTATCAGTTTGTACATCCTACATTTCTTGAGATGATCAACAGTCTTTTATCTTCTGGTAAGTCGAGCTGAATAGTACAAGAATCAATGTTTAGTGCATTACTTGTAAACATTTTGTCATCACCAAGTACTTTTCATAATATGTTCTAGTTACTTATTCTCCTGCCTCAGTGTAGTGCTCTGGCATTAATTTCCCATGTCATCTGGTTGGGCTTCTGAAGCATCAGTGTATCAAATTGGTACTAACAGAGGTCCTGCTGCACATGAAGTCTGAATAATTGGAATTAACCTGCACGCTCAAGTCGAGGATAAACCTGATGATGCTGAATAATTAAAGAACTGAAAGGGAGGGCCTCCTGGAGAGAGAACAAAGTAAGACTGATCACCTAATCATTATGGGAAAGAAAGGCATTGGGTTTCTAAGTTTTATTTAAAGCCACAACACTGTGCATTAACATCAGAGCTAGCTATATTCTAATAAGCAAAATACAACCTGAGCTGCTTCTCCAAATCATACCCATCCTACATGCCACAGCGAGAAAACAAAATTGAAGAGAAAGGTATTCAATCCCAACGGTGAGATAAAGAGACTCAACCCAGATTATAGCAGGATGCCAAGCTCCTTTCCTATTGCCATTATGACAGTAATTGTCCATAATCTCATACGGAATTACTTGGTAATATTTGAAGAACAATGGCCCATAAAAGTGGACCCAATAAAATGACTACCGTAAAATATTCTGGATGAGGATAAATAAGGTTATATTTCTAGGTGACAAAAGATGAGGTGACAGCAAATACTTCAGAATTAAGACATCCTATAGAGGAAATTTGTATTAATGGAACACTGAGCCAGTGTCTAAGAACTGGAGTTTAAAGATTGTCTGTCTAAAACATCAGAGTGACTGAAGTGGAGGAAGCAGCTGAAAAACTTGCTTAGAAAATGGTACGGTGATAATTACAGATCCATCCTCCTACGCTATGCTTCTAAGGACTCTTGAATGCCATCAGAGGCAAGCTAACCTTGAAATCTAATTGATCCATTACGGCACCTTCAAAGTGAAGCATAGCTGGACTTACCCATTCATCCCTTTATTTTCTTATGTAGGTTAAATTTCCCTTAACAGTGCTGGAGGCGACAGCAAAGATTCATAACATGGACATTTCTGTGGAAGGGCAGGATACCACTAACTAACCGTCAGCAGTGGTGGAAACAAGCTATAAAGACCAGAAGACCTGAACCAGGAAGTCTCTTGGCAGTAAATCATAACCCTGAAAAGCTGTAAATCTTATGCAAAGTTTTATTCCTCTGCATAGCAGAAATGTTTGACAGCAAGAAATGAATTTTTTGCAGGGATGGATGATAGTCCAAGACATGTAATAAAATCACTAACCTATTAAGTCCAGCCAAAGGTTTCAGTTATTCAAACCTGAGCTCAACCCTAGGAGCTATGGCACAGAGCAGACAGGCTTAATTTAAAATGTGTAAAGCACTGAGGATTACCAAAACAGTTTAATAGTCCAAAACACAACACTGTAAAAATCACATTCCAACTTTGAAAATAAAGTACAATGTAATAAACAAAACAACACTAAAATAACAAAAATGAAATTGGTGGAACCAGAGATATGACTTAAAAAAAATATTTAAGGCAAAAAGCGCCATGTAAAAGTTAAGCTACAATCACTAAACATTGTTCGCTTTTGACTGGGACCTATGCCCAGTCTCTATTGGAACGTAGGTTGGATACACCAAGCAGGTTCATCCCGGTCAAAGAGCTTGCTGTATGTCATACGATCTGAAATGGAAGTCAAAACCCTCCAGTGAGACAGGGTCGCAGACAGCATACAAGGAAGTCGTCTCGAAGGCGGGTTGCGATTAGATGGAGTCACATTAAAGCAGTTGGTTTTGGTGGTAAATGATCTGAGTGGGAAAAGTTCAAGGTTTTCTCCCAGAGAGGTCTGCTTATTGGCCAGATAAATTTCCTGCTGTTGCCTAGTCAAGATTGTAACGTAAAAACGGAGGTCGCATGGGTTGCTAAATAATGATGTACTTGGATGCAACCCAGGTAATTACCAGTGGCTGAGATTAATTCAAGCATTCCATTCATCACTTTTTGTATATTTTAGTATGTTTTTCTAAATGGGACGGGTATGTCCAGATGTGGTTCCCGTGCATACTGTGTTACTGGGACCAAGCTATACCTGGCTGATGAGCCCTAACTAGGGAAAAACTGGTTATGGATTGCTTGTGTTCCAGTTCAGGTAGGACCTGGCCTGGCAGTCCGGGGTGGACTGTTCCAATTTGAGCTGGGACAAGACTGATTTGCATATGAATAGTTCCAAACTAAGGTGGCATGGTGTGCAAAACAATAATGGATTGTAAGGTGGCCTGAGTAATTACCAGTGGCTGAGATTAATTCAAGCATTCCATCCATCACTTACTTTTTGGGTACTGTAACCACTATTTCAGCATTTCTTCTTTGCCCTAGTGCAAATAATCCCAAAATATACTTTACTCCTAAAATCCAAGAATAGTCTTTGAGCTGGTCACTGCAAGGAGATGGTAACATTACATTTCTACAAGTCCCACTTTCAAAAACCATGCACTCTACTTTGTGGGCTGCAAAGCGAACATGGGGGGGGGGGCTTATTAATATTTTAAACTAAGGTC
This sequence comes from Triturus cristatus, assembly GCF_964204655.1. Taxonomy (NCBI): domain Eukaryota; kingdom Metazoa; phylum Chordata; class Amphibia; order Caudata; family Salamandridae; genus Triturus; species Triturus cristatus. Next base: position 252,738,064 of record NC_140591.1, read on the forward strand.
CCCTTTCAAAAAGGTAATTTTGACAGATTAGGCTGCAGGTTTAGACTCCAGCTGACCGGCTACAATGGTATGCCTGAAGCCATGTTTTCCTGTGTCATATTAATGGGTGACACAATATGTGCTGCAGTGCTGTGGTGGCATGTAACCTTCCATGTCATGGGTGTATTTTCTACATCATATACCATTGCTTTGTAGGAAAGTTAAATATGCCAGTAAGGGATTAGCCAGTTTCTAATTATTTTAGTGATCAGAGCCTAAAAATTACTAATGCAATTCAACAAGAAAAAGGTGGTGAGCGTGCAAAAATGGGACTTTTCACTAATTAAAAAAAATGTGAGGCTTATGTCATTGAAAGTTATGCGTTGTATCTTTTACTTTGTACATCAACTTTAGTCTGTAGCTCTCCATACCGAGTAACCTCTATTGGCATACAAGTAGAATACATGGAAAGATTCCCATTTATTTATTTTTTCATAGTCGAAATAATTTTATGTAGAAAAGCTTGTCTGAACCCAAACACTTTTTACAAACTGGTGTTTTCCAAGCACTTTATACCACTTTCTGCAACACTTGTGCCTGGTTAGCCCAGACCAGAGTTCATAAGTGGCTGGAAATATTGGGTAAGGGTTTACTTGTAGGTAAATACTCACAAAGCACAACCTTTTAGATGTTTACGAAAGACCACTCACTCTTCTGCGAACGCCCACTGGGCCTTCCCTCACTGACAGTTTTGATTTTGAATATATCAGAGCGCTTGGCACATCTTTCACTTTTGTAAGCAAGTTATGTGCATATAAAAATCTGCAAATCCTGCCTCCCTAAATAAGTATATAGATTATATATGCCCATTTGCCATTTTGTCTTCAAGTTAGTTAAAACGTGTGCCTGGAAACACCTTAGTCATTACAATGTAAACTCATTGTTTTTGTGATTGTATTCTTACGGAATTATTGCATATAGTATAGTTCTAAAAAAAAGTTTTTTGTATTTTAGGTGAGATTCCAGGATTGTATACATTAGAAGAATTGGAACCTCTTCTGTCTCCGTTGAAGGACCAGGCCTCAGAAGATGGATTTACAGGACCGGTTTTCAACTATTTTACATATAGTAAGTAAACATGATCTTTTTAATGTAGCTTATTTTCAAATGAGACTTGTGACAAGCTGGGTTAGCACTTATATGGTTTGAAGCAGAATTAAACAAACATTTGCGATTATTCAATTGGTTGCTATTCCAAAATGCAGTAGATTAGATGATGATTATGAAGGTCTCATGCCATCTGGTGATTGTAGTTTATGGTGAACACGAATGATAGATTGAGACACCATGCACATTCCTTTTTTCTTTTCACAAAATGGTCATTCCACGTGCTTGCGTTGCAGTCAGAATCATGTTTATTTAGAAATCTGTTTATTGGAGTTTAGAGGACATACATCACATCACAGAATAGGATAATGAACAATTATAATCAATGTACATGAGAATATTTATGCAGATACAACGCTGACTGCGATAATGGGGAGCAACTCACATTCCATATCCATACTGAGAGCCCCAACAGCTATGGTCACATGTGTTAACTCACTATGTATCTCGAGATCATCCCCCGTGTTGGGAACTATTATGTGGAGGCATTACATCTGCATTCACAGTCCCACAGCTGTTCATCATAAACAGAAGACCAAATATTTGTTTCTAGAAATAAAACTACACAGCCAGGAAACTAACACCCCTGCAGAGAAACAACATTGGAACTCAATAGCAGCGCCCGGTACTCATCCAGGCATCCCCCTCCCGCCACCTCCCGGAGCCCCCCTCCCCGCCCTCCATCCTCTCTTCAAGATAGTACACAACCAGCAGTGCTTACATTCCAATGGCTCACCATCTCGGCCCGAGGTATGACATCAAGCGTCGCCGCACCTTGTCAGGCGGGGCACCCCCGGCCAGCTAGCGTGACTTCTCCAATGTACCCCCCGTATTCCTCTGCGCCAGTCTCCCCCAGTCGCAATATAGACTGTGCCAGTGACTCCCACTGTGTCGCTATGAGGGTCGCCCTGAGCCCTAATGTTTCCTCCCTCTGGAGGGCTACGCCCTCTGCCTTTGCCCAGACCAGGAAGGAGCCGCGCCACGGCTTCACATGTGGAGGGGCGTCTGCCTTCCAGCGCTTAGTGAGTAGTCGCTTCGCCACAACTAACCCCAGATCAAGAAATCTAGAGGTGACCTTTGTAGAGGGCGTTCTGTGAAATAGATGTAGCAAGTGGGATGACCACTCGAAGGGGATATCACGCCCTGTACACTCGCGGAGCGCGTCTCGTACCGCCTGCCAGAAGACTCCCAAGACGGGGCAGCTCCACAACATGTGGATCAGATCCACGTCCAGTTCCGCGCAACGGGGGCAGCAAGCATCTGTGCGACGAAAGTATCTGTTAATGGAGGCGGACGTAAGATATGCCCGGTGTAAAATGAAGAATTGAATTTGTCGAAAACGCATGTTTTGGGGAATCCTTCTCGGACCCTGTAGCACCCTATCCCACTCCTTGTTGGTCAGGGGACGGTTTAAATCCGCCTCCCATTTTCCCCGCAATGATGCCAGGCTCACTGCCGCGTGCGCACGCAAAGCCGAAGCAAACCACCTGACAAGGCGTCTCCCACGCCCCATCACATGAAGGTACTGTATCACTAAATGCTGTTCTGGCTCCTCCTTTAGGTCTCCCCACCTCTCCGCCAGTGTTTCCACCAAGGCCCGGTGTCGAAGAAACTGCCCAGGGGCCAATCCTGTTTCCTCCGCTAGAGTGGCAAACGTGAGAAGGGCCCCATCCCGATAAAGGTCTCCTAAAGTGCACACGTCTACTGCGGTCCAGTCTTCCAGCTCCGAAACCCCAAGTATTCCGTGTCCACCAGGTGAGCCCTCCAACGGTATGGCCGGTGCATAAGGGATCCCGGACCGGGTGAGACGAAGGCACCGGCGAAAACATTTGTAGGCCACTGCCAGTAGGAGTGGTGTCGGCCTCTCCACTTCTGCCGCCGGGTGAAAGAGCCCGAGAAGGTTAGTCAGCGAGAGAGGGGGGGTCGTCGCAGTTGCGGTGTCTTCGCGGCCTCTATCTGCCAACCAGCGTGCTATTCATTGAAGCTGCGCCGCTAGATAGTAATGCTCAAAACATGGCATGGCAAGTCCCCCCTGCCCAACGGGGAGGTACAATTTGGGCAGCGCGACCCTGTGCCGCGCAGCACCCCAAATGAAGTCTCGGAGGGAGCGCGTCAAGCCCGTGAAAAAGGATACCGGGACATAGATGGGGAGGTTGGCGAAATAGTACAGTAGTCGGGGCAAGATCACCTTCTTAACTAACGCTATTCGGCCAGTAACCAAGAGGGGGAGGGTACTCCAGAATTTCATCTGGGCCCTGACTCCAGATACAGCCCTTCCCAGGTTGCCATCCAGGAGATCCGCCGGTTGGCGGTATATCTGGATACCCAGATAGCGAAAGGTGTCCGGTCGCCACTGCACCCGTATTCCTCCGAGGTGATAGTTGGGATCAGTGACGTCCGCACCGAACGCGTACAGACAGGACTTGGCGGCGTTTACCCGGAGCCCTGAAAGTCTCTTGAATTCGCACAAAATGCGCTCCAGTTCGACAGGGATTCGGGCCACGTCTCTGACAAAGATCAACAGGTCATCCGCATAGAGAGACACCTGATGCACCGCATCTCCCAGCGGGATGCCATCGGTCAGCCCCTTGCGAAGCGTAGCCGCCAATGGCTCCATTGCGAGCGCAAACAAGAGGGGTGACAGTGGACACCCCTGCCTGGTGCCGTGACCCACCGGAATGGCGTGAGAGATGTACGGTCCAGTTCTCACCCTCACTGTAGGCCCCTTGTACAAAAGGGCTGCCAGCTGAAGAAAGCCGAGGCCCAGTCCAAAGTGTGACAATGTTGCCACCAGGTACCCCCACTCCAGACAGTCAAATGCCTTTTCAAGGTCCAGAACCAGGCAGCCCGCCCTGGGCCAGGGCCGAACACTGTCCGTTGCCACTCGGAAAAACTGTCGCAGGTTAAGAGAGGTGCTGCGCTTAGGTACAAAACCGTTTTGGTCGGTATGTATCATCGCCGGTACCGCCAGCGCCAAGCGCTCCGCCAACACCTTCGCCAGGATTTTGTAATCTGTATTGAGTAGGGCAAGGGGGCGGTAGGACCCCAACTGAGTGGGATCTTTCCCAGGCTTGAGTAGGGATACCAGGTAGGCTTCTCGCATTGACCCGGGTAGAGCTCCTTCCTCAAGAGCGGCCAGGTAAAGAGTGTGGAGTTTGGGCACTAACGTTTCTTTGTAGGATTTATAGTATTCTGCTGGGAGCCCATCCGGGCCCGGCGCCTTCCCGGTGGCCAAAGCGGCGACCGCGTCTCTGATCTCTTCTGCTGTGAGGGGCCCCTCAAGTGACTCCTGGTGCCCATCCGGAACCACGGGCAAACCAGCAGCCTCCAGGAACCGATCTATCTCCCATGCCGGCCGCTCTCCCGTCGACCGATACAGCGACGCATAATGTGACAACAGTGCCTGGTGAATCTCCCATTGTGAGTACACCAGCGATCCATCCGGGCCACATATAGCGCTTATCGGTGCGTGAGTCGCCTCCTGCCGGAGCAACCAGGCTAATAACCTCCCCGCTCTGTCCGACGTGGCATGGACACGAGCCGAGTGGGCCGTGTAATTGTGGCAGCGCAGACGTTCCAGCAATTCAGCATGGCGCGCCCGAAGTCTCAGCAGTTGGTCCGACTCGCGACCGCTTCCCTCCCCGTGTAGTTCATGTGAGAGTAGGCGAGACTCCAAGGCAGTAAGGGCCCCCGCAAGTTGTCTGCGAATGTTCCACGTGGCGCCCAAGCAGTGCCCCCTAATGCAGACCTTGTGGGCGTCCCACTCCAGTAATTCACTGCTCGTGGTGCCCTCATTGAGATCAAAAAACTGTTCTAACGCAGTGCCTAACGAGGCCCGAAATTCTACATCTTCCAGGGCCGCTGACTGGAGGCTACGTAGGGACCGGAGGTCAATCAGGCCTCCATTGGAGACACACTTTGAGGGGGTTGTGGTCTGAGTGCGTCCGACCTAGATATTCTGCCTGGACTAATCGGGAAAGCAGGAGTGGGAGCCCACCACCCTATCGAGGCGGACGTGAAGGTCATGTACCGCCGAGTAGTACGAATAAACTCGAACGTCCGGGTGCAGACTGCGCCACACATCCGCCAAAGCCCAGCGGGACATCCAGTTGGTCAATTCCTGCGCGTTGGAGCCTACACACGTACCTCGGAGGGGTGGGAAGGAACGATCTAGTTGCACATCAAGGACCGAGTTAAAGTCCCCTCCCAAGAGCCAAGGGAGACCCGCATATGGCACCAGTACCGTTGACAGGTTAGCAAGAAATGAGGGCTGTTCAACATTCGGAGCGTACAGCGAGCCCAGTATCATCCGCTGGCCATCAAGTCGCCCATGTACCAGGGTATACCTCCCATCCGGGTCGATCAGCGTCCCTAGGCATGTGAATGGTGTACCCGCCCTTATCCAGACCAGCGTGCCCCTGGTGCGCGCTGAGTAAGTGGTGCCGAATACCTGACCCCTCCAGCGAGCACGCAGCCGGCCCAGTTCCCCAAGCGTCATATGTGTCTCCTGAAGGAGGGCTATGGATGCTTTGTGTCTCTGTAAGTACGCAAATGTTGAATACCTACGCGCTGGCGTGTGTGTATACCTCGAACGTTCCATGTGATTACGTTTGTGGTGGCCATTGGGAACTATCACAGTCGACAAGTGTGGCGGGGTTTTGGGAACACCCAGTCGGCGCGGGGCATAAAATCTACACAGATCCATCCTAAGCGCTGCATTAAAAACCACCAGAACCAAATAACACTAATGTGCAACCATGTACGTAAACTAGTTAACAAGACCATTAAAACTGCCAGGGCAAACTCCCAAGTGGGCATTCGTCCAAACTATAAGCCAATGCTTATGAAATACAACTAATCCCAATGATGGCTAATAGGGGTAATTGTGTAGCGTAAGCTGCCGTGGATCGCTCCTGTCTCATGGTGCCTACGCCTGCGCGGTGCAGATGTTTCTTGCGGCATGGGCTCAGGGCAGCACGGGCCGGAGGACTCAGTCTATACTGTCCACATCTCTAAGTTCAAGCAGCACCTAGCATGTCATCGACCCAGCTCAGGAGAGCCACCCGTAGACCTCCCCGGCTCCTGTCTGTACCATATCCTCCCATGCAACACCCCCCCCTGCCATCACCCCGCACCACTCATATCACACTTTAGAGTCATTAAGCTGCAACCACCAGTTCCCATTAACAGCCCCCGGAGGGCGTGTCCAGCAGTGGCTACTGACTCTACCTCACCTCCGGTTCACACTATCAGTTCTGAAGTTTGAGGGGTCACCAGCGGCAGCAGCAAGTCGTCAGAGAGTGCGGTGGACGGAGAGGACGAGCCACTGGTCCCTGGGCCAGCGCATTCGTGAGTGATCATATCTCCCCGGCCATCAGGAGATCCAAGCGTCGCCACTGCCGCCAGTGCTCCCTGGCGTTCCAGGCGCATCCTCTCGGGGCTGGGAGCCACCCCCGGCTCGATCCCCCATCACTGCGGGGCCCTCTTCCTCTCCTCCGCCGAGATCTCCTCCCTCGACGCGAGTTGGGCTCCGAGTCCGGCGGCCGCGGCCCGCCACCTCGCCCGGTCTCTTCCAGCCAGTCCCAGACCTCCGACGGTGCATCAAAGAAGTGGGTCCCCTCCTTAGTGACCACTCGGAGGCGCGACGGAAACAACAGGGAATAGGAGATCTCCAGCGCCCGCAGACGGCGCTTCACCGCCAAGTAGTTGCTCCGGCGTTTTTGCACCGCTGCTGTGTAGTCCGGGAAGAACAGTACCTGACCAGTTCCCACCTGGATGGCGCCTAACTTCCTAGTTTCGCGCAACACCACCTCCCTGTCCCGGTAATTGAGGAGCTTGAACAAGAGGGGGCGAGGACGGCCTCCACGGGCTCCACGAATTGCGGAGACAGGATTCCAGAGCCAAATAAGTCACGCAGCCAGCCCTCGACATACTGTTCCGGCTGCCGTCCCTCCTCGCCCTCCGGCAGACCCACCACGCGAATATTGCAGCGTCGGGAACGTCCTTCAGCATCTTCAGCCCGGTCCTCCAAAACATGGACACGGTCTATGAGGTCTTGCAATGCGGGTGTGTGGGTGCTCACCACTGGTTGGATCTCCTGAAGGGACTGTCGCTGTTGAGACACCGTATCCACCAATTTGCGGTGATCTGCATGGAGGAGTGTGAAATCGACAGTAACCTTATCAATACGGGACTCCAGAGAGGCTTTAGTTTGTTCCAACGTGGAGCCAATCCGCTCCACCGCGGCAAGCACCGTGTCCGGCTTTCCCACCAGTACTTCGGTTTGTGAAGCGGCGGCCCCCCCACTGTTCTCCACAGCAGGGCCCGAGTTCCCCGCCGGCGTCTGGCCATCCCGCGACGCGTTCCGCAGACGTTTCATGATCAGTTGTTGCGCTGTAGGCATCCGCCGGAGGGTCGCTGCGCCAGGCAGCCGTACTAGCTCCAACTGTCGCTGTCCGCCACCCCTGCAGATGGACAACGCTGCCGTTGCCAACTCTCTCCGGGATCCAGCAGTTAGAGAAAAGCGCCAAAATCCACACTGGCCACACCGTCGATACACAACAGGCGAACACTGTTCTCCGCCGATCTTGGGGTTCACTGAATCACAGCAATGGCCGTATATTATTCGCTGTTGCTGCGCCCGAGACCTTTCGAGACCTCCCTCCCCCCCCTCCCCCGTCCAGGTATTGGCTTCTCTCGAGGACTGGGGAGGACTCACGGCTGTCACCAGACCCCCCAAAGGATGCTGCTGTGCTCTCGCCCGCCACTCGGTAGTGTAGCGGTGCCGCCAGTAGTGTGCCTGTGCCAGCATGCCCCAGTCAGTCTTCTAGCGCCCACGTTGTCAGGCCTTCACTCAGGGGGGCCGCGTCGTCTCCCGTGAATGCCAATGTCAGGTATGGGTGTTCGGGGCCTGAATTTTCCCACTGCCAGCGTCCATCTGGGCACCCTTGTCCCCACTACCACTGCCAGTTCAGTGCAGCGCTACTATGTCCATCAGACGCTCCTCGGGCCTCGGGGAACCCATTCCCCAGCATCTCGGCAACGTACCTCCACACTCCGGATCTTCCAGTCTCTCTCAGCGCATAGAGGGCGGCAACCAGATCGCCGCCGCAGCCTCACCTTCTCCCTCCGCCTCGGTGCGCCCCTCCGAGGGATCCGCCAACCTGCGCAGCGACCAAACACTGCCCGGGATACCTCCGGCACCTGGGTGGGGGCTCTGTCGAACCCCGCGACTCTGTGGTGGAGTCCGCTCCGTGCGGGCGCCCGCCTCGCAGTGCCAATGGAGGGCCACAGCCGAGTCCGCCTTGGGCCGAAGCGGGTTGGGGGCCGCTCGCCCCGTCCAGCCAGCCCTGCTCACATGCCTCCACACCGGCCAGCCAACGTTGTCGCCTCCTGACCTGGACACCTCGTGCAGGCACTTCAGCAGCGCCCCGACACCAGCGCTGTGAGCCCCGCGGCCTGGTGCCCTCGTGGCCAGCCGCGGGCTAAAGTAGTAGACACGGCCGGCTGCCGCTTCTTCCCGCTGCCTCACGCCTGCCGGCCGCCGCTGTCCCTCTGCGGCGCAGCGTCTCCTGCCCGCCGTCTCCACCAGTCTGCACACCGCTGCGCTGGGGGGGCTCACGGGCTCTACCCCCGCCAACGGCCGATGTTTGAGAGGGAGCCCAGCCAGGAGAAGTGCCAGGATAACGGCACCTTTCTCCCAGAGCTTCACTCGGTAGCGGCCATCATGTCCGCCGTTGCAGTCAGACTCATGTTAGATGTGATTCGGACCTGGAGCTCAATATCAAGACTCAATGTGACACTGAGGATATTAGACATGGTCCTATTGCACACCATTAAAAATGTCAGGAAGGGTGAAATAAAAGCCTCCGATTCACTGAGCCATGCTAATAGAGCCAAGAAACATTCTGGTTTCTTTTTGACTGTGAGGAGGTATGGCATCTCTTGTAAGTCTCTGTGTGCTTTGAACATCCATAGATTCAACACAAATTGAAAAGACATTCTGTGGATGAAGATCTTCTTTGATAACTGAAGATACCCTTTGACCTTCTGGGAGTCATTACAAGTTTCCAAGCACTGTATCAGGTACCACTCGAGACAGCTGTGAGTTTCCCAGTGTCTCAGGGCCCAGAACTATCGGGCTTGCAAAACTTAAAACCTGAATATTCCAAGCTTGGAGACACCGGGCCCAGGGCTGTAGTTAGCTGCTGCCTCCAGCTTCCACCCTCCAGCATATTGCAGCAGAAAAAGCTCTTCACAGCGGAAACTAAACCCGCTGTGCCCTCCCGCCATTCCGCACCACCTTCTTCCACTCCAAGGGCGAAATAAAAGGCCTGTACACATTTACAACTTGCTCTAAGCATCAATAAATTAGTGGCGTTACAAAACTTGAGCCCCCCCCCTTGCAAAGTACATTGAGAGGGCCCCCACGCTGCGAATCCAGTCATGAGCTCTCAAGCAAGGCGCCCGCCACCCGTTCACAGTCCCAGAGGGGGCCCCCCACACCACGGAGGCAGCAGGAGTATTGTTACGCCACTGCAGTAACTAACTGTGTGCGGACTTGGAGCCGTTATTTCCCCCAAAGGTGAAAAAACATGAAATTGGACCTTGTATTTCTGTGTCCGCTTGTTGTTCCCCATTCTGGGGAAATAACTTGTGATTCCAAAATATAGGCATTGAGATAGTGGATGGAATTAGAGATTCTGGCTCTCCAGAATCTCTGCTCATATATGTGGGGAAATCGTAATGAGGCCTCAGTGTTTGTTATGCTGGTATCTTCGCAGTTTTCATTGCATGTTGTTACCACCTTTGTAGACTGTCATTGGCACACAAGGGTCCAGGCCTCTAGAGCTGGCAGCATTATCTTCCTATATCTTGTACTGTATTTGCAAGACTTTTCAGCCTAACAATCTCTCTGGGTTTTGAAAGGTTAGTTCACAAGCCTGATGCTGTGTCTCTGTTATAGGGTTTTTTGGAAAAGCTTAGCTGTGCTAGGTATTGCAGCTAAACATTGCGATACAGAGATACTCAAATATTGGTTGAATAACACTAATGTAGCCCATACTGTCTACCACAGATGTGAGACAGTATACCAAGCCCAATAGAACAGAATCTCATTGACTGCATTTTAACGAGCAAGGCATATTCAGTGGGTCAGTTTATTTATTGTGATTTATTTAGTGGCAGTCTGCCACCTTTCCGCCACTGGAGAGCTCTTTGTTTCATATATAATTATAGCAAGGGGTAGAATGATACCATATTTGTTATTTATTTTTTATTATATTTGCTGTTTTTGTTTAGTGTTCGGTCAGCTTTGAGGTTGATTCAAAGTGCTTAAATAGTGGGATAGGAAAATAATCAATTCAGATAAGCGTGAAATAATAGAACTTCGAGATAGTTCTCATTGGGAAATGACCAAAGGTTTAGGGCTTCCATGAGTTTTACAGTCTTTTCTCAATAAGCAATAGTCGGTTATATGCAAAATCACTTTTTTGGACAACTGGCAATAGGCATCTGGTCAGTTGTCAAGGCAGCAATAGTTTGGCAAAGTAGGATGGGGCACAGCGATGGACGGTCCTATGCACAAGGCTTACAGCCTTACACTCTATACTTAGCTTGAGTGAGAGCCTTTGAAGGGTTATCTGACCTGGAGTAATACAGTCAAGGAGTTTAATGCCAAAGATTAAGCGGGGATCATATTTCTGGATCTTCTGCATCTTAATCTAGGGATTGGCTGGGAGGCCTGTATGTATCCCATTTCTTTGGCCTATTTTAGAGATCACAGTTGTGAGGATCAGTATATTTCCTTGAAGCAGTACCAGGACCTTTGTTCCTGTGATATGCAGAGGGTAGAACACATTTCAGACATCCATCACTTGAGGAAACATTTATGTGTTGGCATTAAGAACAACACTCAAATACCTGCCATTTTGTGAGAGAGTGTGGGCAACTGATAGATGGGAACCAGTCAAATGTGAAAAAGTGTTTCATGAAACAGGACCTCAGTTCAACCCAGTTCAAACATCCAGTTGTTGATGCCCTAGAACGTTATATACATCTAGGCAAATGGCACTGTCTTTGGATGCTTTAATGTGAATTTGGATATCATCAGGATACATTTGGCAGCCTGGGTTGTAGCACTTGAAATGTTTGTACGAGGTAAGATGTAGATATTGAGGGGAGGGAAATAAAGCTAATGCTTAGGTGACTTAATAGGTGATATTGGTTCAGCAGAACAGAAAATATGACAGCTTTACTTGTGAAATCTTTTAGCTAGCAGTGACAAAGTGGAGGATGAGGGTTATTCCTTCAACATGCTAGATGGATACTAACAAGTTGAGGAATATAGTGTCAAACGGTCCTGTGAGGGTGAGGAGGATCAGTTCATGCCTAAAGATACCCCAGTGTATAAAACTCAAAGTACGTTCCATGCAAGTTAAATCAATTCATGTACTTCTATCAAATCAGCCTACTTATGAAGATGAGGGCGATTTATGCAATGGTGAGTCCAACAAGCATTTGCAATGCAATAGGTCTCGCATTTACGCGAGTTTAAGCTATTGGCATTGTAGATGACAATGCCTTTTATGCATTTTATATATGTTTAAAAAACGAAAACAAAAATAAAAGGCATTGTCATTTGCAATGTCAAAAGCTCAAACTCGCGTAAATGCGAGACCTATTGCATTGCAAATGCTTGTTGTAGTATGCCAGCCTGCCAGGGTGGCCTGATCATATAAATGGCCGTATGGCTGACAGTCTTATGACTGCATCGCACTTACCAGGAAATAGTCCGAGTAGATGGGGAAGATGGATGGGTGGGACGGAGAAGCAATGACCAACAAGAAAGGTGCAAGATTCAGCTGGGAAGTTTTGTTTGAAAGGCAAACCTTAACCCTTATGTCACAGCTGTTAACAGCCCCCCGAACCCAAGCAGATCATTCACAATTACCACATTGTAGCCAACGGCGCACTGCTTGTTCAGATTATGGCTAGAGCGGCCGACTTTGAAGCTGGGTATCAGGTTCGAGTCTGGCTGTAGGCTCCGGGCAAATCACTTAATCTCCCCGTGCCTCAAAAAACAGGAGTGTGTCCGTCTGTACGGCAGTCGGTGCTCCTGTAAAGCGCTTTGATTCCTGCGAGTCGATTTTGCGCTGTACAAAACTGCTAAAAAAAAAAATGCTAAAAGTGATTCCACAACTCCCAGAATGCAACATTACTGGTGGCTATTAACCAGACAAACCTGTCAGGAAACTGGGACCTGTCAAAGCAAATATATAACTCTCACCCCTAAAGCTGCTCTTATCAACTACGAAACAATCATCTACCTTTTGTGTTTTTTTCTGGTTAAATTCTAGTATTTTTTGATGTAATATCTGCTGTTCGAATTCAAGAGTACTCAGAAAACTTGACTGTCCTAAAAAACGGGTTGAAGTGCTAGAACCAGGAAGCAAAGAAATTACCCGGATTAACCGAGCTTCCCGCGACCAACATGGGAGAGACATTTCTGTATACTGCCTGCTGCATACGTTCTTATGTACAGGATGGTGTCTGGCCCCATTTGATGAGCAGTGTCTCAAGTTTATAAACTCCTGGGTGAGTGCCACATCTCGACCGTGCTTTTCTATGCATTCTGGGAGTCGTAGTCCTATTATAAAATCAGCAATACAAGTACCAGAATGCAAAGAGGAAACTTGGACTAGATGGGCATGGACTTGACAAACGTGAGCCTCGTACATGTGGGGCGACTTCCCATCAGTGAAAGTTAGGCATCAGCAGAACTGGTACTTACAGGGCACATTTGTAATGGGCAGAGGACATTACAAATCCCAGCATGTGCAGCGCCATTGCTTATACACCCATTATTAGCTGAAAGCTACGAGCCTGGACAAGGCTATCTCTTAAAACGCTCATTGCGTAATAATGCTCTTTGCATTTTTGTCGTGTTGGGAACCTATATTTCTTTGTGATACTTCGATAGTAGAAAGCATCTTTTTTGCCGGTTTTGTGCTTGTCACATCCAATCCGGCTGCTAATTGTCAGCGGTCCCTTGGGTAAATTTGTCATCGAGTTGTGATTGCACTTATCACTTTACTGATCAAAATAGGTGTCAACTGTGATAATTGATGGCCATTGTGTCCAATTGTTGCTCCTGCCTTGCCGCAGACAGCCCCGATGACCGGGACCGGGGCTCCGACACGGCTGTCCCTCAATTCGGATCAGACTTGCGGCTCACACACACCCGAACATGCTTGCTTGCTCCTGCCTGACCTCTGGGCTCCTGTCTGATTTCCCACCTCTCGCCTGACATTGTGTCCAATCAATAGACGCACACACACCTCATTTGTCCCCAGTGGTACAAAGAAATGCGAGAGTGGATGTTGCATATCACATATAACGAGCGCAGACACTTTGAAACCCAGACTAAGTAAAAACAGCAGTCGCTGCCTGAGATGCACGGATCTAATCAAAGAGGAGCGCAGGAGGAAGCACAGCTAGAGCTAGGGGTGAGCATTGGAGGCCGTCAGAGAGTATCCCCTGGCCGTAGAGAGAACGCGGTTATGTATTATCTTGCCCCACCCTCCCACTCCATTACTGAACGGGCATCTCCTCACCAGTGGACGCAAGACCAATGAAAGGTGCCTAGTGGTCGTAAAGTGCATACTGACCGGTGTAGTGGACCAGGAACATGCTGGCGGCAAACCCACGACCCCGACGGCACGCGCACAAATCCACAAATGCACGGGTGCTTCAGTCAGGCACAGCTTCACATGAGCAACAGAGCTGCAGGCAGCTTCCGGGTCAGCCACGGTCAGGGACTAGGAAGGACGGAACACGGAAGAGAGGTTTACAATAGCAGCCGTGTCCAAAGCTGGGCTCTTAAAGTGACATCACGTAGTAACTTTAATGACGGAGAAGGAGCGCTGAAATAAAACATGCGCCTGGCCAAAAATGAAAGCAGCGCTATCATTAACTAAATAAAGGTGCCCCCTGAAAAGTCAGGGGCCAGAAGGCACGGGCTGTGGGGGGTGAAGGGGCAGGAGGCACGGGAAGAAAGTAGTGCTCACAATCTAAATAAAACCATACTGTACATTACTCGAAGTAAAGGGGCCAGTAGCTATGGAAGGATACAAATGACGACATGGCCGTCATAAGGAGGGACTAACAAGCCTAAAAACAATCGGAAGGCTGCATTTAGCAACTAATCCAATGAAAAAGATGGGCGGAGAGTGGGCGGAGATTCCAGAGAGCTTATACTCTATACTGATTACTGCATGCCTTGCAAAGCGAGCAGCGCATGTGCACTGCTGCTATAGGCTCGACCTAAAAACAGGTAATCTTTTAAAAGTGTATAAGGGAAAAAAATTATACAGCACTCTGTATTAGACTGTCCTCCGTTATGGGTACTAGTATGGGATTTTTTCAAGATGAGGCATCTACAGGAGAAAAAGGACGCTATTCATTACAATAAATAATGATTTTGTTTTTAATGGGTATTGTATTCTCTGCAAATTTTGCACTGCCCATGCACCTCCCTTCCTGCCTTCAAAGATTTTGGATTTCTGATGCATGCTATACTGGAAGATTCTTCAAACTGATTCGATTGAGCAGGTTGCTGTGGCTCAAACTAGGAATCATCATGTTCTGTTGTCTTTGCATGATTCTAAGATTCTAGTGTGACACATACTGTAGAACATAGAAGCAACCCTCTGAAGCTATGTCTGCATTTTAAAGCTCAGGGATCTCATGCTACTATGGCATATATATATTTGTTTTTATATCCAACTGTACTAAAGGTTTTGCGGCTAAACATGGCATATCATAGTACAGCATTCAATTCACATACAAGTACGGCATAGTAATCCACTCCAACCCCAAACTAAGGTGACAGCACCACATCATATGGATATGCCATAGTAGTCCCTCCATTTCCCCCATTTCCGGGCATGCTTTTGTGGGCAAGCACGGGCCTCAAAAATTGGCGTCTCCTGGTGCGCGCACCAGGTCACTCCTGCATGCCAGCCTCTAACAGTCTGCAGTTGTTTTTGCTTCTAGACACGGGCCACATCTAGCTTGGCAACCAAACATGCCATTCCCAGGAAGGCACGCTCCACCCTGGGGCCCCCACCTCCTCCATCAGCCGTAATAGTGCAATAAGGACCGTCAATTGCAGGGCGCGAGTTAAGATAGCAGACGACGTATGACCCACCTCCACTCAAAAGGGCTTGAAGACTGGACACTCTCAGGCAACATGGAAGAAATCAGCTGCGGGGGTGTGCACACCGCCTGCGCATTTTGGCATACATGCTGCAGGAGTCTCAGGGTAAGATTTGTGGCATGTGAATAGTTGAACTGCACCATTCGCAGCCGCACCGTGATAGACAGTTCCCGGAGCGCCATGCACGCCTCCCTACAGTCGTCACCGTCCAGGTCCCCCACTCAGGTCTCCCACCTCTGTCTGGGCCTTCCGAAACCATCTGGAGCATGACTAGAGAACGATAAATCACTGATGTGGCCCCTTTGCCCAGCCTCTCAAAAAGATCTTCGCCTCTAACAGACTGTATTCTGGGAGAGCTCACTAGGCGATATTTGAAACATAAAGAATATGCAAAGAGAACACAGTATCCATCAGAACCAACGTTAGTAAAGGTTTGTAACTGTTTCTTCGCTTCTAATTGCAGGCAGATTTAATATATGTGGTAGCAAGGGAAGCAGTATCTATATCTGCCAACCCTGAGCTGAACATACTTCCAAGGAGTATCCATTAAGTTGAAATCAGAACTATTTCTAACTTCCTTATAGTAAGCATTTCACTACTGAAATATACCATCTTTTACTATTTATCATTAATATCGTGCAATTCGGTTTTCCAGGAATTCAGCAGAATCTTCATGTTGTCTTGATTATGGATTGTACCAATCCAAATTTTACCATAAACTGCGAGAGTAACCCAGCACTGTATAAGAAATGCTTGGTTCAGTGGATGGAAGGCTGGTCAGACAGAAGTATGAAAAAGGTATGTGATGGTGTCATCTTTTTAAGGCCACAGGTTGTAGTTGCTACTTTACACTTGTGGCTGATATTATTATTAGCTAAAGTGTTCCCATATTATGGGATCCGTTATTTGCCATTGAAAAAGATAGCGTACCTGTGAGTGGAACCCTGTTAGATGGAGTCAAAGAATTAACTATGTCTGTTATGATCACAAGTATGTAATTTTGCTTAAATTATTAGGCTAAGACCTTAAGCAAATATATGGCACTGTTAACCCTTTTTGCACATTCCATGAAATGTATTATTACACTTACTAATTAGATACATATTTTGTATAAAACTTGTATTATAAATATATATATATATATATATATATATATATATATATATATATATATATATATATATATATATATATATCTTCTCTAGTGCAGGACCTTCATTGAAAGTCATACATGTTACAAACAATTGCTGTGTGTGTGCAGTTATCCCGGAATACATTTGTTTTTATAATTAAACTTCCAAGTCTACATCTGGAATTATACAATGTTATGTTATGTTATGTTAATTCAATCTTGTATAGCGCATATATACCGACAGGTCTCATAGCGCTCTGACAGAGGAAAAAACATAATCCATGGAGCGGGCCAGGTCCTCAAGTACTGGAGGGCCTTACAACCATGTCAAAATCTTCTCTCAAAAGGAAAGATTTTAGTTTTTTTCGGAAGGGTAGAAGTCTGGGTTCTTTCCGTAGCTCTCCGGGCAGCTGATTCCAGAGTTGTGGCAGGAGGACCGAGAAAGCTCTCCCTCCTTTGGCTGTGGAGTTGAAACGTGGGCAGATTAATCTGCTGGCTTCCGCTGAGCGCAGCGCGCGTCCTGGCACATATTTGAGTATCCGTTCTTTGATGTACTCGGGGGCGTGTCCATAAAGGGCTTTGTGGGTGATACACAAACCCTTGAACTTTGCTCTTTGCCTAATGGGTAGCCAGTGTAATTCACTCAGCAGGGGGGTGGCATGAGTTCTTCTGGGCAATCTAAAAATAAGACTGGCTGCGTCATTCAGTACTATCTGCAATTTATTGGTAAGTTTCTGGTGTAGCCCAACATATAGCACATTACCATAGTCGAGTCTAGAGACTATAGTAGCTGCTACGATCGTCTTCATAGTCGAGATCGAAAGAAGGGGAACCAATTTCATCAACTGTCGTAGAAGACCTATACTAGTTCCGACCACCGAATTAACTTGATTGGTCATAGAGAGCTCTGAGTCGATCTTTATGCCCAGGCTTTTCACCACAGGTACAGGATTGGGGGGACTCCTAGCTCCTGGGGCCAGAATTGGTCGCTCCAGGGGTTGTTTTTGGTTGAAATTGCGAGGACTTCCATCTTGTCTGGGTTGATTTTTAAGGAGTTGGCTGTCATCCAATTAACTGTGAACCTAAGTATGCTCTGAGCAGACTGTTGGGCGTAGGCCGAGTTATCGATCCTTAGGATGAGCTGAGTATCATCTGCATAGTTGAATACTCTGCAGTCCATTTTGGCTAGCGCAGCCACCAAGGGCTGTAGGTATATATTAAAGAGAAGGGGGGACAGAGCGGATCCTTGAGGGACTCCGCAGAAGATGTTACCCTTGTCCGATATCTGTTCAGCCAATTGGATCCTCTGCGTTCTTCCTGATAGGAAGGATTCTAGCCATTTATGGACCTGTCCTTGAATGCCCAGGTCTGCCAACCGGGAGAGTAGTTTTTGGTGGCAGACCGTATCGAACGCCGCTGACAGATCTAATAAAATCAGGGCGCTCGATTCTTTATTATCGGCCTTTCGCCTGAGTTCGTCCAGGACTGACAGCATAACCAGCTCCGTACTATGATGGGCTCTAAAGCCTGCCTGATGGGCCTGGAGAATCTCATTCTGATCATCCAAACAGCTAAAAGACTTTCAGATGCGATACTCATAGAAATCCAGGCAACTGAACAACACTTCAAAACCACGTTAACATCATACAAGAAAAGACTAGAGGAGGTCAATAAGGAGATAGCAGATTATAAAGAAGAGCTAACACAATCCAAGATCCAACAATTTCAAAAAGACTTAAAAAAATTCTCATACGTCAAAACATACCCGTATTCGGACGCAGACTACAAAACCCCTACAAGATCCAGCCACTCTATGTCTTCAGAAGAAGGTTCCTCAATACATAGTGGTGGCAGTAATGAGAGCTCAGGATCAGAGAAAAGTTACTACACAAACAGACAACGGGGAAGAGGCAGAGGAAGAAACACACATTGGCAACAACCATGGCCTAACATGCACCCAGGAATGGTACCCAACTACCCGGCTCCTTTTCCTCCCATGACCCAACCAATGTTCTATGGCTGGAACCCACAATTTCAACAACCCCACCCCCAATTTGGCAACCCCAACCAGCGGTTTCCTTTTTTAGGATCAGGCCAGAGGGGACGCGGAAGACGCCAACGAGGAAACCAAGTACATTGGGAAGACAATCAGAACCCAAGTGCCAACACACGCAGCAGAACGAAGGAACCCCAGCCCAGCACAAGCAGAGCCTAATAACCAATCTTTCAAACCATACTCTCACTAAAGCGGAGGAACAGGTCCTCAATAGAGGCCTTGGATTTTCACCCACAGCGAGACTTGATAAATTCAAATTACACTGTGAGTTATCAGAATTCTTTCGTAAGCTTAAACTTAAAGCTTTTTTTGAAAACTCACCGAACAAGGAATCACAACAAGAAGCAAAAGGTGACACCACCCTTAAATTGAAATCAACATTCGTTCCTCCTCCTCATACTACACCAGCCGAACTCATCGCATTCGAACAAGCAATATACAAAGGCATTGAAAATACTCAAGAAAACAAAGGATTCAACAACACCACAACTGAACAGTTCAATGCCATCCGGAGTCTCAAAAACAACAGAGACATTATCATCAAACCAGCTGATAAAGGAGGGGGGATAGTTATTCAAAATCGGAATGCCTACCATCTAGAATGCACACGCCTCCTAGATGATCCAAAGAATTACAAAATACTGAATGAAGATCCTACTAACAGAATCAAGACCAAAATTGACATCATGGTTCATGAAGCAGAATCTAATGGCTACATTAGCAAACAAGAGGCATTATTCCTCACCTCAGGTGGTAAAACCATTCCCTACTTCTACACCATCCCAAAAATACATAAAAACAAAACACCACCACCGGGCAGACCCATTGTCTCTGGAATAGGCTCATTGCTTGAACCCCTGTCTCGCTTCTGCGATTTCTATCTACAGCCTCTAGTACAGTCGACTCCTGCGTACTTAAAAGATACTAAAGACTTACTGAGCCAAATTAACAACCTGGAATTCAACCCTACTACTTCCATCCTTGTAAGTCTAGACATTGAGAGCCTTTATACCAGCCTACCCCAAGATGACACCCTAGAGGTTCTCCGCACCTCCCTTGACAAAACTCTCTGGGAGCATAACACCCCAAAATCATTCATAATGGAATGTGCGGAAATAGCCCTCAAAGATAATTTTTTCGAATATGAAGGTACCATCTTCCTACAACAGTACGGAACTTCTATGGGGAGCACCTTCGCTCCTAGTGTAGCGGGGTTGTACGTGTCCAGTTTTGAAGAACTATATATCCTCAACCCTCAATCAATCTACAATAAAGACATCACCTTCTATAAAAGATACATCGACGATGTACTCTTAATTTGGACAAGCAATAACCAGAGACTAAATGAATTTTTGAATTGGATTAACACACTAGATCCAAACCTACGATTTACCCACACTACAAGCAAAACCAAAATCACCTTTCTAGACCTGGAAATTGAAGCAAAAGATGGAATACTGATGACTAAAACTCACTTTAAACCAACAGCGAAAAATTCTCTTCTGCATTTCCAGAGTTTCCACCCTAGGCCGCTTAGGGACAATCTGCCATTCGGCCAATACCTCAGATTGCGCCGTAACTGTAGTGATCTGCAAGATTTCAAAAAACAATCAGAAGATTTAACTACAAAACTTCAAAACCGTGGATACCCAAACAAAGTTATCCACAAAGCACAAAAAAGAGCCCGAAACCAAAACCGTGAAGGTCTTCTGGAACCCAAGATGAATTTGTCAACTACCATACCACTCACATGTGTAACCACCTTTAACACCATCTCTAATCAAGTAGCTAAATTGATACAAAACAATTGGAAAATTGTAACCTCAGGCAAACTACAATGGGAAAAACCCCTATTTTCATACAAGAGGTCCCATAATCTCAGAGACAGCCTAGTACCGACCAGGCCAAAAAAGACACTGAATATGCCTAGCACAGTTTTGAATGCATGGGGTCTTCCAGAAGTAACGGGCCATCACCCATGTGGCAACTGTAGCATTTGTCATCTCACCGAAGCCACAAAAACACTCGATCTTGAACAGGACAAAGTGTGGATAATCAAGAAACATACCAACTGTAATTCGGCAAATGTTGTCTACCTCATCACATGCCCTTGTAATTTGCGGTATGTCGGTATGACCACCAGAAAGGTCAAAACTAGAATCTGCGAGCATCGCAGTAACATCCGCTGCAAACGCAGCACCACTAAACTCACTGAACATTACCTGGCCAAGGGACATACCACCAATGACATGTCATGGGTAGTCATTGAACAACTAGACCCCAGTCCAACCGACATCCATGAACGTCTTTTCGAAAAAGAACAACGCTGGGTTTACAGACTCTCAACCCACATTACAGGACTCAACGATAATGTACCCTGGAACAGCATACATCGACACTGATGACATCGTACCCCTGCCTTCTATCGCTCTATAGTCTAAAAACAATCATTCTGTCCAGTCTTGTGCAAACGCTAATCTCTGTATTGTACAGACCCCTTCACTGCTACCATTAGCTTATCCCTTAAAACTTATCACACAGCCCTAAACGGTAACCAGCTTTCCTATCCTTTCCTTTTTACCCGCCCTTTCACACATAGGCATATTTTATACCGCTACTCAACACATAGCCCTAAGCGGTAGCCTGTGACCCTATCTGTTACTCTCTCCTATTTATCATTGGCATAGCCGGCCTTGGAGGATTTCTCCTATTTAAATATCTAGGAGCTCTTCACTGTGCACTCCTGTTTCTTTCCTAAATATTTTAATTATTTATTTTCACACATAGGCATATTCTATACCGCTACTCAACACATAGCCCTAAGCGGTAGCCTGTGACCCAATTTTTTTACTCTCTCCTATTTATCATTAGCATAGCTGGCCTCGGAGGATTTCTCCTATTTAAATATTTAGGAGCTCTTCACTGTGCACTCCTTTTCTTTCCTATATATTCTAATAATTTATATTTTCCTGCCCAGAGACTTCAGTCGAGTCACTTCGACTCAGTACCCCGTCCACGGAACACAGAGTATTTCTTTTATTTCCAGTCACATTGTAGACGTTCTAGTCTTCTCAGCGGCAGCACGGAACTTCCTGCTTGCCGTCCTTCTTAACCACGCCCCTCCCAAGTATCGACGCTGAACAAGCGGAACCGATCGCCGCCCTAGGTATTTCGGACCTGGTCTCCCTTTCAAACTGTGAGTACCTATGGGTCTACCATTGCCCGGTCTAGACCCTCAACCCCCTTGTTTTTTCTGTAAAGCGCGTTCGCGCTCTTACGCTCTCCTTGCCATTTCTTCTCCACTAAAGGCAAGCGGAGAACCACACGGCGTTCTAAATCCAGAGGATTAACTACCTCTCCACTCAAGTGAGACTGTATTTTATGTTGTGTGTCATTTATTTGTTGTTTGTCTTTCAATTTTAAACACGAATGTCGGTCTGCTGAACGGCACACCCAGCGGACATTATGTTGATATATACCACCATATAATCAGCTCATTTTATTCTGCACGTGCACATGAATATTCTAGCATATCAGCTACTAGTATCTTCAATACTTGCACAGTCAACACTCTATAAGTACAATGTGTGTATTTCCGCGCTATAGGCACGCAAATAATGGATAACGAATATGTGCACCATGTGCCCCAATATTACAACAATTGCTCACGCACGGATCTCGTGGGGCACATTGTAGCCACGCAAGCCTCTTTAGTGTCCATGCACTCTCACCAAATCAGTCTAGTTCAAAATCACTAGTCTTCTAGTCGTAAGGAGCATGCATCTAGTATATATGCATGATTCACAACTGTTCCACATTTCTAAATTAATTCTTCATTTGCAGGTAACCAAAAACGGAGTTACTGTGAGTACCTCATCACAACACTCACAGCACACTTTAGGGTGTGTGCTGATACTTACACTTGGCCTATATATTATTTTTACGGCCATTCACCAAAATTATTTTTTCTTCAATTTTGGCTGGTCCTGACGAAAGCCTCTAGAACTATGTTGAAGGCTGAAACTAGTTGACCTTAGTTTCTAGGGATACAAGGAAAATAACATTCCTTTTTTTATATCCCCCCTACCTTTTTTTACATTAGTCCTGGGACCCTTTTAATTAAAGTTTTTTCATAGGGCATTTCCCAGAGACTTTTTTAACTCTTAATCACTTCACATATAGCACTTCACTCACTGCTCATAACCCTGCTCCGCTGTATCTCAGGCGTTGTAGCACAACTGGATTGTGCTAGACAATCCAGTTGGGCCCCGATGATGAAGCATGCCACCTACTAGGTAGGTGGGTGAGGGGTTTCTTATACAGCAGTTGTGCTCTCCTTCCTTTCACGTTGTTTTCAACAATCTCAGCGAAAAAGTCTGCTTTGAGGCATGAAACTTGTCCATTTTGTTTGATCATATTGTTCTGGGGAAGAGGACAAGTTTTTCTTTTCTTTTCCTCGCTCTCTTGTTGTTCTTATTTATGAATCTCATGTTTCTCCATAAATACTGAGAGAGTCGTCAGTACATGCTTCTCCAAGACCTTCACCAGAAAGGGAAGCTGAGAAATGGGCCTATAGTTCTTTAATATAGTCCTGTCTGCCCCTGTTTTTTTTAAAAGAGGGATAACCCTAGCCTCCTTCATATTAGCGGGCACCTGACCGGTTGTCAAGGAATTGTTCAGGAGAGTAAGAATCTGATTCTCCAAGGCGGGTAGAGCCATTCTAAAGATCCGTGGGGGGCAGGGGGTCAATAGGAGAGCCTGACTTGGTCCCATAGGCCAAAAATGTGAGAGTCCTTGAGTCTAGGTGCGGAAAGCTGGTGATAGGATTGTCAATAAAAGGTAGGGGGGTGGACAATTCCGGGGAGCATGTGGCGATGCATGTGTTTTTAATCTCTAAAAGAATATCAGTTACTTTCTGAAGGAAAAAGGCCTGAAAAGCATTGCAGTCGGAGGGTCCTGCTGCAAGGTTAGTGTCAGACTTTTTGCCGAGTTCTTTCAAGATCTTAAAAGTCTCCTTTTGTATATTCGGCACGTCGGCGATTCGCTCAGCATAGTACTCAGCTTTTCTGGATATAATGGCCTTTTTATAAAGTATAAGTAGAGATTTGTAAATTGTTAGCTCAGCAGGGTTATAAACTTTCCGCCATCGTCTTTCGGCTTGGCGAAGGCTTTGTTTCCTTTCCCTCAGTTGCTCATTAAACCAGAGGGCCCCCTTGCCTTTATGTCGAATTCTTTCATTGCGTTCTGGTGCTACCTGATCAATAGCAACTAGTAGGGTGTTGGTAAGAGTTGCACTTTCTTGATCGATATTGCCCACCTCAGAATTGGGTGGGGATAGCCTCTGTAGTGTAACCCCTAAGTTCGCAGCCTGTATTTTATTCCAGCTCCGCACCTTCCTCCATTTGAGAGGAGATTGTGGAAGTGGGCTATCTACAGGGACCCAGCACGAGATCAGAGAGTGATCTGACCAAGCGCAGGGTCGAATGTCCATGAGCCTATCCCGCCTATCAGAGGACCAAATCAGATCCAAAATATGCCCTTTTATGTGGGTTGGGCGATCGACCATTTGAAGGAGCCCCATGGAGGACATTGCCATTTCGAGTTGTTTGGCGTGCGGCTCTCTCTGGATAATTTCCCAATGGTGATTGAAGTCTCCAACCACCATGAGACTTTGGTATTCTGTACTAAGGTCAGACATGGTCTCAGTGAGATAGTCATAGAGCCTTGGGGTTGCCACCGGAGGGCGGTAGACCACCAAGAGCAGGAAGCAAGAAGATTTAAGGGAGATTTTAATTCCTAGTAGATCTGTGTTGTCAATGCTCTCTGCTATGATCTTTGTGGCCATGAGCCTGGTGTTAAAAAGAATCGCCACACCCCCCCCCTCTCCTATTGTCCTGCCTGTTGTGCCAAAAGGCATCAAATTCCCCAGGAAGGGCAGCGATAATATCTGGGGCAGAAGTGTCACCCAGCCAACTTTCCGTTAGTGCCAGTATGTCAATATCCCCCTCCTGGAGAAGCGTAAACATTTCCAGGTAATGTTTCTGTAGTGATCTTGTGTTTAAGACCACTATTTTTAAACCCGGAAGGTGATCCAGGCTGATGTAATTCTGGGGTGCTTGCCTCAGTAAAGTGTGGCTACCTGTCCCCTGTTGCCTCAGAATGCAGATAACCACAACAAAACCTAAGGCTATGTATACCAGAATTTTCTTAAGAGTTTGAAAAGTCTAATTAAGAGACAGGTATTCACAAAGCAACACTGCAGCCTACTGCCTACACCTTATGTTGAAGTCTGTGTGAGGAACAGGGCTTTCATTTGACCTCCAGGATCCAGGGGCATATACCACAATAAAGAACAAGGCCCCTTGCGTTAATATTCACCAATATATTAATCATAATAATGCCAGTTTCGGTGATGGTGCTGATCCTCAATGGCTCTTGCAGCAGGAACTTTCTCGACCTAAATGAATTCATTCGGATCGGCACACTTGAGACTACCAGTATTTTTAGGATTTGGATCTTTTCGACCTTTCTATATTAATTGTGCCTATGCTCATACCTTGTCAGTCTTGATGATGACATTCGGAATCATTTTAGGTTGAAACTCTGTCTACGCTTCTGGCAGAGGGTTGCCTGCAGTTGGGGAGCACCCAAATTTAAGACCTGGATTCCAGACCTAAAACTGTGTCAAGAATAATCCCTGATATATGCTGAGCTTCTTCCTCCTAATTTAAAGCAGAGAGAGCTAATGTATATGCTATCTCATACATCATAGAGAATGAATTGAAGAATGGAATAGCTGTGGAACGGGAGGTGAAGGGAAGGTGAATAGTAAGGGGGTAAAAGGAACCAGACTGCTCATGTACTGATCATTGAGAAATCACCCCTGCGGCACAAGATTTGTTACTTGGTCATACTGGCATTTACTCTTTTCAATTGTCTGATTATTGTGTGATGGTATTGATGCTTTTTTCTGATGGTTGTTTGTATCCAAACATAATACAATAAAGGTTAACAAAACTTAAAAAAAGATCCCACTGTACTTAAGAAAAGCACACACAACAATCTCCAATATCTGACAAAAGTGAACGCCTGGATGAGTCATAATAATTTGAACCTGAACAGCAATCCGTTGGAGATATTGCTTCCTTTATTCCTTTCTTTCAGCTTCTTTATTTGCCCCAGTGACTAGGAGAATGTTCTACTCAAATTTGATTCTCAGCTGACACTTAAGTTTGAGTTGATGCAGCTTTTTGCAGTGCCACTAGATCGACCAGGCAACAGCGTACCAAATTATGTTACATGCCTGGCTATATCTTTCATAGATTCACTTGCCTAAATGTTCCTTATCTTCATACTGGCAACCGTTGGTACAATACAGGTAAATAGTAGTCTTACTACTGCATTAGCTATCATTACATTATACCATAGAGTACATACAAAAACTACCCACCTCATTTTGATGCCTGGCATTAGCCAATAAGGTGTAGAAAGCCCAAGACCCCCTTCCCTCTCCTGAGGCTCCACCTATAAGATGTTCTACCTCATGTTCTGTGCAGAACCTTCTGAAGCTCTGCTCAAATATTCAACTTTTTCTGGCTATTTCCAGTTAGTTTTTTGAGAGTCATGTAAATGTCTGAGAGAGGTAGTGTGTTTCTAGCAGTAATCTTTTCACACAGTTTTCACAGAGCCTAGATCTATAGTAAAGAGCAGAGATGTCAATGGTGCAAGCAGTACTGATAAACCTATTTGCTCAAGGTAAGCTTCGTCCCACCATCAGTTTTGAGCTGCTTTGCTAATCAGTATTCAGACTTCTGAACCTATGAAAGACCAAACGCATAGAAGAAAAAAGTTACTTACCTCCGTAACTGTAGTTCTCCATCATTGGTGCCTTTCATAGAATCATATACAACCCACACTTCTAAACTATTTTAGAGATTTACTTGTATGTATTGAAACAGCCAAGCTTTGAAAATCTGGAAGTTGAAGCAGCAGGAGAGAGAAGAGCCTCTCTTTCTACCTCATTGGCCAATATTCTTGTCTGTAATAAGATTACTAGACTGCATGTAGGCTATAGGATTGTGTAGTGTTAGTTAATGCAGTAGAAAGCGTACTATTTAATTGTGTGGTATCAAGGGAACCCAGCTTTATGACTGGGAATTTTTAAGCATGTGAATCTATAAGAGGTACAACACTGGAGAACTATAGTTACAGGTATGTAACATTTTTGTTACGCATTGGGCTGAAAGGTAATTTATACGGGAGGGGAAGACAATTCATGCTGCCTATTATGCGATTAAAATGTATGTTATGCAGCACATTCTATGTCAATTTAAAGGATCTCAAGACCAGACTCTTAGAATGTAACGCAGCGCCCAGTTGGACTTGCAAACACGCCCCGCGCCTTGAAACCCTCACAGATGTGTAGCCGCGCTCAACAAGTACTGATTGATTGATTGAATATTATCTAGCTATTTTGTCATTCTAACACACATCAATACACAAGGGATACCAGTGCTATAGAAAATACATATTTTAATAAGAAAATGATACACTTTCATAAGGTCCCATACAAATGGATTCAGTGACCATTCTTTTTTTTGTATTCTAACTAAGTCCAAGAAGGTAGCCATGTCAACACCTCCCTTTCTACCTAATAATAAATAGAAAATATATTCAATGTTGCAATCAGCAGAAAGTAATCTTTCATATACTCACATTTTATATTAAAAGGTTGCTCTTCTTTTATTCCACTCATCATAGTTAGGTTTCAAAACCTCTCCTTTGTTTCAGACGTACCCTCTGTTCAAAGTATAGGACCTCCGGAAGCAGTTCTATCCATTATTGAATTATAATGCACATTGCATATTTATTATGCACATTCCTCGCTAGGAGTTATTCTGAGGCCTTCATTATGAGTGGCCCAGATAATTCTTGTATGGGCTCTAACTGCTGTAGGTGACTAACTCCACACTTCAGTCGTTTTCCCTGGGTAAATTTTGGCAGATCAAAACTTGCTGACATTTATCGGGGTATAAATGCCCAGTAATTACCGGGACATGTTGATTTTGTCTCAGGAAGCACCAAAATCCACAGGCTATTCCATTTTATATCAAAGACAAACTCCCAACTTTTTGCTATTTATCTCACCTGATGAATTCTAACTCAGCAATGTCGGATTTCATTGGGTGTGATAAATAGCAGTCTAAACACTGGGAAACTGGTAATGAGGGCCTACATTTAAAGACATCAGAGCATAATGTATGCAACATGATTAAAGTTCTTCTAATCTCTATGTGCCCTCTTTAAATAACCGCTGTTTTAGCTGAGCTGTAAACATGAAAATATGATATGCATGAACAGGAACACAAAACGTTTTCATAACCAAGAAGTAATCACTCTTTCCATCCTCTTCATTGATTGCCGATTAAACAGAGGGCTACGCTTAAAGGCTTATGTATTGCACATAGAACACTGTATGGTACGGTGCTGGCCTACATCAAGGAGTGCCTGAGACACTATCGGCCTGGTCACTATCTACGATCCTCTGAGACAAATTTGATGACCTGTCTGCGATTTAGTAAAGCTACCTTGGGCAGCCGGGCATTCTCGGTCTTGATTCCTCAAATTTCAAATGGATTGCCGGAGACTTTGAGGAAAGATGTAGCTCTCCTTTCCTTTTGGAAAAGGCTGACTTTTTTATTTAAACAAGCCAAGCTTGGCAGTAACAGGTTATGATAGCCCTAAGGTAAGCACCAAGAGACAAGTGGTATTTGTGCGATATATAATTATCATTAACATAAAATAACTGAACATAACTGTGAAGTACATTGGAGCAGAAGTTTTCCCCTAGCTTCTAACTATCTGTCTTTTAGTTGGGAATCTTAACACCACATGAGCAAAACTGTCCCCTCCTAAAATGTTTGAATTAAAGGGTGACTAGTTGCCTTATTACATCATTGTAACGCATGTCCATCATTTTCAGTAATGCAGGATTGCTTCCGCATGACTGTCCCATTTTTCACTTCTGTGTTTTAGGCACAGTTATGGGTGCTGTTAATTGAAGTCAGGAGAGGTTGTCTCAGCCTGCTCACCATTGTGAAGATCAGCTACTTGAACTCTTGTCCAGTTCTCAGCTAATTTTTAGGACTCGCCTAGCGATGCAGCGCATGCGCTGCTCGCCTTGGCGAGATCTATTGTTGTTGGTTTGTCGGCAGAAGTGGGACTGGAGATGTCCACGCGTGTGAAGGACAGGATATGTGCACGCGTACATCTAATGGGAGACAGCAGATGTGAGCATACGGGTGACAGGAGATGTGCACGTGTACGGCTCTGCTCGGTTGCTCCCTCTCTCCTTCCGTGTCTGCGCGCGCGTTGTTAAACTCCTATTTACTTTCGCTTTTCATCAGTCGCGTCTTACTTTTTTTTTCTCCCTCCATCAGGCCCCTTCTGCTTTTGTGATACACCACCCTACCGCAACACTACATGCCCCCACATATGCTTTTTAACCTGTCTTTACCAAGTCCGTAGTGCTGTATTTACAACCGTTGACAAGTGACTTCCATTCCGATATAAAACCACATGTGGAAATGCACAGCTCCGCAAACAATGGTGCCTTAAACCCACTGCACTGAAGTTGTAAGCTTGCTACCTGTGCTCCGGTGGCCCCTGTCTCCAGCCGCTCCCCTGGTCCTGCGCCTCCTCTCCAGCAGTAAACACAAGCCCCAGCAGACAGGGATATTTAACACCCGCTCGTGCCCAGCCCCCCCCTTCACTTGTGGCTAATGAGACCCAGACTGGAAGAACAGGTTCTCTTTGAAGATCCCCAACGAACCAGAGGCTGGCAGAGCCCAGCCCCGGACCAGAGCAGCAGACTGGGAACACGTGGGGCGGCACTGCATGCCGTGCAGCTACGGGAAGGGGCACTGCACGCTCTGCAGCCACGGGCACAGCACAGCACTGCTACCATGCTCACATCACTGCATACCCTGCAGCCACGGTAAGGGGCACAGCAATGTTATAGTATTTATTTATAGCAGTTTTATGTAGCGTGAACGTGCCCAAAGCATTTATAATGCAATATGGCATTGTAAATGACAATGCCTTTTATGTATGTGTTAAGAAAACCTACAAAGTGTGTGTTTACGCGCACCACTTGCAGGTTTTCAAAACACGTAAATCAAGGGCAGGGTAATTTACAATGTCAATAGCACAAACTCTCGCAAATGCGAGACCTACTGCATTGCAAATGTTTGTTGCCAGTGTGTCTGGGTACTCAGGCTTATAGTTTTGTGTTCTCCTTTTTATGACGTTTGGTCATCGTAGTGGCTAAAATCTATCAGTTTGCTTCAAAATCCTTTCACTCCGCTTATTTCTAAGTTTTGGGTATAGACCGAGCCCTTCCACCTTTTATATTTAAGAAACCTACAGTTTGATTCACGGCAATAAGTGCACATTCCTTTGGTGAACGCTACTCCTTTTATAAAGTGTAATCGAAATATCAGTATCTTATACTGAATTCACGCTTCCCCCGTAAGAAACTGAATCAGTACTTTAGGAGATAGGCTCATCCTACTGTGGCAATACAGTTCCTTATTAGCCCACTACAGTTCCATTGACAAAACCTGGGCTAACCCCTTGTGGCTGACCCCTCGTGGCTGCTGAAATACCGAAATAACAAAGACGTAGGTGTTTCCCATGTAGAATAACAGTTACCCATTGACACATTTTCATCTATAAAAACATTCCTCTCAAGTAAAACTCTTAACTGATCTTAATGTTCAACCTACACAAATGTCAATACCTCTATGCAGCAGGTGCCTATTCATGGGTGCCCGCCATGCGCCTAAGCTGTAGCGGGTCCAGACAACCAACCCCACCTGCCATAACCTAATGAACCGGAAACGGGGGAAAACTACAGGAGCCTATTCAAAACTCATATATCCATCAATTTCCATCCTCCGATTTCTTTTTCTTTTTTTTCTCACCACCCCATGCTTTTGTCAGCTAATAAAAAACACCCTGCTTCATTTTGTCCTCTTATCAATGTCCTGCTCATTTCCCTGTACCAGCCTCTTTTGTATTCTGATCAGGCATCAATCGTTATATTTTAGGCATTTCACATGTTTTACTCTACAGCGACTATTGTATTCATACTTGTAATTCTCCACTTTTGTTCCATGTTGTCCTCTCTGTGTCATCTTTGGATTTCTTCATCTGAGGAGATCAGAGCTTCTTTATCTGTTTATCCATTTGCAAATTTTACGTCTGCTTGTACAATTATTCTGTATCTGTTATTCTGGGATCCCATTTCTCTAGCATGATGGTCAGTGCTTTCAAGTAATAGCGGTCGATTTGTTCGGGGCTTTAGCCACAGTGAGGTAGTCAGTCTCCTTAGGGTTCCTGGTCTCATGTATAGCTATTCCCAAACCTTCCGTGGTTCATTGAAGAAGTGTGATTTCCTATTGTGGATTAATCAGAGCTTGGCAGTGAAAATTTGCATATATTTTCATTCATTCTTTGCTTCTTTTGAGTATAGACCAGGAAGGTTTGTATTGTGTATGTAAGACACTGGGCTACTGGTTGAGGGGGTTGAAACCCTACTCAAGCAGAAACCAAAATCCATGTCGGGGTGAAGTCACAAGCAAACCCCAAAATAACCTGTGCTCAACCCTTTGGTAGCTTGGCACAGAGCAGTCAGGCTTAACTTAGAGGCAATGTGTAAAGTATTTATGCAGCACTTTAAACAGTAAGGAAGTGAAAACACAAGAGAAAAATCCCTCACCACTTTAGAACAATAGAGCAAAATGTAATAAATAAATTTGATAGAGACATCTAGCTGCAGATTCCTTAACTCTTGAATTATCCCCATTTGCCAGTCTGGATCTGGAATTTTTTATAGCAGTACCTCTGCGCACCAGGGCATGGCGTCATACGGCTCTGTGATGACGTCGTCTCCGGATATGATGGCAATGGAGTCATATAAGTCCTTTCCAGCGCGCAGACGTCAGTTTCTTATTTTTGGGTTGCAACGCGAATCCGGAGAAGCGTTTCTCTGGCTGTTTTTCTGCCTGCTGTGATGAACCTTTTTCATCTGAAACAGTGTGCTCTATGCCCTTTGGGTTTAAGTCTTGTGGGTCCTGTGCTCGCAAGATGTCAGATACGGACCAATACTCTATCTATATATGGTGCCTGGGTGAGCACCACGGCGCCGAAGAGTGTTACGCCTGTCAGGGGTTGAAAGGCGCTGCAGGAGCGTTGCAGGAAGCTTCTGATGGCACGGTTGTCGCGGACTTCCAGCTAACATTGTCGGTCTTCCTCCCAGGCCAGAGGTCGTTCCCGGGAGCGCTGCTCTTCACCCTGTGGTCAATTGCAATATTCCCGGTCTCCGTCGACATCACACGGTAAGCAGCATCACAAGAGGTCGAAGGCCCGGGCCTCTAAGGCGTCTTCGACTTGCGAAATGGATCACGAAGGTGTCTCTTCCCTAATTTTGAGACTCCTACTCCGGCGTCACTCCCGAGCTTCCTAGTTGTCCCTGGACCTGGGGCGACCTGAAAACAGGTGCAGGTGTACTACCAGGCTCTCCATCTGATCTTTGGGCCCTCGTCTCCTTCTGGAGCATCTGCGGGCCCCAAGGAGGTCATAGGCGCCGTAACTGCATCATCGACGTGGGTTCGCCCTCGGCAGCAGGTCCAGCCTCAGGCTCTGAGACGCCGGTGCATGGTCCTTCAGGGCCACCGATGGCGATCGGCTCCAGGGCGACGTTGGTTGCCATTACGGTACTGGTTGTTGTGGCGCCGGTAGACTCCGAGCTGGAGTCAGTGTGCATTTTGTGCCGGTTTCACCGCAACTCCGGATATGTACGCAGATACCGGCTGAGGTCTCTTCTCCTTCCCAGTTAGACGTCGGCATGGTGTCGCCTCAACACTGTGCAACGTTGCCTCGACGTCCCCTCGACGCCGTTCGACATCAGTTAAGAAGCCATATTACGAACTGGTAATTTCTGTGGAGGATCTACAAGGCTTGGAATGATGATCATTGTAACGAAAATGAAACTGAAACTTAGTTCAGTTTCACAGTTTCGGTGCTTGTGGGGCTATCTCAGCCCCCGAGCACCGAAACACATGGGAGAGGTATTGTTGGAAAGGGGTGAATCTCCCGTTTCCAATGGTATCCTTCCCTAGTGGATCCCTGCTTGGGGATCCCCCCAGGAGGGCGATCCCCAAGCAGGGATTCACCCACAAGCACCAGGGAGGGGGGAGCTGCCCCTTGGGCAAGGGCCTTTGCTCCCCCATAGATTTTTGGCTCCGAAAGTCTTTCTGCCCCCCCTGGGGAGCAGATGGGGGCAGTAGTCCCCAATCTGCCCCCCGAGGGGGCAAAAAGCACCCTAGACACCAGGGAATATTTTTCTATTGGCCAGGGTTGAGGGCTGCCCAGAATGAGCATGCCAATGCAGCACACCCAAAAGAAAAATGGTACAGTCTTTCTGCCCCCCCAAGAGGCAGATGGGGCAACTAGGCACTAAGGTTTAAAAAATAAATAAATGCCACAGTCTTTCTGCTCCCCCCCCCCCCCAGGAGGCAGATGGGGGCAGTAGCCCCTGATCTGCCTCCCGGCAGAAAGCCGACTAGGCACCAGGGATTTTTTTTTTTAATATACATAGGGGTGCGGGCTGCCCAGAATGGGTGTGCTGATGCCCCCAACCCAAAAAAGTGCCACAGTCTTTCTGCCCCCCCGGGAGGCAGATAGTGGCAAAAGTCCCTAATCTGCCTCCCAGGGGTGGGGGGGCAGAAAGACCAATAGGCATCAGGGAATATATTTGTTTTTAATTCAGGGGTGTGGGCTGCCTAGAATGGGCATGCCAATGCCCCCACCATGCCCCCAAAAATGCAACAGTCTTTCTGCCCCCCAGGAGACAGATGGGGGCAGTAGCCCCTGATCTTCCCCCCAGGGGGAGTCCGAGAGCCCTCTAGGCGCCAGTGATTTTGAACCTTAACTCTGCCAGCACCTAGCGAAACCAAGGAAACCTGTACATTTTTTAAAACTAGGCACCCAGGGAAATCCGGGATGTTCTGACTTGTCTGGCTCTCACCAGGTTCTGTTATCCAAAATCCCTTGCAAACCTCAAACTTTGTGGGAAAAAAACCCACATTTTCCTCACATTTCTGTGATGGAAAGTTCTGGAATTTGCGAGGATCCACAAATTTCCTACCACACAGCGTTCCCCCAGGTCTCCCGATAAAAATGGTACCCCACTCGCATGGGTGGGGTCAAGTACCCTCGACAGGCAAGGGCCCAAAACGTATACCTATCACAAGACAACCTGGTTTTGCAAGGGGGGGTCACCTGGGTTTTTGGCCACGGGCTTGGCGGCCATCTTGGGCAACCTACCAAACCCACACATTTCTGAAAACTAGACACCCGGGGGAGTCCAGCGAGTTATGGCTTGCATGGACCCCCTAACGTTTTCCCACCCAGAATCCCCTGCAAAAAAATGGTACTTCACTCTTGTGGGTGTGTCAAGTAGCTGTGACAGGCAAGGGCCCAAAACGTATTGTGGAGACATCAAAATTACCTATCACAAAACGATCTGCTTTTGCAAGGGGGGTCGCATGAGTTTTTGGTCCCGGGCTTGGCGGTGATCTAGGGAAACCTACCAAACGCACACATTTATGAAAACTAGAGCCCCGGGGGAGTCCAGGGAGGTATCCCCCAACTTTTCCCTAGCCAAAATCCCTTGCAAACCTCAAATTTTGATGAAAAAATCACATTTTTCGCAAATTTCTATTTGGGAAAGTACTGGAATCTGCATGGATCCACAAATTTCTTACCACCCAGCGTTCCCCCAGGTCTCCCGATAAAAATGGTACCTCACTCGTGTGGGTGAGTCAAATACCCGCGCAAGGCAAGGGCCCAAAACGTATTTAGGAGACACCAAACAACGTGGTTTTGCATGGGGCGTTACCTGGGTTTGTGGCCCCGGGCTCAGCGGCCATCTTGGGAAACCCATCAAACCCACACAATTCTGAAAATTAGACACCCGGGGGAGTCCAGCGAGGTATGGCTTGCGTGGACCCCTAATGTTTTCCTACCCAGAATCCCCTGCAAACCTCAAATTTAGCTGAAAACCCACATTTTCCACATATTTATGTGTGGAATCACCGTGCCGGCACAAGTGTCCTACCCCACAGCGTTCCCCCTCAGTCTCCCGAGTAAAATGCTACCTCATGATACTACATAATAAAAAACCATTGCAAGACGCTGCTCAGTTATTGGCTCTGGGTTCGTCGGGTTCTTGATGAACCTACAATTCCTATATCCACAACCAGAACGGTCCAGCGGTATATTGCTTTCAAACATCTGTCATAATTAGAAGAAGTTACAGGTGAAAACGTTGGCACAAATGGCTGTTTTTTTCAACTAATTTTCAATTTTTCCAATTTTCAACACTTAGTTTCTATAAAGAAACCTTGAAGGATCTACACAAATGACCCCTTGCTGAATTCTGAATTTTGTCTACTTTTCTAATATGTTTAGCATTTTAGGAGCCATTATTGCGTTCATACCTATTTCTACCATTAACTGGAAGAAGGTTGAAAGCACAAACAATAGCATAAATAAGCTATGCCGAGTAAAATGCCAACATTTTTGGATTTCTGTCAAACGTCTGTCAGTCCCTGAAAGCTGGGACAATTGTGATTTCAGCACCACATACCCTTTGTTGATGGCATTTACAGGGAAAAAAACAGACGCTTTCATTTGCAGCACTTTTTTCCAATTTTTCCCCCAAAAACGAAATGTAACTGTATTTTGGCT
Organism: Triturus cristatus; assembly: GCF_964204655.1. NCBI lineage: Eukaryota > Metazoa > Chordata > Amphibia > Caudata > Salamandridae > Triturus > Triturus cristatus. The sequence continues at coordinate 252,773,431 of NC_140591.1, forward strand.
AATTTCTGGGTCCCCTCCAGGGGAATCCACAAACCCTGGGTAGCTTTAGAATCCCCATGATGTTGGAAGAAAAGGACGCAAATTTGGCATGGATACCTTATGTGGTCAAAACGTTACAGGGGCCTAAGCGCGAACTACCCCAAATAGCCAAAAAAAGGCTTAGCACAGGGGAGGAAAAGGCCTAGCAGCGAAGTGGTTAAAAAAAACATAAGAGTACACAAACTTCATAAAACACTTATTAAAACTTGATATCCAATGACATCAAAAATATCCTACAAATCATTGCACATAGTTTTCCTAAGTCAAACTGATTTGTTTATACATTCTTTTAGTGCAACACAAACTGTCAGTGATTCAAATCTTTCTAAATAAATAGGGGTGAGTCTACAGTGTTTAACATTCCAAATCAATAGCTTTGAATAACAGAGTCATTGATTTTTATAGAATTTACACATAAAATAAGTCACTTAGGGCCACGTGTATCAAAATTGGAAATTGCGATTCCCGCGATTTTCTGAGAATCGCAATTAGGTAATCGCAATTTCCAATGTATGAAACTCCATGAGTTTCATATACTGATTCGTAGTGGGTCACAAACTGACCTACCTAATTATTTTAATGAGGTAGATCGCAATTTGCGACCCCCTAGGAATCGCAGAAATCATGGGGATGGTGGCCTGCAGAGGACACCAGACCACCATGACTGTGATTGCTTTTAAAGAAAGCAATCTTTTTTTTTTTGTAAAGCAGCCCATTTTCCTCAAAGGAAAACGGGGTGATTTACAAAAAGAAAAATGAAACGTTTTCCTTTCATTATTTAATAGCAGGCAGTGGTCCGTGAGACCACTGCCTGCTCTTAAAAAATGCTTTTACAAACATTCACAAAGGGGAAGGGGTCCCTTGGTGACACCTTCCCATTTGCGAATGAGTTACCACCTGCTTGAAGTAGGTGGTAAAATGTGAATGTTTTGTGACGCATTTCGGTCATAAATAATTTTTATACATGCCGATACGGTTCGGTATTAGGAAGGGATGCCCTTAACATGCCCCTTACTAATACCGAAACGCAAAACCCAATTTGCGATTCGGTAACACGTTACCCAATCGCAATTTGGGTTTGATGCATGTGAAAAGCCTTTTTTGCATTCACAAATGGGTCGATTATGCAAATTGGTCCGTTTGCGAAGACAAAAATGCTTCATGCATTGCCCCTTAGTGCTTTGCAGAGTAATTCCATCACATGGGCAAACCCTGGGATCCCTGAACCAATGACCCATTTCTGGGTAGGCTACCCAAAAAAGTATCATATGAAGACGAAACCTAGTCAATAAAAATGGATGGTGTTGATTAAATACATACATAAGATCAGATTGCATGACTTCAGGTATTAGCAGCAAGTCAAGATTAGCTACTGTTAATTTGCCATAATTATCATCATAAAAGTCTTAATTCAAGGCGCCATTAAAGGAACATAATACAAACAATTAAAATCAAGTCACATTTTCAATTCATCAAAGCAACATATCATTTATCCATCATGTTTCTCAGCCTTACTGCAGCTGACATAAATTCATAGATCAATATGCATACAAATTCAGACTGAAGTAATTGAAGGTGCAGCAGGGCAGGTTTGCATTTGCTCATATTAAGAGACCTAAATCAAGGAATTAAAAACAGTTTCCAAGGTGCTGTTCTGACCGTACAAAACAGAAAAAAGTGTAACATTGAGCGGATTTTGAATCACAAGGGCACAAATCTCTAGTCTCAATCTACATCTTCAGTGTAGGGAAACAGAAGATGGACTATATTAAAATGAAACCTAAGCAAATCTGTGCTTAGGATTCGATATAAAACACAGATATGGTTCCATAAAAATCCTGGTAGATAAAAGTTGATAACTAACCACCATCTCTTACCTCCTTCTCGTATGCTTGGAAGCATGGTAAAAAATTTAAATTTAACGATATCTTTCACAGAAACATAAATACATTCAGGGTTAGTTCACACCTTCCCAATATTGTAAATTGCTCCTTAAGACCAGTCATCCGGGGGATTTTTAATGCCTCATCGTGTCTCAAACAATCTAGAATCACAAGTCGATTACGGGCAGTTTCCCTTTTTAACCAGATAGAAAGCTATAATATTAAAGGGAATAACTTAATCCTCAAGATACAGAACACCCAGGTCAGAGTGGTATACATATGTTGGGTAACTAGTTGGAACAGACAATAATCTTTTCAAAAAGTCATTTCACCGACCTGTAAGGGAGATGCATTACTAGTTCCACAACTTCCTGCACCATAAGTGGCCACAGATATACACCTTGCCTTATACATGTTAATCATTGTTTCCAGGAGTTTAGAACCCAGTTTTGCAGAAAATCTAAAAAAAAAAAAAAAGGTAAAAATTAACTGTTCAAATTGGGACTTCCCTATTTTCATAAGGTGTGATTAAGTACCGTTATTGCTGGATGGAACCCCCAGGTACATAAAGGTCAGGACATACAAGAGTCTAGCCTCTTTATAACAATATGCATTTTCGATTTGCTATTCAACTGACCACAATTCATGATATATGATTTTGATACATTTGTGGACACATTTATTTGGTCCATTAACAGGTTACATTTATCCAAATGCTTTTGAGGTCCTTGAACCTTAAAACACCTTTGCTAGCACTTAACACTACCCTCCCCTGAACCCTAAAAAACTCTTACTGACCATAAAGCGCCTGAACTACCCCTTAATGATCCACTCTTAACGCTAAACTTCCCTGAAACTTAAAAATACATAATTAGTCTCTGCCCCCTTCCCCACCTCACTATAAATGCTTTGCTACTTTAGTAAGAGAATAGTCTTTGCCATGCTCCCAGCACTTACCTTTGTAAGGCATGAAATTTTTCTGTTTTATTTTTGCCACAACTTTGTTTTAACTCCCTTTTTCAGTAGACTAAATTTTTGACACAATATATTTACTGCAAACCGAACTGCCATGCGATGTATATTTACATCTTTTTGTCTTTTTTAACCAGCAAACCTTTTGAGCCTGTGTTAGGCTGTTCACCTGGGGTTGTCCCAGTACTCCAGCTTTATCACCACACTCTCGCACTGTCGCAATGAGTTTGAAGCCTTTCAGAAATCTGTGACTATTGCACCTGAGCCTTTTTGCAGAGTCTCCTCCAAACTTTTTGCCTTCACTCCTGTTTTACTAAATGTGTTTTGTTGAATTTAGAACTCTGCACACTTTTTCACTGCTAGCCAGTACTAAAGTGCTTGTTCTTTCTCCTTTAAACATTGATAAAATCGGCTTTCGCCCAATTGTCACATTCAATTGACTTATAAGTCCCTAGTAAAGATGTACTGTACTTGTAGGCATGCATCAGAAAATACAACAGGAGACGTCCCATAAGCCAAGTTGAGACCCAGGTGCTTATGGTACCAGAAACAATGTCTCAAAAGGTACTATTTGAAAGACAATAATTCAAGCGTGGATAAATTACAAGAAAAGAAAAAAAAAGGGAAACAATACCACTATTAATTATTACGGTCAGTATTGATCTTATGGCAGGAAAACATTAATTTCTAGAGAGCAATATATCCTTACTGCAGGTGTTATCAAACAACTGCACACATAGTGCTCGTAAAGGAGGGAACAGCGCGAGTGAGGCACATGGTAAGGTGGCAGCGAAAAAGGCGTAATTAAAATTTGTACATTACATGAACAATTTCAGTTTGAAGCATGTTAGGAGGCAAGGAAGCCATAAATACGCTGTGTTTAATCAACGGAGTTTCGACCTGTCTGTTTTCAGGTCATCATCAGGACGTGATTACTTGTATCATTTTAGATTGCTGCAGAAAAAGATGGGGCAAAAAATAAAAGAGGGACTGGAAGGTTGGGTGGTGAGAGGAGGAGGTTGCCAAGGGATAGCTACCTGGTGTAGTATCGGAAATACATCCAGAATGAATCATGTGACCGAGAGGTCAGATCTGGGCAAGTCCAAGCAGGGCATATAACAATTGTAACTGGAGGGGATCCTGCAACAATGGAGGATAATTGAGAGGGTAGCTGACAAGAAGGGGAAAGGAAGGCTCATGGATAGTGGGGGGAGCAGGAGCTTACCAAGGTTGGTAAGAACCAGTGTAAATGCGAAGAGGCGTAAGGCGATGGGAAAACCTCTTCAAGTTAGCCAGGAAGGAGAAACATCTGGGAATCAATCCTCCCGAAGTGATAAGTTCTCTGTCAGACGATTCATTTTGGGCATATTTCTAATGCGACACCAGGTAGCTATCCCTTGGTCACCTTCTCCTCACGAGTCAAAAGACTAGGTGTAGTTGGCAATTGGCCTTTGTGTATTCCTCTCAGACAGCCACACAATAGAGGATCTGGATGTTGCCAGGATGATCCATTCAAGGCAGGATGGAGCAGTGCACAGGCCTACTTGCACTTCTATGGCACTGCCTCAGCCAACGCACAAAGAACTTCACAATATCCTATTGTGACTGCAGACAGACTGGGACCAGGACATGGAGGCAGGAAATTCCAACCACCTCTGTGTGGGGGAAATCCATAGGAGATTCACTCATTTCAAAGCTTGCACCAGGTACAAAAACAGGACTCTCAGACCCACTCTTAAGTACACTCCTGCACCTGTGGATACTACAGAAGAAGGACTGCCTTGATGCCAGAGGACTGCCCTGATGCTTGAGGCCTGCCCTGCTATCTGAGAAGGAAGCCTGGACCTGCTCCCTTCATTCCAGGCTACCTGAGTAATTCCAAGGGCTAGTTAGCTGGCCTCCTGTTCTGAGCTACAGAGACTCAACAAGCTCCAGAAGCCTCCCTGCAACAGCCCAGCTAACTTGCTACACTGAACTAGGCTTAACCTGCAGTTGGACCTGTCTGAACCCTCCTGGCCTTGCTGGAGTGTTTTCCTGATCTACAAGAGGTTCCTTCCAGGTCCTCTACCAAGGTGTGGCATCAGTTGAGCTCCTTCTCATAAAAAAGGAGACATCCTGAAGTTTTGGGCGCTTCATGACCGCGAACGGGTAGTTCACGCCAAGATCTTGCCCCCTGTGGCAACTCTTTGCGCTACATTGACCGCCCGTGGAAAATGCCAGCGCGAGATTCGCACTTTGCGCTACATTATCGACATCCCACGATAACCTCCAAATTGAAGCTCCAGTAGCGACTGTCCGGAACGCCTAATAGGGTCTTCGCGTTACAGTGAAAACCGTCCGCGACACCTGGCCTGCTCTTTGCACTACAGCATTGACCATCCACGACTCAGTTCCTGCTCCTTGTGGTCTCCTCCACAGCTAAATGGATTCTTGGCACTGGACTTTAGAAGGTACCTTTTTCAGCTGTACTAACCTGGTCCCTGTATTTATCATGTGCTCAAACTGTGGTTGTCCTGAACCTGTGACTTCACCCAGTCTTGCACAACCAGATAAACACGAGTGCTGCTTTGGGCTTTTATGGGGCTATTCATACCTTAAATCTGTGAAATTGCATATCTCTGGTTCTACTGATTAGACTCTTGTTGTTGTGCTGTCAAATAATTTAATACAATTTACTCTATTTTTTTTAAACTAGTGTTTGATTTTTCTTACGTTGTGTTTTCACTTTATTGCTGTTCGCCTGCATCCATATATATGGATGGCGGTGTCATGCAGACACCGCCACCATATTGAGCACCTTTTCCGCCCGGTCGACTAGTCGACCGGCGGAAAACCGGCGGACAGTCTTTCCGTCCGCCGGGGTCCCCCCTTCCATGCTAATATTGCGGGGGGAAATGGGTGGCGGGCGGGGAAGGATGTAGGGCGATCCACCCTACATCCTAATGGACCCCCTAATGTCCATTAATGAACAAATAAAATTATAGAAAATCTTTTTCACTTGCGCCTATTAAATGTTTGAAAAGTTAGATGATTTAAGCATTTGGTTGTAGTATGTTTTTACTGATAAAAACTCTTTTATCTTGCATGCCTAGATTCCTGGAATGTTATTTACAGACCTGCATAGCCAGGGCACTATGAAGAGTGACAAAGAACAGAAGAAAAGATCAGCTGGTAACCTTTGTTACTTTATTTTTAAATATAATTATCATTATTGAGACATAAGCATCCTTGAGGTATATTTCTCCACTGTAATTCAAATGTAACTATCCTTCCTGTTCATGTTATGTAAATGTGTGTTTATTTATGGTCAGTTAATGTTTTTCCTTGATTTAGTATCAACAGTAGTAACAACAAATCAGCAATAATCAAAAAAATATATAAAAACCTGAAGCAATTAAGACTAAATAGTCATTGTTTAAATAAGTAGATTAATTTTTTTTTTTTTTTTTTTAGCACTTAAGATAGACTAAACCGCTTCTTGGCATTATCGAACAATACGCTACAGAAACTCTGATTTAAGTGTGCAGAGCCAATATCTTTGATACTTTAAATCTTGGGGGATATCTTTTAAAATTAAGACTCCTGGAAATGTGCCACCTTTGGGATTTATTTGTACTCCCAATATACATATTAATTTTTGCAAAGATTTGAGTGACCTGGAGAGGTTTGGAGAGTATAATCAGGCGCAGTACCAGTTCAATCACTTGTTGACTGTTTACCCGCATTTGACCCTGTACAGTGCTCTGCTGCCTTTTGCCTAGTTTTGCCATATACAAATAAACTATACATATAAATTGGAGCTTTTAGCTGAAGGGGCATTATTAAGAAAGGATCTTGAAGACCAAGTGGTACACACTTTGAAAAAAATTAGAGCATATCATGTCATGTGAGATTAGATCAAAGGCTGGAGTCTCCTTCTCTATCTCATTTCTGATAGAGACTTCTAATTGCAAATTTCTCACCTTGTGACTTTTCCCACGTGCCAGAATGGATCGAGAACCCTTTAAAGCAATTCATTCTTTCTTCGAAAGATAGCGCCCTGTGGCTCCGGCCGGGTTAGTTAGTTAGGACATTTTTTTAAAACATTTTATTGCCATTTTTAAACAGTAGACCAGGCATTGCTCTGTGATCTGCTACTATTACATGAAACATTTAATCATGTACGTAGGCGTAATTTAGTAATTCTAAGAAACTGACTCAGAACCTTTAAGACTTGTGTTGTTGCAGAGTATATAGGCTCTGTTGGTTCTGGTTGTGACGTCAGAGCCACTATGATTGACTCCTACATGCGGTGACATCAGTTCCTTTCTTTCCATGCCTTCTAAAGCAGATCCGGAGCTAGCAGTTCTGTCGCTAACATACTTTTTCCCCACAAGAAAAACTTACAATTGTACTCAGTGTGCAGATGTAGCCCTTAAACTGACAGGTTTTAAGTTGTGCTGTGACTGCTACTAGCAGGTGTCATTGACGGACCCGTACAGCATCTGCCTCTTGTGTCTTGGCACTTCACCCAACATGAAACTGTGCTCGTGCTTTGCAGAAATGAACCAGAAAGTGTTCAGAGGCCAAAAAGCCCAGCACATTATCACCAAACTCCAAAAGAAGTAGCAGAAGCAGTCTCGATTGTGATCGAAGTTAAAGGCTCGATCGTGCACTGGCTGCTGAAGTTGTTCTTGAGACTGATCCACATAGAGGTCCAGGAGTTCAGGTAAGTCACATAAATCTAAGAGTCTAAGAATGGCTGTCCCGTGTCCCGCCACTCGCACCTTTCAGGATTATGCAATGCCTTGGAGCCGTGGAGCATCTTCTCATAATGGACTCCAACAGTGATTCTACTCCCAACTTCCCGTCGTGTGGACTGCTACAGCATGGGAAGTCTGCCAGCAAAGAGAGGCTGCAGGGAGAATTTGTAATACCCCACAGGATCCCGCTGGAGCACTTTCGGGCCTTTCAGGATCTTAGGTGGCAGCCTGTCGTAGGCCCGTCTATGGATTTTTTTCTAGATGACGACGATGCACTGGCCCCTCTCCAAGCTGGAGTCAAACCCATCATTGAGTACAGCACCGCTAGTTCCCGCATTGTCACAACATCTGACGTCGCTTGCGATGCCTAGATTGGCACCACTGGTCCGAGCCTCAACGCCGTTGCCAACATCCAACTCAGATCTGATAATTTTTTCAGATTCAAAGGCTCAGCCCATCCCTGAAAAACATCTGTCTGAACAATGCTATGAAGATGATGACAATGGGCATAATATTAATGAGAACCTTCAGGATGCCAGTGGGCTGGATACCACCTCCCCTGATATTGTACTCAATTCTCTAAACCTGATTGCCACTGAGGAATCTGCATCTTTTGCCACTGTCATCGGCCTGTCAGTGGTAGTGCTTAATTTGACACCGTCCATGGAGAAAGTTAAAACCAATCTCTTAACTGAAGTCTTCAACCCAGCAGTCACAACCCAGGAACCTCTGCTGCCTTTCAGTGAGGCTCTTATACATACCGGTGGGCACTGGGGCAAAGCCAGGATCTTGCCTGCCAGTTAATTGACAGGCAGAAAGGTTGCATAGACCTGCGTCTAGGAACATTCTACGGTGGAGAGCCTGGTGGTTCTGGCATCATCCAGTAACCTCAACCCAAGCTCCTTTCCTACCACCCCACCTGACAAGGAATCTAAGAGGATGGAGAACATCATGAAATGTGTTTTCTCCAGTGCCAACCTGGCCTTATGATCATTCACTACCTGCTGCATCCTCGGATGGTATATGCACACCCTATGGGACAGAGTGGTGGAAACTTTGCCATTTGATCCATAGGATGTCAGGCATACACTCCAGCAGCTAGCCCTCAATGGGCAAGATGGGCCGAAATATATAGTTAATTTTAGCTGAGATACAACCAGTGCTTAATGTGTGCCAGTGGTTTCCAGTGCTGAGCACCGGCACTTATTTCACAGGGCCAGTGCTATGGAATATTTCTCCTGTGGGAGCTGGACCTGATAATTATTACATGTACATTTAGATGGTTTGAGTACATGTACCAGAAGGCTTTTCATGGTACGGTGGCCATCTTGGAAATTCGCCTATATAAAGCAGTGAATAGTAAGCATCTGCACTTGCTATTCTGTTTCTTTGTTGATGAGTAGGTGTTGTCCTTCCTGTATGGGATGTGTTACCCTGCTTGCCATTTGTCCTGGATCCTTTTTGCTATGTGCGCAGCGTGTTGGAATCAAGCTGCTGCACGTTAATTGGTAGAGCCTGTTATGGCTTCACTAGTGCTAGTGTCTCGGACCTGCATGCCATTTTTCCCAGACCGGGACCCCCGAAGCCACTTTCGAGTGCATTCGGCACTCCCTGTGAGAATAAAGATGCTCAAGTCAACTAAGTATACTGACTGATAGAGTGTCTGGCACATATAATATGTCTTTGGGATTTGAGTTTGTGCTTGCTAGAACGCTTTCCAGAAACTTGTGGTCATTGGGCATAATGTGGATTTTGCCTGTCACCCTTGCTCTAATCTCTGGCCTCATGAATTAAGGTCAAAGTGTCAACGTGTATGCGTGCTTCACAAAAACCTCACTTGTCTTTGATGTACAAGCCTATAATGTTGTTCCATCAATAATTATCTAGGCCATAATATAGGGTGCATATCACTAGAGCCAATGGTGGCAGTGGGTGTAACCGGCCCCAGTGGATGGTGGCCTCTTAAAGATTTTGAGCACCAACACTTATTATTTTGCAAATTAAGCACTGGATACAACTGACTCCTTGGGTAGGCCAGTAGGGACCACGTGGTGCTTAGGCACAATAACAACTTTAATTTGTCCTTGGTGATGCAAGATGTTCGGTAGGAGGTCGAGTCACCTTTTTCTTGCCAGGATAGAGGAGCGATCACATGGGACCAGTGGGTTCTCCCGATCGTGGAGCACAGATAATCCCTACCGTTTCTGTCTTATCCCTAGGACATGGCACTCCTACTGCAACACCTCCCAGACAAGATCCTCCGTGGAGAAGTTAAAGCTCTCTTGTCCAAGGGAGGAATAGAGTAAGTGCTGGCACCAGGGATCTTGACTGTGTTACTTCTGTTACTGAAAAAGGACATAGGCCTTTATCTTATCCTAGATCTCTGCTCTCTAAACTTCTTCTTCTGGAAGAACAAGTCCAGTATACTCACCCTGGCCTAAGTACTGTCTACCCTGGATCCAGACTGGCAGATTACACTCGATTTTCAGAATGCATATTGTTGCATCCACATCCTGCAGTCCCACAGGCATTACCTGCGGTTCCAGGTTGACCAAGTGCACTTTCAGTTCTCCATGCTCCCCTTTGGCCTGACCAGTACACCTTAGGTGTTCACGGAGGTGATTATGATAGTTGCAGCCCGTCTGTGGAGGTTGGGCCTACCAGTTTCCCCACACCTCGTGATTGACTATTGAAGGCGGGCTCGTCTCAGACAGCTGTCGGCCACCTTGTTAATGCCACTGGGTTTCTACATCAATGTGCCAAATTCACACTTGACTCCTTCACAGTGACCCCCCTTCATCGGAGCTGTCCTCCGCCTCAACGAGCCCAGGACATTTTCAACTTTGACCTGTGTCTCAGTAAGAGCAGCTCTGAGGATTCTAGCCCTCTTGGCCTCCTGAATCCTGCTTTTGTACCTTCTCAGGTGACACATGCGGGATCTGCAAAGGCAACCTTTCAGACTACATCCATATGTCGGAGGAGACTGCAAAAGATCTGCAGTGGTGGCTTCTTGACTGCAGTTGGATTGGTGGTAAACCCTCTCTCCCTACCCCACCCAGAGTTAACACTTGTGATGGATTCATGGTTGCTAGGTTGGGGTGTCATCTGGGAGAGGTAGAGGTCAGAGGACTCTGGTCTCATGTGAAAGCTCATCTCCACTTCAGTTTGTGGGAGTTAGGAGCAATACGCTTGGCACTGCCTCCCAACCATATAGGGGGAACAGGCGGAGATTCTCATGGACAACGCTAACGCCATGTGGTACTGCAACAATTAAGGTGAAGTGGGATCGTGGGTCCTGTGCTTAGAGGCTCTGCGCATACAGAAGTGGCTTAATGCTCAGGACAACTCCTTGATCACCCAACAGCTGGCAGGATCTTTAAATGCCAGGGAGGGCATACTCGACCACCGGTGCCTCTTGGATCACATGAATAACAGTTGCACTCAGAGGTACAGGGCGTCTTCTAGCAATTGGGAGAAACATGGCTTGATCTATTGTCCACCACAGAGAACATGCAGTGTACAATATTTTTAGGCTATCTGGCTTTAGGTTTAAACCTATAATAACTGATAAAACTCCACCGAAAGGGAAATAGCCATCACCGGTGTAATCTTATAAACACTGAAAAAACACCTTCATGATCACAAACTAAGGGCCATTCATTGAAAGGAAAAGATGAGTGAAAGAGTAATTTGAATTTCTTCCTGAAGGGGCCAATACAATGTAACTTTGTTATACAAGGCAGCAGGAAGAAAGACTAGGCTAACATTATTCTGCTTGAGTTTTGTTGTTTAGGGATGTCATTAAAATATTGTCTCTTCTTCCTTCTGCTTTTTTCAGTTTTGTGGTCTTTGGTCTGAAGAGGCAGTGTTTAGAAGCATGTTTTAGGTCTTATTTAGTTATTTTATAAACTGTAGAGAATCAGGAAATATAAAAATCATATTTGATATTTTGGCTACATTTGATTTTACTGATAGTTAAAATGGCTGGTTTCATAAGAATCTTTCCCAATATGTACCATCACATTTACCCACAGACAGAGAATAGGGGAAAATCCTTTGATACATCAGCCACCTTTTCTAGTGAGTTAGTATTGATTGCCAAACACCCTAGGCTTTAAACATTCAATGCAAGGTGTAGTGACAGGTATATGTAAAAAGAACGTTGTCACCAAGTGTCTGAGATCATGGTGAAAACATGACAGCAGACGTTGGTAAACATGGAATGCAGCGCCACTTGAAATGCTGCTGAAAAAAGTTCCTACCAAGTTCAATTAAGATTGGAGTGATATTATTTGTATTTGCAGCAAAGCAGATACAAATATCAAAACGTTGTTTGATGACCTGTCAAAGTCGATACCTGAGCTGAAGTGCTTCCCTGTAAGAGATCCTTGCCACTTGCTAGATGGTATGCTGAAAGCATATTTACAATCCTCAGAGTTACGGAAGAATGCCATTGACTTTGTAGTCCATTCTGGTGCACTGTTTCGTTATGCCCAGGAAGTAAAATGCAAATATTTCTCATTTTGTGCTTTGTGTGGCATCAAAGAAAGAGTCTGTGAATGCCATATTATCCATATTATCCATGTGGCAACCATTTACAGAATTTCTGCTTGGTAATGATGCCAAAGGCAAGAAATGTGATGATCTTTGGTCGCATAGTGATAGTATTGTGAAAAGTACAGTCTACTGCATGCTTAGGTTTTTACAGGAAAACATGAGCTTTGGTCACATATTGATTATGATGTGAAAAAAGTACACTCTACTGCATGCTTAGGTTTTTACAGGAAAACATGACTGCTGCAGTGGACATAATCAGGATACTAGAGTCTGAAAACACCCTTGTCTACCAAGTGTTCAGCGTAATTGGTGTAGAAGTCAAACATCTCCTTGAGAGTAGGCTGGGTGACACTTTTAGTGCTCCATGTTAGAATTCTTTCCACTTGGTAAGCAAAGAAATGTTGAGGAGCAATGCCGGAAATTTTTGTTTACAGTCTATGGGAAATGGCTTGCAATGATGCAGAGAAATGTCCCTTCACCAACCATGGCATTCAAAGTTAATGAAGCCTCACTGAGGTACTCTTCATAAGTTTTAGATCCCTTCTTTTTTTCTCCAGACTTTGAAACGTGCTGCTTCACTTTGGACTGCTTCAATAACTGAGGGCATACGTGCCCAATTCAACGCATATGTTGCAGAACATGTCCTTGAGAATCACAGTCTTCAGGTACACCCTTATTGGCATGGAAGCTATGTCATTGGCCAGAGTTAGCAAATTGTGTACTGGCTGTTTTGGCATTGCCCATCTCAAGTGCCAATGTTGAGAGGGCCTTTTCACAGATAAATGTTTACATAGGGAGGAAAGAGTGAGCGCGCATGACCAAAGACTCACTAAAGAAGTATTGTATGGTGTACTTGGACCTCATATACCCTGTACACACGCTATCTATACACTTCAACTGTCAGTGTAGAAAGCAAGAAATGATTAAAAGCAAAACATTTCATAAGCACAGGAAAAACACTGTTTCTGTTGTTTTTAATGGCGGCGCAAAAATGTGTAACCACTGATAACCACTGTTTTTTAAGGTACTGAAAAAACCCCACCAGAATATACAAAAAATAGAAACTGAAAACAGGAAAGCCTAAATATTTTGCATATTAGAGTTCCGAAGGCAGTGTTCCCTGGAAGACAACTTCAGTCTGCATTGGAGATCGGGACTTCAGTATGCTTTACCCCCATACTCCTGCCCAGAGTGCTGAAACAGATAAGAAAAGATCGGGCCCAAGTCATCCTAGTGCCTCAGGACTGTGTGAGCAGTATGTTACTCAGAACCTCTGGCCATGAGCATTTGTCCTCCAATTTAATTGCCCCTTTGGGAGAACCTTCTGCCACAGCTTCACAGTTGAGTCCTGCACAATATACACCTCCATGCATGGAGAAAGACTGGCAACAGTTGATGGCTTTTGATCTTCCTTCCAAAGTGTTTGGTGACATTTTGGCAGCAAAACTCTCCTCAACTAAGTCTGTATGTTCAAAGCACTGGGAGAAGTTTATTGCCTGGCGTTCCGTTCCCTCCATCACTTTCAACCCTTAGAAACAAACTTGTCAGATATCCTGTTTTGTCTATCTGATAGAGACATCTGGCCGCAGATTCCTTAACTTTTGAATTCTCCCCAGGCGCCAGTCTTGATCTGGAAACCTTTCAGCAGTACCTCTGTGCGCCAGGGGATGGCGTCATATAGCTTCACGATGACGTCGACTCAGATCATGACATCAGTGGAGCCATATAGTCTCCTCTGGTGCGCGGATGTCAGTTTCTTCTTTTCCGCACTGTAACGTGGATCCGGAGAAGCGGTTCCTCGGGTCGATTTTTTTACCTGCTTCAACACTTTTTGTTGGTGAAACAGTGTGCCTTTGTCTAATGTCTACAGGTTTCAAACCTTGTGGGTCTTGTAGCCGACATATGTTGGTGACGGACCCGCATACAATTTGTATGTGGTGTTTAGGTGAACACCACAACGCCGACGATTGTGGCTCCTGCCATAAATTAAAGCCAAATTTGTTAAAGGAGCGGCGTTTGAAGTTGATGGCAGTTTGTGTGTTGCGATCCTCGGAGGCTTCCCAGCCTCGGTCATCATCGTCTCGGGAAGAGCATTTGTTGATCGATCTAGGAGCTGAAGCCGTTCTGGAGGGCATTGTTCTCCGGGGAAGTAAAAAGTTAAGCGGGCGAATTTGCGGCATTCTCGGACTTCACCGCGTGGAGACTCCGTCTCCCATGGCTCCTCCAGTTCTACGGTCGAGGAGGCCGTATACGACTCCGCAACGCGTCTCCCCGTGTTTCCAGGAGCCGGGGCGTCGATGACTTAGATGGGGAACTATAATTCCTTGCACCTCATCTTTGGTACCCCATCTCCCTCTGAATGCCTTTAGGCCCTAAGGAGGTGAGTTGGGCGCCATTGGAGGGTTTGCCCTCGGTGATGGTTGAGCTGTTGGAGTCGAGGGGTCAGCGCCGGTTGACCTAGGCGGGCGCCGCTTTGGCGCAGATCCATAGTCGTTTGGGATCTCGACATACAACGCCGGACTTCGCTCGGCCGACTCCAATACTGTCAAAGATCCTTTCTTCCTCCGTGTAGGCGTCATGCAACGTTGGATGCGGAGTCGACTGTGCAGGTTTTGATTCTTTCTCAGGAAGTTTGTGGAAAGACAGCCTGTATCGATTGAGGCAGGGCCCTTTTAGCCCAATTCTGACAATGTGCCTCAGATGGAGGAGAGCTGGTTGTCTGCTCTGGGAAAGGCTAGTGGCCTGGATTCATCACCAGCTTCAGGGTTGCGTTCTCCCCCTGGCTTGGTACGGAGGCAAGTTCTTCCTTTGCAGACATGCTAAGAAAAGTGGCTACAGTTTTAAACTTGTCACTTCCTACAGTTTAAAGGTCCTCAGACCCTTTGATTGAGGTCCTTTTTCAGGGACAGACCGGGGAAGAACATGTTCTTCCATTTTGGGAGGCCCTTTTTGATATTTTATTAGGTACCTGGGCCAAGCCTCAGTGGACCGAGATATTGCACGTAGACACCTGCCTGCACCTGGGGACCCAGTTTGTGTTCATAGACACCCTTCCACCTTTAGCTAGGTGACTCAGGTTGTGAGTTCTTCATGAGATGTAGATTCTGTTCTCAAAACTCCAGTGGGTAAGGAGTCTAGTAGTCGTGATGCATGTGGTAAACACATCTTTGCTTTGTCAAGCTCAGCCTTAGGATCCATAAATACATCTTATGTGCTGGGGCGATATTCCCATGTTTTATTGGATTCGCTACAGAATGTGTTGCCATCTCTTCTGGATAACCTCCGCTCGGATATTAGTGATTTGATTAAAGACTGTCAGCAGGCTGCTAGACTTACCATAAGGTGTGGAATGGACACTACGGACTCTGTGGGTCGCGCTATGGCATAGGCAGTGGCATTAAAGCGTTAGGCTTGCTTGGCACCTTCAGGTTTCTCGGAGGCTTCCAGTCGACTTTGGTCAACATGCCATTCGATGGTGCCCATCTTATTAGGAGTCAAGCTGATGCAGTGTTAAGACGCTTCTGTGAAAGACAGAGGTCTTCAGAGTTTTAGTTTTTCATTGTTTGTTACTGGGTAGCTTGTCTTTATACTGGAGATGCAGTCTATTTCCTTATAAGAGAGTAAGCTTTGTTAGGGTATTTTACATGTTGTTGTTGGTTTGACCACTTGGTATCCTGCGAGAGCAGCTGTTTTATTCTCAGTACCATCTTTTCCCTTTTTTAAGGCTGGTATTGGTTTAGAAGACCGAGGGAGGTTTCCCTTTGTCCCTTGGCCTCTGAGGATGAGCGTTGTGCTCAAGAGGTTATTGTCAAGAGACGTGTCTTCTTGTATGGAAGAGTTTCTGACGCAAGCTTCTTTGAAGCAGTTCCGTATGCCAAAATGTGCATGGTTTCAACCTTTTGTTGTCTCTCATAGGGACATGTTGGTATGCCAGTGGTAAGTCTGGTAGGGACGTTCTGGTCTTTACTAGTTAGAGTAGTCAGCGTAGTATGTCCTCACTTCTCGTGTGTTGTGCATATTTATTAGGGCACTGATGGATTCAGGACCTACTTTTTGTATTTATTTGAATACATGTTCTTTTGGTTCATACTACATTAAAGTCCTCTTGGACTATGTGTTTTATGGTGCATGTTGTTTTCTTCTTCTGAGCGGACTGCATATCTACATTTTTACTATATGTGTTTCACTTTTTGGAAAATTGTGCGAGTAAACTTAGGGTTTATGGTGTATTATTTGGAAGACAAGAGTTAGTTGCCTTCTCCTCTGGGGAGGGGATAGGTAATTAATTTGTTCATTCCTAGAACATAATGAGGTGAACTCTGTATCTTAGGCTGTGTGATATATAGTGTTGGAAACAATCTGATGGAGACTTATAGTTGCAGATTCCTTACCTGTTTTCGTTCTTACATTTCATGGTAGGAGTTTTTAGGCTTAATAGGAAGCTCTTCTTTTTATTCTCCCATAATGCTTTTTGCATCTGTCTGGAGGAAATATATTACCTGTCTTTTTGGGTATGTATCTATTTTTTCTGTGTTTTACAAATCCTTGGGAAATCATGGCTGTTACTTCTTGAGGTGGACTTGTGATAAAATTTTGTTTTGCATCACAAGTGTGCTTGCTAACAAGGATTCATTTCATATATTATTTCCTTTTTATGTTTTGTTTTTGCCTTATTTAATGTTTAGATACTGCACTAATAGGTGTGTTTCCTTTTCTTCTTTTTCTTGCCTTGGTATTTTCAGCGTGCCCACGGCTCGGAGTCATGTTCAGACTTTCGGGCCATAACACTGAAGGCCAAGCAGGTGCAGGCTTTGTAGATACCTGCGGTCCTGCAGTAAATGTGGGCCAGTGATGCACTTTGTGTTGTCAGACCACTCGAAGTCTATTGTAACACAATTTTATATATATTATGCAAATGTCCAGGTGATACACCTTTGTGGCAAAAAGTTTTACAACTAGCATAATTGATGAATATCAATTTTAAATTCAAACCTATTAGTGTCATTTTAGTCTCTTTACAGTGCATTATGTAACCTTCGAGTGGTCATTTTGTTCAAACAAAATTCTCTATACCATGGAGGTATTATTGTTCATCTTTCTTTTGGTGATCATTCATCTTGGTATAATGGAATGAGTTCTGAGAGTCCTTCATTTGGATTTTATCAGGTCTGTTCTTTCTCTGATGTTTCTTTATTGTTGCGAAGAATGCGGATTGGATGATTTTTGTCTTGCACTGGGCCCTATTAGTCAATGAGTCTCTTTCCCCATGCGGGATAGAGGATAATGTCTTTTAACTGACAGGTGGTTCTTTAGTTTTTTTTCCCCTTTTCCTTCAAGAGCCGATTCTCTCAGGCCTGTATGTTTAGTTTTTATTTATATGTCCTGTGACAGTGATCATGGATTATATTAAGAGCCATGCTCTTGTTCTGCTATTCCTTTGTACATTTGGTTGATAGATATGACTGGCGGGTTCTCTTTGAGAGCTTTTGTAAGATTGGTTCACAGAATATCCTCCAGTGGGGTATAGCTATTTTATTTAATTCAAAAGATAAGGAATATGCGGCTAGATGTCTCTATCAGATGTAAAAGTTACTTACCTTCAGTAACGCAATATCTGGTAGAGACATAGTCTAGCCACAGATTCATTAACTCCCTGCCCATCCTCCCTACTCTGCGAATGACCTGTGAGGTAAGGGTTATACCCTTTTTCAGTACTGGTTTTATATATCTGTGATTACTATCTCAACTTATGTTGGGACACAACAGACCACTTAGCCATGCCACATAGGTTTTGTTTAGATGTGGCCTTAGCTTCCATTTCCAAATGTGGGTGATTGGTACGTTGGGGGTGTTTTCTTTTTCACACTGGATTGCACACTAGTGGGCAGTATTGATTTATTTATTCTTTCTTTGAAAGTCTTTGTTTGGTATTATCATACCTTGTATTGGCACTATCAATATGTCATGTAATGGTGTGATTCAACAAACAGCTCGGTGTTGTTTTTATAGGTTTAGTTTGCTGTTGCTATGCCATTCATTACCATTGATGAATGGTCTGTAGAGTGTAAGGTTTTCTTCCTTTACTTGATGGTTAGGATGCAAGGTTTCATGTAGCCCTGTGCTTTGTTGATTCTTTTGGTTGTTTTTGTTAAATTCCATGTCTAGTATTAACATACCATTTGATGTTTCTTCTTTATTAATGTTTCAAAGATTTTTGATCTGTTTAGCACACTGTTTCCGCAACTAGTTTCTATAGTTGCTCCGCGTTCTGATGCGGAAGGTTTTACAGAAGAAACTGACGTCCTTGTGTCGGAGGGGACTTGTATGGCTCCACTGACGTCATGATCGAAGTCAACGTCATTGTGGAGCCGTACGTTGCCGGCCCCAGTGCGCAGAGCTACTGCTGAAAAATTTCCAGAACCAGAATGGTGCCTTGGGAGAATTCAAAAGTTAATGAATCTGCATCTAGACTGTGTCTACCAGACGTTACGTTACCAAAGGTAAGTAACTTTTACTTCATTGGCCTGGCATAACCTTGCTATGGCCACAATTAAAGGTTATTTGTCAGCCCTTCCGGTCTACTTGCGGTTACCGGATCAGCCATCCCTCTTTAAGTCACCCATTATGATGTGTTTTTTGAAGGGACTGAATCACATTTTCCCGCCAATATCTTTTGTGATGACACAGTGTGATCTTAGTTTCGCTCCCAAATATCTAATGTGCATGTCAGTCTAACCTACGCACTATTGCCCCTGGCACCTCTTGACCATCAGATGGTGTTGGTTGCAATCATATCTGCTAGGCGAGTGAGGGAACTCCAGGAATTGTATTTTCATCAACCATACACTTTGTTCTCCACAACAAACTAGTAGTCCTTTTCTGCCAAAGGTGGTTACATCATTCCACGTAGGACAATCCATTACTCTTCTGGTCTTCTATGCTCCACCTCATCCCCCTGATGAGGTGGAATGGCTTCACTGATTTGACCCTAAGAGGCCTCTTAGTTGTTACATAGATCAAACCAGAGAATACCAGCAAGATTTTTGTTGGCTTCCCTAGAGTGGACAAGGGAAAAGCAGTACAGAAGAAGACCATCTTGTGTAGGATTCTCCTATGCATAATGATCTGCTATGGGCTAACTTTGAAATGGGCCTAGAAGGATTACACGCTCACTTCACCAGAGTAAAGGCTGCTACTGCTGTGATTGCGTGCGGTGTGCCAGTCATGGACATTTGCCAAGCTGCTAGGTGAGCATCCATCCACATGTTCACAAAGCACTACTGCCTGGACAACCAGTTCTGGAGTGATGGGCACTTCACCCAATCTTTTGTGCAGAATTTCCTGGTTTAGGTCATTCTACAGATCCACCACCTATGAAGGTACTGCTTTGGTATCTGTTCACAAGGAGAGGAATCTGCAGCTAGAAACCTCTTTCAGAAAAACATGTTATTTACCTTCGGTAAATTTGCCTTTTCTGGTAGAGACTCTCCCTAACTACTGATTCCTCGCTGACAGACACTCCTTCCCATTCTGTTAATTGTCTCATACAGTTCATTATTAATATCCCAAATCTACAACATCTGTGCAGTGCAATGGAGGTTTCATTGGCAAGCGATCAGAAACAAACTGATATCAACATGCAGAGGTGGATATCTTATAGTGGCCCCAACGCCACATCCAGAACCGACGGACCTGACACGGAGCCAGACTACGCCCGCCACCTTTTGACATGTGAGGGAATTGCTTTCAAGTTCCAGATCCAGTCTGGCGCCTGGGGAAAATCACAAGCTGAGGAATCTGCAGATAGATAGTCTCTCCCAGAAAAGGTGTTACCGAAGGTAAGTAACTTGTTCCAATGTACAAATATTTATTTTATATTTTATCTTTAATTCCATTAGTTAAACAATTTCCACTGCACAATTGTAAATAATGCACTCGTTTCTAGATATGTTATCAGAACATTTTTCAACATAGTCCACCTCATGCACAATGCCCTAAATTCATAGACGTTGGAGTGGTGGCTTGTGTCCTGGCTGGGCTTGACTTATCTTTTCTCAAATTGAAAAGTATTCTCTGACTTCCATACCACGTCTGCAAATGTACTAATTGGTTCGTACTTTGGACCACATACTAGTAAAAAGAATAGCAGGCTTATCCTATTGGGCAAGAGGAAACCTTCCTAGGAGTATCTGTGTTATTCAAACTAAAATACTACGAGAAATACAAATTGGATCTTCTTGCTAACCCCTTTATCGCCCTTCTTCTCTTGTGATTTGCCAGGCAAACACTTGCAGCACTGCTATTAACAAAATCAGATGTCATGAAGTCTATGACTATCTTAAGCTTTCATGGGTAGCTCACTGATGTGCAAGACAAGTGTCCTTGTGAAACACTATCTATGGTGGTCCTGCTAATCTTGTACACCCAACAGGGTCGGTAACTCCAGTTACCGGCCCCATCAGAATTCTGGCCCACTTATAATGGATGCCTTAAGTCAAGATGTGAGTTTCGTGAAGCTTTTTCTCAGTAGACAATAATTATTGCTTTGCAACAACATATTACTGGGATCTATGCTGTTCAGACCTGTCTATTAAATATGTTTTGATCCAATTTTAACTTCTTTGTACATTATTCAAATAATGAATTCTGATTACTTTTGTTTCATTGAATAATTTCCTTGCGCTGAACATGTACAAAATATGTCTGTGTTTTCATGCCATCAATTTTAGGTGAATCTGATTTTCTGAAGACGTTTTTGATGATTCACGAGACTTGTAAAGCATATGGAGCCACGCCAAGTCGATACATGACGTTTCTGCGTGTGTATGATTCAATGTACAACCGCAAAAAAGCTGAATTGACAAAAAGACAAAGCCATTTACAGGTACACTAAAAAAAATATTGTACACTTATTTTAGTTCATTTTGAAAGCAATGTCCCATGTCATCTTGGGAAACAATCAAGGATGAGGGAAACCAACAGGAATGTGCAAGTGAAAAATTGTCCACTTTCAGACTGTGCTCATTTATAGAACACATTTTTGGCAAAGTGATTAGATTTGGCGTTGGCTGCAGATGTATTTGTGTAGCCGAAGTGTTTTTTCCTTCTGCAATGTTTTTGTAAGCCACATCTAAAGATGTCACCCGTGTGAATAGATGAATGCGTATGATATGTTGTCTATTTTGGAACTGCTTTTGTAATAATGTTTTACAGAAAGCTTTGCACGATCTAAAACAGACAACGTAGAGATGCCACTGTGTGCGCAGATGCATGTGTTTGTACTGTTGACCATTTTGGAATGGCATTTGTGATAGTTTTACAGAAAGATTTTTGGATGGTCACTTGTGCATGTTAGTGCACACACACACTGCTGGATATCTTGGAATGGCTTTCGTGATAAAGTTGTACAAAAAGCATTTTAAGATCATGGCTTTCCCGTAATGTGCCACACTACAACTGGCAACAAGGGCTTTGTAACTGGGTCTCCAGATCTGCCATCATTTTATAAGTGAACTAAAAAGAAAAGATTTGAAAACGCGAGGCATTTTTTATTAAGCACACATTGGGCAATTAGGCACCGTTATTTAATGGGGCATTTTTTTCTGCAGCTTGGCACATTGTGCACAAGCTGCAAACCATCCCTCATAGAAAACTAGGGCGATTGCTAGAGTGCGCTGACTTTGAACCATAGCGTGCATGCTGCAGTGGGCTGAATAAAAATGTGCATGACACTGCAGAAGATAAATGGCTGACTGAAAGTCCATGAAAGTATGTATGTATGTATTTAAATACTATCTTTTTAAATACACAAGGTCATGGCTAATGCCAGGCTTGAGATAGATTAACATAGATGCAATAATACTTATTGCTTTCCTTTAATCAACCATATGTTACCAGTTAGACATGGGTAGACACAGGAACATTTCCATGCAATTCTCAGGAGATGTCAAAACAAATGACCTGACCTACTTCTGGTCAGGAATAAGAGATGGTGATACTGCTTTCTGAACCTGTAGTGCATTGCAGATTTCCTTATATATGCTTCTCACTACCTTACTCTCCAATCCTAATCTTTGATGGCTTCTGTATAATTGATGCTGTAGCTACTGATTGTTGCGAGTTACCGAGGGGGCATAGTGGATCCACTGGACCAATGGTGGATGAGAACTTGTCTTTTCATTGGTTTATTTAATTTGTATTGGAGCCATTTTCTCATGTTGGAGAAAGATTACTTTGGCGATGACTTGCATAAGGTACAACATTACAGAGAGGTGTCATTTATTTCTTGCAAATAATGATTTTATAATTTGAAAAAACAATGAGCATGAAAGAACATATTCTACTATTTTGTCCTTGTTCTAGTCTTTTTCCAGCCCCTGGGAACCCTGCTTCCCATTGGTGGGACCAGAAACTGCTTTTCAAAGTTGCTTTAAACCAATTTGTTCCGTGGCCAGGACCATGTTGTTTAATTGTGTACTTGGGGTCTATTTGGAAAACTACCTAAGTATCCTGAAAGAAATCCATACAAGATTCGCAATTTACTGTCAGTGTTTAGATGATGCTTTTAATTCACTATTTCTAAATTGCAGAATGTTAAAGCCTACTTTGGATGCCTTGGCAAGTCAATAATCTATACATGTTCAATCAAAATGACGGAAATGTGTTCTTCTCTGTTAAGTTTAAATCACACCAATGCACTATGGCCTGATTTCAAAATTTGATGTGATGCTATTAGCACAGTTAAAATGATGCTCTGAGTACTCCAAATCATGGGCGATCCATAATTACATTTAATAAAGTAGTGCTATCTGGGTGCGCTTCTCATTTTTGTGCGGTGGTTATAAATCTTGGTAGAAAAGTATTTCATTCAATTAAATGTTTCTTTAAAAAAAAATAGGATCTAATGGGCATATTTAATACTACAAATATAATTATAATGCCAACCTTGAATTGTTTTTATTTTGATGAAAACGTGATTGTTTAGTGGATGGTGACATGTTTCCATCTTTTCTGAAGGCTGGTGTTTCAAAGCTAAATGAAGCCAAAGCCTTGGTGGATGAATTAAAAAGCAAAGCAGGAGAGCAAAGCATTTTGCTGAAAACCAAGCAAGCGGAAGCGGATGCTGCCCTTCAAGAGATTACAGTATCCATGCAGGTGAGCAAATGTATTGCATTCCTGATTTGGTGAAGGTTCATGAACGTACAGGAGACATTTTGCGTAAGAGTATTATTCGAATTTTGAAATTGATGACATGGAAACTTTTTCATTACTTGTCGAGGAACCTGAGAAAACAGAGGCAAAAATCCAAAGTGTTGCCATTTTCAGATCTGGATACAGACAGTTTTAGATGTCTGCCACAGCATTTGTTCCCAATTCCTTAGAACATACTTGCAGTGGGCTTTGGCTTTGCCCCAGAGGATTTCTTTCCAACTTCATGTTGTTGACAATTTGATGTATTATTCCACTTCATTTGGGCTGCTTCCATTCCAATGCATGACAGACTATTTTGCATCTAAATAGTACCCTCAGTCATCACACATATATTTTATGTCAGACATTTATTCTGTACATAAAGTAATCCTTTTGTAAATTATTGTTCACTGCAGCAGCCTTTTGGTTGAAATTATCTGGAAATACTCAGGGGCTTGCCATGTCTAATGTGTAGTCTCTTCTTTGAACATACACTGGTAAATAGTTTTTCTCCTCTGAGCATGTATTTGTTCTTCGGCATCCTCCAGATCTTTCATTGGTGGATATGTGTAATGAGTCTGCCTCTAGAGTGCTTCCTTTGTAACAGATTCATGCTAGCATTAATGAACATGGACTGGAGGCATACGCTCATCACAAGAAGAAGACTCAGAATGCGCATGCTCACAAGACAGATAAAAGTTAGCTGTAAATGCTCATGAGTTGCTTATGTGTAGTGCTAGAGTTATTCAAACATATGCATTTGTGATTATTGTTTCTGACCAGGTTTCTTCAGTTATTCGTGCTCTGATTGTGTGGCATGCCACAATATTGACCGAGCAATAATTGCTTTTGTTGCATATTTTAAGCATAAACTGCGAATTAGTATCTTTCCACTTATTTCATATGCTTTATTGGTGTATTTACTTCTGTTTGTGGCCTCAGTGAACATGCAGTGATTAGTGTCTCAAGTTATTTGAGTCCATCGATAGAGTTGTTAGCTGATTTTTGCCAGATTTGAATGAAAAAAACAGACTGATATTGTTCTGGAAATGCTCATGGGCTACTGGTGTCCAGTGCTTAAGATGTTTGCTTAGCATGAGCTAAAGATTAGTGTTTCTCCCCTAACTGTGTATTTCTTCTTCGCCAGCCTTGAGGCCTTTCATAGTTAGATAAGTTGTAAGAGTGAGCCGACAGAGTGCTTTCATGGTCACTGATTCTTGCCATGAATTAAGTAGTATGAATAGGAGATAGGCGCTAAACACTATAAGATGCCCAAAATACAGATTTCAATTATCTAGAAATGCTCTGGGGCTGCTCATGTCCATTGCTTAAGATCTTTTCTGAACAGGCGTTAATGTTTAGTGTTTCATTCTCTAATCCTATGGTCTGCTGCTATTCTAGTTCCATCTTTACGTAGGCATTGCCATCCATTACATTTAAAACGCAGCAGTTACCACATTGGCAAGTACTGTGGATGCCATTTTCTGGCACATTAACAATGTGGCACTTTAACATATAGGTAAGTGTGTGTTTTAAGGGAATTAAAGGGGTGTAAGGGCATTTAAGGATTTAGTAATGGGTAGGAGATAGGGAGAGGTAGGACAGGAGTAGTACGGAGTTTGTAGGTGTCAGGTATTGGAAAGAGGAGGGGTTTGCAAGAGTTTTTAGGATTCAGAGATGGGTAAGTGTGGGGGTATTAAGTGACATGGAAGGGTTTTTAGGATTCAGGGATGGTATGGGATAGTAACGGGTTATGGTTCAGGAATGGGTAATGGTATGTAATTCTTATGGTTTTTAGTGTTGAGGGATGGGTATGAGCAGGGGCAGTATATATATTACCCAGTATCATTCTTGGCTGGGTAGTTATACTTAGGATCGTGTTTCCATAGCAACTGCCTTTTTTGTATTGCTAATAAACAAATTCTACCTTTTGACTTGTTTGCGCATGGAAAGTTTCAGGGTGATCCATCAAGCGGGGGCTGAGACAAATGGGGGATAGGAACTTTAGACACAACCCGAACTCTTCAAACTGATTTACCCCAAATTTGGTAGAAAGCTAGATCTTGGTCCAGAAGGAGTGCTTATTGTGTTTTAGTGTAAATCTGTTCAGTAGTTTTGGAGAAGTTAAGGTTAAAAAAATTGTAGGTATCTATATATATATATATATATATACACACACATATATATATATATATATATTCACTTAAAAAACCATAGGTTTCACACATGTTATAGAAAAACCAATGAAATTCCCCCGTTATAGTTACTTCAGATAACTATAACTCGCGCGCCCGCAATCCTCTGCTCATGACGTCACATATTACATCACTCATGACATGGTCAGTGGCATCACTCTTGACATCACATATGACATCATCCTTGTGATAGAGTCGCGCAAGTTATAGTTATCTGAAGTAACTATAACAGGGGAATTTCATTGGTTTTTTACGAATGAAATATCCACCTAACTATAACATGTGTGAAACCTATGGTTTTTTAAGTGAAGTTGCAAGGTTTTTTAAATGCTAATTCCTAACTATAACGTGTGTGAAACCTATGGTTTTTTCAGTGAATTTGTATGGTTTCTTAAATGCTAAGTAATGTGTGTATTATTATATATTTATTTTTCAATAAACTACGTATTAAACAAATTTTTTAATTTTTTTTATGGTTTTTCACCGTGCGCGCACGGTGCACGCACCCCCGCGATTTAAAAAAAAAAATAATTTCAATGTTTTTTTCTGCCTTCGGGGTCCTTCAGGGACCCCCTGACAAAGGCTAGGGGGTCAGGAACTCTCTATCCTGCCCCCTTTTCACGTTCGCCACCTTCCTTTTCCACTCTCGCACTGAAAACAAACAAAATGGCGGCCGACACTTCCTGATTTCGACCGATTCGAACGTTGACTGACATGTAACAACCAATCAGAATTACGCTCGCGCACGTTAGGGTGCGCGCAAGGTGTGCGCACGGTGCGCGCACGGTGCGCGGCTATAGATATGTATGTGCTTTTTACTGCAATTTTCTCTGGAACTACTGAACAGATTGACTCCATATATATGCAAAAGGCACTTCCCTGACCTGAGGACTACCTCTCTGCCAAATTTCAAGTAATTCTGTTCAGCCGTTCGGGCTGTACCTTCGACTAAAGGTCCTATGGGAAAATGCATGGGGAAAACGCGTTTTGGGACCCCCTTTTTTCTCGGCCCCCGCTTGATGAATCCCGCCGAGACTTTCAGGGTAGGAGCTGAGCTGAGCGCCCCATTAGTTTTGAAAATTTCGCGAAGATTCGTCAACCGGCGCCGAAGTTATTCAAAATAGAATTTTGAGATTTCCTATGGAAACACGGTCCTAACTATAACTATCTACTGGCGACCGCCAGTAGATCATATATATATAGCACTCAAAATAAAGGGAAAAAACCCGTTTATTGGGTCAGGTTATCCCAGGTGAAAGAGCACAGAGACGTGTGTCGGCAGTACAACTGCCTTACTCAATCTGTGATCCACCATCATGAAAACTCCATTGAAACTTTTTTTAAAACAGTAAACTTAGAAAAAGTACTGATCTATCAAAGTATTCGAGCAAATGCTTCCAGAGTCTCTTTATAATTGTGTCCTGAAGTACTCACAGAAACGACAACATGTACAGCTTGGATAAAGCATCTGGTTTAAACAATGCCTTAATCCATGTTTAAGTCCCAGAACCCTACTGCTTGGCTAGTGCATTCACTGCGGTGCCCAGCTCCAAGCCTGGATCGCAATACTAGGGTGAGGCCAGGGCTTACAGTAGAAGATCCAAAGTCCCCGCCATGAAGGTCTCTGCTCTCTGCGCTGAACCATTCATTCCTCCTCTGCCACTTTCTCGTCTCCATCGTCTTATTCCAGTTTTGGGGGCATGCCTGCCTTATATTTGAAAAGAAAACATGCGGAGTGCTGGCGTGCTGGCTGATCGCTGGTGGTGCTTATAGACAGCACTACCGCAAGCGCTGGAATATCCAAATAGTATTCCAAACTCCAATATGAGAATGAAAATCAGCACTCGAATTAAAGGGAAAAAACCCGTTTATTAGGTCAGGTTATTGCGGGCGAATGAGCATAGAGACGCGTTTCAGCAGTACAACTGCCTTACACATTCTGTGATCCACCATCATGAAAACTTGTCTTTTAAACAGTAAACATAGAAAAGTACTGATCTATTAGGCAGCAGATTTTTAACAGGACATGTGTGGCATTATATATTATGTTCAAATAAATACTGCACGTTACTTCAACTTCCCAGATTTATCAGCTTAAAACTCTTAAATGAGTCTATTTAAAAGGTTATTCTGATCCTGTGAAAACACTTCTTTCATAATATCCCATCATACATCATAATTGTAAATTCAAAACCTTGACTTGATAAAATATGAGTCCTTGGCTGTTTTAGTTCTGGAGCATTCAAAATAAACTTTGTCACTCCATCAATGCCGTTTTCTTGTCCAGGGACTCTTGGTTAATTATTATTACAGACATGATTCTGCCCTCCTGCTGTTGAGCTAAGCTCGAGCAGGGGAAGATAGAACAATAGATTTCCTATCACAGAGAGGTGTGACCACCTTCCAAACAGGACTTAGTGTAATGGGCTGGGGGCGCTTTCCAGCGCCACCAGACTGCTTTGAAGGGCACATTTGGTGCCCTCCTTGAATACTCCAGTTTAAGCCAGTTCAGGAAACATTGGATCCCGCTCTGGCGTGAAACTGGACAAAGGACAGGAGAGTATGCTCCCTTCTGTCCAGCCTCTCCTCTGGGAGGGACCCAGTGTCATTGCAACCCTTTCCCTAGGGTACTTAAGGGCTCCCCTGTCGGTGGTCCTCAGATTCGTTGTGGAACAAGATTCACATCTGAAACTAAGACACTCTTCAACTGTCTGGACACTTGGACATCTTTGGACTTCGACTGGAACCGAAACTGCATCAAGGTAGACTCCTGCTGCTCATGGTCTTGCTGTTCTTCAAGTCTTCATTGTTGTATGAGTCTGTGCTTCATCCAGGTTCTCAAGAAGGCCTGTGGGCATCACGAACATCCAAAGTGATCTCCCTTGGAGTGAAGGAGTCAGTTCCCTGCATCTGCAGGCACTGCAACAAAGCTGACCGGTCTGCTGCTCCTGTCGTCCTACGAACCTCCAAAGGCCCAGTAACACAAGTGGTAGTTCTGCAGCTCCCTAGAGGCTGACCTGTCTTCTCAGCAATGTAAAGGACAGTATCCGTCATCTGAGCCACTGGGACCAAACCCCTATGCACTATGTCGACTTTCCGTTGCCAAGCTTGTTGGCTCTGCACTCCAGAGATCTTCGGGCTACAAGAAGCTCTAGCCTCTAGCACCACAGACCTCAAAGATCAGCGTCCTCACTGCATCCTCTGCACCGTGGGCTTCCATCTTTACTGAGTGGCTTGAGGTCCTCCTGCGACTCCTGTGCCTTTAGTCTGTGGGTCCTCTTAAGGGTCTTCCTTTGCTTCAGTGGGCTCCCTTGCTTGCTCGGTGACTGCTCTGACTGGCCTGCACTAGGTGAGTCCCTTGGGCCTTGCTGGTCCCACCATTTTCATATTTTCGCTCTCCACGCCAGTTGCAGCTGCCAAGGTCTGTTGGTGCTCCATCCGTACCCCGACCACCTAGACACCGACATCCTACGTGGGACAGCTTTGGTAAGGCTTGTTACTGTTTCCATGGTGCCCCTGAACTTTTTACGAGATTGTTAGTAACCCAAAAGCAACACTTATCTCAATTACACATTGAATAGTGTTTTGTGGGCTACAATAACCTGGGATTCACATTTATTAAATAAAGTTCACCCCTGTTACCTGTGGGTGGGAAAGCACACCTTGTAGAGTTACACCAAAGTCGTAACTTGCGCAACATTAGCTTTTATTTGTTCTCTCATTGTTTGCATCACCATCGCCAGTGCAGATTTGCAAGCAAGCTCAATGCTTTTACCTAATGTGGTACTGATTACTTCTTCTACTTTGGTGTTGGGCTGTGAACTGTATTTAGGATTGTTGTGGGATACTAAAAGTAGTGGCAAGCCTCATAGAAATAGACCTTTATATCCAGTGTTTTTGCTTGCAATAACCATTACACATGTTTTTTTCACATAATATTGAAAGAATTTTTGCTTTTTCCTTTGAGTAAAATATTAAATTTTTCAACAGTGTAAACAAAAGTTAAGAAATAGCTTTTCAAAACATGATCTTTATCCTAGAACGCAAGTGATCAAAAAACTGAAATGGAAAAAATAAAACAGAAGATAGCAGAAGAAGTTTTAAAGATTGGAGAGAGAAAAGCAAAAATTGAAGATGAACTGAAGGAGGTTCAGGTAAGGATATAGATATACAAGTAACCTTTCTCCAGTGGATACCTATTTCCACGGATTCTTCATCTCTAGACATGTACCAAGTGCACAACGTTTGATGCTAGTACGACAAAGAGTGACAATAGCTCCCATTTATGTCTGGCTACAGACAGCTTTTACTTTTCCAATGCTTGCTGAAGTTGTCAAATTGTGGCCATCACCTCCGCTTGAAAATTGAGCGGGCGGGGTTATAGTTCTGGTGGGACCATAACTACATTATTAAATGCTAACACATAACGAAAAAAATAATTCATTATGTATCCATAATGGTAATGGTAACATCATATGGCATGTGCGATCATTTGTGTCATTTATGGAATGCCGCATTGTGGGTGAGATCAAGAGTGTTGTGTTTGATGCACAAGTTATGGCGTGAATGGCTATTGTGCAATTTATGTATTGTGGAGGTTAGAATAACTGTGGGATTTCAGAAATGTTTATTGTTTAGTTCATCACCTTAGGCATGACTGTACTGTATTTTTTAAAGTAAATTTAGCATATGAAAATAAATGTGAATCAATAAAATATGTTGTTTGGAATCAGTACTAATAAACATTTTTCTATTTAGTAGCACAGAGCAAGGATCAAATTATTTGTGATTACAAAAGTCCAATATAGTTAATTTTAGAGAGTAATGGTTGTCTCCTTAAAGATTACATGTTACAATCTCTTTGTTGAGGTCAACAACAAGAGCAGTAGTCACAAAGCATTGGTGATGACATTTGCTTGTGCTGCACTGATTTGCCAATGTGTATTTTGGATGAATACCTCTGTTTTAGAACATTCAAAGGTGAAACGAGCGTTACATAAACTACATATGTAGATCCATCGGAGTAATATTCTATTTATTCCCATTTTGAGGTTGAGCAGTGGCATTATTTCCACTCAGTGCTTCGCTCCGCATAAGCCACTGCCCCTCCCTGTAGTTTTCCATTGCCACAAATCTTGCATTACACTCAGTGCATCTATAAGTATACTGTTAATATGAAAACATGTTAATCATCTAATATATACCATATTGCCATGGTAAAATTTTTAAGGTAAATGTATGTTGATTTACCAACACCACCTTATTGAGTTATACAGTCATAACTGCCCCATTGCACTGCTTATGACCCAATTCACATGATGTTAGAAATGACCTCACAAATGCATCATGAATTACATCATATCATTAGTGACATAATCAATTAATTCATTAAAGCTACAAACAATTGGTATTTTACACATCTGTTTGGTGATAGAGAAACCCAAGCCTTGTTTGCATTTGTAAGAAATATTAGTACATCTTTATGTTGAAAAATAATATATTCAGTTTAGTCCTGATATAAATTGGCACATTGTTCCTTTCAGCTTCCGTTACTACGACTTATGGCCTTTGGGCATATATTCCCTAAGCCCCTGAAACAACTGGGAATGGCCTGCAGCTGTGCACAGCATGCTTTGATCACACAGCCTGCGTGTCATGGAGTGTAACTATGCCGGATGGCTTCTGTGTGTTGTATTCGGCTTGCTTTGTGTTCATTACCCACATCCCAGATCCCACAAGGCAAGGCCATCTGCCAAGCCTCAGTGTCTCTCTCCGCTCTTGTCCACTCCCTGCGCCCACGCCCCTTGCTGTCATTGCCTAAAGAACATCACATAGCTGTCCCCAGCAGGAGCTGTGTGCTCAACGCTGCATTTGGACAAGCTCTGTGCTCACTCCTCAGCCCGCAGATCCTCTTGGACATTGCGTTGAGCTCGGAAGTAAACAAGCCATCTAATTGACTGAATGTTTTAATTTATGAAAATAGAAGCCCAGAGAAAATAGCCATTTAATTGGATGGAAGTCTCTGAAACTGACTGAAGTACTGGCATTGTCTTTCCCTTGCTTTTGCTCTTGAACAAGAAGATGTGCACAATCGACGTAGGGAAACAAGGGAATGTACACCTTTCAGACTTTTTTTGTCAAAAAGTCCTGCTTTATTAACAAAAGAATGCCACTACCCTCTTTAACATGTTCACAAGCTAGGAAAGATAGCATTGCTCCTGCCGGAGTAAGGGCAAGAGCCTGCTTCTCCTAGCATTGTCAATGGACTAGAGATGTGTGTTCTTGTATCCCTCCCGCCTTGCCCAGGACTGGGGATGGTGTCCTTGGTGCAATCACATCCCACCAAGGCCAGTCTAGGTGCTGAGTAAGGGCATCTTTCCCCTGCTTCATTGTATACCTGCTCACAGGTCCAGAGGCCAGAGCTTGACCGCTCCAGTCCTGGGACAGTAGAGCAGCCGGCAGCCATTCCAGTGTCAGAAAACCAGGGCAGCTGTCAACTCCTCTTGAGAAACGGGAAATGGGGCAATAGCAGTTGGCTTGGCCCACATTTCTCTGCATCTGTTTGGTGGAGAAGGGGGTTCAACCTGGCTAATAGCTTCTCCATGTACCGTTAGTAATGACTATATGAGAAAGACTCTTCCGCTTGATGACATTCACATTTACCACATCTATTGTGGCTATTAAAATAGGCTTATTTGTTGTTATACTCTGGCTCTGCTAGTGGAGGAATGTGGCACTGAGAAGGGTGGGGTGGTGTGTCTAACAGCTGCTGTATGTCCCTATAATAAGAGTGATAACAGAAACATATGATCGTCTGGAAAGATTTTATTAAACAAGCAAAAACAGCACCAGTTTGAAAGTTGCAGCTGTTGAGCTGTAGAATGCCACCTACTCGCCACCATTTTAAGACGATCATCCTAAAATCATGGTTGCTCACAAGTCACATTCTGTGGCTCCCAAGTTAGAAATGTAAAACAACAACCTTAATAACAATCATACTGCAGAAAGTGCAGTGAGCAGAAAGAGACAAGCGAGGCTTAATGTCTGCTGCGCATAGCCTATGACCTTGCACAGTGGGTTCAAGGGAGCATGGACAGGGTGCACACTACTTGGCCTAATGCAATGCTCTGCATTCAGTGCCTGATGCATATGACCTTTACCTGTACACAGTGGGTTCAGGTCATAGGATCTTGGAAAGATTTCCATTGCTTTATGTGCACAATGTGCACAATGTGCACAATGGGTTCAGGAGTACGAGGAATTGACACAGGGCATATTTGACAAACAAGTCATGTACCCAGTCCGTACTATAGATGGCGGAGGGCAGTTAGCATAAGAACAGGGTCTAGAGTGTGGCCATGTTCAGTGGGTTGAGAGGCAAAGGCACTGGAAAGACGGCATGGCTAAAGCCCACCTCTGTGTCAGTATTTTGCACAGCAAAATGAATGGCTGAAGCGCTTGGCTAGCAAAGGAACCTTGGACCCAGTACCAACAGCCGAAAGACCTGCAGGTATAGTGGGCACCAGAGGAGCAAATGGACAGGGCATGTCTGAAGGCATTGCCCTGGGCACTACATGCTCTGCTGAACCAAAGGCTGTGACCATTTGGCTTGAGGCATAAAGGATGGGTGCAGGGCATGACATGATCCTCACAACGAAAAAATACCAGAAGAACACATGGGACCTACCGGTCAAACAGAAACTAAGAAGTCAGTAGCCAGAGGACTGGGATGATCCGAGCGGTGTGTGCACTTCACGGAACAGCAGTGCCCGAAGATCTGCACCTCATTACCTCCAGGTCGCAAAGAGGCACACCGGAGGAGCGACCAGCGAATTACACGGTCTACGGTCCTGAACCACAGTCTGATTCCACGGGAGCCCCGTAGAATGACTGGCGACCAAGGAGAGATCAGCGATCGGGAGAATGGTGGCCATCATGAAAGACCGATAAGTGTCCCCAACCAGGTGCTGCCGCCCTCACAAGCTGCGAAGAAGCTCGCCAACCCTCGAGAGGTTCCTCCACTGACAACGGGTGTGCCGAAGTTTGTGACCACACTTATGCGGACCTCCGGTCTCCTGCTACCAACAAGGGCACTACATTGACACCAGTGAGTGCTGGGGAGGCGAGAGACGCAGTTCTGCTACTCTGGTTCCCCAAGGCCGGCTTGACCACTCGACACGCAGCCCAGGAGGGGGGGGAGATGGCGACGAGGCTCCGATGAAACGCTACGGGGTGCCTGACCCTAAAATGGTGGCTCATCGGGACCAGGTACTCCGGCGATAACGTCACCCACAGTCCTGATGTGACCAGCGCGAGCAGCAGCCACCTGGTATATAATGATTATTAATACAGCCAAATGATGGTTAAGCCTCAATTGTAAAACCTGCAATTGGAACATCCTGGAGGCCTGACTCCACAATGGCGGCCACACGGGGCCAGGCACACCGGCGATAGAGTCACCCACAGTCCTGATGTGCCCAGCGCGAGCAGATGTCACCAGGCATGCAATACATTTTTTTTATATTTTTGTACAAATCCAGCCAAATAATTGTGATGCCCTAATACTAAGCCCTACAACTTGAACATCCTGGAAGCCTGACCTCAAAATGGCGGCCACACGGGGCCAAGTAGACCAAAGACCACGTCCTGCTGAGAAAAATGAAGCCTGATCCGCCAAATGTAAGGAGCGGCTACATTTAGACCCCAGCATACACCAATAGGCAGTGAGTCTAACAAAAAGAACTAATGGCTCTAGCTCCAACAATGACATACCGTATGCCTGACTACAAAAGGGTGGCTCCCCGAGTCCAGGCACACTGATGACAAAATCCTTTTTCTCCAGAGTGCGGCAGCCTAATTAATCAATCTATCACAGCCATCGGCCAGCTCAGGCACCAGTGCATGTCAGGACACTGAGGTGCAAATAGAAAGAATTAACTACCTAAATTCTAACAGCCAATGTATTATAGTTCCTAAACAAAATAAAGCATTGCGGACCTGCAGGCGGGAACATTCTTAGTGCCTTACACTAAGTTGGCGACGAGAAACAGATAGAATGCTGTCTAGAAAGAGTCTGCCACCTAATGCAGCACATGTTTAAGTCCAACCCAGCTGGATGAACTCTAGGCAGGCGTCCACAATTGTCTCCTGAAAATTAACATCTATGTCAGAAGGCAGCTACTATTGCCCTGACGCCCAGTCCTCAACAGTATAACAATGCACCCACATAACAGAACAAAAAGGACACAGGACAGTCTAACCCCCCTCCGAGCCTACTCAACACAGGCTGATAAGACAGCACCAAGAAACACTATTTGCAAACATATACCACTGAACCTCTAAAGGCATGTAGAAAATGGAACTTATTTTCCACACCCAAAATCTGGCAGGATGGAACTCTATTCTCAGATCCCACGTCCACATCTCTAAAACTACCAGCACTCTTCTTAGCTGCAAACTAACATTCCTAATACCTAACCACCATACACGCAATGGCAACACCTTTGCGACTATTTCCAGCAATGGCACAGTCCTGATCCAAGCCAACAATGACAACCTGGATGTATTTGACTTCCTCTTCCCCACTCCGCGCATCGCCTTCACTCATCTACTCCACTCCCACTCGAACGTAACCCTATTCTCGAGCCATCCATCCCTGGAAAACTATCAAAACGATCCTTCGATCCAAACCCAATCCTCCAATCTATCTTCCCCCCAGCCCCACCATCCCCTCCAACTCACACAACTCATCCCTATTAACCACGTCAAACACAAGGCTCGTCCAGGAAGATACACTACGGTCCTCTTCCCCCTCTCCCCACTCGACACTACTCCCAGCTAGCAACCAAGGGAACCGGCCCGCAGACAACAGCCCCAAACTCCCTACCTGCACTAAACTCAGGGAAGTCGCCACACAATTCCTGAAGCAATCTGTCTGGACTCACCCCCACGACTTCCCCCAAGAACCACATGGATATCAGTAGCCCAGGGAGCCACTCTCACATAGATAAGCTCTCCCCATCCCTGAACACAGTCAAGTGCCCCCATCCATAGATGGCCATGCTCTGGACACACCGATAACAAGCCCCCCTACACCTTCCTCTATGAATACAGCCCAAAGATTGGCACGTCTGGAATACCAGCTAGAAATAGTAATACAGGGTATTAATAAAATCTTATCTAACCGCAACACTCCCACTATGCAACGCCAACCTAGCACATACACAGGCACTGCCCAATAAACACACATACCATCACAAGGCTCAACGACTCAGATGGAACACAACCCCGCTCAGGAACCAGCTGCACAGACCCAAAAGGACTAGCGCTGTAATGTCCATGAAAGAGGCGAGAGATCTCGACAAATCCTATAAAGCAGCTCCTACTGTCACCTCCAGCTCCATGATCCAAGTAATCACTGGATTTTGTAGAGACCATACCGCCCTGAGAACGGTGAGACCTCCAGCTCACCTCACCAATATTCCTATGGCTCCCCCAAATGAGAAACTCGACAACAAGAGGGTGACAAACTACGTGCTCATAAACTGCAGATCTGCGGACAAACATGCAACAGAACTGGCAGAAACCATCCTAACCCATGACATAGACATCACGTTCATCACAGAAACGTGGTTGAACGAATCCTCATCCCCCATCTTCTATATGCTTGTACCCCCGGGGTTCTCAATCAACAATAAAGACAGAAAGAACCAGCGAGGTGTGGGGACCGCAAACATACATAAAAGTAACATTTCTATAACAGAAACGGACTCCTTCAAATATAACACATTGGAATGCCTAACCGCCACCGTTAAGACGTCGGACAGCAAAGCGCTTCACTGCCACCTTCTCTACCATCCACCAGGCAACACCCCCGCATTTGGAGAACATCTTGCCGACCTGATAACACACTGCTCACTCTCAGACGCAAACAACCTAATACTAGGAGACCTTAATCTTTACTGGAATGAGGTAAACAACCCTCTGATACAAACTTTAAATGAGCTCCTTCACAGTAACAATTTGACCCAACACTGCACCGTACAAACCCACAATAAAGGCTCAATCCTAAATGCCATCATAGCTCACGAAGACTCAATCACCATCGACTGTACCCTCCCTGTTGACTGGTCAGACCACCATATCATTCTTTTTCATATCAATCAAAAGACCCATCGACCGCCTCGCACTAATGAACACTTTCCCTGGACGAGAAACCTGAGCCAGATCCCCCTTGCAGAATTAGAAGAAAGGTTAAGTACACTCCTCCCCTCCATCACATGCAACAGCTCCACAACAGAACTTACCTCTCATTACAGTGCGTCTATGACCGCCATGCTGGACCAAATAGCTCCCTTGAAACAAAAAAAATCAAGAACATTCCATCGAGATCGTGGTTCCACACTGACCTAAACTCGGAAAGAAGACAGCTAAGAGCTGCACAGAGACTTTGGCGCAACAACCCTTTGAAAATGAAAAATCCACCTTCTTCTGCGGTGCACTAAATAATGCTAAAAATCTCCCCAAAAGAACTCTTCAATATCATTAGACAGCAAACATCCAAACCACCACCTTCTGCAATTCCGGCCTCCAAAGACCTATGTGACAAATTTACCAATTTCTTTGATGAAAAAATATCAAAGATTGAGCTCTCACTAGAGGATCACCTCCGATCCCCCAATGAAGGTCCGCCCCTCTATAAAGAAGGCATGAACCCACTCAGACAATCCGCAAACCCATCACCGAAACTGAAATTATTGACTTATCTACCAAATCCAAACCCTCTCCACATGTTGAAGAACCCCTCCCTGCCCAACCGGCTAAAAAACTCAAACTCTCCCTAGCCCCACTCTGGTCGAAGATTATAAACAGCACCCTGAAAACAGGAATCATGCCTGACTGCCTCAAAATTGGTTAAGTAACACCATTACTGAAAAAAGCAGGCGCTGAACCAAATGATCTCAACAACTTCAGGCCT
Organism: Triturus cristatus; assembly: GCF_964204655.1. Classification (NCBI taxonomy): domain Eukaryota; kingdom Metazoa; phylum Chordata; class Amphibia; order Caudata; family Salamandridae; genus Triturus; species Triturus cristatus. Next base: position 252,810,986 of record NC_140591.1, read on the forward strand.
GTCTCCAATCTCCCTTTCCTAGCCAAACTACTAGAAAAATGTGTTCTCTGTCAACTCACCCATCACATGGACAACAACGATCTCCTCATCCCTCACCAATCGGGCTTTAGAAAAGGATGCAGCACAGAGACAGCCATCCTGAATGTCATTGATGATACCCACAAATGACTTGACAAGGACCGCTGCTGCCTACTCATACTCCTAGACCTTTCGGCGGCCATCAACACGGTTGACCACAAACTACTCATCAACGTACTCCGAGAAAGGGTAGGAGCAGAAAGGGTGGTCCTACAATGGTTCACCTCCTTCCTGCAGAGCCGCTCTCAAAGAATAAAAATCAGAAACTTCACGTCTGCTCCATAAACAGAAGCGTTCCCCAAGGATCAGTTCTCTCACCCGCACTGTTCAAAATTTACATGGAGCCACTCACCACCATCCTCAAAAAAACCAACATACCCTTCCACCTTTATGCTGATGACACCCAGATCTACCTAGAAACCTCAACCATAGCGGACATGCAAAGACTCAATGACACACTAATAGAAGTCCAAAAATGGCTATCCCAAATACATCTGAAATTCAACCAAGACAAAACAGAAATCCTCCTCATAGTCAACGAAGAGCAGACCCCCCGAATCATGGAATGGACAAAGTCTATTGATGCTCTTAACTGCACTCTCATCCCGGCAGACTCCGTGAAATCACTGGGAATCCCTCTGGACCCTAACCTTGACATGGTCAAACAGATTAAGAACACCGCAAGATGTGCTTTCTTCAACTTAAAACTACTCAACAAAATCAAACCCTTCATCCCTCCAAAAGACCTTAAGCAAGTCACACAATCCCTTGTGCTATCCAGATTAGACTAGGGGAACGCCACCCTCACAGGCATGGCAAAATCACACCTTGCTCCTCTCAGATCAACCCTAAATGCAGCAGCCAGAATGGTGACCGGAGTAAAGAATTTCGAACACATCTCCCCCGCTCTCAAGGAGCTAAATTGGCTCCCAATAGAAATGTGTGCTAACTTCAGAACTGCCTGTCTCACCCACAAAGCTCTGCACACTGGTAAACCCACCTATCTAGCCGCCAAACTCAACAAAGCGGGCAGAAAAGAAATCTCAGGAGCACCAACACTCTACTACTCATACCCCCGAAAACCCGCAAACAAAAAACCTTATCTCGTTCTTTCCCTGGAAAGGCACCCAAAATCTGGAATGCCTTCCCAGTACACATCAGGACCAACTCTTCCTTAACAAAAAACATTCAAAAGCCAACTCAAAGTGCTCTTTCTCAATCGAGCTCTCACGAAGTGACAACGGACCCACAAAACGGAACCACACCCAGCTGAGGATCCAATCACTATGATAAGAACAACTTCTTCAGCTTCTTCCTCGTGATCCGCACTCTACCCCCCTTATTACCTCGACTACTACTACTACTACTTTGCATTTGAATGCTACGTGACATATGCTGATTAATGACCCGTCTTTAAGCACTGTGTTTACTTTTACCACTCTTTGTATACTCAACTGTCATTTGACAAATGTTGTAAAGCGCTCTGATACCTTCGGATCTGGCCAGCGCTATATAAAACTTCTAAATAAATAATGACTGAAGGCCACACTCTGTACCAAGGGCATATTGCACAATGCTCAGTATTATGTGCAGTAAGACCGGTGGCACAGGGACTAGGAACAAGTCATAGCTTCAGGTCTCACTCTGTATATGCTACGCATTGAAAAAGGCTGTGTTAAGTGGACTCGAGAGCAAGCGGGCTGAGAGAAGAGTATGATCCATGCCCTTTCCCAGTGCCCACTGTGAATGATGTAGGCTCGGTGGTTTAGGAGGTAAGGGTACTGAGCACATGGCATTGATGAAGGAGCGAGAGGCTAGCTGGCTTGATACCTCCTCTTATACAAGGTTGGATTCTCTTGTGCTTCTTACTGAAGAGAGTGCATTTGTGGTAGGGATTCAAAGGGCAGCTGAGGTCCTCCCTATACACTTACCCTCTGTTGAAACCAAGGCTTATATTCTCCAAGAAATTCTTCACCTTGGGCATTCCACTCTTACTTCCCTTCAATAAGGCCCTCATGGATACTTTGATGGGCACTTGGTCCAACCTTGTTTCCTATCCGCTAGTAAACAGCGAGGCGGACGAAATGTTAGTGTCTCACAACCTTCAATTACGAGATGAAGAAACAGCTTCTAAGAAACTCAGGTTTGTTTAACTTTTGAAAATGAGCTCTACAAACCCAGCTTTCAAGCTAACTCGATTGTTTCTTTTTTGAATTTATAAAACACTGAGCAGATTTACAATAAAACAAAAGAAATGACCGCGTCAGGTTCATTTGCTAAAAGTGGTAATTGCATCATATGGGCTCTGTATGCTACTTACATTGGGCAGCTGTATTGCTGCTGTGTTTATGGCATGTTTTACAGGAAGGTCCGAGCAAATAGATAGTTTATGATGTGTCACATTAGAAGACAATAATTTAAAAATGCTGATGACCACGTACACTCTCACTGTACTATTTATTGGTGTTTTTTTTCTTTTTCTAAAGCCTCTTGTCAATGAAGCCAAGTTAGCAGTTGGAAACATAAAGCCAGAGGCCTTGTCAGAAATCCGATCATTGCGTATGCCCCCCGATATTATCAGAGATATACTTGAAGGCGTGCTTCGCTTGATGGGCATCTTCGATACATCTTGGGTTAGCATGAAAAGGTAATCTCATCTTTTTTGCTTGCTCTTATCAACCTTATTTCTCCTCAGAACTTTAAATATGTATTTTCTTATTCCTACTTATCATCTGCAATTTATTTCCTCCATTTTGTGGACCTTGTGACAAGTAGTTCCTAGGTCCAGACTGAGAGCAATGCCGCGTGCCTCCTGGGAATTTGGTGGTTACAACATTTAGATCACTTGGGTACAGAGGGCCTGAGTCCCAAAGATATGTTTTACATGAAAGTTTGGCACACAAAGGCAAATAGCCTTTTTTAGAATTATATATATATTATATTTTTAGAATTATAAAACCACTTTTGGACTAATGTTGGTTGTGCACTCTTAAACGCTTGTTTGCCTAAATCGACTATCAGGCGTGAGGAGAAGGCATTCTGGGACTGCAGTGCTCTGCCGACATTCCGACCTTTTCTCGTCCTGAAAAAGTTGGAAATGTACCCAAAACATCACCTCTCAAGTGGTTTCTCGTTCGTTAAGGCACAATATTTCCCATGTTGAGACCAAAAAAAGGAAAGAAAAAGTTATCAAGTTCGCGACAGTTTCTAGTTGTAATCTGGGAAACCTTTCGAATTCCAAAAATGAGCAACTCTACATCCAGGCATAATCTTAAACCTCCACCTGTAGATTTGCTCATTTTCTGAGAATCTGCGCCACGGTTTTGTATCTACTTGACTAGTGATTCTGCTTCAGTAATTCAAGGGTATCACTTTTCTATTCAGATTTGCTTTTCTCATACCTCTTCATCTGGACCTGCACCAGTGACTACACACTGGTGCACCTTACTGAATGTATAATCTTTACGTGGAATAGGAGGGATCATACTGAAATCAGTGATACCAGACAGCAAAACAAACACAGAGGGGAAAAACTAAGGACATTTAAATACACCTTCATCCGCTATAGATCCTTCAGTAATGCTTAATGATAAACAACGCTCACAATGGAGGTAAATAGTGCAATCCAATGGAGTAAAGAAGCACTGTTTCGCAATCTTTCTTCTCAAAGCAGTCGTTTGAATTTAAAAGACCTACGAACAAGCTAAAGAGTTTACAACAGTAATCAATAAAGAAATTACCTTATTGGAACCATAGAAAGCATCATGGTTAATACAATTGGATGGGGGCTTCCTGAAGGGAAAGTAGTGCGCTCCTATGACATGTTCAAATGACTCACTAGCAGTGGATCAGATGAATGTGCTCAGGTTGTTGTGTCAAGGAGCTCCTAAAGTGAAGCTCCAAGTTCTCCAAAATACATAGGTCACCTTGCAGACCTTATTTACCCCAACCGAGAAAATCAAAGACACACAAATGTGTATGATCGGCCCACATTAGAAACTCGGCAGGAATGACTGGATTATTGGAAGTTTAGGTCGCTTCACCTGAATTCTTGCCTCAGATTAGATGTCGAGGGAAAAAGAAGTGCCCATGATAAATGTATAGTAAATCAGGGAGAAGTCTCTCCACTTGAGCCATGTATTTTCCACTCACAAGGTTCCAGTCAAGAGTTAGGAACATTACCTTTATGAACACTTTATATAATAAACTTTAGTTAGTGGTTTCAGTGGAAAATGTGTCTTTTTTACACCTCACAGAAATCCACAAAGGAATTCCTGGTAGCCGTCAAAGTATTCATGAGTGTGGATGTCTCCACCACTCCAACGGTGTAAAGTGGGTTCCAGGGCGTGGTTTCCCTTTAAAGTTTGGGAACCCCCACAAACATCTATGTTTGTATTACTAAAGTATGATACAACCTCTTTTTACTCTGGAAGTGGTTTGTAGAGTTACTCAAGCAAAGGGATGGAGTACCTCCACTCCATGGTGGGAAGGGGAACCGATCACTACCACAGAAAAAAATGTTGTTCCTGCAGAGAATAAATGAAATATCCTGCTTTTGCACTGCGATCTTCCTTCCTCTGTGCAGTATTCTCAGCCATGGAGTCTTCCTTACGGGAGGAATAGGAGCCCTGGGTAATACACGCATGAAACTCCCAGAGGGAGGCCTGGAACCTCTGCATGGTGCAGCTTTCCAGTCATTTTTCTAAAAAGTTGGACATGAGCACCAATTCTTAGACTTAAATGTACAAGAACAGATGTAATTCTTTCTTTTCCTGAATTAGGTCCCTTGTGTCGCATAAACCCATCAGACCCTTGCTACGAAACGAAAGGCCACATGTATGAACACATTTTCCCATAGACACAGAATGGGAAAAACCCTTTGATACATCTGGCCCAAAGTTATTTCATTGCCCAATATCAAAGATGCTTGCATCTGTTGTAGAAATTGCAATTAATTGCAGTCTTTACATCAACATAAGTCACAAGTATACATGATATGTTAAATTGAGACAACATTTAAAAATGAGTGCCATCACACCTGGGGTTTGGCACTTGACCTCAAAAAATATGTGATGGGTTGAATTTGTGGCGTTAGGGCATGGAAATCATATGGAATAAACTAAAAATTATTTGGGCTTCAGAATTCACTGCTATCATAATTTATTCTTTCAGAGATCTATTTTATTCTTGGGGTTCTGATCAAAAGTTTAGAAAAAGTATGTTACTCTTAAGTTTTAATTCTGAAAATGTGTAACGTATTTTCCAAGTGTATTAATTAATCAACTAAGGCTGGCCAGCATATGATAACAGTAAAAAAAATCTGCTTTTCACAGATCACTCAAGTGATATTGGTCTAGACAGCATGGGATTATTAAATGGAATGTAGAGCTACAACACTTCAAATACTAAAGGGAGATACTTTACATAGCCAGATAGGAATGTATTTGGGTCACTATGATCCTAACAAGTTCATTGATTAAACCCTCCTAGTAAGCAGGGTATTAAGAAGCTGTCTCCAATTCATGTAAATAGGACCTCTTTTTAGGTTTTGCCTGAAGAGCGCTTGCACTGTGCTTGATAAATCTATTGTTTTTAGGTTTCGCATGCGCTGTGCTTGAGAAATCTATTGTTATTAATATAAACTTAAAAGGGACTTACATCCTGCCTCCTCTCTTTCCTGGCTTCTCATTGGTTCCTGTGCGTGCCACTTACCTTTCCTACATTTCTATTAGCTGTAGCATATTTTCCTGCTTTTACCAATGCTTGTTCCTCGTCTGCTTCTCTTATCAGTTTCCCACCGTCGAAAATACTTTTAACATCCTCTTTGGTGGAACTATAGTTTCATAAAGTTTTGCCTTTTACTATCGCAGCATATTTATATAACAACTATTTACCCAGAGAGATTTCATGATTTGCATAGAATCACACGCTGTTGCACAGCGCTGCAGAGATTCGAACTGGGATCCCCAGCTCTCAAGTCAGCAGCTCTGCCTGCTGCGCCACATCCTCTCCACTGCTGTGTTATCTGTCAGGGAGCTATTTCCTTCTGCTGGACGATGATTGATGAAAACCACTCTCTATTCACTACATAGGAGAAACCAATGCATTACCAGTGCTTGTGTTAGGAATGTTTACTTGGATTGATCACACTCTATTGTTGCCTGCTTCTATACATTGGCAAACCTGGTCAGTAGAGAGAGGGGATGTTTAGTTAGACACCTTAAGTAAATATTGTCCGAGAAGTCCCTTCAGCATCCTGTATTCGTATGGGTGTCCTTCGCTGGTACAACATACTAATAGTTCCTTTTCATAAAAGGAAAATCTTTTCACACAAGTAATACTTGTTAAGACTAGATGTGGAGGTTGGTAAAGTTTTGTTAAAATTGATGTAATACCAACTCAAATTAAACTGGAGTTGGAGGGGAGGGGCACTTGTTTATTAACTGTTCCAAATGGTGACAGTTTAATACTTTCACTGATTGGTGAAATGGCTGGCCCATAAGCATCTTGGTAAATATGTACTACTATCACTATTACCTAATTACAAAGAATTGGTGTAGGAAACCCACCTCTCTATATAGTGCACCACAATGGGGAACACTGGGCATCGAGGTCAGAGAGACCCTTATTGGTTTACAGAGGCAAAAGTAGATCATACTAACGCTCTATTTTGTGGTAGTGTGGACAACCTGTTAGGCTTATCAGAGGGTAGTGCTTTGCATTTGTTGTACTCGCAGAGGAAGTAAATGGAACACACACTCAAGAATGAAGCCAAGACCATGCTCGCAGTGGGAACTACGATAACGCTAACTCTGGAAAATATTAGTGAGTATGATATGTATTGCAGGGCATAAGCATGGGTTGCAGTGCGTCCAGTGCAGTTGGTGCTGCTCGGCTCCAGAAGACCCTGGTGCCTCCAATCTTATGAGTAGGCAGAGTGACCCTTCGGAGCTGCTGTACCTTTTACTGGGCATTGCGGCGGGGCCAGAGAGATGCAAGTCGAGAGTTCTGACACTGCAGTTTTCGGTACCTGCAATGCAAAGGAGTAGCTCCCCTTCTCCATGGGAGTTCTTAGGCAATTTGGTGAAGTGCCAGAGGACCCCTGGGGTTTGTAGAGGTCTCTAAGCTGCAGGACGAGACAGTGTTCCACAATTCTTGAGTCTTTGGGCTGCAGGCAGGGTTTCGCGCCCAAAATCCAGACCAGGCTGTCTGTTCTCGGGTTCAGCTGCTCTTCTTTGTCCTTGGTCCGATGAATCTGAAATTCAGAACTCAGGTGTGCCACCTAAATACCAAATGTAGGGGAGTTAAAGAGAGTGCCAGGTGGTAGCCAATGGGCTACCTACCTTTAGGGTGACTATACCCTCTAAAATGCTTATCCCACGTGGGGAGTGGGCATGACCCTGACACTGATAGGTTATTTTCCCCATCTTCAAGATGGTGGAAAGAGAGCTGGGGGGGGGGGGTCGACATCACCTGCCCCGCCTTAGTGGTGATGCAGGTTGACTGGGGACCCTCCTTCTCATGTAACTAATTTTCCTGCCTGTCTTCCTGCTGAAAGTGAAGTCAGGACAGGGGGCGTTGCCATCTGCTGCTAGCCGGCGAGGCGTGGGTCGTAGTTCAAAGGCGGCATAGCCTTTGAAGCTTTCTGCCCTGGAAAGCTGTTTCTTCCTGGAGGAAATGTGAAGCACCTGCATCCAGGGCAGGCATTGTTTCTCACCCCATGGTTTCAGAAACATGTCTAGTTGTGGCATGCTGGTGGAGGCTAGTCAGGAACACATTAGAAGGCTGTAGGTTTCAGAGGACCATTCTGGAGGGTCCTCTGTGTGCAATTATTAATACACCTGACACTGGAATCAGTGCAGGTTTATTAAGACGAGATGTTTGGTCCCACACATCAAATAGTACCGTGAAGCCAGCATGGAGCTAGGAAACTTGTAATGACAGTTGTCCAGCCCATGTGTTTTTATGCCTTCCCTGTTCACCTTCAATATCCAAGAATCAACATGGATATTGCAGGGGCATATCTGCTCATGCAGATCTGTCCTCATAGGAGATATGATGCACGCTGCCTTAGGGCTAAGGCCTGCTAGAGGGGTGTCTTACCTATATCCCATGCAGTGTTTGTGGGCATGGCACACAGTCTTTAACTTGGGACACATTTTTATGGCGTAATTGCACCTTTCTATTTCTTTTTCTGTTTATTAAGCACTGGTAGGTTTAAATCTAATGTGCATGTTGTAATTGGCATATTCAATGTTTGGAGTGCGTGGTCCATACTTTATGGTTGGTTTGGGTTTATGTTTTATGTGTTTTTTTACGACTTCTGGTGGGCTTTCTTTATGTTTTAGTTACCCCTGACAAAGGGCTTTTTTCGCCCAAAATGCATTGGGAAGATATGTGTATGGTTACCCAGGATGAACAGTCTACTTTTATGTGCCAATGAAAAATACCTGGATGGGCACTTCCTGAGAATTTAAAGTTTGGTAGTATGCTGTTTTGATTGGTAAACAATTAAATCATGAGAAAAATGAAAACTGATTAAATTTTGAATATTTGGATGAAATATTGTAGTTCAGTCTGTTGATCTTTGCAATTTCTTGCATAGCTGTGCGGCTTGAGGCTGTGGCGTAAAAACACACCAGACGTTCTTGTTATTACACAGGAATGTGTGCCATGTCGACTTTTCGGTTTTGTCTGCACCAAGGCACACAGTCTGCAATGGCAGTGTGCATGACCTTGGTGAAGGGACCTGAGGGTGGCACATTGTGTGCTTCTACCCTTGGGGTCCCTCATCAGTGCCAATGCCCTAGGTATTAGGGGTACCATTTACTAGGGACTTACAAGGGGTACTGAAGTGGTGCCGATTGGGAAACAAAATATTTAGGAAAGGAGCTCCAGCAAAGGGGACCTGGTTGGTAGGGACTCTGTGCACTTCCAGTCAAAATCATTGTCCAGGCAAAAACTGAGGGCAAGCATGTCCAAAATAGGCACTTTTCTACAATTGGTAAAACCCTTTCATACACCAGCCCTCGTTTCTAACTAGGCAATATTAATAACAGGTCACTTTTAAATGTTCCACTATGTGCTATGCTATTGGCAGTGTTCACCAATCCTATAAAGCCATAATATTCAGTACAAAGAAGGTGAATGTCCTCCAACTGGGTCCAGAAATGTGTTTACTAAAACAACTGAATATAGCACTTTTTACATTTTTAAACAATTAAGAATACTGTAATCCATACAAAACCAGGACAGAGTGTTTGTGAGAGGTAATGACTTCGGATCAGCGCCAAGACTCCTCAGGGCATAAGAGCGCTTTATAAAACCCAAACCCAAAATCAAATCAATGTGAATGTGAGTGAGAGTACAATACACAGTTCTGATGCTTAAAACAGTCTAACATAAGTCAGTTGGACAAAGTGCCAATCGGAAGACATTATATACCCTGCACTACGTCTTTAAATGTGATATATGCTTTAGAACAGTCACTGCAAACAACAGGTTTTGTAAATGCTGAAAAACCACAATTTTTGTCTATTTTGGGGGTTAGGCAGGTGAACAGGCACAGATAAACACTGATTTCAAAAGGTTTGGAATACACTGAGAAAACACCAGTGGAATGTGCCAAAAATAAACACTTAAAACAGGAAAGCCTAAATAAAAGTAAAATGGGAATATTTGGATAGGGTAGTACCTGAGAAGTTGCTCGGCGCCAGGAGAACTAAACCATCCGCGCCATGGTATAATAAAGAGCTCAAGGCCCAGAAGGGCTGTTGTAGGAGGGCAGAGCATCTGTGGAGAAGGGACTATAGTGCTGAGGGTAAAGAACATTACAATCGTGCTCTTTCAGCCTATAGGTTAGCAATAATTGCAGCTAAAAGCACTTTTTTTGCCATCAAGATCAGAGAAGCCGGTAATTCGGCTAAGGAGCTTTTCAAGACCATTTCTGCTCTCTCTAAGCCCCCGCAGGATAGCACATATCGGCCTGACTTAGCAACATGCCAAGAATTGGCTGTGTATTTCCAGGACAAGGTCCAGACAATTTACAACGACTTCAGGAGATCTTCTACCAGCTCGAAGTGTTGCGGCCACGAGCAGGACGACACTTGCCTTAGTAACTTTCCCCCCATTTCGGTGGAGGAAACGTGTAGGCTGATTACCTTAATAAAATCAGGATCACCTTTGGATCCATGTCCTCCATCAGTATTTCATCGTGAGGCAGAGGTTATTGCAGGAGAGCTGTCCCCGCTAATCAATCAAATAATCAAGTCTGGTAGTTACCCTTTAAGTTGGAAGAGGGCAATAATTAGACCATTGTTAAAAAAACCTACCTTGGATCCTCATATCTTAAAGAACTACTGTCCGATTGCTGCACTTCCTATGGCAGCTAAGGTCATGGAGAGGGAGTTAAACCGGGTCTTAACAGAATATCTGGTCTCCCATGATCTGCTTGACCCCTCTCAGCACGGTTTCCGCGCTCAGCACTCCACGGAGTCAGCACTCCTGGTGGCAGCGGAGAAAATTTGTGGCATAGTGGACGGGGGTGGCAGGGCAGTTCTGTTGATGCTAGATCTGTCAGCTGCCTTCGATACTGTTAACCACACGGTGTTGATGCGGAGGCTTCAGGAGATTGGTGTGCGGGGAACCGCTCTGTCCCTTCTTTCCTCTTTTTTGTAAGGCAGGGAGCAGAGTCTGCTATGGGATGGTTTGCATTCTAAAACTTCCGATCTACTATGTGGGGTACCGCAGGGCTCTGCCTTATCACCATCGCTTTTTAACATCTATGTAGCCCCCCTGGCCAAGCTTATCAGGAAATATGGTTTTACCATAATCTCCTATGCTGACGATTCCCAGCTCATAGTCTCGACTATGGAACAATCTAATGATGTGGCTTCCAATTTTTATAGCTGCCTGTCTGAGATTATGAGCTGGATGCGGGAGAGTTTCCTGAAAATCAATACAGAGAAGACGAAGATCATAGAGTTTGGCCAGGGCAGCTCCGTGTGGAACGGATCTTGGTGGCCGGTGGAGGCGGGGGAGTGCCCTTGCCCTGTGTATAAAGTCAGGAACCTGGGTGTGCTTTTTGACAGTCAGCTCAATTTCTCAGCACACGTCAGCAACCTTGCCTAATCATGTTCCTTTTTAATAAGGACTCTGCGGAAGATTTGTCCTTTCATCGAAGCTGACCTTCGCAAGACGGTGGTAGTGGCCCTTGTACTATCGAGACTTGACTACTGCAACACTTGCTGCTAGGTATAAATAAGACCCAGATGAAGAGGTTACAGACTTTGCAAAACGCTGTTGCAAGACTTCTGATAGCTTTCCCCAGAGACCAATCTATCTCTGGTGGAATCAAAACACTGCACTGGCTCCCGATCCAGCAGCATATAGAATTCAAGGCTATATGTTTAGTACACAAGGCTATATTTGGAGGAGGAGCCAAGGATGTTCAGAAGCTTTTTATTCCTTATTCACCCGGCCGGGTCTTAAGGTCCACTACACAAAGCCTCATCAAGATAAATCGTATACGCTAGGTCAGATGGGGTGGTAGAGCCTTTTCTTTCCGTGCCGCTGGTCTTTGGAATAAGCTGCCCTGCTCTATGAAATCAATAGGCAATCATTCAGCTTTCAGAAAGCGGTTAAAAACATGGCTCTTTATGAGACTCGGTGACGAAGACGACGTCTTTTCCCTCTCTTCCAACTAGCGCCAAGACGCTCCGGCATTCGTTGCGCTCTACAAATGATTATCCTATCCTATCCTATTCATAATTACGATGGCACCATGTTCATCTTATCCTTCGATGATTTAACATGCTCTTGACCCATTTGAAACGTATGCTAAAAATAATGCATTAATTGTTATTATCTCTAAAATCGAGATCATATTCTTTGGCAGAAAACAAATTACTTTTCATTGACACCAGGGTTGAATAGATATTGATACGATATACTGTTAAAATTACCAAGAGGTATTGATAGACGGTGCTTAATTGCAAGACTTAAGTGGCCTATGTTATGTCATGAAAAAACTGCACACTACATTACTCATTCTAACTTTGTATTCCTCTTTGAATGTGATTATGGACAAATTCATTAATTCTCTGATTTATGGCATTATTGCTTTTTGAGGTAAGCTGGATATGTGGTAGGACACTACACTTTGAGGATGTTTCCAGTCCATATTATTCCTGACTAAAGCCTCATTGCAGGAACAGATTCCACTTGAATTTGAACTTGGTGTCTTTCTGTGATAGCTGACAGAGATTTCCTGCAGAGGGCATGTGGGCCGGGTAAGGACTTTGAAATCGAACAAATTTGGTCTGAAATTACTTTGAGCCCAAGGTGTAGTCAAAATCTATGGCATATAGGTTTAATTAGCCATTTAAAAAAATTGCACTTGGGCATAATGAAGCCCCAGGTTGAGGAAGCATCTTAACAAGTGTGTCTCCAACAGTTTAATAAGAGTAACATATTGAAATATGTTACAGTTGTATACATAATTTGACAAGAGTAAAGTATTGAAATGTATGTTAGAGTTTCATGCTCTGTTTGGATCCCAATGAATTTCTTGCAAACCCAATGGCAATCAAAATAAGAAAGCGTCTGAGCTGTACCTCTCTGTTGCAGCCTTCAAGGTCCTAAACTGGTCTGGGGTTGCTTATGATGCCTTATGAAAGGGGCATTCCTGGCACTTCAAAATGGACTGTTCCCATGAGAAGCAGGGTCAGTACTGATTTGCATAATGGCAGAGGCACTGTGCCTCTGTCTAAGTGGCACCGTGGGTGAAATGTAATGTGTTAGAATGCAGCCCAGTGTGACTGCCAGTGGTTTAAACTATATGCAAGCATTCCTCCATCACTTTGTGTATGTTCAATCAAAAAAAGACTCATATTCTTAGGATTATGGTTGAAGTTTTTTGACAAGATTAGACTTGTTCAGAGAAAGAGAGTCTACAAGTGCAGTTGATGTTGTGTGGTCACCTGCCTCACTTGTTATGCTACTGTCCAAGTCTTGTAGCTGAGGGTCACCTATTGATGCCCAGTAAACCAGTGTTTGGAACCTTGAGATCAAACCATCCACAAAGCCAGTGCAATTTGCTTTCTTGGCCTATCATCCAACTATGTGCAAGAGTAATACAAATTTTGGTTCAAATTCTTTGAATTACAGGAACAACATATGCTAAATGTGTAACTTGTCACTAGGAATTGTGCTTTAATGTATGTGTAAGAAAATTGATTATTAGTTAGGGAGAACGGCACCAAAAGGACAGAAATCCAAGAATAGCAACCCACATTTTTTTTTAAAGATTTAAGAGCAAAACGCTCCTTGCAAAAGTAAAGCACCAATCAGAAGTCCCTGTTCAGAGTTGTCCGAGATCTAGGCATAATTTCAGTCAGACCACAGTGGAGTAGAAGCTGCCTGCCCCAAGCGCCTCGCCTTGATTATTGATTTTACCTTCTGACTTTATCTCTGAAATGGAAGTCGAAATCCTGCAGCAGGGAAAGGCTTCAGGTTGCATACAGGGAAGTTGGATAGCAGTTGGGCAAGGCCACACTGAATCTGTTGGTTTTGGTGGGAAAAGCTCCAAGCGGAACTATTGAAATAATGCGACAGCAGAACTATTGAAATAATGTGACCGCTGAATTTCTCTAATCGATAGATACTTTTCACACCTTTCCCTGCTCAAAATGTCTTACTTTGGACTCATTGCCCAAATTAGAGTTCGGCAGATGGCATTTAATCCGTGAGGGTGACGGAGTACTTCGTCCACCTGCGAAAATACACGCTATTCAAACTTAATGATGTCGACCAGGCCAGCGGGCAATGCTTGTATTGGCATGCACTGCCATCATGGTGGTTCCTGTCAGTTCATTGAAAGTTTGACGGACAGCTTTGTCAATGTTACTGAGCTGTAAGGCAAACTTTCCCTTTTGTTTTTTTTTCCGAAAAAAAATTGGGTTTGTAAAAATTAAAAAAAAGCAATGACCCCCAAGTCATGGGAGTTTCCTCACATGGTTTCAGAGTCATTTTGCAGTTTTTACTGCCCTTACCGCCAGCTTATACCTGGCAGTTATGGACAGTGAAAACTTGCTCTTTGTTTGCCCACTCTGAATAGGGCGGGTATACAAATGTCAAATCCTCCGATAGCCTTTACTCTGTTGGGTCATCGGAGGTGTATGCTGGTGGAAGACATGGAATAGTTTCTGCTGTCAACATAATGAAGGTCTGCCCGACTCTAAATGAGGTGGGAGGACATTCAGTTTGGTTTTTGACGGTACTCCGTCGTCTTTCAGCCAAACTTTAAATCGACCCTTAGTCTTTCTTATGGAGCTCAAAATCCTCCAGTGGTGCAAGCCAGATGCTGTATCCAAAGAAGTCCTCTCAAAATTGAACACCTTTGCTGAGAGGTCCCTCTGACGCTCAGGAGGTCCTGGAACTCCAAAAAGGTGTTAAGTTCAAACTTTTGAGTCTTTCCTGAGCAGTTTTTCTCGGTCTCTTATTAAGCTCACAGGACTTTAGGACAAGCACGAAGGAGCCAGGACTCCTGCAGATGCCACCGGCAGGGTCCAGTCCAGTTCAAGTTGCTACTAGTCAGTTGGACACATCAGGAAAGAGGCCTCCATCAGCTTTTGTGTCCCTGTAGCCACACAGGAGGTCAGCCACTGGTGTGTTCTGATGAGCTATGAGTGAGGTGCCACTTTTGTAGGACCCACTAGCCAGTAGCTGTGAGTCACTCTCCCTAACCAAATGAGAAGAAAGTTCCCAGGGGCAACCCTGACCACTTATACATCACATCCTGCTCGCCGTATTGCATACAATCCTACAGAGCACTATTGTGAGTAAAAGGCAGCACCCTTCTGCCCATGGAAGATTTTGGTGTCCCAGCCAGCCAGGAGTATGTTCAGGGAAATGAACCGGCCCCTCCTCCACAACTACACCAAATTGATTCGAGGACCAGCTCCCCCTCCCACAGGGCCTGTGCCAATTTGGCTACAGTTGACCTATGGAACAAAGGCTTCTCTTTCCTTGGTCACTCTTAATACTTAACTATGAATGGACAGGTCTCACTCTGGTCTCTCTGTGGTTAATAAAGTTTTTTGTGAACCCTATTCAGCTGTCCTTTCTGATCTAAAAGGACTCACATACTTAATACTCAGATCCTCCTGGCAAATGGTCTAAGCCATTGTTTTTGCTTTGGTGGCAGTTTTCACACCTCATTACGGGGAAAGCATGGACAGGGACTGGCTGCAGACAGGTGGTTCAGGCAGACAAAGTATAACTTTTTTTAAATATACTTTTCTTGAATATTAAAGATCTGTTGTGAGTTGGATTTTTAATAAATAATAAAATCGTGGTTGCATCATTGCTGTAGCTTAGGCGAAACCGCTGATAGGTCAAATAGTATTTTATTTTGAGTTTTAGAATTTCTCATAGGAACAGCTACACCCCTTTACAATGAAAAAAGCTTTTTGAGAGCTAGCCACTGTAGGCAAATGCCAACTCTTAAGTTCTTGCATGTACCACTTTTAAATACTAGACTCTATGTTGTGGGCAACACGGCGGATTTAGGGGTGACTTTTAAATATTTGCAAGTAGGGCTGTGTCCTTTCAAAAAGGGTTATTTTGACAGGTTTTCCTGCAGGGTTAAAAGCTGCATAAACACAAGGAGATGATGGATGGAGCGCTGAAACTTATCAGACACTCACCACCACTCACAGATCTGGGTTGAATCCATCATTGTTCTATAGCTCACTTCGCCGCCCCAGTTCAGGTACAGCTATATGCAAATCAGTCTTGAGCCTGTGCTTCATGGGAACAGTCCAGACCGAACTGCCAAGCCATGTCTTCCCTGGACTGGAACCAAGCATCCTGGGACCGATTTCAGGCTAACAGCTCTCATCAGCCAGGCTAGCTTGAATCCAGTGGCAAAGTGAGCAAGGGACCCACGTCTGGGCATACCCTGCCAACTTAGGGCGAACAAAGCAAACACAAGGACATGATGGACGGAGCGCTGACACTTATCAGACACTCACCCCCAGTCACAGATCTGGGTTGAATCCATCATCGTTCTTTAGCTCAGTTCGCCACCCCAGCTCAGACACAGATATATGCAAATCAGTCTTGACCCTGTGCCTCATGGTTAAAAGCTGCAGCAGTCTGGGGGGCATGGCCAGCAGCCAGCCAAGATGGCCGCATACTGAGTGAGCTACCTTAGCCACGCATCACTTGCCCCTTTATATCCGTCATTATCCGCAGTACCCGGGAGAGTGGAAAAGACTGGGTACTTGCGACGTTCACCTCAGCGAGTTCTCAACTTGTAAGTGTGCAGCAGACTGGGAATATGATCCGCGGCCGCGGGAGCTGGCGCGTTTAAAATGGTGCCGCCCCTCTGAGCCTGAGCCCCGAAGCGTCTGAAGCCCCTGGGTCTCGGTGTAAACCACAGCCAGAGGAGTTTCGACTAAGTGCTTGGCAGCGTGGAAGCAAGTGGCTGGAGGGACTCGCCTGCTGGTAATTGTCCATATGTCCTGCCGGGGGAAGCGCGACGATTGAGAGCGCTGCCTCTTGTGGTGTAGGCCCTGCGATTGTGCCGGGGCTTCAGAAGCGGCCTTCAGGCTGTTGCGGAGCGAGACCAATTGGCGGAACATGAGCGGTGCAACTGCGGTGAGTGAGAGGGGGCCCCCAACCCTGAGGTGCATCCCTCTCCTCAGTCTCCGATAACGGAAACGGCAGAAACGGCCACAGGCGCAGGAGACCTGGTGACGCCCCTGCGGGATACGTGTGGACCTTGCCGGAAGGCATAATTAGAGGGCCGATAGTGGGAAGAGCTTAGCCTCCAAGGGAGCTGGGGGCGCATAAAGCGGTACCATCCGGTAGTTTGTGCAGTGGATGACTGCGGAATTCAATCCTCTGGGCCCCTGTGTTGGGCAGATAGCCTGAATTGTTACGTGGGGGATGCTGAAGAGACCAGGGGCATTAGTGATCCTCACCGGTTGGGCCGCTAATATTGAGGGATGGTGGTGTGCCCCAGAGGTGCAAGATTGTGACCACCCTTGTGGGATCCTAGCCTGTCGTGTGGTGCCCCATTTGGAGGAGTGCTGCCCCCTGATAACCAGAGGTGTGCCACGAGAAGGCCTCGGTTTCAAACACTGGGGAGCGGCAATCGCGACTACGGGTACACTCCAAAGCGAAGTTACCATGACATCCGGAGGCAGTGGGTGAAGCTGGTCCGGCGACGACATCATAGGACGGTCGGAGGGGGCGCAGGAAAGGAGCTGGGGCGAGCCAATCCAACCACATTGACAAATATACCGTCAGTATTGGCCGGGAGGAGAGTGATACGGGGGAGCTCCGGAACAGACAGGAGAAGTTCCAGCCCAGGACCCCCTCTCTGGAGGATATACTGCGAGCAATAACGGAGCTCCGGGGCACCCTGGAACCCAAATTGCACTCAGTTACGGAGGAGGTTAACCTGCTTAGGGCAGACTTTCGCAAGTTGGCTGACAAGATGGCCTCGGTGGAATCCAGCATTGAGGGGTTGCAATCCAAGTCCAAACGCCTAGAGGAGCAGGTACTAAGATTGACAAAGACTCAGATGGACATCCTGGCTCGACTAGATGATCAGGAAGGTAGAGTCCGCCGCAAAACATAAGGGTGTGAGAAAGTGGCTCTGTATATACTGTTCCTTAATAGGTACAGGGTGTACAGAGTCCACAGTCCCCCAGGGTTGACAGAGGTTAAAGTTAGATATAACCTTACTCTCTAAAGTGGTAGCTTGGTCGAGCAGTAAGGCAATATCAGAGGACAGTGTAAAGCATTTGTTGTACACACTCAGTCAGCAAATGGTCTCACACACTCAATAACTGAACTCTAGGCCAATGGTTTATATATAAAAAAACAATATATGCTTGTTTTATTTTAGACCAAACAATTGGATTTAAAATATACTTTCTCAGAATGAGATGCTTTATATAAATACTTTTGCAATATGCAATTGACTTTTGTAAACAGTTACAAGTGGTTGCAATAGGCAACTCTGTTTTAAACACAACAATGCATTGAGCTCAATGGAAATTTCAAGTTATTTGCAACAGATTACTTTTAGGATTACTTTTGGAATTCCAGGACTGGATCCTAGATTCAGCCCTGGGTCAGTACTTAGAATTAAGTGATGAAAGTCGACCTAATTACTGTGATGATTTTTAAACAATATTTAGCTATTTTAAAAGTTGACACTTGGAAAATATTTCAAAGAAAACAGTCAATGATTCCCTATGGAAGAAAATTCAAGTTGCAGGTACAGTATGTTCTCGTTACTTTTGTAATCCAGTACTGGGTGCCTAGACTCAGTACTGGGACCTTTATCCAAAACAGGTAAGTAATTACGTTTTCAGATATTATACGATTTTTTTTTTTTTTTTTTTTTTTTTAAACCGTTTATTACAGGTCTTAAAAGTATACAAGTATGGGCCCACAACCTTCCGGCCGGCCGCTAGCAATGGTAGGAACATACGACATACATTCATGGAACACGTGGTATTACAGGAGGAGCATTTCTCAGTAGATAACAATGTCAAAAACCACATCATCCAGGCCCCATTATGCGGTTTCATTTTAAATTAAGAACAACAAAAATTAAAACCACACCCACAAGGCAACCCACGATCAAAAATATCAGCACGTGCTCCCCAAGAGGGGGGATCCCAACTATACACAGAAGGGTGAAGAGGGGGAAGAGAGCAAAGCGAGGACTGGGGGAACCCAATGCCCGGCAGCGGGGGAATGAGTCGGCTAAGGGGATGGGGCTGGCGAGGGATCAGGCAGCAGCGGTGGCGCGCAGATACCCCCTCGGTAGGCGTTCCAGGGGCCCCATACTTTCACCCATGTCCCAGGCTTACCCCTCGCCACATACACCACTTTTTCGCGAAACATGCACCAGTCCATGTGTTCTTTCCAGGCCGAGACCGTCGGGGGCCTCTGGGATCCCCACAGTTGAGCAATATCCCGCTTGGCTACCATATATCCCAGAGTCACCCACCACGTCTGCGGCGCTGAGTAATCAGTCGGTTCCCACACATTCAACAGGCATCTCCTCGCTTCAGGCAACAGCGCCACATGCGTAACCAGACGCAGCACCTCATGTACACCACGCCAGAACCCCTCTACCTCCGGGCACTCCCACAAAATATGCATAAAGGTCCCCAAAGCACCACACCCACGCTTACATAACCCATCTCCGGCATAGCCCATACGCAGAAGCTTTGGCCCCGTCATGTAGACCCGGTGGAGTATCTTGAGCTGGACGAAGCGAAGGCGAGCCGGTATGGCCACCTCCTTCGGGGAGGCCACCGCGGAGGTCCAGTCCTCGTCGTCCAACTCCAGCCCGTCGGCAACCCAAGCCGCACGAAGGGCAGTCAACAGGCCCGAGCGGTCGTTTATCAGCTTTTTGTATATAAGTGAGATCGTGCTGTCCGGGACGTGCCCATCCAGCACTCTATCTTCCAGGGGGGAATATTCCGGGATGGAGGCAACGTCCGTGAAGACGGAGCCCAGCGCATGACGGACCTGCAAATACCGGAAGTATTCACTGCCCTGCAACTGGAATTCCGTCTGCAGCATATCGAACGTTTTAAATCCTCCCCTCGTCCAAAGATCCCCCACTTTACTGATACCTATTATGTCCCACCTCTCGAAGCCCTTAGAGGTCCACAGGGAACCCAACCGCTCAGACGCGTATAGCGGTGACGCCCGGGTCAAACGGTCCTTCCACCCCATAGCTGCATTGGCCGCGTGCCAGACTTTTTTTTTTTTTTTTTTAAAAAACCTTTATTCGTGCATCTTAAAAGAACAAATACGGGCCTACAACCGTCAGGCCGGCCACGATACAGTAAAGCACTGATACCCACATTACAGCCCCCGTGCATCAACGGTCAGGATTAACAACAGGTTATACGTTACATACTGGAGATATCTTTGAAACCCGGGGAAGGAGAGGTGAAGGTTAATTTTAAGTTTTTTGATGATTTTATCAGAGAAAAAAAGTCAATGAAGGATAAGAGCAAAGTAGATTCGAGTCCGCAAGATAGCTTCACCACACGGGCGAGCAGCAACATCAGTAAGAACAACAATGGGAGTAAAATCTCAATCAGTGAGGCGGTGCAGAGATATATCAGGATAGTCACATAAGCAAGTACGCGCCCCTCCAGAGCCGCCCCCACTCGATCCACCCCACACCCGGACCCCGAATCGAAGAAAGTAGAGCACAGAGACATAAAAGAGAAAGGCCCATAGAACTAATTGAGAACAGAGTATTACCCCCCCACCCTACACCAATGCGGAGGCTACGGCCTACCCCCCCCCCAGCATAGTGCCTGTCGCCCAATGAACCCGAAATATAGAGAAGAGAGAAAGTAGGAACAGAGTAAAGAAGGGAAGAAAGCAGAAAAGAAGGTGGGGAGGGGCCCACTGGACACCAGAGCGCCCCGAACCATCAGCCAGTTATGGCCCCCACACACTGGAAGCCCTCTACGCCAAAAAACGGCATGCAAAGATACCATGGCACCACAGTTTAAGCGAGGGATACAAGTCGCGACGAGTGCGCGCAAAACATACATACAGTCCCAGTCCCAGGCCAGCCCGTCCATAACCATAGCGATAGAAGTCAGTCTAGCCCTGGCCCGATCGCGGGCTTGGGATTAAACCAGCTCCTGCGTGAAGGCCCCATGTCCCGAGCAGACAAAGACAAGATGGCCGCTTGTGAGAGGATGATGAAGTAGGATCACGAAATGGCCGCCGACCACCGATTGGGGTCCCTCGTTGCACCACATAAAATCCAAACCTGGCAAGTAAGGTACAGGAGTTCCAGAAAAAGGCAGCAGTGGGCCACCGCGGACGGTCCCTCGAAGCCGTTAGGTATCGCTCAGCAGGATAGCCTCGCGGACGCGGTGAGGCAGGGAACAATGAAGCAGGCTGCCATGACCAGGGGGACAAAGTATCCGCAGTTGAGGTGGAGAGCGGTGGACCCTGGGCGCCGGGAGCGCTAGATGAAGGCACCAGTGTAGCACAATCATACACCGCCGCTGCGTCCCCGCAAGAGGACAAGAGCACCGGGAGACCTACGCCCTGTGGATGACAAACAGTGCGCTCACGGCCCGCAGCCGACAGTATGGGGTCAAACCTCTCACTCAGCGCCTGCAGGCCAGCGCACATCTGTAGTTGAAAGTCCCGCAGGACAGCCAGAACGGAGCCGCATGTCAGCGGAAGCTGGGCCCCAACATCAGCAGCAATCCGGGACGGCACTGTGGAGCTGGTGTCCGGAAGAGGGAGGGCGAAGTGGGCAGCGGGCGAGACCGGAGTATCACCCCCCAGCCGCGAGCAGGCACTCAACGCCATGTTTTGCCGCTATACGGTGCACTGGCCAGGGGGGGGGGTCGTGGCAAGGGGTCAATTCCCCTCAGGTCTACGCCGCAACAGGAAAGGCCGACAGTCGCTTATCTTCTCGCCGGTCCCCCTCGCCGCTGGCTAGGCAATAGGCAAAGGGGGCAGCAGCCCCCCGCAGCTCGGTCCTCAGAGCGGGGCAGGAGACTCACCGCACCGGGGCCCACCCCACAGCTCCAGCCCGTCAGGCACAGGATGCAGAAGGTGTCCGGCCGTCTCTCCTCGGGCTCATCCGGCAACGATCCATGGTGCAAGGCGAGATCGGGACCGCGGGGCTCAGGTTAGCGCTAGCTGGTCCGGTAACTGCGGAGCTTCCAGGAGGCCGGCAAAGGCCGTAAGGGCGCAGGGTTCAGTGCCGAGGACAAAAGCACCCAGAACACGGGCATCCGGGCGGGTTGAGACTCCGGGAAAGCAGCAGCGCGGTCAGCGCGTCTTCGCACACGGTGCACCTCGAGAATCGGCAAGGATGAGCATCAGGATAGTAGTCCGAGGCCACGGACCGACGGAGCCGGGCGCTCAAGCGTCTGCTCCGGTCGCCATCTTGGCTCCTCCCCCCGCGTGCCAGACTTGCACCATGACACGCGTGGGGCCCGTCAGACGAGCGTCGGGCGCGCTAGAGTAGAGCGCTCGATTGTAATCGCCACCTGGCAGGAGCATCTTGTCCATTTCAAATGCCGGGTTTAAGGCGGGCCCGTAGAGGCCATGGTTAATGGCAGCGAGCTGGGAGGCCCAATAGTACCGTTTAATATCCGGGAGGGCAATCCCCCCATCAAACCATGGGAGCGTCAGCTTAGCCAGAGCAATACGCGGCCTCCCGTCCCAGAACAGGCGGCGCTGCAGACTCTCCACCTCACGGAAGTAGCGCGCCGGGACCAAGTCCATAGTGTTCTGCAGAGCGTACAGAAAACGCGGCAGAGACATCATTTTGAACAGTGCCGCCCGGCCGAGCGGCGAAAGCGGCAGGCGCCGCCAGCATGCGACATCTACCCGCAAACGCTGGAGGGGGGGAAGCAGATTACGTTCATACCAGGCCTCCGGGTCCAGAGTAATGAAGACACCCAGGTACCGAAATCCCTGCGGGGCGATCTGGATCGGACAGCCCCGCGGGAGAATTGGAGCCTCCCCAGAGAGAACATACACACACGATTTAGCCCAATTGATGACGAGACCGGAGTTACGACCAAACGAGTGTAAAACATCAACTAGGACTAT
Organism: Triturus cristatus; assembly: GCF_964204655.1. Lineage (NCBI taxonomy): Eukaryota > Metazoa > Chordata > Amphibia > Caudata > Salamandridae > Triturus > Triturus cristatus. Next base: position 252,833,711 of record NC_140591.1, read on the forward strand.
AAGTGATTTGCGTGGGGAGGCTAGGTACAGAAGGATGTCATCAGCGTATAGGGATACGCGATCCTCATACTCGGGGGTCCAACGGAGACCACGGATGGAAGGCTCCCACCGCAGCCACTCCGCCAGGGGCTCCAAGGCAAGCGCAAAAAGAAGCGGCGACAGGGGACAGCCCTGCCGCGTGCCCCGGCCCAGCTCAAACGGGGCCGATACTCTTCCGTTCACGACCACCTGTGCCAATGGGCCCGCATACAACAATTTGACCCAACTGATGAATCCTGGGCCAAACCCGAACTTAGCAAGCATCGCCCAGATGTATGGCCACTCAAGCGTGTCAAACGCCATGGTGGCGTCTAAGGACGCCAAAATGGCCGGTTCCCGTATGAATGGGACGCGCGCAAGCACCCCATGCAAACGCCGCAGATTAAGGGCTGTATTGCGATGGGGAATGAAGCCAGACTGGTCCTGATGAACCAGATCTCCCACCACACCGACCAGCCGATTGGCGAGTACCTTAGCGAGAATTTTGGGCTCCGCATTCAGTAGTGAGATAGGCCGATAAGAAGTAACCCGATCCCGAGGTCTCCCTTCCTTGTGGATCACCACGATTGTAGCCAGACGCTGGTCAAGCGGGAGGGAGCCCAACGAGTGGGCCGCGAGGAACATTGCGCGGAGGTGAGGCGCCAATGTATCCGGCCGCAGCTTATACAGCTCGATAGGGATACCATTCGGGCCCATGGCCTTGCCAGAAGCGACCGAGCGTATGGCGAGGGCGATTTCGTCGGAGGTGGGAGCGGCGTCCAGCGACACCCTGTCCTCCCCGGACAGGGAAGGCAGCGCGATATCTCTGAGCAGGGCACGGGAATCCTCTTCCGAGCAAGAAGAGACCGGGGAATACACCTCGCGGAAATACTCCGCGAAACAGGAGACAATTTCTTCTGGCTCAGTTACACACACACCATTCGTTTTCTCAATCAGCGGGACCACACGATTCGCTCTTTCCTTTTTATCCAACCACGCTATCAGTTTACCAGCCTTATCACCCACATCATACAGCCGCCCCTGTTGCTCTCTACTAAGGCCCCTGGCCGCCTCCGTAACGAGGGCCCTATAAGCCGCCTGCTTGAGCTGGAGGACATGTAGTGCAGCGTCCGTCACCCCATCTTCTAGATTACCCTCCAGCTCCGCTATTTCAGCCTCCACCCGGGTCACTTCCTCCCGCTCACGCCTCCGGGCGTGGGAAATAAGGGATAGGGCCTCCCCTCTAAGTACTGTTTTGAAGGCCTCCCACAGGGAGATAGCTGAAGGCACTGACCCCACATTCTCCTCAAAATAGCGCTGGAGGGATTTAATCAAGTCAGCGCGAATGGTGGGGTCGCGCAGGTACCAGGAATTGATTGGGACCACCCTGCTCTCAGCCCTCGGAAAGACATCAACATGCAACAATAGCGGGGAGTGGTCCGAGATACCCCGTGCCAAATGGCGCACCTCCCCCACCCTCCCGACATGGGCCGCCGGGACAAGGACATAATCAAGCCGTGAGAGACTACCATGGGCCCCCGAGTGGAAAGTGTACTGCAACTGCGTGGGATGTTTTAAGCGCCAGCAGTCCACCAATCCCAGTGTATCCAAGAGGCCGGATAGCCACGCCTGTGCCCGGGGGAGGTCCCTAGGGGGGTGACAATCCACAGTCCCAGAAACCACCGCGTTGAAATCCCCCCCCACCACCAGAAGCCCCCCCGGAAGGCCAAGGAGGAGGCGCCCCAGATCTGCAAAGGTGGTCGACTGCAACCCCGGTGGGACGTACACTGACACAAAGACAACCACTTTGCCCTCCATTCTCCCCACCAAGACAGTGTAACGTCCCCTGTCATCGTGGAGCACCTCATCAATTTCTAACGGGAGCGAGTTCTTTACCATGATACCCACACCCCTCGAGCCTGACGTGAAGCCCGAGTGGGCCACGAGGCGGTAGCCACGCCGATTCATGGCGCAGCAGGAATTGCCAATAAGGTGTGTCTCCTGCAGGAAGACCACATCAGGCGAGAGTCGCTTCAGATACTGTAGGACCACACCTCGTTTGATCCTGTCCCCCAGTCCATTGACGTTCCAAGACAACAAAGTTAATTCCCTACCCCCCATCATACACAAAAACCATCATTCGTCTCCCCGAGAGCACAGTAGAGCCTACACAAAAAAAGGGTTGCCTTGTGATAATAACAAACAACGCCCCATCCCTGCCCACCCACCCCAACAAAACTCCCCCCTCCCTGCACCCCTGCATGAGCCCAGACAGCCCCCCCAATGTGCAGTGTGCCTGTCGCCCCATAGATAGTTAAACTAACTAGACCCCCAGAGGAGGAGGGAGAACCCCCAAGAGACCCCACACAACCTCCATAGGAGGGGAACTTAAGCAATCCAACGTATAGTCAAAAGTGGCATCATTTTTGTCCCGAGCGAGGCCTAATATTAGTCCCTCAGTCTTGATCCGGCGAGCCCTCTCCCCCGGCCGCTCCCCCCCCGCGCCCGGATCCCGATCTCCAGACAGAGTATCCAGCCAGTCCCCGGCCGCTTCGGGACGATCAAAAAAGTGTGTGCGACCTTCCACCTCCACTCGCAGCTTAGCTGGGAAGAGCATGGCGTACTTGAGGTTTAGGTCCCGAAGACGGCGCTTGACACCAAGGAAGCTCAGTCTCTGCTTCTGGACCGCAGGGGTGAAATCAGGATAAAAATTAATGTCCATATTATCAAGTCTAATCGGTCCCTGTAGTCTAGAGGATTGCAGGATAGCGTCTCTGTCCCGAAAATTAAAAATCCGGGCGATGAGAGGTCTCGGAGCGGCTCCGACCTTAGGCCTTCCCCCGGGAACCCTGTGGGCCCTTTCCACAGCAAAGAATTTACTCAGCCCCCGTGGCTGGAGATGGGTAACGATCAGGTCTTCCACGAAAAGGTCCGCCGCCGCTTCCTCACGTCCCTCAGGCACCCCGATGATACGGATGTTGTTACGCCGGGCCCGACTCTCGGAGTCCTCCAGGCGACGATCCATCAGCGCACTCGCCCGAGCAAGCCGGCGCACCACCGTTTGCAGGGCCGCCACGTCTGTCGTAAGGCCCGATGCGGTGTGGGCCAAAGAATCGACTCGGTCGTTGGTCTTGGAGAGATCGGCCCTTATCAGGCCAACATCTACGAGGACCGAGTCGATCTTCTGCGCCAGTGTGTCAAAACGCTGGCCCACAGAGGCCTTCATCTCGGCGATGGCGCCCATAACATCCCGCAGAGTCAGATCCGCGGGCAGATCGGGGGCATCAGTAGGGCCCTCAGGGGACTTGCGTGGCACCTCAGGAGATCCCTTCTGGAGGGTATAGCGATCCATGCTGTTGGACTGATGGGCTGCGCCACGCCGGGTCGATTTTACCTTTGCCCGATCGCCATCTTGTTTCGTGGCCATGGTCCCAGTCTCCTGATCGCACCAGCCACGTCGTGAAGGGCGGGCAAGCCGGTCCACGGGCTCCGGGGGGTGCCACCCCAGATCTGCGGGGCGGATCACAGCCGGCGGGCAGGCAGGGTCCCCCAGCGAGGCCACACCAACACACAAAGCCCCGTGACCCAACCTCGCATAGACAGCAAGGAGGGTACGAAAGCGAAAGTGAAAGTGCGGGTTCCGCGAGCCACCAAGCCCTGCCCGCCGCTGTTATTCACTTCGTCACTGGATCGCCCCACAACGCAAATCCGGGGTTCGGCTAGGAGAAGGCCGCAAACCTCAATCGGTGTTAAAGTCGGTGTCCGAGGTCCGATTTGGAAGCGGAAAACGAGTGCCACCTCAGCTCGGGCTCACCAACACAGTCCCCTCATCTGGGACAGGATATGTTCAGGATAGTGATAGGAGGTCGCGGAGGTCCTCGGGAGCCTCACACCTACGCGGCCATCTTGGTTGCGCGCTAGGCTCCTCCCCCTATTATACGATTTTTAAAGAATATTTAAAGATTGCAGAAATGGACACTTAGAAGAAATTTCACAGAAAAACAGTCAATGATTTCCTACGGGAGAAAATTGGGTTACTGGTAAGTACAGTTGTAAGTATTTTTCAGAGTCAGTGCTGGGCACCAAGATCCAGCACTGGGAGCTCACCTAAGAGCAGGTGAGTATTTTCGTTTTCGTTACTCGGCTGATTTTTGGTGAATATTTTAAGATTTGAAAAGTCCACACTTAGAAGAAATTTCAGGAAAAAGCCAGTCAATGTTACCCCATGAAGAAAATAGAGTTATCGGTTTAAAGGTAAGTACTCGACTGGCAGAGTTGAGGTTCTGGGCATAGACTCAGGGGTCCCCCAGGGTCAGGTAGGTACAGTTGGTTCACCCTCAGCGACTCTAGGGCGGCCGGGTGCAGAGAGAGTTAGGCCCAATGTTATCCTATGAGGGATAGGGGGGCCTTGGTTGGTGGCTGCTGACTAGCAAGCCACGCGGCTGTGGGAGCTGGGCTCCTGGTTACTTACTCAGGGCAAATGGAGAAGTAGGTAGGTGTAGAGGTTGCACTGCCAGGACCACTCGGGCGGCTGGGTGCAGGGTGCTTTTGAGCCTTCGGGCGCTCAATTGATTTCAATGGGAAATCTCCGGTTTAGAAAAAGACGGCAAGCTCGGGGACGAGGATTCTTCAGGTGCCACCACCACTTAGAGAGGTAAGTTGGGTAGTTGGAGGATAGGTAGGTACCCCGGGATTGGGCACAGGGGGCCGCGGGGCGCCACGTGCAGGGGTGCCTTTTGGTGTCGGGAAATCTTACCCTCTGTTGATCGCGGTGGGGGGCACCTTGTTCTGAGGCTGCAGGCTTCTTCAGGAGTGTCGAGGGAGGTCCTTGGGTGCCGGGCTCGGGGTCACAGTCGCCGTGGGGTCGTCCTCGTGTTCTTTGTTCACTCCGGCACTGGCCAGGCTTGGCTGGTGCAGAGTGTGCTGTGTTCTTGGTTCCAGGCTGCTGCCAGGGATTAGAGGTAGGTTTTGAGTAGAGCCTCTACTCATTGGAGTCCCAGGGGCTCAGAGCCAAAAGGTAGCCAGGTCCTCCGGGGTTTGTGAGGTTGCTGGCTACAAGAGATGCCGGGTTGGAGCAGGAGCAGGTTCGAGGGTCGACAGGCCGGTAGGGCTGGGGCCAAAGCAGTTGGTGTCTTCCTCTTCTTAGCAGCTTCAGGGCAGGTCTTCTTTCTTCTTGCTCTTCTTTGTATTTTGGAATCTGGAATCTGGGGAAGGAAGGTTCAGGGTGCCCCTAAATACTAGATTTAGGGGCTTTACAGGTAGGTGAAGGGCAGGGACCAATGGGCCCCTGTCCTGGGGTGGGTACACCCCCTATCCTGCCTCTTTCCTGTGGGAGGGGGACAGTAGCCTAGTCCTGATAGGGTAGGGCTTCCCATCTTCAAGATGGCGAGAGCCCGGAGATGTGCTTCACCTCGCCTCCCCCACCTGAGGGGTGGGGTTGGTAGGCTGCACATCCCCTGTCCTTATTTGGGGTTTCCGGCCAAGCTTCCCGCCAGAGTGGGGGGTTGCAGTGGCCTGGGGAAGCTCACAGAGGCGGCATGCCTTTGAAGCTTCCCCCTGCCCATCCTGGGGGAGGAGATTTAGCACCTCGCCCAGGATGTGCATTGTTGCAGGCCCAGGAGAGCAGGGGCTCTTCCACCCAGGGGTCCAGCAACATGTCTGCTGTGTGGCAGCCTCAGAGCAGATGTGGATTGTAGGTTAGGTTTTAAGGGGGCATCTCTAAGATGCCCTCTGGGGTGCTTGGTACATTAAATCCCACACTGGCATCAGGGTTTAATGTGCTGAGAAGTTCTCAGTCTTCAGTGTTGCCATTATGGTGCTGTGGAGTTCGTGTTTGACGAGCTCTCAGCACCATGTACTCTTAAATGGCAGCACTGCACTTACAGTGCTCAGGAATGGACCTGGGTACTGTAGGGGCACAGGGCTCCTGCTCCTGGGCCCACACCATTGGCATAAGGCACCCAGCTAGAGGGGTGGCTGATGTATGCCATGGCAGTGTAGGTGATGGGCATGGCACACAGGGATGTGTGCCATGTCGACTTTGTTTTTGTCTTGCACCCAGACACCCAGCCTGCAAAGGCAGTGTGTGTGTGTAAGGGTACAGGGCCCCTAAGGGTGGCACAATGAGTGCTGCAGCCCTTAGGGGCCTTCCCTGGTCACAAGGCCCTGGGTACCTATGGTACCATTTACCAGGGGCTGACATGTGGCCAGGGTTTGCCAATTTGGGTTTTGTGTGTTTTAGGGAAGGAACATAGGCCCTGGGCACCTCATTGGCAGGAGTCCAGGGCACACTCAGTCAAAGTACATTCAGCAATTCAGCAAAAATTGGGGGCATACCATGCAAGAAAGATGGCACTTTCTCACAAAGGGTGGTTGGTGTGCCGGAGGGTATGGAGAGACCATCGGTGGACATCTTCCTGGAGGACCTGATTTTGAATGAATTGAAGCCTAAACGTCTCTCCAAGTTTTTCCTCTATTGAGAGGGCCCACCGTGCCCTGGCCCGAGGGTGCGACCAGGGGCTCCCCACCGCACGATAATAGCGCTGGAGACCGGTTGGGCGAATAGGTGGCAGAGCCCGACACCAGGTCCCCAATGAGCGTGAGGGCGACCAGGAACGGGAGGACCAGGGAACCGGCAGCTCGGCGCAGTGGCAGAAATCAGATAAGTGGCCTTGGCGGGGCTACTATGTCTGCAATTAGAGTGATCGGGCCTCTAAGGTGGGTAGCGGGGGCTGCATAAAAGTGGATGTTGCACTGAGACTCTGTAGAGCAGATGCAGAGACTATGCCACTGAGAGAGTTGGCGGAGGCTGGACTAGAGACATACGCACTGCGGTGCACTCATGAAGCGAACTGGGGCATTGTTTATTCAAGGGTTCCATGTGATACCATGTGGCTTGGGGCTGACACACCATTCTTCTTGTTACCCTTACACTGTTTGGGCGACAGGCACTCTGCATTTTGGGGTGGTGGGAGGTTCTCTACTCATCGAGCAGGGTTTGCAGGGGGGCGGTTGGGACTTTGTTTATATTTTGTGTTATTTCTTGTGTTGATGTTCCTAGCTCAGGACCACATAGATCATAATGTGCATGCACCGAGGAATGGAATGGGGATGGGGCGAGCGAAACGCGGACTGAAGTTGGGTTGGCATGGCTAAGACAGTAGAGAGTGCCACCAGCTCAAGACCTGGAACGTAAATGGTTTGGGGAATAAAATCAAACACACCCTTTTTTACAACACATTAAAAGACACCCCTGATGTCGTACTGTTACAGGAGACACACATCAAAGGGAATAGGTACAGGGTGATGGATCGCTTTGGATAAAAGCTAGTGGCTCATTCGGGTTATACCTCTGATGCCAGGGGTGTGTGAATCCTGATGCGATCTGCCTGTCCGTTCCTGCTAGAGAGAGTCTTGTCCGATGACGTTGGCTGCTGTGCGGCTGTGGCGGGGAGGTGGGGAGGTCGAAGTATAAACCTCTGCTCATTCTATGTGCCCCCGAAACTCCAGAAGATCGTCCTCCCAATGATCAGCAAAATCGTGATAGAACTACCGGTGGGCACACTTCTTGCCGGGGGCGATGCCAATGCGGTTTTGGATCCGGAGCTGGATAGATCGAGTGCTTCAGCGGGTCCAGGGGTGAGAGTCCCCTCCTGGGTTTTTGGGCTGCTGATATGGAGTTAGTGGGGCCACATGTTAATAAAGGGGCGTTCCCAGGGATAGATCTGTGGAGACTGAGTGATCCAGTGCTGAGGGACAAATTGCGGGAGGGTATTGGGAATTGTACTTCCAAGAAAATGTTGGCACAGTAGATTCACACCGTACTCTTTGGGAGGCCTACAAGACAGTGGTAAGAGGCTAAGCGCAGGTTCTTATAGGGGGTCAAAAGAAGGAAGAGGCGAAACATATGAGGTCTCTAGAGCAAGAAGTACTTCGGATAGAAAGGGAAATGATGGAGCGGGACGACGCAGACCTTCGCCAAGCTTTGGCCCTGCGTCAGTATGATTTGCGAGTGGCGGCTGAGAATGCGGCACATGCACTTACCCTGACAGTGCAACATCGACTCTATGACATTGGGGACAAGGCATCCAGGCTGCTAGCATCGCTTGAGAAGCGAGACATAGAGAGGTCTTGGGTTGCCTCGGTCCGGGACAGTGATGGCAGTCTCCGCGCAGCCAGTGCTGACGTGGCGGAGGTGTTTGCTTCCTACTATGAGGGGATTTATTCACCAGTTAGTATGAGATCTGAATGCGATTGCACTGAATTTTTAAGGGATTTCTCCTTGCCGATGGTGTCGGCGGAAGACCAGACGGCATTAGAGGCCGAGATCACGGAAGACGAACTATCGTTGGTACTGGGATCCTTAAATGCGGGGAAGGTGGTGGGCCCCAATGGGCTTCCAGTGGAACCTTTTAAGGGCTTGGCCTCCAGAATAATGCTACCATTATGTTGTATACTGCAGGAAGCGCAGACGGAGGGCCAGTTACCAGTCGATCAGTGTGTGGCTACTGTTGTGGTGATACATAAATCGGGGAGGCCCCAGGATCGATGTAGCTCATACAGGCCAATCTCTCTCCTTAATGTTGATGTTAAGGTGCTGGCCAAGACCCTAGCAAATAGATTGATGCTGATTATTACCAACTTAGTTCATAGGGATCAATCTGGATTTATGCCCCATAGAAGTACCCGGCACAACCTGCGCAGGTTGTATGGAGTGCTTCATATGACGAGGGACCCCTCTGGCCAGCAGACGGCGCTGATGGCGCTCGATGCATCCATGGCCTTTGATAGCATTGAATGGCCGTACTTGTTCGCGGTGCTGGCGAAGTTGGGATTTGGCCCTAATTTATGTAAGTGGGTGAGACAAGCTCTATCTAGAGCTGATGGCCCAAGTGCGAGTCAATGGTGTGCTCTCACGTCAATTTAGCTTGCAGAGGGGCACGAGACAGGGGTGTCCCGTATTATCCTTGCTATTTGCTTTGGCGCTGTTGGCACACTAGATTAGGGAGGATCCTATGATATGGGGCATTGTGGCACCGGGAGGTTGGGAAGAGTGCATATCGCTATATGCCGATGATATCCTGTTGTATCTAGCAAGGCCCTACCACTCTATTGCTAGAGTTCTTCATTTGTTTGATCTCTTTGAGAGCTAGTCGGGTTATACCATTTATTGGGCTAAATCGGTGGTGTTCCTGCTGGCGGGTCCCCCCCTGCGACTACAGAGGCAGTGTATGGCACTGGTGGTTCTAGAGGGCTTCAAATACTTGGAGATTCAGTCAACAGTTATTTTTGGATAGAAATCTTACCCCTCAGTTAGAGAGACTCCATAGCGATGTCCCACATTGTCAAACCTTACCGCTGTCCCTGCAGGCAGGGCGCCCCTCTTCAAGATGATGGCCCTGCAGCGCCTGTTGTACATTTTGCAGAACACCCCTTATCCCGTCCCACCATCAGTTTTTAGAAAGATTGCCCAAGATACTCTAGAATTACTATGGCAGGCGGGTACACCTAGAATAGCATTACATAAGCTACAAAGAGAGGTATACGATGGAGGACTGACAATACCAGATCTGTGATTCTATTACTGGGCATCACAATTGCTAGCAGTCAATGTATAAGGATAGAGAGGAGCCAGCGTACAGGGTGGACCGAGACGCTATGCCTGCAGGCAACTGCGAGCCGCTGTTATACGTGCTTAAACAGGATCTGAGCTGGCCTCCCCATACAGCGGTTGTGGTGGCTTGCCGGAGGGAGGCAAATCGGGCATTGGGTTGGCAGAACACATCGACCAGTAGAACGCCACTCTGGTTTAGCGCCGAGTTGCGGGAGGTGGCCTCACTTCATGGATTGTTGGGCTGGAAATGAATAGGAATAGAGAGACTAGGGAATGTCTGGAGGGAGGGTGCCCGGCTCCTGTTTGAGGACCTACAGAGGGAATTTACACTGGCTGAGACCCAGAGATTTAACTATTTGAGTCTCCAGCATGCTCTGTTGACTCGGCTCCCTGCCGGACTACTCCCCCCTGGAAGACAGACTATTGATTGACCCTATCCCTGAGAAAGCAACTTCCACAATTTACCGTAAATTAATGAATGTAAAAAGAACTGTTGATGGACAGAATGCAGAACAATGTCATACATTTACCCCAGTACAGAGATCTGGGCCGAAATCCATCGTTTTTTTGCTCACCATGCCATTCCAGTTTGGACCCAGCCATATGCAAATCAGTCTTGACCCTGTGCCCCATGGGAACAGTCCAGGCCGAACTGCCAAACCAGGTCCTCCCTGGACTGGAAACAAGCATCCTAGGACCGGTTTCGTGGTTTCACTCCTCTTCAGCCAGGATAGCTTGATTCCAGTGGCATGGAGAGCACGGGACTCACGTCTGGGCATACCCGTCCCACTCGGGGTGACAAATGCAAAAAGAACTGTTGATGGACAGAATGCAGAACAATGTCATACATTCACCCCAGTACAGAGATTTGGGCCTAAATCCATCGGGGACCCAGACGTGGGCCCCTTGCTCACTTTGCCACTGGATTCAAGATAGCCTGGCTGATGAGGGTTATGAACCCGAAACCGGTCCCAGGATGCTTGTTTGCGGTCCAGGGAAGACATGGCTTGGCAGTTAGGGCTGGACTGTTCCCATGAGACACAGGGTCAGACAGATTTGCATATCGCCATGTCTGAACTGGGGTGGTGGAGTGAGCTAAAGAATGATGATGGATTAAACCCAGATCAGTTGACTGGGGGTGAGTGTTTGATTTGCTCAAATGCTCCGTCCATCATCCCCTTTGGCATCGCTTTGTTTGCCCTAAGTTGGCAGGGTATGCCCAGACATGGGTCCCTTGCTCACTTTGCCACTGGATTCAAGATAGCCTGGCTGATGAGGGTTATGAACCCGAAACCGGTCCCAGGATGCTTGTTTGCGGTCCAGGGAAGACATGGCTTGGCAGTTCGGGCTGGACTGTTCCCATGAGGCACAGGGTCAGACTGATTTGCATATGGCCATGTCTGAACTGAGGTGGTGGAGTGAACTAAGGAATGATGATGGATTAAACCCAGATCAGTTGATTGGGGGTGAGTGTTTGATTTTCTCAAACGCTCCGTCCATCATCCCCTTTGGTATCGCTTTGTAAACTAATGAATAACCTGCCTGATCAACTATTGGCCCTACGGGCAGTATGGATAGACGATCTAGGCAATTTAGAAGGTGAGGAGTGGCAAGAGGCACTCCAGGGTCCGAGGGAAATAGAGATACAAATACGCTTCCGGTTGATCCAGCTCCGGATCTTGCATCGCTTCTTCTACCCTATGACACTCCTACATAAGATTGGTAAGGCGCCATCAACGCAGTGTATCTGAGGTTGCCGAGGGGAGGGCATGTTCCTCCATATCTTGTGGGCATGCCCTATTGGCGCAGGGTCACAACAATAATGGCCAAGGTGGTGGGTACTGACGTTCTACTCAATGCAAAATGGCTTTTGCTTACCATTAAGGGGGATCTGGTTTAGTCCAAATATGTCACTATATGGCTTACACTGGCGGCGGGAATTGCAAAACGAAATATTGCTAAGGGTTGGGGGGGCGCCAAATTCCCCTGCAGTGAAGGACTGGGAGAACGACATTGACTGGTGTCAGAGAGCAGAGGAAACAGTATATAGAAGCAGGGGTTGTGTCAAGAAATGGGAACAAGCATTGGCATAGCCAATAGGTCTCGCCTTTTGGACCTTATAAGTTTTAAGCCACGCAGAACATTCTCTTTGGTGCTACCGGACAAAAAAACACTTGATCCGCTCTCTGTTCAGCAAGGCGGGCTCCCTCTCCGGAAAATCGTCAACTTCCAAGAGTGTGAGTTGAACAGTGGCCTCTGAGAAACCTGCAGCGTGTCCGCCTCTCACCCTAGAACAAGCCGCCCTGCAGCAGAGGCAGTGTAAAGCAGCGCGGAGGAAGTGGGTTGAGCACACCAGGGCACAACAGAGCATGGGCCCCTTTGGGATGGGACAAGCTAGGGTGCAGGGGGTGTCATAAGTAGGTATACTCTGGACCTCCTGCACGGGGTACATCACAGTAGAAGCTAGGCATGAACTCACTCAAAAGTACAAGTAGCATCAAGAATTTGGAGGTGTTAGCATACTGTGTATTATTAATTACCACTGAATGTCATAAGCATATAAATAACAAGCATTTGCAATGCAATCGGTCTCGCCTTTGGGACCTTATAAGTATGTATCCATGCAGCCATAGACTGAATACAGCATTTCTAATGGACAGTGTCTACAAAAATGTACCAATAAAAAGGAAGGAAAAACTACAAGATCATTTCAAGTTGCCTGAAAGACAGATGACTACTACCTATGCCTCGAAGGACTGAAAACGCAAACGAGAATTCCTAAGAATGAGAGACCTTTCTGATCGTAGCAAATCCTCTCAAATGGCCAGATTAATTGAATGTAGACTCTTCAGAGGAGCCTTTCCAAGTTGTCTAAGGTATTGGAACTACCCTCCTCCCCCTCAAAGAAAGGACAGGGGTCCTTCGCATACAGTTTCATCACAGCTGAAGAAGGTCTGATCGGTTGGACATTGGGGCAAACAGCAAACAACCTTTATGGACGTGACAACGAAGGAAAATAATTATTCACACGGAGAGAGTACACATTTATCAACACATAGAAGGATTGTAGTGAAGCAAAATCCACAGCTTTAGCCCCTGAGGCCCAAAACCTGCTTTTAAATCATAAGAAGCATTTGTGACAGTCATGGCACTCCTTAGTTTGTTACATTTTATAAATCCCTCGAGGCTAAACAATAAGCGAGCGCAGACCTATACAAATAATCAGTAACATAACATATGACATAACTTTAAATGGAACTGTAGTGACACGCTAAATGTATTGACCCTGTAGTGTTGTTACCTTTACTGCTCGCATTCTCATTGTTATTAAAATATCCTTAATCAAACAGTGGACAAGAAACATTTCACACTACTTCACAAACAAAATATGGTAATGTGACACCGGGGTAACCCGTCTAAATACCTGCAAAAATAATATTCCTTACAAAGGGCACATAGTCTGGAGCCTCAGGTGCAGCGAGTAGGGGGCAGTGCAGAACAGTCGAGTCAATGACTATTGTGCTGGCATTGTGAGAGCGCAATATGGCAGCTTGTGATAACTTTGAGGCCTTTTCTTCAGGAGTCAATTGCTACCTTTGCGCAATGCGTATTAAGTGCTAATGGAAGAATGAGGCAGCGCAGAAGAGGCAATTAGCCTCTTTGTTCCTCTCACTCCCAGATAAAGGGAAAAAGGTTCCATCCCGTCCCCTGTGGGCGCACCTGCACCCTAATCAGAAGATGAGCATTCAGCCTTTCATCCCGCATGGCTCCAGCGAGGGGAAGATGCGCACGATGCTGCTTGTATGATGGTGCAATGATAGACATGAGGTTTCATGTGGGGTATTCTAGGCATTATTTTAAGCAATATCACACTGAGGCTGTATATGGGAGGCAGGAAGACTGGACCCTAGACTACAGGAGTTAGAAGAGCTACACGGCTGCTTTAGAATGAGAGCACCACTGAAGCTTTCCGAGAGGAAGTACAGATGGGGGTGGGAGGGGGTCAGAGGCTAAAAGACGAGGTAGATACTGACCAGAAAAAACAGACTGTGTTCAACTGTGTCCTGTGTTTCTGAAGCTGCCAAATGGGATACTGAGTCATGGACATAGAAAGGGGACTTTTCTGTGAGCAGAGCAGTCGTGAGTTATACAACCTCACAGAAGTGGGTGCCATATGATGGGAAAAAAGTATTTCCACATTAGTGCAACTCACGTTACGAGATGATTCTGGCTGGGTATTACAGCTAACACGAAAAAAAAGACAACAATAATTTCGGTTTCAGTGAAAACATGTTTTCCAAATCATCAGTATTTTATTGAAAAATCGAAGTTACTTGATTCATTTTCATCTCATCTACCATAATCCACATAAAACAAAGGCATTAAGGTATCAGAAGCATTTGCATAAAAAACACTATTGCTTAATATTTGGAGCTGCCGGTTTAATCAAGATTATTACTAACCCAGCAATGTGAAACTAGTCCTTTTATATTTCTGTACTCCTGGGCTCTAGATCTGATGGAGGCCAATGCATTCATTGACGGCGCCTCATTCTCGTTGATTACTACATATAACAGGAAGCAGCATAAACGTGCTCATTGTGCAAATACAGCAAAATATTGTCTTTTGACTTACAATACAAGTGAATGTTAGCTTCTTAACCATCACGTCTTAACTATTTAGAGCGTTGCATAACATGTAATTAAAAAGGAAATTGTAGACAATTTTCATGTTACAAACACATAAAATGAGCAGCTTGGAACCCTGCCCCAAAAGAGGTGCAGCGATCACAGAAGACACTGCAAATGAGCTGCGATGGACGGGAAGTGGTGTTAGGGGTTGGGGCGGCTCAGAGAGACTAAATGGACTGGCAGCAGCCTGGTAGGCCGTATGAACACTTACCGAAGACACGAGCAGCTCCAAGCAGCACCGCGCACCAAATAATTAAATAAATAATGCGCTGAAAGTTGGCTAAATATGCATTGTCCAAAATAGTGTTCTCTTAATAAAAAGCCTTTTTTTCGAGGTGTGGATTTTAAACTGAGAACGAGAGTTTGTGTTCTGATATAGCTCTTCCAACTGCAGCTGTCACATCATAGCACTTTCAATTGTAATTGGTAGTGATTTCTCAGTTTGATGGGACATTTGTTATCGATCTTACAAAGGGTGAAAGTCTGAGCAGACCTTGCTAGTGTTTGCCCCTTTGGCCTCCAGGGTGCGCATTTTCACTTGCAGAGTTGTTTCCTGATAGCCGGAGCTGTCTACCGGATCAAGAAACGAGCGCTGGAGGCTGTGGAGCCCAGCTGCCCAGCTTGCCACCGGCCCCCTCGGTGTCTGCGAAATTGTCACAAAGAACATCTCCAACCCCCGGAGGTCGGAACCCGATTACAATTCCGCGATGATCCCGGCGCTGCCTCGCACTGAGCGGTGAATGGCAACAGGAGGCAGTGAAGCTTAAGTGGATGGGGGCAGACTCCTCCTAATAAGATTGTAATTTGTGGAGTGAGTTCGGCGACGTGCCTGTGTGGGCTTTTCAAAGTCAAACAAGAATTGGCGCGAGACCTATTGCATTGCAAATGGCAATGCGTGCGAGCGACGAGGCACGAGGGGGGTGGTGGTGAGAAGGCATCGGACTGCAGGAGGGGGGCACGGGAAGAAAGTAGTCTGTGCTGTGAAGGGGCCAGTAGCTGTGGAAGGACACAAATGACTGACATGGCTTTTATGGGGAGGCACTAACCAGCTTAAAACCAATCGAAAGGCAGCATTTGGAGCCTAAGCCAATGAAGAACATGGGCCAGAGAGTAGGCGGAGCTTCCACAATGCTTCCCCACTATAGTGTATACTGCATGCCTCGCAAAGCGATGGCAGTGCATTCGCACTGCAACGCTAGCGAGACCTAAAAATATGTTACTGTGCAATTTGTTTCTGTTTTATAAAGATAAATTAGATGTGCCACATTGTGCCAATAAATACGGCCTGAGATCTTTAACGGTCTCAATTCAAAAAGTTAAGTGAGGTCTCACGTATATTTCTTGGGGCAGGAGAGTGAAGTGTGTAAAGTTCCGGGTTCATGGGCTTGGTACATCCGACATAATTACCCAAAGGTAGTTGGTTTATGGACCTCTCAAGGACAGAAGGCAAAGTGGTCACTCTTAATCCGATCTCTATATCTCGGCCTGCTGCAGGGATGCTGGGATGGTCAGTTGGTTACACAATGATTCAGGAAAAATTAGTTGAGTGAAATAATAAAAGGATAAGCACAATAATTTTATTTAAGTGGCTGGGAAAAGCACTGATCAATAGGATGTTCTATCCGTTCTTAATCAAAGGATGTTCCTTAAAGACAAAAAAGATACTTACATTGTGTTAACTTTCAGCGATTAAAGTGCTAACTGCTTGTTTGTAAACACTGCACAAGTGGGCCACAAATGATGCTGCCCATGTCTATGACGAGAAAATAAATTTTCCTAAGGAAAACCCTTCTATAATTACAGAAACTGTCTATACGATGAACAGCCTGAACAGTAAACATTCTCCCGTTAGGCAGTGTCTGGAAAATGTTTGGCGAGCATGCGGATATTGGTGCATTAAACGACAAAATATGCATGCCATGCCCCGAAACTCTCATAATAGGTGCTATTTCATCGCACTCTATAAATAATGTACCCCAAAGAATCGTTATTTATCAGGTGCGCTAAACAGTCCCTAGTCTCTTAATCAGGACCCTGGGGTTTTCTATTTTTTGGCTCCTAAACTTTTAGCCTACAGCAAGCATTATAAGGCGGTAGCGTAAGCAGTGTAACTTTAACGATTCCTGGGGCCTAGTCAATATATATTTTTGGGGCCACTGTTCTGGCAACATTGAAGTTTACTACACATTTTCTGCTTATTCAAGCTTGCAAGATACCAAGCAATATTGAATTATGCTTAAAATTTCAGAAATGGGGTCACACAAAAACAGCTGCCTGGTGTGCCAAAAATCCATTAGAGTGAAACTGGGAGTAGAGAGAGAGAGAAAGGTAGAGGGGCAGCGAGCAGGAGAGTGGTTGAAGGGAAGAAACGAGAGGTGAGCGACATATCAGTTTCCCAGTGGGCCATTTGGAAATGAGAGGCCCTAGGCAACTGACCACTTTGCTGATACCTTAAAAAGTCTATCCCATTAGATTCAGACGTGTTGAAAGTGGAGTCGATGTTGTGAAACCTGCCTCCCTGGTAGGTGGAGCTGGGGGTGTGCGGCTGACATCGTGCAAACATTTCCTGGCAAAGCACATTGCGTTCACTGAAAACTTTGAGGAGATACTGAGAACAAAGAACTCAAGACAAGTCTCTGCACCTCGCACAAAGCTGTCAGGTCACACAATTAAATTCTAATTTCTTCTTACTGTGCAGAAATCAGATTTTTCCACGAAATCCACAGTGCTCGGAATCAAACGAAGGGCTGCTACTCACTGTCATCTATTCACGCAGCACTCTGTAACACCACAAAACATAAGAGATTCCGCGGAGTAACATATCAACCTGGCTGGGCCAACTCAGCCCTTAATTGTGCCGAGACCGGTGACATATACCCTGAAGCGGGCTAATACTGTTTTCAGTCCTGCACAGCGCTTATACAGCGACGTATCTGATCTAGAAAACAAATACACAACTTTTCTGCTACCACTCGCAACTATTTTATCTCCGGTCTGGGAACAACTATTTTTATTTCCTTTTTCTGGTTTTATAAAGTGCCAACATGCCCTGGGCGAGCGAAAGCACTTTGCATTATTGACATGAAAACACGTTTACAAACAACGCGGTTACAAAAATAACATAATTAGTGGACATTAAACACAGTCAAACACGGTTGTTCGGATTAAAACAGAATCAAGACATAAGAAATACGCTTACAATTACTTACACAACTGCTATAAAACTAAATGAATCGAAGAGACATTGGTTCTGGAGGCTTGACGGGCATGCGCTCGCTCGTGTGAAATCTGACACAAAACAGATGGCACACTGCGCGCCGCTGCTCGTAACCGCAAGCCGTAGGCCGTGGGTGGATACATTTCCCGGGAAAGGTGGGACATGCACCCGCCTTTGCCCAATTACGTGCTGTCTTCGAACGCAAAGCCCAATAGGAAAAATGCACAAAAAAAACCACACGCATGAGCGTGTGAAAAGTCCTGAGTGATTTCAAGAGGTTGTTTTCCTAGCACAGCGCATGCGCGTGTGTTAGGCTCGACCTAAAAAGTATGGGCACTGTGGAGAGCCTACAGAGGGTCTTTAGATGGTATGTAGTTGCAGTGGAGGCACAAGTCGACTGGGGTACAGTGCTTCTTCGGCGGCGATTGCTCCTCATTTGATGTATGTGTTACATCCACCCTGTCCTCTGTTATCCTTATTTATGCAAATGAAACTCGAGTGTGCATGCTGTGGACAATACTAATGCAATGTCTTTTGAGGTTGTTCAATAAAAAGATCTTTAAAAAAAAGCTGCAGCAGTCAGGGTATGCAGGTAGGTGGAAGCTCTGTTTTCTTTGTCAGTCTAATGGATGACATCTGCTGCAGGCCACAGGTGACCTTTAACTTCCCATTTCATTGGTGTAGTTTCCTATGCTGTATATTGTGGCCTTACTGAAAAGTTAAGTATGCAAATTCGGAGTTAACCTACTCTGTCATGTTTTAGGTGTCAGTTAATCTTCTACACAAACTATTTTAGTATTAAATATAAATTTGAACCAGGTAACATAGTAAGCTAGCCTAAGCTTTGCCCAGATGCATTGGGTTGTTTTGTGAAGAAATTAACTTGAATAATGCTATTGTCTGAATGTCCATAATGATATAGGGCCATATTTAAAGTGTGGTGAGGGGCCCAACATATTTAGTCCTCACCGCCAGCCAAGCATTTATCTTTGTGCCTTTAGAGGAACCGCTGTCACGACAGGTCCTCTGAAGGCCCAGGATATTTTGTGCGCGGCTGCCATCTTTTAGGTGACCGTTCATCAAGCTTCTTTGTATTTTTCCAGAAACTAACTCCAAAAGCAAGAGTTTGTTTCTGACAAGCATACTTCTCTTTATTGGCATATTTATGCCATAAGATACTAAAATAACGTATTTAAAATGCACAAAATACATCAATTAAAGCCTGAAGATTATAAAAACAGTCTCGATTTGGTATCACTGTGACTAATCGATAACCGTAGAAGAGGCTGTCTGCGCTCTTCTTGTCGTACACCAGGCCCCCATGATATATCCTGCCACAGGCTTGTAAATGGTTTGTGACTCTAATCTGGCGCAGAGTGCTTGTGCTTCTGTGCAAGATGCGATCAAAAACTGTTTGAACAACAGGATAAGCCATTTACAGCCTCATGCATCAACCCAAAATCCAGTCGGTAAAATACCGATTCGGTAATAGCTCCCGGTATTAAGTAAAAAATACCCAATCCCAATGCATCAACCCAAAAGCAGAAATCGCTATTTAAGGAATCCTTAAATAGCGATTCTTTAAATAGGGATTCCTTAAATACCGATTCCTTAAATAGCGATTGCATTTAAGGAATCCCAAAGTGAGATTCCTTAAATGCAATGCATCAAAGTTAAAAAATTAGCGATTTCGCTAATAGGGGGAGCAAATTACCATGAAGATGAACTGCATGGTAATTTGCAAAAACTTTGAAAAATGCACTTTTGTGCATTTTTCAAAGTTTCATGTTGCGCACACACATGCCCTTAGAGCATGTGTGTGTGCAACATATGTGCACATATCATTTTCAGGGGTGCAACAGGGTGTCCTTTTGACACCCTGGCACCCTTGAAAGTGCTCCCGCTATTAGCGATTCGGTAATACCGAATCGCTAATACAGAATGGCTTTACATTCATTCCTATGGGCCTCCAAGCCCATAGGAATGAATGGGTAGGTATTCCTTATTACCGATTCGGTATTACCGATTCGGTACTAAGGAATATTAAGGAATCGCTATTTGAATAGCGATTCCTACATGCATAGCCTTTTGCTATTCCTTATTAGCGATTCCTTATTTTTCGCTAATAAGGAATCGCAAATGGCATTGTTGATGCATAGGCCCCAAAGTACCTAAATGTTTCGTTTTAGTGCAAAATAACCTAAAGTGTTTTATTAACTCCTGACCACTCACTTCACAGTCACGGAGGTCAGAATCGATGCAGCTGTCAAAAGAATTTAGCAATATACGTTTTAATGGGAAAAATTCATAGGCGGAATTTTAAATATAAAGTGTGGTGTGCAGCGGGGCCGATGTCTATTGTTCAATGCCCAGGGTGTTCTTTGTATGCAAATAATTGCGGGTTAAAATGGACAGGCGTGCTAAGCCAATGCTAGCCTTGAGTTTAGTGTCTAGAAATGCTTTTCTTTGACCATAGCAGCAGTGGCATTGGTAAGGTAACTGGTT
Source organism: Triturus cristatus (assembly GCF_964204655.1). Classification (NCBI taxonomy): domain Eukaryota; kingdom Metazoa; phylum Chordata; class Amphibia; order Caudata; family Salamandridae; genus Triturus; species Triturus cristatus. Next base: position 252,853,755 of record NC_140591.1, read on the forward strand.
CTAGCCAGAGAAACTCAAGGCCAATGTTCTTTAGGGCAGTTTTTTTCATAGTTTGTCCAGGGATTATGATGAATTCTACCAACGGCAGATATTTCGAGTATTGCTCTCAGGTACGATTCTCCATGACAATTGCGAATTTAAGCGCAGCCCAGACCGGGGCTAGGACTAAGAGCTCAGAATTAGAATCTATCCCCAGTTCCAGGTATAAGGGAAGAAGTAGTGTGCCAGGGTTCAGGTGTAATAGTGATCTCAAAAAAGAGTTTTCCATAGTTTGGAGCTGTTTGCTGTTGTTATACCCCCATAATTCTGTGCCATAGGTTGCTGCTGCCACTGTGTTTTGCTTATATACTTGCCAATCTTATTCTTGAGCCTCATAATGGCTTTGACAGACCGCTGTAGGGTGCTAGCTGCCTTGTCAACCTGGACATGCCTGGACAACTTGTTGTTAAAGGAGATCCCCAGATAGTCGTAGTCCTTGACAATTTCAAATACTTGCCAGCAACTCCTGTTGATGTTATCAGTGGTGGAGATGATCCCACTGGCATTTTTGTCTTTTGCGTGTTGATAAGGAGGTCTGTAAGGCAGCAGTACCTTTCAAAACTGCCTAGCCTCCTGTGCAGCTCATTTTGTGTGCGGGATAGTAATACTGTGTCATTTGCAAATAGGATAGCACATTTATTGTTGCCCAGCATCAGTGTGTCTGTGTGCTCCTTAAGAATTCTTCAGAGTCGTTCTGGAAGAGGGATGGGGCGAGGACACATCCTTGATGCACCCCCGGACAGATGTCAAAGTAGGGGGTGCATTCTCTTTTGCTTCAAATACCAACGCATGCATGCCTGTCTTTGTGTAGTATTTTAATGGCTTGTAAGAGATGTTTTTCAACTCCTTCATTAAGCGTTTTCTACAATTTTGATCTATGTATCAAGTTGAAGGCTGATTAAGGTCGATGAAGGACAGATTAAGCGGGCACTTGAGCATTTGTGTGTACTTGGCACACATCATATATAGTTTTATGGCTAGGTTGATTGTATTGATGCCCCTGCCGAACCTCGCCTGTGCGTCTATGAGGACAGTATTCCTGTCCACCCAGGCCTGCAGCCTGTTTAGGAGTACACGCCCCAAGATTGCCTTTAGTGAAGTCTCATCATTCAAATAGTTCTATCTACTCCACTTTACCGCTCTTCTGCTGTTGCTTGGGACGATATTGGCGGCAAAGTGTTTGGACTTTCTCTACTCAGTCAGGACTTCACACTTGAAGACTAAAATATCATGGTCACTCTCGGGTCTTTGAATTACTTCCATGTCCTATACCAAATCCCGGTATTTTGGGGGGAAGAGAATATAGTAAATCAGGTTAGTTCTACTATTTTGAAATGTGGACACTTCAGGGCTATCAACCATTTAGAAAAGTTAATTGCAATTCGGTAAGGAAATTGTAGAATAATTTCCCTTTCTTATGCCTGCTTTGGAGAAGAGATCTTCCCAATTCAGGTGACATGATGCCCCAATTTTTGCCCTTGTCAGATTTTGCAATCTCCCATAGGTCTTTTAGTGGATAGATGTTGAAGTCACCGCAGATGAGGAGGTAGTGCTTACCATTGCTGGGAGCCTTGTTCCTTATGTCACAAACAATTGTCCTTAAGGCTGCAAGGTGGTCCTCAAGTTTGTTGCATTTATTTGGGTTCAGGTATACATTTAGAACATCCAGCGTAATGCTAGTTTTGTATGCACATGGGCCAGTCTGACATGCAGCGTATATAGTGGAGATACAGTTGAGGAGATTTTAGTTGCTGATCATTGAGATCTAGGCCGTTAAGCCCACTGTTTCCCTACCTTCTACGTAGCTTACTGCCCTTGATAGCAAACCCAATAAAATCCGAGGTCACCAGTAAGGCACTACTAATATTTGTCACCCATGTCTCCTGGAAGCAACATATCTCCTTTGTGTTCCCAAATTAAACCCAGTCAGTGACTTCAAGTTTTGATTCCAGTCCAGCTACTGTCCATGACAGGAAAGTAATCGCATCTACTTCACCTTGACATTATCACTGTCCATGGTCTTGCAGGCGTGACCAGGAGACAGGGCTTTGCTTCTGTTAGAAACGTGTGCTCGAAATTAGGCCAGCTCTTGGCCAGGTTTTTCAGAGCTATTGAGGACTGCTGGCAACCCATTGGCAGTTTGCTTCATCTATTCGGAGAGCAGGCCTCTTGTCCTTTTTGACAGCGACTTTCCTGTCGGTAGTAGTTCTCCACTTGGTCCCTGTCATGTTTTTTTTGCATCGTTTAGCGTGCCTGGCAGGAGTTTTTAGCTGCCTTCTGGCTTTTTGGAGGATCCTGGGGCTCTTGTTGCCTGCTTGGTGTGACACATAATTCCTTTAAATGATCATGCTATGTGCCAGCTAACTTGGCCCTTTTCTGCAGGAGTATGTTCAAGCCCATCACATGGAGGCAATCTATCTTCTCACTGATCAACTTTGGGGTGACTGATGTATAAAACTCTAGGTCACTGTATGTACCCTTTCTTATTGCCTCAATTGCTGCAGGCCTCCGGCTACCCAGATTTACTAGTTTTATGTCCCGCAATGACATCATAGAAAGTGCAGCAATAGTCTGGAACATCTCTAGCAGACAAGCACAATTTAGTGGGGCTTGGTACACAGCGTCTGCAAATAGGACGATAAAGGTGTAAATTGCGTTGGTACGTGGACAGCGTCTCTAATGATGGAAATTGGTGATCCTTGGATTATTGATTCAGAATCTCCTAGCGGTTTTACATGAGATGGAGAGAACGCACTTGCGCAGGGGTTTAGTGACATTGAGCCTGTGTTGAAGGCATGCCGGGTTTCCTTAATGGTGGGGCCTGTGGTTGTTTTGTTCATCACAATAGGAGACTGGCTTAGTATATGGTGCACATTTATTTAAGTGATGCACCTTGCACATATCCAGGAAACGCTTTGGGTGATTTCAGTGGTCTTTGATAACTAGAGAAAGCTCTCAAAGTGGTAGCTGCGCATAGCAGCCTTCAGGCTTATCTTGAAGGAGTGTAAAGCAGCTTGTTTTACCAACTTAGTCTGTAGTGGAAGTTAGATGAAAAGAAACCACACAGTGTTTAGCAAAAATAGCTCCATTTATTACAACACACAATCGCTATCACATTGGTAAATCTCCTACCTGTAGATATTGACACAATAAACAAGAATACTTCAAAAGCAATCAGCTAAGTAGCACAAGATACAGTGGCCTCCAGGGGGAGACCAAACCATATACTGAGAAAGTGGAATGCAAACTGCAACGGAGGACAGGACTTGGACCAGAAGACCCAGAGGATCCGAGAATACAAGGAGCCACCCAATGTAAGTACCCAGGAACCCCACGGAGGCTGTGTACAGAGTGGAAATACAGCTGCGTGTCCATTAGAAGTCAATCGAGAAGTCGCAGTTGCAGTTTTAGAGAAGAAAGACCCTTCCTGGAGGACCCTGAAGAAACCCTTTGGAAAACAGAAGGTTGGAGAGCCACCCCATCCTTGGACGCCACAGGAACCAGGTTACTTGTACCAGGGAAGCCAGGTGCATAGGGGTGAAGTGATGTCAGAACCTGCCTCTGGAGAAGACTGTGAAGAAGTCTGGTGGAATCCAGGAGTGTATTCTAGTAGTATAGAACCTGCAAGCAGCAGGGACAAGAGTCTGTCACTCTGAGGTGACCAGGAGTCACGGACACAAAATGCCCATTAATGTCGGGAGGGTCTGAAGAGTCGACAGTGACCTTGTCGCTGCAGCTGTGAGAACCAGGCAATGCTGAGGAAGACCAGGAGCCGTGCACAAGCTGTCCCACGTTGGATGTCAGTGACAAGGTCGTTGGCGTCTGGCGGGAACACCAACAAGCCTTAGTAGCCACAAATGGCGTGGAAGATGAAAAAGGAGCGACGTTAGGACCAGCAAGGTCCAAGGGACTTACCAACAGCAGGAGAGTCGGAGCAGGCCCAAGCAAGTGGGGGAGCGTACTGAAGCAAGAGAAGACCCTCAGGAGAATCCACAGGCTGAAGGCACAGGAGTCGCATGACGACCTCAAGCAGCTCACTAAAGATGGAGGCCCATGATGCAGAGGATGCAGTGAGGACACTGATCTTGGAGGGAAGAGGTGCTGTAGGCTAGAGCTTCTTGTAGCCTGAAGATCTCTGGAGTGCAGAGCCAACAAGCCTTGCCAATGGCAAGTCGACGCGGTGCACAAGGGTTTGGTCCCAGCCGTTCCAACGGATGATACTGGACTAATAATTGCATAGAGGACAGGTCAGGCCTCAAGTGAGTTGCAGAACCATAACCTGTGTTGCTGAGTCTAGGGAAGTCGGTAGGACGACAGGAGCTGCAGACCGGTCAGCTTCGTTTCAGTGCCTGCAGATGCAGGGGAGTGACTCCTTCACCCCAAGGGAGATTTCTTCAGGTGTACTTGATGCCCACAGGTCTGTTGAAGAACCTGGAAGAAGCACAGACACAGTCTACAAAGAAGATTTGAAGAACATCGAGACCAGGAGCAGCAGGAGTCTTTTTTGGTGAAGTCTTGGTTCCACTCAAAGTCCAACGAAGTGTCCAGACAAGGGAAGAGCAACGTAGTTTCAGGGTTGAGTCTTGTCCCACAACAAATCTGAGGACCCACCCACAGGGGAGCCCTAATATGCCATAAGGAAAGGGTTGGAACACTTGGGGGTCCCTCCCAGAGGAGGGAATGGACAGAGGAGAGTATATTCCCATGTCCTTTGACCAGTTTCGTGCCAGAGCAGGAGCCCAGGGCTCCCTGAACTGGTTTAAACTGGAGTATGCAAGGAGCTCCCCAAATGTGCCCTTCAAAGCAGTCTGATTGCGCTGGTATGCGCCCCCACCCCAGCCCATTACACTAAGTCCTGTCTGGGAGGTGGTCATACCTCCCTGTGACAGGAAACCTATGGTTATACCTTTCCCTTAATCGTGCCTGGCTCACCAGCAGGAGGGCAGAACAGTGATTGTGGTCTGTAGCCGCACTAGCTCGCTTGCAGACCCTGAAAGGCTGTTACCAGGGTTACAGGAGTGTCTCCTAATGAGCGCCCCAGTACATGGGATCTTAATTTGGTGAGGACAATACTTCTCCTTCTTCATTCAGGAGCTCTGGTTCCCTCACTACTTCTGTACTAGTTTCATAGATCTCATTGATATCTGTTTTCGGGGCCCTCTTTCTTTTTGCGTTTTAGCTGCAGCAGTTTGGTTTGCCCTGGATATTTGGATAGAAGTCAGTAATATGTTTCTTAGAATTCCTTTGCAATGCACTGGTTGCTGCTGTGGCAGTGTCCGGAGCTTCTTACCAATCTCACAGGGCTGGAACGACTGGCCCACGTAAGATGGCAGGGGTTTCATATGTGTAGTTATACAGGCTGCAATGGGGAAAGGACTTTGACTATTCAGAGGTTGACTTTTCAAAGCTGGTACTTGTATTCCCCCCTTGTATTTAGCTTGTTGGAGTTTTTTGTTCTTACGGGCAACACATTATTGTACAATTGAAGGGATCCTTGAGGAATTAAAGCACGCTCCCGTGTTTATGTAATGGTCATGTCTTTGTCCAAATGCAATGTCCATTGGGCCCAGTTAGGCACAGGAAAGCAGTCCAAGTGATGTCTAATCTTGGGTCACTGATAGATCGCAGATCCTGGCCAGACTGCAAATATGGCGGTCCGCCAACCGAACGGGTAGGGCACGTTTGTGCCACAAACACCCCTCCACCAGTTATTCCTCCCCCCAATGACAAGCTCCAATATTACAAAGGGTCACAAGAAGATATCCACATAATCAGTGAGAGGACCGGGGGGAGGGGGATCAGACGATCTAGTGGTGCTATTAGCAGGTGGGCAAGGAGGCAGCCAAACAGACAGGGCAACAGTTCCAGTCAAATGTCTGATCCAATCCAAGCCAGTGCAGGCTGATCAAACAAATGCCAAGACAGCCTCCAAGTACCACTGTAAATCTATTGAATCATGGCAGGCTCCCAGCCACATGTCTTTCTGTCCTCAAGACCACTCAAGGTTCGAAAGCAAAAGCAATTGCATTCCCTTGCCCCTCAAAGATTTTGTGTATCCTCCATGCTGTAATAAGATGCTGATAGGAGGAAGATGGGTTGGAGGAGCCTCAAGAGTCGGACTGTGGGCAAGTATAGCGGCGAGGGCAGGTGGTGTGGACAGCTGGCGATGGAGTCGGGGATAAAGTCAGGGAGAAGGAGGGGGGATGCAGCCAACCGGTGAGCAAGCCGCACAGGCACCTATGCTGGCCGCCTCCATGCATTGCGGCTCTCCACCTCTATCCGAAGCTCTGCAGTGCTGAGGTAATTGGATGGAGGCAATTGGATGGAGAGGCTGCAGCCCCAGACAAGCAGCTGCAGCTCTTCACCCTTGCGGCTCATTTCCCCTCAAGTCTGGCCCTCAGATCCACTGCAGAGGGTCTGGGCACTCCGACTGACCTCACAAGAAGAGAGCATCATCCGACAACCAACGTCAGAGAGGGGCCTGGTGGCTGGTGGGATCAAGGTGTCGGGAGCTAAGCTGCTGGGTGTTGCTAGGCCATTTAGTCACTGAGTGTTGCGTTTCCGAAAAAAAATAGACTAATAACCCCCAACACTTTCTCACAGGGTGTGGGATCATTGTTCTTTTTTCACTGTTTGGCATTGCAAGGTTTTTCCTGTCAGTGATGGACAGAAAATAAAAATCAGATCATCCACTCTAATAGGGCGATCGGTGTGATGTCCTTACTCCGACTCGCCCTACTCCATCAACCCGTCAAAGTAAGCTTCCCTACAGCAGACTCAGTGGGGGTACTGCCATTAGAAAGGTGTTGGTCCACCTGACTCGAACTAGAAAGGACGAATCAAGGGTCTGGCGGGCAAGGTACACCTCCACATTTGTGCCGAAGTATCCTGTCTGCCAAACTCTAAATCATGCCCGTAGTGTTTTGAACAAAAGACAAGTACATGAGACATATAGCTCTTAGTGAAGACACTTTTGGGTGCTGTTCTGAGGTAAATATGTTCTTTGAATAGTTGATTTCTACACTCACAGGTAAGGAATCTGCAGCTAGATGTCTCTATCAGGTGGTCAAGTTACTTGTCTTCTTTAACCCCTTATCTGGTAGAGACATGATCTAGCAGCAGATTCCTTACCGACCCATCCATCCTCCCTGTACTGTGGATCAGTTTTTAGTGTCAGGGCTATTCCCCTTCAGGGCCCTAGTTGTGTTTTTTAACACACCACGTTCAGTCACTTCATGGCTCCACGGTTCTGGCATGGAAATCCATGAAAAGTACTCACGTCAGTGCACCAGGGTATAGTCGACGCGGACGTCACTTCAACAATGAACTTGACATCTACAATGTCACGCAGACTTCACCAACGTCACCTATTGACGCGCAGGGATGCTGCTATCAAAAATCTTCAGAATCCAGCCTGATGCCTGAAAGTTCACAGGTAAGGAATCTGCGTCTAGATCATGTCTCTACCAGAAAAGGCGTTCCTGAAGGCAAATAACTTGTCCAATGGGCTTAATGCTGACCCTATTCTGTTGACTGCAGTGTTGACCAATTTATTTGCAGAAACATTAATTATGGCCACCGTTGCAATCAATCAGAATAGGCCCCTCTGTTAGGTCCATACAGGTTAGATGGTGGCAGCCATTTGTCATTGCTCTGCACCTCCCTGGACCCTATTTTGTAGCCTCAGGAGGCACACGTAGCATAAATGCAGGTTTTTTTATTTGGGTGCAAAATTGGCCCTTAGTGTGGGGGATTTTGATGGTTTTATAAACTAAATTTCGACAAGCAGGCAAACTACCAAAATGTTGTCTAATTAATTTTTGGGCTGCCTATTTTGCCCATCACTAATTGTAGCCCATTTCTCCATGTGTGTAAGTTAAACACCACACCTCCTCTCCTCCAACATATTACGGTAATTTCAAAATTTGTAAAATTATATATAATAACCTTTCTGGCACATAGAAAAACTTAAAAAATATATCTTAATATTCTGGTAAATTATTTATATTTATTCTCTACTACTTTAGTAAGATATTGTACTTAAAAGTTGTGAATGAATGCTATTGCAAATTATCTTCCTCTGAACAATGCTTTTTCCTCATCTCTCCCAGGATCTTAAACGCTTTGAAAGGAGTTTATTTTCAAATTAAATAGTGAAAACCACATAGAAAAAGCTATCCAATTTTAAAGAAAGTTTATTTGGAAAATCAGTTCTAAATTTTATTAGAGCCTACAATTGTATTAATTGATGCTGTTAAACATTGAATTATGTCTGTATTAATCTTACTTGTGGTGTATGTTCATGAAACTGTCTAACATTTATTACAGCTTCCTTGCTAAAAGAGGAGTTAGAGAAGACATAGCAACCTTTGATGTCAGAAATATTACCAAGGAAATACGAGCAAGTGTAGAAGAACTTCTAACACAAAACAGAGCATCTTTTGAACCAAAGGTAACAACTTTCCAGGTCCTATCTTTTCATTCAGGTTTTTTTTTTTTTTTTTTTTTTTTTTTTTTAAAACCTTTATTTAGCACTATGTACAAGACAAATACGGGCCTACAACCATCCGGCCGGCCTCGACACTTCTGAAGCTTAATAGCAAAGTATATGTCCACTCGGTGGCACGGCAGCACATAAAAGCATACGACCTATGTTACAATAAATCCACGTGCACCGAGTGGCAGGAGACAGTAAGGTTAATTTTAAAAATTTTTATGTAAGGAGATACAGAAGCTAGAACGGATCAGTGTACAGAACAGACGATCATATGATAAATGGGTAACAGCCAACAGGAGAGTCAACTAACAGTGAACACATCTAAAATGGCGGCACGAAACTATAATACCAGGATATAGATACGCAGCGAAGTGTGCCTCCCAGCCGCTACCCTCCGAACACCAGTCCCCCCCACTGACCCTAGAAAAAGTCGTAAGAAAAGGACGGAAAAAAGAAAAAGAAGGCCCATAGAAACAAAAAACGTGCCGAAGAAGACCCCCCACCCTACACGCATGCCGAGGCTATGGCCTACCCCCCCCCCTAGCTACGTGTCTGTCGCCCCATAGGAACCCGAAATGTAGAATTAGGGAAAGAAGAGAAAAAAAAAAAAAAAAGGACCATAATATCACGGTTGAACCCAGGGAGAAAAAGAAGAGTGCACTACCCTACTACTCCCAGGAAAAGGAAAAGCGGGGAGGAGCCCACCCCACTGCCGAACTCCCGGACTCCCGCGCCGCCCATACATCCTGCGCCATGTACAACACAGTATCAAAAGACCCACGTAAACCCGGTGGTCTCGAATCAATACCACCCAGCACTTCACAAGTCCTCCCCCCGGCAGAAGAAGGAAACAGGAGGCGAAAGCACAGCGACATGTAGCAAAAAACAGGTCATTAAAAACTACTCAGCCAATATTGCAAAACGTGTATCAGTCCAGGTCCCCGTCTGCCGATCCAACCAAAGCGACAACGAGCATGCCATCACCCCTGTCCGGACCGGCAGATGTGGTTCAGGCCCGTCCATTGCTGCGAGTCACCTTCAGCCAGGACAAAGAGACAAGATGGCCGCTCTCGAGGAAAGGGGACAATGAAGCCGTATCGTACCGCAGGATCCCAAACGCAGCAGGAACATGCCACAGAAGCTCCAGCGATAGGTGCATTCAGGGTAACATCTGGCAAGGGAAGTGAAAGGCTAGGTCTCAACAGGTAGCTCGTAGGCAGAGTCACAGCGTTCAAAGTGAATGGTGTCCCTGCGACTGTATCCGTGTCGATGGGTTGACGCGTTACATTGTAGCCAGGAGGACTCCGCGCCACCGTCCCTCCGCTCTGCAACATTGTTTCACCTCCAGGGGAAAACATGGGCGGCGGGGGATCCTCCAGCCGGGAAGGTCCCGTTGCAGACAGTGCCTCATCGATTCTCCGGGTCAGCGCCCGGCAAGTACTCAGCATTGCCACTTTTAACGCCACGAGGGCGGCCAATACGTCCCCACAGGTCGGGTCTCTCTGTACCAAGCATCGGTCCGCCCTATCCCGCTGCTCCTCCGATGCGGCAATCAGCTCCGGGGCACATGGGCGTGCAGACACTGCGAGTCCAGGGTCAGCCAGCGTCTCAGCAAGAAGAGCAGGCGCCATTGTCATCTCCACTGCAGGCAATTAGTGGCGGGACAAAAGTGACTATGTATACCGGAGATCCGAGGATGTAGACACCGGAAAAGCTTCGTGCTCCACTCGGGAACTGCACAGGGCGAGAGCGCCCCACGGTTGCCGTGAGGACCGGCCGTTCGCCGCAGGAAGACACTTCAAAATGGAGTCCGCTCGCTTCTCTTCAGGGTGGCGGAGGAGAGCTAGTATTAGGGGGCTCCAGCGTCGTCCACACCACTGCCAGCGCGAGGGGGAGTCCGACCCGGACGTAAGGATCCGACTCCAGTCGCACAGCCAGCGTTTTCACCCCCGCGACCACCCGCAGTATTCCAGCTCAGCACCCCGTCCACATCCCTCGGCGTCCAGCAGCGGCCATCTACGCAGGGACCAGGGGGAGCGCCGGAGGTCGAAGTAAACACCGAGTCTGCTACCAAACCCGCCGACAAAGGTGTCAGGAGAACGCCAGTCACTTCAGTGCCGGTAATCCGCGGCGGTAGAGCGGCGCAGGTCAGGAGAATTGATCAGGATTAACAAAGGAAGCCAGACGGTCCACGGAGCCGGGAGCTCAAGCGTCCGTCCCGTCGGCCATCTTGGCTCCTCCCCCTTCATTCAGGTTTTAACCATCACAAATGGTATTAATTCTCATGGATAATGCCTTGTTCGGCAATCCTATTCCTTCCCAGATACAGAGTTACGTCAGACATTGCTAGTTGCCCCTAAACACCAATATGTGATTATCCAATAACTTTGAAGGTCTCCGCTTCTAGGATTCTTTGGATCTGAGTTATCGCTACCAGTCTTGTGCGTGGTCAGTTATACCCCATTTGGCTCTAAGATCCCCAGTTGTCTTGACTGGTGAGTTTACTAACACACTTCCGTCCTCAATTCATTTTGTACCTTTATACATAATCTGCTGAAGTTTAAGGCTTTTCCTCTTATGTTCCAAGAGTTTTGTTTTTGCCTAACGTGTACTCCAAATGCACTTTAGTTCATGCACATCTTTTATTTGAGGTATTTCATTTCCCACCAAATCACTCGTATTTCTATGCGGAAAGTGGATGTTGTCTTTATCTTACACTATTAAATGCCAAACACAAATGTTCCATTGTGAACTTTTTCATTTTCCTCATTCATGTTTTTGTCACATTGTTACTTGTCAATCAAATTGGCAGAAGGCTTTTTGAAAAACGTAAGAAAAATGGCAACCATAAGGTGTATGCACTTTCTCACTCGTTGAATAGCCAATGTGGCAAGATGGGAAGATCTAATATTAAAAGTCCTTAACCGGATGTGACGTAGCTGGTTCATATAAGATGCCATGGGAGACAGTGATGTCACGTCCTTTGTTTTTTGCACTGCGGCTGATAAAGGGTCTGGAACTCTTTTGTTTTTGTATTGCTTTTGTAGATGTATTCTGGTGATAGTACCACACCATGTCATCCCATGCCACCTTTTAAGTTATCATGCACTAATCCTTGCATCAAATATTGCCGTTGGGTGTCTATCAAAAACCCCCCCACTTCGACTTTCATCATGTATTGGCAGGTCTCAGTCAGTTTTGTGTGGTCTTTGTTTCCAAATTCACCTTACTACAATATGGTGAGGGAGACTAAGTACGATATCCTCTCTACAATGAAAATATGCATCCTGAAATCACTCCCCTGAGTATCACCATAAGAAGCAGTGCAAGCACAGAAGGAGCTAAAGGTCCAGGGAGTATTCTAGGTCCTCATCAGGACCTATAGAGATCCTTCAGATGATTCCTCAGGTGCATTTCCATCTGCTCATCCTCTACTTAGTGTGACCTTTGGACTACTATAAGCCCTTCTGCCTTTCTGTTGCCACTTGACTATTCTACTGTGTTAGGGGTTGCCGAGATACCTTGCACCGGCATCCAGGCAATTTCATGGCTACAATTGTGGCACTCACCCGCCCTGCGGTCAGCTTACTACCATCTCACTCCCGCACCTGCAAAGCCACATTAGCTTGCCCTTAGTGGAGTACAGCTACCCGGTTGAAGGCAGGATTGCTTTACCAGGCCATAACATCGGACTGATGGGTCCTTCAAATTGTCTGGAACGAATACACCTTATTCTTCATAGTCACACCACCGCCCCCTCTGCCATCCTCGGAATGACTGACGGAGAAGCATCTGTACGTCTTGTGGCTGGAAATGCAAGCCTTTTTGGCCAAAGGGACTATCGAGAGGGTGCCTATCAAACGAAGGTCATGCTTGCTATTTCTCTTACTTTCTGGTGATGGAAAATTATGGAGGCCTTCTTCCTATTTTACACATGTGCCCTCTTAACGCCATCCTTCGGTAAGGCAAATTCAAGATTTTCACCTTGGCCCTGGTCTTTGCCTCCCTCGACCCTGGAAACTGGATAGTGGCGTTGGATCTGCAGGACATCTATTTCCATGTACCCGCCCTGCAGGCCCATAGGTGCTATCTGTGGTTCGTGGTGGGACAGGAGCATTTTCAGTTCATTGAGCTCCACTTTCATCTCATCATTTGCTCTCTGGTGTTTACAAAAATAATGGTGATGGTAAAGGTCCTTCTTCAGAGGTCAGGGGCCCCAGTCTTCCCCTACCTCGACGACTGGCTGTTGAAGGAGGACTGGCAAAAGGTAGTTGTCAACAACCTCCAGACTGAAGTCTCACCTGAGTCATTCTCAGACGCTCCCCTTTATCGTAACCGTTCTGGATATGGTTTGGTTTTGTGCCTTTCCATCGGAAAGGAGAGTCCAGGGCATTCAGCCTAAGATCCCAATCTTTCAGCCACTGTCCTGGGTTTCAGTGAGGTCGACTCTGAGGCTGCTGAGACTGTTGCCCTCCTGCATCCTGCTGGTCTTACACGCAAGGGGCATATGTGGACTCTGTTGATGGATCTAAAGTTTCAGTGGGCCCAGCATCAAGGGGACCTCTCCGACTATGTCTGGAGTTTGAAGGAGACTACAACAGATCTGCAGTGGTGGTTGCTGGACCGCAATTGGGTCAGCATTAGACCTCTTTCACTCATAGCTGACAGTGGTGACTGATGCGTCACCTCTGGGTGAGGAGGCCAGTTAGGAGAGGAAGAGATCAAAGGCCTCTAGTCTTCTGCAGAGTCCTGGCTTCAACCTTCTGGAGCTGATGGACATCCGCTTAGAATTCAAAGTCTTCCTTCCGTCCATGAAAGGGAGGGTGGTGCAAGTGCTCATGGACAACACCACCGCCTTGTGGTATTACAACAAGCAGGGTGGGATGGAATCATGGACCCTGTGCTAGGAGGCACTCTGACTCTGGAAATGACTAGACCATCAAGGAATTTTCTTTGTGGTGAATTACCTGGCAGGATCTGTGAATGCCAGCGGGCAAACTCAGTCGCACATGCAAAGAACTTTTGTCCCTCAGGGAACTGCGTTGAGCCCTACGTTATTTCATATTTACATGGCTCTATTCAACAATGGGGCTTTAACCTGATTTCTTATACAGATGACACCCAGCTGGAGCTGTTATTCAGCAGAGAATACCGTGGTGGAGAGCTTCCATGGCTGCCTAACTACGATGGCCACCTGAATGAAACACAGTTGTCTGAAACTTAATTCAGATATATTTGAAAGTCTGGGTTTTGGTGAATCCATCCCATTGATCTCAGTCCCCCGTGGCCTAATGAACTTGGTGAATATGCAAACCTGAAGCAAGAAATCTGGGTATTGAACTTGATAAAGATCTCTCTTTAAACCAAATGAGGACTATTACAGCCCTATGTTTCGCAACACTCAAATCATTAAAAAGACATTGAATTTGCTACCTGGATACGCTCGAAAATGCCATCGGAAATCCGATGGCAGGTACGCTCGTAAAGCGGGTCATGCCCCCTCATTTTAATGTTCCAAGAAAAGCTCCATTTTACCGGGGGCCCCCGACCCTGCAGGGCGGGCTCTGTAAACAGGAACGGAGAATCCTGTTGCTGCAGGTAGTACCAAGAAAAAAGTAGAGCCCAACTCCGACTTCTCTTCAAGCCTGACATTTATTTGTCTGCATGACAGCATTAAAACCACTCTTGTACCTTACGCGTTTCAGCGTTTGCCGCCTTGTTCACAGGTGAGTGTCATTCAGTCCCAGTGGTCACATGGCCTTACGAACAACTACA